>NC_090944.1:139295682-140499016 GCF_040807025.1 Struthio camelus | reverse complement strand
GTCTCCTGCTTGTTCCATTTACCCTCCACCGCTTTGGGCCTCTGCTTAGGGCATGAGGAAACAAAGCTGGAAACCCCAATCTGAAATGTGCCCCTAAGTTAACGGGACATAAGGTCCTGCAGACAGTTGTTAGGACAATTCAGTGGAGGCTCTTCTCTACTGGGTTAGATTGCATCCTGCTCCAGTTGTCAGTGGAGACTCTTGCTTTCCTGAGGCTCTCCAATATTACAGCTCCAAGCAGTACAAGATTAAATAAAGAGATTTGCTTAAAAGACAGCTTTAAACATACAACAAATCCATTTGTGGTTCTTTTCCTTTATGTCCTCCTTGCAGAATCTTTAAGCCCATGCGACCTCCTGGTTCCTAAAGCTTGCATTTTAAGAAAAAGCAGACATCAAAAGACCTTTCCGTTCAACTCTGAGAGTTGGCAACATATCATGTTTCTCATCTTTCTGGTATGTACCAACAGCTAGGGGAGTATTTGCAAAACCCCTAGATCATCATCCACAGCCCTTCAGGGCTTTTGTAGCTATCGAGCTGTGGTTACGTCCTTCCCTCAGACTTGGCTTTACAGACCACTTGGTGGTCTGTGGAAAGCTGGCAGGTCAGATGGTGTTGACTCATCTTTTTGTTTCCAGCTTTATCTCGCAGACAGTCAGACACTCAAGAGAAGAAGACTTAGACCCTTACGGACAAAGCTGGGACTAAGGCAGACGCACAAACTGCTTGTCTGTCTGTCTGAGGAATTACGTCATAAAGAGAGGTAGGGAAGGAAAACAAGGGCCATCCTAACCAACAGAGCCACGAACGAGACTGGACAGGGCAGATCCTCTGAAGCAACTGCAGTAGGGAGCAGAGGGAGAAGGAAAAGGAGCAGGCAGAGAACTGCCAGAACAGCACGTCAAAGGGACAGCAAAAAGCTGATAGGGTTTTTCCCACTAAGGTCATATCACGTTAAAGCCTGTTGGGGGGGGGGGGAACACACCTCCTAATACTACTTTTCCACATGAGCAATTGCAGTTGCTGCCAGAGGGATGCTGTCTGACAGCAAATGGGATATGGATTGGCAGGGGAGGTGGTACACAAGGTAGTCCCCCGGTTCAGATGTGAGCCGGGGGTAGGGAAGTTTGCATATCCCTGCTTCCAAGGCTATGAAGTTAACTGCAGGTAAGGAACTCCACTCTTCAAATACTTTCTCCCAAACTGTGTTTTTAACGTGAGAATGTAAATAGGATCCTCACCAAGGACCCGTCAAAGCGTTTGTTTAAATTTGTTAGGAAGGATGCTGAATACACAGGAAATGATCAAAGAATATAACAATAACTTTTTTAATGAGGGCTGCACCACTTGCCTCCCCACTCCCAGTAACAGAAGAGCATTCGTTAGTACTGTTGTTACGACTGTCACAGCTCTCTCTGCTTTATAAGCTACTCTAGCTCTGCACTAGACTTCCCATTTTATGCAGAACATTTACAAGAAACACTCAGTCATCCCACCGTGTGCAGGACATGGAGATTACAGCAACTCTTGTTATACTCCAAAATGTAAGAAATTCCAAAAATGTAAGAACTACAAGAAAGACAAGAATGTCCTTTTAAAATAGAATAAACGCATATATTAAGTAATAAGGGTGTATTAGACTAAAAAAAAATCCCCAAGTGCTAAGCTGGTGATTCCACGTATGCCTAGAGGTGGTATTCGGAGATCCCGTAAGAGCTGTGAAATGCTCTAGCAGTTCTTTGGTGTAGAACGTACGTTTCACTGATATGACAAAGTACACAGGAAAGTGCAGGATAATATATACAGTCTTCACTAGCTAAACATCTAAAGATCATGTAACGCATTTGAAGAAGTCCTTCAAAAGACCATAATAGGTAAAAGTCCTAATATACGAGCATTCATCCAAGAGAGAAATTCTTCCTGAGTTATATTTTCTTGCAAAATAATTTCAGAAAGTCAAACCACCAGAGCACATGCAGAAGTAAATACATTTTAAAAACCACCCTAATACTGGGACACATGCTGCCAGCTCAGTTCAAATTACTGAACTTTAAATAAACTCTATTCTTCTGTGTTTAGTAACAGCATCTCATCGGATTTAAACCTGCTTCTACATCCATTTGCTACTTCAGCTAACGACAGACTTCAAATTTTTAACATCAGATACGCATACAACTTTTAAACGTGTATTAAACATAACGTGCACCAACTTTTTTCTTGAAGGGACAGGAACAACACCATTTGGAATTACAATGTTATTTAGTTTTGAAATATCAAAGTGCCAAAACTGTTTCAAACAGATGCTGTTAAACCTCTCCATCTCTGATGACCATCAGCACTTAGCACCCACCTAACATTCATTCACTGCAGAAGCCACAGCCACCATGCATTTAATAAAAACCTGCCCTTACACTTTAATCCCTTCCGTTGCACCTACAACACCAAGTATTACCGACTTTTTAAAACCCGCTCTCCTGAAAATAAATAAATAAATAAAATAATTGTGGAGCATCAGTAACCAGATAGTATTCTCAAATTTCAGTGATCTAGTCAATGGAGCCTTCCCCCATGTACTGTGCTCTGTTTCACACAGTACATGGCTTTAGCTGGCCAAATCTTTTTTTTCTCCCACTGAATCAGTAGAACAGTGAAGATCTTACTTTTTATTCCCCCCTCCTTTTTTTTTTTTTTTTTTTTAAGCAGTGGCATATCAATGAGGCACAGATGTGTATTCCAACTCTGCATGGATGAGCACACTGTTCAATAGTGCTGGCTCACACGGTATCAGGGCAAGTTATCACTTCCCATGAAGGCACTCTTATCACCAGGGCCCAGAGAGGTGGCTGCAAATCGCAGCCTTTTTATTTTCAAGGCAGTTTTGCTGAACATTCAGGCTTCAAAGATTCACACTTCCAAAACTCTATAAGAGTTTGTGAACGCTCAATTTGCCAAAACTGTTTACAGTGTAATTGGGCACCGTACCTGTGTCCATGAGATAGCGAAGGCGCTTCTCCACCAGCGCGGCACGGGTGTCAATTTGCTTTTGCTCATTCTCTAGTGCTGCCAATTCTCCTACAACATACTGACTGGTGTCTTTGAACCCTTTCTGTTAAAGAGAACAAACAAGAAGAAAAAACATCACTTGTAACTTGCATTTTTCCTTTCCACAAACACTTAGTAAGGCACTTACCTAAACAACCAAATATCATGCTCGCTACCAAAAAGCTAACACTTACGTTTCATGAACTTCACAATTTTGCCAAATGTCACTATTTGTTTATTAAAACATCCCGTTTTTTTCTTTTGGGGAACACTTCAGAGTCTCCTCGTTGATTTTGCAGTTTTAACCACCGGGCTGACTTTTTGAAATTTGTGTAATTCATTTCTAAGTACATAAAAGCTGCTGCAGCAAAGCATAATGAAAGGAGACATAATCCAACTACGGCATTACTTAATGTGCCGTTTCTACTCCATTCAGTTCTTATTCAGTTCTAAAACACTAACCTGAGAAGAACCAGCGCAAGCAGCTCTAACGGCAATTCAAACGTGGGCTTCTGAGATTCACAACAAACCCGAAACAAGCTCCCTCACTTTTCCAGGTCCTCGGGGTCAATCGTAACGCCCACACTCGGCAGACTAAGCTCCAACGCCTCTCCCGCTTTCTCCTACTGCAAGCGACTGCCCTGCTACACGGTGACTTGTAAAAATACTGCTAATTACTGTGCCTGAGACTCTTACCCTGAGACGCAGGGACCAAATCTACCGCACCGTCTCTCAGGTGCCCAGGGAGGACCAAACCAGCTTTACCCTGCCTCTCCGGTTTGGCGAATCCCCAGCCCGAACGAGGCCCTGGAAAGCCAACCTGATAAATCACGTTGAACCTTCGCCTTGCCGAGAGAGTAGTGGAAGCACCAACAACTCGCGTTCACCCCTTGCACCCTGCAACTTCTCTGCCTCGTCTCAACAGACCACACGAGTTTCCAAATATTTCCAACGACGGTCCCAAACCAGTTGGGCTCTACACCAGGAGTCTGAGAACCGGCATTCAGCACCTCAGAGCTATTCTCACGGGGCTCGACAACTTTCATGTACTATATTGCCTGTACAGGCGTAGCACGGGATGTAGACTAGGCTGAAACGCCATTTCTGAGGTATGTTTTTGCATAAGAAGTTAAGAGGAAAATATTACTCCTTTAGAGTAAGCCCATCTCCTTTTTGCTCACAGTCATTAGTAGTCCTTCAGACCCAAGAGGAATGTTTTAAGCTGGAAAAAATCTGGTGAAATGCTTTCATGTTTTGTCCGCATCTGTAAGGATGCACTTAAAATCACTGTCTCTTGGGAAGACAAAAAAATACAGGTTCTTTTTTGAGATGTATTTCCCTACTAGAGGCTAACTTGTTGCTGCATAAGAACCACTGATGCTTTAACTGAACGCTTGCAATTGCTTCTCTGCAAACGAGCCTGAAATGGCCAATTCAGCTTCATGGTCACGTAAAAGGTGTAACAATAATAACAAAAATAATAATGTCAGCATATTATTGCAAATAAAGACACGTTCAAGTGAAGGCTAACAGAACGGCCGAACTCCCAGAACCAGGAATAAGCAGAGAACTTTCAAATTTGGGCCATGCGAACATAAGCATCGTATACCCCCATTAATTCGTTCCTTCTCTTCACACACAAAGCAGCCAATAGTATCAATTCAAAAGGAAACCTTTTTCTACCTGTCACAGAGCCAGAAAAACCACGACAACAGAACTACCTGAGAGCAGTACGTGAAGGAAAAAAATCAGTCCGGGGAGTTGAGATGCTGTGCAATATACTGCCTGTCATCAACTCTGATTAATTGAAAATAGTAGGAAAACTTCCCTAATGTCAGCATGCATAATTGTTAGCAATTGTTATTACAAGATGAAAAGAAGTGCTGTGTCAGGCTGAAGTATCCCAGGAGTTCATGTGTACCATCTGCATATATAATGCAAACTTACTGCGCCAGACCTTTCCAGCTCTGCAAAAGTACAACTGTGCTAAAAATAACTGGCAGGTTCCTAAGTTAGATGGTTTAGTGTAGATACGACAGCGGTACAAAATCTCCACTCAGCTCTGGATTGCTTCAGCAAAAACTACAAATGTGTTTAGATAAATCATGGAGAGCAACAAACGACCGCCATCAAAGGCTGTCTTGCGTCTTCAGACAAAAAATTCAGGTTAAAACTTGTTCTTCCTGCCTCTGTCCCGCAGCTGTCCATCAAAACCAGCTTTCTCCCTGCGGTCTATCAAATATTTCCCTCACAAATCAATTTTACACATGATCAGCCCATACCCCTACTGAGCTGAACCTCCCCGTTAATTAAGTGAAGAAATTACCATATATATTATATTAATGCAAACATCATTCAGCTAGTAATTCACGGCTGATCTGGATAATGGAAAGGTTGAACACCCATTAACCCAAGCCAACAAAATGGGTTGGCTGAGAAATTCTAGCAGGTCTCATGTGACTCTTCCCTCTAACTGCAGCTCTGCGGTATCTGCTATTGTAATAATTAAAATCCTCCCGGTAGATCAATACTGGAATCTCTTTATGGGAAGTGCCCTGATGGAAATGTCTCAAGGAAGCTGGGGCTGTGGAACTCTGAAAAATTCATTTTTTTTATCTGACAATTATCACCACACTGCAGACTAATTCAACAGTGCACCCCTCTCACTCTGCTTTGAATGCACTGGAGATTGACATCTAAAAAAACCTAACATCTCATTTTAACAAATAAAGGCACTATTTCCACATACAGTTTGGAATTATCAGCAATCATGAAACCAGACAAAAAATTAATATACATTAAGCACTTCATCTTCTGATGGCTTCCTCTGAGTCTCAGTTATCGCAGCCTTCTCCTCATTTCCTCTCTTTGTATCTTCCTGTATTGATCTCTGCCTTTTCATCTCTTGAAAAAAGAGGAAAGACATGTAAAATTATTATAAAGCTTGATATTTATGTATTGAAATGTGGACTTACATTATCAGGTTTTAATATATTTATTGTTAAATATTATTAAATCATAAGATGGGAAAACATGTTTTATATTCCCTCCTACCTGGTCTGTTCTCCACATATTGACTGAAAGACTGGAGCTGAGTTTTTCTGACGGTGGAGTCCTTGCTGAACACAACAGGATTTCTGAAACGTTCTGCTGCTTTTTGCAACCGCTCAGCACGATGCTCCTCTGCTCCATTCTGCTAGAAAAACAGGACGCACAACAGTGTCTTTTGTTTCCAAATGTGAAGTCACAAACGGGAAAGGTATGTTGCAACGAGGGAACAGAATGCAGGGTGTGCAAAGGGAATTTCGCAACTCGGACTGCGGTTTATACAGGCTGAAAGTATCAGCTGCAGAAAAAAGGAGAAGAGTGATTAACTTTTTTTTTTTAATGCGTGGTGGCAAGGACTGGCTTTTTGCTATTTGGGCACCCTCATGCAGGACTAGGCGTTACTCAACAGCAAGACCTACTACTTGTCACCGATATTTGCCGGCGACGCAGATCTCAAACGAAAGTTGCTCTTCTGTAACTCCGATTTGTCGAGCGTCGTACGCGCGGGTGCCGAGCAGCAGCGTGTATACCCCGGAACACGATCTGTATCGTTTTAAAAGCATGTTGCCTTTAGTCGCCCTCCCTCCCTTCGCGCTCCTGCCCGGTAAAGAATTCTGTCATTTCGTATAGTCCCCCAGACTTGTATGACAAGAAGAACTAGTTTCTAATTTTATGCCCATTGAGATAAACCACTAATGCTGGATGAAGGCTAAAAGGTAGGATTATACTACTACCCCACTGAACTGCATTTCATCAGCTATAACTTTCCAAAGCCAGATTTGTAAGTAAGCCCTTTACAGCGAAGGAAACTACAATTATCTTTTCCAGGGCTTCCTATGTTAATACTGGTAACAAATTCAAATGGGTCTATCAACACGAAATATCCCAGAAGACTGAACCACTGCAGTGTGTGGAAACTGCAGATACCGAGGTGCTGTGTACCAAACAAATATTTCATTTTATACCTAATCTTTTATTATTTTTATTAAGTGTTTTGAAAGTAAATAGGGAAAGGCTAAGATGCATGACTAATAGCTAAGCCTGCTGAATGCTGAAACTGGTTATCAAAAGCTACCAAGACTTTGCCCTTCCTCTGCATTGAGACAATCAGTAATGAGGGAGTTCTCCAATGGCCTATTCTCTAGCCTCAAGGAGGCCGGGGATACACAATCCTCCAGGGAAGGTAACAGTTTATCCTTTGCCACAAACACAGAATGCCTCATTTATAAACGTGTAAACTGCATTTTATTAAAAAACAAATCCAAGGCAATGCCGGGCGCTCCCCGCGAACAGATGGGCACCATATATCCTTCCGAATGCCATTTTCCACCCCTCCGTTCAAAACACGTACGCGGCGGGGGGAAACTCTTAGGTTGCACCTTTTGCCGGGGTAACTTAAAAAAAAAAAAAAAACAAAAAAAACCCCAAACCACCACCGCAACAAAATTAGCTAATGCAGAAAAGCTTTTTTGTAACGAGAAATACCATTCTCAGCAGGTTAGCTGATACCGAATTGCCCTCATGGAGGTGCCCCGAGCGTCATTTGCTGAATTAAGCTTTAAAAAGTATTGCTCATACTATAGGGCTGGCTTTTCAGCCGCAGTAAGCGGGCGGTTATGATTCTGGTTAAATAAAAGGCCCTTTCTTGTTATTAGCGCAATAACCGTCTGACAGCCTAAACTAGAGCCTTTACCAAAATAAACAAACACGGCTAATTTTTTAGGCCTGGCAACATGCTAAAATATCAGTGTGATTAGCCAGCAAATCCCATTTTAAGAAACCTTTTTATGACTAGGGACTTCTGCCACTTTACAAATGTATTCCTCTAAGCCCACTAATTCAGTTAGCCTTTTCAATCCATTGTATTATTCTTGGGCCAGCTTCATTTTGCATTAAATCCACTGCAGAAAGCTAAATTGAACGCAAAAATCAGACTTGATCCAGGCTTCCTTTTGTTCAAAGATAGAGACCGAAAGTCCTCCGCTGCTGCCACACACTTTCATCACCAATTTATAGGAACCGACAGTGTAAGGGAAAAGCAATGAAAGTCATTGTTTTGGGACTTCAAAGCTTCTCTGTATCTGGGGAAGGAAATCCTTTCAGTCAGCAGTGCTTTCCCCGCAGACTGCAGGTGGGTGAAAAGTTATACCCAACTGCAAGTGCCCCAGAGCCATGGGGATATTAATGACATGAAAAAAAATATATATAGTAGTAAGAACACAAGGGGCCTAATTAAGAAAATGAAACGGCAAATTGATTGGTGTGCGCCTTCTGCGAAAGCGGTGAACGTTGAGGAGAGGCAGAACCACCGCGCGCGCCACGTACCCATGGCTTCGTTTTCCGCAGAGCCGCTCGTTGTCGAGTACCCAAGTACGTATGTCTTTAAAACGCAACGCGGCTTCATTTTAATGGCGAAAAACCAGGGGGGCAGGCTTGGAAGGGAAGCAAAGCACCGAGGGTCCAATCCTGCTCTCACTGGAGTCCGCGAGAGCCTTGCTGCTGCTGATTTCCCCAGGAGCAGGATCGCGCCCAGGCTGCTTTGCTGATTTAAGCGACAAGCTGATCGGGAAAGGATTCAGAGACGCCTCGTGTATCTGTTACTATCACGCCAGACAATTAGCCAGCATCGAGATCAAAAAAATAAATGGAAAATGTGTTGATTAATCAAGAGAAAAAGCCGAGTGCGCAGCAAACCACGCAACTGCGCTGCCATGAAGATTTTCTGGGTTTCCCGCTGTGAAGGATTTGATAAGAAATCATTTTCCTCACCACGAAGTACAAAACAGAAATGGGAACACACAGGTACTGAGACAAAAGCATTAATCAAAACTTACCTTAATGTCTTGCTCTGAGCTATCAGTTACAGCTTTCTGAGCAGCGCTGGAGAGTGAATTTGCCACCTGTGGCTGAGCTTCTAGGAGCTTCTTCAGCTTCAAATCCACCAACTTACTGTTTTGTTCTGCTAAATATGCAAATACCACATACAACAGAGTGAGATGCATTTAAATGCAGAGCCGCTACAGCAATGTATCAAGTTAAAAGCAGATTTCCTTCCCTTTCCTATCATTTCAAACAGAAATGTGAAAACTGCAAAAAAAACACCTGGTTTTTCTGCGGGCCAGATTGATGTAGATTTATGTAACGGGCATTACACGCGGAGATGTTTCCTGAGTTTTCGCAAAAAATACTTGTTAAAAAAAAGACAGCGCTTGGCTAAACGAGGATGCTCTATTAGATGCTTCAAGATAGTAGATGAAAACCATAGAAACTAGACGGTGTTTATGTGAATTTCCTCCCAGCCTGGGCATACCTATACTTCAGCAGAAAAGCACGCTTAAAGAGCCATTTATTTTCGGATGACATATAACAATTTATCTCACATTATAAGTACTGATAACAACTCGAGTTTATGAACTGCTAATTCATCCTAAGGCTCCTTGGCACAGCTTCTCAGCCTTAAAATTGCAGTATCAGAAGAGCGAGCTTTCTAGTAATGTTTTACTATGAGTTATAGAAGACTTTGAAGCCAGGAGGGCCATAAAACACTTGATAACTCCATCTAAGGGACAGATTCAAAGTCTGCTGAAGTTCACAGCATTTTTTCATCAGCTTCAGGGATCTGGGCCAGTGCCCAAATATATAATAGTAGAGAAGTTTACTTCCCCTTAATGCTCATTCTGTACGTCAGCGTTGAACGTGTGAATATGCAGCACACCTACACACACAATTACCCCCCCCCCCCACACACACACGCAGTCGTGAGGAAGAGGTCACTACCAAACCGCACGGCAGGTCCGTGAGCTAGCACGGGGAGGACGGCAGAGCGGCGCCGCAGCAGATGCCCCCAGACACGTCGCGCATGCACAACCGCGCGAGAAACCGCCCCGGGAGCGGAGGGGCTGCAGCGGCACCTGCGTCCCTTCTGCGTGCCTTGGGCCAAACACGGGAAAAAAAGAGCAGTTGCGGTGTTTTTCTGCAGGCAGAGCCCGAGCTCTTCACTGCAAGCAGGCGACTGCTAGCAAGCGCGGGAAGCGCAGCCATGTCTGTTTTGCTGCACGGCTCCTTCCAAGGTTTGGAGCGCTCTGATTGACGTTAGCCAAAACGTCGTTGGCTCAAACGATGCCTGCCTCCAGCAGCAGCGGGCTGGGCCGGGTTATGACGAAGGATAGTTTCCCTTTCCTCCGGCACACCCAGCCAGGGTGTCCTTAATTGAGGCTCACATGTAAGTACATGCACATTCTCGCCGGTTTATACATAAACATCATGTAACAACTATGATATAAGAGGTTCACATTTTATCGGATACATTCACAGCAGCATGTGGCAGTATCAGCAAACACAGATAGGTGCAGCATTTAAAACCAACAACTTGCAGTTAAAAAGAAGAAGTTTTCTTGCAATAGATGGAAGGAACTAAGCTTCAGCAGGGGATAAATTAATTAACGCAGTCAGTAGTGATCCCCACGTGAAAAGGCCCTTTCACCTTTGCATTTAACGTCCCCAAGAGATTCAGCCTTCGTCAGAACTTGCTACGAACTGGCAGAAATCCACTGAAATCTGTGAACACTGATGCGTATCACAGCATTAGAGCGCTTTCTGTGTTACTGCCCGTCCTCTTCCTCGTTCATTTGAACAACGCTAGTCATCCTCCTGGCTTATGTGCAAACTCAACTTCACAAGGATGTCCCCTTTTTTTTTTTTTTCCCTCGAATGTCTTCCCATGGCAGGCATGAAGCATTGGGTAGTGGTTTTGTATCTCTGAGAAGGTCTCTCTCAGGGAAAAAAGGCCCACAGAAATAAACGCTGGCAAGTCACTGGGGCTATGTGACGGGAATATTCATTTCCTGATTTTCTGTTTCTCCTAAAATGAACCAGCATTTATTGGAAAACCATTTGACAAGATTCTGCTCTAAATCAGCTTAAGTCAAAAGCCGGAAACAGGAAACACTAAATATATTTTCTTATGTGTTTGGAAATGCCCAAACAAAAAAATAAAGGGGCATGACTCAAAATTTTCCCACTGAAGAAAAGACTAGCTCACTAATGCAACTGAGGGCAATGAAAGTGAGATATATATATATATATAAAAATATATGAAAGTGATATATATATATATATATATTTATTTATATATAAATTAACTGGCAGGTTAATTTACAAGGACCGAATACTGTATCAAGAGTGTTGGTTTAATTCCCAACGAGTTACGCACTTGCGTCCCGTTGGCATGGGCAGAACCGACTCAGAAGATGCAAGTTTGCTTTTACTGCCTCTTTCCCGAGGTTGTCCTGGGCACACCGTACTTCTCCAGGTGGCCATAGCCCCAGCCAGCTTGCAATGACCCAAAAGTCATGGCAGCAAGTGCACCGCGCAACAGAGAGATACAGCTGTACTCACAGAGGCAAGCGCCGGGCGCTCCAGCCAGCCGGCAGCGCTGCTTTGCTGGGACAACTCGCCCAAGCGAGTGGGGCGATTGCAGGGGGCTCAGCTTTACAGATCGAGCCTGGGGCACCCTTCCCCATGAAACATCTGCATCTGCCGTTATGGGGGACACTCGTTTTGTTGCTTATTCTCAGTTTCAACCAACAGCAAACATGAAGGGAAAATATTCACAAAGAATGAACATAAGGGGTAAAAAGACCCAGAAAGGCACAAACTAATAGTTTAAAATTACGAAAGAGAGAAGAAGCACATCAGCACTGATGACGATGGAGTGTTAGTCATGCAAAATACACAAAATAGCCATTATTTAAATTACCCGTTGAATCAAGGTCATTTTCTAGGTTAGTAAGCTCATCTCCACCTCCAGTAAGAGAGCATTCAGGAACCTCCTCGTTAGTATCTATCTCAATATTATCCTCATCCTCATCTGTAGGAACATACAGCATGAAGGTTAGTATTTTCTTATGTACACGCGCCACATCAGTAAAAACATGAACGCTCGAGAGAAAGAACTGAGCACGGTTACAATACAAAATGCAAATCGTTCAGTAAGCCCGGAAGGAGATTTCACTCTGTCCGCTCACGGACTGATCTTTAAACTGACGCAGTCCGCTCTGCACGCAGGGGGCTCTGCCGGAGACTCCGGCACAATAAAGGCAGAGCCTGGCCTCAGCAGTGGCTTTTCTCCGGGCTGAACGTCTGGCTAACTCTGAAAAGCACACGTGCTTTTCCTTACGACTCGAGCCGGCATGATTTCCCCTAGGATCCCAGGAAGGCACAGCGGGACACGGGTGCCGCAGTTGGCGCGCGGCACCTCTGGAGTGGTGCTGGCCAGCGGAAGGCACGGGGAGCTAGGGAGGTCGACGTGCTCGTTCTCCCTTTGCACCACGCACCGGACCATGGAGCGGCCGTCCCTGTGCTTTGCGGAGGCACCGGGGTCTCCTACCACTCCTGTTTCTCTTGAGGAGGGAAAACCACATCCGGCGCACGCCGCGCGTGACAACTGCTGAGGCTCAGGAGCACACCCAGGGGCTGCCGCCTTACTGCGCCGCTCTGAATCAGGACTGTTTGTAAGCTACGTCCATTTTAAATAAAATAATAATTGCAATTACGCTTTATATTTTTTTACGGGATCTTTCTCCTGAGTTTCTCAGGGCGGCTTATGAATATCACTTGTAAATTGGCCCCATAATGTTTTATGAAGCAGGCAATTACTGTTATTATAATTATGATGATGATGTGGGTAAATTAAGGCACAGAAAGAGCAAGTGACCTGAGGAAGATCAAATGGTTAAGTGCTGAATCATGAAGGAGATGACATAAACAAATCCTGACTCACATTTTTCAATACAAAGAAATAATGAAATTAAACGACATCCATAAAAGCTAGATGAATACTTTCAAAACATGCAGTTGCACTGTATTTATTCATTTTTAGTCTCACATCAAGTGATATCTACTCTTATTCAGACTTATAGGTGCATTTTTTTCCTATGTATGTGAGCATGGGTGTAAAAATGACTAAAGAGATGTATGCCAGGAGTATGAATGCCAGGAGAGTATGCCAGAGAGAGAAGTATGCCAGGAGAAAGAATACACATATATATTAACTGAAAGGAACTTTAAAGAACATGATAGGAACAAACACTATTTCTGATTGCAGGACTTTTGCACGTTCCAACCCCATTTAAACGGAAAGGATCCTAAATATAGTAACGAGAAACCATAATCCCAAACACCAGAAGCCTGAGGAAATTTGGGCATGGATCAGCACTTCACACTTGTCGTCCGTCTTTGGAATATATCAAACTCCCCCCCCCCAGAGCAGGAGCCTGCACTCCACATCCATGCTGCTGATGCACACGTTACAGAGTTGCTTATTTTCTTTCCCTTTTTTATCTCCACAGTCTCTAGAATTCCCACTTCAGAAGTCTCTGTAGGAGTTTACTTGAGGGCAGGTTTTATTTTTGTTTTGGTTGCTACTCCTTTCTTCCTCAAGTCCTCTGTAGCTAATCAATGCCCTTAGTGGACCTCTGCAGAAGGAGACAGCGTAACCGTCAGGAAGCAAGAGAGGCGTGGGGTAAAAAGCAGACTCTGGAGAAAGGTGGGAGACGAAGAAAGAGGGGCCCGGCAGTGGGAGAGGGCAATCAAAGCCACCTCGAGCCTAGAGGTGGAGGGAATGACTTTCCAAAGCACCCAAACTGTTTGAAGGCAGCTAGCAAGGGCAGCTCGCCCCTACCAGACACCCAGCAAGGTGCTCGTAGCGTCAAACCATCTAAACGAGATGACAGGGTTTAAGACTGCTGGATACTAAGGGAATGCTTAGATTAGATTATTTGATTTTCTTTAATTTAATTTAATACAGTGAGATGAAATCAGAGGCACCGTCTTTGACACCACCATTTTAGACAACAAAAGAGATGGGAATGGTGAAGACACTTGTCCCTTGTGTCAGTAACGACCTGACCTCATATATCATTCAAAGTTGGCAGGCCTTAGAGCTGAATATGATTAGCATGACGTTTACACTCCATAAGGAACTATCAATTACAGGCGTTCTTTGTTTCAGAAGTTTCCAAATATTTTTCAAAATTGACAGATTCTTTGTTTTAAACCACTCTAGCTTTCTTCAAGTCTCATGTTCTTCCACTGTAATAAAATGTTTCGGAAGCACGTTCCAACAAGACTTTGCAATTACGAACGATAAAAGGAATAACATGATGAAGAGATATCTTTTATGAAAGGAACAAATTATTAGTGTAAAAAACCTACAGCACTTGGTCTAGAACCAGGGCCCATATTTAGAAGAGTGCTAAAGACACGCTTCCTTGGAAAGATATGCAAATGTGGATCCTAGAAAGAGAGCAAACTTTGATCGTGTTGTGAACAGAAGAACAAAAGTAAAGACACATAATTAGGTCAACAACTAAACAGCACTGGCCGTTATCTACACAGCCGTAAGCCTGGACTGAAGAGGGACTGACACAGGGCAAAATAAGAATTTTCTGGAAGTACGTGGAACTGCCAGAACATTGGTGGAAAAAAGATCCAGAACAATTTTACAGCTAATATATCCTACTACTTTTTAGACCGAGCTCCGTCCTTAAAATTTGCCGTTGAACCGCTATTCTCTTAAACTGGTTTAGGCATGACTGCATGTGGAAGAACTGCACCAGACTACCTCAATTTCTAGACAAAACTAGAAAGGAACAATTTTCGTAAGGAGGTAAGGCACGTCCTTATGTGGGCTGGACCACGTTAGTGGGAGAAGCAGACGTCAGCTGCCACTGCTGTTGCATAAACAGTGCTGGTCCTGTAGGGAGGAAGACAACTCCAGCCTCCAGGACTGTCTCCAGGACATCCTTCAAGCTTGAGCATATTTATATATTAAGTCTGTTTACCTGCAGGTACAGAGTTCACTTTAGGGCTGCAGGATGTGACCAAGAGACTCCGAACAGCAGGAAAGAAAGCAAAGGTGCGGAATGGAAGAAACAGAGTCGAAATGCTGGTTCAAGGGTATGAGAAACCAGACGTCGGGACAAGAGAGTGCAGTGGTAACTGCCAACAGATAGAATATTGCCTGCTAAAAACACAGAACTGAGGACTTAACTCCAACTTAGTTGGAGCCTAAGTATGGTGAGTAAGCCTGGGCATCCCCCACAAATCATTCTGCAGAGGTAAAACCTTTAACGTAGACTGCAAGCTTTACTAAGTATGGAAGTGTAACGCAATATCAGCTAGCTCCCCAGGTGGGTTTTTAAACTGCAGCACCTCTTTCCATCTTTCCAGCTTTTGTCACTGATTCCAACGTTTTGTAAGCTTTTTTTTTGGTCCTATGGCACATTTGGATGCTGCTTTTTCTGCGTTCTTCCCTCCCTGCTCCTCTAATGTCTCTCTTCTGTTCCATTCTTGTGTTCATTCCTCTTTTCCTCCCAGTTTTGCCTATTTTGGGCGCTTTTCTCACCAAAGCCTCTTAACACTAGGCTTGTGCTACCCCCTGCCCTCCCCATCGTGGCTTGCCTCCCTCGGCTGCCTGCTCGCCGCCTCCAGATATTGGCCACTTCCTCCCAAACATGCTATCTCAAATAAAGGATGGAGATGTGCCAGAGAGAGAAGAAAACACACTCCCCCAAATCCCAGAAGAGTAGACGGGTGTCCCACAGCGCAGGGACAATACCTAGATAAGATGCCAATTCCTTCGCCCCATTGCTGCTGGGAAAAGGGAGAGTATTTGGATTCCTATCTTGATACCGTCTTTGGACCCATCTCAAGGCATCCGCTTATCAGCCCGAAGCTAGTAGGACATCTAATAAATTTGAAACTGCCATCCCAAACCCTCTGGCTGTTGGCAGAAAGAAGTATTTTCTGTCTCATGTGCCAAATAACCTCCTGAAAAAGACTGGATTTTGTAGCAAAGGATGCTGCTTATCCAGGAAAGTTTCTATTTGCTATAGGCACTTGAGTTTCTCAGACCATGATTAAATAAAGCCTTTTAACAAAGGATGTAGCACCAGTGCCAAAACACAAAACTCTCAGTGAGTATACAGAAATATCGGAAGAGAGCAGATTTTCACCAGCAATAGTGAGCAAGAAATTAGTTTTTAAAAACTCCAAAATCCCAAAGCTGAAGTATCATTTTTTCTGGAAGAACTGATTTGAGGGAGAGGAAAATGATTTGGTACATTCCCTTTTTGTAAATTAAAATGTAGCAATCAGTGCAGAAGAAGAGATTAATGAAACATAACGGCCAAGAGAGCTCGGAAGACACAGGATATTACTATAAGCTTGTCTTTGGGAACTGTATAGGGAATATATGACCTCAGAGAGAAGCAGAATAACTATATGTGAATGCAATTGGGATAATATTCAGAACGCAGTCATAAAGAGGAGACATTGTCTATTAAATCCTCATTTGTGTTGGAAATCAAGAACTGAAAAAGCCTGAAAACCTGAAACAATTATAATTTATTTGGATTATAAAGTGTTGGTGTCATTTCACGGAACTACTCCATTTCAGAAGAATTAATTTACTGAGTAGAGACGTGGCGTGGCATTGGAAATTACGAACAGTGTGATGGAAGTATGTGGAAGACGGACCGTAAAGAAAGCTTGTTGAGAAGGAACGAGTACAAGGAAGTGCTGTAATACGCACATTGACAGGAAAAGCGCAGAGGAGTAAAAGCAGACAGGGAATGAAAACTGGAAGTCTAACAGAAGTCCAGATAACTTGGACAAACTACTGCATGAACAAAGAAAAATCCATGCCAAAAGTAGAAACCAAGGCGATAATGCCAAAGTCGAAAAGCAGTGATGTTGTTACAGGAGACAAAACCCAACAGGTATGATGGTGAAAACTTCAAAGAAACTGTTGCTGATATTGATACTATCTCCTCCTTTAATAACACGGAAACCCTGAGTGCATATGCAGTCAACCTACGTATACTTCTATATGGATGATATGTATATATATCAGCCGCAGAGAGCAGCAGGAAGCAGAGCTTGGGTCTGTCTGCAATCAGACACTCAGAGGTACTGAAAGAGGGACAGAATCTGCCTAAAATCACACGTATCCTACAGAGCAGTGGAACGAGGTAGCAGGTAGCATTTGGAAGAGTTGTATCAAGTTTTACTGCAGCGACGACAGGGTGGGAGACTACTGAAAAAACGTCATGACGCAGTTATTTAGAGAAATTCGAGAAACCAGTGAGGGAGATCCAGCCCCCCTGAAACCAATAATCCCCAAAGTTTGCCTGCAGCTTTTGTCATCTAGGCTAAAGAACCTGAACCCTCGTCAACACAGGGAATGAAATAGTCTCCTTAATGGCAGATGAGCAGTTTAAGACTGTTTGCACAAGCGTTAAGCGCACGGTTCCTCTGAGACAGTTGTTAAATCTGAAGGACAAAAGCCAACAGCAAAATTCAGAGGAAATTCTGATCAGGGAAGGCCATATTTTAGAGAAAGCCATATTGTGGCATCGTTTAGCAATACCACAAGCGACTTACCGCAGCCCAGCAGGGTAACTGCTACCTAGCTGCACGCTCGGGACGCACACAAGAAGCGTGCCTTACTTTGAGGGGAAACACGGCAGGAACAGAAACAGCTATGGACAAGTAGGATAAAACCATGAGGAAGAAGTGACGGGGAACCACAGACAGTGGAGAGGGATGAAGAACATCATAGTATACTCGATACACAAGCCCTGTGCCATTTCACTCCCACGGCCTGTCTAACTCAACAGGTAACTTTAAGTACTCCATGGCTGGTAACCACTGAATTTGGCCCATGGGCTTTCAAAGAAATTGGTAAAAACGCAGATGTGATATACTCTTACGTGTTTAACACAAACGTTTGGAGCTGGGAAAGCCCTGCGATAGAAACCACTAGCAATATCCCTTCCCTTTGTCTTCTCTTTTTAAGCAGTCCGCAATGGTAGCTTCTGGCTTGAGCAAACTCTGAAACAGTATTTTTGTCAGTTTACAGAACTTTTATAAAGTCTTACTCCCCATCAGTGATTTAATTTACCTATTTATCATGAAGCAAGAGCTATGCTGGCAAGCCTGATTTACTGGGTAGAGAGAGGAAAAATGAAGACCAGACCCAAAGAGAGACGTACAACTAACTGCTTTTCTCTTTGGCAGAACAGCAAGCAGAGGATTTTAGAATGCAATAAGAACACATTTAAACATATAACATACATATAAAATATATATAGTAGAGAAGAAAAAAAAATCTTATTGCTGAACCTACATGTGCTGCAAGCATAAAGCTGGATTTTCCTGACTCTCTGGTTTACAATTACATGTTGGTACGAGGAACACAATTTCCCCTTAGAATATGTAGGCGACACTAAAAGAGCAAGAAGCCTGTACTGAAATGTGTGTTCAGTACCCATTTGAGTTTGAGTGACACTACATTACTCCTGCTCGTACCACTGGCAGGTATATGAATTTTAATGACATTTCAAAGTCAGTTTAATAATATTATAGCAATATTACAACTCAAAACCCGTAAAGGCAAGTGGTATGTCAAAGGACTGCCATTTAAAATCAAAAGGTTATTGCTCCCACCTCCCATGTGCTTTCTTTAAAATAGTCTTTTGAACACATTTAATAAAAAATAAAGTTCTTAAGTATGTCTAATGTTCTTCTCCCTAGATATTATGTCCCTACACCTACACAAAATCTACACTGGAGAGATTGTAACCAACAATCGTGAAATTCTGAAGATTATAGGCAACGGCAAATCCATAAATAATGGGCCGATATGAGCGACTGGTTCACATAAATGTCATTTCCTTGCAATCACACATACCTTTTTCTTTTAATTGTTGGAAATTAAGTGATACAACCCTGATTTGGAAAACTTATCTATGACCAGGCTTTTGATATGTGCACCTGATGCACAACAATTACCTACAATGACGGTTTGAAGTGTGAATAAAAGTGATACCCAAAAAGGTCTTCTCTGGCTTCTAGGTTGCCATAGGAATAAGATACGAGGTTTCTTAACTCACCTCCAGATGCCTTTGACCTTTCTTTCAACTTTTCTGCAGCCATTTCAGTGTAGCTAGGAAGTTCTGACATCTTCACTCCAGATCGAGCTTCTGCTATTAGCTGACGAGCTCGCTCTCTCAGCTGCCGACGCCGCTCTTCATCTTGCTGCTAAGATATATTGAACAGTTGCCAACTCAGTAATTGACAGAAATGCAATTTCATTCTCAATCTGATCATCATGATAGTAACTGGTTTACAGCATGGTGCTTGGCCCACATTATAAATAGGATGCTCCGTATCAGTTGGGTGTCACACCACAATTTTTAAAGACATCCGTGGATCAGATTTTTTTTTTTTTTGAAGCGTTCCCCAAATTATTATTGCATTAGAAAATTATTTGCGATTTAAAGCGTCTCTAAATTACGTTCTATAAAAACAGGCTGATTAAAACGATTCTCAGAAACTTCTGTTTGAAAGTAGCAGCTACCAAAAGTTTTCCTGTGGCTATAAAAACGGCTTTAGTAAATTGAATTAGCAGTTTGAGGAACGTTCTATCATCGCTGAAGTGAGAAGCCAGACGCTGCTCTTGGTTCCCCCATTAACCAAGCCGACTTCAAAGCGTAAAACGACATCGAAAGTGACGTATAGAGAGGACTCTAACCCTTGGACTTCAATGGATAAATCTTCTTAAACAAAAAAGAAACTAAAGAAAATTAATGAAAGAACAATAGATACTGGAGCAAGAAAGACTTCTCCTCACTCACTATAAAATGCACTGTTACTGTGCGTTTGGTCACTAATTAAAAAGATCATATGATTTACTCTGGGAATCATCCCAGATAGCACTGGTCTACTAAAACCTGTAACTACGTTAGGATATTAATATTGCAGTTATATACACGAAAAAAATTTTATTGCTTCAAATTGTGGACAAGACTAACACGCCTCAACTGAAAACATGGATAGAGAGATGCGTTCTGTGAAAATACATTAAACCGCAGTGGAAACACCAACTCAGTTTTAGTCGCAAAATCCTGAATTTTTCAAAGTTAGGGGAAAGTTTAGGCTGTTCCCCCCCCCCCGCCCTCCAACATTACAATTACTCACAAACGCAACAGAGGCAGCATTTGGCTTTAAGTCCAACTTATCCGTATCTTTGTACTCCTGATAACGACATATGGGATAGGACCGAGCTATTGGCCGCTGACCCTAACCAAGGGGAGCGTAGCGAGACGTCTAGTTTGGGAAGGCCGCGCTGGCCCCTCGCCCACCCCGCGGGGCCGCGAGCGCTGCACACCTGCAGACGCCGGGAAGGAAGAGCTGCTACCAAGCGCTATTTTGTTTCAGCAGTCGTTAAGAAAACAAGCACCAAATACTAATTAGGTACGTTTTCCCCATTTCCATGTAAATTGTTTGTTTGTAGCTATTTACTCATCATTGTTCTCGGCACAATAGCAAAAATGCAAATGCGCGCTATGCGAATGCAGCCCTAATGGGACTCTCTGTTTATAACCATTAGCCCAGAGGTGCGCTGTAATTCACTCCTCCAGCAGCAAGATTTAGCCTCATTAACAGCTTGCACGGGCAGGTTACAACTCATAAAACCCTACGGTAAACAAAGTGTATGGACCCAGCGGAGAACCTGGCGCGTGAGTGACAGGACGGCGACGGCCCCGTCTGACGGCCACGAGCCCCTTTTCGGCCGGGGGGGGGGGGGGGGCCGGCCCGGCCCGGCCCGCCGGGGCCCTGCCAGCTCCCGGCCGCTCGCTCGCCCCCCTCCGCCTTCCCCGGCCGCGCGGAGCAGCAGCGTCGGCAGCAACTTACTCGTCGGAGCGCTTACACTTGGTTAGAGAGACGCCCCGAGAGCGGCTCCAGCTCCCCTGCGCTGCGGCAGATGCGTTTCATTTCATTTACAGCCAGCCAACTGACGCAGCAACCCGTTTGCTTTCAGCCCGCGGTACTGGGGAACGTTAATTACGTTTAAGTTGACGGGTCTTTGCTATTTGCAGTTTGCTAGCGTACGCGAAGCTGTGGCTTTGATTCAAACGCCTCTTAAAAAGGGAAGGGGGGCGAAACGTAAGGCGAGAGCCCGGGGTGGCCTCACGTTCAACAGTTTCACCTACTGCAGCTTAAAAACAAGGCCCGTTGCAATTTTGCCACAAACACGGCCTCAGCCGAGCAGGGCTGACGCGCTGCCCTCCGCCCGAAAGCAAAGCGGCCTCCCGCGCCGTGAGCGCGGCCGCCGGCGGCGCGGGGAGGCCCGGGCCGAGCGGCAGCGCTGCCTTCGGCCACCGGCGCCCAAGGGAAACGCGCCGCCGCCGCCGCCGCCGGGCAACCCCCCCCCCCGCCGCCCCGGAAAGCAGACCGACCCCCCCGGAGGTTGGAAAGCGCGGTGCTCAGGAGAGGTTAGGCAGGCGCCAAGCCAGCTCTTCTCCTGCCTGGAGGGGTGGGGGGGGGGGAGAAAGACAGGTTAAAACAGGGCAGGGGACGGACCACGCAAGCACACGGACAGCGATCGCTACCCAGCGGTTCAATCTCCAAGAGAAAACGAGGCAAAGGTTTCCCCCGCCGAACCGACCCCGCTACCCCCCCCCCCCCGGCACTTGGTAATGGTCTGCACATCTGCCACACGGATGCACAGCAAGTCAAACTTCCCCTTTTAAGGGCAAACTCTTCGAGAATAAGTAATGCAATTCCTTGTTTCCCTCCTAGAAAAAATGTATTGGTATGCAGTTTTTATATTTCACAGTTCACCGCCACCTCGGCAAGCTTTCTTCCACTGCTTCAATGGTGCTACTTTTAATTTTATCCTCCTTAGCCCTAGTAATTAAAGTCATCAGCAGTGGCATCCCCACGGCTTTGACACAGCTACAACCCCCTCGCAGACTTCGGCTTTTCAGGGGGCACGGGAAGCAAAAAGGGCTGGAGTTTCACCGCGCTCCAACAACAAAACCGAGCTGCTCCGAGCCTCAACTCCAGCCGCTTGTTCTTTCAGCAGCCCTTTGGCGCTTAAGAACCAAATAAAAATGGTGGCCGCGAGGGGGTCCTTTTTGTACTCGCCGCCCGCGCCCTATGGCCAAAGGAGCGCCGCGGCGGCGCGGGGAAGGTGAAGGAGGAGGCGCCGCGCAGCTCGCCCGCGCCCCGAGGCCGCGGGGGCGGGCGCTGGCGGGGGGCCGAGGCGGCCGCCGCCGAGCCGCCCCCCTTCCCGACACGCTCCCAAATCCCGCGCCCCCCCCCCCCCCCGCGGCTCCGGAAGCCTTTGCCGGGGCTCGCGAAAGCCGCGGAACGGCTCTGCCCTGAGCCCGCCTGACAGAAGAAGGGCTCCGGGCTTGTCCGGAGGCGAGGATTACCCAAACGTACCTATTCGCCCAGCACCGCAGAAAAGTGTGTTTACGGGGGGGGGGGGAATAAATAAATAAATAACATTACAAGACCTTTAAAGGGTTGGGGCAGGCTGCGTTTTACTGTGACCTCCATCGGCTCTTGTTTGACTAAACAGGATTTGGGATGAAACATTAAAAAAAGTGTTTAGCGGATCTTTTCAGACCATTTCAAACTTTTCTTATGTCCCTTCCTAATATAAGCAGACATGCTGGTAAATGGCCACACCTGCTCATTCCTCTGGGGACGGCCTGATCTCGGCCGCGGCTAACAAAGAGAGGACGGGGAGCGGGGGGGGGGGGGCTGGAAATCAGCCTTTCTTGTTGCAAAACAGAGTGGAAAGTCAAAATCTTTCTCAAGTTTGGCCCATCTGGTCAGATTAAATCTCTGCGCGCCCTAGGGACCACGCTGACGTTTGGGCGGCAGCACCACTTCAGAAGAGCTCAAGGCACACAGGTAGCGAGCAAAAACAGGAACGGCTGAGCCGGATGCACGCCACCTAAACAGAGCGAACCGCGGTTGCCTTTTTGTACCTAGTTAGATATACTTCAGTAGGACACGATCAGCAGAGAAAAGAGAGGCATAAACATGTCAGATGTTTCTGCCCTCTGCCTGGTGTCTGCACCCACTGCTTCAGCCCCCGTGAATCAGGCGTCGCTGGAAAATATTTGCCAGGCAAGTGCATCACAGGACACGTACCAAGTCACTTGCCATGCAAAAAGAAGCTCTTGGCTTGCAGTCCTCACCACCGATGGACTAACGGAGACAAGCCAGAATGAAACACAAGCAGCCTAAAGTCCCCAACTGGAGGCAATCGCAAACAACGTCACAACAAAGCTGTCCCCTTCAGAGGGGGAAAAAAAAGACCCCGAACTCACAGTGAAACGGCGTTATGTGACTGCAAAATGGAAAATGACTCCTTAAACCTAGGCGGTATTTTTAAAGACATGCTAGCCAGCCAAAAAAAAAAAAAATTTTTTTTTCAATCTCATTAATTTTGTTCAGGAAAACCTACAATTCACTTGGTGCAGCGTTCACGGTGTGAAGAATGCTGGCTTTAGAAAAATAATCCGCCGAAAATTTAATCCCTTGGGTCGTTGTGCAATTGATAAAATTCTTAGTTTACCAAAAGAAAAAAACATATATATTTGGGCTGGAAAAAAAAAAAAACAACGGCTGACTAAGTAAGTATCACCTTGTGCTACATCCAAGGCCTCTTGCTGGTTGTCTGGCTGCTCTTTTGTAGGCAAAAAGGAGCTGAACGCTCTCTGGCTCCTTAGATCTGGCCCAACAAATGCACTGCCAGTCATGCACATGGATCCAGCTTAAAACCCAGTGTGAGCCTAAAAGAAGCTAGTCAAACTGGCACCTACTCATGCAGAAGGAGATAGATTTGTCATGACAGGCTGATTATTCAATGTAAAGAAACAGTTTAGCTTTTCTAATCTGGTACAAATACATCTTTCTCAGAGAAAAAAGTAAAAGGTCCAACAGTTCAAGTATTTAAAGTAAAGAAACCAACAAAAAATTGTAGCGTCAAAGTGAACCATAGGTATTTGTGCTGGAGCGTTCTGCAAAACAGCCCTGCAGTTCTATTCAGATAAATAAGATTTAACCCGTTTAACCCTTTAGGCGCTTCCCGTCGGCGGGCTGAGGGAGGCGAGCGCTGCTGTTTCCCACTGCGCTCGGCTCCTCGGCAAGTTTTAAGAAGAGACGAAAGCATCTCACTCCAAGTGCACTTTGGGTTGGCATCCTCCCCTCGGCTGCCCGCGCTGACCCCCAAAGGGCCCCGCTCTCCCGGCGAAGCACGGCACGGCAGCGCCGATCGGGAGCCTTCAGGAGGCAGAGCTAAACCAAAAGCGAGAACAAAGCCCCTCCGCTAACTTCTTCCCGGGAATTTTCTTTGCTTATGCAACTTTGCGCTCTCCCTCCTCTGCGCCCGGTGTAATTAAGGGCAGCAATCACCTAAGGCGTCAGGATGCGGGGGGCTCCTTACGCCTGTCACCACGATTGTCACTGCTATGGGCATCCCCCTCAAACAAGGTCTCGAGCGTGCAGGCTGGAAAACGTGCTGAAATAGTGCCTTCGTCCAGCCAGGGCATAATGTCAGTAGTCCAAAGATGGTATTTTCTGTGCCTTTCGATAACCTCATTCCCGAGAGAAGAAGCTGCTTACTCATTGCAGGAGTCAACATTTGTCGAGCTCCACTTAAGGGATTTGCTCTTGTGTAAACTTGACTTTATAATTTCAAAAAAAAAAAAAAAAAAAAAGTTGCGTTATGAAACAAAGAGTTTTGGCAAGTGTCGCAGAGGTGGAAGCTCTCGAGCAGCATCTTGCCGAACGCCATGGCGGGCAGCTTCCTCCCTCCCCGCCGGGCGCCGACGTGCCCTCTGCGGGAACGACCGCTCCTGCCTCTCCGCGGCCCAGCCGCCGGCCCCGGCGGCTGCAAAGTTTCCCCCCCCCTTCTCTTAATTTTAGGGGCAGGGTGGAGGGATCGCAGGCTGCCTGCGTGTGATCAGACTGCAAAGAACAAGTGCAAGCCATATGCCTTCCTGGATCCTATTTTGCTGGGTTGTGTTGTTGTTTTTTTTTTTTTTTGAAAATGTCCTGCAAACTGCTGGCAGCTTGTTTTTAATGGAAAATACCAATCGCCTGGGATCTATACCTAGCCTTTTGCCAATAATGAGAAAACTTCACCTTCTGTCCCCAGCAATTCTTAGGAAATCTTTTGCTGTTATTCCTACAAATCCAATTACAGATTGTTGAGTAGCTAGTGGAGTAAGCTTATTGAGGAGTGTCACATCACTAAGTCGTGCGTATGTGTTTCAGTTTGTAATGTGGTCTGAGCCGCTGTAGAGGTGTCAACTTAAAATGCAAGTAAGTAGCAGAACAGGGCTAATCCCAGCCACTACTCCCCTGCAGCCAAATTGTAGCGCAATGAATGACAGTGGAAATGCAAAGATGCCACTGTGCTTATCACACACAGCCAGATGGTGGACCTGGATCAATGCACACATGCCACGATCAATGCATTTGATAAAGAATTAAGAAGAAAACTGTACATGTTATCAAAGAACTTGTACATGGCATAATTATGATTCTGCATGTGCTTACTGATGATATTGGAGACTCAGAGGCAGGTGATAATGAAACTGATAGGAAGAAATAGCTTAAAGGCTGCAGCATATGGCCTCAGCACTAAGAAATCTTGTCAAATAGTTCAGAAAGCTTTTTTAACTGTTATTACAGGCTGCTCATAGTGCAAGCTGGTGGCAACGTTTTAATTTTTTTTTTTTTAATCTGAAATGTCAAAAAGTTACAAAAGCTGTACTTTTCAGAACGGCTCAGAAAATAATTAAGACACTATTGTGTTTTGAACACACGCACAAAAAAACTGCAGGTAGTGTCGGCCTTGACAATTTTTGCCCCCCCCCCCCTTTTTTTTTTTAATACGTAATTGCGTGTTTCCTGCATGGATGTTTTCAGAATTTAAGGGCGCTTGTGACGGTTTAAGGAATGTATCTGGGTACCGATTTGCATTCATCCTGCCGGCTTCTCCAGACACCATTTTTGCTATTGCTCCTAATCAAAGATACAGTATTTGCCTGTCACCATTCGTACTCCGTCAGCTGCATTAGAGCTCCCTTGGATAAGAACGAAGGTAATTAAAAATATGTGGCAAATGGTATAAAGCCATAAAAGAGCATATACTTTTGTAACGTAGCAAAGGTACCTGAAATACAAATTCTCATGCTCCAGTTGATAGATGAGCTGTCTAATCAACGCCTGGACGTAACTTAAGTGCTCTCATTAGTGTGAAGACCTTCAGGCTAAATAAGACTAAATCCCTTAAAAATTGCTTCTGCAAAAGAAAAATCCCCCTTACCGCTTCCCCTTGCCTAAATCATATCAATTAAAAAGAGAGAGAGAGAGAGAGAGGGCGAGAGAGCGGGAGGCATTTTCACATGACTTTGTTTCAACTGACACTCAAAAAACTATATTCCCGAATCCAATTTAAAACGTTTCAGCACCAAAGTTCATTAGCAAGCCGAGAAACGGCAGCACCAACCCAGATCAGGCCACAGAGTGGTTTCTCTTTCGCTTCACGGGGTGGGGGGCTCCTGAGGGCAGCACCAGGGCGGGCAACGCCTCGTGAATCCTTCACCCAAACTTTTCGGCACCCCGAACAGGGAGCAGCCGGGGCTCTGCCGGGCGCCCGCGTTTTAGCAAAACGCCTCTCGGAAAGGAAGGGCCGCGTCTTTTTACCGAGTGCATCTGCAGCGGGCTGGGGAGGGAGGGAGGGAAGGAGGGAGGGAAGGAGGGAGGAGGGAAAAAAAAAAAAAAAGCCTAAAAACCAGAATTTCAATCTGTCCTGACCGACGGTTGGGTATTAAACCCGAAAGGCCCGCAGAGCGCCGGGAGGACTGATGGCTTGATTAGCTCTCGCGGCGCAATTGAGGGAGCTGTCTCTCTCCCAGCGTCCCCATTTTGCGCGACGCTTTGATCTCCGCTCGAGTCAATTCAGCAACAGCGACTGACAAGGCGGCAGGAAACACCCCAACGGTTAGGCCCAAACTCGCCGCAAACTATGTAGTTTCATTAAGGCTCCCGCAGACGCGGCCGGGGACAGGCGCTGCGCTGCGAAGCCCACGGGCGAGCGCCTGCGCAAGGTGCCCCCCGGGCGCAAGGTGCCGCGCGGCCGGCCGGCCGGGTAGCGGGGCCAACGCCGTGCCCGCGCGCTCCCCGTCGCGTTGACGCGTCGGCGGGGATTGCGTCGGAGCGCTCAAGAGAGGCGCCTCAGCGCTGGGGCTGCGGGGGCCGGCCCCAAGGAGGGCCGAGCGGCGCGCCCCACGGAAACGGCACCCCTGAGGGGGGACCGAACAGTCCGGCGCGGTAGCTGCCTAGGCACTTCGGCAAACGCGCCCCAGAAGCGCTACCCGGCCTAGCCGCAGCCGGCCGAGCGCTTGAGTCGCGTTACCAACCAAACGGGGCGTTTAAGCACGTTTCAGAGTTTTGCCACCGCAAACTCTTCGCCTCGCTTCTTCCTCTGTCAGTTGCCCTCTCCAAAGAGTCCCGCTTCAAAGGGCTCCGTTCGGGCCTCGCCGCTGTCAGCGCAGGTCAGCGGCGCTCAAGGGGAGAGCCGCTGCGGTGCCGCGGCACAAAGAGCCTCCGCGGCTGAAATCAAACAAAGCCCAATTAAACTAATCATAACGTCCCAGTGAACACAAGGAAGCTCACCTGGTATTTCTGGACTTCTTGTGCGAATTCCCAACTCTACTCAGTACTTGGTACTATAATTACCCTGACCAAAATACTGTGAAATTACTGCTCTGATCTACTAATGGCTGCAAAAAATCAAGCCGTCGTGGTTTCATGCCAAGGGGCCGTAGCAAGGTGGCGCAATGCTTTCTGACAGAGACGACAACTTCTAAAAAACTCAAAAGGGAAAATTAACGGGATGTGGTTTATGTTGCCAAGGACTGTTCATTAATTACCAATTTAATCGCTGCTGGAGGCATGACATTACAAAAATCTGGCTGAAAGTTCTAATAGATTATGAAGACCACCTAAGACGAGTGACCAAGAAACGTACAAAACAATTAATACTGTTTCACTGCTATCAAAGACGCTCAGATTATTTTACATCAAGTGAAGCAAAAGAATTAGTAGCTTCACAGTGCCACCACTAGGAACTGTAAATACAATGGCACACAATTAGTAATGCACATGTGACTTTTCGTTCAAGGCATATATCCTTGGGAAAGCCGGAACACGATAAGGAGAACAAAAGAAACATTTTTAAATGAAATGAATGAAGATTTTAACTCTACCCTTGTGCATGCTGAGCAATAACAGAATAGGCAATGCAAAATGCAGCTCTAAGTAACGGCGATATCGTCCTGGGATTGACGACGGCGTGCGCTGAGCATCCAGACGGAGCGCGGCCGCAGTTATTAACTGCGATATAAAAAGAGCATTCCAGAGGCGAGGAAATCGAGGGCTCGCTTCACACACAAAAGGGTAGCTCTGAAATACTGAGCCCTTTTTTGGCTAATATTTACGGTCGGATAGAAAGTACTTAAGTTTTTGAACTAGCGTCGTTCAGACGATCTTAAAATTCACTTAATGTATTGACAGTGTATTTTGTGTGACTCTGCGTGGTAAGGTGAGAGCTGCGGACGCCACAGCTCCTCAAATTTACACGCATATAACAAACAGCTGCCCATTTACATGTAGGCCGGATGCCGGACTGGTGTGAGCAGACACAATTAATGGAAATAATAGCACTAAAACGCAGCTGAGAGTCTCACGCGTTTATATCTGAAACCTGAACTGCATAACATTTGTCTTGCATTATCAAAGGTTACTCTTTATCTATAAAGCCCTTCCTGGTACAAAAGTGGCAGTGCATACTAAGTCTACTCCGAAATGAGTTTCACTTGCACTAATTGATTTGTTTTCCCAGCTATGTCAGGGAGCTGCATATCCTGATATTGTTGTGCAGTGAAATTTCACTATTACATAGCAAGAGAGTCCCTAAACAAATCAACTACGAAGTCAAAAGCTGTAGAACCTTCTCGGGAAGTTGCAGGTTATTTTTTATTTTTCACGTATCGAATAACGTGAAATAAAACAACTTGTTTGTTCTTGCCATCAAGGAAATGCGATCGGGCTATCTCCACCTTAGCATGTCATTATAAAGAAGTAAATATCAGTTCAGTTGTTTTTTGAAGTGTTCACTCAGCAGGTCTAACCTTCATTTAAAGAAAAGTATATGGTTAAAAGAGCTATAAAACTCGGAACGCTCATGAAATGTAAATACTATACAGCATCGTCTTATCAGCTTAAACCATATTTAACCACTTTATAGTGGCATACATACAAGACACATAAATGAACAACAGGGAATAAGTTACCAAAGCTCAGGGATTACCAAAATAATGTGCAATCTTTTTACCAATTAGATGGTAACTGCTTCTTTGTAATCTCAAGAAGATCTCATGATCATATCTAAATCTGGTCACAATTATCAGCATGACAGACTAGTCTTTTCTCAATCAATATTTTCCAATTAATATTAAAAGACCAAGGTTGCCATCTGCAAAGTCTTACACCTCAATAAACATATGCTGGATGTTGAATTAAAATAAAGATTAGTTTTTCTCTCTTAGTTTTTTAATAAAAATAATTTAGGAGTATCCTGCTAGTGTTTCCTTAAATGAACAAATATCACCACCTCAATCACATTTATTTTCCAACAAGGAAGACTGCAAAAAATTCCACTGATGACCTAGATGCCTCTCCTAACATAGCACAACTAGAGATTCTGGTTTCGAGTGTAAATAGAAATTACGGAATAAAAATATCTGGCACTCATTTTCAAGAGCCTTTTAAAAACATTTGCAGCAAACAATGCTTGCACTGGTCCGCTGAGTTCAAGGCACCTTTCAATCAAATTAAAAGGTCTGATTTATGTTGTCTACCGTGAATTTGCATTCTGTATGACCCCTGTACGTGTTGCCTGTAGTATACTTTTTGTGACATATTAGAGCTAGATAGTTAGGTGCTTATTTGCTCAGAAGGGCAGGGAGATTATTGCCGGATGTGACCAAAAAATGGAATTGTTTAATAAAGCTTTTTCTGAGCAGTTAAAATCATGTTTTTATGTTCGTTTTGTTGCTGATGGGATACCCCGTATCTGTGCAAACGTATGCAATCAAGATTGAAGTATACAAATTCATCTAATTCCAGATTTTTGTTGGTTTCTGAAGGTTTTCTAAAGAGACTTCCATTGCCACCGGTCCGCGGCAGATGCAAAAAACGCATCATTTTGCACTCAAGTTTTTATGAAAATGAAAAGTAATGGGCAAAACAGATTGATACCTGAAGTAGAAAGAACTTATTAAATATGAATTAGATACAGTTGCAACAAGTCCTTTGAGCAAGCGAGTAACAAAAAGCAATATTCCCAGCAGAAAGAAACAATCTTTTAGCATAACCCTTTCCGCCTGTCTCCTCTACCATAGGCAGACAGCGTCTGCTTGTCTGGAGGTAACAGCTTTTTGGTGAGCTACTGCATATCTGCAAATTCTACTACAAAAGCTGAATAGAGTCCCCACTGCTTTTTTAAATATATATTTTTTATTTAAACAGCTATAACTGTCATTCCACTTGAAAAAATATTAAATAATGGCCGCGAGGATAACAAATATCTCCCTATATAGTAAGCAGGCTAGCAACAGTTGCATTTAAGCACAGCAGTAGTATAACAATTGCTCTCTGAAACCACTCCTTTGGTTTAAATTAATCTGCTTTAAATGCTTATGTTATAAATTGAGGCTCTCTCAATTTTTAGTGCAATCATCCTCACAACGCTGCTGCGGAAGAAGAATTACCATTTCCCTATTTTGCAAGAGGTAGAAGATGTGGAGTGATTCCCTTGGGGCATCAGGGTGGCCAAGTCCTGCCTGCCAGCACCTATGCTAGACCCTAAGTATCGAAAATCTTTGGCCAAACTCATATGAGGGGCCCAGTCCTGCACCTAAATTCTCCAAGGAAGAATCCTTAGCTCTTGCAAAACCCAAAGAACTTCCGGGAAGATCTGTGGCCTGTGTCACAAAGAATATCCCCCACCTTTTTCCACTTTAGCACTGGTTTTCATGAATTTCATGCTACAGGGCACTCTTTGCTAAAGCTGTCTGCTTCGCAAAAAACAAGTTAAAAGATTTTTAAGTTAGGTACACATGATTTAGGAGATGCCAGAAATAAGAGTGCTGGGCACAGTCTTAATTTTCAGCTTTCTGGGCGTCCATTAGAATAGAGCCTTGTCACAGCATGACCATATACTTTTACTATTCCCCAGCCTCACTCACGTTCGGTCTACAACTGACAGCTCTTATCAGTGGTGTTCAACACTGGTTTATTCCCAGTGTTTCACTGAGCCCACCAATATGTAGCACCATTCTTTACTACGCAATATTCAAATCCTGCTCTGCAGGCAGAATTATTAATTTCTTCAAGGGCTTTTTGACCGTGCTCATCACTACAGCATTTAAGTGCCTCAAAAGCATTAATCACATTCCCTTCTCACAGCACCCTGTGGTGGCGTTATTACCCTGCTCTTCGGATGAGAAACGAGACGGCGAGATCCAGCTAAAAGGATCTAACGCTGGGTGCTCGCTCGGGGAAGCCTATTACCTGTTTTTTTCAGTGTGCTAAGCTTTATGCAGTCCTTTCTATGTCTAAAGCACAGCTCCCATTGACTTCCCACACAAACTGGGACGCTCGATACATCTGCAAATCCATCCTTCACCTCCAGAAGGGAAGGATACGCAATTAATGACCACTTGGAGGAAGGTTGGTTCAAACGACTTAGTAGCCCTCGTTGGGACCTCGGAGGCAAAGGCAGCGCTACGTTTAATTCTTCCAAGCGCCTTAACCATGACCTCATCCTTTTGCTCCTTGCAGTCCCTGCTTCATTCACCGGCCACCTTCCAGTTTCTGCAAGCAAAAGGACAGAGTTCCTGTGGACAAACAGCCTGCTACATCACCTCAATCCTTTGAGTTAAATGAGGCACAATTGCTTTGGGGAAAATGGTATGTGATCGCATAATTAAAGACTGCATCATAATGCATATTCACAAAGGAGGTTAATTAAAGTTGCCTGTGCATTTCTTAACTCCTAATTCCATTCTCTGTAATCACACCAGCTTCATAACCACAGCCATTTGCGTTTACAGAGTAAACGACAGCTGCAGGAAATTTCCATTCTTTACGTGGACCAGTCGTTAAAGGTGAATAAGATAAACATTTTGCCACTGGCCTTCACAGATATTTGCTGACAGCGGAGTTATGCTGAAATTCAAGAATTATGGATTCCACTCCAGATTCTGCAAGGGAAGGTGCCCTAGTGGAAAAAGACCTGTTAGCCCTGTTCTTCCTCAATATTTCCTATTTTGGTCCTGGTCCCCTCTAGCTTGCCACTTTACCAGCTCGGTTGCACAGACCAGCTCCAGTCTCCTCACACCTGATCCCAGCCAAGCCCCAGCTGCGAGTGACCATCACTACAGATTGATGTTTTACACTGTAACTGCGGGGAGCAGTTATGCCAATCCGAGCACTGTGATATTAATCACAAGAAAAGGTGAATTAAATAAAAATGAGGAAGCCAATAAAAAGGCTCTACAGGTTGAAAGCGAAGCGATTACAGCTGTTACGCCAGACTGGAAATGACAGAAGTGTCTTGCAAAAGAGCCCCTGCCTGTGCACCCATATCAAGAATGGCACCAGGAAGGTAGAGCTCCGTAGGCAGAAGTCCATAAATCTATCTGGAGGAAGGGGATCCGTAAGGGGATCGGTAAGTCTGTCAGTACGTTCACAGAGCTCTGAAGTTCACTTTCTAGCCTCCAAAATGCTGCATCAATTTTAAGGCCATACCTACGACTCCCCCCAAACTGTGAGCACGTTTTCAAGGAGTTTCTGATCAATGCAGTGTCTTCAATACCTGCATGCAGGCTTACACCATACAGCTTGCAGAGCTCCTGGCTCTCAGAAGCACTAAACGCGAGCAGATTAACAGTGAAAAACGGTCTCTGTGAAGAAATGAGAGAAAAGAAACTGGGCTAAAAAGACAGGAGTTGAGGAAGCTGGCAGGGATTGAGAGGACTAAATTAGGTGAAACAAACAGTGATGGAAGATGACGGGGCAGAAGGCGCAGAGAGAAGACATCAAAGGCAAGAAAGAGTAAAGAAAGCAGGTTTCAGGAAAAAAAAGAAGAGGAAATGGAGTTGAAATGCATAGGACAGATTGCTGAAATAAACAGTATGAGAGAGAGCAAAGCACAAGAAGACACAAACTAAAGAAGGGGAAGAGGGTACAGCCTGGGAGGCAATGAGAAGTATGAGATTCAGAGGAAAATGGGATGGAGGCAGCAGCTATAAGAGCAAATTCAGTGTCTTAATCTTCTGCTCCCACAGTTTCACCAATTTCCGAGTAAAGCAAGTGAAAATAGTGACATGGGCCTAACCTCAGCGTACACACATGAAAAGATTAAAAGACAGCAGCAGTGAAGACGACTCAAGGAAATGAGGTAAACAGTCAAGAGAAAGGACACTTTATGGGGAGACAGCTAGTACTTCATGACACACCAATTAGCAGCCAATAAAGAGACAATAGAGATTTAAAAAAATAAAAGAAAAAAAAAAAAAGAAAAGCAAGCCAGAGGGACCAGACTGCTGAAACAAATCACACAGTCTTGACTCCACCACAGGAAGGGTAAGGCTTAGGCTGAGGAAGGTCGAATGCATTCTCTCTGCACTCAGAGAAGAAACACCACCACTCGTTTCTTTTGAAAAAGACTCTATCTGAACAAATCAGATGAGCACACACCAAGCAACGACAGTGCAAGAAACCTGTATTTATGACCAGGGAACGGAATTGGAAATTTCCTCCCTTTTCTTGGCTCCAAGCAGCAATATAACCCCATGCACCAGATGTAGCTCTCACCTGTTTACCCAAAAAAGAGCCATTCATAGTTCTCATACGGGAAGTGTAAAGAAGTACAGCAAAGCCTACGAAATAAGATTCTCAAAAGTGACTAATGACTTTGCAGGATTAGCTGGGGTGACTAATTTTCAGAGTACACTCCTTCTGAAAGACTAGGTTGCATTAAGCTGTTTTCATGACGGTATCCAAAAACGTGCAACTGCAAGTTTCAAGAGTTACTTCTGAAAGTACTGGCCTTGGAAGATATATCTGAAGTATTCTTGTTTAAAATCAGATCTTCCTATTTTAAGCTTTTCCTCTTGCATCCCCCTCAACCCACCCCAAAAAACAGCCCAATCCAACTCCTGCCACAAAGTGTGGAAAGATTCTCATTAGCCTCAGTGTGATTTGGACAACACACTGAACATTACTCCACACAGGTGGGACAGACATCTACACTCTGCTAGAAGATGCTTGAATCAAAGTACTTACTATTAATCTTAATGAGCAGAAAACACTAAATAGAAGTAGACTCTACCATTTTTCAATAAGCAGATAAGCAATGGCCTGTAGTATATTGACATAACTACATTAAATTAAAAAGTCTTATCTCTATGACCATCAACTATGTTAAAGAACAATGATGCTCCTCATATAGAAATCAACAGCTGGTCACAGAAATATGTATCTGACGTTCTATATGTATACTCATTCGGAGCATACACATGTATGAACAGGCACATAACCTGCCAGTTTTATATAATATATAAACCACAAAAAGAATATAATATAGCAGTCTCCATTATAAACACTTCCCCTTCACAATATGCATGCCTCGCACTGAAATACATTAGGAGAGTGTTGGGCTTGAGAAGTCGAGCACTGAAAAGTTAGGAAATGTCAGAATCGGGTTAGTTGTACAACCTTGCATTAGTTCTCACTGCGTGTATTCCACATGGTCTACACTTGCATAATCCAAGCAATTTTTTTTCTACGGCATGCTTGTTTCATTCAGTGGCTACAATTGACAATGCTCAGTGAATGAACAACTATTCAGTATTTCACTTTACCCTCATCATTCGCTATTCAAACTTTTCTCTGAATACAGAATTATTAATTTGTCCTGGGGCACTCCTTGTTACCGTATCTAAGAGTTTTCAAATCACATCTCCACATCACCCTTATGAGGTGAGGAGTTACTATTATCCCCATTTTAGTCAACTGAGGTCAAGAGTGCCCTTGCTCAGGTGCCCATTATCGGTTTTTTCCAGACAGCTCAGGATTTCAGAGGGGCCTGAACAACTTGTTCACAGCATCACTCTCGTTGACTTGCTACAGCTGGGTGCATTCCAAACTTCCAGAAACCAGCCCCCAAGAATCCCAAGGTGAAAGTCAGAAAACAAGGAATCTGCCTCCTCAAGTACACTGGGTTCAAGTTACCTTCCCAACATCATAGAGAACTGATGATACAGGCAGCAAGAGATTTTGGTTCTGCAAAAGCACAGGCAGCTGTCATACCTACAGGACTGCCCTGCCTTTTCCTGCAGTCCTCCATCTAATTCACTCTTCAACTTCTGCAAGACATTAAATAAGGTCCCACGGGTAAGACGGCCGCCTGAGCTACAAAACCCTGTCTCTCGCCCTGAAAACTCTGTCCCTATCTCCTGTCCTTCGGCTGGTTCTCATGGCCTAGACACGTTTTTGTCTAAGTTCACGTTGCAGTCTACCTCCCTGCCATCTACCTGGAGCATCTCTCCTCCGTGTTCCAGTGGGGTAGCTTCTTCTCTTCTTCCTGTTTGGGTATCATCAGCAGGACTAGTGTGAGCCCAAGAGAGAAAGTTTTGCTTTCCACTACTATGACGTGTACCAGAATGAGCCCTGATCATTAGGGGGGCAACGGTGAAGGAAAGTTTTGCCGTGTTGTATCCACCTAGACACGTTTTTCTGATATTTACTAACTTTTCGAACTTTGAGTCTCTCTAGTGATGCTTGTGCTATTGGTACAACCTGGCTTGTTTTGAATAGATTGTTTCAAGGGGATAGAACCTTTTTCCCATAAGACACTTTTTAACATGGATAAAACAATGCTTCATCCAACCTAATTCTGAGAAAGTTGAACAGTTTTTTTTCTGAAGTTCAAAAAAAAAAAAAGTAAAATCCTCAGGCAGAGAGCCAACATGGAAAATTCCAGCTCAAACAATTAAATACCAGCAAAGTTATAAAGACTTTGAAAACAGGGGCTTGCAATAAAAAATGCTGGGCAGTTCCAACAGTTGTTCCTGTCCGAGTTCCCTATAGCATCCCTCCTATAATGGAGTTTGGCATAGGAAAAACTTTAAATAAATGAACCAGTTAAAAAATCCAAAGAGAAATTTATACTAACTTATAGTTACCTAGGAAAAAGTTAAATATAAAATAATCACATCGTTGTCACGATTTTATCATTATGTAAATAAGACATGCATGCATATATACATATATTTTTAAGAAAAATGAAGAGAAACGTTTGCCAGTTTGTGGAGGGAAATTTTTCTCAAGAAAAGGTATGTACACCACAGATCCAAGACAGTTTAGAGAATGAAATGAGATGTACAATCACTGTCTTCCTTTTCTGACTGTGTGATCCCATTTATGTAAAAAGCAGAATCTGCCCCTGAGGACTAGCCTCTGAAAGATGTGAATCGATGAAAATTCAAGCCGTTCTCTGTATCATTATTTTTCAGTTACATTTACATTCTTAGTTGACACTGCAGCCTCCAATGCGCAATAGTTAGAATCACAAAACCTGCATTGCGAAGGTTTGCATAAAAATTAATTAGCTTTCCTCTCCAGAGAGTATGCATCTTTCCAGGTCACCACTGAGGCCACTGGAGGTGCAACCGTAGCTGCTTGGGCATTGGAGCTCATTGCCCAGCTCCACTTTCCCATCTCACCAGCATAATCAACTTTCGCGATAAAAAGGAATTGTTCCATCGACTCTTTTACAAGACTGTCACAAGCAGCCTCATTCACTGCAGTAACACTTATGAAGCAGCGAGTAGTTTACATCACAGGCTCAGGGAATGCATTTACATTAACTGAAAAAAGAGAAGTAATCAAAAATAGCATAAATTACTCCACTATCATTTAACAAGTAACTTTTGTTTTTCCTCCATTAGAAACAGCAGTGTCAATCAAAGAAGGTGCTCCCAGACCTCTGCCTCCAAGAAGTCTAAGGCACCTTTCTCCTGGCCGTAACAGCAAGAGAAACGGGCTTTAAAAATGTACTGAGGGTACATGACACATTGGAGCACTGGGACATTCAGCAGAGAAAAAAAATATCCTGCAAGGACATGTTCCCCACCAAAGCATAAGCATGTACAACCAATTTTAACTTCGTAAAGTGCCACACTGGCCAGTATTTCTTACATCATTCAGCTGCTTATTGCGGGCTGGGGTGACCGTATCGGTTAGCTGCTTATTCCCCGCCTTTAAAGCTGCATCTCTTCTTGCTTGCTCAAGCAGAACTCTTGCTCGTTCTTTCAGTTCTTCCTGCCTCGACAACATTCGTTGCTTCAAAATAAAGAAATATAATTAACAGTAAGGCAGCCCCCGGCTACTTAACATTTATACAGTAGTTAATAGCCAGGAGCCTTCCTGTATAACACAGGTCAGGAGTCACATGGATTACAGTTTCATGAGGTGACAGAGCCTTCTCTAGAAATGAAAAGTAGAGATGATCAAAACATAAAATTAAAGAAAAGTCATAGGCCTTTATAATGTAAATAGAGTTCTCTCCCCTCCCCTTAAAACTTAATTTCTATCACTATTTAATGCTTTTAAACTGCCACTGTGGAAAAAAATTCATTGGCTTCATGGAAGCTAACTATGTTAAATGTGCCATGTGTTTACTTATTTACTTTAATATGTATGCAAATATAATGCTTCGTTGGCTACTTAAATGGGTATCTCTCATTTATAACCTAAATTGAACACAAAGAGGTTGGATCCAAGGCAAAAAAAAAAAAAAAAAGCAGTATCTTCTTCTGTTTCATTTAGGAATATCTACAGGGAAGGCCCTGCTTCACAGACATGACTGACTACTGTGCAGAGTAGAAATAACGGAAGGGGGATATCTGCAAAGGCAAAAGGAGCTGAGGTGATACTCCCAAGTATTTACGTACAACGCTGACTTCTTAGTCGAGGTCAGCTGTGAAGGCTCAGGAAAAACGCGTCTCCAGGCTCTCCCATGAGCTAGAACTGGGGCAGATGTTGCAGGCTGTGCTCCTGCAACAGCTATGTGGAAAAGTGAAATGGTTGACTCTAGCTGACAACTGGGGTTATGTTTGAGGTTCATATCTGAGATTTCATTACTTCGTGCAAATGCACAGAAGATGAACAAGTGAGAAAAGTCTTTAAAGCCATCTCTGCCTTTTTCTTGGTGTACTACACTCTTGCACATGACAATCTCAGTAGAAAACTCTCTCTCTCTCTCTCTCTCGCCCCGTTGTATTATTCTGTGTGGGCCAAACTGTTCCTTTCTCATCTGGTGTACAGAGAAGACGACAACGAAAAACTCCACGACGTTTCACTGATTAAAGGAGAGAAATTAGCTGACTATGGAACTAATATTTTCTCTGCTACCATCCATCTATGGGCTGCCTCTCTTAAGATAAAATGAATCCTTCCGGTGCTTACTTGGGGGAAAAAAAAACATAAAAACGTTTGAACCAATCCACAATACTGAAAGACTGTCTACAGTCTTTTCTTATTACAACTAACAGCATGAAGTGAAACAAAACCATAACTAGAGAAAGCTCTTTCGGGGGATAAACTGACGGGTCTAGTTTGGCATTTTTCATAAACAGGGCTGATAAGTGTGTTACATATTTTTGTGATGATACTATTTGCTGATAACACTCATCATTTACACAATATTCACCTTTCACCCTCACCATAAATCTGCAAGGTAGGTGGGCAAATACTTTTTATCTTTACAGATCGGAAAACTGATATTACGGTTAAGTAACATACTCGAGGCCTCTCAATCAACAGCACAACTTAGTATGCAGGAGTTTCTACATCACCATGGTGGGCCGTGTTCACTAGGCCATGTGGTCTCTCAGATAAGATTCAGAAATACGAGTGGTATATTCAAGACATTCAAGACATATTTTTTGAATATGAATCAATGAATTAATAACACTTTTTCATTTACTGCTTCAGCATGCAACAATCAGGAAAAAGATGCTGGGGGTTTCGTGGCCTCAAAGCCACCTTCTTTGACCTGCTTGAGAATACAACAACTTTGCTTACGTGTCTCGGAGACAGGTTGGAAAGATTTACTGTAGGACAATTCCGATAAAGGACTGTTATGAATTCTTTTTTTCATGCAATGGCTCTTTTTTCCACATCATATATTAGTCCAAATATTTCCGCTACTAAAGCTGTCTGGTTTGTCCGGCAATAAGGATACAGCAGCTATCCTGCCATTTATACTGCAGGTACGGTGTAGATTACAACGATGGAGAAAGGACCTGACCAGAAACTCCATGCTGACGCATATGCACGCAGAAAGTCTGAGTTTCTTACCTGGGCTGTTTTTGCAGTTTGATCTGCATGATTTAAAGCTGTTCTGGCATCAGTGTCAGAATCAGCTTCGGCTTGCCTCAAAGCAGCACGCTTTTTCCTGGTCAGATCTGCATCATTATTATAGGAATATCCAAGTTTAGAAGTAGGAGATAAACTCGGCTTTTTGCCAGGCGAACCGAGATCTGCTTTTGAGCTCTCGGTGGATCCTGGATGTCCCAGCTTTTCTTGCTCTGAGAAACTAATGGTACTGTCTGAACTCTGGTGCCTTTTCTTGTCACCATCTTCACAAGCAACTGTGGGAGACGCATCCTCCTTTTGATCGCCGACATGTGGCAAGTCACTCAAGTCTAAAGTGTCAGCTTTCAGCAATTTCTTCCTTCCCAACACAGGCTGCGCTTGTGTTGGGTCCGCACTACCGCCTTTCCCAACCTCGTCCGACGCAGAAGTCCTTCCAGAGCTGTGCTGGGATTTTTGTGGATCTGTGTCACTCCGAGTCCTGCGAGAAGAAGGGGAGGATGTACTCGGGCTTAAATGATCATCCGGGGTCTGATGCTCACTCTCAGATTCTCCAACGCCGCTGTCATTTACAAATACGGAGTCATCCTGAGAAACCAAGTCCGCCAGCCCACTGTCTGGCTGCTGCAGTTCGGGCTCCCGGTTCAGGTCATTCAGCTCCGCGTAGAATTTTTCCTGATCAACAGAGCTGTTGGTGTCCGTTTCATAGTTACCCACTTTATATGTGCTTTTACTGCTGTTCTCCTCTATCTGAACCACGTTTAATTCTTGGCCGCAGAAATGAGCCCTTATTTGATAGAGATAGGTCATAACAGTCAGTTTGTCAGGTATCGCTAATAAAACCATGTCAGAAGGTTCCAGCAGTCGCGATATTCCTAAACTGGCAAACCCATCATACGCCTTTAAAAACAGACAAAAGAAAGATTACAACACAGTAGTTTTTTACATATCGTAAAAGATCACGAATGCAGGCAGAAGTTTTAGTAAAAATAAACAAACATAAGCACAGCCAACATTACAGACACAGGTACGGGCTTGGATCTGTTACTTCCTATTTTTTTGGTAACTACCAGTAGCATGACAACTACTATTTTTCGTTGCACAGCCCAATGTCTCTGGACTCACAGATGTCTCCTGATGAATTCTAGACATCTTCTAGGATATCTTCATAGGAATGCAAAGCAAGAGAATATGACCAGCAAAGACATGCAAATGGCACTGTTTTAAGCGTTTTTAACATACTACCATAGTATAATAAAATCTTTTGTTACTCAAAATAAAGCCACTTTCATGAGTAAAAAGATGTGCATGGCAGTGCAACCTAAAAACCCTTCTGTTTGCCTTAAGAAAACCTACTAATATCTTAAATGGTTCTCACTCAAGTAGCAGGAAACAAGCAAATAAAAAAGTGTAGGAGTTGGGACAAAAAAAAGCAACTAAGGATGGGTTTTTAAGATAAGGAACAAAGATATAAGAAACATGACACTAATCCATCTTGGGCTTTATCACTGGTGATCAACCTTCTCCTTTCTACTGGTCATGTAATTGCAGTGATTTGTGTTGATGAAAAAGTACGTCCAGATAGCCAAAAAGAACAATACCCTAGATTACTTGATACAAGACCAAAATCACACCATTTTAGCAAAAAAAAAAAACCAAAAAACAACATTTTTAAAACATCTGTTGGTGCTAAATTTATAGAAAAGGGAGAGTCAATTTAATTCTCACTTTACTTCTGTTTCTAAAAGCTAAACAGTTTGGAGGCCTCTCAGTCTGTGAGGCCACATTGCATTATTTCTGCTAGCCCTTTAAGAGAGTGGGCTTGGTGCATCAGGTTTTTCTAGTTTTGAAGAATTAAAGCTGTTTCTCAATTTACAATTAATTATTACTATCCTGGATTAACCCTGGAAGACAATATTGTGTTTCAAGGAAGCCTTTAAAAAGGCCTCCTGTTAGGTTTAAAGCACTCAGACTTCTCCTCCCCCAGTAATTTTGCATCTCCTTTTTAGCCTCTTCTGAAGGATTCTAAAATTTTAACAGTCATTCCTATAGTATTTTGAACAAAAACAACAAAAGGATGCTGACTTTAAAACACGGAAACGACCTGTTCTTTTACGCTGACTTCAACTCTATCCCAGTTTGACGCTATTTCTGCAATTTATATCGTTTCAGAAGGGTGGCAGAAAGAAAAGAGAAATTAATTATGGTTTTATATCTTCTTTGTTTTCAAAGCATTACCTTTCGTAATAGTAAATCTTCAAGGTTTAGTTAGAATGGGGGTCTGGCTTGGTCTGCTCGCGGCAGGCCGGGTTATTTTAGTTGCTTTGAGAAAAGGAGGTGTTCTCATGCTCACTGCGATGCCCTAGAGCCACTCCAGAGCCACGGGCCAAAAAAGTTTTCCTTTAAGTCAGTTTTCAAACTCTACTTTCTGCCTGAGGTCTGACCGCTGAAATTTATCTTCCTGAAATTTTGTATGCTTCCCCTCGTGCTCAGGTATAACTTGTCAAAGCAATTCTGGTTAAGCAATTCTTATATCTATAGAACAAATAATTCAGAGAGCTTATCTATACATACTATCTATCTGAATAATTTATTTCTAAGCCCTTCTGGCTCTCTCTGTGCAAAATGATTTGGCCTAATAATCTTTTTTTTTCCTTTTTTTTTTTTTTCTTTCTGGTCTTTGGTGGAGAAACATCTCTTGGAAAGGTCAATTATGAGAGATTTGTTATGGAAACAGCAGATTGCTATGCCATTTATAAAAGTGAAGCCGTGCTTACATATAGAAGCAGTAATGGGAGAAGATACGCATGGCATATTTGGTCATACAAGCTCCAGAATGAGCAGAATAGTAGGAAAACGAGTGGTGGGAGGAAAGAAAAAGAATTGGGATGGCTGAAGATGGACAGCCGTCATTTCGCTGCTCTTGGGACCGAGAGGGAAGAGCAGGACGAGCCTGGACGAAGAGGCGAGGAGGGCGAGGGGGTGGAAGCGGCAGCCCCGAGGAGCACAGAGCATGGAGAACGGACGGAGAGCAGTGGGGGGACCTGGGCGGGCAGCACAAGCCATGCTGGGCTGCGGGAGCGATGAGCAGGCACACGCCGGCAGAAGACAGCCAGGGTCTGAAAGCGTGGCAAGCTACCTGCGCTCTCCCCAGGACCAAGCACAACCCCAGGATTTGTTGTTGTACTGATTAAGTGGGTCAGGGCTGATTCAGTGGCATAAATAACCTGTTGCCCCACGCTGAAGGTAGTGGGAGTTACCACTTCAAGAATGAAAGGACCGAAGGATGGGCTTAGCAGTCCCAGGCAGCCAAAGCCCACAGACATGACTTGACCTGAACTCTTTTATATCCTTAATTTCTTATTTATATGCTAATAAAACTAAATCCGAGGAATGTATCCCAGGGTCTGTAAAATGAAGGTGGGGACAGTGTTTTAGAGTTGTTAGGAAAGGCACTTGCTTAGAGTAGGCAATACTAAAGCAGAAGAAATTAATTTGAAATGATGGATATTCTTGATACAGCTGCAATTACTTTTTACTGCCTGCTAAGTTCTTCTGGTGATGTTTGAGATTAAACACAGTAGTTTTCCAGGGATGCCTACTTCCTACCCCCTCTCCTTCTCATGGTGGACAATCTGCATTTTTGCTTATTTGTTTTTTTGCTTTTGAAGGACTCAAGACATCTAGCTGGGCATGCAGATATTTGCAATTTGGTCTGCACACATTCTGCAGTCACTAGCTCTGTAAACAGCAATCATATGCTCTGTACATGTCCATAGCGCAATACGTGGTGGCTTCTTCTTCACTGTTAGAAAAGCTGGAGGCACCTTGACTTTTCAGCATATTTATAAATGTCTAGTGTCTGTAAGTAGCACATAGTATTAATAGAGTATGTCATGATACAGCATTTTCCAAGTCAAAGTACATTTTGTTAACCAGAGGCCTAAGCCTTGACTCTGCAAATGTTTACATGCACGTTTAACGCTGTGCTCCCGCGTGCTCCTACTGAGGTCAACAAGCAACACCGACACATACTAAATCTGTGCTTATGTCTTTCTGGACTCAACCAGTAGATGTGAACGTGAACTCCTGTTCTAAAAATATGGCTGCCAGCTTAAAGGCAAGAAGGTATTTCCATTTTTGCTCAATGCAACCCTTGCAGTTCTGAATTCCCCTCTTCAAATGTATATTCAACATGGATTCCTTCCTTATGAAATGGAATATTTTGTCAAGACAATAACTCGAGTACGAGTGTATTGAGGAATTTAATAGAAATGGTCCAAAATGGGAAAAAAAGCAAACAAAAGTGCCAATGTAACATCCAGGAGATAGACTACCATTTGCAAATGATAATCCTCTGAGCCAAAAAACCTTCTCCAAACAAAAAAAATTAAAAATGGAACATTACGGTTAGAGCCATATTGTTGTGCCCTTCCACTCTTGGCCTTTTCTCCCCTTCAAGTTTCAGCCAAGTGCAGCTTAGAAGCTTACATTTTCAAAATGCAGGACATATTATTAGTAATTTGAAAAACTCCTGGCCTTGATAAGGGACTCAACTGCCTGTATGCTGTAATTTTAGTATGTTATTCATTATTATTTATTAACAATCTGATGTATGTAGTAAAAAAATGGGTGGGTTAATGTTATAAAGAAGGTTGGGTGAATAGTTAGCGCTATTTAAGAGATTTAAGTAGAACCACAATTCTTTGGACCAGCTGAGAATGTTTTTTTCGGAGATGGAATTACGCTGTGGAAATTACACGACATACATACACACACGTAGGTACAGTGTATGTATATGCATCCAGAAGGACACTAGACAAATTTACCTATCTCCTGATGAAGTTTTTTTTTTTTTTTTCAATATCCTGACACGCTGATTGACAGACATCAATTGCAATCCGTCAGCACAAGCACCACAGGCAGTGCTCTCAACATTTCCCAATTATGTAACACACTGACATATTGGTCAAGATCGGATGTCACTGGTAAATAGCTTTTTTATTCAGCATCAGCGGCAGCCCCAATTTGGCAAATGACTAGCGGGCTTCATAAGGAAACTCTGAGGAGGTGCTTTTTGTAACAGCACATCTCCGCGTGTAATTATACACAGAAACGGCACTGAAATAGTTCTCTCTTAAGATTTCTTTTTTCTTTTTTCTTGGTGTTTTTTTTTTTTAATACAAGCAAGGCCACACATTTCTCAGAGATACATTCCCATGCGTTAACCTTTAATCTGTGGCCACTGTCACCTCTTACCTCCCTTCCTGGGAGGGGGAAAAAAAAGAGATGCTTCAGACAAAGAAAATTGTCCTATTCAGCCATAGATGTTAGTTTAATTGGTGAGGAGGAAGCGCTGTCAAAGGCGTTACATATCTGCATGGCATTGATAGGCAGCCGTCGCTCCCCGCGCTGCATTCGCTGCCATCAGGGGCACCCGGCGTTGTCGGGCAGAACTGTGTGAGACCAGGAAAGAAATCTGCAGGAAGCAACCAAGATCCTCGGTGTAGCTGGCAGGCAAAGGGTTGCAAAGCGATGAAAGAAAAAAGTGCGCAATCACAGCGATCCTTACTTCTCCCATACCGCGCTCTCAGAGACGGGCTGAAAAGTTGCCGCTGCGCCTCACCATTTGCCGGCACAGTTTCATAAGTAAAAGAGCACCGATTTTCCAGTTAGCGCTTTTAATTAACAATCTATTCGTTCCTTTTTTTTTTTTTTTTTTTTTTTTTATAATCCTGGTTAATTAGCGGGCACAACCAAGGAAACGTGAAGTTCAAAAACACATGGGCACAGACACCCCGGTGATGTCACAGGGAATCCACTTTGGGCACCGTAACACCCTGCTTTATTATGAAAAAGATATCATCATTCGAACCACTGATTAGATAACGCCAGTTCAGAGATACTTCATTATTTATAGTGCTTAAGTGCTGTTTTAATGGTGAGTTACTTCCTGGCTAATACTTAAGTGTTCAGGCGCATTAGAGTATAATTACCCTAAACACAAACTAATTTTAACAAAGTACTTCCAAAAATTCCTCGTATCTACAATCCATCATCCCCTAGTTATACCTGCTATATAATAATGAATGTAATTAGTTTATACAAAATATATTTTTATACTTTTAACCCAATTCCTTAAATTCAGTATTTTTAAAGTAGGGTAAAAATAAAATGACAGCATCAAGGAGAAAGCTCCTTAAAACCAATTTTCAGATGATTTTCAGGAATGATTTTCTTATCAGTGACTTGCGTGAAAATTATCATTTCTAAACACGTCCCCAGGGCCAAACGCAGGCATGTAAGCATCCCAAAGCTTGTAACATGCCTAAAACAGCGAGCAGAAATAAAAAGTCTTCTGGTGAGTCCCAGACTGAGTCCATGCTCCTTTGCAGAGCAACTTTTTGCATCTTTGGACCACAGAGGTATTCAAACATACCATTCAAAAGTGGCTTAAAACAGCTGCCCAGCGCAACACAACAAGCTATTTTGCTAATATTTCGGTTTATTTTCAACGCTTTTCATGCTAAGTTTTTCACATAGCGTAAAAATTCAGGTTTTACACCTACCACTTCACCTGATTATACACAATAAAACTTGATGTAAAATACCACCTTTAAGACTAGCCAAATTACAATCAGAGCAACACTGACTGCGATCAGTGCAAGGAGCCCTTCTCAGAGCAACGGAGAGAGGAGTCTGATGCGAGGCAACCCCAGAGCAGCCACACTCTTGATTTTCCTTTTTTATTAAGTGTCTGATCGGAAAAATAAGAGAAGCGATCACAAAGTATTACCCAGCCCTTCTCTCTCTCCTCACGGTTAATGTAGGCCACACAAATATTAAACTCCAATGCCAGCCTCGCACTTGTTGTGAGTGTTAAAGACCACGACAAACTGGAGTCAATAACGCACCCGACTGGAGCCACGGGAGGCTGAATGCCTTCTGTGAGCTGCAGTTACGACCTTACAAAACCACCCCACTTTCCCAAAATTAATAAAAACCTGCAGTGAAGCCAAAATTGAAGCTATGTCTTTTTTCCTGGCAGTCCTTACCTTTTTGTTGTTCTCTTTAATATCTTGAGGATTCAGGGCCTTGTAGTCACTGAGGGGGAAAATGGCACAGTGGGTATGTACAGTATTTGATAAAAGCCGCAGTTTTAAAACAAACTGAATCTAAAAATTCGACATACAATGATATCATACAGTAACTAGCAATTTCACAGCAATTCAATCAACAAAACTAATAGTGTGGAAAATTAAAGGAATAAATAAATAAATAAACAAACACACACCGATTACATGTTTTGTTGCCCGAAGCTTTCCATCTAAAAGCGAAGTTAAGGCAGGGACTAGAGGCCGGCCTTGACAACCAAATTTACCATGAGGTAATCCGTCCTTGTCAGTGTACAAAGAGCTACAGGCTGATTTCTCTCATCTCATTTCAACACTAGCACAATTTTCATAATCATCCTGAAGTCAGGTCTTTGTATAAGATTAAGAAGAAGAAAAATCAAATCGTGTAGCGGGGGGAAACAATCGGTTATGCAGCAAGGGAGAGCAAAGAGCTCCGGAAGTTTGAGCATTCATAAATCTGTTTTCTTAGAAAGGACGGTTCCTGCTTTAAAAGAAAAGGCTGAAACACGTTTGACACCTGAAATGAATGAACAGTGATTTGATTTTTATGCAAACTTAAGCTGTTACATTTTTCTGCGAGACTTAGCGTACACAGGCAGAAAGTATACCACTTACATGAGATCTGGTCTAAAGTGATGCAATATCGCACAAAAGGATAAACCGTTTCTCCACGATGTAGTAAAATTGGTGATTTTCACTCCCCTATAGTTTTTTGTAACTTCTTTGCACCACACGAGCAGTGACTGACTAGCATTTGGCTTTCTCCCCAAAACAGGACTCGGTATTGGGCTTGGCTGCAAAAAAGGAAAAAAAAAAAAAAAAAAAGAAGGGAGAGAAGATAAAAGAATTTAATGGAAGACGAGAATTAACGTTAATTGACCTAACTAGATGATCGGTATCCTTTGATGTGAGTCTAGGTCCTTCCCAGATGTCAGTTTACAACGACTGTAACTTGCAAAAGACACAGAGCGAGCGCAAGTTATTATCTCGGGTCTTTGCCCTCGGCGCTTGTCCCCGAAGGATGCAGCTACGCAGGATTGCACATCTACGTACCGCAGCAGGCCAAGAACGGGACGCGGCCGCCCCAAACGCTGAAACGCTTCAGGCATCCTCCTGCCCGGCCGGCGATACGCGCCCTCCAAAAGATTCCCCAAAACGCAGGCACGTAGAAGCAGCCCCACAAGCCCTTTCGCTTTTAATGAAGATAACGTTCAGCCGGCACCAAAAGCAAGGCATCTCAGGGTCAGAGTTTACCGCAGGTTGGGAGCCACTCTTGCAGCGTGAAGATCAAAGTCGCTGCGTGTGTGACATACGATGAATGCATGAACCTGGTATATGCTCAAGTGCACGTTTTCCAGCTCTGCTCCTCCTGCTGAAGTGGGCTACTGCGTGCAAGCGGCCCCAGCGCATCGTTTGTAAACAGCCACTTCCACCCCATACCCAGACCGTTCTCTCTCAGACGTTTTATTTTTGCTACGGGGAAAAACGATTCGGGCACCGGTCCTCTCAGATGCGGTTCCAGACAAATACCCTTAGCTAATAAGGGGCTTGCTTCCCCAAATTGTGCTGTGATGCTCTTATTAACGTCTTTGCTAGCGTAGTGAAAGAATTACAAGGAAATAAAGTAAGAAAGGAACCTATTCCAGGCGCTTGGCATTCAGCAGGGTGTCTGCAGCGTCTTCAGTTCAGCAGAGCACCCACTAATTGCAGTTGACGCTTTCGAGAAATACGCACTCGTTTCTTTACAGAAACATGTTCACTTTAGCAAGTTCTTAGATATAATTAAACAGCTGGAACTATCTGCCTAACATAAATCCAAAGTCTGAATTACAGAGCAAAAACTGAGGCCACTTACTTTGTCGGCGTAACGTAACTACAAACGCGTATATACAACAAACATACTATTGATTCGCCTTATGGCTGGAGAGTCCCCAAATTGAGATAAAAATAGAGCAAGCAACTTCTTATATCACAGCCACTTAGGCTGAACAAGCAAATCCTTTTGGCCGTATTGCCTGTTTGCGAAAGACCAACGATGCCCCCGCTTGACTAAAGGACGTCAGTGCTCAGCAGTTAACCACGAGCTACAAACCGATTTATGTTTTCACTGCTGGTGGGGAAGAAAATTTACAGAACCAGGAAAGTAATTTTTCATTTCCCCTGACAGTCAGCCCAAAAAGTTGTTTTATAAACGCACGTCCCTCATCCCCAGAGAGAAGCACCGCCAACCGATTTAGCATGCGCAAAACGTACACTTTACTGAGATTTTAAAACACCGGATCGTATGTATAAAATGACTTGTTCAGAAAGGGTTTTTTTTTTTTTTTAATCCTGTAAACGATTCAAATCAGGGTGAACAAATCCTTTAATGATGTGACAAATATCTCTAACTACACTGAATTAACATCTTAGCAGAGATGCACAAAATAGCGCACTAAGTAAGACATGACCCGCTTTGGTCACCACGCACCCGATCCTAATCCGAGCAGCACATATCGCGTAGGAGCCGCCGCACAGGTTCCCAGCGACAGAACTACGGTCAGATCCTGTCTTTTTTTTTTTTTTTTTTTTTAAACTAATCGAAGCGACAAACACTAATTAACTACTGACCCAAATTTAAGGTACGTTACTTAAAATACATTTGATATCTAAACTACATATATGGAAGTCATCCAGCTGGGAGAAAACGATGAAAATAGCGCTGTCATTATATGGCAAAGTTATGTTTCGGTGCTACCGTAAGCCCAGAGCTGCACCGGCCACACCGCAGAGCGCTCCTTACCACGTTCATCCCACGTCAACTGTAAAGTCATTTTTCACTTGTTGCTGAATCTCTCCACCAAAACATCAAATGTTCCAGTCCCCATCTAATTCTTCTCAGCTAACTCTGAAATGACCTTAGGCAATAGTACCTTTTAAATGCCTTAATTCAAGACGTCTAACATAAACTGAATATTTCAGTGACTTTAAAACTGAGTTTTATAGAAGCAATTAAAGGGCAACAAAAGCTGTTATATCAATACATTTAGTTGAATTTCAGATTTCATTTACAAATTATCAACTTATTAAAGCCAAATTACAATTCCTTGAAAATCTAACTGTAAGTTGGAGGGTTTTTTCCAAATTTGTGCTTCCATTTGCTAAAGTTTTTCTAAGAGTACTTCATCCACAATGTGCAAGGTTTTAGCACATGCACAGTAGAATTACACAGTTTATTCTTCTCTGTCTGATAAAGCAGAAATAATATACTGCTTTCTTTCCAGATCTAGTGCTCCAAATTTTTTGGATAAAGGTGAAGTTAACAATACGATAACGTTACACTCTTTTTCACCACCTGAGTCAAAGCTTTTTTTATTTAATCTCTGATAAAGTGTTCAACTCCAGACACACTGCCAAAATCCGAATAATGGCGGAATTGTGCTTAAGCGCTTGACATCACTCTAGAGGGGTTAAAAAAAAAGTTAATTTTGATTATTTTTGTGAAACACCACTATGCAAAACATTCTCTTTCAATACCTGCAGGTTGTACACGCCAGTTCACAGGTTCAGCGCAAATGCAAATACTACTGCTTATTTCTAGCAAATATTTGCTCTGTAAGATGGGTAGGAACTGATTAAATGAAACGAAAATTTAGTCAGCTTGTTCTTACATCGTTCTTTTAAGCACCGACTACACAATCGCGCTAGGCCACATTCTCTGAAAACTCGGAGATATCTAAGGGTTTTTTTAGCGGAGTTTCCAAACAGACTGCCAGATCTGCTCGCCGATAGGCGGGTTACCAACTCTAACGCAACCGCTCAGTAGCCAGCGGTGGATTAACTGTGTGGCAAGCGCAGAGGGACTGCAGCTGGTCCCTGGCACGCCAGCTCAGATCTACCTGCAGCGTCACGTGGGCGGATTTACCAGCTGGAGTCAGCGCTAGCTTCAGGATATCTTTGTTTCACAGTCAACAGAAGCGCTGAAGTGTCTTTACTTTATTCCTTTCACACGTGCTGGCAGCTAAATTAGTATGTTTGATACTGTATGTGTTTTTCCTCTTGGGAGGTTATCCCACCAGAGCATTCCTCTAGGCTAACGAGCGAACCCTCGCTTTAAATATTAGGCCGCATCTCAACATTTCAAAATATTTAAGTAATTGTTTTGCTGCTCTCAGGAACACAGCACCAGGCGCCACCGATGGTTCGCAAGGCTGGGCTTCAGCTGCGCCTCTGACGCATGTCGGCCAACGTTCCAGGGGAGAAGACAATCGAGCTGGGAGGTGGTGACGGGAACACGGGGCTCTCAACCAGGCCCCCACGAGAAACAGGGAGCAGCAGCCAGAAGGGAGAGAGCAGGCACTCAGCCTGAGCAGCTCTCAGGAGCTCTTCGACCCATCACACAGGGTGAGGAGCTTGAAGAGAGCAAGACGCAGTGATGAAGGCTGGAAGAAAAAGATGCTGAGAGGAGGCCTACCGAGGAGCAAGGAAAAAAAGTACATCACAGCGGTGGCAATCTGGGTGGATGACTTATGTGGTTTGAGTTTTATATTAATAAATATAACTTCCTAAGGAGGACAGGAGTTGAGAGAACAGTCTAGGAAGGCTAATTAACTGCAGAAGGAGAGGAAGCTGAGCTGGAGAGAGGGCTTGCAGGCAGACTAGGGAAGACCTGCAAACAATCAACAAACAAGTTACGTTGCTCAAGAAGCAAGTACAGGCAACGGTCTCTTCCTTATTTGACTGAGCAAAATAAAAGAGATTTTCCCTTGCCATTACCAAAGCTGCAATGCCATCTAGCTCGCTGAAAATTGTGAAACCATTAAAATGCAAGATGAGGCAAATGAAAGTGGCACATAGCGAAGTGAGACAAAACGTGACACGCACAGCTGGATGTAGAAAAAGTTAGGGAAACTCAGCTGAACTGAGATGTGGTCTGAAAGCTGCCATGAAGGTACAATAGAGACAAACCAGCCAACACATTTCAGTCAAATAGATCATTTTATATCCTCAAAACGCCATCCTCAAATTCTATTTTTCAAACACAGGGCTCTACCATAAGAACTGCCCGGCACAGGAGTATTCTAAAGTATGGCTCATTTAATAGCATTTGTGCCTCTGACAGGTGTGTGTGTGTCCAGTGGGCATTCAGTGTTGTTTATTCTGGGCTGTGGAACAGTCCAGGCATAAGTCAAAAGCTGATTTTTCACTAGTAACAGGACAGAAATAGAATATGGAAATCAAGACTGCCAAGATGGACTAAAACTGCTTTGTGTTTTCTTCTAAAGATGGAGCAAAACCTCATCCCAACTGGGCCATGAAGATATGTTCTCTATTTAGGCTATTTATTTTTTAAGTGGCAAGTCACCAAAACATTATCGTGGTTCCAGTGATACAACAAAATACAAGTGGCATTGCTCTTTTTTTTTTTTTCTGGTAAGTAAGGTAGGCCTAAGTATTAGAGAAGTTTGCTAGACATATAATCTACTGCTCGTTCCCATTTCCCAGACACAAATGTGAGGAGTTCTGCTATCTAACGACCCTAACACAAACAAGTCAGTTTAACAACATATTCTCTAACTTTGCATGATTTGCAAAACTTTGTATGATTGCACAAAACATCTCCAAAATCTACTGTCCTTGAAGATGACAAATCTAGAAATTCAGCTGCCCTGTAAGAGTCATAGACTCACTAAATTTGTTTTCTATATATGATTAACAGCAAATATTTAGGGAAATCCCGGATTTCTCCAGCATCTTTAAACCTTCCTTGTTCTTCTGACTATGCCTTCAGCTATTATGGATATGCAACAAAACATAAACTTTTACCTTAAAAGGCTCAGGCATAAGTGTTTAATTGTTTATCAGAAGAAGAGGCATTTAACAGGTTTCATTTCAGCACAATGAAACCATTTCATATTCAATCACAACCTTAATATTTAGATATTTGCCCAAACTGACACGATGCTCTGAGTGCTCACGATGACCTGGCAAGATCTGGAAGGCAAGGAGAACGGTGAATCCTTGGGACATGCCTCAAGTTTGCTGTCAGTGATGTAGGTGAAATTATTTCAGTCTTAAGGGTTTTCAGTTGCGTGTTACATATATTAGTGGATATGAGTTTGGAAAGAACTTTTCCAAACTATGCCTGGGAAAAGAAAAGGAAAGCAGTAACAGTACGTACACGTTATCTAAAACACTAGGATATGGAATAAACGTAACTTTCTAGACAACAAGAACGACAGACCCATTCAGTCTGGGAAGAAGAAGAAAGCAATCAAGGCTGCCTGGGTAGTCTCTTCTGTGGTTTTCCAAATTAGATGGATTTGCAAAAGGCAATGGAAGGCACTGGCTTGCAGCCCTGCGGAGAAGAGTGACATGCTGGGGAAGGGAATAATTTCCTGCAAGGTTTACCCCACCCAAATTTGCCTCTCAACATAGTTGAGGGGGGTATTTATTTTTAGTGCTTTCAGTATGTTTAACCATATGGCGCAGTGTTTAACTGAATACTTGGGATCTCTGACCTGACAGTCATCATACAATATTAGAGCGCTCTGCAATGGGTAAATGAGCTCACTGACACAATAAAGAGACTCACAATTAGTATTTTACAAATAGGGAAACTGAGATGGAACTAAATAACTTGCCTGAACCAATAAAGTGAATCAACTAAAGTGAATCATGAGAACTCAAAAGACTCTGCCGGTATGAATCTAGTATATGCATTCACGTCATGCCACCAAAGCAACTGTGCCTTCTCCAGACTCCAGGAGCAGTCCAGAGCGCTCAGAATAACCAAAAAACAAGTTCCAGACTTGACCAAGTTAAGATCAAGTCAGGACTTGGACACCCAGAAGACAGGAACATGCAATTCATGGCCTCAAATACTGGTCTAGGTGGCTTGGTCAGTGCCACACAGAAGTCCACTGTCATGACTTCTGGCCAGGCTCTTTGTGCCATGCAGCATTCATCCTGCATAATGAAGAGACCATCCTCCTCCTTTAAACAACTTCCAATTTTTACAAAAAATCGGATGGCAGCCATACAGACACCTATTCTATTACAGGATCCGGTTAATTCCGCTCTGAGAACTTACTAAAGAAGTGGTCCAGCAGAAAAAACATAGTATATAGTCTTTAAACGCGCATATTTATATAAAGTCTATATACTCAGTGCACACAAAAATGGGAGAGATTATAGTAACAGACATAACCTTAACTTTGGCAATTCAAAACATCTAAGCACTTAATTTTGTAATTTTTGTTACTACCTGGCAACTTTCTTTTAGTTTTCACTTTGTCTAGTAAGGAAGTAACTTCTTACATTAAGGGTTTGGTTTGGTTTTTGCCGCTTGAGGATTAAAAGGGTAAAAAGAAATGCAAGCATTACAGAACTGAACTCCAAACCTCCAGAACCACAAGCCACAACACTTCAACTACCGGGACAATTTCATCGCTTGGGCAACAGGACACAGAGCCTGTCTGCTCACGGGAATTAATTAAGACGACGACAGTTTATTTCAAGCTGAATAACAATAACTGCAACTCCCTCCCCCGTGGACGTTCTTAACAGAGGATAACAGCATCCACAGAGGAAGTTAGGATAGCTAATTCACCAGGTTGAGAAGCCCTAAATTTATTAACCAAGAGCAAGGGGAAGATTATGTTAATGAGCTGGCAAAGGAGAAGCAAGTCTGAGACAACAGAAAGAATTTGGTTACTTATGTGCAAGTGATTTCACCTGACGGTCAGTACAGCCAGGAAAAAAAAGGCCTGGCAAGCTCCTTCTGAGATTCAAGCCTTACAAAAGGATTGGCTGAGGCTCCTCTACCTCCTTGGACGACGTGTTTTCAACAAAAGAAACGGGCACAGGTATATAATTCATCCCGTCAAGCCAAAGTGAACGCTGAGCTCGTTCTCTGCTGATATTTGTAATATAACAGTACCAACGGGTCACACGTGGGGACGGGGCCTCATTTTCCTGCTCTCAGGAGAGCAGCGTTCTCCTCTTTCCTCCTGCCCATCGCCCTTCTCCACTCGCCCCGGTGGCACGCGGGCTGGACTCTCTGCTCCTCTGCAATCGGCACCGAGAGCACAGAGGAGCGACCAGGATGCCGCCGGTTCACAATTCCTGGCCTTCTGCCACGACGGGAACGTTCAAGGTTTTGGGCAGCTTGCCAGAATTAAGCAACTTAAACCACAGATGAGGAATAGCAATTTTCAAAGCTTTTAACTTTGTTAAATGTGAAGCGAACTAGCAAAATGCACCTCCCTGGGCCCAAGGCTATCTCTGCCACATTTCAAAGGCCTGCAGCAAACAATGGAAGTGTTGGAGCTTGTCAGGAAAGGTCACAAGAATCTCTTCTGAAAGAAAGCATAAGGCAAACTAAAAATGATAGTCATTGCCAATTCTTCCTAAAAACAGTGAACTCTTGCTGCTTTTGCAGAAATTTCTAGTTTTTGTTTTGTTTTTAACATCAGCCATTAAACAAACGCAAGCCATTCTCCCACCCTTCGAAACATTTCAACGGACTTGTTTTTTTTCAGGCACTCTTCTGCTGTGGTATCACTAATGTGACATTGCTCCACAGAAACGTATAGGATGTTTTGTAAACTCTTGCCTGTTTGTAAATCCGGCGCATCACTGATATTAATGCACAGACACAGGCAAATTTATGGACATGTCAGTCTTTGCCTACGAGACAACTTTGTTTTAAATACTTGCGAGTACAACCCAGATGCTGGATTTGCACAGGTATTGCACTAGCAATGGAAAATATTCTGTACGCTGGGGGGCTTCGAGCATGTGGTAAGTCTGGCACTGATGACGCAGACATCTGAATTCCAGACAGTGCTTCCTGATGGAGGGTGTAAATAAAAGCAGCATATTCCACAGTCTTGCAAGAGCCACTGGTGGCCAGGACCAGGCAAAAAGATCGCTGCTCTTCACAAAGCTCATTAGGATAGCTGTAGGCGCACGAGGATTTAATGGAAATGCGCCAGGTTTCACCTTGCTAACCTACTGCATCAGCAGCCCCCTCTATGCAAACAATAATAACAAGAGCAAGATCAATAAAAATGTTGCTTCACCACTCAGTGGTAAGGGGGGTTTAAAGGGAGCTACTGAAAGATGATGCAGAGAAGGCTGAAATGTTCAATGCCTTTTTTTTTCCCCCCGTCAGTCTTTATTCTACAGGCCAGATGCAAGTCGGTGACCAGCATTATTAATATCAGACACAAAAAGGTCAGATCTCAGCCAGGTGTGGAAAAGAAGAGGTTAGAAAGAGTTTTGATAGGCCAGATGCTTTCAGATCAGCTGGACATGTTTAATGTAATCTTAGGATACTGAATCTGAAATAACATTACAACCATTAATGGTCAGTTGAAGATGGATGAGATACTAGGGGAGTGGGAAAAGACTAAATTCCCTTCTGGTCCTCAAAGGCAGAAGAAAAAAAAAGAATCAGGAGAGTATAGACAAACTACTGAAAAAACTGTGGAAGAAATATTAAAGTCATTTGTTGGCACGTGAAAGATAAAAAGGAGACACGCAGCTAACAACATGAATTTGTCACGAACAAATCATGACAACTAATTTCTTTCTACAAGACGGAGGAAGGCAGGAGAGGGAAGAAGCAGCAGACAGCACTTATTATGATTGCAGTTAAGCTCTTTTTACTCTCTCTCAAGATATTCTCATAAGAAAGCAAGGAAAACAGAGCCTTAATGAGACTGACATAGCATAGGTGCAAAACAGACTGGAAAACTATACCCCAGATTAGTTTTAAACGAGTCTTTGTCAGAAAGGCATGAGGCAGTAGAAGGGGTTCTGCAAACATATTTCTTGGGTTCAGTTCTGCTGAATGTTTGAATTAGCAAGGTGGGTGATGGGCTAGACCCTGAAGCTGGGATGGACATCAAATACACTACAAGTTCTCAAAATGATCACAAACAGAGGAGAAAAGGTCTGGAAAAAAAGCATGAAATTCAATAGGTACAAGTGCAACATAGGAAAGAGTAACCATTTACATAAAGGCAGGACGAGGAAGAACTGGTTAGGTAACAGTTCTTCATATAAGGATGTGGGGGAAACAGTGTACTCAAGCTGAACATAAATCAACAACATCAAGTTGTTGTGAAAAAGGCAAACAACGTACCGAGATGTACAGACAGGAATAAAGCTTGCAAGACATGTACTGCCTCTCCCACTCCACTCAGCATCAATAAAGCTGCAGCTGAAATGTTATGTTAAGTTTCGCGTGACAGAGTGTACACAAGATGAATCCAAAAATATAGCAGAAAAAGATCAGAAAAAAGAAGAACCATGGAGAAAGCTGGGGTAAGTTTAGGTTATTCTCCTTAAAAAAAAAAAAAAAATTATAGAGGAAGGGAACATGCTAACTCTTCCAGGAGTCCGAAAGAGAAAAGAAAATCCTTTGTTCCCCCTGCCAGTATTTAACAAAAAAACCTACAGGCTTTAACCAAAACAGCTAGATGTTTGGAGGAACAATCCCTAAGACAGTACAACGACACACTGGCACAGATTGCCGTGAGAAGCCACGGAGTCTTCATTACTGGAGGTCTTTAACAAGACCAGAGAGGTTGTGGGGTTTCCTTCCTTGGAGACATTCAAAAGCCATCTGGACACAATCCTGGGCAACATGCTCTAAGTGACCCTGCTTGAGCAGGGGGGGGTTGGACTAGATGATCTCCAGAGGTCCCTGCCAACCTAAACCATTCTGTAAAACTTTTACTTTGGAAAAGCTGGATGTGCTTTTTGGGCAAGTGGCAGAACCCAGTGATGTCCCCAGATGAGTTTCAGACCTACTTACTCTGTGATTCTTAACTCCCCACACTACGTGGAAAGCCCAGAAGTGGCACGCGGTCATGGGGCTACACAGGGCTGTCCTTTCTTGTGAAGGGTGGCGTATTTTAGCTTTTCTGCATAATTAGAATCTGCTTCCCTAGCTATTTGAACACATAGGAAGTTCAACAACCGCAATGCAGCGACGCTCTTTGTCCAATTCAGTTGGAGTAGAGTATGTCATTTACTTATCTGTTAATTGTTTAAGAGAGAGGCTACGGAAGAAGTACAACCTGGCCACTCTGACTGCTCTTCATCGACACTGCCAGAGAGGAAGACTCTCTCCCATTCAGCACATCTCCTCAGTAAATCACAAAGACTCTTTAAAATCTAGGATACATTAGAAAGACTACTTCATCTGTAACGTAAGAGTTCAATTCAAACCCAGGACAACAGTCAGTAAAAGGAACCACTTGATTACAGATTGATGAAATTAGGTGTTTAGAAAAATAGTCAAATCGTAAGCAAAACAGCAGCTGAATCAGCTGGATTCAGCTCTCACAGTCATAGCAGAGGTCACGGGCAGAGTGAACATGGAGATAAAATTTCTGGGTTTTTTGTTTTTAAGACAAAACAAAGGTGATAGATATATGGAAAATCCTTCTACACCATAAACAGAATATATCACTCACAAAAACCTTTCATAAACTGCATATAAAACCAAAATATTATTAAAGAAATAAGGCAGGTGAAAACCTGAGGAATGACAGAATTGAATAGTCTTGATTTAGCTGCCCAATGGAATAAACATTATTTAAGCCCTCTGAAAGCAGAGAGCTATCTTTATCTCATTGAATAGTACCTTATTCTGTTAATAGCCCCCATGGAATAACAGCCAGTACTCAAAGACTCACTAGCTTAATGAACATAACAAGACTGGCACAATCTGGAGCTTAATTTGCATGTAGTTTGAATATTTTTGCTTTATTATGTTCAGTTCAGAAGAAAAATACACATAAAAGTAACAGCTATTCAAGTGCCACTTGGCTTAACCTATATTTTTCCAGGAATTCTTATGCTATCCAAATTTGCTAATTGCTAGGACTTGTGCAGCTAAAAGGAGAAATATGTTAAGAGAAAATACCCTTTTTGTTTTTATAATACATAATTAACACAAGCTTTTCCAGCTCGAACACTAGCAAATCTATCCTCTTGAAAAATACACACATCATTTTCATGCTACAAATTAAATTTGGTGTGGTTATGCTTTTAGCACTCAACAAGTAAAAGCTTGCAAATGAAAAGCTGAAGCATAAAGGTATGGCAAGTCTCATTTAAGAAATCAAAATCTTCAGAAAACAGGAACTCTCTCCAGAAAAGGCAAGAAAAGCTGCTAATAATTAAGTACTGCTTTTGATTAACACTTTATACTACGTGTTTATTTTGCAAGTCTTCATTTAAGCAGCTCTTGATAGAAAACTAATCAAATCACTGCACTTCATTCCCATATGATGTCTGGCTAATAACCACACAACAGTTGGAAACTGTCAAAATATCTTACAGCTCAATTGTAATTACCATCCAAGTCTAAGCATGCAGTAATTGGGCGTTAGCCATATTTTAGGGGTGTTACAGCAATACACAGCAGTGACGACTTCTGTGCTTCTTTTTTTCACACATGTAAAAATCCTGAACGAACCCAAGGATTTCCTTCATCAAATTCTGAATGAAATACATATTAGTACATTCTTTGCAGAGATAGCTTTTTTTTTTAAACGACATAGTACTTATTTCAAAATTTTTAAAATTTGCCTGACATTCAGAACTACAGCATTAGTTCAACAGTTATTCTTCTTTACTGGCTTAATTACCCTAAAACAAAAAATACATTATCAGATAAATAAATAAACATTTTGTCCAAAACATTACAGGCTACAAGCTTTGCCATAAGCTGTGGTGAAATCTGATTTTGACTTGAAGGAATAAATTTTGCAGATTATAGAGACAAAATTCCAAGCAGCGAGAGATAAGCAGCACTATGAAAATATGGTAACGCCTGGAACTTTAACGGGCTTTTAGCAGGTACAATTATGTATGTAACGAGTGTAATACTCCCAAGTGTTGTATATGGATGATAGCCTGCTAGATTTTCTTGAACAGACAGCTCTAGAGGGTCTCCAGATTGTCTAGAATTGGTATTTCAAAGGCAAGTACCACTGCAGTATCAGAGAGAGGGATTCACGACACCCGACTCACCTGCCTTTCAACGCTTATTCATATCATTAATCCACGCATTAAATATCTGTAACTGCACAGTGACAAGACCGACGACATCACTGGATCCCTAATGTGTTAATATCCAATGGATTAAGATCCTTAAAAGACATTATGCCTAAGAACTGACAGGCTATAAATGGAAGGAAGCGTTGTGCTTTAAGAGTCCTTCGGACATAATCGATGCAGTCGGGTTTAATAAAATTAAGTAGCCTTGAAGGAAAGGCTCTCAGCTGGTCCTGGGATAAGGCAACGCTTTGCCTGCTTCTGCCGCGAGCTGCTCACGGCTCCAGCCCATTCGCCCCCAGCCGGGAGGGCCAGAGAGGACGAGGAACCTCCTTGCCGGAGAGCCGGCCCCAGAAGACGGCTCCTCTCAACCAGCAGGTGCTAGAAGGGGGCGGCAGAAGGCATCGACAGCACTCTCCTTCGAGGCTGAGGTTGATCAGCCCCGAGGAGCTAGAGGGGGGGGAAATTGGAGCCAAATGCCGGCACGAATGCAGCAAACCCAGGCTCAAGCCTTGTACGTTGCCCTTAACAAGCCTCATCAAGTCAGGGTGTTGCAACGCGTACGGCACTTATCAGGCACGCATCTCGGGCGCCTGCAACGCTTCGCCCTGCACGAGCACCTCGGGATAAGTGGAGGAGGGAAAAGAAGGGAGCCTTACACAGGAATTTCCATGCTTTGGGAAGTGTAAATTAGAGCATTACTACTAGTTTGACAGTAAGTTTGTTAATAAATCTGTAACAACATTATCTACTTGCATAACAAGAGATTAAATGATTAGGACAATCTTTGAAATGGGGAGAATAAAGGGAAGCGAAAGAATACATAAGGGAGAACTGTGGTAACAGTCTGGGGGTAATTTCTGAACTTTCATAGATACATAAAGCCAACATATTTTATACTTTGTTGATCCTGCTCTAATTAAGCTTCTGGTGAAACCTACAAAGTTTATTCTGATACTGAGCGAGTTGGATTAGTTTATTAAAAATTATTTGAAGGTATCGGTAGGATTCATCATCTTAAAACGTGGGCTTTGCAGGTTGCTATGCAACAGTTTGCTGCAAAAGCAGGACACAGGACACGGCTAGGAAACAAGCACAGTGACGTCACTTGAGTAACATCCGCCGCGCATCCTCAGTTCCACAGGGGAGGAGCTCAAAGGGCCACTTTGCCTCCAGCTGCAATGAAATTTAGACACTGCTCATACAGAAGTGCTAGTAGGGAGAACGAGGAGGTGATAAACACGCAGCATGCATGCTAGTTTCAGCCATAGCTTAGTTCCTCCATGAGTCTTGCACAGTCTTTGTTTCCTAGTGTAGGTAAATGTTTAAAAGCACGTTTGCAATGATTTTCATTATGTCCTATTTATAATACCTTGGCAGTGTAAGGTACTGCTACTATTTCATAGCTCTACCACACGTCAAGCTTTGCAACGCCTGACGTCTGCAAGCACAGAGGGGAGAAAGGGAGGGCACCGGGCTCTCAGGAGAACAATTCAGATGCAGAAGATCCGTCTCCCAAGACTTCTTTGGCGGGCAGTGGAGATGGGTTCCTCGAGATGGGTTCCTCTTAGGGGATGCTACCTCTGCCCAGAGATTACGGTACGCTCTCCAGAAATGTTTGGCATTCGAAATCACACGTGAACAGTACCGTGGCAAGTGACTTACTAAACAAAAGTCAAAGGGGACATTCTTATGGAGGTTCAGTCCAAAGAAACTACAATCTCACTAGCCAAACTCACTAACCAGTTCTTTGCTTTTAAAAGAATCCTCCAACTTCTGCGGGGCAAAACAGGCAATGAGATCATAGCAGGACTTTCCCCTTACACCAATTTCACTCCATATACACAACAATACCCTCCCATTTAAATATATTTAAAATCTAAACTAGCCCTCCCATAGCCTCCAAGCAGATATGCCTTTTGCAGCTGCATTCCTGCAGCTGGGGCTGCATGGGCCGGGGCTCCCCACAGAGCCCATCCGTCCTTCTTGCCCAGAGCAGCAGGCATAACGCCCAGGAGCTCAAGGATGTGAAGTGGTTTCACCGGATCAGAAAGCAGAGGCCCAAATGTCTACACTGTATCTCCACTCTCTGCTGGCCTTCCCTCCTTTCCCCCTCAAGTGGGCATGAAAGCCTGGTGGGGCAGTCGTTCCAGATACAGCGCCAGTGAGACAAGGGACGACGGAGAGAAAATGCCATTTCAGCTGACGGAGAGAAAATGCCATTCCAGCTGTGCATATGCAAAAAAAATACACAGTCCCCAGAAGGTGCAACAATCTCTTTTGTTTGTCTGAGGTCTCGTTACGGTACTTGATTCCTCCCCAAAAGCAGAGACATCCGTTCTAAACGCTGAGAGCGCGCGGATGCAAACCACCCGATGCCCTGATCATATCACTACTCCCATTTGCTGTATGGGTTCTCAGGCTCTTTAAATCCTTAGAAGAAAAGACAGACTTTAAGTGTATGTAAATTGAACAATTTTATGGACATGGAGACCAAAAATGGAAGAAAATTCCAGAAACTTGGAAGCTCTGAGTTTTTTGTTGTTTATTCCCTACTACTTGTATCTATTTCATTCTGAGTATACATTTGAAAAAACTACCAATTATCTAAATATACCTATGCACTAAAAAGATACTTCGCTAAAATAAAATCTAATTTTATTAGATAAAAATCAAAATTATAAATCACAAAATCTGTGATTCTGTGAAAATCTAATTTTAGGAAAAGCCTGAAATTATTGCTAGAAAAAAGGTAAAAATGGTTAAATGCATTAAAGAGAAAACTGGTACTCCTGAAAACCCCCTGGAAGCATTTTTTGCTTTTTTTAATTGTTTTTAAACAATAATGGTAACCTTCAATTAGCATTTTAACTACAATAGAAGGGTTGTGGTCTCAGTTAGAAACAAGTTCAGCTTTGAAACAAACTTTGGTTTGCTCTAGTTTTAAACTCAAGCTTGTCACTTGGGTTTTGGTCCATACACCTCTGTTTCAAAACAAAGGATAAAGTCTTATGTTACTGAGTCCCTCCTGTCACTGAAAATCATGACAGACTACCTAGCAATAGTACAGAATGCCATATGGGCACTTTGTAAATGCATCAGTTCTTCTGTATTCCATTTAAGGGATAAAAATAAAGCTTTCATTTCTTTTTGTGGAGTTCCTAAGAGCACTTTGGCAATTTTATGATAAGGGTTCAGAGTTGCATTTAATATGGTTGAGTAATTAAGCAGAATTAATTCTTCTAGGACAAAAATGCTTTAATCATGATCTGCTAAACCATCCGTATTGAATTATTATCCAAATTAACTTTTTAGAAAGTTTGTATCCAGAAAACTATGGTCACTCAAAACAGCAGAAACAACGGGCTTTGTAAGCAAAAAACTACTGTCATTACACTCCAGAAGCATAAAATATAAGGCAGTTGATTGGAAAAGATACGAAAAACAAAAATAGAAGGCTATTTTTATCTATTAACGTGTCAGACTGTAATATTTTTGGATACTTTTGAAGCTTGGTTGGCTGAGCTGGATTTCAAAGATCTCGTTACGCTAACAGCAAGCTAGGAAACTTTACTCTTGCAAAGGCTCTAGGAATAGCACGACTCCTTGTTTCGGAAGTCTTGACGAAGGGGGAGAGAACGGAGCTTTCGGCTGGCCTAGCAAAGAAAAAGGGACTGTACTCTTATGTGCGGATCTTCCTTTAAAGATAGGAAAGACAACTAAGGAACTGGAACTGCTCCAGCCTTCCCACAGTTCATGCTCATGGAAACCTGGACGAAAAGATTTCATTGCCCAGGAACGAGATTCAAGACTTCAACTTTTTGTTGGCTTCAGAGGACTCTGTATTAAGTGTCATGAACGCATACCGAAAGCCAAGTGTTTCAGAGCTGCCATCAAACGGTTATTTCAAAATGTATTTGCAAGTGTTCACTCCGGTGAACATGACAGTCTTTCACACAACTGCGCCTGCACAGTCGAGGCCAGCAACCGCACACACATTTGTGTGCTTAATGCACAGGACAATGTCTGTCCCTACAATGAGCCCATAGGAGAATAAAGGCAACTTTCTACAGCTGAAGTGGGCATGAATCCACTTAATACCAATGGCAGAGTTTTCTGCTTTTGGTGCTGAAGATCCTAGGCGGGCATACTAAGTCGTTGTTCATTATACGGACTTAAAATTAAACATCACAGCAATTTCACTAAGGTATAAAAAGCACTAATGAAACATCCATCACTTAGAGCTGTGTTCTTCAAGATTTTCAATGCCAGGTGATTTTTTTTTCAATATCTGTTGAAAGAGTCCTTTTTGGGGATGGGAGATCTCTGTTACAGCGGCATGCAGTAAACTGTAGGACAGCCCACAGCTTGTCACCTGGAGTTCTGCTCTACTAGAGTATGGGAAGAGGCAGAATAAGCTGCAGTAGTAGCTGCTTTACCATGTTGTGTCCTCTGAATCCAAATGATTTTCCTACAGAGGAAGACTGCTCTCTCAACAGCATAGTTCTCTTCAAAGTGTAATGTAGGCATTTAATCAGTGGCTCTTCTAATGAAGCCACTGATTAATGAAGCTCTTATATTTTACAGTTGATCTGATATATCAAGTTTGCCAATATTTTCCCTAACATTTACGACACAATACCATTAATTCCTTTGGTTTCTAGCTAGCGCCTTTAAAACCCTTTCACTGAGCTAAAGCACATGATTTCATTCACACTTTAAAACCTTTTTTGCATGCATGTTTTTCAAAGCTGATTTGCCTGAATTATACATATGAACTATATTTAAAATTTGTGCATTATTCATCACTACAAACTATGAAGTATCATTTAGGGATTAACACAACTATCTACTAAACTGCAAAATAGCTCTTGTCAATAATGAAACCCAGTGGATTTCAAAGAACTGATTGTATTTAAAACAGTAACCAAATATTTCTATAAAGTATGAAAATATTTTACCAAATTTTCCAAGAAAAAGCACGTGCATGTTCTATTTTTTCATTGAGATGAAAACAAATTCAGTTTATCTAACAGGCATATGAAGTATAAAACGGCTTAAAAACTATATAAAGCAAGAACTCTTTCTGATTTATAAGTTGCTGTTTTTTCTTTCTACAGTAGTCTCTATGAACAGCGCGTCCACCGTATTCATTTTGAGACTCATCTATATGCTTCTACATAGGACAAATCAAATTAAATAAAAAAGATTAGCAGAATTTGGATTTTGTATTCAAATGACTATTTCTCCAGAGAAACAATATCTCCTTCTCCCAATACTCCACCTACGCACATTAAAATAACTCAGAAAAAACGTGAATCTAAAACACTTTATACACAAAAAAAACCAGACAGCTCACATAGTGATAGTCACACAGAAGAGATATTTCTTCTGAAAGAGCAAGAAAAAGCATTTAAAAGGATGCAGTGATTCAAAAAAATACAGGCAGCTTGATCCCAATAAAAACCTGGGATCGCTCAACGCCTTTGGATCATTTCCCATCTATTTTCTTTTATGGAGTTAATTTTTTAGGAAATTGTTGTTTCCCCCCCCTCTTTTTTGTCACTGCAGACACTCCCTTTAGGCAACCGTGCATCAACAATCCTCCCACGTTCAAAGTCGGCTACATCTGTTGCTCTTTCCCATTGTTGAAAATTCCTGCCTTAATCCTATTTGACTTTATTCATGCAAAGGTCATCCTGAATTCAACAAATGGAGGCGCGATAGCAAGCACACTGTTGAACACGGCTAAAAAATGCTGTTGTAGAACATGCAGCTAGTGTGCCGGCACTATCTCAGAAGTACTTGGTTTATTATGCAGGCTCCTAGTCCTCAAAGCTGTGTTGCAATATGAATTGGTAACATATTTCTCCTAGCATCTCAGGAATACAACGATTTCCCTCAAACTGGCTTGATTCTTTCTACTGAAAAAGATTTGCACTTAACTCGTATTTGCTAGCGAGGACGCATGCAACATACATAAACGAGTAATATTTGACCGTTTCGCATCCCCTAAGGCTTAGCTTCTGGCATATATGGCTCCCTTGCTTCTCCCGCTTTTTACCTCCCAGGTTATTTAGCTTCACAAATCGACTCTATTTAATTAACTAGCCCATCTACAACTAACAAGGGTCACTATCTTAAATAAACGAGGCAAAATTTTGCCTCAAAAATCTTTTCCAAAGCAGGGTAGCACGGATAATACAGATACCTCATTTTAAGGCCATCGCTGCACAGCAGATTTGCTCATAGAAGCTGTCTATTACGCTTCAAGACTCATTTTTCTTCCCTAGCGAAAAAAAAAAACAAACCCACACAGCATTCTGGCTCATAACTGTGATTTACTCTTATGCCTAAAGTATGTGACCAAACCAAAGAAAGATTAGCAGGAGCACTGAATTAGCAGCTAAACCAAAGTTAACTATCAGGCTGATTTATGAAGTGAAGATAATTATTTTTGTAATATGGCCATAATTCATCATGATGGAAGCAAAGGAATATTTATTTATATACGCTTATTTCCAAGCGGAGGAGCTTGCCAACCCAGAGGAACCAAACCCAGCCTTCGGGCAACCGGAGAAAACAGACTATTGCTAGGCTTCTTCCTTAACAGAACGCTTTGCTGTGGGCCCAAAGCAGCTTAGAGCGTGCTGCAGACTTTAACAGTCCTCAATAAAAATCAGATGTAATAGCAAAAAGTTAAACACTACAATAACATCAGCTTATTCAAATTGTACCGAGCTCCTCGGTAACTGTAAAGGAGCACTGGAAAGAATAAAGTTCTCAATTTCAGAGTCGGTTGTTCTGCGTTTCTTCTTCGGGAGACTAATGAAAAGGTGCACAAGTTGTAGGAAAAAAAGGGATAGGGTTTATTAGGTTCTTGTTATAACGATTCTGAGGATTTTTGTTTTGATGAAGGTTTAAAAAATTTCTTACTAGATGAAAAATGTTCCCTCTCTCTTTTACCTTTGGAAAAACAAAGCTTGAACCAAACAAGAGTAATAGTCTGTGAACCCATGCATGCGACTCAAAGCCTTCTACATCCTTTGAAAAGGTTAAAATAACTGCTAGGAACCTGTATATCCTTAGATACATACAAAAGGAGCCACCTACTGGCCTGCCACGCAACCTTGTGCACGCTTGCCTCCCTCCTCCTGGACAACCGTCCCTTCCTCCGCAGGAGCAAAGTCCAATAAATTAAACGAAATCAAATCAAAGGGCCTCATCACGGATAAGGATTTTCAGATTATGCATCCCCGAAGTTAGCCCAGGTTTCGCTTTGAGCTACCCTAAAGCGGCCGGCTTTCAAACGCTTCATCCCGCGACGGCTGCCTCGCCTGGCCAGCGGTGTTTGGACCTAATCCGGCTCACGCGCCGCGGGAAAACCTGAACAGCGTAATGAAAGCAGGGACATCGAGAAGCCTCGGCACTCCAGAAAATCCAGTGCTCCTGGCAGTTGCTAACTTTTCCATCACATTTATGCATCTTAGGGATACCGAAACGACTGATTTCGGAGAGCGGCTTGCACTCCCAGCTCTCCCTCTGGAGAGCCCCCGTTGGAGGACCATACAGGCAGTCTCCGTGGATCTGCCTCCCAATGTAGCCATCTGAAGCCAGATGCCCAACAGGAGGCAGGGTGGAGACCCCGGCAAGGGTCTCATTCGGAGCGAGCAGAAGCGACGGGCCGTCCTTTGCTGCCTGTAGCAGCCTTAAAGCCGTTCCCACCTCAGGACGCGTGTCTTGTCTGATCGCCTCGCTGAGTGCAGCTGTTGCTCAGACAGACTGTTGAGCGAGCTAAACTGACTCAAGAGACTTCAAAGGTTTATAGAAGTCACTACAGATATTTACAAGGGAAACATCAAAGCGATTTTAGCATTAGTCTCATTTTGGGGGGAATAAAATACGAAATAACTATTTTCTGTTTTAGTGATGCACAGCAGCAACATAGCCCTTTGCTTTGGCGCACAATAAGCTCTGGGCTTGCTGGCTTTGCCAGTGCCACCACCAGAGGCCTGGGTAGTTTTCCTTTCCACAAACTGGTATATAGTTTGTAAACTTCCACGATGAAATAAAATATACAAAAATGCAGCCACTACTTATCTATAAGGCACATTTTTCTAGAAAAAGTGAGTAATATTTCACAGAGAGGACAACTACGAGTATTGGGATTTGTAAATGCAAGTTAAACACAAAAATATGAAAAGCGAGTCTTTCAATGCTATAACACCGGTTCAATTACCAAACGTTATTTGCACGTGCATTTTGCAGAGGAGCTCGCTAGTCCAATCCAGAATCACTGCAGGCACTAACAAAGTTTGCATCCATTTCAATCAGAGCTAGATTGCATCAATAATGCAGAAATACCTCAAAGACCAATTATGAAAATGACAGAAGGAGCCAAGCATTTATCATCCTGCAAATTACATACATTAATTTACAATTAAAAAGAGTTTTCTAGGACAGCCCTGGAGACCTGGTATCTGCATCCCCATTACTAATGAGGATCCAAAGAAGAAATGCTGAAATACTTAAGTAGCAGGCAGCACTTAAAGTTGCCAAATCAAGTGTTCAGAAGTTGGGAAATTACAAAATGAGGGTTACATATTCAACGTTAATTAGTACGCTCTTACATTTGCGTTATGATACAATCTTTAAGTGCACTTCTCCTAGCCTTCCTCCTCATTCAGAGCACACAATGAACAATCTCACTGAATGGGAATACCCAGTATTCCTGTTTGTCCTTATTATTAGCTGTTTGTCCTCATGCTTCATCTGCTGCACGGTCTCTGGACCTTGAACTGGACAAGGTATCATTAATCTCATCAAAGGGCTTTTCCATAGTGTTCATCTTCATGGTATTTTAATCGAGAAGATTAACCATTTAATCTTCCAGACATCCTTGGGAGATAGCAGTCCATTTAACAGAAGAAAAAGCGAGGTCCAGAGAAAAGACAACTCCAAATTATTGCTGTTGCTTTGGAGCATTCAGTGAGTCACCTAACACCTGTCTATACAGAGAACTGGTTGTTTTATGATACCTCATATGCTACAAAACAAAACTCTCTTCAAGCTGCACTGCACTTGAGTTTAGCTAGTAGCTTTGCAAATTTACCATAGTTGTACCAAGCTAGGAACTTAAACAAAACCCACTGCAGTCTAAAATTTGATTCAAGAGATTAGCTTAGCACCACACAAGTTCATGACAGAGGAACGGATAACAGGCACTGCTCCCAGAGAGCATTCGGTCACCTTACTCGTAGCGAGAAGGCCGTGCTGGCCAGCTGGCCCTTGTCTCACACAGTGCACAACCTGGACTAGTTCCCTGCCTAATAGCATACACAGCGCCGCATGAGTCATGCGGAAAAACCTGCCTGTGATGATGTGCTTCCATTCAGATAATATATTGGTTTCTTGATACTTGTGCTCAGAAAAGGGGTAAGGTGAAAAGTGAGGGGTCGAGGTTGGAAGCAGTCTCCACCAAACCCATGCAGGGCTCTAGCTACAGGAACGTCTGCGTAGGTCACTTGAACCTGAAATTCAGAAGGAAGCATCTTTCCTAGAGGTAATACTAGGTCCATGACACTACAGGACAGTATCTAAATCTTTCTGACAGTGGTACACAACTGGTTTGTTGCTAGAAAATGGACATAAAATACTTTTGTTGAAAGAGCAGAAAGCAGCAGATGGAACAAGGGTGGGTTTCATCTATACTTCTGATATATGCAAATTGACTCCTTTTGGCATCAGTCATGGGAATACTAGTAAGAAAACGGACATCACCCACCACCAACTCATTATAATACATTCATAAAGCCACCTGGGAAGAGAAGGGGGAAATCAAGCATGGTTACGAAGAAACTAAATCCAATACATTATCAACATTGACAATTGCTATAGTAAAACAGAATGGGCAAAACAAGCAATGCTCAACTGAGAAAGAATTTGCCCGTTCATCACTTTGGTAGTCTAAGACAGCAACAGGCAAGTAAAAAGCAGGAACCTTTACAGACACATCCATACAGTACCTCACACACTCCCTTGGGTCCTAATAGACAGTAAAACGTTGTCACTTCTAGCCTCTTTTGTGACTGCTCATGGTTAGGTTGCCACATGTTACTCACCACATTTTACACCAAGTTTTATAACATTTCTAATTAAAAAGGGAGAGTAAAACAGAAGCTCTTCATTTTCCCCAGCAACGTCTATCCCTGTCAATGTGCTTATTCTTCTATGTCCATAACCCCTCTTCACGTGCAGCCATGCCTGCATGTTGAAGACAGAAATGGCTTTTGCAACGGTTTCCATTTTTTTCTGTCCTATCATGGTTCTATTCTGCAAGTCGTATATGCAACAGCCTGTAAACACTGAGAGGTAATTCAACTTTAAATGTCTATCAATTAGCTGGCCAAGTCTAAGCTATCTAAGTTCTTTCTGCAGTCAAGGGAGAGAAACAGACACCTCTATGAACAAGGTATCTGAGATGGTTTGGTGACTCAATCCCAGAAGGGGATCTGCTGTATTAGAGTCCAGCCCTGGGAACTCTTACTCACACAAATAGTCAGTAAAAGTGCTTACCACTGCCGCATATTATTGAAACACTCCACATTTTCTCCACAGGACGCATTATATTCGTTCTATTGGTTTGTCCGTTTCTATTGCTGTGTCATCACTGAGGGAAACACTCATCTCCCCAAGCATCTTGGTTTCAAGAGAAAAGCAGACTGAAGAACAGTGTGGAATGAAAACCCATTTTCCCCAGAAAGATGCAATTTGTGCTTTTCTAAAAGAAACTTTTTTTTAATACTCCAGACTTATAGTTAGTTTTCAGATCCTCAGATTGCACTAATTTTAGATTCTTTCCCTTCAACAGTATTTTTTCCCAAATATAGGCTACAGAGAAGACCTTAAATAATTTAAATAAAAAAATTGACAAAGCTATCTGATCATTTGAAATGGTATATTGCATCACTGCCCACTCATTAACAAATCATTTGACACACACAAATTCCCCAAACCAGCATATCACCTAGATGCTAAACATATGTTTCACAGCCAGTGAAAGCCTGTGCTACCACTGGAAAGGATCACCTTGCTTTGTTCTCGTGTCGATGTTGTGTTCCTGCTCCTGGTACCCACATAACTCACAGTCGGTACTGAAGCTGGCACAAGGCAGGGCAGGGAAGGTGAGAAAGTGAGAAGCTGGGACAGGGACCGAAGATAGCGCAATAAATCCAAACCCTGAGGTATGCATTAGTTGAGGACAACAGGAAGAGATTCCTTAGCCTGGACTGACCTTCAGCAATATGGAAAAATACTACCTCTCATTTGGAAGTGAAGAGGAGAACAGTTGATTCCTTATTCCAGCACATATTCTAACAAAGTTGTTACAAGTCCAAACATCAATTAGTGGTAAAGAACACACAAAAAGCATGTAGCTAGTCAAGTTGACAAACACCATTTAAAAGACACGCAAACTGTAATATGAGATTGTTTAAATATCGTATAAAAAAAAGGGAGCCTCTTATTACTTAACTCTTGAAAAGCTGCAAGTTTAATGAATTGTCTATGCCTCAATATGATTATCTCACTATCTCTCTGCTCACATCATGCGTGTGGCTCGTCTTTCTTCCTATTAAAAGGATAAGGGCTGCTTGCTTGCTAAGACAGATTTTCTCAGAGTGCCTTTTTTGCATAAGTTCATAACAAGAGATATCTTAACATTCTGTCCACTACCTCCTGAGTCCTCCTTGGGCTAGATGAGCTATCAATCTATGGAGGAAGCGACAAAGATGTTCTCATGCAAATGAGTTGCACAATCCCTTTGCAGCTAACGTGAAGCTGGAAAGGAGCAAAATCATTAAAGAACATGTTCCAGAAAGCCAGAGAGTTCTGATATGAATGGACAATTGAGATGTTTTTGATACTGGGAGAGGCAATGAGTGATCTCCTTCATCTACCGTTTGCAGTTTAATATAATTGCTCTGCTTGGCAGCATTACTGCATCTTGTATTGATTTGCCCACCTGTGTTTCAAAATGAGCCCCTCCTACTGTTGCATCACACAAGGTTCATAACAGTAAGGACAACTAGAAAAAACGAGCAACTTGAGCCTATGGTATCTATGAAATCTTGAAGAGTAGCACCTGGCACTGTACAGAATGTTACTTCACTCTCCTTCCACTAAACTCACCTAAGAGTCTCATATTTTATCTTTGTCTAAGCATTTATTCTACCTTGAACTTCAGGTTTCTTCTTGTCCCCCTGAAAAGCATCTGAGAACTCCTTTTCTTTCGCAAGGAAGTGATTCTTGCATGCTAGAACACCTGCCAGTTTGAAGGATAAACTGCCTATCAGACAGAAAACACTTTCAGAAAAACAGCCTGAACTGAAAAGCGTAGCAGATGCACAATGAATTACAAAGGATATCTGATGGAGATAGGTTATTACACATGATGCAGGAAAAAAACCTGTATTTCTAATTACAGCACACCACTTTCCCTACATGTTTCAGTAGAGCTTAAACCTGAGAGCTTGCCTGGCATAGGTGCGCAGACTATCACTGGGCATGCAAAACATCCGTATTAGTTTAAAAAAGAAAGACAGAGCTTAGACAATGACACTGACAACCATAAGTGTTATTATTGGCTTTGGGTTATGATGTGAATGTGTATTCTCCTTTCCTGCCAACATAAAAGGCCATCAGAAGTTCTTGGCTACAAGCACCAAAATCAGGGCCTATGTTTTCATGACTATCAATAACATCGTGACTTTCACAACAGTGAAAATGGTGTATACGTTAATAGGACAGATGTAAGCCTACTTATCACCTTGTCCCGGTGCTACATACTTTCTCCAATTGCTGGGTGTAACTCAAAAACCGGCCAAACACACCCAGGGCAGATTCAGAAAGTGTCCCTGTGGTCTGACAGCAATTCTGTGTCTGTTTACAAGATCATTTACCATCAAAGCTATCACGAAGATTGGAGTGCAGGCTTTTTATTTACTGGGATACTGCAGAGAAGCCAACAGAAAACTGTGAGAGAGAGCTCTTCGTGAGCCACCAAGTCCAGGCTGACAACTAGTCTGATAGCACCAATGAACACAGGTTTCCAAATTGTGGAGACTGAAGAAAGGACATGTGAAAACTAGCTGGATTCACCACATGTAGCATGATTGGCGACTTTCAGTAGCTTAATGACAACAGTAATATCCAGAAACCTGGAGACTTCATGTTCATGAGCCTTCAAGGGGATCTGGGCCTTAGTTGCAATCAGGCAACAAGCTGAAATTACCCTGTAACAGGAAATTCCTTTTCTGAAGAATGGTTTCCTAAAGGAAAAGGCATATGCTATCCTTCCAAAGAAGGAATAACACCAAGCCAGCGCAGGAGCTATATTCTTTTAACGCTTAAAGATATCTGTTTTACACACGAGGGTGATTATGCTTCCTCCTCTGTCCTAGTAAATAATTCATCACCTCCCACGTAAATGCAGTAGCATTCCTACTCCCTCATTCTAACAGAGGCAGTAAAAGTCATGATTTTGCAGAAACACATTGCTTCAGCCTCTCCACTACAGACACAGTTACTGACTCTTGGAGTGATACCTGGATCTCGTTTCCAATAAACTCAACATAATCCCAGGATGATAAGAGGCACTGTGACCAAATTTTCCAGTTGAATGATATGTATGCTTTTAAATCAACTAAAGAAATGATGGAAGCAGATATGCATGCTATGCACTGCTCTGACAAAAGGGAATCACTGACATAAAAATATCTTTTGAACTCCAAAGTAGTTCACCTTTTCCCCAAAAGTCAAGGGCAAGCAGAAGAAATGTAAAGTCTCCACCACCTCTGTGAACGGCAGAACCTTGTAATCTAACCGTGTCGAGAACAGTAGGATATGCATGATGGTAACAAGCCCAACAACACTTCAGTTTAGCCTAACAGCACTGTAGCAGACTGATGACTGCAGAGCTTAATTACAGCTTCACAGTTTGTTTGTCAGACTTGTCTAAACATAGACAGCACATCATAGCCTTCACGGCCATTTAAGATGATTAACTGTGTGATAATTCTAGGCTTTCAAACTTTGAATTTTTAGGCTCTCTCTGATGACTGGGATTGGTTTAGAGAAAACATGGAGGGAAGACAGGTAAAATTAAAGTATTCCGTTAATAATGTGTGTATGTAATAATATTCGAAAGCAAAACTTCCTCCCAACCCAGATACAGCAAATGCTGAGCTAATACTATTGGCCAAGAGGTGCCTAGACCTTTAGGGAGAGCTACACACTGCATCATCTGTGACAGATAACTGCCCCTTTCTCACCACGAAGGCTTATGTGGGGATCACTGGGCCATCAGAAGGGCCTCTTCAATGGGAAGTCATTACGGAGGCCTGGAACGAGTTTGCTACTCCAGTTAACCGATTGCTCAGGGAAGCAGTGCAAGGTAGACGCTTGAAAGGGGTCAGGTAAGCAATTGCATAGAGAGGTACGGTGGAAACGGCCAAGAGAAGCCAGCCAGTGGGATGATCTTATAGCAGCTGGAGAAGTAGAGGTGTCCTCTGCACAGAATCAATATGAAAGGGCCAACAGTCTAAACTTACTCTAGTCGTATGGCCTCAGCCGACCCAATGTAGGCTAAACCCCTCGAGTTTGGGGCGGGTAGAAACAGCTTCACTGGCCCTCTCTTCTCCCATCTGAATTCTGTTATGGAATGCTAAGGAGGCACCGGGTGAGGTAATGTCTTCGGAGAGGAAAGAGGCTAAAGACCAGCCTGGGAGGAGTGGAAGATACTGTGCTGGCTATCACTGTCAACAGTATCATTATTCTAGAGCATCATCTCGGAGAAAATGGGACTCTGGTCTGCCTTGGCTGCTTGCAGGGATTGCCAGACACCCTCCAACTTCAGGCATATGTGCACTATATGCTTGAGAACAAGTATTTCAAGGAAAAAAATAAAGGTTAAATACTGTCCATATCTGTCATCATTACTTGTCTTTCTGTCCAACAATCACCTATAATTATTTGATGGTAAGTTTTTATGTCAGTCTCCCAAAAACATCTAGTCTTGGCTTCAAACTCTACTTCTACCATTTTCATGGCTACTTTAGTTAATGTCCATTTATTGGTCTCATATTCTATCTTCACTGATTACTGAGCTCTTGAAAATTGCTATCAGCTGATGACTCCACCCTGCAGTACCATCTCTCTCTTGGACATACCAGGCATGACGCTGAATACCACCAGTTAAGAACATGTTTTCTGGAATGTTCTGCCCAGTTTTATATGAAATTTTTACACAGAATTATCCTGCACAACATACATCTCTGAACAAAAGAACTAGGGGGAGCCTGATTTGCAGTGGTGTCTACAGGGGTAATTAAATGTGGATATGATTCCAGGGAAATCTAGCAATCGGATTCAGTTTTTAGCTCATAAAACTCCCTCAGAAGAATGCTCTTGCAATCCATGCACTAGCTTAAGCCTATTCTCAAATGAGACATGTTCAAGACTGCTGACTGCTATAAATTCATTGTTTTATTCCTCTCTCATTACCACAGACATTGCTGCTATATATTAAGAAAACCTAAAAAATAAAAATAAAAAAATAAAAAAAGTGTGGGAAGTCAGACATCCCTCGGGCTAGAAACACCTTCTACCACTCCTTGGGTAATGGTAAAGTGCCGGATTCAGGCAACAATATTTTAACAGCAAACACAACTGGATTTATGTGAAAGTGTTCTTATATCCTGGGTGCCAAGGCTAGAAGGCTCACTGTAGCTGAACGCTGAACAAAGTAGCTTTGGTGTCCAGCCATACCCTCTGGATTTGTTTTTTGGGTGTATACTTAGGAAAGTATCATCCTTCCTTGCCCTACTTTTAAATCTGTATTTATATCACTAAGAACTTCACTATTGTTTTCAAAATCTAAGTGTTATTTTGTAGGATAACACAATATCAAGCATTTGAACCTATCTCTTGAGCAGGAAACTGTCATGTATCAAATAATCTCTTCAGGAGCAATTTCCACCTTATAATCTTCCAGATCTACAAATATTAATACATGGCACTGACAGCATTTTTATTTTCTGCATATAGGCAATGTGATAAACAACATTAGCACAGTAAAGAAAAAAGGATCTTCGAAAAATCTGCAGCAGCATTTTTGGAGCCTTTTTCCTTGAACTCTCAGGAAGATCTGAAGTTCTAACATTAATCCTCTGTTCACGTAGTGCAAGGCTTAGCATTTCTGTTCTGCAACCAGTTCCTAGGATGATAACCAAGACAGGGACTAGGACATGTCAGAACACTTCAGTTCTGTCCACAGTTCTCTCAAAGGCTTTCTGTGCCCAGCAAACCTGGACAATTCACTTACTAAGTTTAGTTACTTAACCTCCATTTACCTAAGTTCACCCTCGTGGGACTATTCCCCCCACATAAGGGTGTGTACTAAGTTAATGTTTGCCTAGTGCCCATACCCTTTGATGGGAGGTTTTTCAGCGTTGCTAAACATTGTCTCTATTATTGAGTAATAAACAAACAAGCTGTGCCAACAGCCCAAGCCCTATCTCAGCACTATTTTGTATTACAGTGTGAGGAAATCGTTTAATTTTCCTTTCTTTTAAAACGTAGTAGTTTTCTGAATTTCAGGAATCATTCCAAGTAAAGTGCTTTTGATCTAAAGTTATTAGATCAGCTCAGAACAAAACAACTCAAGCACAGGAGAGACTGCGCTCTCAGAGTGGTAAGCGATCGCACAACGTTTTAATACACCCAGTCAGCCAAACCTTCCACTCTAGCTGTAACATAACAAACCAGGACACGGTACCAGCCTTGGAACCTTCCTTAATGGTCTCACATCCTCCAAAAGCCTGTAAAAGATAGACACTCTGGGGCAGCGAGGTGGGCTGCAAGTCGGCACGCACCAAGTATTAGGAAACTACCACCCTGCAAAACAGCAGAACTTACTTGCTTGTGTTCCCAATAACACACTCTTCTCAGCAAGTTGGATCCTGCACCTTTTCTTAATCAGTTCCAGCTTCCAGACAACCTAGAACTCAGTCTCAGGTAGACAAAACCAGCAGCAACCTAACCCCGCAGTAATACATTATCTCAGCACCACAAAGGTACGAAATAAAGCTGAGGGATGTATTTCTTTGGATGCAGACCTGCAAAATAAACTTTCAAACAACGAGCAAAGAGGGCACGTCTTCCATCAAATGGACGGATAAGATCTCTGCCAAAGCTCTTATACAGATATCTTCTCTCTGCCTGGTAATACTAGATTGTTTTACTTTGACCACTTTGCTTTGACCTGAGGGCCAGACTCCACCAGAAATCAAGTAATATGCAAAAATCTTCAAATAAAAACCCTAGCAAATGGGATCCAATCCCATCTCAGTGCGTTATAAAACCACTATACTTCGATTTAGTATTTCCCTAGTTGTGGTTTTGCATATTAAGAACAACCTACGAATTGAGCTTGTGGACTTCTCAGTGTTGTTTTATTTTGCTATGAGGAGAGACAGATTAGGTTTCTCGTTTCTGGTCTTTACCCTGAGCACTAAAACATCAGTAAGATCAGAGCCGAGGGGGATAAGGACACGTCAGCAATCTATCTCACTAATTACCCAACAAAATGATAGGTATGACAAGCAGTTTCATTCAGTTCTTAAATTAACGTATGGCAGCTCCAATACATGGCAAAACACATGACAATATGCTTAAGTTGTTCTGGAAAGGAAGCTTTCTGTCCTCGGCTTCCTATCCTTGGAAAGGAGCAGTAAGCATATACCAGATTTGTTTTTTGCAAAGGTCCCATTAACACACACTATTAAATGCTTGACTTGTTTAAAAATGCACAAGGGGTGCTACCTGCTGAAATGCTGAAGTTGTAACTCATACTGACAAAAGTGAGCTGTTGCATCCTGAAATACCTGCTCTGCACATCGCCCTCTTCAACAAAAGTTAATTCATATTTTCAGTTTGAGAAGCAGATGTATGTGCATATATATGTATGCTTAGTCTAGATATTCCTAAAAAATTGTTAATCTGATTTAAAGTAGGCCGTGACTTTTTTAAAAGTACTTCCACATAACTATGGAACTGGACAAATATAAATCCTACCACAAATAAGTAGTATCAAGTACTAAGCTCTTAAAACCCAGATTTACAACAGAAATGTGGAGACAGGCTCTTCAACAGGGGCAAGGCTTAGTCACATTACAATAGATCAAGACAAAGTATTGTACAGCATGATTTTCTTCCGTCTCAATGGTATATCCAGCTGTCCTGCCACATTTGTTACTAGAAGACTCTCTTCTTTGAGACTGCAGTTGCTGATACTGTTGTCATTAAATCCTTAAAGAAAAAATACAAGCTCCTACTGCTGCCCTCTCCCTATGAGCCAGTAAGTGAATAGAGATGAGCTGACACCTTATTAAGTATAAGCAAAGCTTTTAAGAAGGTCTGCAGAAATAAATAGGAAGTCTACAATACACATATTGGTAGCTTCAATAATAAAGACAAAATTTTGGTATGAAAAACCTACCTTGGGAGAAGAAGAAAGCTCCTTTGATGCAGGAACAGCTGACATGTTCTCACTCATTCCTGTCTCTGTCTTTGGCAAGAGGTTTGGTGGTTCAGGAGCCTTTCTTTTCATCTTCTTCTCTGGTTCTTGCAGTGGAGCAACTTTAATTAAAGCGGGGCTTGATTTTGGTTCATAAAATGGATTTGATCTAATTAAAAGAAGGGAAACATTTATTTGCTATCTCCTTGAAATTCAAAATGAAAATAATATTTGTTTGGAGGAGCTGATGACTAAAATGCATTTATTACTCCATATAAGAAAAAGTTTTGCTTTTACATGCTTTGAAATGCTACTTTTCCATATGTTTGATAAGCGAGCTACCATAGTTAAAACCACATTAGGGCTTGTTATAAATGTTACCTATTATTATAATTGATATAAATTATAAACATTTTATAAATTAGTTAAAGCTAACTCTTCAAATATACAAGGCTACCTAAGTAAGAGCGCTCGGATTTACAGGTGTGCTCAGTATCAACAGATTTGAGTGAAGTTGCTGCCTGTGACATAAACAAACGTTGACAATCAGGCCACTTTTACTTGCATACTTAAACACGGCTTTAGAAGCCTCATTCTAAGCCAGTCGAGTCTGAAAATTTTGGCCTCACTAGGTATGCAATTCGTGTCAAGTATATTTTAATCTCTGCAGCAAATAATCATTTCAAAACACCCTTTGGATAAGAGAACAGTGTTAAGAAAACAACAACCTCTCTGTAGGCACCAGTGGTTGTAATCTGTCTTATTTGAAAACGCTTCTTATAACTTAACAGTTTTTAAGAAACACAGTAAACGTCTTATAAAATGGATGCACTCCAAAGGCTTATTATCCTTAACTTGGGCATTCACGTTCCAACTCTACATTTGCTCCCCCTAAATGAATGCTTCCTTAGCTTTTCAAAATTTCATCTGTTAGTTTGATGCCACCAGTTGATACTCACTGTATGTGGCACAACGGCTTCTACTATGCACTTAGACAGAAATTTTTTGTCCCGCTAAGAATACTTGCAGGAACCTTCTTTGTGGCAAAACAATTTTACGAATAAACTTAATTTTCCCCGTTTTCCCAATCTGTCCTGAAAATGGACCGTTACTGACAAAACTATCTGATATGTTAGTACGTCCCTTTCTATTCCACGCTCTCCCTGCAAGATATGTGTTTCATGCATCTGCTGAAGTACCTTTACGCAATGAAGTCACTGCAAACTCCCAAAGACCTGTCTGCATACGCTTCTATAAAGTGTAACTAATCAGAGCAAATAAGCCCAGGACCTTGAATTCAATTCCAGACGGAAACAGTAACGCGTACAACCCGGGGCGAGAGCCTACCTTGCTATACCCATTACAGATTTCCTCTCAGGATAAGAGAGGCAACCTAGTACACGCTGTTTTTAAGAAACTAAGTACAATTTGGGCACAAATGAAAAGATTAGCTATTCTTCCAGGTTCCTTTCACACAATACTAACAATTTTTCTCAGTTTTGCACACTTTAAGTATGAAAATATCACTTTCAGTTTCATGGACTGATCTTAGGGTTTATGTTAATACAGTTTGCCCCTGTCCTCTGTTCACTGAGTAGAAGAAAGCAATTAATATGTCACACTGCAGAAAACAAGGCTACTTCTGAAAGGCAGAGCTTACTGAAGCACGTAAGAGAAAGCCTGACATAAAACCTCCAGACGTTTCCGAGAATCTGCCGCTGCTTATTATAGAGAAAGAGATCTAAATCTAGATACTGAAGTGAAAGGAAAGACTAACACTAAAATAACTCATCTGCTGACTGAAGGCAACTTTCAGGTGTTCCCACTTTGCTGCCCATCAAATGCAAAGCTCCCAGTGCAATCAGAGCTAAGGGCAATATCCAACTAACGAGCTGAAGGGAAACGGATGGGTGTTTTCCAGGCAGGGCGGTGGAAAAAGGAGGGCATTCAGGCTGGAGCAGACAACTCGTACGGTGCTGTCAGTAGCTCTAATTTAGCTGACAACCTAGCTCAGATGTCTCCAGACTCTGGCAAGTTCAAAGGGAGGTGAAAATAAAGATAAAAGAGATAAAGGGTGAAGAACACCACATGCGATGGGAGAGCACAAAGGGCTCTTTCGTGCTGCACGAAGAGCCAGGAGGCGCAGGACGTCCTGCAGCAGTGACCCGCGCAGCCTGCCCACCCCTGAAGGAGCGGAGCACATTTGCAAGGCGCTAACATGAATTTGTTGTGAGAGAGGTTCAGACCTACGAGAGCATAAAAGTTTCGAGGAGCTGTGTTTTAAATACTTATGCTCCAAAATTCTCTCTGCTGTGGGTGTAACCCTAAACAAGTGTAGCGTACTACGTTTATCAGAAGAAAGCGCTATAAAGGGACGAGGTAGTGGCTTTTTTCCGAAAGGAGATTGTGCTGTCGAGCTAGGCTAAACCTTCACATTTTGATCACAGTCCGGGCAGAACACGTATGTTGTTTTTCACTTTCCCCTTTTCACCTCTTAATTGGTCTTACAAACTTCCTGGAATCCTGAATATTGAAAAAAGATTTTTAAAAAATTCAGTTTGACACAGACAAAAGCTCCCCCCCCCCAGTTCTCCCTAGGAGAAGACACTGTAAATCCAAGTTTTGAAGTCAGTGGTGTGAGATACATGTAGCAAAGTTTGGTCTGCAGACTTCCACGCAGCTGTGTGCGGCATAAAACACGGGAAAAGTCTGGTGGAAAAAAGCCTTAGCTGAAAAATATTAACGCACTCTTTTCTGAACCTAGCTCACACGCTTTTTGCTTCAATGGTGGTATTTAATTGGATTTACCTAAAGAGATACCAGACTGTCCACTACAAAATTAAAAAACCTGACTAACTACATAGCATTAAGCAGTCGCTGGCAGCGTGGTGGCTTGTGCCTTCTTTTACAACAGTCGACTTCAATAAATGGCAACTAGACGGTCTTTCCAACTAGAAAACATTACTCCAACCCATGCAATGATTAATGAGATAAGAAGCTACAGAGCCAAACAATATCTGAAAGTAAGTTTTATTTTGACCAATTTAAAAATGCTTTGGATGCTCATTGCTGGTTAAATGGAAAAAAAATCATCGCTTTATTGAGGAGTCAAAACAAAGCTGTCAGTGTGCCAGGGTTGAAAGAACAGGCTATATTACCAGAAATACTAAGGTTGAAAGCATTAGATTTAAAGTAGCTGTGAACTGTGCTATGTGCAAGTGATTAAACTCAATTTAGCACAGCAATCTCTTCTTTACAGATAGTTACCTAACATTTTAATTTAACGTTATTAAGTCACCTGACATTTTGATTTTACTGTACAAATTAAAAAAAAAAAAAAAAAGAAGGCAGCAAAAGCAGAATTTTACTGTAACTTTTCAATGCCCAAACTAATAAAAGGAAAATGTGTTCCTTATCTCTCACCCGATATGAGAATTTAGCCAGAGGAAATATGTTCTGAGAGAGCAGTTTTACAGCAGAATATATGTAATGAACATCTAAGTCCATCTCTACCATGCAATGCCTTATTGCACTTATGCTTGTAACATTATGCTTTGCTTATGCATGTTGTGAAATCTCATGTTATCTTCACAACCACTACTGAAATATGTTTCAATTAAGCCAATTACCTAAGGTAAATCCTTCACAGAGGCACAGTGAGGATAAGTATCTTTTCCAAGATTACAAAGAGTTTGTTACAAAACTGGAATCAGAGTTCAGGCCTTGGGGCGCTTTTTGCCAGTTCCAAGGGCACAATCAGAACTAGCCACTTGCCAAAGTGAAAAAAGGCGAGTGCTGGTTTCAAGTGCTGTGTCCATACTCCCAGGACACATCCTCCCATTCCACCCCAAGTAGAAGAAGAGAATGCCAAGTGGTAAATTAGCCAAACTCCAACAAAACCTTTAAGTTGCATGGATAAAATACACTGTATTTCCTGAGATTTGGTACACGTCCTTCAGGAGCCTTCTATTCCTCAGGCCTCCCATCTGTCAGGTTCAAACCACTCCTGGGGAAAGCACTGGCCCAGCAGTAGCCAAAAAGGATGAAAAACCCAAACCAAGTTACAAGAACAAAAATCAAAATATAAGATGTTAGGAGTGAGGTTGAAAAGAATATGGAAGTTTTTTAGCGCTGTGATATGACTCAGTTGTTCAACCATGTCTTGACCGCACTGCTCAGGCCAAGGCAAGTCAACACATCTTAAAATAGATATATAGTAGAAGAAATAAGAGGGTCCAGAGACGTGCGATGAAAATAATTACAGACATGAAGAGATTGCTGCGTGAAGAGAGATTGAAAAAGTTAGCACCGTTTAATTCAGACAAGTGACAAGTAATGGTGAATATGCTAGAGACACATAAAACAACAAATGGTTTATGGTAGATAAATCAGACACTACATTTAATTGTTGTTTTCATAAGCCAACAGAAGGGGCTGGGTAACAAATCTGAAAGGTAACTTACTTGCAATCAATTAAAGGAAACACATTCCATACAATACCTTATTTGCTTGTGGAACACTCTGCCATAAATTGACACTAAAGCCTGGGCTTTAATAGGATTTGGAAAAAGATTAGCCACTTATGTAGATAATATAAGCATCAATATTCACATTAGCTCAGAAACAAAACACCTCTGGACATAAACCCTCGTGATGCAGGGCGCACACAAACTACTAACTGGCACTGCCATTGAAAAATCTTCCCTTTTGTGCTCATTGTATCATACATACCCTTAGGAGAAACTTCCTACTGAAAAGTCTGAAATTATTGCCATAAGGCAAGGAATAATAGTGCTTGTAGGCGTGATATAGTCCTGTATTCCTAAACTGGTGTTGTACTATTACATTTTTTCTTCCAGGAGAGTATAGAGATTGAAAGGTTATCCTTGCCACTCTTCTATCCAACATACTTAACAAATTGTCTCCTTGTCTTTTTCTATGACATGACACTCCTGTAACCTGTGAGGACATTGGGGAGGGGTATCTATTTAGGGGTCAGAATATAAAAAAAACGATGTCGGATGTAGAAAACTATTTTACAGTGCTGTTTGACATCTTATCCTTCCATCTTCTCGCGGGACGATGCCATCATAAATGAAATCATAGACCACCTTTAAGTAGAATCCATCTACAAGCAGTTTAATTTTTACCCATGTAAAAAGCATAAAACAAGTAAGATGACAAAAATCCAAAGGAGGCTGTTGTAACAAAGAGCTAGTGAAATCTATAGTCCCATGCACAGGAAAAAACAGGCTGCCCTTTAGGACACTGCTGCAAGCTCATCTGGCACAGATTAGTTTGTGTGGAAATGAGAATATAAAACAGACAATTCTTCACTTGCCCATCCATGTAGCTTTTGCTCCTTCTGCTTTTCTCCTCGGTTTTTGCTGTTCTCTATACTCATATCTTTGCAGGTGTAAAGTATACATATAATTTCTCCCTGCAGACTGTGCCGATCAGTGATTGATCAGGGATGCCTGGCTGCGACCATCAACAGCGCAATCGCACTGTGGTCTGAAGATACAGCAGCCAACGCTGTTTGTTCAGACGGTCCCCTGATGAATGGAGCTGGCACAGAAATCATTCCCTAATGCCCGTTTTTTCCACAGAACAAACATCATCATCAACAAATCCGCGGCCACAGAACTTGAAAAGGAAAAAACCCTGCAGCGTCCTTTATACATTTCTATTAGCATGCATGGGAATTCTTCAACTTCCTAGAACACAGCTATAAACAGAGCAAACACGAAGATGATGATATGACACCCGTATTAATATTAAATATTAAAGCAACGCAAATGTCATGCCATGATAAATCTCATTAAGTACTTTAAAACTAAAAGTTAATTACAGTTGTTGTCTGTAAAATTGCTCCTGTGTAATAACCATAAACTGTCTCATGAGTGGTGTGGTTGCTGACTAATAACCACAAACAAGCAAGTACACCTTCAAACCTCCCAAGCTGCACAGCTATTGCAGAAAGCTCTCACTCCTTGTTGGGCTTCTTTACTATAATACAAGGCAGCCAGAGCTCGTTTACACAAGTTTATGATAAAAGAAACAACTTAAGGAAGTTTCTTAACTGGTGTCATCTTTCCCATAGGGAGACGCAGTTTTACGAGACTCCCAAAAATGTGCTGTACGGACCACACAAAGCTCTTCTTTTATACATACTGCACTCATCTAAAAAGACCTTCTGTTTTCAATAACAGAATTTCTTATTTTATATGGTAAGAAATAATGACAAAAAGACAGGAAGGATCAAGCTCTGTTGCACCTTCCTTTTTAGCTTACATGCAACTGCAGGGCAAGAAGTGTCACAAAGGTACACAGATTTGTTCCCTATCAAGTAATTTGCTATCAAGGAGGCAAAGAAAAGTTTCCTAACTGATCACGTTCAGCTGTACAGCTGAACAGCATGACTTGGAGTTATGGGATTTCCTGCTGCTGAGCTGAAGATCAGTCTGTCCTGAGGAGGTGATTAAGGATCACCATGGCTGAACCTAATACACCTCAAGATTAAGCCAGGGATCCCACTAATGCTTCCAAGATTGCTGAAAGATCAAGAATCATACTTACTCATCTAGCTCTTCCTCTTCAGCTTTGGAGGTATCTGCATAGAGGTATTTGCTCATATCCACTGGTCTGACGTTCTTCCTTTTTGCAGGTTGTGGAGGAGAATCTCTTATGGTTACAAAAGTTTCTGGCTCAGGATCTGGCTCATCAAATGGGTTCAAGTACTCTGGGGCATCATCATCTTTAAAGGGATTGTAACTGTCAGCATAGAAACTTTCTTCCGGCTTTGAAGATGAAGCTATTTCAGTGTCCGGTTCTAGAAAACACAGAAAAAGTTTGAAACCATTTTATCAGATCTTTATGTTTTAAAGGCTTATGAAAAGGTTTGCTTCATAATTCTCAATACATAGAGTCTTGGTCTCAAATGAATTTTCATGCTTTATTTATTTACAGCAATACCTTGTTTATTCAAAAAAAGGCCTTCCAAAAGGAGGTCATTTCATCTGGGGTATATTGAATAGGTTTAATTTTCTCACTTACCAAAGCTCTTTCAATCACATTAGTTATTAGTCCTCATCATATCAATGGAATCACAACAGATGTTTTAAAACATTTTTCCAACCTATTAGCCAATTTGTATCCTAACAAAACGTCCTTAATTATTCATTTGAGCTTTTTATAAAGAAAAAAGATATCCTATATTTTATAATAAAATGACTTTTACTGGATATTAAAGAATGGTGATAGCGAGTAGGTGCTCTTTTCATTTCTTAAAAAGACTGAACTAAAATCAGTTATTAGGTGTGATCAGTAATTACATTTCAAAACACACATATTTTCACTGTTAACTGTTCTGGGTAACAATACATAGTTTCCCAGTAAAAATGAATTTAAATTAACCCTAAAGGGACAGATAATCAAATGACTCATCTATTATTTGAGCTGCAGAGCAAAAAGTTATTAGCAACCTGGAGCTCCATGCAGTTCTGCAGAGTAACAGACACTACAGAAAGAACATTACACAAAAGCAAATGGTTACTGGATATCGAACAATACAAATCCTCATACAGCAATATAACATTTTTCACAATGACACTTAGGAAGACTAATCTTACACTTCCTGCAGCAGCAAATGACCAAAAGCGCCGTTTAATATTTCCTCTGAGGTGCATTCAAAATTTATGCAAATAGGAACTTTAGTTAGTGGTATTCAAAGTTAGTTTTCAATAACCACACCCATTTTCTTTTTAATGACAACTAATTTTCTTTTTTCAGAATTATGGTTACTAGATTGACCAAAACATACCTTTTAGCTGTAAAAAAAAAAAAACAAAAAAAACCCACCATTAAATGTTATTTGTAGCATGGCTCTATAAGAAGAAAAAGATGAAGTTCCAAGAGTGCTCATCACTAAACAAACATTTGAGATGACAAAAAGTCTAGTCAAACAACCCAGAAATGGAAGGAGCGGCAAAAGAAACAGCACTACAGTCGCTTGATCTTGGACGGATGAGGCGCTTAGTTGCTAAACCTGGTGAACCGACAGAAAACGTAGATATTCCCTGTAAGTAAACTTCCAGTACACCCTGTCTCCAGGGCATTAGCATAGCCGTTAGCATAGCCAAGGTGATCGAAAACCCTGCCACAAGTAGCGTGAGCTACTATCATCTGCAATTTGCACAGGAGCCCCTCACAGTTGAGCATCAATATGGTCCACAGCTGCAAGGAGCAGCGTTACCCATCTATGCCACGGACTAGTCTCCAGTCACAGCCCCAGGGCAAGTTCTCAGAGCAGGGAAGACCTTTGTCCTCCTGCTAACAGCTGAGAGCTACCAGGGACTAGAAAGATTTCCTTTTAGGCAGGACCGTGGATTTCTAGCTTCTTTCGTCTTTTTCTTCTTCACGTTTGAATTGCAAAGACTATGTCAACACGTTCTCTTTTATACTATTTCTAAACGGTCTGTTTCTAAAATGATGGATCATTACTCAACAGTAAGAAAGTCAGAAACAAAAAGGGATTGACTGGAATAAAAAAAATAAAATAATCAAAATCTTCCTTAAACACAACGTGAACACTTGAGAGGTAAATCACTCGTCTGGGATTGAGAGTGAGCTCAACAGGGTGAAACAAAATAAAATTGCTCTTTGCCAAAGAATACTACAGGTTCTAACCAGCAGACGCATTCATGACTACGCACAGTGCTTGTATCTGTGGGATTTCCCTGCAGTGGTTATTCAGAAAATTACAGTAAAAAGGTCCTTTAATTCCAGGTGAGGTTTGCAATTTCTTAATTCCTTCAGCAACCCGATGCAACTTAGTATTAAAGAAGCAACATATACAGTACTTACACTTATCTCTTATGTATACTGTAAGTTGTTATATTAAACGTCAATGTCAGAATGCAGTTAACACTGCTTGAAGTCAAAAATTGCAGCCAAAAAGGAGAGTGAAATAAGTGTAAACAAGGCGCTGCACTGAAATGGGAGGAAAGGAAGGTAGAGAGAGATCACAAAAAAGCTTCAGCTGTGTCTTAGCAGATGGGCACATAAACTACTGCAGAATAGCCCAGGGGGTGTATTTACAGTATGTCAGCTGCGGTGTATGTGCTTCCTCCCACCCCATAGTAAATACAACATGCTTATCCCTTAATAAAAGGAGGATACGCTACTGGGCATTTATCCTGGGAGCAAGGGTATACACACAGGTAGTTTCTGCACAGCAGGTGATGCATACTTAGTTCACACCCTCGTTTATACTGTGGTGGTTTGCTCATACGCTTGCACCCTGATAAGAAAGATGTTGTTAAATAATCAAAAACCAGCTTGTATTTAAAGACGGAGAAAGCCACAATAAAATAATATTGAAGATTTACAGTTAAACTGATAAGAGAGAAGAAATGAGCCAAGGCTGAAACTCTTAAAGCCACAAATATAACTGAATTAAGCAAGAAGCCTTTGGCAGTGTTATAGAAGAAACACACCAGAGCAGAACCCAACACTTTAAATGTAATTTTTCATTTATTTTAAGCTAAAACAGAAGAGGTCCTATATTGGAAACGTATATTGGTTTACTTGCACCACAGTAGTCTCCAATGCAGGTGGCCACAACAAGCAGCAGTTTCACCTTGCTTGCCCCAAGATGTCCTCAGTGCAGGTACCTACAGCTGAGCTAATTGTCTAGACTCCTTTAGAGTCAAAGGAGAGAAAAAGGCACTTCTAGGACCAGCTCCTTTGACCTCTATTAGAGAGCTCCATTCAGCTAAAACATGTCTTCCATTTCTTTCTACCTAGTATAAAGAGGTTCTAGACAATTAGCTTACAGGTATATGTTTATATTGCTGAAGTCTAAAACCAGGCGAGACAAATCCCACCCTTGCTGTCTAAAAACACCTGATTTGAAACCTACTGTCATCAGGGATGCTACTCACTTGCTGCCCACATATTTAATGATTTGATGAATTAGGTCACGCAGAAATGCTTTTAAGATTGGCCCTCAAAAGAGGGCTGCATGCAGGAAGCAGAGGTAACCTAATGATGCACAGAAAGATGACTAATGAATTATTCAAATTGTGTTAGTTATCACAGAATCACAGAACGGTTGAGGTTGGAAGGGACCTCTGGAGATCATCTAGTCCAACCTCCCTGCTCAAGCAGGGGCCTCTAGAGCACGTTGCCCAGGATCGCGTCCAGGCCGGTTTTGAGTATCTCAGCGAAGGAGTCTCCGCTACCTCTCTGGGCAACCTGGTCCAGTGCTCAGTCACCCTCACAGGAAAGAAGTTTTTCCTCACGTTCAGGCGGAACTTCCTGTGGTTCAGTTTATGCCCGTTGCCTCTTGCCTGTCGCTGGGCACCACGGAGAAGAGGCTGGCCCCATTCTCTCGACACCCTCCCTTCAGATACTTGGACACATTGATGAGATCGCCTCTCAGTCTTCTCTTCTCCAAGCTCAACAGGCCCAGCTCTCTCAGCCTTTCTTCAGAGGAGAGATGCTCCAGTCCCCTCATCATCTTTGTAGCCCTCCGCTGGACTCTCTCCAGGAGTGCCATGTCTCTCTTGTCCTGGGGAGCCCAGCACTGGACACAGTACTCCAGGTGAGGCCTCACCAGGGCTGAGGAGAGGGGCAGGATCACCTCCCTCCACCTGCTGGCAACACTCTTCCTAATGCACCCCAGGATCCCATTGGCCTTCTTATGGGCAACACATTTTAACCAAAATCTCTTCCTATTTTAAAATTAGTTCAATTTTTAAAATATTTTGTTAAGACAGCCTGTAACTGCCAAAATTTGCTTCTGCATCTGAATACAAAAAGATGGATCACTGCACCTACCCGTGAATCTATTGATAAATACACATTATCATATCTAACTAAAACTTGCTGATAATTCACAAAGAATATTCAAAAAAATATCCAAAAGAGTAACCAATCTGTGCTTTAGGCTTAAAAAGGAGGACTTAGGACTACTAAGAATGTCAGTAATATTTCTGAAATTAAAAACATTCGAGGATGTCTCTTAAAACTACACTGTAAGCCTTTATTTTTAATCTGCTTTTAAGTGTCTCCGGTAAACAGAAAGTTAAATATTTCTTTAAATCTGATAAATTTTAAGGGCTAATGCAAATGGTTTTCGCAATTCTTTCTATTTCAACACTAGGGATCAAATGCTGTAAGCCTAACTAGGACAAAACTCTTCCTCTGGCTCGTTGGCTTAGCAGCGGTTACAGGCCTGGCCTTACCCACAGAGCATTGCAGGCCAGCTCTAAGGGGCCTTTAGCATATTACTAGAGATTTCACTTAATTTTACAGAGAAGCTAAAATTAAAGGAAGGTCTAAAAATATGATTTTTAAGCCACTTTGACAGTTTTACAGACAGGTCCGGGATTTTGCAGGCAGTGGTAAGAACCCACCTAACTGCGCTCCTTGTCCTCTCCTCCTGCTGTCACGGTGGCCATCTGGGATGCCAGTCTGTTTTTTCCCTGCTTCCTTCAAGGCCCCTGCAGAAGGGAGAGGGCCCACTCTCCACGTGGGTGATCCCCAGAACCAGGGAAAGGGGCAGAGCCTGTACTCACTCTCCTGTGCCCAACCAGGGTATCTCCCATAAGGTCCCTGACACCCTTCAGGATTAGCTTTTATGTCAAGTGTTGGTCATCACTTTGTAAGCCTCCCTAAAACAAACTGAATTGCTAGGGCTGTGACTCAACAACACTGCTTTTAAAGCTGCAGCCACTTTTACCTTCTCTGTAGCAAAGATGCTCATATTTGCAAAAGGAGCTAATGAGGTTGGGTATTGCATTTGGGGAGGGCCTAAGCATCCAACAGCTTAAAAAGGGCTGAATTCCTGCTTCAGGTTGGTTTCACACCGAGGACTCAACACTGCTTCCTCGGCTTCCCTCAGATCATTAATCACAACTGAAAGCACAGGAATCTAGTCTCTACCTGAACTAATGTTTTTTTAAATTACAGTTCTTCACACAGATTAAAAAAAAAATTACATTAGCTACTGATTTGCAATTTGGCACTGCACAGGTCAAACACACGATGATTTTGTATGGTTAAGTAATAAAGCCACAGGGGTAGGAGTGACAAGAGAAGAGGTAGAAGTATTACTACAGCAGAAGCACCATCTGCTCTTGTGCCAAATTTTGGAAACATGACTTGCTCCAACTTCGCTGAGAAAGGCAGCTTGTGATAGTCATCACTCCGACCAGCACAACCTATCTGCACAATCACCCTGCTAGCGCCCAGAAAATCTCCAAAAATCACCCTGCCCTTCAACCCATTTGCCTTCTGTAACATAAACACATTGTGACATAACCCTTAAAACCAACTAAAACCCCACCAAAACATTACATGCACAACTTTCCCCTTGGCAAGAGATGAAAGAACAAGCCACATGTGATAGATATTTAGTTATACCATTTACTGCCCCACTGGCAGACACACAGACACGATGGTGATGTGAGCAGCGTAACAAACAGCACAGAATAAATATGTCCCTTCCCAGGACTTCTAGAAAGCATAATGACTGGCATCGTTATAAACAGTGCCAATTTTCTTTTACTTTTATTAACACTCCTACCAGCAATACAGTTACATTTCCATAAGAAATGTAAAAACAAGGGGCTGAGTAATCTCTTCTCCTTTATATGGCTTCTTGTGCTGTGACTATCCAAGAAGGCTTCTGGTTTTAGATCTATCAATTTGGGACTGCACAGTAGCACGGTTTTCATTTGCCACGTAACACATGCTATGGTGAGCTCAGAAGCCTACGCACAAGATAAAGAAATGCTCCGGTAAAATAAACGCTGCATTAAATGAAAGAAGGAGGCAGTGGCATAAAATAATTACCTCCTGTCTCACATGTGTTGCAGGAAACTTATAATGGTCACCTGCAACTTCAAATTAGCATTCCCTAGCTAATTAAAAAATATCTGGGGCACATCTGAAGCGCTGTCAGCGTTTTGTGGTTTTCTGTTTGTGTTTGTTGTATGAACTGACCACCATATGTAAAATATTTTGCACAAAAAATAACTGATTTTACTGTGCTGTTGTAACGCGCTCAAAAGACAATCAAAAAGACAGTCTTTGTATAGTCAGCTACATACTACCTACTATAAAAGCTCTACAGATATATCATTTGACCAGACTATTTTTGATTTTGCAGATTATTAGATTTCTGATGTCTAGCTGACCTGTGAGATACAGAGAAAATAAGCCTCAATTTGACACGTCGACCAAAAGACAGGTTGAAAGGTTTCTTTTCCACAGCTGAAGATTATCCGAGATCTTCACATGCACATTCACTACACTGTGTGTGATAAATTACACTGAGGACTTTCAAACCCCAGCAGCTGCCAGAGACGGCCTGCTCGCCACCTTTTGCCATGCGCTGCACCCACAGCGGGCACATGAGTGGTGGGAGCTCTCACATCTTTACTTTCTCTCCACCCCAGATTTCCAGGGTTAGGTGATTATGAGATTAGAAAGGTAGAGGGAAAGTAGCTGGGTTGTGAACAGGCACAAGAAATATCTGTCTAGGAAACAAGCCAACAAACATCTACTGGCAAGAAACTCTCCTTTCTCTCCAAGTTGACTGGTGCACTGTGCCTTGCAGCCTCTGATGGCAAAGCAGGTGGGAAAGGAGGCTCCAGGTGCCTGCTCTGCATGTCTTGGGGAAGTTAAGTTACAAATGCTATGGAGATCCTCCAAACTCTGACAGAAAGTCTTAAGTTTTGCCTTGTCCAGATAAAAAGGTAAGGCAAAACACCTTGCACGCATAAAAGACTAACCTCTTCATTTAAGTAGTTCACAAGACAAGTGAAACAGGTAATGTGACTCTTACAGCCTGAACAAGAAAGTCTGCCTTAAATTCTTGAACCTCTGTCATGCTCCCAAGCTCACGGGATGGCCACCAAAAAGGTCACATTCACTGAAGGATGTAAAAGCAAACAAGCGGGCACAGACTCAAAGAGCTTCCTAAAGAGGGATGTCAGCAACAAATAAAAGTTCCACTGAGAACTGGGGTCCTAGAGTAGAAGGAGAGGACATGTGCTAAGCCACAAGGGAATATACCTGTGGCTAAAGGGGAAACAAACAGGGCAGCCTTCTGGGGCAGGGCTGCAGAGTAAGAACAGCTGCAATGTTCTTTAGCTTTAAAACAGAGATTAAAACAAGAAGAAATCTCCCATGAACAGTGAGGTCTAGGTGCACCCCATGCAAACAGATTGGTCTGATTAGCCACAGGTCTACCTAGCAGATTCCTGCTGTTGCTGAAGACATCTCTGACCAGAGGACCAGAACTGTCTTGATCTAAGCCCTCTTGGCACTGTGTATTTTCTCAACTTCCTGTGAAGGAGGAGGACTGGAAGGCAGGCATACATCAAAAAGGCCACGCAAGGGAGGATGAACATAACCAACACCAAATCTAGGGATGAGATAGCTCTGGAGTGGAAGAGTCAGTACTTCTCAACAGGTGTCTGTGGTGACTAGAGCAATCCCTGGGGAACGACTAATCATAAAGTAAAAGCTTTAAAAATGCCACAACCAGATGTCCCACTCCTGGTCTGATAGCCTTGAAGTGCCTCAGATCTTCCACTGCTCAGGGCTTCAGGAAGACAAACTGCTATGCCATGAATCTGACAGAGGCTCCATCCCTCCCAAATAAAAAATATCTTCTGACACAGTAGGAAGAAGCTAGTGACACCCTGTTTATGGAAATCACTGTAAAGTTGTTGTATGTTGACAACTGCATGATGGCAGCAACACGTGGGAAGAATATTGGGTACGCACCCCCAACAACTCAGAGTTATTGCCCACAGCCATGCAGACGGGTCTTCTTTGGGGACCCAACAGTCTAAGCCTTGAGACTGCCCAAGTATGCAGAACAGCCCTGGAGGAATGGAGAAGTGTCCATGACTGTGACGGCAGATGGCAGTAAAGGGTGGAAGCCACCATCAAGGGACCAGAACCGACTGCAAAACTGTGACCCATACACATACTAGGAGTCTTTTGGGAACATAAGCAGGCTGAAGCTTGACATGAAGCATGAAGTTACTCCAGCACTAATAAAGAACCATTTTACAGCTCCCTAAGGCCCGAGACGAGAGAGGAGCTATGGTGCCCATATTATATTTTGTGGTCAGAAGAGCTGCTGCTTTCTACCAGAGCAGGTTCTCTCTGGAAAGGAAAGAAAAGCTGTGTTTGGAAGTCAGCAGTTTAAGTAGAAGGTGACTTGGAGAGCTCTCTCCAGGACCTGCTCTTTCTGCAAGGGAGGCAAATGGACTATGGGCTGAGTATCCAAGAGCAAGTGTTGCACGGAGGACTGGGTGGGTGAATAGGTGTTTTATTTCCCTGCTAACTCTGCTTCCTTCTCTGCTTCATTCTCTCTCTAAGGGAATTTATAGCTGAGGAAGAGACAGGAAAGGAAACCAAAGATCTGGACACCAAAACATAAAACCTAAACATTGGTATCTACAAAGCTGAAACAACTTACTTCCACAGCTCTAGAAAAACCTGGCAACCTTTGTAAGGGGGAGCAGGGCCTGGGACAGAAAACTTCTATGGCTTCAGTGGCCAAATAGAGAAGATTAATATCCCTGTTTGAGCAATATAGGCTGTGGGACTGCACAAGAGCCCAAGCATTACAACATTTAGATCACTATCCACATTGACCTCTGTTGACTCAGAAGGCAGAAAAGCCATGTTGTAAGTAAATATTCAGCTTGTTCAGAGAGAGAGTAACCTGAAGAGAAAACTACAGATCAGAAATGAGATATGCCATGGCTGTACTCTAGGCTGTTCCTGCCTGTGCGGTTCTTTTCTCCTGCCTTTACAGAGTGATTGTGGGGTTTGGTCAAAGGTGGCAAACACTCCTTGATATTTTCTGTTGGGAGAACAGTCGCGGAGCTTTGAACAGGAAAGGCTGAGTACAGCTTCCTAACTAGAGGATTAACTATGGACTGGCACTGTGAGCAGCTGCAAACTCACAACGTCATGCTTCTTTTTTTTATGGCAGCCAATGGAAGTCTGCATATCTGGACTTGGAGCTGAGGACAGCAGAGATCTCTCTCCTGGTTGTCTTACGGCTGAAGTCTCATCAGGTGGAACAGTTAGACGGGTTGCATTTCTCACCCAAACAGAATAAGAACAGACATGGCCATCTGAAAAGGGGATTAAGACCTACCATGTGGTGCAAAGCCTGATGCCAGAAGGCTTAAGTGAGGAAGCCATAAAAGTGAAAAAGGAAGAATAAAAGAGATACAATTAAATAATAATAATGGAGATTAGTGCTAACCTAAACCATGAATAGTTGTGATGCAGCAAAAACTGCAGCGAAGGAAGGAAGTTTTGACCTAAATCAGCACTCACACGGAACAGAGGTGCTTGGTTAGCATTGCCCATTTACGCCACATGTGCAGTGTATGAGGTCTGCAGTACTAACACTCCTGTTAGGTATAAAAGTCTCTAGCTCAAATGGTAGCAGGTAGCCCCTAGAGCAAATACACATAAGGATGTGACCCAAAGAATAAACTCATTTTCCAGTGCCAACTGTGACTGCTGATACTGCTACCTCAGTACTGCATGCAATAATTTCTGCTAATCAAAATAATATTTTTGATTTGTAGCCCTGCACAATTTTTTCATGCTTCATTAAGCATTTGAAATTAATAATCAATTACATTAAGCAAATCCATTACCTTCTACATCAGGGTCTCCAAATGGATTTAATCCCGCTGTGTCAGGATGATCAAAAGGATTTGTACTGGAGTTGGCCAGCTCTTGCTCCTCTTCATCCAGAAAATTAAGTTTATTGATAAGTTCTAGAAACAAGTTGGAATATTGTTTCAGTACAGATACAAACTGTTCACCTAACACATTTCAAGCTTAAAAAATAGCCCCTCATACCAATAGCCCCCCAAAACTGCAGCAGGGTATGACACCAACTGTACAACTAACTAATGCATTTAGTAGCACACCAACATTTCCAAATAGGAGGAAAAAAAAAAGTGGAATGAATGAAACTTCTACTTCCTGATCGGATGTTATGTAATAGAAAAGACTACCAAGAAAGCCTTCTAGAGCTATCTTTCTTAAATAAATATTGCAGAGCATCTAAAAAGCTAAGTACAAACATTTATTCTCAATTGTTCACATACACCTTCACCAACAACAGGAATTTTTAATTTTTCGATGTAACATGCATGTAAAATCAACGAAGGGACGTTTTGTCAAGCATTACTGACTGCACAACTAATGTTTTAGGGCTGGGTTTTTTATTTTTTTGTCATTCTTTTTCTTTCTTGTTCATTATCAGGTGACAATGCAGCTGTAGAGGAGATAGTCCCTTTCGCTATCATGTTGTTACCTGTTGGATGCACTACAAATTACTGAGAGTCACGCTGGGTGGAAGCACAGAGATAAAGCTGACAGCTGAATACGAGCAGGAGTCAAAAGGTAACAGGTCACAGTAAATACAGACAATCAGAAACAGAAAGAAAGGAGGAAAGCTCATAGACCTTCAGAGGAACTGGCTGATTTAGCTGAAGGCATATTTGCTTGCTTTACGCAGTCATCTTGATCTTCATCTAAGCTGCTCAGAGCATTCAACTGGTTTACAATTTCTGTAAATAGAAGCCAGTCAAGACAAACGTAAGGTAAGGGCATTAATGAAACAGAAGCGGGAAGAATGCTGTTACTAGAAATAAAGAGAAATGGGGGGGGGGGGGCGGCGGGGGGCAGAAGAGAAGACACTTGCTGTTAATTAAAAGAACACATTTGGAAAGAGTCCTTACTCCACTCTGTATAAGTACACTAAAGCATCTGTGTAGAATTCTTCAAGGAATAATTTGACAATAAACCCAGTTAACGCACATAAAAAAACCTTGCTGGGTTCCTGGTGACAGCAGCAGTAATTAGTTTTATGAAGGTAAGTATAAACACTGGTTCAAAACTTAGACATAATAGATATAATTTAATTAAAAGAGTTTTCCGAACCATGAAGAAAATCTGAATTTTAAACCACTGTTAATCAAAACAAAAGTAGCCTCAGAACAACTTATATCCCTCCCATACCCTTAAGGCTACAGAAAACTAATACATATACCTATATATATTTTATACATATATATGCACACATACGCACATTTTGATTACTTAACCTTCAGGATCAGTCTCCGTTCAATTCTGTCCTGTGACAAGCTGAATTTGTATAATGGTTCTAAATGACATGACCACTAATGTACTCTGAGCATGCACATGGAAAACATACCGGCTCAAGTTGCTACTGTAATTTTAAGGCAGTAACACCTCTGTTTGCCAGGATCCTATTTCGCCTTCTGTCCATAAGGGAGAGTTACAAATTGCCATGAATTAATAATTTCTAAAATATATTAAGCCTAATGCTCAATTCTAATTAAGATGAGGGTACCTCCATAACTCTGGAAGAAAAGAAAGAAAGATCAGCTAGGTCTTAGTCACCTCCGCCCCAAGGGGACAAATTCCTCTCTGATTCCCCTTAAAGTACTCTTACCCACAGTATCTGACAAATACAATTTCTGAAATAATGGGGACTGAGCCTGAGGCAGTCCCGAGAGACCTCAGGCAGCGGTGTGTTGGTGAACAAGGGACAGAGCTGCCTGTCCTTGCAGCTGACAAACCGCGAGGAGAAACCTTTGGCAAGAGAAAGGCTCCTTTCGGCTGCATATCTATGCCCCCATCAGGCATCTTCATCTCTCGGCTTTTTCCAAAGAAATAAACGGATGATGCCTTCTGGTGTCACTAGTGAAGTTAAAGCCATTTAGATGCCTTCACTGTATGTTTTCATAGCAATCACGCTTGATTTCCTTTAATTTCTTGTGTACGCGGTAGATTACACTTGCAATGTTTTTAGCTAGTTACTAAAACTAGCTAAAGCTGTTTTGTACTTAACTTTTTCTCATACAGATTTTGTTCGGTAAAGCCAATGTTTGTCACTGAACCTCAAACAGTAATCTTAATACTATGAACTAATTACAAGGAGCAAGATATCAGCTGAAAACTGAGTAGCGTCATGACTGTACCAATCTGTGCTGGTGCCCGTTGCTGCCCTGAACTTCCCAACACTCATCCTTTTGCTCAGGACAACACCTTCCTGGCTGACACCCCGTAACTCCCTGCCTTTGCAGACAGCGTGCAGAAGTTGAAGCCAAAGACCAAGTCCAGTGCCAGAACGTAGTTCAGGCTTGCAGTTAAATTATTCTTTCCCAAATTCGAACTGTTTTGCAAAGATACACCAATCTGCAAAATTCCAAGTCAAATGATGGCACACGGTCTACTCTGAAGATGGCACAGCCATAGCAGAATTCCTCTTCCCCCCCTTTCCCTTAAGCATTCTTGATGCTAAAGCAACATCTACTCAGTTGTGATTAAATTTTTATCTGTCTACAGAAAGTTAATTTCACTGCCCTCACTTCCTTATTTTTAGCTCCAACAAACAAGACTCTTGTCCTAAAAATTAATACCAACCCCCTGCCAAAAACTCTTAGCTTATTCAGTATAAAATCATATATAAACCTTAAGAGATCTGAAAAATATAATACTGTCTTTTGAGAGTTTTTAAGACTCAAGATACGCAATGGCAAATACCTTGCTGTACTCAAATAAAACAGAGTTAACCTTATAAAATAGTAGTACAAACAAATTACTAGTTAAAAACAAGGTGAGATGCTGACAAGATTTACAATATATTATTCCAGTATGTAAAAAAAAAAAAAAAAAAAAAAACAATTACAATTCAGTCTTTATTGTCAGAAAATAACAAATTAAACTCAGAGCTTTAAAAAGAGGGGTTCTTTGATGTGGTCTGAATCACCCAGTCCCATCTGCCAACCTAAACACCCATATGCACTACAATGTTTCTCATTTCAATATTAAACGGTTTATGTCATATTTTGGAGTGTGGAAATGGTAGGTTGGAGATTTAAGCCCTATATTATCTTTTATATATCTCATTACCTACAAACGTATATTAGCTTGTTCTACAAGTATGTTGTATAAATCAGTTGGGTTTTTTTCTCCTTTCTTCTCTTTCTCTCTTTTTTAAGCAGCTTGGTGCTACTGAAAAAAAAAAGAGCAAGGGTATCATAAGTTTGCATGAGGGATATGTTTTTTCAAATGGCAAAAAAGAGCTGGCTCTGCCTGGAATCCAGGCGCCTGCAGTCAGCAGCACATGGGCACACAGCTGAGTCCCCGTGACGCCCCAGGGGAGTGGAGGCCCACTGCTCACTTCAGCACAAGCCTCTAGGTGCCAGTTAAAACATTAAGAGAAGCACCATATGTATTACTATCCTGAATTTGTGAATTATGAGCCAAATTTCCTCAAGGATGTTGGAACGTCTTGCCTTCAACTGAAAACTAAGTACAGGACAATTCTGGGAGGTTAAAACCCATCTGTTTTAATGACATGGAAGCCAAAAATTTGAAACATCATATATTCGTGTTCATGCAGAATAGAACAGTTAGAGGGAGATGGAGCTTTTACATTGGAAAAATGTAAACAAGAAATATTGGGGAGGAAGGGAAAAGAGTCAGAGACAGAGGGAAAAAGATGTTTTTAAATGAAAATGGTGTTTTGACTAGAACACCTCTTTCAGTCTCGTTTTAAGGTCAGTTTTATGGCAACAGCTCCCACGTTGACTACTCCAGTATCCACAGCGCTTCTGAAGTAGGTGAGTATTGCTTCACTTACTTCACAGAGCTGAAGAAAGAGAGGCACAGATCCTTACCCCAAGTTAGGCAACACATCAGGGAAGAGTGTGGAGGGCAAAGCAGGGTTTCCTAACTCACCTGCACCACCTAGAGCTCTAGTCAGCAGGTCTCTCCTGTTGTCCTACTGGTAGATATATTTATTCATCTATCAAACTACAACGCTTTAGGCCCAAATAAAAAAAAAAAAGTATTAATTTTTGCACACTGCAAAAGGAGCAGTGTCTGCAATAAACGCTCACAGCACCTTCTGTAGCCATGGCTCCAGAAGGGAAACGTTTCAGTCGTCAAGTCACCCAACAGAAGCAGATTCCGTGATGAGACCTTGAGCCAAAAGTAAGGTGACAATCCTTACCGCTTTACCACTTGTACTTTACTTTTTCAAAGCTCGCTTACAAACATTAACTGAGTAATCCTCCCATCATTCCTGTGAAGTACTTATAGCCAGTATCCCCATTTTACAGTTGGGAAAGCAGGCGCACAGAGGTAAGTGGTTTGCCCCAGGGCCCTCTGAGTCAGTGAGAGCATTCCAGCCTGCCTGTCTGCCACCACCCTCGCAAGGTAGCAGATGAGAAAATGTTGGGAGCAGCAAGCTTTCAAAAGGCGTTATGTAACTTCCTCAATTAACTTTATGGGATTCTGTGAGCACAATTATTTTTTTTTTTTAAAGAAATTTAAAAAAACAATACCTCACCGCATCAGTTTTGTTCACTTCCCTCCTGTCTATATTTCTCCCTATTTGCTTCTGCCTCTTTCTATCAGAGACAGTGTTCCCCCCTCTCCTCGGTTCTGCACTTTTTTTCCTTGTGTTTTATTAGTTTTCATCATCCATTATATTCATTATAGGAGTCACTCCAACTGCCAATGAAATCAAGAGACGTCATTACATTTGCTTGAACGGATGTTGAAACAGATCCTTTATGTTTTACTTATTCACGTTTACCTACTGCCCTTGTTTTATGCTCTCCCATTTGCTTGGGAAACTACATGCGCTCATTCTCAAGTCACCATCCCTCCCATGCCACTTGTTGTCTAACTCGTGAAGAGTTAGTGAGGCCAATGAAGTAACTTAGTTGTTGCAGCCAACAGAAGAAAAAAAAATCTCTGAGGCCGACCTTTCCCCCGCAAGTTCCCTTAATGATACAGAAGGAGGGGGACAAGAGAGGAGGGGGACAAGAGAGGAGGGGGACAAGAGAGGAGGGGGACAAGAGAGGAGGGGGACAAGAGAGGAGGGGGACAAGAGAGGAGGGGGACAAGAGAGGAGGGGGACAAGAGAGGAGGGGGACAAGAGAGGAGGGGGACAAGAGAGGAGGGGGACAAGAGAGGAGGGGGACAAGAGAGGAGGGGGACAAGAGAGGAGGGGGACAAGAGAGGAGGGGGACAAGAGAGGAGGGGGACAAGAGAGGAGGGGGACAAGAGAGGAGGGGGACAAGAGAGGAGGGGGACAAGAGAGGAGGGGGACAAGAGAGGAGGGGGACAAGAGAGGAGGGGGACAAGAGAGGAGGGGGACAAGAGAGGAGGGGGACAAGAGAGGAGGGGGACAAGAGAGGAGGGGGACAAGAGAGGGAAAAGGGGAACCAAACCTATCTTGTATCATTAGAAAATAGTATCAAAACAAGCTGAACAATGAGTAGATACCGTAATTCAAAAGTATTTACTGCTTCTGTCTTTCAAGTGATTATTGCAATGTCTGTTTAGAACAGATCATTTTGGCTTTTATAACAGTTGGAACGCCTGTAAAATCAAGCTAGGACCTCGGGTTGCACTCAGTGCGACACACGTAGCACGTGCGCGTATGAGGAGAGAAGAGCCTCTGAGCTCTTCTGGCCCATGTCGGACAGCTCACCATCCCCCATCTACCTCCAGGGATGTCCACTGCTTCGACAAAGGACAGCGGACAGAAAAGATGAATCTATAACAGCTTTCTGCTTGGTTAGGAATCTGTGTTGGCTTGTTCAGCTGCTGAACGCTGGAAAAGCAATAAAATTGAGGCGCAAGATCCACTGGTTTTTCTCTACTGTCCTACCACGTATGGGTTTTCTGTAGCAGTCCTCAAAGTGGTATCTAGGAATATCTTAATAAAATACATCTGCACAATAGTTTATCGAGACTTTATGAAGTCTCTCCTTTACGTGCCCTTCTCTGCTCGGGGATTATAGGATGCCCTAGGCAAATATATTAGCTTTTGATTGCTGTTTTGAATATGCACCTGAATTCTTCTGGTTACTCCAGGAGAACAGAGAAAGAGCTTGCAGAATGACTAATATCAGGGTGACCAGCCTGGTATTTTTCCACTCCTTCACCAAGAATATGTTACTTCTGTCTCTCAAATGTTTTATTCTGGACTTTCCAATCTGCACTGTCCCAGAGACATACAGTTTAAGTGGAGATTTGGTCAGAGGATAAAACATTTGCTTGAAAATGGAAAGCATGGAGGAAACCAATATATTGGCACCACTTCACAGCACTAAATACAACTAAGTAATAACTGTTTCAGGCTGGACCCTTAAGCGGCAATGAAAGCTGGAAAAGAAGCGACGCAAGCAATGTTTCAAATAACCGAACCAATGTTCCTCAGGACCTTCATGAATAGATTTGATAGGTCATTTCTTTGCTTGGGATGCTTCTGCCCACCTTAGCGAAATGTCCCATTATTTAGATAGCCATTTTTAAAGATCCGTGGCAGGCAGGAAGTACAGCACTAAAAAGATTATTTGTCTTTCCTGATTCTTCTCTTACACTAAGAATTCCTACAGAATTTATTTCAAACAGTAGTAAATAATGATCTCTAGGAACAACTTAACATCTTCACTTATTGATCTAACTTACACTGATTAGTTCAGTTATCCTGAACATACTAAGCTTTTTTGTCAGCAAACAATTCAAATGCGGTTATTTTATCTCACTTGACACAACCTACCAAATTCACTTAAAGTCCTCTAACGGTCTTGTGATTTTATTTCAATGAGACAGCCCCCAACCAAAAGGAAGGAGGATGTTGCCTGAAATTCCCATGTCACTGAGTAGAACCTCAGCACCCACGGATGGCAACACTGATTTCTCAGTTATTCTCCCAAATGCCCATTAATCTTTCGCTTAACTCACCTCTTGCTTTCTTGCTCATCGACTCTGTCTTTTTACTCCTCTGCTCACACTGGCTCCTTCCTTCCCTAGAAGGCTACCTGCCTAATGGATTCCCTCCTGAAAACAGGATCCCAAAAAAATCAATCCTCTTAACTTCATGGAAATTAAACTTTGCTGAGTTAGGGGTTCCTCTTCCATCAAATTATTCTTTTTTTTTTTTAATTGCATAGCACAAAAATAGCATAAGGATAAAATCCATTGAATATGGCTGGTAATTAGCAAAGGTAACTACCATCTCCCCCATGGCAAAACCAACCTGTAATTTTTGCAGCCTTTTCCTCTTGATTCACTCTGTTTTCTTCATCTTCTTCATTGTCTTCCTCAAAATCATCTAGATTTCCAATATCAGCTTGTTTCATACTCATTAAACTAGCCAGGCTTTGCATGTCTTCATCCCTAAATAACAAATTTCAAATCAGGCATTAAAAATCCATCTGTTAATACCATGTCTGATACTACTGCATTTTTAAAAATCTTTTAAGTATTTTTATGCTTTCTTTTCTTCATAGAGGTCTCTGATCTTGGATCTGATCTTGAAAGTGGTGAAAGAACAAAATAAAAACACTCATGTATATTAATTTCTGAATGGTATGCTTTCTATCACAAAAACCTAAAAGGTAAAAATAGTGCTGCTTTGCATTAAAACGTTGCGTTTCAATGATCTCTTTCAATTCTTCTGTGACTGTATCTTTCATATATATGTAACTGTCATATGACTGCTATCTTTCATATCAAACATAAGCTTGCTGAAAACATGGCTCCAGGTAAGAGTCAAACGCCACATGTAATAACTGCATAGCTAGGAAGGCTCCCTAATGCTCTGGAGGCAAAGAGCAGGCAGTAATGAGCACTCAGATTTTGCATGTCACTTCTTCATGTAAAGTTTAGAAATGAAAAGATCTCAGAAGTACTGTTTCTTTTTAATGTCTTCTTTGTGTTGTAATCTTTCTTTGTGAATTTCTAAAACAGAGAAATAAGATGATTTTTGGTACTGCAAGGCAACAGGCTGCAGTGAAGACAAAAAAAAAAAATTAAAAATGAGTCTCACTTTATAAAACTACAATGGTTTGGAAGAGCTATAAATTACCCTTGACCTAGCTAATGTTTTCTCACTTTGCATTTTGTTCATGTATTTGAACATGAAAGTCCTAAAAGGACCAACTTGCACAAATTATGGCCTCAGAAAGCATGATGTAATAGTGCAGCTATTTACTGTTCGTGGTTCACAGATGGTGGTGGTTCCCCAAAAGTTAACAGGGTTTTGGAGAAAGACTTTCTCTTCTCATTTCCAGCTGCTGCACCATGTTAATCCATACCTAAAAATGCAATACTTAAAAAACATCATTCTTATATAGTAGCTCAAAACGTAGTTCCCAGTGGGTTAATCCGAGAAGGGGGGGAAACAGAAAATGCTTTTAATGCATTTGTAGCTATCAAAACAGGCAGTCAAAAAGAGAGTCGTCGTGTCAAAACGAGTGCCGTAACATGACAAAGTGTGGAATGCTGTTCACGTAACAGTTCTGGGGCACTAAAGTGCCTTCTGTGACAGAGGGCAGTGTCTGCAAGTGCACTCAGAATAACAAGAGCTAGAAGTAAACTAGCATTTGGAGGGAAAAGAAATTTAAAAAAGAGGCAAAAAAACCCATTAGAGCAATAGTTTTCCCATCTCCCTTTTCTTCTTCTTCCACTCTTACGTTCTTATACTCTACATGTAGAGACAGATAGGAAGAACAAGAAAGGACGGGCCAACATCTGACATCCTGAATTCGACAGAAATTGTAAGAGAGGTTATACGATCTGGAAAAATAATTTGTATCCTCTGCACCCCAAAGGCTGTTGAAGGGAGGGGCAGAATCAGGTGAGCGAGCAGGCGGAGTGGCAGTCGGAGCACAAACGAACCCTTTTCACAGGATGTTCAGCCAAAAATCTTACCTCACTCCACCCTCTCTCACTCTGCAACTGGCTTTGGCTCTTTGTGGAACAGAAAAAGGTGTGCTCGTTCTGGCTTTGGCTCTTTGTGGAACAGAAAAAGGTGTGCTCGTTCCTGCGTTTCCCTTGCACTCTGCTAAAGGTACTGCTGGATACACACATACGCATACAAAAGTACGCACCCACTGCTTTCACACCTGTAGATAGTTTTAAGCTGCTGTTGTTTTAAGACGCCCATAATGGCAGAGGACAACTACTTGTCTCTGAAGAACACAAGACTACAGTCAGAGTAAGACACGACTTCTACTCAGACTAAGAAACTAAGTATGGCAGGAACGATAGGTATGCTGAAGGATACTCTCAAATTCTGCCATTCTATCCTGAAAGAGCTGTTTACCCAAAGAATTCTTTGAAAAGCAACACAAAGCAGGCTATCTTGTTAAAAAAAAAAAAAAAAAAAGACCAACCAAACAAAAAAAACCCCAAACCCACAACTTACGTGGCTTTTCCTTCCCTCAGGAAAATACAAGATAAAGAGAACTGTAGTGTGGCAGATACCACTTTTTTGGACAAAGGCTTGAATTTTAACTTGACATCTGTCTGCGTAGGCATGGGGCTCGCATATTGCTTCATGTTGATGCTGCTGGTGGCAAGCGCTTTTCTGCGTCCAGAAGGAGATTCCTGAAAGTAGATGAAAAACAAAACTAATGTAAAAGGTGCAGAGGGTTGCTACAATAAAACCCGCATGCTCATGAAACAAAAAACCACATTTATTAAATCTGCATCATTCTTTTTCTAAGTGCACACAGCCAGAATGGATTGCTATGATCCTTTCTAGAGACAAGAAGCCAGCTCTAAAACTAGGCAAGCCACTAACAACGGTCCTTTGAATATAGGTGTAGTCCAATGGAGAAAAAAGGTTTTAATTGTGATTTGTGGTCTTTCATATCAGACCCTTAGTCATTAAGGCTTGTATCATCTCGCAGTAGCATCCACTGCAGGTATCCATTTAAGCAAATAGGAATATATCTCAGTTAGAGTTAGTTCCTTTAGAGAACTGGACCAGGTTTTTAATCCAATCCACATAAGACATGGGTTTGTCCCATACAGTACATACATTTCTACACAAAACGACATCAAGTTACTATTTCGAGCCACTATCAGTGCTCAGGACTCAAATATAACACTTGAACATTTTTCAAAGTAAGGTTACTTCTCACTAGTGTTGTACGTGCACTACCAAGAGTGGCTGCACTATCAAGAGTCACAGGTTTCTGAAATTAAGGTTGACAACGTTTCCAAAAATATCGATAAAAAATGTGCAAGGAAAAGAAAAATAAAAAGCAAGATAAGAGAAAGATAAAAGCCTAACTTGCATTTCAAGATAAAGGTGTTGCTCACAGTTTAGTAACTCAGACATAAGTTAATCTAAAATGCACCTAAGAATCTACTCGCTTCTGTCTAATATCAGCATAAGCAGCAAAGGAACGATTATACGTAATAAAGCTCTAGTAACAAAAATAAAACAAGAAAGCCCTGCTGTTAACTCTTTTGAAAGATGTTCTCACAATAAGACTACATTTTATTGCAGTTGAAAATCTATGTTGAATGAAGAATACTAATTCAATCAAAACATTCAAGCATCCTTTTTCAAAGTACTTGACGTTTCCGCCCACTAGAATAAGTCAGAATGTAATATGTCATCCCCAAAGAATACCTTGTTTAAAAAAATAGCCTTATCTGTCAGATTATGCACAGCAATATTATGCAGAACTATTAGTGCATGTAGACACCTTGTGAATGAATTTCAAAAATGCATCAAACACTTGAGAAGGATTTAGGCCCTCTCAGAAGAAATACTTAAGAATATGCAAATACTCTTAACGGAATCAAGTTGAACAGATGCGACTATCACAAGCAATGCAAGTGCTCTTTCCCTGGCCACGACTGTCAATCAAAGAGTAAGATTAAGGTCCAAGGTTCTGACAATGTGTAAAATGGGAAGCATGATCAGGGAGTTTCAATTATTACACAGATATGAGCAGCAATAATCTGTTATTGCACTGTACCTTTAGAATAACTAAATATTACAACTCATTATGCAGAAGGCCAGATTTCCTGCAGCCCCTGTCTTGAAAGCACCATGAGAGATGGCCCTCCTTTCTTGCATGCTCTCAAGGTAAATCCAGGCGAGCACTTTGTAACTTAAGAGCAACTTGTTTCATAATGGTAAATTTTCAGTTTTCACACTACAGTGTGAAAATGGTGGTTGAGATAAATACAAAGGAAGCTGGTTAAACCTCATCAAGTTCTTTTCCAAGACTCTTTAGAGAAAACTGGTGCATATAGGGCAGTGTGCAAATATTTACCTAAGTATAACTGGAATGCTAAAAACTACTTGTCAACGCTGGTGCCTGTGCATGTCAACTAGAAAAGGAGCAACCACAAATTACAAAAAAACTTGAACTACGTCCTCACTTAGAGTCAGACCAAAGGAAAACTTTCTGCTCGTGAGCTATAACAGTCAGGAAGCAGTTGTCATACTTTGGACTAGATTCTTCTTTGAATCAATTAGGATAAGCTCATACTTGCAGATGAAAATCCACGGTTTTAAAATGGTTTAATGGTTTTAAAATCCACAGTGTGGTATCACAGTTATTCTTACTGGAAGAACAGTTCACACCAAAATGTAAATATGCGGAAAAACTCTTCGTTAGTTCACTATTTCCAAATTCTGCAATATGTTTCCTTAAAAAATTGTTTTGCTTTGTTCTTTTTATAACAGCACGTCTTTTGTCATGTCCTCACTTCCCTTAATCAACTAAAGCACAAAACTAAAGACAAGGTGCAGCTATAGCCTGCAATAAACGGCTCTCAGATGGAACAAGGCATGAAACGTGGCCGCTTGCTTGGAGCCTCCCGGAGAAATCGCTCGCCAGCCAGGAAGTGCCACCCTTTGGATGGACGCTTCTTGGGGGTGACAACGAAAAGCAGCTCCCAACAGCTGTAAACACTCCCACATTAACAAAAGATAAGATTATCTGCACACCTAGCTACCCTGTGTGAGCTGCCTGGCAGGGAGCTTATGGACACAAACATGCCTCGGTGATCCAAAGAAACAGGGTGGGGGTACGCTGTGGGGAGAGCAACTTTCTCTTCTTATGGACACACTTATCTACTAACATATGCGAAATACAAGTTGTCTTCATCAAGGGGATAATACTGAAAAAGTCAAAGCAAACAACCCAACCCAACCCCAAGTTCAGTGGCGAGTCTGAACTGAGGGCCCCAACCACCGGTTCAGCACTGAGTCTGAACTGAGGACAAAGGCAGAGCATTAACCTTCAAGAAGTTGGAAATCGGCTCAGAAGAATTTTGGAACGACTCGGAATTGCAGTTTAGCTTAAGACATGTTTCTTCTGTAAATCGTCCTCTCCTCGTCTGCAACTGCAGGTGATCTGGATCAGATCTGGGGAACAAGAGCCACAAACGAGGAAGATGAAAGGTGTCCCAACGAGGATGACCATCAGCGATCCTTTCTGAAACCTGCTTGCGCTCACTGATGCGGAGAGCAGAGACGGGCGCACAGGCGATCCCGTGCCAGGGAAACGGGGAGCAGCCAGCCACGTGCAAGGGGATTCTCCTAGCGCTAAATATCCTGAGGTGCTGTGAAGGATGAGGCATACCTGGCAATCAGGTTCACTCTTCCCAAGAAAGGAATTTGTTTTATAATCCTCTGGGAGGGCCAAAGACGGAAGATTTTTCAGGTTCCAGTTGTAAGACTCTACATTTGTAAATTTGCCTCGTTAAAAAAAAAGACAGACCAGACCGCCTCTGAGCTTTCAAGTTTTGTTTTTTTAACATGTGCACTCAAGTACATCCTTCTGCTCTCCCAGAAAAATAAAAAGTGTGTTAGTGCTTCTGATCAAAAGAAATAAAAGATCTTTACATCCCTGTGGCAATCTGATTTCTCCTTTAAAGCTATATAAGCTCGACCTTATAGCTTTTTAGCTACACGAGTACAGGGGGAAAACTTCCTTTCTGCTGCTGAAAAGGATATTCTCAAGGCGCTTAGATCCCCGACTGATTTCGCCACGGATTACACTTCCTACTCTGACCTACAACCAACTTTTAAAACACTGTCTTTAAATGTCACAACATATTAATAACCACTTCGCACAAAGGTTGTAACACCTTCCAAAAACATACGCGCATCCAATAACACAATGTGAGAACCCAAGAGAAATTTTTGCAGAAAAATAACTAATTCTTAAATCAGCAGAGAAAGAGCTAATCCAAGAGAAACGTCTCTGAGTAGGATACTCGGCAACAGCTTCAGCAGCAGGCTAGGATAAGTTATTTCAAACAGAAGCACAGTTCGGTAAGATGTTAAATCCATAACATCCATTCAATAGTAAAACTCCGATCTGGTGTTGCTTTGGTCTCATATGAGCACACAGAGCGTTACAGCAGACAAAGCAGGAATCCTAACATAGATTTTTTAATTGCTCAGCTATTCTCATTTTAACTATGGGACGACTCTCAAAGTTTAAAACACGTAAGACTCAACCAACCCTTCAGGTACTTCCCATACATGTGACTGCTGGAGTTGACACATCAGGTTTTGTGAAACAGCGTATGGCAAAGTCAAATTTGAAATCACAACAGAGGAACAATCCCTGGGATGATCAAGGCAGGTGACCAAACTCATGCAAACGATTATCAAGATGAAGTTCCTTCTGTTAAAAACAGAATAATTTGGGAACTCCTCCCTCACTCTTTAAGAAAGACGCGTTATGCAAACAAAAGCCACTATGATACCCAAGTATCAAAGCAAAGTTTAAGATAATCCAGAATCATTTGGGCTTTAACATTGCTGTAGGTTATCCTCCAGCTCAAACATACTAACGTGTGTGGGAACACGTGCTGTTTGGCTGGCAAGGTAGTATGTGGAAGGCCAGTTAAAAATCTTTGTCATAGTCATTGGATACCTCTTCTTGCAACAGAAAATACTGAAAATACAGAAAAAGGAATGCTTCTAGAAATCGCTTATAAACGATTGAGAGAGAACTAGTTGTGTTGTTAGTAGGAACTGCTGAAGCCCATTTTCTTGCATAACAAAATAACAGCCGCACTGGGTCAAACCAAGGCCCTGCTAAGCCTGTACACTGTTTACAAAATATACTGTTTTCAAAGTGATCGTTATAAGATACCTAAAAAAGAGTAACACACACATGCAAATACATAGCAGTGCTTTTCCAGCATACTCCCCCAGCATCATGGAATTTCTGCTTTCATGTTTTGTCTCCAATTTTTGTATTCTATGCTTTTATGCCTTCCTATCTAAAAAGACTTCCTCATAAAATGGACTATTCTGCTTTCAGAGCTCAAGCAAAGAGAAATACATAAAGTCAGCAAGCGAAATCACATAAATCAATAGGAAGCTGCACATTCACTTTCCGTAAAGAAAAGCAGTATTAGCAACATATTTACATGGTATATTTACGTGGACCACGGTTTCCAAGCACACCGCGCGTGTTGCGGAGACCGAGACCCGCGGGCGCTGGAGCCGAGGGGGCTGGCTGCGGCCAGCTCCCGGCCTGGGCGGCACCTCAGGTCTAGTGGTTAAGAAGCCCCAGGTGGGAGCACCTTGCCGTCAGCTCTGCCAAAGGCAGGAGAGCTACCTACACAGCCCCCCGTTTGCAAATGGGGATTTAATTAGGCACAGATGGGTTTTCAAGGAACAGCATCCAAAACAACCCCCTCTGCAGTATTTTAAGGTACTTCTCCGCAAGCCCTTGAACTACCAGCTTACTACAAACGCTGGGGAGCGGAAGGGGAAGATTAACACTGGCCAAACAGTAGCCAGTCCTAGTGAAATCAGTGAAGCTGCGTTTGCTGTCACAGCTCTGGGACCTGACTCATTCGTCACACAAATGTCTGTCCTGCAATAGAGTAACCACGCACCACTCGCTTCCATAGCGCTGGGGATCCTGAACAGCGCTAGACGGCACTGAAGTTGCCGCGCTGTAAGTCTCCCTCTTACTCAGTAAAAGGGCTGCGTAGCTTAAAGGAGCCATATAGCTGGCTGCCTTCCTACAATGAGGGCGAAGAAAAACCACAGAATACTGGTCTTTTCCACCCAGAGGCTGCTGCGCGTTTTTGACGTTAAGAATCGTCCCTCTTGTACTCTCCTAAGGAAGTCATTTCACAGTAAATAGAATAAAATATTCAACTACTAAAACTAGATGATTGGTACCCCGTTTGTAAAGTGAACAACATATTCTTACTGGGAAGACGATCCCAGACGACCACATCGCACTATTAAGTGGCGCCCAACTCCTTTGCAAACCAAGCAAGTCAACAGATTGACACCTTCATGCAAAAGACCTGAACTTGGACCTTTAGTTTAAGGGAAATCCCAGTAATCAAAGGATGCAAATTTAATGCAGCCTTCTTTCCTCAAAAATGCATTTTTAATCATCCTGCGTCCTGTAATTACCAACTTCCTGATATTAAGTCTTCAAGGTTAATACCAGAAGCGCAAATAAGGAAGAAATAAATTTGTATTTTCTGTTAAACTGACCACACATCTACAGTTATGCAGAATCAAAATATTTGCCAGATTTTTTTTTCCAATATTCTAAGGAAACCAGCAGAGTGTGTTTTACCTCTTAACACCTGAGCTCATCTTTTGTACGCAGACCTTCAGCCCTTGCTACACTGCACTCCTCACTCCCTGAAACGCAACTCTCCTGTTTTCTCTATACACATAGCGTGAAAACAATAAAACGTTTTCATTCAGCAGAAACTAGATCAAAAAGTATTGTACTTCTCAAATATTTAGTACTAAACAGTACTAAACAGTAATACTCATGCCAGTAATACTCATGCCAGCAGGAATATCTTAGCGATGCATAAGCACTGTACAAACATTATGCAAGAAAGAGCTAAGCACGGAGGACAACGAGTTTCCTAACTGGGTACTGCTATTTTGTCAGAAGAAACAGCGAGTTTTGACCATCTTCATCCCAGAAAACAAAGATCTACAGCATAATGTTTTAAAGGGCTGTCTTTTCACGTTATTTAAAAGAGAGTGCTTAAAAAAAAAAAAAAACCTGCCAAAGACACCTACATTTTAAATAGGAGTAATCTGTTGCACACCTAGGCATGAAAGAATTTACACAAAGGCGTGTTTCTCTCCACTGAGAGGACAAGTTTTGAGGACTTCACTTTTGTTTTGCTCCATAATTAAAGGGAGAGAGCTTTCAAGGAAAGCTATCCTCTGGCATAAAAACCCAAAGTGCCTAAAGAAAAACGAAGCGGGAAAGATCCCACTCCTTCCAGCCTGGATGTCAGTCAGCCCCTGCAAGCCGGGCTGCGAGCGCCATCTCGCTCAGATGAAAAGATCACTGCTTCACCAGCAGAGCAAAATGGATCACGACAGAATTTAATTTGTGAGAGTATACAGCAATTAAATGCTAAAATAGACAAGCTACAGGGAGCTCTCTCAACTGTAGAGAGTAAATTAGAAACTATGTCAGTTAAAATAATTTAGACAGTCGGGTGGCAGATTTGGAGGGCCGAATGCAAACAGCACAATCTGCCCTGAAAACTTGTTTAAAAGCAAATGATGGCTCAAGGTATCCAGAACATTATTAAGAATTATGAGGCATTTGAATGGAGAATTTAATGTTTAAAAAATTCCGCCCACGCCAGAAAAGTTTGAGCCCTAGACGTGAGGACTGGGAAGGGAATCAAAAATGTATAAACATTGAAACAGCTACACTTGCGTCTGTGCACACACACACAAACAAGCACATACGAATTCATGAACGATTAGACAGGCTGCACAATACACCGTTTATTTCTCAGCAATAGCAGAGACAATACTTTCAGTAAGCAAAGGGAAAATATCACATATTACTACCACTACTGCATTCGTAGGGTTTGCTTTTAGAAAAGCTCAACGTTATTTCATTAAAGCCCAAGAGGCTGAAGCATGTAGCGAACAGATCTTTAAGATCAAACTGGCCCCCGTGGGTGTGCTCTAGCAGACCTGACGCGGGTAACAGCAAATCGTTCATCTTCACAGACTAATCTCTTGCTTTCATGGACTCTGGAACCTGCCAAAGATTAATTTCAAATAGGAAGCTTAGAAAGTGAAACGATACCTCGTAGGTTTAGATAAACCATCTACAAACTACCACCGAGCAAATCTGGAAGTACTGTTTTTCGCTAACCAAAATACTAACTAAACTTCTCAGATGATTACTGAATAGACGGCAAACAAAATATTTAAGACCAAAGTTTTATTTGAATACTTTACCGATACACCAGGGGGATGAGACACAGCTATCTACTTCTAAAGTGGGCTTGGTGCTTACCACCAGCAACAGAGAAAAGTTTACAAGTGAGGGGGACAATTTTAACAAACGTCAGTGTCCTGTAGTTCTCTGCTGTACTCACCCTTGCCACGGATGCGGGGGACTGCTTTACAAATCTCTTCAAAACATCTTCCTTCCTTTCTTTTTCGGACAGTTTAGTAAAATAAAGGTGGAACACTCCAATAAAAAGGGACACTTCATGAACAGGGTGCCACAGAGGGATGCACATGAGCTTGATAACTGATACCGAGAAACGCTTGGCCTAGCATTCGTAGCCTTCTTCCTCCTTGCTTTTTTCAGATTGCTTCCTCTTAAGATACTGTGAAAATTCACCTTTTTCTGTTAAAATAATGACATAGTCTTCCCTGGGCCTGCAAAGATATATGATGCACTTCTGCACAAGTTTTCATATATCATGACATAAATTGCTAGTAAGCAAAAACCACTGATACGAGATCGTTTTCAATAGCAAAAGACTAGAAGCGTATGTCCAACTGGAATTCTTGTCCAGAATTTTAATTTTCCTTGGACTTAAGACGCAAGCTCACGGAGGCCTGGCCAGCAGTCGGTGGGTAAACTCGCTATTATGAAATGCTCAAAACTTTGCTCCCAAAGGAGCAGATTTAAAGCAGCCTGTCTGGAGCTGCTGCTGCTCCCTGGGCAGGTGAGGCTGGCTGTAGCGAAAGGCACTGCACGCCAGGCTGGTGGTTGGACAGAAAATAATAGTCCTTCATTTTCTGTGAGCTGTGTGCTGCTGAGCTGGATTCTTCACAGCGTATTGTCCACCTCGGAGAGCAATGCCTGCGTTCTGCTGCAGCTGGTTCGTTTCCAAAAGAGTGCTCCCGCTAGGTTAGGTTTATTTTCCCCCTACTTTTGAAGGGTTCATTGCATAAGTGCATAATTTTTCTCTTTAATTAGTCTCAAAACAAAGTAGAAATATAGATAATTTATTTAATGCTAGAAGAAGAGAAATAGTAGATGACAAATTTGGTTCCTACAGTTTTAACTGAAATGGGAGTAAAAAACACCTAATAATAAAATATATTGCCCTTTTCCCCCCTTATAAATCTGAAGTCAAATCAGAAAAGGACAAGAGGCTCTCATAATTAAAAAGCAGGTTGATAACTTGCGAATTCTGCTTCAGCGACACAGACTGCAAAGAGCTTCTGCCAGGGTAAAACACACATTGTTATAAAAAAAAAAATGTATGCAAAGTCACCTGGATAATTTTAATATTTAAACACATGGCTTGGGTTAGACCTCCTTCTTTCAGGAGGAAGATAGCAAAGTTGACTCAAGAGCCATGACTTTACTGCTCAGCAACTCCTAAGTCCTGCATGGAAGTCCTTCTTCCATGAATTGACCAAAGGACCACATAGGCTGACTGGGATCCTGTTGCCCCTATGATGATGCTACTGATCCTCATCTTTTATCACAGCTAATAGCCACTATAAAATTTAGATTTAAGCTCACCTACAAGTCCCCGGCACTTCAGTTCTATTTTGCTCAGTAGAAAGTCTCCATTTTACAATTCACCACCTCTCATCTACTCTGTGCAGAAGTATCCCATGATCTACGCTACAGAAGCTTCAAGCAGCTACACAAGAAAGATGTCTAGATAGCACTCTCTGTCCAAACACAATCTATAGCAGAAAAAGAATATTTTTAAAAGGCCGACTAGTTGCCTATTTATTGTTAGTTCTGGATGTGAGCAACCCTTTTGTTGCTTACGTTTTCCTTTCGTTTTTCATTCCAGGCCTTAAATTTGCCTGCTCTCTCGATTCCACTTGAGGACAAAGACTCAATCTTTGACATTAAAAAAGGTGGGTTTGAAGTAACTCCTCAAGCTCAGTAGTGAATGTTTTCACCTGCAAGCCTTCTCCTGAAGAAACAAATGCAGTACAGGAAGAAACACCTGATACAGACCGACCCAGAAATAACTCCAGCTTATTTAAATAGACTCACCAAGTTATAACAAAGTTATTCAGCTCCTTTGTAACCTCCTACAAGGAAGTGAGTTTGAGGCAACTCTCTCCTTAAAGGAGGTCAAAAGATCAACTGCTCCAGCATCCTTATATACTTTCATTCCTCTTTCCAGAAAAGAAAATATTTTAAGATGGCGTATAAAATTGTCTAAGCTTAATTATCTAGCACAAATAAAGCCTGTTCAAACTGATTTTGTAAAATATCAGTGCCATCTACCAGCTGTTATCCGAGGACAACTTGCCTAGAATGAATGTATAGTATTAAATGACAAAACTGGCAAGGCTCATGACACAGAAAAGCTTCTAATGGTATCAAGTGAAGGTATTAGGACTCTTAATGTTTTATTGTTTTTGTACCGCACATCTCACCTTAACTCAGAAAGCCCAGAATGCATCAACGTATGCTGCGCAATGCCTGATGCCTGTGTGCTGCGCTGTGATGCTCACATATTTCAAGCATTTTCCTTGCCAGGACCACAGCCCCCGGGTCAAATTACTTATCACATTGATAACATCTTGGGCTCACTTCAAATAAACAACATGATGTACTTGAAGCAATCTTATCAGTTACTGTTGGATTACCAATGTATCTCGATTACTAAATTCATGATTGTGCTTTTTTATTCTCTTCCCCCTCACTCACAACTTGAAGAACGTGCCAAAACGCTATAACAAATGACCAGGATATATTTTCCCAAGAGGGCATTACATAATTGGAACAGTCCCCGAAACGAAGGAAACATTTTTGGACTACGTAAAAACTACATCAGGCTGTTATCTAAGAGCAGCGTGGTTTACAAACGTTGGTTCTCGCGTGCAGCACTCCCACCTACAGAGCAGGGGAAGGAAAAAAAATACTGAGCCAGTGAATCTAACCAACACCATACTGCTGCCACGCGATTTAAGCATGACGTACGCGGTAAGGAGCTGGGGGTAAAGGGTAGGTATGCAACTCTGCTAAAAGGGAGGGAGCAGAAAACGAAGATCTGCGTGAAGCTAGAATAGGGGCATGCTGACACACGTAAGACCTCTCCGCTGTCACACCCTACGTGCGCACAGGGCTGCGAATGGTGTACACTGCAGGTGCAATTACTTTCACATGCACGTGTGTGCGCGGGCATGTACACCCATATATGTATATGTATGAATTTCGTGGTAAACAGAGTAATCCACCTTTTAGGAGCAAGGACAAACACCAAGTATTTCAAAGCGTGCCTTTTTTTCAGCAAGTACCAACCTCAACTTTTTTTTTTTTTTTTTTTTTTTTTTTTTAAAAAGAAGGCTGCCCATCACTCCAAATTTGTTTAAATCAAGAAAACGGCTAAATTGATTTCTTCCGATGTTGCACTTAAAGTAAAATTCACCTCAAGGCTGACAAGCACACAAAATTTCAGTCCAATGGGTGGAGGGTTTTTTTAAGCTGCAATAGCCACAAAACAGGGCCTTGTAATGAACTGGCCCTTTCAACCAGAACCACCCTGTCACTAGAGCAATACAATCATATTTCCTGTGCAAAGCAGCAATGCATTTAACATTTTCTTCACTGTGTATTATCTATGAGCTGGGTCTGTCACAGAGAGATGTGGCAGTTTCCCGCAATACTTATGAATATCTGGCAATGGATACAAGAACCCATCCATGGTTATTTCAGCATAGGCCTGTATTATTATATTTTGGCAAACAACTTTAAAAAAAAAAAAAAAAAAAAGAACTACCATCTCTTATCTGAAATTGCTGTTAAATGCTGCTGCTATCAAGAAATGTAAGTCGTCCCAGGAAAACATCTCAGATCTCCCCATTGCTGTGCGCTCCAGCACTAACGCACGTTACATGTGCAATCCTCCCTTGCTGCTTCTATGAAAAAGCTCTTGTCAAAAACAGATTTCATTTTTTCTGTGTATGCACAAATTAGTTATGGATGATTAACAAAGCATTCATTCTTTTATTTGCTTTGGCTGAGACTTGATCCGTGTTACATTCATGTGAGGGAAGCACTTTATTTTATGTTGATTAAATATGAAACACTGTACTGTTGATAAAAGGAGTCGTGTTCAGGTCTGCAGATTATACTAACAAAAGACGCATGTGCTTGGACTAACATTTTCTTAAACAAGTTTTTCCAGATTTTTAATTGTGAAAAACTTAATACACAAATTGTTTTCTTCTCACCAAGCACTGGGCAGGAAGAGCTTTATGTCTTAGAGCAATCTCAATAGACGGCGATAATTATTGCACGTTTGACATAGTAATAAGAAGGAATTTTCAAATTCTGCCTCACAGTTCAGTGTCTTTAAACGTTCACCTCTGAGGCACATCATTTACATTAGAAAATGCATCCAAACAAGGCTGCGAGACTAAGCAGAACAGAGAGTAAATCAACTAAAAAAAAAAATTCTCTCCCATTACATGAAAAATATAATGAAAACGAAGATATGCTGCGCTGCTCCTACGGAGAGGTATGCTCCGTTGCAAACGACAGCTTGGCCACGCTCTTGTGTTACCAACTCCAGCTATCCCAGGCCTAAACGCTCCTCTGTAAGGCCTATAAATCTCCTATTTCCATTAAATGCAGTGACACAGCGACTTCATAAAGGGTACGTCTCAGGCCAGCACAGTATTTAACTTCAAACATATGATTTAGGTGTAATTAAATCAAGTTGAAGAAAGCCATGTGATTAAGCACCTTGTTAAACGTGGGAACAAATTATTAGCCCTTATAAAACAGGCGATCCTATCTCGGGGTTTACGGCACGCGGAAACGCACGCACGGGCGCGCGCGCACCACTTGGGCGTACTTTTGCAAGAGGGGATTTATTTTTAGTTTAACCGTAGAGCAAAGCAAGCAGCTCTCCGGCAGGCTGGCGCGAGGGCTGGCAGTCGCGCCTCCGAAGCCGCAGATCTCGTGCGGGCCGTGTGCTCTCACTCTTTTTTTTTTTTTTCCAGCTTCCCAAGCGCGATGTTAGCGCACCCCAATCAAACCGCCGGTGATCTGTCCGGGTCACAAAAAGCAGCGCGTTTCTGAAACGTCCACAAAAGCAAAGCGGGAGCTCAGGGGATCTGTCTTGTTACCGAGGACCAAGTCAGACGCGAGGCAGGGAACAGCCCAAAGCAAGAGCGGGCCGGGGCTCGGCAGGCCGAGGGGGAGAGGGGACCCCTCCAGCGCCGCGCGCCCACCCCGCACCAGCTCTGGCGCTTTCACAGCCCGCTTCAGCTCGCTAATCCCGCAGAAAACCGTCAGGGAGAAAACCCTCCTCATCTCCGCTGGCTTAGGGAGGCGAGGCGAGGGCAGGCAGCCACGCGGTCAGCGGTAGAGCGCCGGGGCGGCCCAGGCGCCCCCCGGCTGACGGCGTCCTCGGCCTCCCCGCGCTGCCCGGACGCTTCCTCCTGCCGCGCCAGCCTGCGGACACTCAGCTCCCCACCCTACCTGGCAGAGAGGCGATGGCGGAAGTGAAACAAAGATTTATTTATTTTTTTTTTTTTTAAGGCTTCCAAAAAAAGAATTTTTCTTTGCTTCGGGTCACAGAGGACGACACGAAAGGACAAAACAATAAACGCTCACACGCACTTTCTTGCCTTTATTTCCACGCTCTGGAACGAGGCCAGAGACATGTAAGCAGCGCGCTTTGCTCTCCTCCGCTCCCTCCCCGAAATCACCGACTCCTTCTCCTACGCAGCCAAATTCCTCCTCCTTTTCTGTCTGGGCCCAAGCTTAAACTACGAAACAAAACAAAAAACGTTCCCGTGTTTTTCCTCCAGGGCCCATGCACCTATCCCCGGGCTCCCTGAGGCCTCCCCAATCTTTAAGTTGTTGTTTAAAGGTCCAGCACGAAAACCAGATCTCTCTGCTCCCATTCAAAGAAAATTGCCCCCTCCCAGGATCTGGCATACAAGCTTGGCTGCACCGATTGCCCAAAGGCTGCCAGGGCCGCCCCTCCTCAGGTCGCGAGGGCTTCATCAGCCCTCGCCAGATGTGCCCGGCCCCATCCGAACGGCGCACCGCTGCCTCCGGACATACAGAGGCATTTCGTGGCCTAGTGTAGCCCTCTTCCAAGTCTGGAGCTTCAAACTGGGCACCGACAAATCAAACAGCGGGCATGCCACGTATTATTCAGCTTCCCATTTATTTATACTGTCCACAGATATTATTCTCAGACTTGCACAAATGACAACACACAGACAAATAAATGCAACAAAGACAAGACCAGTTTCACAAAACATCTGTATATTCGAATAGTTTCATTTCACATGGCCATTCCCTACGTGCCAGCGAGACCAGGAATACTTCTGGAGTGTTACATGCTGAAGTACTGTCAGCTAAAGCTATCCTAGAAACAAGTTCACGTATGCATAAAAAGCAAAGATCTGGCAAATGCTGTCATTAACAAATCGTGTCGTCATCCAGAACAAGTATGAAGCAACAAACACAGAGTCACGCTCTTTGCCAGCTCTCAGCTGCGAAGCCAACCTAGCTGACAGAATTAGAAGTACCCACAACGTTCCTTAACTTCATTTTTGAGCCATCCACTCCCATTTTGTGGAAAGTGTTCCACAATGAAAGGAAATAACAATTAAAAAACCAACCCAAACCTAAGTAGACTTAAGCTGGTAATTATTATAATATAAAACCACTTACTAGACATGTGCGTTAATCAGTTATCGGAAGGCATTGCTTTTGGTTGTGGGTACTCAGCAATGGCACTCGGATAACATTGCAAAGAGTCAGATGTTTTGGCAAAACTAGAGAGGGAAAAAATGAAACTAAGAAAGCCGTACTGTCCACGGGACCTACAGGACTCGGATTATTACTCCTAAGCTTATTAAGAGTAAAAGCTGTCACTTGGACCACCCCACAACCAGGGAGGAAAGCTAAGATTACTCAGCAGTGAAACGCATAAGGAGGAGGTGCGTTCGCTGCGAACGGGCGACGGCACGGGAAGGGAACCGCAGAGCCACTGCAGCCATCTAGAGCGTAATTGGCTCACGCGAGCGACGGCCACGTTAAGGCATTATCATTATCTAGCTCACATAACTGGAAATTCACGCTCTGTTCTCTAAATTGGCTTAACCAGCAGCATCTGCAGCACTTTAATTAATTACAGCAATTGGCGTACCTTAAAAGTAGATGCACCGATCTGAAATGATAATGCACTCTGAGTAATAACTGCAAGCCAGTATTAATCCAGATCTATCCTAAACAGAAGCAAGCGGATGCTGCTGTGCCTCAACTGCACGGAAAGCCAGCCTCAACCCAACAAGAACGCCCGTCGCCATCGGTTCGCCAGCCGACGCTCCGGCCCTGCGAGGCGCGCGCGCGCTACCGTCGATGCGCTTGCGTACGCAGCCTTGCACAACACGCACAACAGTCCACTCAGGTCAGACCTTGTCAAGTCCGAACCCCATCGGGCACCTAGACTTTTTTCTTCCCCTGAGAAAGATAAACTCGAAATTAAAAACATAACACAGACGGACAACCACTGTAATTTTTAGTGTACTCCATATTTAAAGAAAAAAAGTCAGCTATCACAGTAAGCTCAGACTGAAGTTTTCTTGACAGCCACTAGCTTAGCTGCAGTCAAATTTCACATAAACTGTGCACAAATATATAATATTTTTTTTCTGACACCTACAACTCTAAAATATAGTAGAATTACCTTTAAAAAATCTGAGATGAGAAGAAGTTAAAAAAAATAACCCTTTTGGGGTTTTTCACGGTCAGCAATTAGAAAGCTTTACTTAGAAGAAAATATTTGTTAAAAGCTTGACAATGAAATCCAGTTTTATATCCTGGACATAGTTTAAAGCTGTTCTTTAACAGACTTCATACCAGCTCCAGCCAGAACGCTAAACAGCACTATCAAGATTTGTTGTGACTTGCTTCTGTACAATTTCTGATTTAAGGACAGCTTTTGTGTTTGTCTAATTACCACCACGCCACAGACCAGGACACGAGAATCTTAACCGCCTTCTAGGTAAAGCAAGCTTAAACTACCCAGAATTTAAACAGTTCAATATTATTTATTAAGTTGATCAAATGTAATCCTCAAATCCATACATAATTCAGGGGTCAAAACATCTGGCATCAGAGACGTCATTAAACCAACTTTTGCTACTGAACTTGAACTACGCGTTTATCAAACACACGTTATATCTTTCCATAGCGCTGTGAAAGAGCAAAGCATAAATTTCGCGACTGTAGTAGCTATTTAGCAGTTCTGGGTACATTCTTCACCAGAAAGCAAGCAGACAATCAAAAGCATAAACGGCTTGAGGCTGCAAAAACTTGAACAATCTAGCCGCTACAGCGCAAAACCCACCGCAGGAATTCTGCCTAGCACCCGTTTGCTCAAAGCACATTTCGTTTTCACTGTAACGCACAGCGCTACCAACAAGAACGAACATCCCCACCGAGGAGCCGGCTGCAAGCCCCAACAACTGAAATACCAGCGCTGCCGCAGCAGCGCAAAACTGCAATGGCAGTCTGATGTAGCAGCTCACGGCAGCACGAGACACGCACAGCGCGGTCCTATGGGAAAAATACCTCCACCTGTACCTTTTACAAGACGGCCAAATTCTGGTGAGTGCGCTTATATATTCTGCGTGTGTGTATATACACACACGTACAAAAAAAAAAAAAATATATATATATATATTTGTGTGTGTGTATGTGTGTATGTTCCGGGTTCGGGCTGCTCAGACAGCAGTGAAGCTTTTTTTTTTTTTTAAACTTAAACACACATTGTCATTTTTGTATGTAAAACATGTACATTCTTACTTGTACATGTAATTTTAAAACATGAACACCTGGGCTTAGATGTACCCAGATAACGAGTTTATGTAAAACAACTGCATGCACAAATAAACAGCTGCACACTGAATGCAATCACGATCATTTCCTGCATATCCATTTATAAATATTAATCTGGAATCTGCCAGATCATGTGCTACCAAGCCATCAACCTCTGAGGAAAAAAAAGGCCACAGTGCAGAAGAAATATAAAATAAAATAACAATTCTTATCTACCACTGATTCTTATTCCACCCAGTCACTCATTTCTGATGGAGAGGGATCATAAGTGCACAATGCAAGTTATTCGCTGACTAAATACCATCACAAAATGCTACAATATAAAGGTTGGAAGGATTAGCACAAAAGGTCCCACTCCAAGACAAATGTCTCCTTCATAGTTCAGTTCACAGCTCTCATGACTGCTCAGTCAGGCCTACCGTTCCAAAAAGCTTTGTATATACCTGGAAATCAAACACGCTGAGCACTTTCAAAATGTCTTGTTGATACTAGCATATTTTTAGAAGAGATTTTAATTACCGCTATGCCGAAACAGGCTTTCTAAACCCTGCAAGAGCACCAAATAGTTACTGCTCCAAATCTCAGCACCTCCTGAAACAACTTCTACAGAGGGATTACGAAATGGCCAAATCGGCAAGGTTTTCACTGTCCTCCCGCCGTTCTCCTCCTTCCATCTCTCATCTTTCTACAAGCAAAAATAAAAGCAAAAAAACCTCACTATTTCTTTCAAGCATTTTGTATTTGCAAATGCTTTACCCAGTATAACTCTACGTTTATTTTTGAAAGTAGCTACTACATAAACATAAATGAATTTATTGGTATGCACTAAAATACTTTAGGTTTTGCTGTAACAATAAAATTACAAGGTACTTTTCAAGCAAGCCATACGCGCTACGGGAAAAAAATGAAAGGGGAGTTCAGATTTTTAAATACAAATTTGAATTTATATGCTCTTCTCTAATAATTACACTGCTCCAGATTATACAGGAAGCCTACGCTTAATAAACGAGCTGGACTATTTATCTTTTTCTAACCCTATTTTTCTGAAAGTACTGGATCTTTGACTTTCAGGAACAGATTAGAAATCATACTATTTCATAACGTAAAGTGGAAAAGGGCTGCATTTTAGTGCAGAACAATTTATCCTTACTGGCACAGCAATTTTTCAACTCCCTCTACTGGCATCCGTTAAAAACAAGGAGAGAAAAACCTGAATGGTGCTCCAGCTTGTAAAATATAATGAGAAAATCTTTTTTGCCACCTCAAAATAATCGTCCACACAGCTTGGCAAAACAGCGATCTCAAATCCTGGGGATTTTTAACCCAACAGCAAATCTTTGTCAGATTTCTTTGTTACAAGAATTAGCAGAGCGCCTCAAAATAAGCGTTCCGGAGCACTTGGTTTTTACACTTACTGGTAAGCAGTTCTACCATCTGTCGCTCCTCAGATCAAAACAGATCACTCCTCACAACGTATTATATATGGCTAGTAAGATCCTAAGAGTGATCTATGGAATATAACTCCACACGATCAGCACGGCGTACAGAAACGAGCAAAAACATCCTGAGCTTAACGAGTTGCTACTTAAACGTCAGACAGTGCTCTGTGAACCATTTTATATTAAAATTGGATAGTTCTAAACATCACACATACAAGAAGTATTGTTTGACACAGTGCCATTTTGATGATAAATTGCAATCTACAGCTCAAATAATTCTACCCAGGGATTAACATTTCAGAGGCTGAGCCAGAGATTATGTGTGTGGATCTTGAATTTCATCATCTCCCTTCGGCACAATAGCTTATTCTTCCTTTTTTCATCTATTCTCTCATGAAGGGTCAGGAAAGCTTAGCCTCACTGTTTCATTCATTTCATCTCTACATTAACCAGATACCTTGCAGTCTTTAGTTCTTATGTGTTATTCCATTACAAATACTACAGCTACCCTGCACTAGGCTATTGCTAATGAGGTATGTACCAAATCAAAGGGTGCCATCAAGTGGTTATAGCACACTAACAGCACTATGCAAAGTTAGTGTCCTGCAAGGGTTTTGCCAGGACGCACTAAACAGGATGGACTAAACTGCACCATAATTTAAAGCTTTCAGGAAAATTCAGACACTGAGTGGTCCTACACAATTTCATTTCCTTCCTTTTAAATTCTAGGACTCCTGCTGAGAGCTGGCACCACCACACGATACATCCAGGTCTCATCACACATAGGTCAGCAGGGTCTCAGACCGTTAGGACCTCGGTGGACTCGGCTGCTCCTCACTGTCCACCAAGGGACAAGCGAGAACAGCAGGAATAACCTCTGAAAAGCCTCCCGACTGGCTCTGAAACACGAAAGGATGCTGCAGTGGTGGTGGTGTGTGTGTGTGGGGGGGGGGGGGGTGTTCGCTAAAGACAGGGCAAAACTAAATACAATTATTTGCTCTACCACACACGGTTTCAAATGAAACGGAGGTCCTGACTACCTGTTAATCTATACACGGTCTGTACTCAATAACTATTTGAGAGCTCTTCATTGCAATGATAGCAATGAGCATCTTCGGCATTACTCAGAAAGGGGAAGTCAAGATGACCTGATAGATCATTCTCTGACACTTGTTTTCCATCTGACCCAGATAACGAGCCTTCCCAGATGAAGTGCTCTACAGCTAAAACATATTTCATATCTAACCATTTTCTGCTAATAGACACACTATGTATCCCAGTTCTAACCACTGCCCGTTACTCCAGTGACCCTATATACAACTCATCTTTCCCTGGGGGGGGAAAGAGGGGAGAGAGAGAGAGACCCTTCCCAGTACCTTGAGACAAAAAGAAGGAATCAGACCAAATTTTACAAATGAAAACCAATTTTGGTTTTCTAAGAACAGGGGCAACTCTGCTACTGTAGGAGAAAAAGTTTTGCACTGGGTACATCTTGTGTCATGGGACACAGAAGAGTCTTCCTCGAGGGGGATGAGATGAAGTTACTTAAGATCACCCGGTTGCGTCTCAGCACATCACGGCCATCAACACGAAGAATTCCAGAAACTCAGCTGTCACTTAAAATAGTATTTTCCAGCTTGCAGTTGCAAAGAAACGATCAAGAAAATGCAACTTTAATATAACTGATGAAGGTGGACACGATGCTCTTCATTTCTAAAAGGGTTTGGCTCCAAAATACAACAAGCCAAAGAGCCGTGTCCATACCAGCACAAGAGCTGATTTTTTGCAGATGCAACTGTTAAACATATTTTCCCCATGGCAGCAACAGAGAAGGCTCCCTGCTCCAAAAAGGTAAATTAGGTCCACGTTCTTGTGAGCTGGATTCCCGTCTGTCTGAAAACTGGCAGCAACACTCCCACGGTTAATCTGCCTGCAGAACCTGCTGCCAGCTCAGGCAACTGCTCGTAATTTGGCATCCCCACCACGACCAATCTAAGGGAGCCTATCACAGCGCACGTGTGTTAACACCGATCATGAATTTTCATCAACTGCAAGGCAACACTCACGTCTGGTGGACCAAAGGAGACCGGAATTTGTAATGCAGAAAGAGGTCACCCCCCAAAATTCTTCTTTTTCTCCCTCATAGCCAGACTTCAAACTTCACAAATTCCACTTTACGCTTCAGTAAGGCAGCCACATGCCTGATGCTGTAATATTGCTCATTACAAGAAACATCTATACAAGCTTCCAAGCTAAACGCAAACATTCAATATGCTACCAAGAACCAACTGAAAAGCTGCTGAGCCATTTCCCAAAGTATTGCACCGTACCTAGGAAACAGGTAAAAAAAAAAAAAATTACAGAGCGAAAGCTTGGTCAACATGAAGAAGCAGAGGACTGCTTCATCAGAAGGGGAGACTAATTCTTCACTGATGATTTTTAGGGTTATTTTCCAAGCAGTCTCATTTGGTTTCGCCTTTCCATTGAGGACAACAATTCTTTATGCCGCACCATTAGCCATGCCTTGGCGCTTGCACTTCTTCTTATATCTTTCCTTGAAAGTGAGAACAGAGAATACCACAGTGGTGGGGCTGGAAACAAGGACCACAGAGGAGGGAGGTGAAAAAGGTGTCGGTTTTAGCAGAGACAGGTTACAATGACAGCTGACTTTGTTGTTCTTTTTGCACTCTCTTCTTTAGCCTTTAAATACGGAAAGCAAACCCCTTATTGAGCAAAATACTCATATGGTATAAAATCATTAGAATTATATGTAAGAACTGGGAACCTTACGATTCTTAAACAAAATCTCCAAAAACAAAGAGTATTTATTTCTACCAGGCAAAGACCTGAAAAGGAACCAGACCTGACCGTTTCCTATTCCCGACTGCGCACCACAGCAGCTGGTTTTAAAACAAACCTACTCCAGAGCCTGCAGCACCTCCTAGCCTCCCCGTTTGCCAATTATTGCCTCATTTCCAGTAAGGGCAGGCTTGTCTGCTCTGAGTTGTAGTCTACAGAAAACATACCAGAAGCGGAAATGTTACTATTTAATAGCACAAACTAACACATAACTATCATCATCAGGCTTGAAATTCATCAGGTTTGGTACATCATTACATTTTATTTTTTAAGCTACTGCAAAATGCAAGAAAACAAACACTGCTCGAGCACAGACCACTTCGTGCTTAGAAGAGCAGTCTTTGAGCTCAGGGTCGCAACCTCATACGGATCGTGAATCTGGCAGAAATTCAGTTTAATCTTATATTTATGCTACTACCTGGAATCACAAGAAATGTCGAACAGCTACAAGATGTCCTTTTATGGCACTTTATTAATTTTATTCACATAATTTTTCCATTCTAGTCTCAAGTTGCCCCCCCCACCTAACCTAAATGAGAAAAGGCTTACTTATGTTGCCTGTCAAAATCCAAGAAACAATTTGACCCAGGCACAGACAACGCAAAGCAACGAAAAAGGAGAAGCTTCACATGACAAACCAGTGTGACAGCAACGGGTCAACTCAGAATGAAGAATATGCCGGGGGGGGGGGGGAGTGGGAGGGGAAGAACTGAATGAAATGGCATCAATTAAGTTTTGGAGGTGAATTAATTTCCGTTATATCAAACTCTATTAAGACAGCTAACAATTTAAGATAAGAGGCAGAAGGCAATAACACTCAGAGCTATTACCTTGCTGCATGGTTTTTCCTAAAAACAAAGGTTTCCAGGAACACAGAACTCTTATTTTTTTCTGTCAGCTGGCCACTATTCTACTGGAGGCCACTATTTTAAATAATATGCCCTGTGTTAAATTGTGACTGCTTGCAAGTACAAACCCTATCCAATTACTTAATGCAGAGTGACATTTTACACAATAATGGATATTCTAATTCCTTTTTGACACATATTTCTGCACTTTGAGCACATGCAATTGCAAGGTATTATCTCAAATCAACCAACACATTCAACTGGACTTCCAAATTATCTGCCTTTGAAGGTGACTTACATCAAAAATATTTCTCATTACACGGTGCTGGCATTTTTTCCATACTGGATATTTTGCACTATGTAGTTTCAATGGATACAACATATGCTGTTTTAACACTGTATGGCTACTGAGTCAAAAATGAGATTCATCTACACCATAACGTTGGCCCAGAGAGTGCCATTTTAAATAACGCCATTCTGAACTGCCTCAAGAGCAAACACCTATCTGTGTGCGTGTAGAAATATAAAAACACACTCGAACACGTAAAAACAGGGGGAAAAAGTGGCATGCTGAACAAGCTTAAAAGCAAATACTTTTCTATTAAAAGACAAGTTGGTGCGCTCAGCTTATGCCTGGAGTATGATTAGAACCCCACTGTAAAACAATTACCAAGAAACTATTTCGGTATTTGATGTCTGAAAAAGAAAAGACCTCATGCAGACTCTGTCTCTTCTGTGAGCTGGCAAGTATATTTTACTGCTGATTTTCTATGAATAAACATATGCTAAGAATTGCTGAAACACACTGCTGGTTTTAAACATGCCTAATGTAGTATTAGAGGTTTGTTTCCAAAGCTGCCTGCCTTGTTTATCAGCTTCCTCCCTCCAGCTGGCAAAGGATACCACTGATAGCAACTCTGATCAGCTGTCTTGCACAGCACACTCATCTATAGCAGAGAGATACTTCTAGCAGGAAATAAAAACAACAACAAAAAAACCTGAACCAAATGGTTCTAGCAATTTAGAGAACAGTTGTACTTTACTACTGTGAATCAATAATAACCATATAAATTATATGTCATCAAACTCATTTCATTGCAAGTGTACAGCATTTATTGAGCTTACAAAACTAGGGTGTAATAACCAGGCTATTCTGTGCAACTCCCAGCATTCTCCTTTCTCCATCTTTCATTTGTGAGACCCTCTAGTGTAATTGTAGCATAAATAGCAGAAAATAAGATTATTTCTCCTTTCTTAAGTTTTAAACTGAAACACTGTAGTGTGGTTCTCACAACGGCCATATAATCGGTAGGCAAATATATTTGATAGTTTCATTTAGTGCAGTTACTAGCACTGCATCACAAAAGAGATTCCCCATTTAAAGGACAGTTTAGGCACTGCATTTCATTTGGAAGATAGAGATTCAAACAACAAAAGAAAATTCTGATGGCTATTTTTGAAAAAAATACAATAGAAGAGAGTTGGATTGAATAAAAAAATCCATGCTTTAGTCATTTAAGATAAATAAGGTATTAAAAGCGTAAAAAGTGAATTCGATGTTACAAGTTCTCTCAACTTAATCCAGCTAAAATTCTCATTTAGATAAGACTTTTTTGTCATCTCATAGCTGCGGTTTAACGGAACATTACATATTAATGATGAAAAGGATTAGTGGCGCCCCAACTTCAGGTGATCTGGCATATTTTTGTTTTGGACAGAAGTAAAACGTCCATCGCAGACTGACAGCAGTACTGCATAAGTTAATGCAATTTGTCACGACTCACAGGCTTCGCTCAGGGATGCGGGGGTTGCTGCAGGTCAGAATTCAAATAAACTGGCAGGGCTGTACAGAAAAGCTTATGCAGCACTTGCCCGTACAATGCCTAACACCAGCCAGCACAGTGGGTGCCTCCTTTCCACATGGAAAACGAGAAGTCCTTCTACGGCACAGAAGGGAGGAAATCCATTTTTATGGAAATTTTTTTCACCCCAACTTTCCTACTTGGCTCACTTCACACTTGTGATAGACACAACTGGTGAATTACTTGTCCCACAGCTTTTGGTGGAAACTTTCTCCAGCAGAACTATAGTCACCACCACGTAGGCGATTCGCCTCCTTTATTTTTTGTAAGCGGGCCCGTCTCCTGCTCCTTCTGATCACATTCTAGTTCTAGCTAAAGTTGCTTATAAACCTCATCATAGTGCAAACAAGCAGCAGTGATGTGCTACTGAAAAAAAGGCAGGATCAGGTCCAATACGTGTAAAATTCAGGGAAAGATTACCTACCTGGTTTGCTTCATAAACGGACCAGCCAATCAAGACAAAGATTGCTACAAGTTTTGCTCCAAAACCCTAATCTCAGAGATTCCTGAGCTAGAACAAAGTGCAAAATATTTAATGTAAGCAAAAACTAAAACAAGTTTTCTGATTCTCTATTAAATTTAAAGCCGAGCAGGAGTGAGATGGCTGACAAAGCAGCATTTAATTCCTAGCTGTATCTAGACCAGAATACCCAGCCTAATTTACACAGACAGTCACAGTTCACATAATCACATACAGCAGAATATGACAGGGGAATTAAAGGACCAGGAAAGCATGTCTGAACTATGAGCTTCCTATTCTAAATGTATTAAACGCAGACATTTAATTCAGAGAAAGGCCAACCTGGTTGTTTCTTACTTTAAGCCAAAAATTTATGTCAAGCAGAAAATACAAGACGAATGATATAGCTTTTCTGATTACTTTTTTTAATAAAGCAAATAGCCAATTTAAAGTTAAGCTCCCACATGCTACAGAGATGCACTAGGAGAGATAGCCAAGAATCTGTAATAAATTCTGGGATAGCAACTGATGAGCAAATAAGGAATCATCTTATTGCATATGCCAGTCTTTTTTCCCTAGCTTCTTTCTGCAAACTGAGTTGACAGTACTCAGAATTTCAATTCACTGTGTTACGTTGGCACCTGTCTCCAAACGTTCATTTCTAGAAAAACACGTGCGATGATTTGACATCCAGACCTGTGCTTTTATTCTGATGTAAAGCCAAACGTACTCCCGCAAAGTCGGTGTAGCTACGCTACTGCCGCAGAACAGAATTAAACATCCAGGCTAAACTCTGTTTTCACCAAAAGCATGGGCTAATTGCCGCACAAATTCAAGGCAGCTGGCATTTCTTGAGAATTTGGAAAATAAAATATTTGAAACTGTCTAATAAAAACTCACTTCTTGCTAATGCCTCGTTTTATTACATTGCCTCTAAAAAAATCCATGACCTTCAAGTTTAGAACAAAATTCATTTCTACTTTCCTTTCACCTGCCCTCTCTTTCCCAATCCTTTTATATTATTTATTATCTGTATTTGTGCTGTCAAATCTAAAAATAACAGATGGGCATTTTAGGAGAGGCAAATAATTTCTCCGAACCTGTGAATGGTGCTCCACGCTTTAGGGCATTCAAAAATGAGAAATAATCATAAGCAATCACAATATAGAATTTATGGGAAAAAGACTGTAACAATGCACTTGTTCTAATACAATGAAAGCAGATTATGTCACATTTTCTGTAACTTTTCTTTTTTTTTGATGTTTCTTTCATTCTGAGGCTTTGCTCACATTTGAGCTCAGGATAGTTCAGAACCCTAAAGCCGCTTTTTGGGTTAGAGCTCTTAAAGTTACCCAAGAGCAACAGAAAAAAATGAAAAGATAGACCTCATTTTTCAGTTTAAACTAGTAATCCTTTTGTAACTGTTCGCTATAACCCAACATGAACAGCGAAATCTAAACAGCTATTTTTTTTTCTTTTTTCAGTTCAGCAATTTAGTTGCACATATTTTCCTGGAGAAATTTAAAATAAACTTATTGATTAAGGTATAAAAAAACCCAGAAACTTGTACATTCTTCTATGAGAGGCATCCATCTGAGATGTTACAAAGCACTGTCAATTTAAAAGGCTGGTGTCTATAATAAGGATAAACACGTAGTAAATCAAAAGGCATTTTTCTGATGATTCTTCAAGATTCATCACCTTTAAATTAAAAAAGTACTATTAGAAAACAGTGTTCTAAAAAGGGAGGTCAAAAAACATCAGAAAAATCTACAGAAAGGACAGATACGCAGTTTCCGAAATCTCAGTACGAGAATAGGCAGAAGTTCAGGGCAACGTTTCACGACACAAGTGCCAGCGTGCGGGCCGAGAGCTGGGTTCTCCTGGTCCCCCCAGAGCACGAGGGCAGCGCGAGCAGAGCGGGACACTTGCAGAAACGAGTCCTTAGAAAGAGGATGTTAATGATCTGTTAATGCAATCACCAGAAAGAAAATCCCACATCTAACCACGATCACATTATTGTGGTTGATTAGTCAGAGGCGAGAAGAATGAAGGGAGCCTCCAGACACACACAGAAGGCAGAATCTGTTCTCCGTATGCATAACTGGTAAGACAAGAAATAGCAACCTTAAACTGCATCAACAGAAACTTAGACTAGAAAGATCTCCAAGGGTAAGGGCAATGAAGCACTGGAACAGGCCACCTGGCAATCACTGCAGAGATGCCATTTTTATACCTTTTTTAAAAAAGGTCTTAGACAAATGTTTTTCTGGAACGATGCTGCCTTGGGGTAACAGGAGAGACGAGGTTTGGTTCCCTCTAGCCCAAGGTTATACGATTCTATGAGCAAAGCTTCAGAAGGAAGTGGGGCACTTGTCTTTGCTCATCTGCAAAACTAGTAAGGTTGGGATGTCCTCTGTTAGTAGTTAGCTACTGGAAAGTGCTCGTACACCATAATCCTGGGCCCAGTGAATAATCTGTATACAAAGGTGGAGTGGAATGGAAGACAGAACATGGAGAAGTCTATTACGAACTTTGCAATATTAGGAAGGTAGTTATTAGCTATTAGAAGAAGAAAATCAGGGCTTAGAAAATAGGTTCTACAGGAAGGTGGAAAAGTTGCTTCATATACCATATACTAGGTCTTTAACTTCCGAAAAATTGTATTAATTTTTCAGCGTGGAAAATATTTGTCTACAAAGCTGTCAAACTGGTAGAAGCAATGGTCTGTCCTCAAAGGACATCATCTTCTCCACCCTTTGCATGGTGAACAACCCGCGCTCTAAGCACGCCAGAAGCAAAAACGACGTCTTCCCATGACTTTAGCTACACTTATTTTAGACAAAGTTCTTGTATGCAAAGCCAGTAAGAGCTTTAAAATATCAGAACAAACTTAAAATTTCTCTTCGCAGTCAGTAAAAAGAGCATTTAAAACCGGCACTCTTCCTCCTGTTCCTTTCTTCTTCCATTAGCTAGAAAACCTGCAGAGAACAAGAAATATAGCCCAAACTTAAGTTCAGCTGAGCTCTTTGCAGCCTTCATTTTAGGTTGATCAAAACTGAGCAGCTGCCCTCATCCTGGAAGTGCTGAGCGGAGGCCCCGTACCTGCCTAAGCACAGACTACTTCACTTGAAAATTAGTTTACTGATAAAAGTCAAAAATGTATTTAGAAAAAGCACGGTATTTCTTTTACTTATACACTTCTTTTACATATAATGGGAGAGCATGGAAATCCCATAGAAAGTTTGACCCCGAGACCTTTTGTTTATGAGAGTACTTGCACTGGTACCTATGCTGTCTGCTGCTAAAGGGAAGCTCTTTGTTGAGCAAAAGGATGCCAAGAAACCCCAAGAAAGCAATTCATGAGAGAGATGAGAAATCAATGCTGAAAAAAACAACACTGGAAGTTGGAACTCAAGCAATGAAGGGAAATAGCTGGTTCATATTACCCTGTAGGAGTGATGAGAGAGAGTATAAAAAGCATTTACTGGAGAGAGTGGCTCTGGTATTTCTAAACTATAGATGACTAGTCATTGCTCTCTAAACTGAGTAGGGAAAATAAACCAATTTCAATCCTTAATGGTTTGAAAGCCTATTACCTCTTTAAAGCACAGATACATTTTATCCTAAGCTATGAAATTCTTGCGGTCCAAGTTGCAACAGCCAATTTGAAGATCAAATACGATTATTCAGAAGAGCAACAAAAACAAGACAATTCAAAGAACTGTCTCATGGAGGAAAACAGGATAACCAAATACACAGAGCATAGCGCACAGCTAAACGAAGATGAAATTAGAGACAAGAAAGATGGCTATAAGCATACAAAGAATGCAGCTGTGAAGGAGAGAAAGACATGGAAGAAGCTGAGGGAAAAAGGGTATCAGCATTTGAATATTAAGAAACCCTACGGATGATCCTATTATTTATAGATAAGATACAGTAGATGACGACGGTTCACTTACTGGAATGTAAATACAGGCTGGCCAAGACATTAAAAACACAATTAGAAAAAAACTAACTATAGAGAACAACATGACGGACCACAAAAGATCTATACTTGCAGGATTTAGAAAGATAAAACACTGCTTCATTTTTTTATTTACAGCATGGTCATCTTGCAAAAATCACCCCTCCCTCCCCCCGCCCCCCCCGCTACTTAAAACATCACCTGCAAATGCAGAATAATCTTGTTTTGAATTTGGTTGTAACAACTAACAATGGCCTCACATTTACACTGAATATTTGTACTGGCTGAGCCTTGCTCAGCCGTATAGAAACATGACAAAATGATCTTGGACACTGACTTCTATCTTAAAATCTTAAAGTTCAAAATAAACGCTTTTTGCTAAAATTCTGATTGCTCCGTGATGAAAGGGCTTCCTATTCCATAAACTTCCCAGGCTTCAGTATTTTGCTTTGTTACCGTTGCTAACTAATGAGGAAGGAAAACTCTCTAGACCTCGAGGACAGAGAACTTATCTGCACAAAAAGAAAAAGCCCCAAAAGGACTGTCACAGGTGTGACCTTGTCAGATACAATGCAAGCACATTCCTTTAAAAAAAAAAAAAAATGAAGAACTATGTATTAAGCCTGAAAGTGATAAATGTCAGATTAACCCCCTCTCCCCCGGCTCCTAAATTTTGAATAAACGGGTGTTTTGTGCCCAGGTGAACCAGCAGCTGGACTGTTTGTTACTTTCTGAAACAAGTAACTGAAGGTATCTTCCTGCACCACTAAGCGGTGCTGTTACTCTTGGAAAAGATTGTCTCCACATTCTCAAGTGTGTGTTTGCACATCAGCGGGGTTTGGGCAGCTTTCCATATTGTTTAATCAAAAAAAAAAAAAAAGATTAGGAAAACAACGGGCTTTAAAGATGATTTAGCTCTCAATCTTTGCAGTAAAACTGGTTATTAAGTTAGAGAACAAACAACCCGGATTTTTGAGTGGTATTTAGATCAACTGCTCTAATTTAAGGCAAATCAGCCCACTGACGATTTGGCAGTCCTCATGAAATGAGCTAACAGCGTCATTTAAGTTGAAAAGGCCAAGTCTGCACATAGCACAAAGCTGCTCCGTAACTGCTACATACTGGAACCATTTCCATCTGCTGCAGCAGAGGTTGTGCTTTTAGGGGCCCAAAGGCCGGAGCCACCTCCTGCCCCAGAAGCATCCCAGCAGCTCGGAGAAGGCGGATGGCACAAAGCGAGAACAGCACATACTGCTGCCAACTCTATGCATCACACAAGGACATACAAAAAAAAGAGGAATGTGTTATCAAGCAGGACATGAAGTTTACATGCCGCCCAATGTAGACTTCTGGGAAAAAAAAAAATTTAAAAAAAAGTCAGTCTGCTGCATCTCCTTACAGGAAATCCAACTATACCCAGAGGGGCTGGCTGAGAAACACACTGCACTCTGGATACAGTGTACTTGCACAGTGACAATTGGGGACAGAGAGCTCCCTGATTAAAATAAACTATGTGAGGGAGAAAAGGAAACTCCAGGAAACAGCAACTAAACTGTGTTTTGTGTTCATACATCTCATACATGAAAATAGAAACTTGACATTTAAAAAACAAAACTATAAATTAACCACTTTGCTTTCAGCCTTTTAAAAGTTCAGCCACTGGTGATCAGAAAAAAGCCCTTCAGCTTTGAGCACCTGAATCACTTTTTCTGATATCAAAATGAGAAAACCATCTATTTTTAGGCAAAAAATTGTAACGTGCAAATCTATGGCCCTTCCACACTTCAGTACTCTTACTGTGGCAGTGTTATGATCCAGTAGCTGAGGAATAAAAATATTTTTAAAAAGCAACATAGATAGAAGTGAAATCAAGCTGCTGAGAAACAGACCAGAATGAAACTATATTAATGAAAGCGAGAAATAAATACGGTTTGGGGTTTTTGTAGTTGTTGTTGTTCTTCATTTTACAGTCCTTTTAAATGCATTTCAGAAAGCAAACAGGAAACTCTAGATAAAGTGACTTCTCCATTTTTGGGAGCCTGGACAGCCCCAGAGTGGAAGCTGCAGCTCCGCATGGAGGAAGGAAAGGAAAGAAGTGGTCTACAAAGCCCTTGCTCTATACAGTTTAGAGCCCTGCCGCTTGGCAAAGCATGTTGTTGTTTGCACAGCCCTCGAGCTCGGCTCTCCAGGAAGTCCTAGGAGCTCATGACTCCTCCTAGCTAGAGATTACACAGGAGCCACCTTTTTGCTGTGTGCACGTGAAACAACTCTCACACGGCCCCCGTGCACAGAGACTCAGACCCAGATCCAGGAGAGCAGGGGGCACACCATGATTTTCTTGCTGTTTTGCCAGGTGACCATGGCTAGTCTCACTTCTTCACCCCGCCTCAATTTTCTCATTTCTAAAATGAAGACGATGAAACTGTGCTTTTTGCTGAAGAGCAATATGCAAAACTGAAAAGGGTGTGCTGCAGCTTGGGATGTGCAGACATCAAAACCCAGCTCTAACTTGTTCACTCCCCTGCTCATAGAAAAATAATGTGTCATAACCCATAAAATAATGAGTCATAACCCAGCTATAACTTGTTTACTCCATGGCTCACAGGAAAATAATGCAAGGAAGACTGAGCCTTACAGTACAGGGAAGGAATTCAAGTAGCATAGCATAGTACTCCCCTCTCCTGTATTTTCATCAGGACATAATAATTATAAGCCTTTATAATATATAATAAGCCTTTATATATAATAAGCCTTTATTTTTATTACTATGGAACAAAGTTTTACTGTGGTTCAGCAGCTCAAACTTTATCAGCTTTCAGGCACCCTTTAATCTTTTAAATCATTAAGTCTTACAAGTATAAGAAGAAAAACATAACAACATTCCAGCTTACATTCTCTATGACAAACGTCCATTCTTTGTCTTCAAACTCTTCAGCGTGGGGATCCTAGAAAAACAGAATGGAGAACTTAAGTCTAAAAATAATTTGGGATGTAAGAAATTGTAATTCAGCCAACATTTTCAAATAAATACAATAAATCTGCGCCTTCCAGAAAACAGTGGAGGAAGCCACTGTTCCTACCTGGATTGAGAAAGCATCTACGGCCAGTCACAAACCCATCATCCTGATTGCCTAACGTCCATATTTCATCAGCATGAGCAGAGATCCAGGGTCACAGTGTCAGTAGAACACCTCACGGCACCATAAATTACTTAAATACCTATCCTTACTTCACCGTGTTTCTATCAAATTACATGCAAGGAATAAGAAACGTTTTCACCCACAGGAAGGTATATAATGAGTTTCAGATTGTTGGCATTTGTTTCCAAATTAGCGCGCTTTCAATGCGGTGGTGTAGTCTGTGTTGTGGCTGTCTGAAATTGAGGTAAGAGCAGAGACATTAAGTCAGCCTCCTTATGCCTCTCCCGGGGATTCTTCTTCAAAAAATTCCCTCCTCCCTAGTAATTTATCACCTAATTCTACTTCTGAACAACCGTCACAAAGTAACTTCTACTCCTTCCCTTGCAAAACACTTTTTCACACTATGAGAATGCAGCTTTAGGCTTTCTTCCTGACATGAAGACTAATTTTGCTATACCTCAACTTTATCCTATTATTTTTAGTTATAGGAAACCACTCAACTGCTCCTCTTCCTCTGATGCTTACATGCTACACATATTTGTAGATAAACAGCACTTCTCCATAGTCAGCATTTGTCTTCATCATACGCAAGATCTCTTCGCACCTCCATAGTTTTTTGGCTCTTATTTGAAGCCCATGCATGATATTAATCACTGGAACAATTCTATCTTGTTGCTGTAAGTTAACAAAAAGCGTGAAGAGATTTTGCTTCTACTTATCCAGCATGCTACAAGACTTATCCTCAATCTTTATAACTCCTCTTGTCTTAGTTTTTGCTTTAACCATCCTTGTTTTGCTTAATTTTGCCTTTAAGTCAGACATACAATCATTTAGGACTGTAACCCAGTACCTCAAATGACTCCTTTAATTAGCTCTCTCTTTAACTGCACAAAATTAAAGATTTTGTAATTAACAAACGTATAACATAAATAACAGCAAAAAAGAAACATTACTTTTTTTCTTCCAGCACACAAAAAGTTGGAAAGCGTGTCCTTAATTAAGCCTCCTCCTTGAATGAATTTCGGCAACATTCCTAAGAGGACATCACGCTGCAGGCTACACGCCAGAGCAGGCCGTGGCAGGATCCAGCAGACAGGGTTCACTGTGCTGCCAAACCCTGGCCAACGGTGGCTTTCCTGGCAGAAACTGTGCCACTGGGCATCAACCACAGTGAAGTCAGCAACACGTCGTACAGTCAGCACCGTCATGAGCTACATGTTTAACAGCTACAACCATAGGCGCCTCATGAAATATGCATTAAAAATGTATTACTCCAAAAGTGTCTTTTCAATTCAGAAGCAATATAAAAAGATGTTACTAGAAATGGATGTCAAATTTTGATACATGACTTTTTATAAAGATTCAAAGCAATCTATTTAACATACTGCACATGAGTGTAAACAACACTGTACTACTAGCCACAATGATGTAAGGACAACTAGATGCCTACACAAATTATGTCTAGACAGCTTCAGGTTCCAACTAATGTATTCGTGAATATCAGATTATGTAATTATATGCCCATATATATAATCACATTAATCAGCTTTGTAGAATTATGCATTGTATAAATAAAAGTGCACGATACCTAGCTGGTTTGCTGCATTTTAGACCAATTCTACACATATCATTTTCTATATTCCAGCTATTAAATACTTATCATTACTTCTTTCCTGTGAGGGTGACAGAGCATTGGACCAGGTTGCCCAGAAGGGTAGTGGAGTCTCCTTCGCTGGAGGTATTCAAAACCCGCCTGGATGCGATCCTGGGCAATATGCTCTAGGTGACCCTGCTTGAGCAGGGAGGTTGGACTAGATGATCTCCAGAGGTCCCTTCCAACCTCAACCATTCTGTGATTCTGTGATCATTTTCATGAGTTAACCTGGGGCAATTAACTTTTTTATTTAATTGCTTCCTCTGATACACATAAAATGATACAATGAGTTCTAACGAGATCATTAATCACTTTACATTTTAATAAGCTATCCTTTAATAAGTGACTGAATTCTTTAATATTTCATCCAGTTCTATTTTGCGCACAACCTTCCTGAAAGCTAGTAATATGAGCTTGCAGGTTTACCTAAAACTACTTGCAAAGTCAGGGTACATGGTATTTTATCCTGTGTAACAAAATAAACTTTTTTTTTTTCCCCGTGCAAGACAATAATCTATAAAGAAAACAAAGCTCTTCTATTAACGGTAATAATGCTGACTCATATCTCTGAAGGCTACAGAATCAGGTGTTTTGCTATTCTGATAACCTGACAAAGCAAAATAGTATCATATAACAAAAAGACTTCTTAATGTTCAAGCGCATGCTAATACATTGCTGAAATGAGTTGTGAACACTTCTGAAAAAATGAACTCTGGTATATTAACCACAAACTCCCTACCAATTGCCTAGAGTTAAAAATAAAAATGAAAAGCTTCAGGTGCTTGTCTGAGTAATCCTCTAATGAACAACCTTATCAAAAATTCACAGGGTATGAAATATGCTGAAATACGGTCACTTGGCATATATGTAGCATATTTCATATATAAAGATAAGTGCAAGTTTTAACAAATTAGAATCCAGAATTTTTAAAAAGCTGCATTTCTTCTTAGCCTTTTAAAAAGCCTCAGAAAAAAAACCCTGAATAAGTTTATACATACACATAATCTGTTGCAACATCCAGGTAAGCTGGCTTCACTCTTCTTGCAAATATGCTTTTATTAGAAATCCAAGGAGCAGCATGCATAGCCCTATTTCTAGCTAACTTACAACCTCATTAGGTGGTCATACTATCTCCCAAATAAAACTCAAGTGGCTAATTTAGCAAGCTGTTACTTGTACAGCTCACTACTTTTTAGGAAAAAAATGACAGCATAATAGAAAGAGCCCTAGCAGTAAGAGTTAAAGCAGCCCTTGAAGCATATGGCAGCATATGGAAGTCCCCCCGATAACACAGCACACACAACCCCATCTCACCTGCAAGCACAGAAAACTATTCACTGAGCTTTAAAATAAAACTGCCTCAAAATGCGCAGCTGGAAACACCTAAAAACAAGAGTCACTACAAACAGACCTCATTCTCCTCCTCCCTTCTGAAAGCAAACGATAACAAAAACTACCTGAAAAGCAGCAGGAACAAATGCAGCCTCTAACATTTTTCTCAGCCTGAAACCTCCTCATACCATCACTGTATCCTAACTTCATTGCAACACAAAAGGAAGATGAGTTGGCAAGAGCCAAGAGTTTTCCTGATAACGCTCGTGCTCTTTACCAGAGTACTACAGATACAAAACTACACTCCTTAGCCAACATTCGTTATGGTTTTACCTTGAACTGGAAACTGTGAGGACTTGGATAAATGGATTGAAAGACTTCTTGTCCCTCCTTGTTTCACTGTCTTTAAAAAAAAAATTATCATTCTTAATGACTGGACATCACCTTTCTCACTCACAGTTCGCCTAAAGTGAGACCCCTCCCCAGATAATCATTTCTCCAGCTCTCTTCTCAAGGTCAATAGAGTGATTCGGTCCATCAGCTTAAACCTGGCCTGTCTCATGTTTTCCCAGCAACTTTGTTAACTACCTCCTTGAGACTCCCTGGCCCTCAACAAGCGCAGTCCTGCAACCTTTCCAGCTCTCTAACTCCAGCCATCAGCCACTTTCTGCAACCCCGTTCTGCCCATCTGTCCACCCACTGCCAGAAAACAGAAAACTCTCCCAGACTAAGGCAAGAGAAACGCAACAGGGGATTTCTGTGTCACATTTTCAGGCTCCTAGTTGAGTGACCTATCATCAGTCCATTCAGTAAAGACCTGCATCGAGAACTAGACCTTTTCTACAGGACATAAGGTGGTTTCAGATATCTGAAGAAAGGCTATCAGTCTCCCATAAATTTAGGTTAGCATTAGAGTTATTTCTGCATCTCTAGGAACTGGAACGAAAGAAAGATATCAGTATAACAAAGGACTACTCCTTCTCCTGATCAGCAGTCAGGACAAGCAGGGAAAATCTTCAGACTGCTGGTATCTTCCAAATCCTTTCTTCTTTGTTTCCCCATGCCTCCTCCCTAGACCTTCTTGGCTGTTAAAGCGTTTCAATTATATTACTTCATACCAGCCTTAATCTTCAGTCTTTCTTCTTGGGTAATAGCTACTTAAGAACTGTCATACAGATCAAGTGATTACTGAGTTCACCGTCTGTCCTCTGCCAGTGGCCAACAGCAGATGCTTCGGGTACTCTGGCATCTGTCCTCAGCAGCTTTCTACTTAGCTCTTCGCAGTTGCAGAAGATTCAAAACTTGACCCAATTCTCGTCCCTTTCAATGCTGTTTGCAGAGGTCTGATTAGCTCAGAAAAAAAATCACTTACCTCTGGTCAGCTTTTATTTCATTGAATTTCTGGAAAGCAGTGAGCTCCAGACACGCTGGCAGAATTGTCCTTCTCCATCACTGCACCATGCTACTGACAGCTCACACTGCTGTCCAGCATACAGGCTAGACAGGCAACAAGGCTCAATTTCTTTTTAATAGTTTCTGTAATGCAGTTTCTAAAATTAGCCCCTACACTAAGCCTGGAAATTTTATCTAGTGTGAAAACAATTTTGCACTTTTCACATCCCTGATCTTATGATTTTTGTATCTGACACACACCATCTGGTTCACACAGCCATTTTTCCTATTACAGAGTATCGCCCATAGCATCACTCCTAAACGGAAACAAGTATGTTCTGAACCTAGATTTGTTCTTTGCTGCTAGGAAATGCCTCGACTGTCTCGGGGGGTGGGGAGGCGGGGGGGGGGGGGGGGGGGGAATCGATGCATTGGCTACACTGTAGTCTAACGCCAGCGAATGCTAGTTTATGGAAAGGGAAATTACAGGAATTTGAGCATAGTATATAAAAAATACCTATCGGCTTCATGGTTAAAAAACAAAAAAAACTCCCCACTGCAAGAATGCAAATCGGCTTTTGCCACGAGAGAGATTTTGATCACTATTACAAAGGAAGTACATTTTGGCAGTTATTTACGTACTACCATACGTGAGTCAAAAAATGGCTTTATCCTGTGTGGCACTACTGGGTATAAACATCAAGATCACTAGAGAGCCAGGGGCCTCTAACGCTACACTATTTCACATTCACAAGATATATCACACGTATTACACCTTGCTTATGCGAATAACTTTGAATCTGGGAAGGACGATATGCATATTAGTCAGTTGTCCTCACCTTTTACATGAAAAAAAGTATACTTTCATTCAGCCTCAGAGAAAGCCAGAGTTACAGAATTCCCCCAAATACACTTGTCCCTCTGCCTCGCTGGCAGCCTGCTTCTCCCTCCTCCTGCTGTCCTACGCCCAGTGTAAAGCTGGGGAGAGGTGAGCTGTACAGCAAAAGCCCTCAAAGACCAAGAGCCACAAGACCAACCACCCCCTTCAGAGGGCTGAGAAAAGGTGGGATTTCAGTAACAGCCCAAAACCTGACAACGACTACCCACTAGCTCACTACTCACCTGGTAAGATCCTGGACCGCAATTTCTCATGATGTTTTTTTAGTAAAACACCACCAGCACCACCACTCCCCCCCCCCCCAACCTAAATTCCAGAGAGAAAGCCAACAGCAACACCTCAACACCAGGTGAATCCTGCTAGCGCATGGTGAGTAAGGGCACGGCCAGCATCGTAACCAAAACGCATTTGACTCAAGCTTACAAGTGAGATGATATGGGATTTGTTCAGAGAGGTATAGAGAGATGGGAATACTTTCAACAACGCAGGTCCCCTTTTACAATCTCTTTTTTTCTTATTTTACTCAAAGCATTTATTTTTCTGTGCTTAAAAGAGTATGTGCTTTTTTGGAAAAAAAAATTTTTTCAAATTTTGGATTGAAGAGCTACTAATCTTTCCCTTTTGTTGCAATTGCAAACTAGTATGATAAACCACGTGTATTACCGACGAGTGCTTTCTGTAACACAACGAAGCAAAGTCCATGCCTACCCTAAAAGAGCAAACATTCTGCTTCAGAAGTTCAGTTTAGCTAGACAATAACGATGTTGCAACTTAAATCCTCCTAGCACAATTGACATATTCACTCAGTTTTGACACTGAAAATTTCTCATTTAAGATCTCTCCCAATCAGTATATGCATGCTTTTACACAGAAAAAAAACCCACGCAGAGGCTCTCATATGACAGTTAAACCTTGCTTATGTATGGACTCTAAAAATGAACTTCTGGAGTGCAACCATGGAAACGGTGAAAACCGAATTCATCTAGCTTTTCTGGCACTTGTGGATCTTTCTGTGAAAGTACTACAAATCATGGACTTAAAACGCACAATAGGTTTATTGTTTCACAATACTTCTTTCTTCCCATTTTAGTCACGAATTCAAGGACATAATGACACATAGATGTAGAATAGGGCAAAGAAAGAAGTGAAACTTTCAGAACAGCTGAAACTTTTTATTTAATTACCACTTTTAACTAGCTGTATGGCCAGGAACTAGAACTAGTTAAAGGAGGATGAATCAATTTCCATTTCCACTTGATGCTTTTCCTTAAACGACTCCAGAGCATTATAAAGTTTTGTCAGCAACCCAGAATTAAGTGAGAAGATTTTTATTTGAAATGAAAACTTCCTACAGGAAAGTCACTATCTCCTCAATGCTTAGCTCTGCTTGCTCCAGAATGACAGATACACTGTTGTAAACAAGCTAATACCCAAAATAGGGACATACAGATAATGCTGACTATCCAGGCCATTGACTGATCACACGCGCTTTACTAGCCAGTTCTCAAGTGTCCACTGGTGACTACTGAAGAGGATATTCTTAACGTTCTCATCAGTACTTGAAACCACGACTTATCTCCTAATCCTACCAGTAACACATTTCAACAGCCACTTACAAATGCAGAGCTACTACGGTGTGAATCATTTCCCAAAACACATAGCTGTCTATTTTGGAGTCTGCTCTTTCCCTCCCCTACACTTTATTTCAAACAGCACCACTGTGCTACTTTGTTATCTTCGATTCTTACAAAGCTCTGTCAGAGCAACCTACTCCCATCAGCAGACTCTGCCAAGGTGGACATGAAGCCAGCAGCTTGCCTGAGATTTGCAGTTGTAATGAGTGAGGACAATTAGCCTTTGTTAAACAATGAGGCCACGTTAAGTGTGCTTATTCCAAAGTGTCAAGCATGCGGCTCCTTTACAGTGAACCCTTCCTAAAGGAACTTCTACTTCTACACAACCGCAAAATGAGCCATCTCTTCTCTGAACTTTACTGCTTTAACTGTTTTAGCCTCCCTCCTGCCAGAGGAGGGAACGATATAAATAACCGTCTTGGAAGTCAGCTCCCAAAAAGGTTGCTGCAGTGTGCTATTACACACTTCCCTTTTCACTCTGGCACTGACCTGCCAGCCCATGAGACGCGCAAAATATAGCTAGCTCTTTCTGACCGTCCTAGCCCAGAACGTATCAGCTACAGCAATGCCAGCTCTCCCAGTGTTAGGGCAGGTTCTGTCTTACAGCTGAAGTGCCACCATACCAATGAGCCAACTAATTCATTCAGAGTACTAGGCACAGTATAAACTGCACTGGCACCATATTCTGCCAGCAATCCTTTGAATTATCATTCAAAGCTAATTCATCCAGGCAAAGTGCTCTTCTCCTGTAGACATAGTGCTTCTGGTATATAAGCTAGCTTGTTCAAAAAGCACTGCTCTGTACTATGCCTGCATATCCTTAGAAAGGAGGAGGTGATTTTTGGCCACTTCTATGGGCACTCTTGTCACAGGAGGCAGAGGATCAGTTAGAGCAGATCTATGTAAGAGTTGGCTGAGAGCACGATGCTTCTTTGCTTGATCTCAATATTCTTATTATAAAAGCCTTTGCTGGTTCCCCAGAGATTAGTACACACTGCTCCCAGAAAGCTCAGCTGCTGGGGTTAGTCACACTCCTTCCTCTCTTCCCCAGTCAGCTGCGTGATGGACAGCACAGAGACACAGACTCATTTTTGGGAAGAGGGGAGAGAAGGAGCAGGACCAAAGAACAGGTCTGTCTGCAGAGTCACAGCGCTGGATAAAATAAAGGCTGTAGTAATACCCAGCATTGGCTCCAGAGGCCCTTCTCTCCCATCGCTATCCTGTTCTAGCCCTCACGCTGCAGGTCAGCTCGCTGCAGTGGCACAACTACAAGTTTGTGAGGCTGTGCTACAAAATACATTCCTGAAGTGGTGCAGCTAAAAATAAAAATGAGTGTGGGATGGCAGGAGAAGATGGGAGACGCTTTTACCTCCAAAGCCGTTGCATCACAGAACTGCAGCCAAAATAAACTTCATTTACAGCTCTTCACATAACATGCTATCATATACACACGTTCAAGAATTATGTACATTTCTGCTTCAGTTTAAACATTAAAAATACTAAATAACATTTCATGCGTTACATAACCATATTCAGCTTGTATAGATATGCAATGTAGTCACATAACGGTGTTAAACTTCTTAATCCAAGTAGAGGCCCTTGAAGCATGCAAAGGCAAACAATTTTTGCTAGTGAACTTTTGAACCTCAGTTGAAGAAAACATGCTTGCTGAGAGACAAATTTATGATAGTAAGCATCACTGGCAACCCAGGACGTTTCATTCCACTGGCCACCCCAGGGGAAAAAAGAAAAGCATATAGAAGAGAAACCCCCTTTTCATGTTTAATGAACCAAGTAGTAAATTCTCATTCTAAGGTTAACTAGGAGCCACTTCTAAGCAGTTATCCAAGGGAGCCCCAAAAACAAAGAAACAAAAATCACTGATTAGAAAAAAATTGTTACTGTTGCCCTAAGTTGTAAAAGGTGCAATTTAAAAATAAGAATTGCTTGAATATAGCTGGAGACAGCAGAGAAAGAGCCAGAAAGAACTAAGGGAATGAAAGTCCCAGAAGTCTTCCTCAGCCTCCTGGGTAACTTCCCACGCTATCATATATGCAAAGCTGCATTGCTTATCTTTACGCAGAAAGGACTTTGCCCAATGATAAACGGAGCAATAAGTCCTAGCACAACCACCATCTTCTCTCCCTACTTCACAGGAAGGGAGATGAGCACTTAAAAACACAGAAAAGCAGGAAGGGAGATGAGACTTTTTTTAAATAGAAAAAATACATTTCCTAAACCTGCCACACAAAGTCTTAAAACTGTCTGCCCTACTCAATTATTCCACATCTGCTCCTAAGGCTGTGACATTTCTGTGACATACTAAATACTATGAAATTAGGAGTATTCTCATTTTGTGGTCAGTATCTATTCTGTTTTGTGGTTAATAGCATAAAAAATACTGTCACTGCACCGCAACTCAATAAACTAGTCTGGGAATGGCTGTGTTTAGACTTCTCCTGGCTTCTAGTATTTGAAGAAAACAGACTAGACTTTAACCTATGCTGAATTAGACCTCTGTCCAGCAAACACTTACACATGTACTAACCACTAGGCAAATGACTAGCCATGAGATATACCAGTGTGTTACTTAAACTACAAGAGCAAGCTTTGGCAGGGCGCAGACCATAGATCTCTCTGGGATTTAAGCTCTGGGTCTAACGCTGTAAAGTTGAAAAGTTAATAAAAATCAGCAAGATTAGGCCTTTAGGAATGCAACTGAAGCTTCCAGGCAGCGTTATTCGTATGCTGTGCATGAAATCAGGAAAGATTATGCTTTACAAACATACCTTAAAAAGTGTCACGGTGATTTCCACGTTTTCAGGAACAGGCCATACCACTACCCCACGGTATGGGTTTTTGATTCCAGGCTGCCAGCTATGAGCCTAAAAGAAGAAAAGAAACAGTTGTCTTAATACCAGCATAAAAATGCTGACTCTACTCCCCTGGGACCTAGCTGGTATAGGTAGATGCAATGGTTTCTGACACCAACAGCTGCTGTCTTAAATATATGACACTACTGAATCCTATAAAAGACATCATTTAAGAATGTGAGGAAACTCAGACCATTAGCCAGAATTTTTCCACTGAACTACAACCGTCCCTTGCAAGGTCCTGCGCTCTGGTTTAAGTACTTAGTGCAGATCAGGACTCTGCAAAATGGGAAAATTTTGCAGAATTCTGCAAAAATGAAAGCCATGAGGAAAGACAGAGCGCTTCCATAACAAGTTGAACTTTATTTTGGTTTTATCCAGATGAGGGAATGCTTTTATTTAAAGAAAATTTGATGAGTACAAGCACGTTGTGCAGGCATAGCCATCTTTAGATTTAAATAAAAATGTCTCTTGTTGGTCTATTTAAGAAAAAATAAAACAAAATAACAATTAAGAGTATAGATTAAATGTTACTAAAACATTTAAACTCTTTAAGAATTAATACGTTGGGGTAGCTACAACCAGAAAAGATCATGACAGAAGACAGTAAAATAGCCTGAGAACTTGCCTACCTTTGAATATCAGTTTGGATGGATGGATGGTCTATATTTAAATTGTAACAGCTAGTCCTGAAAAACGCCATGTGTGAGCATTTCTATTTTGGAACAAATATGCTTTTTTTCCAAGCTTAGCTTAATCCATTTTGTGATGCTGTAAGACAGAAACGAGGGAGGGAAGCTGGTACACAAGTGACTGCTGAGCAGCACGGGTGCTATTAAAAATTTGTTGAATTTTCCTTAGGAAAAAATGTATAATCTAGCTGCTGTTATCTGAAGCCAATTAACTTTTTTTTTTTTTTTAAATTCTAGAGCATCACTCTGTTCATTGCAGTCCTGTTCAACGCTCAGAACTCCAGATTAAAATCCCCTATTAGAACAAATTATTGCTATAATAAGGTTAGTAGAATTTGCATCTCGCTTACCCTAAGGTTATCTGGGCTACTTCAAACATGAATTTACTATACCAATGGGGGAAAGACACAGATGGTGAAACAGTCCTATTCAATCACATAAATCATATCTCTAGATGCCAGGTTCATATTTGACAGCCCCATCACACAGGCCTGCTGCCTACATGAGACCTCTTGCATTCAACCGGGCTCTCAGCAAGCAATGCACTACCTCTTGTGGGTCACCAGAGCCTGCAGCATCACAGGCACTGCAGGCAGACTCGCTCTTCTCTCTCTAATCCCTCAAGGCATACAAAGTAGCATCCTGCAGATTAACTAAAGGGGAAAACATCTGCTAAAGCAGCAGGGGCAAGAAAGGAAGGATGCAAAAGGGAGAGACAGAAGATTTGGGAAGAGAGATGAAGGTAAGGAATGCAGAAACTGTTAGCAGAATTCAGCCTATGTAACCATCAGAGAAAAAAGCCCTACCTCCACAGCCATACATACACACACACACACACACACACAGAGTGCACTCTCTTTCATCTTGTTATTTTTATTTCCTTAATATCGCCAACTCTTGTGATTCTAACACAAACTTTCACAGTCTTTGGTGTTCTGCTTAAAAACCCAACTCCCACTTAGAGCTCTCCTAGTCAGATCAGAAATTTCAGTAACGCTTCCACTCTTCATGCTTACAGAGTAAACTTAATGAACACAATTTTGGGCAGCCGAAGAAAGGGGGAACAGCAAGCAACTAGAGAGAATCGTGTCACCTACAATTTTTAATTCCAGGAATTTCAACCGAATCTCATGATTCTAAGGCAGACGTTTTTGAATAACTGGGCACACAATGCTGCTCATAGTTTTACCCTATGAGTATATTTTGTCCAAAAAAGATGTTTTGTGAGCAGCACAGACAATATTAATCATCATACCCACAGCTCCAGCCTGTGACCCCCCCTCTTCCACAGGCCCTGCAGTCTCCCACAGTACTCCTCACTTGTCCGACCAGGATAGTCGGTGGGTTTTAGGGTAGTGATCCAGAGCTGCACACGTGCTCACCAGCCGGCCAGTCTGTGCTCACGCAGCATTTTAGAAGAGGACAGAATCATAAGCCAACTTGTCCTCCATAGGGAGGCAAATTTAGATCTTCATTCTCTTCCCAGATAGCAATTTTCGCAAGATTCATGGGTACTTACGGCATGTCTGGGACCTCTGCTGTTCTTTCAGTTTTGGCTGATAACGACCAATATGTCAAACCTTTGAGGTCCAGGACTGCTCAGTTGAAGATCACTTGTTTCATTCAAAAGACAAAACAAAAAACAAAAAACAAAAAAAAACCAAAGCCATACACATCTAGAAAACAAGCACTCACTGATGTGGTCAAAGCTTGAGTACAAGAACTCTGTCAGCATTGTCTCCTAGCAGGGCAGTTAGTGAGGCACAATGAAAAAGAAGAATCTTATATATGTACCCATATACACACTTAAGTAGGCATATACACATACACACGTATATAACAATTTTCTGTTACTGTAATTCAACAGGCATGTCACTGAAAGCACCAGCGAGGAGCCTGCAAGTCCTAGCTAATGAGCTTTTAGAGCAAAGCTCTTCTGTGATCAGCTCAATGTTATTAAACCCTCCTTTAGCTTTGAAAAAGAAACACTGTACCACAGAAACAGCACAACAGATAAAGAAAACATCAAAACTAAGTGCCTGAGTTGCTGGAACAGAGGAAGGGAAAGTGGAAAAAAAAAAAGCAGGAGGGGGCAACAGAGGAAGGACTAACAACTCAAGGATAATTTAAGGTTAACACGGAGAGCGTTATGACAACACGATTCTTTCCCATGCCGCAGACCCCTGTGCTGCAGTTTCTTGAGAGCAAATCTGGCCTATACTACATACCCTTAAAATTCCCAAAATACAAGCCTTTGCTTTGGCTTTTAAACCGAATCGGGCCACTAATGCAAACTGCCAACAATTCTAGCCTCCATTTTGAGAAAGGCAATTTTTATCTGGGTTCAGAAAATACTAGTAATTGGACCTGAACAGTATGTCTCAACCCTAATTCTCACCTCTAACTCAATTTCCCATTGGGCTGTACCTTCTAGACCCACTTTCCCTCATCTCCTACTACGCTTCACTAGCCATTTCCCTGTTTCATGTCTCTCACTAGAGCCACCAGGACAGAAGCAGTCAAATAAATGTGACCATCAGCAGCAGTTACCTTGCTCACAGTCAGTCCTCCCCTCCCTCTCGACCTGCAGTCATCTCCAAAGTCCCACAGAAGAGAGCCATAGCCTGGAGAGAGGCTAGATAGAGGGGCAGAGGATGGAGGGGGACAGAAGGGTGGAAATGCTCTGCTGCATTTCAAGTAGAAAAGCATCTACTCTCTTTTTCTCCCCACTGGAAAATGCGAGAAAAAGATGTAGTGTGAAAGCTGTTTTAAATAAGGAAACAGGAGCTACAGAAGGGGTCACTGAAATAGCCTATAAATAGACTAGAACTGGGAACACAAATGACACTGTCCAACCTACTGGATAACTGTAGCACAAAACAGATGATTAATTACCCACCGCGGGCTGACCTGGACCATATCAAACTGCCTCCCACTCTCTGCGGACAAATTTGGAAGATGGCAATTAACAGAGGCCCCAGAAAAGGTGATGCTCTTGCACAGTTTGCTCTTGCAAACTAGGTAATTTCGTAAATGCTTTGGAGAAAAAAGAGCTCCAAATTAAGAATCTAAAGATTAACTCCAATGAATAGAAGAGAATGTATAAACAGTTATGTAGACCCCTTGTGTCATCCTCTTACAGGGAGGAGGGGAAAATAGCAAAAAACAAAACCAAACAAAAAAAAAACACCCCAAAGGTACACCAAAACAATCTTAGTTGATTCCCAGAAAAACAAAACAAAAACGCAAAAGAAATTGAAGATCACCCTTGCTTACAGTTGCTGCTCAGATATTAGATTATGGAACAGGAATAGAACAATCTTCTAAACCTAAATGAAAGGCAAAGTTGAAGACAGTCCCAAACCAAGAACTTGGGTTTCACAGATGAAGGCAATAAATACTACCAGCAGCTGTTCATCAGGGAAGGTCTTCAGGAAGAAGAAAACTAGATGCAGACAAATCAGCTAACTAGAGTACATCAGGAAGATCATTCCCCTAACTCATGCATGCAGTGCAGCACAGTAGATTTCATGAGCTGGAGCACACGCCATTCACATCATGACCAACTCTGTTCACTGCCGCTTACGGTTTTCCATGTGTCTACAGGAATCTCTCTCCTAACCTTTCAAAGGCAAAAACATTAAATTATTCCAAGAGCCTACCTTAAGAAATGCTTTATATTATTCATCCACCTGCTTCAACCCCCTTCATTGCTGTCCCCATCTCACTGTCTCTCCGTAGTCCAGTGTAATTGCAAGTTAGTTTCCTGTAAGGTCCTAGGGTTGACCTTAATATTTAAGCCTGCTGAAAGTTATGAAACTGTTAATATTTATGAATCAAAAATGCGTTCCCCTACAACTAAGCCCTCAATATTGCTGTTAAAAAAAACCCACAAGTCAGATTCAGACCTACCACTGCTCCTCATCTGCAGCTCCAGGAGAGGCTTTGCTGTGAGCCAGCAAAGTCTGAGCTGCTGCTTTTCTTTCCTTGACAAAAGTTTTGCCAACTGCCTAATGACCAGCATGGGAGGAAACAAGGAAAGGTATAAACAGCTCTGTGGCTTGTCTCTCCAGTAGGCTGTCCATGGCACACGAGCCAAGCAGGAGCTTCGGGCAGCTCAGCTGTAAGGCACGTCCCTTTCCTTCACAGCGTTACCCAGGCAGAACACTCCAACAGGACGGGAGAAAACATGAAAGAACAAACAAACAGAAGAGGAGGAGCTGACAACCAGCAGCCACATCCCTCGTCTGCTGCCTCCACATCGGGGCAGCTTAACGGAGGCTGAGCATCGCTCTCACTTGCCCTATACGGCGAGTCCCACCGCGGCTGCACACCACCTGGGGCCAGCCAAGGTCAGCATGACCCAGCCGCTAACAGACCCGCTGCAAAAGGAACAGGCAGGGAAAAGCTGCCCATTCCCCCCCACCAAGGAAAACCTCAACAGGCAGTTTGTGGATGGCTTCCTCTTCTGCTGTACTACAGCTCAGTGACACAGAGGGAGGAGACAAACTACAGACCATACTACAGACTGCATCCCCATGATCATCCCGAAATCACTGTTTGGCCCTTCAGTTAAAGACGCCAGGCACCAGAACAACATTCCCCATCGCACTCCTGCCCTGGGACCCAATTCAGAAAAACCAGCGTGTGCCGAAGAGGAGAGCTCAAAGCCCTTCGGCACGCACTGGGAGGCTGTCACACAACCCACTGCTATCCATCTCCGCTAAAAGTGGATGAGGGAACCGGCAAATTCCCACAAGCCTTCCCATGAATCTCTTCGCTTCATCAGCATGCACATGTGTTACAAACGTAATGACATGCCTATGTATTACTGCTAAAAAGCTACACAGACTACTAAACTTGGAAAGGGAGTCAAAACCAGTCCTCAGGAGGGAGGTTCTCTAACACTAACCTAGCTGTTCAAACTTAAGTTGACACATACGCATTCATGATACACTCCTTAAACCCATGATTCATGCTATTTTTTTTCTCCAGACTTACTCAGCCTTACTCACTGCCCAGGCTAGACGATGCTCAGATAAGGAGCAGCAATTTAATTTCTCTTTCTCATCATTCAGTTTCTGGTCTTATTTACTGGGCTTCTAAAAAAAAAAAAAAACACACACACACACACTGAATACGTAATTGTTTTTCTCACAGTTTTCCAGGACATCACTTTTAGTCGCTGCATTTCAGAACGTCACCACAATTTAACTGTACAGTATCCCTAATTTACAAGCAGAGAAAGAATAGCCAGTCTCTTTTTAGCTATTAAGCACGAAACAATCTTTTGTTTTCTTTTCCAAAGCACAGATTTCTTTGACCTCAACTACAATGCTGGCTGCTCAACACTGCAAGTCAGTCTCCATGTGCTAGACACCTGCTAAGTGGAAAAATACATCAAATTAAGCTTTAACAGCTTATATAGTCTCAGTCAGGAACTTTGTGGATGAGGATGGGACAAAACACAATTCCCCAAGGCAGCATTTTACCACATCACAGTGAGGCAGTCTTTCTTTCATGTCCTATACCTTCATACGCACCTTCCAACTTCCTTATGAAATGAGCCATTTCACTCACTGTTCAGTCCTCACGTCCTCCCTAGCTACTGTCTGCTTAGCAAGGTGGGAATGCCATGGAAAAACAATCTGCAATTGCCTTCTTGCAATGCCTAAAAGGGTATGCACCAATCATGAAAATGACTCATCTAATTTTGAGTGCTTGCCTTCGCAACCTTAAGATCTTTTGCCTGCATGATTTCCTTGTTCAATAATAAGCCAAGAAGCCCCAGAAGTGCCATTACTGAACTGCATTGGTCCCAGGTAGTCATCAAATGTTGGATTCACAACACATGCCTTTGTAACTCAAGTCAACAAAAAGCAGGCAGGGCTCGCACTAGGCAATGAAGTAGCTAGCAAAGGCAACAACAAATTGCCAAGGACAGCAAAACGGGTGGCCCAATTGCCGATTTATTTGCACCACACGCTTCAGAAGCTGGGCTGGCTGCTCTTGCCGAGATGGGATCAGCTGGCGTGTAACAAGGGCACCAGATACTCCTAGAGCATGAACAACAGCAATGCCCCTTTTCCTTTCCAGGCAGGGAAGCCTTGAGTCTGGTTCAGTAACAGCATGATATTATCCTACCCGTGTGCTATCCACTAGAGACAAAACAGACGCACGTTTTGCCCAATGAACCAGTCATTTCTTACACAGTAAAACGAGATGCCAAATCTCAGGATCTCTGAGTGCCATTGCCGGAAAATGCACTCCGATGCATATAGATCCTTTTTACTCTGTCCCTGTCCCTCTAGTTCTGTTGGCTCTGCCGTTACTGCTCAAGTCCTTTCCCTTTCTCCAGTGTGGTTCCTACTCCCCTGCATTTAAACAGCTTTCCTTAGAGCTGCAGCAAAAGAACTGAAATCACAGGAAAGGCACCTTCTTCTCAGCTTTGATATAAAAAGGATCTTTTGAAGAATAATTCTGTCAAGCTCTTAGAAATAAGCGCAAATTTAATTCTTCAGAGGCATATCATTTGACCAGAGGTCTGCATATGTTCACAGGAATAGCAGAAAGTACCTCCTTGTCATCATGGCAACATCTCTTTTCAAAATAAAATTTCTTATAGTTCAAAGCTTGGAAATGCTAGAGCATCTCAGTGAAATAAAGGCAAACATTTTACAACACGTTTTCCCCTTGTTCTACATGAAAACAAGGGCATTCCTCCTCCTCTCAAAAAAAGGCAAGTCCAAAATCTCAGGGCCTGAAAATTTGGGGGTAACCTGCCAGTGTGATAGATGCTGAAGAGGAAGAGTTAAGAAAGTCCATTGCTACAAGGTTCACCTTCTGTAAACTATGGATGTTGGTAACTGTATAAACGGGGTTGGAAAAGTTGTGGCCAGACCCATCTCTAGATTCTGATATAAGAACATTCACATCTAGCAGACTGGTGACTTTTTTTCCAAGATGGAAGTTCAATTTAGTTCAATCTTGGTTCAGTAATTCTGCGAGTCTGTGGATGACCATAATCTGTTCTAAACTCCAGGCACACACGATAACGATGCCCAACTACACAGAGCCAGCTTGTCTTCACACACTTCCTTAAAAGCATCACAATCAGACCCCCTCAGAGAGAGGGAATCCCAGAAGAGAGTTTTAAGTAATTTAAATCTGCATTAAGGTCAGTAACCACTGGACGTCTAAGATCCTGATCTATCACGCTACTATTTAAATGCTTTTTCAAAATGGCTATTGTTGTTTGGTTGCAACATTCTTTAAAACTTAGATTATAACCTAACACATCTACAGCTCCCTACCCCACATTTCCCAGAGCAACAACTAAAATATTCAGACTCCTGCACATGATGCCTTCCATGATTTCTTCTAATTGAGGGACCATTTGTAGTTTACTAAGAAAAAGTATGCGGGCCAAAGGCATCAACATGAAAATCACAGAAAATCACAGGAAAAAAGGGCTTGAAAGGACATCAAGAACTCAGTCTTTGGCTCAAAAGCATCTTAAGATTACTTCAGCTAGGCAGGCCAGTCCCATACATACATAGCACTATTATATCATCTTTAAAGTTAGACTACATTTTTGAGTACCCTAACTATCTGTTAGGGATATCCCTAGTTATCCCTAATTATCTGAAAAGTTGAGAAAAAGAACTCATCATCTCCAAAGAATTCTTGACATCATCTTTACAGTACAACCTCATCCCTCTCTTCCTTCTCAAAGAAGCTGAAAAACATGGAAAAGTGTTAGTGCTTGGTACTCTGAGCTCAGCGTCTGTCAAAAATAAGTAGAAATATTTATCTGACTTGCTTCCAAGAAAGCAATTAGATGAAACAAATAACGTGTTGAATAAAGAATTTTACTGGCAGGATGACTAAGAGATTGAGAACATTTATTGATCTACAGTCTTGGACCCAAATCACTCAAATTACATCAACTACCTAAGCTTTAAAATAAACCCTGTCCAAAGTCCAAGCCTTAGGGCCAGTCAGCATTTTTTAAAGCACCTTTGTGGGATATCACTAGGCAATAATTAAGTAATTAGCTAAAGACTGCTGAGTCTCAGACAAATCTGGGAGCTTATCGGAGAGCTGTATTTAGTGCCTGAAGACCAAAAGAATGGACACTCACTGAGGGACATATTCTAGAATTTTATGGTCCGGCCGAAATAACTTCAGCTCAAAAGCTGAGCTAGCGTCAGAAAATCCTCTCACTTGAATGCAATGTTGCCACTGGAACCTAAGGCATCACGGCCGTGATGCCCGGTACAGGATCACAGCACTTTACAAACCTCCCTCTGGACATTGGTTAGGGCTTGTTTCTGAATATATTCTGAACCCCAACAAACAACATTCATGGATAAACATCCTGCTTTCCATCAAACTTTTCCGAGTCACAGTTTTTGTGGGAGTATCAAATTTATTGTTCTACTTTGTCTTTTGTCTCTGTGTTGTACAGATACTAAAATAGAAAAGTTATCATAGGGTAAGCCACAATGGCCACTTACCATACATCAGCAGATACTGCCTAGAAACACTAAATTTGAGGGAATTTGAGCTAGTTTGCCTTTTAGTGAAAGAGGGATAATCTGACTAGCTTCACAAAAGAATAAAAGCATTCACAGGAGCAGTTATCTTGGAAAACATGTTAGACTAAGTTCACATCCCTGTTTACTCACCAGGTAATATCTCTGGATATTCATCCCCTAAAGCAGAAGTTAGGATGCATAGACTGCAGTATGCATTTGGTTCTGCAGTTGGTTTCGATCAGTATCCAGGCTTTTTTAGCTTCCCAGAGCTCTTGGAAATACCATTCTGAGTTACATACATTAAAAAAAAAAAAGCTTACACCATCCCCATTTAAATATAATTATTTAATATTTCAAAGACTGAGTTCAGAGATTCCCTCTCTCGACAAGATTACATGCCATGAGCCTGACTAGAGTAAAAGGCAGCAGGTGTGGGGAGAGGGAACCAGCAAGTATGGCTAAGTTATCTCTAAAAAGAGCTGCTCCAGGGAAGGGAGGAAACCCAACACATTCCTTCCCTCTGCAAACCTGCCCAGGGGCTAGGACACCCTTCTCCAGCTCATTCATGTTTCCCCACTTCTAAGTGACAGCTTTTGGATAGACTGAGAGGGCAGCTCTACGCCAGAGGACACAAGGTGACAAAGAAATCCCCCGGTGTGAACAACGTTCAAAAGCCTTCACCTGCCTGCTGTACACACGGAATCAGCTCTCCACTCACCTGGCTGACCAGTGACTGCTAAGACTGACAAAGGATTTTTCCTCTCATTAGTCAATACGACTCTTACCACAGAAGACATTACAGAGGTATTTAGAAACGTCTGCCATTTGTTACAACGTCAATGCAAATTGAAGACATTTTTAAGCTTCGTTTTCTCTGGGAACGACACTGTCCACCTGCCTTTGCCTTCTCCTCAGAAGAAAAGGGGACATCACATAGGATAACCATATCTTAAAATCAGAGCAGTAAGACTCGGCAGTGCAGGCAAACTGAGCAACATATAACAACAGGACAGTAATCTCCTAGGGCTTTCAGATTCGTTATTGCAGGGAGAAAAGTAAGGTAAACCTCACAGAAGAGAGGATTACTCCGTTTGCTTGCATACTTTTACACCTCAAAACACACATGCAAGACAGAGACATTATGAATGCCCAAATATTGGACAGACTTCACTCGGAGCTTCCCTTTCTTCAGGCTGCCAAGTCATTAGCCATAAAACACAAATTCATAAGCTTCCTCGCAGTGTTTGCGAGAGAAAAACACTAAATTAAAGATACACTACAGGGCTAAAAGAGGCTGCTTTTCGTCGTCTTAATTTCTTCAGTATTTTCTTGTTGCAAAACAGCCTCTTTTTCAGACTGTATATTCCTATTGCAGGGATGTCCGGATTCTTTAATACATTTTATACTTTTTTTTTTAATTATATTTAAGATACCTCTAGAAGTGAAATAGATTTTTCTTTCTAATTAGGTCTAGCAATTAATAACTACAATTGAACTGATTATCATACACTTGCACTACATAAATACCTATGCTGAAATTAGAGTTCTTATTTAAGTGTTTCTGTAAATTAGTCTTGACACTAAGAGCAGCTTATTCTGAATTTGATGGCTAAATTGAATTTAAAAAAAGAAGAAAAAACAATGAAGACTTCTCATTTATTCTGCTGCTCCCTACAGTCAAGAAAATAGCCCTCAAACATCTGAGTATTTCTCATCAAAATTGGGACTTATTAACCAATCAACTAACCTTCGAGGATTTTCTTCGACTTCTTCTGGTCCAAACCACCACTAGTTTATCTGGCTGCCTGTTGAAGAAAAGGAAGAAATAGCTTAATTTACAACAGGATCAGTAAGTAAACAGTTTATATTAGACCTCTTGCAACACACAATGACATCCTTAGTGGATACGCTATCTTTAAAAATAGCTTATCTAAAAAGTACTCTCAGAGTCAGTTATTTAACAGGAAAAACAACACTGCGTTTACAGAAAAATGCTGTCCTCCAGTCAGCACACTAATGTCATCCTTCGTATTCTGCTCTCCCGGCCTGCAAACATTTCCTAACAGCGAGGAGGATATCTGAATGGAGCACAGGACAGGATTCAGCTCAGAGGTCCCCTCTGCAAATCTGGCCTCTCTAAAGATGCCTTTGAAACAAGTCAGTCCCAAAATAAACATCAATACAAACTCCAGTTTGAAGCAGCCGTACCTAAAAGGGACTGCTAAATAGCATGGAAAATAGGTGATATCACTTACTTTTTGGTAAGAAAAATGTCCAGAACAATTTTTCATTCCCAAAGGAGTATTTTTCTACTTGATTACCTCAGATATCAAGAGATGCAAGTACTGCATCACTTCTCAAGAGCTTGCTAGATGACCACAGACAGATAAATTGGAGCTTCCTCGGCTACTATTCAGAAGGACAAGGATGCTGCAATTCAAAGTGGCTCTCCAAACAATTGTTTATTAGGTATTTGCAACGAGTATAGATGGAAACTCAACAAGGGACACTTCCAGTACAAATTACTTTCTCTTAAATTTCTTAAGCTTTAATTCTTTGTTCAGAGTCACAGCCCCATCAATTCTACAGTTGTCCCTATGTGATTTTGGATGTTGACGTAACTTCCAGGGGTTTTTTTGTTCGTTTTTTGTTTTGTTTTTGAGCTGTGATACCATTTCCCATCTTATGACCGCACTCCTGGTCTCACTTCCAGCCCCCGATCCTTCTTCCGGAGATTCCTGACCCTCCGTTCCTGTCTTGTTTCCCATTGCTGGCTTCTGAGATAACTTCCAGTAGTGAGAGCCTGACCAAAAACCAATCTGCAAATGTATTTCAATGGAGCTCACAACTCCACTTTAAAGTGTTAAAACTGTGCCCCTCTGCCTGGAAAACACCACTGCTGAGTTTTTTGAGCTAGTGTAGTACAATAAACCCCAGGTTTCTAAAGTCAACAACAAACTCTGTTTCCTAGCATATTATATACTTTCCTGTTGAGCTGTTCATGATTTCTGCAGGCTGCAATAAAACTAATATATCACCTAAAATCTACTTTTAAATCCCACCAGAACTAAAGTTACCATGAAGGACGCAGTTAAAGGTCAGCTCCTGTGAAGGAAATAAGGGTGGTAGGTTATATTTTCTACTCTGTATTGTGCCTTACTCCTTTAAGAAATCTCCTTAATTTTATATTTGGGATAAATTAAAGGTGAAATAAACTACTTATTTTTAAACTGTGTAAATTCACTCTTATGGCTTTTTAGGAGGCCTAAACTGTTAGTCAGCATTGTTTGCAGCTTCTCTTGTAAAATCTTGCTTGGCAATGAGGTCAACCTGCTATACTTTGAAAGCTCTTTGCTCACTCGCCATTATACGTTCTCATTTGTCTGCGTACCTTCCTTTAATGCAAGCTGTGTTTGTGCCACTGGGGCGGGCAGTGAATCATCAAGCAATTTCCTTGAAGCAAAGCAACCCAAATCCATGTCTACAATAAGCTTCCCCTCCCCCCCACCCAAGTTATTTCACTTTGCACTTTAAAGCTGATTGATTTCATTCCAGAAAATAGCTTGGGAACCAAATTTCATTTAATCTTGACTCGTTTGATCCTGAGATCACCTTTAGAGCGTAAAATAATGCCAAAAGCAATGGGGTGGGAGGAGAGAGAAAAAGAAGCCACATGTCTACAGTGCTGGTGGCTGAGGCAGAGAAGATGCTCCCTCCAGGATCCCTCCCCTCTCCTCCAAAAAGGCATCGAATTTTAGTAGCAAGTCTCTTCCCCATTCCTCCTCGCAAAGAAAGCCAACCAGTACACCCGCAAGGAAGCTGGCCTACTCACGTGTGACTGAACACCAGATATCATAAACAAGAGAAAAAAACACATTCTTCACGTAATGCTTTTACTTCAATATTTTCATGATCTACTAACAGTATGGATCTGAAGAGCAAATTTCCTAAAGGTCTCACGAGAAGAACACTCACACATTGAATTAACTTTCCAACTTTGCTGCATTCATCAAGTGCCACCACCCCTGACTTCTGCTGTCATCTGGTGCTGAAAGCAGGCAAAAGAGAAGCCACACAACATGCCAAGTCTCCAAGATCCCATGATGGAAGCTATGGGGATCCTACCAGAGGTCCCTTTCCTTCCTGCAGCTCCAGCTCAGCTAACAGGAATGCCCCTCCACCAATATTTGTGCTGATCTTGTCCTATATATCTTGGCGTCTCAAGTGATTTTTCTTACAATGGCATTGGATTATGACCCCAAGCTGAAGCATGCCCCAGGATGGAAAAGTGAAGCAGCACATCCGGCTCCACGCGGTGCCTCCATCTCAACAAGGAGGCTGGACCGCGTGGGGATGAGCTGAGAGCAGTCACACACGTGTGCAGACAAACGGGCAGGCAGCAAAGGAAGGTAACAGAGGAGCACCATCAGCACCAAAACAAGCTGATTCAAACCAGGAACGAATCCACGCTTGCATTCCTGCAAAGCAGACGCTTGCTCATTATAGAGCACTTGAGAAGAGACACACGTGGCTATGCCAGATGTCTCAAAAAAAGGAAACAAAGAATAAAAGAGGTGGCTATACATAGCCACCACACAGTTTTTTCTGAAAAACTCAAGTAGCATGAAACAATTTTCAAGTGTAGACAAGCCTGAAATGCAGAAATCCTTCCAAATTTGTTTGGACAGAAAAAAGAGACTGACAGTGAAACCTGGCCAGTCTATCCCCTACGATACTGGCAGGTATGTGTCCCAGGCTGGTAATTAACCTCATGTTTAATTTTAATTCTTCCATTTCATTTTAAACTATACCACTGCTTACTTTGTTTTATGGAGGTTGTTAAAGATACCTCGCGCTTCAATGTAGTTCTCAAGTGGAAACTGTTTGTGTGTTACACAAACACACGTTATCACCAAGACAGGCTTTATTTCCCAATTTTGTAGAACTCTATCCAGAGTACAAGGAAATATACTAACATGAAAAAGCAAACTAAACTCTCCATTCACTTTGAGAAGACCGAGCCACGCTGATGAGAAAGCATGAGGAGTGCAAGCTCCCCCTAAACTCTTTTATAAGTATATTTATTTCATGAGATTGGATACATTTTGATCCTTCAGCTTACAGTATATGAAGATCTACACCCAGAACAAAAAAGAGGACAGTCATCACAATACAGAGACAGAAAGTTTAGAGAAATTGGAATGGAGAGAGGAAGGAAGAAAAGAAAATATCCTGAAGGATGAGTTTCCTCTCTAAGTATACCACAAGCTTAACTAAAACAAAACACAAAGAATAGCAATTTTCTAAGGTGTTGTCTTCAAGAAAAATCACAAATCTAAGAATATCTTCATAGAACAGATTTACAAATAAAACCAAGAGTAACCTTCTCTTCTACAATCTGTGCTTTGCTCTTATGCCAATATACTTCTAAAAGGAGGTGCCCAGCTAGCATTTTATCAGGAAATTTTCATTCGAGGTTACTAGTGAAGTCTAAGCACTAGAAAACAGCCAAAAACAAATAATTCAGTTTGCTTGTTTAAAATATTTAAGCAATATTTCCTACTTCAGATTTCTCCCCTCCCTCAGACTGTAAAACTAGGCTGCTCATTAATCAACAATAAAAGCAAATAAAATCCCTTCTGAAGAATTAGGTTGAAGATCAGGTTTAGTATCTTTTATAAGCGTACTCCATGAGCTTAGATTGTTCCAAACACAAAATCCACACTGTGGTGCAAGCTGAACAAATACTAATGGTCAGCTATAAAAAAAAAAAATAATTTCCTGTGCTGCACGAGCAGCAGCTCTCTGTCCTTTAAACCTTAAGTGCTTTACCTTTTAGATAGGCACTTGCTCAAGTTTCAGCAAGGTCTGTATGTTTAAGGCAAAGAATAACAACACATAGTTAACGCTAAGGTGGGGGGGGGTGAGACAGGACTGAGTTTTAGCTGAACAATTACATCTCCATGCCAAATAATAGCTTGGATCTATACAATTCAACGCCACCAACCTTTCTGTGGGAGGTTTTAACATCATACTGAAATCTAACATTATCGACCTGGTGTTGCCGCTTTGCATTTCGCTCCGTCCTCATACACAGCACTCCCAAAGCAGCAGCAGCCCCTGGAAGGTAGCGGGGAAAGCCAAAGGCCCAGCAGCAGTGTGACACCACGCACACCCAGGGGCAGGTGCTGAAGGCAGGTACTTGGATCTAACAAGCTTGTACTTGCTGTTTACTCATTTTTGGATGGTTCTCCAAAAGAAATCGTTCCTGAAGAAAGAAAATTTAGGGTTGAATACTTATTTCCAAATGAGAAGTTACAATCACTCAGCAAAAAAGGGGGAGAAGATTTTCTAATTTCAAAGCGTGCAGCTCAGAAAACTTCCATCACTGCCCTACATACTATCAATTAAAATGGTACTAAAAAATAAAGAAATAAAACAAAACACACACACATACAGACTTAACATAACATCTATAATTTTAAGTCATTCCTACTTTTCCTGTTGGGTGGAAGCGATGATTTTGGTTTCTTCAATTCTCCCATTAAAACAATGGATGTAAAAACAAACACTGGAATCAGACATCTCCATATCCACTTGTATTAAAGAAAGTGCTAAAAACATTCCACAGACTGGAAAAAACTGGATCATCACCTTATATGCAGCAAATATTACTGATGGAAATGGAGGTTGTGCAAGAGGCAAGGTCTTCTGGGGTTTTGGTTTGATCATTCCAGTAAACATTTGGCACATTTTGAGTACAGAATTCTCCAAATATAATTTGTGAAAGTAGTACATAGAAGGTATTATTCTACTGTTAGCTCTCATTTTGTAAATCTTTTAGTAGAAGCAGATAACGTTAACTGCAAAAGATACGTCATATTTCTCTCCCAAACAATGCTTGCTAACAGAAAACTATAGAAGTCTTATGCTTAGACTCTGTTGTTGGAAAGAATTGCAAATGTGCTTAACTTTATGTAAGGCCACCAAAGCCAGTGGGAAGACAAATTAGTAACAACCTTCTGGTTAAAGACAGAAATATAACAGTATTTGTTTCTAAAAAAGACACCACTGCATTTAATCACTTCCAACAATCTTTAAGTGGCTGTAATGTACAAGGTACTTTTTTTGTATGCACACAGACACATTGCTTGCATATTTGTTTTGGCATCTAATTACTTAAGTGTTGAGATTGGGGTTTTTTTTTTGGTTGAGTTTGTTTTTTTTTTTTCTTACTATGTTTGATTTGAATTACATTAATTATTACAGGCTGCTAGATTACTCTTGTGAAGCAAGCATAAAAGAGTATAATTAACAAGAGAAGCAGCAGCACTAGCACAATAGCATGCAGATGCACCTATTGAAGGATAAAAATAATTACTTGAGGAGTCAAGTCAAAGTACTTCTCCGATAAGAATTTTCCCCTTTTGTTCTCTCTGTATTGTGCATGCCAGCACGGCATGCTAGGTTTTCATTAAGAATCAATCCTCCCTCCCCACCAGCACAGTTCTTTACAATACTCCTGGAATGTTATCAAGGCTCTTTAATGGTTTCTTAAAAGTAAATGCAATCAGTTCTACAACACCATTAGTTTGGGCCGAACATTACTTTTTCTCATTTTACAGATAATTATTTTGAAAGCCTCTCTTTGCAGTGTGGTCTTTTGCTCCGGGACCTATACCTGTAATATACACAGTATATTACCATTAGCCAAGAAACTAATCAAATAAGGGCCTTTTCTGGGCTTTGTACCAAGCTTTTTCCTTCAAAATTTCCTGTTGGTCACTGTCAGTGAAATTCCACTGGTGGCTACAGCTCTGGGATGTCTAGTTAAGTCACTCAACCAAAGTTTTAACCAGATCTAGAGACGCTGCTGAAAATAACATGCGCCAGCACATTGTCACATTCGCCCTCCAGCTGAGCGAAGGTACAGAACTGATTGCAAAAGTCAGAAACACAAGGAAGAAAAAATACAGTGCAGACAAAATCCAAGTTGATCACATGTACGTTACATGATTAAAATTTGTATTTTAGAAAGGGTTTTTGGTTTCTCCTCCCACCACATCCCAACTTCCATCATAGATGTAGCACTGCCATTTGTCAGTGTTCAAAACACTCTGTTATCCAGACGTTATCACTATCTTTTCTTCCGGCAAGAGGTCTTTAAATATTCGTTCAAGACAACACAGACTACTGAAAGACTAGAATTTTTGCAGTGAGCTGAATTTTAAGGTATCTTTCTAATCTTTCTGCATCTAAACAGACTGGCCCCTAGGAGACTTTTACATCTCAAGATTGTGCTCTGCTTTTCATAAGAAGCTCTAGTCTGGCTTTGCTTGATTTAAAAATAATAAATAAATAAAGGGAACAGACACTAATGATTATTTTATAAGTGCAGTCAGACCGACTGAATCTGCACAACGTCTATTTGCGAGGCCAAGTGTGGAATGTGTAGTATGTACTGCTGATGACTTGGTTTTCTTAAACCAAATACAAATGAAGTTTGCAGAATGAGCTGGATTAAACAAAGCCTAAGTTCATCCATTATTCAGAACAGGCAACAAGGACAGATTCAGCTACCCATTTTTCAGAAGTGCTGCAGCAAAGAATCTTGAGCAAAACAAACTTGGCAGGTCTATCTTACAAAAACTTTTCTTAAAGCCTTTTGCAATGGGACTTCATATTGCAGAATACAGAAACTGACCCTCGTCTTCAACAATTACTTTCTTTAATTTCCCATTTGCAATAAAAGCTGTTGGGAGACAGGGAACAGATAAGCAAACACATCTGAAAACGAGGATGACTTGACCAACCCCCAAATTTTTTCAATTACATCTAGCTGCACTTTTCTTCGTGTGATCCAATTTTGTCCTGCTCATCCCAAGGAGGAGTCAAGAATACTGCACTACAAAAACCAGCTGTACCTCTAATCTCACTCTCCTACAATCATAGACAATCACACAGGCAGATATTTAGTCCAGCAATGCTTAGTCCATGTTTACACTGCACATCCTACCACATTAGTGCCCACAAAACACTTCCCAATACTCTACAACAAACATAACCCTCCAGAAAACATGAGCTTACTTAAGCCCACTTAAAAGCTTACTTGTGACACCAACCTCCCCAGCCAAAAAAAGTTAAATAAGCTTTAAAGTAACTCTACACTCAGGTCAGGTTTTTGTTGTTAGCTAGTTAGGGCTCAGTATATGCTCCCCCCTGCTAGTTAGCCTAACTGAGCTATTCAGACGTACCTTAAATGGAAAAAATGTAGTGCACTGCTTTTTAGTGGAAAGTTCACAGTAGGCTACAATGAGTCAGTTCTTTCTCAGACGCCGGATTTTTTGTTTTATGTTGTTTTTCAGAGTATTTAATCTTCTACATTCTAACAATAATGAATCAACATTTAAAAAAAAAAAATGCTTTCACAGTTGTGAGTCAAAGCATTGCCCATCATGTGAACAGTGCTTGCCATAACTAGCCGTGGTGAGAGCAGGCACTACACAAACTTGTGTGCACAGTCCACCCGGACCTGACCTGCAACAACCTTGCTATTCTGCTCCTCTTGCTGAACCGGGGCCTGCCAAATGCTAAGAGAATAAATACAAACTGAGAAATCAAACTCATTTTTACCTCATACATAACTGGTTGAAGAAGGTGAAATGCTAGATCAGTCTGCTACGAAACTCAAGCCCAAAACACAGACCTTCAAGCAGCTAGCCTCAATATCCTAATGCTTCGTTACCTAGATGCTAATGTTCAGTGCTCACTGCTCTGATCCAAAAGTCCACGTTCATTGTGGATTAGTGACAGGAACCAGGGAAAACACAGTTTTAGCAAACTGTGTTTGGCTCTTGAGCAAAAGAGCCAGGACTTTTGAACTCAAGGTCCTGATCCACTCCTGACTCACCAGTGTCAGAAAATTATAAGACAGATACAAAGCAGTATCAGCCTCCCTTTGATTTCAGTCATGCCCATTGGCCTACCTATACCTATTTATAAACTGGAGATAACACCTCCATACAACCTTGTGTATGGATCAGTGGTAACGCTTTTTATTATGGGAACGTGTTACCTATCATTTACAAATATATTTCTATATTTAGAAAGTATGCAAGAAACTCCTTGGCACACCATGTTCATTTTAATCAGACACCATTACAAAAGAGATCTTATTCTGCTTTGCATTTTTTTTTAAACAGCAATCAAATAAAAGGCATTTCTGTTTTTCCATCTTGAAACAGCAGAAAAAAGTATTTTTCTATAATTCTTGTAGAACAAAAGAAAAGTGTGAACGCTTCACCTAAACCATGGTTTGAGAAAGTAGAAATATTCACACGAGAATCTTCTTCCTCTAATTTTTCTAAAACAATTTTAAGAGAGATTCTTCATGGCCCACTAAGGGCAATTAAAGGAGAGTGGTAGATCATCTTTCTTTTTCTTACTTTGGGATGAGTTTCATATTCCCAAATTGACACAAGAAATATTTTTTTTAATTCATGGACTAGTGAGTGCAGGGTGCCAGTTCACAGAGAAGGAAGACATTATGACTTGGACAAACCATGACTTGGAAGAAACAGTGCATTAATGTCTCCATCCTCACTCTCTTTGCAATCAATGGACTCTTCTTAAAGAAAAATTACAGTTTACTGTGTGTAGGAGGAGGAGAATTTGGAGCTATGCGTCTTTTGAAGCACCCCTCTAAATCAACACCACCAGGGTTTTCTTGTTTGCTTTGTTTTTTAAGGCTATGGCTTGGATTACACAAAACAAATTCTATAGTTTGAAGACGCTCAGAATCTACAAACATACTAAGAATTTCTGAGTGGGCAGCAAGTGCAGAATGGTACCAGCTTTTAGGGTTTGTCCGTAAGAGGAAGTTCACATCACCTCTTGCAGATGCAAGGCTTATGGAACTAAGCTGCATACATAGTCAACAGAAAAAGCTGGATACACCTATGAAGAGTATTTTGCCTCTTAGGTATTTGAAACTACCCTCAAAAAGAGCAAACCACTCCCTATTGATTATAAAGGCAGCACAAACTCTTGATCTACATACCTACACAAGATCGTAGCCTAATGTTGTGCAGTGCAATACAGGTCCCGGTATGCAGGAAGCTAAGAGGCCGATTTACGGTATGCTATGGGTGTGCATACAGGGAGTAGCGTGGAAGGGCTGGTGTGATGCAAATTCATACCTAGCTTTCTGAACAATGACCTGACCAAGGCCTAAATTAATCTGTATTTATCCTGAGATGTGGGCACTCGTGGCACATGCAGTGAGCAATCCAATTAAAGGTTTCTCATCTGTCATCTGCTTCCTTTTGCTTGTGCAAATTAATATGATGAAAGAAAAAAAAAAAAAGAAGAAATGAAAGCATGACATGCTGTGCTAGCTCCTTTTCCCCATCTGTGCCCAGGAGACTGGACTTTGCAAATATTGCCAGGTGTTCAACCACAGCCATAATAAATATGGTATCAAGAAGTATGAACCCACTTTATGTGAAGGAGAGCACTGAAAAATAAGATCTTGAACTGTTTTCTCAGCACTGATTCTGGCATCGTCTTGGTTATACGACCAACTGCAGAATCACGGATACCTGTTTTCAGCAAGGTGCCCAGCTCCAGGGAGGAGCACACCTCCTTTCTGCTCTTCAACAGCTGTGACGACAAGGGATGTAAATATGTCCTCCTGCCACAGCTTGGAGACACAGGAGGAGAAAATGTCACCACTGCAACAATTTACCAGCTACTGTCCTCTCCAAGCTTAACAAGACATTCAAAATGTAAAAAAAAATGAGGCTACACCAAGGTGATAAATTTTGCGGCAGTAAACTATATGTGAATAGCTTTTAAAATTAAAGCTGTTGTTCTTGTGCTGATGAAAAATGAAAAAGTTGCCAGAGCCACAAGATTTGGGCATGCGATATCACAGAAACGGGCGCTGGCCATTAGAAACTGCCACTACCTTTCCTGTACAAGACGCTCAGCTTCACATTGGCGGCCTTTCACGAATAGGAAATTAAACAGAGCTGCTTTAAGATGAAGGTACAGCCACAAGAAATGAAGAAATTATTGATAAGTATTTGCAGCTAAATAACTGTTCCAAAGCCTGCAAATTTGGAACAACTCCTCCTCTTCCTGCTCAATCTGCTTCATTAAGTTGTTATCCAGCTTCCAAGCTGTCTCTGAAACAGAAGTTAACCCTTCCTTCCGATTACAGAAATCAACTTTTTAGACTCTGGGTGTATGGTTCTAGAGGAGAAGAATTGGTGTTACATACATAGAAATAATGGGTGTTGCTCCCAAGATTGATTTCTGTGTAATTTTTAGAAGCAAACTGAATGAACCTTTTAATTAAGGCTCTTGAAGTCACATCCCTGGATCATATCCCGCAGCAAGCACCAGTTACGAAAAATTACATGTTAACTCATGGATACTCAAGAGACCAAGAGAACAAGTACAACCTTCTGCCAGCCCTAGGGCTGGTTATGGTAAACAAAACAAAAAGCAAAAAAAACCGCCCTAACTGAAAGATCTCTATTTCTGTTTTGAAATTAAAAAAAATATATCCTACAGCTTTTAAAAATTGAGGAGTATTTTCAAAGTACCCAATTACTTAATTTGTAGATACAATTGATGAAACATTGATTATTTCAAGGTCAAAAAATAAACAAAAAGCACCAGCAACCAAGACCTAAACAAATTTTGCTAATAACTGCTATTTGTAAAACTCCTGACAGCAACCTGAAAAATACTGTAACTTAAATTCTCTCGAGAACAGCTAAACTGGAAACTAATTTCATATTTAGTATCGCTGTTTTAAAGCACGAGTTTAAATTTAAAAACCCAAAAACCTACAGTGCAGCTGAATTCATACTGATGTTGAAAACATGCAATGAAATTATATCTTTCAGTCAGCACTTTTTAAAAAAAATAAACTTCCTACATTATATTTTCTTCTATTACAACCTCATCTAGCTTTCACTCAAGTCAGACACTGCTACGAGCACAGTTGTCTGAAAGCTGGGTCAACCCTTTGACTAAACAATACCGCAGAAGCAGCTGGTAATAGTGGTCCTTCACACTTTGTTCAGTATGAAGAGCTGTGCTGACTCTTCTTTGAGAAGCTTACAGTTGGTTTCCCATACCCAACAGCAGGACGTTCCTCAGCATACAAACGGTCCTTTCTGCCTCACGAAATTCTGCTCAGAATTTGTTGAGACGTACACCATTAAAAATGAACACTGCCATTTCCTTGCTCACGTTCCTGAGAAGGAAATATAGATGCTGCCAACCTCCACCTTGGAAGTCAAGGCCTTTTGCCACCAGTCAGGCACAAAGTTTGTGATCGGAAACTAAATCCACTTCTGCCCTGTAAGTACCTCAGCCACTATGCTAGCCTCTCCCTTCTTCCAGTGGTGTCTTGGCAAGTACTTCATATTAACAAAAAACACACATAACAAATACCTTCTTCCTCCTATAGTCAAAAGCCCGGTTTTCTTTCAGCATGATGGCTACTGTAGTAAGCCGATGGATCTTAGCATGGAGCAGTTTTAAAGTCACATCTGCAGCCACAGAAGAGACTCCTGGATGCTGTCCAGGTTTTTTATTAAGTGGATTTGATGTCTTGCAGGCTGGATTCCAGTCTTGTAACATTAAATGAGGCAAAAGGATAAAAGAGACAGAGCCCCTCTATTCCATAGAGCACACAGCTTAAAAGATTAAATAATCTTGTCTCACCCTAGATTTCAATTTTATGCTAATTTAAAATTTTATCTGTAAACACAAATGTGTCTCGTGTGAAAAGCAGTACTCCTTGGGAGCAGAAAGGTGAACAGAAAGAGAGGCTAGGTTGGTTCCTGGAGCAACGTACTCTCTTAATCTTGCAAAGTGCTGAGGGCCGTCCCCTCCAAGTAAAAGACAAAGTCTCTCTTCACTTGGCACAACTTGCTGTTCTAATAAGTCTGAATGCTGTCCTTACAGTGAATGGCAAAAACTCCTATCAGATAAAGTGCTACAGGATTTGGCACTCAACATGGAAAAACATTAAGGAAAAAATATAACCATATTAAATATATATATATATAATAAATATATATATAATATATATATAATATAATATATATATTTTATATATATATATATAATATATATGAGCTTCTAGAAGGGTATTATAGTAATTGATGATCACTTATTTTAAATAATTAAATTGCAAACCAAAGTTTTGATACATTTGCCTAGATAGGGCTGAAGTAACTTAAAGAATAAAGATCCTTTCTGTAAACTAACCATCAAGGGAATAGGAATCCATTTTAGTGGCACAGTAGTTCACATAGAGCACTGTGGGGGGAACAAACTATGCGCAGTCATCAAAAAGGCACAATAGAGATGTGTGGGCACATAAACTCCTCGGATTCTGCAAAATAAAATTTTCCACATATCTTGGCATGTTCAATATAAAATGCACTTTTCATCTTTAAAGCAAACAAGGCTTAAAAGTTGAAGCAAGCAAAAATTTAACATATTTGATTCTAAAGCATTAAGATAAAACACCAGCCTTTTCAGTACCAGCAACGCACATGAGAATACATGCGCACGCTCTAGCAGTATGAGCTTCAAAACAAAGGCCAGGTCCATAGAGGGACTCTCAGGAAAATTAAGATCACTAAGCCACTGCAGTGAAGAACAACCTCCTTCTGAATGAGAGCGTTCATATGAGAATTCAGCATGGCTTTATTTATGCACTTCAACCTCATGCTTTAAGTCAGTTATCCTTAACTTCTCCAGTTTCTGAGCACAGACAAGACTTACGCAAAACACCTATCTAAATTTAATCTGCTAATTTAACCTTGTCTCTTGGGTTTTGACAGATGAGCATTAGCATATCTAGCTCTTGCAGTTTAGCACATTACCACCGCCTGGAAATGCCTCTGTATTGATGGCTATTCTCCCCCTACGCAGGCAGCAGGAGGAAGCGCGAGGTCTGTCTTCCCTGCTGCAGTTCTCGGTTGGATTTGAACCAGACGAAGACAGAGAGGCAACCTAGCGGATTAAAATCTTAAACCGCTTGCAGTGCGGGCCAGCAAGGGCTCTTGTTTCTCACCGCTTTGGCTGAAAAGCTAGACCTCAGCTCTGACATCTACGTTGTTTGGTTTTGTTTGTTCTGCTGTCAGACGAGCGATATAGTACCAAAATGAGGTGTGAATTCACTCATTTGTTTCAATGCAGTTAACGTTCAGATATGGTTTGGTCACATAACCTCTGAAACTTAAGCCAATTTTCTCCAAAGCAGGTATTTTCATTATCAAGTCAAAATGCAAAAAAGAGCCAGACCTTTGGCTGCTACGATGTCAGCTCACGTCACTGGTACAATGCAAAGGAACCTTCAAGTTCCCCAAATGGGGCAGCGAAGTATTCTCTCAGCCACAGGGGAGGCAACAGCTCCCCCGCAGCGGCTGCAACGCGTTTCCACTCACCCCCCTGTAGCGCAGCAGCCCCTAAATCATGCTCTGCTTCAGTGATGCCCAGTCCACAAGGTGAGAGACCATTCTGTAAACACGTGCAGTAAATCCCGAGCATCTGAGCCACGTTCGACAGCAGGACTTGCAGACACATGCCACCAGGTAGTAAAAACCTGCCAGCATTCCCCTGGCAAATTGGAGGCAACCCGTGCCAAGTTGATGAGCGTGTGGAGCCCTTCTTCCAGAGGGACTCGTAGTCCTCTGCCATCCCATAAGCAAAGTCCCTACGTCCCTGAGCAACAAGAGGTCAGAACATGGCTGAGCAGAAACTGGGGGCCAGGAGGGCTGAGGAGTAGATGTGCCCTCATATGAGACGCTTGCTGCTGTACCAAAAGTAAAGGAACGTCTCCGCGGCTGAACACTGCTGGGATCTGAGGGCCAGTCCAGGCCCTCTCTCCTCAGCCATGCTCTCCCCTTCTCCTCTTATCTCTCCTAAGCTATAGATATACACGCTCAGGAAAGCTTATAGCTGGAACACACCCAAAGGGGGGGAGGGAAGGAGGGGAAAAAAAAAAAGGTCTAGTAATCAATGAGAAAATATTCCTCAGGTGATCAAGGCACATGGCCATCTTTACCACATAAATAACTGCATCAGAAATAGAACAGGTACCTAAATCTTTCTTGTTTTAAAACCATCGATTTCCTTAAAATTCTGGTCTTCAAGTATCAGTCATGAAACAGATTGCCGGTTATGAAAAGGATGGTGGAGGTCTGCCTCTCCTGAAAGAGGGGGCCAGAGCCAACAGTTTAGTCCATCTCTGCCCAAACTTAGAGTTGTTACTCACAGTTTAGCCTCATAAATATTTCAAATGTCTCTTGGGTTACCCTATCTCTTCTTGCACTGTCAGTCACAGGACAGCTATGCCAGAGAAAAATAAATAAAGAGCAACAAATACCCTGGGGAGAGTTCTTAGCATTTTTTAAGGGTAGAAAATAGAATGTTACTTTTCTGCAATATTCACATTCTCTCTTCCACAGACATCAGGTTTTGGAACTGATTTTGCAGATGTGATCTGAAAGTAAAGCTATCTAAGCAGAAAATAAATCACAGAATAAATTCTGCAGCAACGTTTAAAAAAAAAAAGCATTAACGATTCTAATCCAGGATGCGTATGTGTATACTGAAGTCAACAAGCTCAAGCAGAATATTCCAACAGCTCTGGTTATATCATAGTAATGATAAGCCTATATCCTGCTGTGCAGCTGTGGCTTTGTTGGAGGTGTAATTGAGCTTCATCCTACCAGCTTTATTCCCAAAAGTCGGCATAGAGCTTAACAAGTTCTCTTCCTCGGTTTAGTGCTTTAGTTTCTACATAAACACCTCTCTATTGTTTTTAAAGCAATTCAGTTTGAACTGTCAGTCATTTGGACTGCCACAACTGTTTGCAAGTGCATCTGACACAAGTAGTGCAGGTTCCCAGAACGTGACAGGCAGCCTTTCAAGTGCAGTTACATCCTTCAGGCATCCTTCACCTCTACCAAAGAGGAGCTTGGCCCTTACAGTTACTAACATTTTCTAATCTGTCACTGCCACTGGATAAAATAGTTTTGATATATCAATGCAGAGAGAATGTACTTAGATCTCAGCACATGTTAGTGCCTTCCCCTCAATCTGGCGTTTATAAATTACACATACGCTTTCTCAGTTATAAGCTAGTCAAAGAAAAACAACAACCAACAAGACACCCTTCAAAGGCTTGCTTAAGGCCCTGCATCAGGAAGGGCAGATCACACAGCCATTTCCCTCCAAAGTTACCTTTCACATTATCCTAGTTCACCCTGCTTCACCAGTCCTGCTCCACGTCCATACAATAGCGTCCGTTCCCACCCTGACCCTGTATGAATGTCAGGTAGTTGGACCAAACGTTCTTGCATCTGACCCCATCGTTAATATGTTTTAAATTGATTTAAAAAGGAAAGAAATGCTTTTTTTTTTTTGTTCATAGGGTATAGCTTCCTGTTACCGTCTCACTTTTGCAGCATTCTTGCTACCATAAACCTGTGCACACACAGCTCCTCCCAGTACAAAGAAATAAGGCCCCCAAAACTTCATCCACAGAACACTGCAGCTTTCTAAATCTCAGCAGTTTAAAAATGTAATCCTAATTTTTGAGTGACCCAAAATTAGCAATCTCTTAAGGTACCTACCCCAAATCCACTAGCCAAGTAGCACCGACAGCTCTGAGCAGGCTGTTACCATCTTTGATTAGTAGGGCACACTCCTCAGAGGCAGGTTTTTACCACAGCAGGTAAGAGCCCCAGGGTCTGATGCAGTCAAGTCAGCACCATATTCCCAGGGCTGGCACTGCTTTCCTGTGTGACTTCTCCCCAGTTTCTCTGTATTTCAGTTTCAGAGATGTACAATGTGGATAATTTTTCTCTATCACAGAGCAATCTCGTGAGACTGGATTAATAAAGGACACACGGGGCTGCAGAATTTTTGACCACAAAAATTGTCAGTGCTTGATATTTATTTCTGCACAGCAAAGTGTCTTTTTAGTTGTGTTAAGTTGGTATTGCAGAACAGGGACCCACTACCTTCTGGCCTTTAACAGCAGACATAAATCCTACTTCCAAGTAATTGTGGATGTAAAACTGTAGGGTAACTGATGGAAGATGATTTGTGCACCCAAATTAGGGAGAAATAAGAAAAGATGACTTGTCTACCGTTATCAGGGAAGTTCACAGAAAGCCTAGCGTGGAACCAAGTTTTTCCGACTTCTAGACCACTGTTTTTACTGCTAGACCACACTCCCTAATACAATGAGAAGCAAGAGCAACTTTACTTTTTTTCCCTCCATTAACCTAAAATACCTACAGAGGAAAAACTGTAAAGAACTCCTTTAGTCTGCTCTGAACAGATGAAGGTGCTAAACTGATCAAGGCAGACTTATTTACAGAAGCAACAAAAATAACTTCTACCACTTTTAGCAACGGAAAACCTAGGTAGCCTTGGAAGCTCTTCTGCTTTCAACGCTGTCAACAGAACCATCACACAGTTTCTGGCTACACCAAGGCAGCAACAGAGAAAAAAACCACTGTAAGTTTTCCTGTGACTGGTAACTAGCCTTGTGACAGAAAAATCAAACTCCTACAGCCACATGTGTACAGAGCCAACTTCCAGGTTAAAAAACAAAAACAAAACCCAAGATTTTACACAACAATCAGCTCACACAACAAGTTAGTACAGATACAGGAGAACAAAAACATATTTATATTTGTAGCCTTTTCAATTTCACCACTTGGAAGTCGGTATGAGCCACCAATATGGAAAACATATGCAGAGATCTACTGAAGTAAATAAAAAATGGTGACAATATAACCATGTGTCAGTCTGAAGAGACTGGGACATTAGTTTGGACTGAGTAAAACTTACACCGAGCAAGGCCATATACATGCTGCAGTTTTATTTACAATGTTATAAATCTTCCTTTGAAGAGAAAACATAGTAAAAGAAACCCTTCAAAATGAATATTTTTTTTTAGCATCATACAATATTAACAACCATACTTTTTCTGCTTGTGTCTTACAAGGCAGAAATATTGAAATACTGTGGTTTATTTTCTTTCAGCGCAAAAAGAATCCCTGGAACACTTTAAATTTAGATTTCTTCTTTAACAGTATAACTGATAACGTCACAATCGCTCAAAAAAGGTGAAATTACAATTAGCATTCATCAACAGAAGATGCAACCTCCATTTGAAAATAGCTTCTGAACTAATCACAAACGCTCTGCATTATGAAAGTGAAACACTAAAACTGGTGTTGGAGCTGAGACTCATTGTGGATTTGTGGATTTACTCATATGCAGGCCGCTAGCAACGTCTGAGCGTCCAGCACAGAGCCCAGCACCTATCCTGCCTCAGGATTTGTATTGGTGCTTTCAGGGTTCAGACTCAAATTCTAGAAAAGATGGATTACTTCTTCTTTGACAGAAACAGAAACTCAGCTAGGCCTTTGTCAACAAGATTTTCAGTAACTAAGGCTTGCTCAGGGCAATTTTTGTGACAATCAAATTATTTCAGTTAGGAAAGCTACTCTGAACTGATACAGTTGTTTTGGTACAACCCGAAATGTAAATGCAGTTTATATAGCTCAGAACTGCTTTAAGCGGTTATGCAGCTATTTCCATGAAAGCAACTCTAGAAAAGGCACTTCTGTACTGCTATTTCCTGTCTATATGGAAGAATAAGTGCTGTATGACATTGACTGCAAAGGCACAGTTTAAACAGAGAAGCTGCTGCATATAAATGAGGCCTGAGTATACATATATGTATATTGCTTGTTCAGCAAAATCAAGCCTGAAGGCTCTCAACGTGACACAAAGAGTTCCGGTTTTAATGAAGCGGACACGTTTTGTCCCAAGAACTCTACAAAGCCTGGGTCAACAAGCATCTGTCTGGATAACAATCCAAAAACCTCATTATAATTGAAGGGAATTTTATTCAACAGAAGAGTAAAACCTTGTGCCTTGATACAGTGTTTGGCTTTATAACGTAAGATACGTTAACTATTTTAAAGATACTTCATCCGTCAGTGATGCCGCTGGGGGGTAGCGAGGCAAGGATTTCTGGCCCTGCCAAAGCTGTGCCTGGAAGTCTCTGCAAGCAGGAAGGGTGGTCAAGATGTGTCCCTTATTAGCAAAAAATCTGCTCTTTCGTCCCTTATTAGCAAAAATCTGCTCTTTCAGGTGTTCGTTCTCAGTATCCAGACTTCACCTTCTCATAGGGGGAAAAGTCCAGCGACGTACACTGATTTCATAAAGACACACTGTATCCTGGACTATACTATGCACAGATGATGCTGGTTTTTCTATCATGTTACCAGCTTCCCGAAACGTCTCCCTCTGCTTTTAACTTCTTTTTATACAGAACATCCCTCACTCATAACAAAATAGAAGTTGAGACCCCCAACAATAGAACATGTGCTAACCAAAGAGATCCTATCAGTAGAAATACAAGAAGGCTTCATGGCTGTTCCCCGAAATATTTATTTTCCGTTGGCACGTGGGCTGCTCGGATTTAGGTCACTGTTTTTGTATCTCCAAACCCAACAGAATTTGTCTTGTATAGACCGTAGAGGTTTTGTCAAATACAAGACACAGCTCTCGCAAGGAGGTGGACACAAACAAGTTAAAGTAAATTTCAGTCTTCTTATAGTCAAAAGTAGCTTAAGAAACAAATTCTACCACTTTGATGACTTTATCATTAATTGCAGATCAAGCCAGCACCCTTGCTTTGACAGTTGTTGCTAAAACAAGAAGTATTATCTTTCACAGTACATGCTCTACCTTCTCTAAAATTCGTGTCAGACAAATTTATTCTACTTACTGAATTCCAAAAATCAGCATTTTTTTTCCAGCAGGCAGCAGACTTCGTACATTATAAATGCTTTATCAGGGTCCATTCTAGACAATAGGAGGGAGCCTACGGGTAAAAATTTCCTAAACGTGTTTCCTAAACATGGCAGTAGGAAAAGAGACAAGGGAGTGTACTGTCATCTGCAGCGGTACTATGTCAACATCATCCATGCTCTCAGCACTATGAAGATTGCTGATGACAGGTAGGATGAGCACTGAGGACCACGAGAGGGTAATCCACAAACCGAACACACAGGTAACATGTCTGTTTCTACTGTCATCTTCCTTTGTGATACAGCCTCTCTCGAGGCAACTACAGCAAGAAGAGGCTATGGTAACAGATGGGAAACAGAGAAGCACAGAAATGTATCTAGCAGCCCTCTGCTCCAAAAATACACTCACACACATGGAAGCACAAACTGAAACAAGCAAGCAGTTCCAGGCAGAAGGAAAGAGGTCTGGCTTCCAGAAGCCTTCCTCCCCCGGCCCCTACCCTCGCTAGTATCTAATAAAGGGTAAAGTCAGTCTTTCTACCTGCAATCACAGGCTCTAACAAAACCCCTTTCTTCTACCAAAGACTTTTTGTTAGAAAACCCATAGAAATAAACAGCTTTTGAGGCTTCCATCTCAGTAAGCTTTGATTGAAATTGCCTGCCCAAACTTCGCAATACAGTGCTGAATTTGTTGGCCAGACTTTTTTTTTCTTTTTTTTGTTAAGATCACATAAGAACTTTTCCCCTATGAAACAAAGCTAAAAATAAGGGAGAAGCTCAAGGCTCAAAACTGAAAATACAAGGTAACTCGCTATAAACGCTGACAGCACGGCCCCATCAACCACAACAGCGTTGTGCACCCAAGGGAAGAGGGCTGTCCAAACTCTTCAGAAAAAGGCTAGAGGAACTAGTGATGCTGGTTTGAAGCTGTGACATTTTAAAGAGGTAACGCAGCACAGCGTTGCCCGACATAGACGCACGGGGAGCGGATGACATGCCGGGGCAGTGAGACTGCACGATCCTTTCCAAACTTTCCATAGTCAGACTCCGGCGCTCTCCTGTTGCACAGCAGCTAGCATTCACTTTGCGTAGCCTTTACCCCAGAAGGAGGGGAGAGAAGTGCGGGGGCAGCAAAGAGCAGCTGCCTTTTGTTTGTTTGTTTTTTTTAAAAACTAGACAGTTTTACAGCCATGGACTAAAGGAGGCATCATGTCTCAAGTACTAGATGTTTACAGTGGTAGGAGAAGTACAGGTATTAGTGCACTACCTTCTCAGTTCTCTCTCAGCAAATCTCATGATTACATCAGCCATTATGAGATTTCAGGGTGTTAAAATAACTCTTGGCTATCTTTCAGTTCAGACTGCAAATCAAATCGCATGTACTATATGAAATTGGGAATCCACAGGAAAGAAACTCCTTTATCATGACACAGAATTTTAAAACTATTCTGAAAGGGTGTGCAGACCCTGGAGCTCACAAGGCAGCAAGCTGAAAGGAGGAAGGTAGAACGATTTTAGCAAGAAAACGAAAAACAAAAGCAAAATCTACAACCCAAAGGAATTCTATTCTCTACACGCACAAACTGCAGTAAAGGAGAACAAAAGTTCCATCACCACGAAAGATGCTCTGCATAGAAGATTGTTACTGTTAACAGGAACCATCCTAAATACACCGCAAAAACTACAAGTTACAATATGCTAAGTTCTTCCACTTTTTGTGGTAAGAGAGGAAGCGGTGAAAAATGGGTCAGGACTTTCCTCTCTTTTTTTTTTTTTTTAAAAAACAAATCAAACAAAGGAATGCAAGGGAAAGTTTCATGAACGTTCACTTGCTTGACTTAACTGGATAGAGTCCTTGGAATAGTGTCTTTAAGATCTGCATTTGAAGAACAAAGGAATTCAAAAATCTCATTTTCTTGAGAGTCTTCCACAGCCTTGTACAACTAGGCTACCTGCAGGAAGAGGCAACCCACTAAATCAGTTTTCCAGGAGTCAGTAGCTATGACCAGAAGAAACATGCAGTGAAGCAGTTAACAACAACCCAACAGATCCATCTACCTGCTTAGAAGGCCAGAATTGAGACTTCTGAATGCTAATAGTGTCAGGTGTTACTAGGAGCTGTCAAGCTTAAGTCCTCTGCTAATAAACTACATCTACATCAGCAACAGGCTGGTTTTAGAAATTCACAGGCTGCTGAGTTAGATCTTTACAGGAAAACAGAATTAAGCTGTTTTGACAGCTCCTTTCTGTTCTTTTAAATCTCTTCCTATGTACTGCCATAAACAACAGGATTCAGAGTTTACTTAATGAGCAGTCACTGAAAGTAAAGAAAGTTCACAATGCCTGTTGAGTGGCAGCATACAGTGTGCTGCCAACTGTATTCAATGGTTCAGATTCTCCACTTACTTTAATATGGCTTTTGATATTAACAGCATTGGCTATGCAAATGCATTTTCCCAGGCACAGCCGGGAGGGGAAAGTAAGTTTATGGCACAGGATTTAAAAGCACGGGCATCAATTAATTAGCCTTAGCCCTGAATAAGGTTCAAGAGGGTCCTCGTCTTAGGGCATCAGGCAGCAACATATATAACAGAGAGCCCGGAGCTGACTTAGGCAATGTCTTTGATCTGCCTGGGCTAAAAGAAAGGATATGCAGCATGCCCACAGGCTGAGAGGAATATATGCTCCCAGCAAAGGTGTTGACTCATCAGAACACACCTATCTCCCACTCAGGCTGCCAGTACCACCACTCCACTAGCCCCAGTCATGCTGGCCCATCACACAACAGCAAGGAATCAAACCCTACTTTCTAGGTAAAGCGGTAGACATGGAGGCCAATTGATTGGAAGGGTGCTTGCAGAGATGGTAGCAGGGAAATGAGTAGTAGTAAAGGAAAATATATGGGTCGAAATTGAGGTGATGTGGCGGAGTTTTAAGAGGCCACTGACTGTTTTGAGTCTGGTGTCCCTGGAACTATTATTTTGCCCTCGAGATATGTCTGCACTGAAGCTGTTTTTCAAAACATAACAATTAGAAAAGAAAAATCAAATCAATAAGTGTGCTATTAGCTACAGATACAGCAGCTCACCTGAAATGAAACCCATGGAAAAAATGCAACAGATTTAATGTGCATGCTCAAAAACCTGAAACCAGTTTATTCTAAAATTAGTACACAGAGCCACACAGAGCTCACAGATCAGCAGCTGCAGAATCTGCCCTTAACTTTGGAGAAATCCTCAAGAAAGTCTCCTTAAATTAAAAAAAAAAGAAAAGAAATAAAAATAAACCCCCAAGCCAAAACTATACACTACAAAGAGAACCTCAACAGGCAAAGAAGAAAAAAGTCTGCACTGCTTATCTTCATCGGATTATAGGTAGCTGGAAACAACAGTTCAGAAGGGCCTGCACTCCTGATTCATCTCAAGGGCTTGTGCATTTGGAAGCCCCACAATGACAGCACAGGGCACTGACTCACAGTCCAGACGTTTAGTTGCAGCAGTTTAAGATGTTATTGCCTGCAGCTGTGCATCTCACTCCTTTGGCAGGTGTTCCCCTCCCCATCCCCCTGCAGCAGAAAGGAGCTGCGTGGACTCCTTGAGCACTGCTGTTCACAGCTCACTTTACAAACCTGAAGCTGATGGCAATTAACACCAACACACCAGGCAATCCAACCGTTGCTCTACCTCAGGGCAGAGGAAGACTACTGCTAAAGGACAGTGACATCTCAGCTCCGCTCTCGAATCCAGAAAGCCTCATGAGTCAGAGCGTGAGCCACCAACAAGGTTAGTTAAATTTTTGCTAATTTTAGCTCATGCTTAACCCACAGCTCTCAACTCCCTGCAATGCCTTTCTAGGTGCCCAAAGCCACAACTATTCTATTCTTCAACTGCCAAAACATACATCTTCCCTCCCACCTGAGCAGCTCTGATGCAGGTACTCAACTGTATGCTGCAGAAACACATTTTTCAAATAAAAAGGCAACAACAGGAAGAAAACAAGGGCTGCTTTGTTCACCTTCACACTATGTGCTTATCTTAAAATAAAGAACAAAAGTTCAGTTGCGGAGTTCCTGTATTTCAGGGTCCACTCCAGGACGAGCAGAAGACAAGCTCATGTGCAGGGGGATGTCCCACAGCCAAGTAACAAGCAGCCTATGAGAACCAACTTCTACCCCAATGAGTAAAAGGGGAAGGAGAGGCGAGGGAAACACACACACAGTTCCATCAGAGTAAACAGGCAAAGTTTTTAAAAGTAAACAACTCCCCCCCCCAGCCCTGGCATTCTCAAAAAGCCACACAGACAGAATGCTTTTACTGGGATAACTAAAGAGTTCATTTTATAAGAAGAGTTTCCTCAGACTTAGTCAACCTTACCAGCCTTCTCCTCCTCTCCTTATTCACACTGAGCCGTGAAAGGGGCTTCAGCTCTCTCCAACCAATTAACAACTAATTGAAGTAACAGACTGGCACCATAGAGCCTGAGCAGTCAGAGACTGAACACTCAGCTCAGCTGAGGCCTATGCAAAATCATAATATTTCATTTTATTTAACCTCATAACACTGGAAGAGCAGAAAGCAGTATTCATAGAGATCCAATCCTGCAAAAATGTCTTTATTCCAGTTCAAATCCACGAGGTTAAAAGGAACAGTACACATTTTACTGTACGCATGCAACAGAGCCTGCAGGAACAGAGCCAGGTTTTATTTATTTGTAAAGCAGTGAGAGGAAGTTAAATACACACAGTTTCTCTCTCAAAAACAGAGCCACATTAGAACTTCAAGTAAGTGTATTTTATTTATTCAAGGAGACATCCTCATCCCTTTAAATGAATAAACGATAGACTATGAAGATGGATTTGTCTACACTTGGCCAAAACCTAATCTCTTCTGCTTTAGACTCAATTGTTTTGTTATTGCTAGGATGGTAAACTAAGTCAACAAATTGCTGTATAGAATTCTGTTTCTCAAAGACAGATAAAACCCACAGCAAGTCTTTAGGTCAAACTCGAACCTTTCCACATTACAAACACTAAACTTTGTGCCTGGTTGTACCAGTGAGGTCTTTCAGGGACTGTATCCACAGCTTCAGAGGCTCCCAAAGCATTGCTGCAAATAAAAAATGGGTATAAGTACGCAACACTGACAATCTGGAAGAATCAGCAGCAAGAAAGACTTCACGTACATTCAAACCTCCCATATCAGAATGTCTTCACTGTGCACAATTCGCCACCAACCCAGAAAACGAACAGAATTTAGATGAGAAATCCCTAACCTGTGGTCTGTGGAACAGACAGAAGGATGCGAAAGGGGTCAGGAAGATAGCTTGGTAAGGTAGGGAACGAAAGCGGTTGGCATTAAAGAGTCAGGACTGGCGGACAATCTCCTGATAGAACTAGAGCCCAAAAGGGCAGAACTAGATTTCAGAAATCAAGGATTTTCTTTTCAGTACAAAGGGAAGAGAGGCAGCAGCTGGCAGAGGAGGAACTGCTTTTGCATGTGGACAATAAATGTGTTTTAATTGGCTGCAGGAAGCAAGGGACAAGACTGACCTGTAAAACAGCTGGTAATGATTATTTGGAAAGAAGTAAGTTTGCTACATGATTTCTGCCCTCAGTCCTCAGTCAAAACTAGAAGCTAATGTAGAAGAAAATATTGAAATATTTTTACAGATGGGGATTATTTGGTGTGGAATCAGAGATCCCAATGAGGAGCGTGAGGCCAGAGTAACATTTAAATGAGAAGGAGGAAAACAGCTAGAAAGCAGGGGAAATTGCATGAAGCTTTCCACACACAAGCTATACTTACTACAGCATACCCACAGGGCTAAAGTGCAAATGTAAATCCAATCAAAAGCTCAGCAGAACAAGCCACTCTAAAAAGCATGGTTCACAGCAAAACTAACTCAAGATTTCCTGAATCCATCTGTAACTGTGCCTCTTTTTTGTCACACATTTCCAAGTGATTATCCTTGATAATTAAAAGCACTTAAGTGCTCACAAAATTCCCTCTTAATGGCCATGCAAAGCAAGGAAAGGAACTGAGCAATCTGACAGGCCTGACCCTGTACAAGCAACCCCCAACTATTTCTACAGCAACCAGTTAACACCAGTTCTTTCAGAGGCTTTCAGCACTGAGGAGTTTGCTAGAAAGCAGGGACCAGAAGGCAAACAGACTGGTGTGAACTGTGGAATCTCAAAAAGCTCATTTCTCTCCCATGCACAGTGCATGCCAAATCTTAAAATTCCTGCAGCATCCAGTTATGAAAGTACAATAGAAGAGAAAAACAGATGGCTAAAGCCTTTATGAGAAAAAAAAAATTTAAGCATTACTTCACTTCCAAAAAAAGGATATGTATTTGAAAATATAGAACCTACTTCAGACCATACCTAATTGATACAAAAATAGGTGACTTCCCTCATGGAAATGAAGCCTGTCTTCAGCTAAGACAGTGTACAAGAAAAAAATAACCCTTTTAGAACACTATGGCTTGTTGTATTTTTAAGCAAATTTTAAAAGTAAAGTAGTTCACAAATAAGATGACAGCCATTACATATATTGCAAAAAGTAACATATTTCTTTATCCTTAAAAGAGCTGCTGAATGGTACATCTGGTAGAAAAGCCTCCTAACATTTACTCCTTTCCAGTGCTTTTAAGCAATTAGCAGCTACATCCAGGTGAGCAGCTTTCTTGTGGGAAAAGGAATGGTTACAAAAGCATCTAATCAACAGCAACGTACCAGGAACTTGGCAACCTCAACCCTGCAAGAGTTAGGCCATTCCCATTGGAAATCGGGCAACTGATACGGCAATATTACACACTGAAGCTCCTGTTAGGTCCCTGACTTGCGAGACATCACACAAAATAAGGCACATAAAAGCCATCCCAGAGAGTGCTCATGTGTGTTAGATACTTCACTGGCTCTACAGAACAGCTCTCATAGCTTCAGGTCCAAGTACTGGAAATGATCTTGCGCCTAAAAGAATTTGTCTGGTGAGGCTCCTCTGCTGAGCCTGTATCTCACACAGGCCTCCAGCAGCTGAGAAACCCCAGGGAACACAAGAGAGCCACCCAGGGCCGGCAGGCATGGCACCGGCTCAACAGGAGACCCGCGCCTGTCTGAGCTGACAGCTGGACTGGTAGGATACCCAAAGGCCTCTCAAACAGCGCCAGATGCCAGCACTCAGGCACCTGACTCAGGTCCACCGCGCTCACCTGCCAGAGACACCCAGCACGCTCAGACCCCACACCGCAGCAGTCTGCTCCGATCAGTAGCAAATACATCCCCTCCACCAGCAGGTATGTATTCAGTGGCCTAAGTGAAAGCATAAAATGGCTTTTAGTCTCTATTCAATGGGTCTGCGCTGAGAATTAGGACAAAATTAACTCTCTCCTGCCGCGCATGGTCCTTCCAGGCCAGGACTGCAGCTCACTGGCAAGGCTGAGTGGAAAATCCTGCACTGCCCCAGCTTATTCCAAGGGTAAGCAGAGGATGACAGAAATCAAGCACTGCCAAGTCTTTCATAAATCAAGTACTTACATGATTAATTCAAAGCATTATGTTTTCACAGTAGCAGGAGTCACTAATCCATATTAAAGACCAAGAGTGCATTTATTTATTTATTTTAAATGAAAGGCCCTACAGGAACTAACTGCTCAATTTTTCAAAGGTACTGAGCAGCCACAACAATTAGGTCTGGGTCAATGGGCACAGCCAGAACACCACAGAAGCAACTTGGTTCCATTAAATCACCTGAAAATAAGGTTTTTCTAACAAGACAGTGACAACACCTGACACTCCATCACAACCTGCCCCACCAACAACCACCAACGAAAAGCATTCATCTGAAAGCAGCTGTCTTTAATCATTAATAGGGACAAGCATTAGAAATTAGAGAGAACAGAAAAAGCAAGCAAAGGGATTTGCGGCCTATGCTGGACAAACGCTGCTCTACCTACAGATAATCCTTTTAAAGAGTGAAGCAGCAACACCAGAGCGGTAGTGACTTCCCACACAGCCAGCATAGCTGCTGCTCTTGTTTCTGGAGTTATTTTGAACACCATATAAAAAAATTTGGATCTATGCAATGTTCATAGGAGACAGAAAAATATTAAAACCGACCAGAAAACCATCTAAATTTGCAAACCGCACCTGATCAGTTATGAAAGTATTTTAAACCATAAGTCAGTTTCTGAAGGGTTAGACAAATGAAAGCCTAAGAGAACATACCAGTTCATAACACAGCCTGTTTTGGACATGGACAATCCTTGCTCACAGACATGTTTCAGTCCAAGCGTGTTTACGACTGCATTGCCATTTATTTTAAAATATGAATGAAGCACTGTTTTCCTACCGAAACACTGCACTGTTAAAATGCCAGTACATTGAAATAACTCAGCGTTTACTACATTTCTATCAAAACACATTTACAGTATGGGACTACCAGCACACTCTATAGTATCACTACTTAATATATATTAGAACTGCTTTCAGAAAGAAACAGCATATGGAGTTCGTTTCTTCTATTTTGTTTTCACTTGTGCCAAACTCAGAGACAAGCTTTAGAAATAAACAAAGTAACCGCAGTGATTCTGTCAGCACATTCAGAATTGTATCTTCTCCAAAATTAAGGACAGGCTCAGTTAAATGTAATCAAAATATATAAATATTTTTTCCTTTGTTTCATAAAGGATTTCCACTTATGGAAGAAATAATGTGTTTTAGATTGCATATTTATATAACATCTTTGCTCTAAGGCTCTTCAAACAAGAGGAAACAGAAGAGAAAAGCCTGTAATCAAATGATTGTGTGAATGATGTTTCTCCCTATTGTTTTTTTCCCCTAAAATTCACTCATATTTCACCACCATACGGTTGTTTCTTCACAACCAATACAAGCACCAATACTGCACGTCTTCACGTTCAAGCCTGTAAAATGAAGAATCAGAGGAATAACTTTCTTTTTAAAAGTTGCTTACATATCTGAGGTTTTGAAAGGCTACATCACAACTTCATATACAGGGATTTTGCTAGGCACTGTAGTTTATGATTAAACAATAGGGTAGTTGTTTCCAAAAAAACTCAAACAAAAAAATAGATTGTTCTTTATAAAAATTTTGAGAGACCTTCTCAAATCAAGTTAAAGGAAGTTGCAGATCCAATCTGAACATTCCCCTGTAGCATCCATACTTTAATGCTGAAGCATCCTGCAAATTCACAAATAAGGAGTGAATCAAAGTGAAAATAAAAGCCACAATAAGGCAGTCTATGCAAACAAAACATAAAAAGTAATAAACACAATTACTGAAATAGACCAGATAAACAAAATTACTATGGAAAACTCTTTGGCCTACACTAGACAGCAGGTCACATGAGATAATCATGATAGTCTCTTTCAACTTCCCAAATGTTTTTATTTATATTTTACTCTATGAAAATAAGTTCAACTTCTAAAATGATTTTTTTTTTAAATAATCTTTCAAAACATTTCAGGCAAGAAGATAACTTCTTGAAAATTTCTCTCTCTAACCTGACACTTTTTCTTTAAGACAGAGCAGCCAGCAGCCTTCCAGCATATTTGACAGAGATTTCCAATTCCAATAGACAGAATTTAACTTTGTAGAGGCAATTACTTATAACCAAAGAAAGCGGCCAACGTAAGTGCCAAACTTGCCAACAAGAAGATAAGCCAAGTATTAGAAAGGAGGCTGCAGTTTATTACATGGCAATTTGAACATCTCAGTTCGCAAGGTCTGGAAAGTACTTTCTCTGTACTGACCTACAGGATCACACTAATGTGAGGAATTAAGACATGAATCATCCAAAGATATAAAATAGCACTTAAGCATCTGTATAATGGGGATTTTTGCTTGACTATTTAAAAGCTGTTCCTACTCTTCCCCATCAAATTTAGTTAAGTTCATCTTACACGGGAAGGAAGATTTGTCCAAGCCAAACCCATACAATTAACTGATAGCTGCTGTCCAGTCAGCTCCAAAGCCATCCAGCGGGACCGTTACAGCACGAAATGCCTGTCTTAAGACAGTTCCCAAGGATCTGTCTCTTGTTTCTTCCCATTCAAAGATGGGAAGGAAAAAGAAAAGGCAGGAGAAGACAACAATGCACCTTCAGGTTAAGAAAGACAAAAACAAAATGAAAACGAGTATCTACCCTAGATTAAAACAACACAATTTTCAAGATCGGTCTCAAACGCGTCAGTCAGCTAACAGTCACGTTAGCAGATGACATTCAGCACCAAGAGCTGAGTTGGAAACCAACTCTGGGAAAATAGTTGTGTATTCTTTGGAACACATTGAATCAAAGGCTCAGAGCTAATAAATGCGTTGTCCTGCATGATAACAACAATGCCAGCTAAGAAAAATCAAAGTACAAAACAAAGCCAACAGGTAAAGGTGAGCATGCAGCAAAGCACTCATCAAGAGACACGAGCACCCCATCCTGCTCCTTCCGGAACGGGCAGGCGAGAGAGAGAGGGGAGGAAAGACCAACATACACACACGCGCACACAACGTCCTTCCTTTTTCAGCATCAGCCACTTACTCCACCACCTATGCAGCAACATGAGCTGCTTCTTACCATTTTTTGGTGCACTCGACCATCAGCTCCTGGTAAGAGGCCACAAACTGGAACTTGGACGCGTGTTTCCCAACACGCTGCAGTCTTTTCCAAACTGAAGCCATGATGGTGAGAAATATCAGTCCTATTATACAGTAGCAACTCTGGGAATACCAAGGTAGAGTGCGTGTGCCCAGCACTAGCAGATTTACATATGGCTACAGTAAAAACAACGCACAAGATGCTTGAGGGGATGTCTAGGATTCATATTCTGCCTCTCCCGTCTTCACAGTAAATTCTAGTCTAGTTGAACAGCTCATCACTGGCGAGGAGCAGCAGGCAGTACGAGCAGATGAGAAAGTAAGACAGAAAGGAAGTTCTCTCATGGAGCCATCGTTCCTGATGCACTAGATGATCTGGAGACTGCAAGACTGGAAGACAAATCAGACGGGGGAAGAAAACAGTAGTTAACACAGTACATACTACAGTGCTGCAGTTGCACATGATCTTGTGCCTTCCAAGCAACAACTACAAGAAGCCACAAACACCTACCCCTTTCCTCTTCCCTCCTCCCCATCAATTAAATAAATAAATAAGAATGCAGCAGCAATTTCAGGAATGCAAACCACGAGTCTGTTTGGAAACATATCAACATATCCTTTTATCAGCACCATCGTAATTGGCAACAACAACAAAAAAGGGCAGGTCAGGGCCACACTGAATCCTTAGGAAGCATCTCCGGGAAGCAATGCAAAGTGGCTGAGGTGCTGCCAATTTGCTCCCAGAGGGAGGGACATCGGGAGATGAAGACAAGTTCTTTGTCTTCAAGCTGATGACAAAAGGTGTAACAGTTGTTTCCTCTTATCCCGCCCCCCCCCCCCAATTTCTCTCTCTGAGGAGGAGGAACAGCCAAGCCCCATGCAAGGGATTGTTAGCGCTTAAACGTCTGTGCTGGGGTGAGGACCAGGATGACAGAGGAAGGGGCATTTCCTCAGCTCTGGCTGCCCAGGCTTCCCCTTCACTACATGATACTGAAATGGAAACGTCTCTCCCCCCCCTTGCACTGAGAAGCGCTCATCAGAAAAGGGAGAAACCCAGCTGGCTCCTCTCCCTCCAAACGCAAGCAGCATCTCGGCGGCGTGCAGGGGAAGAAACCTCAGCATGAGCAGAAAGGGGAAACCAAAGGCTGCTGCAGGCGGCGAGGTGGCAGGGCAGGAGGGCACCGAGGCGAGGCCAGGGCATAGCCCGGGTGCCGGGAAGGTCTCCCGCCCCGCTCTGCTCCGCCGCGCCAGCCCGTTATCACCTCAGCGCCCAGCCCGCCGCGCTCCCCCCGCCGCCGTTGGCCGGCAGCCGTTGGGGTTTAAAAATTAAAACGCCAGCGGCGAGGCGCGGGGGGTGGGGGTGGGGGGGCGCCGGCGGCTCGGGGAGCGGCAGGGAGGGGGGAGGGAGGCGCGGGGCGGCCCCTGCGAGGCGCGGCACTCACCTGCCCCGGCTCCTCACACGGGCGGTCCCCGCCGCGCCGCGCCAGCACCACACGGCAGCCGAGGGGCAGCGCTGCCGCTGCCCGTTACTGCGGCAGCGCCCCGCCGCTGTGCCAGTCGCCCCGCAGCCCCATAGCGAGCGCCGGGCACACGCCGCCCTCCTTGCCCTTGCCCTGGCCCCGGCGGGCGGCCAGCCCGCTCCCGCCGCCCCTCACGCCACCACCATCGCCCTCCTGCCGGCGCGGCGCTGCGCTACGCCTCACCCCAACCGTCCCCCCCCACCCCACCCCCGCCGCGCCGAGCGCAACCCGCCCCCGCCGCGCCATTGGCCCCGCCGCGCGCCCTCCGCAGCCCATTGGGTTCTGCCCCACGTCAATCACCGGTGGGCGAAAGGGTCTCTCCTCGCGCAAAGGGGAGAGGCAAGGCGGGGAGGGGAGGGGGAGCTGGCAGCCCTCCCCTCCCGCCCCCCCAGCTCCATCTTCTCGTCTGATTGGCCGCAGCGCTTGAGGAGGCGGGGCTGTCTGTACGGGAGGGCTATGCGATACGTAAACGCGGCCGCCCGTCAGCGCCAAAGCGTTCGGCGATTGGCGGCGGCGCTTCCTAAAGCCGCGGGTGGGCGTGGCGCTGGGAGCGGGCTGTCAGCGGAGGGGCGTGGACCGCGGCGGCGGGCAGCGGCCCCCGGAGACCCGCCGCGGCCCGGCGGCGGTTGCGGCCGGGCCGGGCCGGGCCGGGCGCGGCGCGGCCTGGGGCCGCCTGGACGAGCCCCTTCCCCCGCCAGGATGAGCGGGGTGGGGGCCGGTGGCGGAACGGCGTGGCTGCCCCGGGCACAAAAGCGGCCCCGAGGCGGTCGCGCCTAGGCGCCTCCTGTCAGGTGGGCGCGAGGCGGCTGAGGGGCGCGGAGCGGGTCAGTTGGCGGAGGCCTGAGCCGCGCGGCCGGGGCGGCGTGAGGGAGAAGGCGCGCGCGGCGCTAACGGTCGCGGGCGCTAACGGCTGCCGCCGCCGGGCTCGGTGCAGCGCCGAGCCCGCCGTGCCCAGCCGGACCCAAGTCCTGTAGCGAGGGCCCTTGTCCTGGAGGGGCCGCCGCTGGGTTTGTCATGGCATTTCCCGACAGATTTAAAAAAAAAAAAAATTGGAAGTTTCTGCTAAATTAAACATGAGAATAAATAATACAGGCGATGCGATGTCCCTTTGCTGATTTAACTGGATAACGTGCTGTATGAGCACCACAGATGTTCAGTTTTAGATGTTGTGCACAGCTTCATGTAAAAATACCTGCAGGGGGAAGAGGCTGGGGGCTCTGCCTGGCCCCCGAGCAGCAAGGAGGGATGATTATTCTGGAGGCAGACTGGGAACTTCCCATAACTGCACTAGCTGAACGTTTTGCCTGCAATAAAGTGCCATCAATGGGGTGTCAGTAGCCAGGTGTAAACCCTTGGTGCTATGTTCCAGCATCCGTTTCAAATGAAACGGTTTATTCTGGTTCAGAGCATTTGAAGGCATAGGGAGAAAATGCCACATTGCTTGCTGCTTATTTAGCTTTTGAAGGCTTTCCTTACACCCCTACAGGTGCAGTAAGTCTTAGATCCCAAAAGCACTTTTGGCAACAAGTGGATTCTCCAGTCACGATAACCTGGTTATATTAGACCCTGCAGGAGCTAATCCTAAACCTTTCAGACAACCAAATGAGAAACTAAGCCAGATAAAGCAATGAAGGCCTCCGAGTGGCTGTGAAATTGAAGCCTCGGGGCTTTGCAGTCCTCCTCCGTGCTCTTTCCCGTGAATAACCGAATGGAGCCCAAGCCAGATCCGCAGGCTGGGAAGCTCCTTATCCCCCTCGGCGCCTGCTCTTCCCTGAGCCGCTGCTCTCTGTGCCGGCACGTGACGGGCAGCCAGCGTTCGCCACGTAGAGTGACAGGAGAGACTGTGGCTGTGAGGACAGCCACGGGGTGAACTAAGTTACTTTGGAGATGGTGAAATGCTTGGCTGTAAAAAAGTTCAGCACCGCCTCTGCTCATAATAGCTTAGTCTTCATTCCTTTCCCTTCTCTTAAGACAGATCTACTTATCCAAGCTGCGATATTTTCTGCCTATTTTGACCTGTCCTGGAAAAAAGCAATGACTTTCCTTCTAAAAATGTTACACTGGAATGTGAAAGATGGTTGACATAGGCAGATTTCCTCAGATAGAGTCTTTTTTTTTTTTTTTGGGGGGGGGTTTACAATTTGAAGATTTTGCACATTTGTCTAAGGCTTCTGTCCCAGTTTTGCAGCTGGTCTGCACACACATAGTAAATCCAACACACTTGGGGAAGACATCAGCTTTTTTTTTTATGTGAAGAACACCTGCTCAGATTTAGGAAATGAGGCCAGGATTTCCAGAGCACATCAGACTGAGAAAGCTGGAGGGTACACATGCTTAGTCCTGACTTGGGAAACACCAGCCAGAAATCTGGCAGCTGTAGAGTGGATCAAACAGCATTATTACAAATTCCAGTGGCCCAGAAGAGATCCTGGGTTCTCCTTACCAGGAAAATATCAAGTAGTCACTTTTACTGATTTTATTTCAAAAGTTGTCTTTATTCTGTATGTATTAGCAGGTGTTCATCTGTAAGCTTCTCTCAGATTTATCCTGTGTACCATGCAGCATCCAGGCTAATTCCTAAGACATATTTTTGGCTAAGATTTTATTTTCCTCAAACTGAGACACATATTTTCTGTCCTGTGGAATAAACGCAAAAGATGTAGTGGTTGTTCAGCAACTTGTGTTTCAAACATCATTATTTATTAACATTTTCCATTTCCCTCATGGCTTTTGGATTCAAGTTACACCAGGCCTAAGAAGTACACATCACATGGCTGCCTTTTCCTTCGTTGGGTGGGGAGAATTTTAACTTAGGCAATGCCTGTTATTATGCTACATGTTATCTGCTTATTTTCAAAATTTTGAGACTAGCAAGCTACAGCTCTTGCGATTTCAGGAAGGCCTTAGGAGATTTCAAAGGGTGTGAGCTACTACTATGGAAAGAAGGGTGAGATCTTCAGCTGCAGATGAGAAGCTAGTGGCCACCACAGTGCTCTCAGGTTACTGGAGCGAGTCCTAAACCGGAGCAGCGCAAAAGCCCTTGTAACTTGCGTTGGCCACTCACAGCCCAAAGGGACCAATAATTGGCAGAAAGGGCAAAGGCATGGCTGAAAAACCCTGTATCCTCCCCGCCAGCCACAGCGCCCTGGTGGAGCAGCCAAGGACTGGGATCCCCCATGCTGCCCTCACTGCTGGGTTGAAAAGATCTCGTGTCTGGCCTTGCCATCTTTGAGTCTGGTTTGTGCCAGTGATGCAGCAGAAAGCAGAGTTCAACTGTAGAGCGTGATTCAGGATCTGAGCCAAGATCTAGGGAAATAGTCACATTTTGATTTAATCCAATATTATGAGCTTAACTACGAAAATAGGAACAAAACTAGTTACACAAAGTGCCCGATACTCACTTTTAGGGTCAAGACTGAATAAACAACTCTGACGTGACTCCCAGAACAGTTCTCATGATTATAAATGAAATGATTCATCATTTCATGTACTGTGTCAAGAGACCTGCTCTTCTGCAAACAGAAGCTATAGCCATGTGATGAATAGGCAGATGCTTTTTTATTATTCAAAGATACATTAACATGCATGATACCATCTATTTAAACTGTAGTCCTGCTTTTCATAAAGAGGGAAAGCTGAGGAAGGTATGTCTGTGTATATTGGAGCACGCTTTCACCTGTGACATCCTGGAAACAGCTTGAAGCAGGATGCCAAGAGCTGCTCAAACTGGGGCGTTGACAGGGCCAACCAGGGAGTCCTCAGGGCAACCTGACCCGGTTGTTCATAAGCAGCTGGTCCCACCAAGGGCACCCTTTCTAACAAAAATAAGTACAGGCTTGTGCTTTGTGGTTGGTCTCTTTCTTATCCTCTGCTGACAGGGAATAGCCAGCCTCCCTCTCAAGCTCCACAAGAAAAGGTCAGTATTTGATCTTTTTCTGGATTTTTTTCTGGATTTTGACTCCTGCCCCCTTCCAGAATAAAGAGGAGCTTTGTTGGTAGATTGCAAGCCTACTGGTCCAAGTAGAAAGATGATCTGTGCTCTATTTATGTTATTCCCTGTTAAGCTCTAAAGCTATACAGACTCTCCCTTACCCTTCAACGCCTCTTCATCAGCATGACTAAGGACAGGTTGTTCACCAATAAAGAAATGACCTTTGCTAGAAATAGCTATCATTATAAATCTCAGTTTCCCTGTCCTTCTGTATATGAGCCTGCAGAAATGTCACCGAGGAAGTCGACTAATTGGATTATGTCAAATTTGCAACAGCATTTAGCTTTTTGAGGCAATGGGCCGTGCACGTGAGGTTACCATTACATTTCAAACTTTCCTATATTTCTAGTTCCCATCAAAAGGTTGATCCTGTGTTAACAAAGGTAATGGAGAATTTGCACTGACCACAGTAGATTTGGGTGAAGTCCCATCTTCCTGTTCCCCAACATGTCTCACTAGCTAATTTGTAAGGACCTATACAATATAGGTCCTGCCTTAAGACTCAGTTCTGTAACAAGTAATGCTCTCCAAGCTCTGTGGCAGCACACTAGTCCAATTGTTCTTTTCCTTTTGTTTCTTCACATCCCAACAGTAATTTAACAAAAAACAACGATACACTTAGCACATCATAAAAATGTACACAGCAACAAAATCACAGCTTTTAATCCTCCCTTCTTCCTTTGTTTCTTGTTTGTTGCTGCAGGAATTCCACTCAGTTGACTTTTCACATGATCTGCTGACGCTCAACAGCCACTCTGTATTGGAGAAAAAGTGTTTGGAATATTCTCCCCCCTCTCCACTGCTAGATATTGGCTAGAATATTTTTTGGAGAGGGGTAAATGCTCCATTTTATTGTGCAATGAAAGCTTGACTGAGACTGGCAGCTGAGAAAAGGTGATGCCCACACTGCAGAATTAGATAGCCCAGTTACTATCCTAGCCTGTAATGGAAGCATGAGACTTCAGTGATACTCCTGTAACTCTTAAGGATGTATCACTAAGAATAAAAACATCACAAATGTTGACTTCTTTATCTACAGACCTGTGCAGCGTTTCTAGCCCAGGCCAGGCCCCAGCCTGAAGGACTGAGCTGTGCAAAGGCACAACACCCTGTTGCACCTCCTAGCCCAATGTCTGCCACCCTGAAGGGCAGCCTCACCTCAGCTCCGCCGCCAAGGGGTCATCTGCAGCCACCGGAGCTGGGTTAACTCACCAGCACCTCTCTTTTACAGCCTGTTCATTCAAAGCCAAGAGGCCTGGTTCAAAAAAGGGTGGCTGCAAGCCTTCCTCACCTGCCTTTCCTTTATTATCTCAGCCCTCTTGTCTGGCTGAAATTCCTCCTAAGCCACTTGGCGGTAAGGGGCACGTTGTATTTATCTGCAGCCTAGGTCAAGGACAGGAGTCACGTTCCTGAAACGCAGAAGCTCTAACGCAGGAGTTCAGCCTACAGAGCTAAGACGAAAGATAGGGTTTTGGTGGTGGAGACCCACAGGCTGCAGCCAGCGTCTCCCTCCTTCTGCATGGGAAAACTCTGGAATAGAAGTGCTTTCTCTGAAGGACTTTGCCCAAGCTTATTTTCAACTGCTCTCCTGGTAGTAAGCCTGCAACAGTCCAAATGAGTTTTGTCATTCACCTTTTCATATCCTTGAGGATTGTGTACATCTCATAGGTGGCCCCAGTTTCTCTCTTAAAAAAAGAAAAAGCCCATACTTCATCCACAAATAACAACTCTTTCAATCCTTTATCATGCTCAGTGCCTCCCGTACCTTTTCCAATTCTTCAATACCCTTCCTGTGTGGTCTCCCTGGCCTTTTCGCCAAGTGTAATTATGCTGGTATAGGACATCCTGCAGCACTAATGAGGTAAAGAATGCCTTTCTCCTTCTCTCTCTCTCTCTCTCTGTCTCTAAAAAAAAAAAAACAACAACCTAACGACAACAACAAATTGCTTAGCAAATAATCTAGCTGTTAATTTAATTTAAGATGCCCTTCAGGAATAATGATTCTCTGGAACTGTTCACTTTTTCTTATTTTGATAAATCTATCTTTCTTTTTTCCCCAATTCTTTTCAACTTTGAACACAGTCTTCTTTTTAAACATATTCTATTTTCATAACCTAATTGCTTGTTACACAAACTACCACCAACACTCCACAGAGACAGCTGAGAGGGTCAAGATTTAGACAAGAGAGGGGGGCACCACCTTTGGCTAGAATTTGGAAAACAAAAACAAAAACAAAAACCTCTCAGATAGGTATGGCAGCACAAGTGGAAAAGCAAGACCCTTTTTCCAAAGACACAGAACAAGAAGCTAAAGACCCTTTTCTAAGAGCCTGGGCATTAAAGAAGAGGTGGAGCAAGTTTGGAGGGAGTCTTGCTTCCTACCTCCGAAACGCACACCTGTTTAATACAGATCTGGAGCTGCTCGTTTCCAGCAGGTCAAACCTCTGATTAACCAGCAGTAGATGCCTCATTGAGGCATCTAAGGAAATTACAGGTTCAAAGGCAGGGAGGGCAGAGAGTGAAGGCTGTACAGTCCATACATTCTTTTTACTGAGATCCTGTTTATTAGAAAAGGAGTAACTGGACATGCAGTCAATGGAGAATACTGTACCAGAAAAAAGTTAACCCTTTTAACTGTATTTCTGTAACTCTGCATGAATACCAGAGGAATCATAAAATATAATGCAGCTGTCTCCAAAGATTATGCAGGAAATTCCTCTTTGCCCAAACATCTTATCGTATGTTGTCTTTAAAGAGAATGCCTAGTTAACTTTGGATCTGCGCCATCAGTCATCCCCACAGTATATTCGTAACAGAGGCATGCTTCCTTGGAGTAGATATATTAAAAATGCACAGACCATCATAGATCAAATCTGAGGCCCTCTTGGAAGCCTGTTTAAAGCAATTACCTTGCAGATGTGATAAGATCTATTATGCAAACCTGAATTTCTACTAGACTAAGAGAAAATTCATAGCTAACAACTTGCAAGACCAAAATCCCAAACATCATACAAGACATTCGTGCTTGATGAAAAAAACTTTGAAGTGCAGAGTCAGAATATGTACATGTAGCGTGGCCTTAGTCCTGCAGAAGTCTTACTGTTAGCAAAAGTTTAGGTACTGAAAATGAATCCCATGGACCTATTCATACATGCAAAGAAATTCAAGCGTTTGCAGGCCTTAGTGGTGGGTCTTGGGGAGATGTGAGACAGTACAGAAGAGAGAATCAAATCGGTCTTGAAAGGACAAGCAATTAACTGGATTGACAACCTGATTGCAAAGTTTCCTGCTCCAACATTTACAATCTCAGCAGCCATCCAGTTTAGATTTTGTTTCTACTTAATCTGGAACTGAAACAAAATAAGCACACCCAAGTTATGTAACTCCAGACTCAGAAACTGAACTTCAATACGTCCAGGTTAACACTTGTGGACTTAAACAGTGTTCTCAGTTATTTTGAACCAAGCGTATCACCTTAAATTGTCATCAAGCAATACTATGGGGCTACACAGGACCAACAGCTCAGAGATGCGTTCTAATTTCCCTGTAATTTTTCAAATCGTATATATATTAAAGTCACAAAGTCAGAAAATGCAGGGACAGTTAAATTGCAAAATGCTGCATGCAATAATACTCTTCATCAATATAAAAGGGTGCAAGTTTACTTACTAGGTGCTCCACAGACTATGCATCATCCCACGCAGAAAAGGTACCTCTCCCAAGTGGTCCTGGCGCTATGGTAAGAGAGCATTCTGGTCCATATGCTCCGGCAGGGGTGTGGGCTGAAATCCATCTGGTGATTAGTCATTAAATACTTCCAAGACATAAAACAGCATTCCTTTACCACCTCAAACTCTGCCTACTGTTGGCAGCCCCAGCACCATGAAAAAAAAGTACAAATGTTAACTCATTCAAGCAGTGGTGCTTTTACTTATGCAGAGAGCCGACCACCCAAGCCAGAGAAGGTGATCACCGCTCTTCAGCCCTTGCAGACAAGACAGACTCACTGGCTACCCTGAGGCCCCAAAGAACACTTTGTCCGTTGGAAAGAGGTACATTAAACACTTAAGGTAGTAACCTAAGTTCTCCAGTGGTACTAATATCCAGCACAATTTAGTGACTGGGTGGGTGGTTGAAGCACAGTTAGGAAAAAAGTGCTGAGCTCACTACAAAAGGGACTTCGGACTCATTCTGCCAGGCAGGAGTAGCCAGATCACGGCAGCGTCTGGCCTTTGCCCCTCTTTAGAATCTCATTTTTGATAAATCCCTCTGCAAGAGCTGGTGTAGGACATACAGCCTTACCAATAATGTATCCCTATGGCAGCTCCCTCAGTGAGTCCCCAGCTCAAGGAATAAGTTGCTAGATTTAGGTATTTTTCATCCACCGTCTAGGGAAAGGACATGAAGAATTTTTTTCTCTGAGCAGTTTTAGGAGCCTTAGCGACTGTTTGCACACCCTCAGAAGGAGTGAATGCTTTGCCAACTCTGTAGAGGGACAATCCAAAAAAAGGAAATCTCCTCTTTGGGCTATTTTCTAACTGCATATACGTGACACCGTGATGCCTAGGTCCATCTTCAATCACTCATTTTGAAACAAAAGATGTGAGGGCATACGTGGGTTCTTCTCTAGAGAAGCCATAATTCCAGGAGCCCAGCGACTGTCATGCAACCCGGGGCAAGCGTGGGAAGAATATGATGGCCGTGTTCGGAGAGGTAACCCAATCGGTCACCACAAATGCCTCCCTTTCACCTCTAATCAGAGCTCTGAGGTTCAGCAAAGGAGTACCTACACAACAGCAACAAAAGGCTGGTGAAGGCATCTCAGCCTCTTTCTTCTGGCAAAAATTTCTGTAGCATCCAAGCTAGCAAAAACTTTCTGTTTTGGGAAACAACAGATACATCAAGCATTCTGGCAAAGCCCAGGAGAAATGACAGTTCAGTGATGTTGAAAAGAAAACTATCAGGGAGAGATTAGTTTGTCTCACAGTCTTTCTTTATGCTCTCTGCCGAAGAAGAACAAGAGTCCTTTCATGCATATTGAATTTACTTATAGCGTGAATCCACTTCTGTCAGTAGGTCTGTAAGCGTTGCCAGTTTAGAGAAATGCGTGATCACTGCTGTCTGGCACCTGCCCTCTGCACGCCTCTAAGAGCCAAAGTTTTCTAGCCGCTTGTTCTGCTGCGTACTCTGCTCGTTTTACGCTGGAGCACCACATTTTGAATATAGCATTCAGGACATTTGCTGGGCTATCAGTTCAAAACTTTTTCTTCATCGATAACTGTGCAGCACAGCTTTCTGATTGCCCTCCCCTGTCCCAGGGTTTGACGATGGAGAGCAGGCAAAGCAAAACCAGATCTCTCGCTGGGATCAGGGGCTGTGCTGATACAGAGCACTCTCTGCAGGGGCTTGGCACCACCATCATTTCAGCTGACAATTATTTGAAAGCGAACCCTGTTTCCGCTGATGCCTCAGTGCCAGACCATCCATGGGAGTTTTGATAGTGGAGTAGCTCCTGCTAGGCAGGCTGCACAACTAGACGGGGGCCCACAGGCTGTGAAAAGCTCAGATTCAGGTAATGGAGATGGAGGGAGGTAAGGGTGCAATCTCCTGTTAACAGGAGGCAGTCCCAGCTCATCACTCCCACCACCTTGCAGAGAAAACAGCCACCAGCACTGCCGGTTGTCAGGCAGCACCTCTCTCAACACAACACACCGGAGCTCAGCTACTGCTTTGCAGCAGCTGACCCTTGCATGCCGCGGTGTTGCAGCTTGTGCAGAAACCATAATCCCTGAGCAGACACAGCTATGCTACAACCATTCTCCTGAGAATCTGTCCAGGTAGCAGATGTGTATCACATGCTGGCCATCCAGTCTCCTCCCAAATCTAAGATGTCCATGAGCTCGAAGCTTAGATACAAAGTCTGAGGTCTAGAAGATTTAGGTCCTTTCCTGATAGACATGATCACAAATGAAAGTAGTATGGACTTTGTTCCTGGCTCCTGCTTTTCTTCTTCACGTCCCTCTGGCAACCCAAAAGTGACAGCAGTCCAACCGAACTGGTGGCTCATGGCTTTGCTGTGAGGCAGTAAAACCCAGGAGGTACCAGGAATGGCATCTCAGGCCCAGCTGTGTCACGGACAGGGGAACGGATGGCATAACTGGAGGGCTAGCGCGGCCCAGCAGGCTTTGGTGGCTGGGCACCTCTTTCGAGGCACTTCTGTGAGCTGGTGCCCTACAGAGCAAGCCTGGTACTGCCTCTGTGGCCCCTGCTCAGCAGAGGACCAGCGCCCAGTGGCTTGCAGATGAGGATGTCAAGTGGAACAGCAGTAGCTCCCAGGAGCTGGCCTCGTACAGCTTGGGGAAGACAGCAGAACAGGCCTCCCCATGTCCTCTGGTCTGTGGGAGGAGTGGATGGTCCCAGCCAAGCACGTTAATGGTACCTGCGAAGAAGCAGTTTGATTAAGGCTCTGAAAGTTGCATCCAGTGCCAGCTCTGCCAAAGGTCAGTTTATGCAACCTCTCAGTTATCTCTGCAACAAAAAGGTAACGATGCTTACCTACCTTTAAAGGTAGGATTAAAATACTCAATGTTCTGTGAGGGCCAACGACAGGCTACAGCCAATAGTAAAGATAAGACTTGCATTCCAGGTTTTGTGATTTCCAACACAGTTCCCCTTCTGGTAGGCTAAAAATCATTTTGTCAGGGAAGGAACAATTGCTAAACCAATTCTGCTGTGCACCTGCATGTGATCTTTTTCTACAAGTAGCCAGGATGCAAGTGGATATTCTCAGCACAGGGAAGGGCACCTCTCTCTTTTCCTTTACCAGCCTTCTAGTTGAGAGGGCAAACTGCAAAGGGGGTAGAATGGCTCAACCTATAGTTACATGCTCTTACATGCTCCTGTTATTTATTTAAAGCATTGACAAAAGTACTTATTTTCCCCTAGCATGTGTGTTAGAATAGCTGAACTGAGTTTAGCAAATCTCCCTGCCCAAAACATCAACCTGAAGCAGAGTCACGAAACCAGACATGAAAATTTTGGCAGATTTATAAGGAACTAAAAAAAGAGGCTCTGCCATCTGCAATCTTAATAACTGTAGAAGCACTTCAGTTTGCTTGACCCACAACATCAGACACTGTTGACCTCATTGCTTGCCACAAAATCATGATGCATCCCTCAGTGCATGGCAGCATCACCTCAGTGAGCCTAAAATAAAACCCACAGAAAGGTTTTATGTAACGCCAAAGCTACAAGATCTCTAATGTAGTTTTCTACCAAGAAAAAGAGCCAAGAACAGCTTAAATTCATTAGCTAATGGCCTGTGACAATGAAGGACAAAGGCAATTATTATGCACATCTCTCAACTGATTGTTTCAGTATAAAGAAAATGCAACAAATTATTGTTCTCCCATATTAATGTATCATAAAGGATTACTAACACACCTATTTGGAAAAATATATCCCTTTCAAAATGCAGGCTAATGCTGGATAAATTCGATTTTTATAGATGAAAGCTTGGTGGAAAATCAAGATTTTATTAGAGCCACAGACAATCACATTACACTTTTATATGATATGAAGTCTTCACTCTTGAATCAGGAAATTGATCTAGGGAAATTTTTTCTCCCAAAGACTTATCAATTCCCTGAGCATCTCTTATTGTATCTCAAATACTTAGCCTGAGATGCAATAGCCAGAGGCATTCTTAATATCTGTTTTTATTTATAGAAAAATCAAAAAATATATGTCACACGGAGTCTTTAAAATGAGGATCCCTGTATAGTAGCTATGGGTACATTTCTTTCATTGGAATGGGAAAGAAGTCAAATTTGCCGTGCATCTGGAACAGTAACAAACATTATTTCACATCTATGTCATTAACACAAACTTTCCATCAAGCTTCAGTTTAGGAAAATCATAATTTTGCAAGACGTTGAGACTCATAATGAGCATCAAGGCCCACACAGAAATTGAATCAGATTTACGGTTAGATAGCCGGAAGCCTGTGGGTCTGTTTCTGAAATGAAGAAAATGACGTCCTAATATGGGAAGGGAAAGGCATCTCACCAGTTTCAGCAAAACGTATGCTACGTCAAGCTCCTTTTCATTTTTTTAGTGCTGACAGGTGAAGTATCAAGTCATGCTGAGGAGAGGACGCCTCACCTGAATCTGCCAAGAGAAGTAAATTCAGACTAAACAGGATCCCACAAGGTCTGCCATGGTTTCAGGGTCTCATCCTGTCCCCTTGCACATGAGTGAGGGGCCTGCCAAGTCTCCGGGAGGCTGCCAACACCTGCTCCTTCGTGGAAAGGGATACACTACCCCCGGCTGTATTGCGTGGCGCCGAAGGAAATCCATCGAGGTGTCTGGCCGCTCGCACCAAACATGGCCATGGCTTTCTCTTAGCTACAGTGACAACTGGAGGTTTTCTGAAGCTGTGGCTGCTTCTCCCATGCTCGCCCCTTGCTAGCAAGACGCCAGCTAACTACTGTTGACAGAGACTTCTCCCAAAGACATTCTCCCAGAGGCGTTCTTCTGTGCTGGCTGTTGCAACAACACTATTGATTTTCAGTTGTAGCTGGATTCTATAAATAGTTTTGTTTCTGCTTTCCCCAGACTTGCGTTCAAAGCAGTTTCCTGGTGCCTGGCAAACAGCAAGGCACTCTGATCTTTCACATGGCAATCCTTAAAAGTAGTGCATGGGACTGGCCACGTACTGCACAGCAGCCCAATATATCTGCTCCAGCACATCCAGACGGCAAAAGGTTTTGCCATCTTGAATAGGCTGGGAGACAGTAACACATGCATATTAAAGGTGGAAGAGTCCTCTAGTGTATAATGCTGGCCAAAAAGGCTCCTTCTGCAAAGGCTTTGTAATCCGTCCCACATCCATCCTGAAACGGACAGAGCTGAGGGTGGATTTCAGCATCCCAGCATGCTGCAGGTGTGCAATGATACTTTATCCCACAGGTTCTGAGGCGTCTACTCTAAGGTTTTACCATGTTGTTTCCCCTCTTCCACAGAACAGTCTTCAAACGTTTCCTCTTTGCAGCTGACACATGTATTATAAGCTACTGAGACTGTAATAAAATGCGCAATATGGACTATATATACACACACATACATATATATATATATATGTATATGGAGTGTTACAAATTATGAAATTCAATGTCACTTTGTAGAAGTCATGAAAACTCTAATTCCCAGTAACCCCTCTAGAGACTCGGGCATAAGTTTATACACTAAAATGTCAAAATCATAAAAACCCTGATTTTCCACTGCTTATTTTGCACTGTAGTGAGGTAGCTATCCCATTACATTTCATAAATACAGTGACTCAGAAGTCATTAGTATGCTGAATAACAAGCTTACCACGACAATGCAGTGCTTTACATTTTAAGCGACTGGTTTTCACAGAGCGCTTGCACTGCCCACTTTAAATACTACAAATAAATGTGAGCTCTGGGGGAAAAGTGTTGTTGCTGGGTTTTGTGTTTTGTTTTTTGTTAAGGGGAGGAATATCGCTAATAAGAAAGCTGGGGTCGTAGTTACAAGCAGTAGTAGACGCAGGTTTTCTGAATGGCAGGGACAAAAGAGGCAGGCATGTCCTGCTGCTACAGCACGAGGGAGAGCTTCCAAGAGAGTATCACGTTCGGGAGACTAAAACTAGCATACACACTGAACAAAATCATTCCTTGAAGGAAGGAGAGCCTTTAAACTGCTTGTAATTAATGGAGAAACAGCACTGCATACAGCTCTGGTCTAGCCAAAAAGTCTTCCAGATTTTAACTGCTCAGAGAATGGTGCTTATATTTCTCCTACTTTTTTTTTTTTTTTTTGTAAAAACACACAGTGGATTTTTTTGCCTTTTTTGGATATTAACATGCAACCAGTTATAAATTGTGAGTTGCAGCACTGGATAATTTCCCTTCAAGAATGCCAAGCAGGTCCTGTGTTGTATCAGCCCATGTGACAACACAGCAACTAACATTGTCTCGGGCATTTTTTAGCCACAATTTGTAAACAGTTGCTCCGTAGGAAAGTTGAAGTAAACCTTCATCTTAGGACCACTTAATGGTACTCAGTTTTAACCTGCTGAATGTCCTACTTAAAAATGAACAGAAAACCTAGCATTTAGCTCAAATTCTCAGGAGTGGAGATTCATATCAAAAATAGGAAACAGCAATATCATCCACTAATTTTATTGTAGGCACTTGCCTCAGATTCTCTCCTTCTTTCTGGTATTGTCCTGGTCCCACATAGAGAGCTCCTTTTTGCTGTTTGTCAGAGGAGACAGAAGAACAAATTTTAAAGAGTAAGGTTTAAAAAAAAGAAAAAAGCAAACAGTTTGAACTTACATTTCAAATGTGCATGTAGATACAATATGTATCACACAGCAGCACTGTCTCTATTGCTGTGATTTACTATCCATCCACACATCCAATACAGACCTCAGCTGCATGGGGTTTCAACCACGCAGACATGCTCTTTTTCCTTTTATATTTCCTGAGACAAAGTATTTGCAAAAGAACTACCTCACACTGAGAAAGATGTAATTATTAATATTTTTTTAACGTTCACCTACATAAGCCTTAAGGACACAGGTTGGGCCAAAATGAACCTTGAAGTAGGCAGCTGCATCTCCACCAAGCCCAACGACAAGCACTACACCTGCATTTGGAAAACAATATTAAAGCTATAAAAACACTACTCACTATGTGCAGATTGGGATGTGCATAGCCGTTGTACTGATGGCCAAAACTGTTGGCATGAGCGCAAAGGACATCCTCGGCTTTGCCTCCCTGGGGTGGGGCACAAGCAGCGAGACCAAGCAGTGCTGGTGGGGCTCACCTAGTGAAGCGCAGAGATCTGCATCTGAGCAAGTCTGTCTCGAGGTGCTTTTCCAGGGACACCCATTCAACAAGGTCCAGGGGGAGGGGGGGTCCCTCACTGCTAAAATCAGCCGGATGAATTGCACCTTTTAATGCTCCCATATGAGGGCTAGTTGCTTAGGCAGGGAAGTCTATGTTTCAGGTGTCTCAGGGACACCTGAATAGGCCAGCGGAAGGGCCAGGAATAAAACTAGGCCTTCTGTGTCATAATATCTGACACGCTAAATATCAGTGTTTATGCCTACTGTACACCGCCTTTACCGTTAAAAAAGCCTCTTCATTGTGGAAAAATTCCCTTCTACACCGAGAAGGAAAAATGCTTCCCAAGACCAGGCTATACTTTTTTACCTTAGTCATAGGACTCAGCCTTAGTGGGTGTCATAATTTGATTTTGGCTAGCTACCCTGAGAAAAAAAAAATACTCCTCTTTGTTCAGATGTTGACGCAGTTTACACATAAATGAGAACCAGGACCTGTACATACATATATACGCATTTATCTACACATACATACAGAGATACACTGGAAGGGAGTAAAGGTTTTACCCTTGCGAGCTTGATTTTTGGGACCTAGACAAGTTGCAAAGTCACTCAATCTATGAGAGCTATTTCATGAAGGTGGAAGTAAACAAGTTTTCAGAAACAAATATTTGAGGAAAGTTAAACCTTTACTACAGGATAGACTACCTAATCCTCAATTTGCTTGTTTAGTTAAACTGTTATGCATAACAGATTCAGAATAACAAAAGTTCTCAGTTTTTGTGTATTCCTTTTATTACTACTATTTACTATTTATTACTATTATTATTACTACTATTCCTTTTATTACTAGTATTACTTATACTAGTCAAGTCTAGGAAACATAGTAAATGATCGCTCTTCCAGTAATATTCATAGAGAAAATTAGGGTGAACAAATATTGTTGTAACACTAACACCAGGGGTAACTGAACAGAAGACTCTTCTATTCAGCTGAAGCTTAAATTTAGTTAAGCTGAAAAATAAAACAACAACAAACTGAGGCAATCTAGTACACAAAAAAACTGAAACAGCCATACTGCTTCACACCTACAACACTGTGAGCTGAGACCATAGCTATGATATCTAATTTTGCCTACATGCAAGCAGTCAGCGTTGGTAACCCTCAGCAGGGAGTTTCAAAACAGCTTCCAATATTTGCAAAGTGTATACCAATATTTGCAAAGTGTATACCGTAATTTGTGCTGCAATGCCTGGACACACCAAGGGATTTAGGACACCTCACTAATCTTGCTTCAGGACTGCCCGATACTTTTCAGTGGGATGTCGGCACGTCGTTTCTATACAGGCCTGTTCAGGTACAGAGATCCCTCTGCTTCTCTCAACATATGCATGTCACCTTTCAATGTAGGGCTATTAGAAACAATTTCCAGTAGTGCCTGCAATTTTTCAAGGTCTGCATTTGATGATAAGTTCCCAGTAAGGAAAAAAGGCCAGTCAAAGATTAAATATCCCAATTAATCCCTGGTCCTCATTTTTTCCTTCTGTTTCACCCTTCACTCTCTCCTCCATCATGCATCAGAGATCTGAGTTGGTGCAAATGAACTTCTGAGTGCGCAACAGCACAACCTACCTAAGCACCAAGCAAATAATTCGGAAGCGTGATTTTCTTATGTTTTTTTTCTTTCTCAGGACCCTAAGAATTTTCCCGGGATCTTGCTAAGGAACCATTGTGATTTGCCTGTTTATGTAAAAAAAATTCATATTCCCTTGACATGTTGAGAATACAACATGCCAGAAATAACTTGCATACTTTTGAAGGTCTTTCTGATTATGAAAGTCTAGCACGTACCAGCTTTATCAAGAGGGCTGAAACAAGGAACTCAAAAAAAGCCTGTCCAATGACTGATCTAGTTAATTTGCAAAGCTAACTCATTAAATTAACAGACGTGCTAAGTCTCACAAGAAGCAACTGCTGCCTTATGCAAAAGATGCAGTGCGCTCATCTGGAAAAGGAAAGTTCATATCTCTTAGCTAATCATCACAAACTTCTTCCAGATACTTCTTATTTTGGACATGCTCCACATTACTCTTTTCCAAGCCAGGATTTTCCCGGCCAACACAAGCCACTGGGAAATCCTATCTCCTCTCACGTTTCTGCTTTTCCAGCTCCAGCCAGGCCTGGGTGGTTAAGCAGAAGCTGGCTGAAGGGAACAGCATTAATGTCCCAATATGTGGCAATATCTATTGGAGAAGAGCATTCTGGAGTCCTGGTCTGAAGGACTGCCATGTCTCTAGGACTCAAACGGTTTTAGCCAGCTCTCTTTCGTTTGTAGCTTCTCTAGCTCACTGCAGCACAATGTTTAAGGTTACACATAGGGAGAGGTTTCTTTTAAGACTCATATTTCCCTCATTACTAGTTTTGTAAAGAGCTTGCTCATTGCTGCAAGAAAAAGCTGTGAAAGTTGGGGATATCAGAACATTTAATATAGGAAACTTACCTTGTAGGCAGCCTCTTGTAATATGGTTAGTTCCTAAGTGAATATCAGAAAGTCTAGCACCTTTGGAGAAACATGTCAACATTTCAGGATCGCAAGCAATGCACAGTCACCTGTGCTTATAGGCACCCGAGGCAGCTCAGGAATGACAGCACTCATTAAAAGCACTTGTTGATGGAGCAAGCGCACCCAAAAGCACCCGAACCAGATGAAAACCAACTCGGCTCCCGCGGGGGATGCTTTTTGCTTGGCACCCTTGCTGAAAGCAGCCATACACGACTGCCTCCCTGTCCCAAGAAGAGCGTCAGCAGCTAATCTGCAGCCAGCTAGGTAGCATGTGCCTCCGGGGTCACTTGGAAGGATTGTGTTGCCAAAGCCTCAGATCTGCGGCTAGTCGAAAACACCAAGTAATACACAGTGCTGAGGAGATTGGTCTGCAGGCTCCTTCATTCCCTACGTGCAGGCAGAATAGAGCCTGTCAAAGAAGGGACATATTCCTTGGGCAGCCCTGCCGCTGCTCTGCGAGGTGGCACCACCCTTAACCTGTCCTGCTGGGCTATCAAAGAGGCAATAATAGAGAAGGACCACATCCTCGCCTGGCATAAACCAAGGAGAGCTTCCTGCACCTGAACAGGTCTTTCTTCTCCTGCCAACCTGAAATGAGGAGAAAAACCCGCAGCCTCTGCTTTTAGAAACATCACAATTAATTTCCCCTGACCAACCTCTGACCTGGCCACTGGGTCAATGCACCTGCCTGGGGTTTCTCAGAGAAGGATCGGGGGCACAGAGCCCCACGGAAATCCTGCAGTTCCAAATATCCTCGAGGCTGGGAGGGAGCCTCAGGGAACAACCTCCTTTTGTATACATCCTGTTCTGACACTCTGCTTCCCAGCCTCTGCTCCTGGCCACTGTCGAGGACAAGCCACCGGCCTAGATGGACTTTGATACAAACACTGGGCCCTTGATTTCTAGGTTTCTACAACAGGAGATAGGGCGCTTCTGGCTGCTTGAATTCGCCACTCAAGCTCGACCTGCCCCAGGAGGCTTTCAAGTCCACGAAACACCTTAGGGCCAGCTACGGCCCTCTACATGGGAAAGGGGTGGGAGTAAGCCATATTATGGGCACCTGAGTTGCTCCACGAAGCTGCTCCCACAGCAGCCTGGGCTCTGCTCCCCATACCTAGACTCTCTCTCCAGCTACACACTCCGTGGCCTCAGCCTTAGAAGCTCTCTGAAACCCCAAAGATGCAAAGGCTGGGCTAATTCTCCCTCATTAGTCTGCAGTGGCTTTTTGGCTCTCCCGTCTCCCCTGCTTTTTTTTTTTTTCTTGTGGAAAGCTGAATAGCAAAGCATCTGCACAGTAACAAACCTGACAGCCAGCTCCTGCCTCTGTTACCCCCTGTTCACTGTCATGAGTTGCACAGGCCCCAGGTGCTCAGCCCCACCCCCGGCCCCTCTCTGCACAACAGAAGACTGCACTGGTACAGCTGCCCAGACACTGCTGTGGGCACAGAGGCAGAGAGGGTGTTTGCTGTTGCACCCACTTACGTCTCTTTCCACTGTGTGGAAAACGAGCCCTCCTTGCTCATCTAGTTTTTGACTGAAAAGATCTTGACTTTGATCAGATTCTAAGAGACGTTTGGTTTTAGTGGTGCAGGCTGGATACTTTAAAAGCCTCAAAGAAAAGGTATTTAGGTTAAGAATGCTCTTGCGATACAAGTATTGAAAGTCCTTAAGTGTGCGTTTAGAAAAAAAAAAATTTCATTTAAATGCTGGCAGAACTTCAACAATTTAATTTTGAAGTGCTGAAAATACCCTCAGATGATTTCTGTAGCATTCCAGAACCCAAGAGTGATCACAGAAAGCAAGTCACTTTAAAATCAAGTTTACTGCAGAGTTGAAATACATCTCGTTTCTAAGAGAACAGAAAAGGGCCCAATACTCCTAAGTCTCTCTGTGAAAGATCTTCTCAGGAGCAGTTTTCAACCAGGCATGCGTGGAGAAGGGGGACTGTGTATTTTTCCCAACCAAAACAGAGCGTGCCCTTTGAGAAAGCTTCCAAGATTCTCGCATGTCATACTCACCCAAGTGATTTACTACTTGGTTTTTGGTATTGAGTATGCTGCTTTAAAACCTGTTCCAGATTAGACTTGGAACCAGTTTTAAATTGTTTCTAAAGGAAGTTACGACCGTACATAATTATAAAGATACTTAATTAACAAGACATGTTCTACAGTTTTTATGCTCCAAGTTTCATCAGCAGCCTGACCATTTTATACTAGGACTTGATCTTGCCATTAGGAACTAGGTGAGACTGTTATGAAGCTCCTAGCACATTTGCCCCAATGCCAAGTTTCTATTTCATGGCTGTCCCTGACCTTCTGGCTTAAATGACCCCTCAAAAGACACTCAAAGTCAGAAAGCTTGCTGGTTTGGGGTCAAAGTTTGACCCGACTTCCACTGAAACCAATATACTGGTCCAAAGTCTCTCAAATTCAGGTCTAGGTTTACTGCAAGTTCAGTTCAGTAAACTTGGCTAAAGTACCTACAGTTGGTTTCTCAAAGAATCCAAGTGAAATTGGGTCTTCAACTCACCTCAGACCAGTTAACAAACCCTCAGCTAGACAGGTCTCAGGAGGTTTCCTCAGCACAGGTTTCACTAGCAGCACCACTTGTAACATGATGTGCTCCCAGATAGGGAGATGAGATGTTGCAACTAGCTGCAACCAGCTGCTCTTGCCTCATGCTGGTTTCAAGGGACAGATTCCGTAACACATTTTGCTAAGAAAGCTGGTTTCAATTTAAAAAGAAAGAAAAAGAAAAATCTGTCTCTAAGCACAGCTTTGAATGTTCTCCTTTGTTAACTGACACAGTTAACGGGCCCCAGTATGACAATGAGTCTCTCATCAACAGCCTTCCTCAAGGGAACAAAAATGCAGTTTGTTATTAATCAGCCCAAAGAATAGTCAGTATGAATATACCTGACAGAATACAGCTTGTTGTGCAGTTGGTTTACAGAAAGGAAGAAAATATTAAAAAGGCAAATATTAACAAGGGTTCCCCTCTGCCAGGGCATTCCCTAGTGATCGCTTAGCTTTATTTGACCTTCATGGTCACACAGCACTGGGATACAGTGCGTTTTACCACCGGCAAAAGAAAAGTCATGTCAGCTTCTCTTTATTCTCCATATTTGCTTCCAAGAGAGCATCGACCACTTTGCCTGCCTGACAGCACGTGGTGATAAACACCTTGTTCATTAGAGGGCACAAGCAGCTTTTTTTAAAGCGTACGGTGCTGTTGTAGGAAAAGGTAACCCCAGCACCCTCTTAGCACAGCCACTGGTGAGTGCAAACGATCTGTCTACAGAGGACAAAGGCTTCGTCCCAATCTCTCTGAACTCAGTCACATACGCCACGTCACAAGGTCTCCAAATCCTATGTAATGCTGGTAGCAGCCACTTCAACGTGGCATGCGGACATTGCCCGGACTAGCCAGCAGCTCCGCTCCCAGCGCACGTGGCTGAGCAGAGCGGTGAAAGCAGCCAGCAGGGATTTTGCACAACCTAAGGCTTGAAAGCCCTCACGGATAACACAGAGATTGCGACTTTCCAGCACTGTCCAAACCATGCTATGGTGGAGACTCTGCCCGAGTCTATCCTGGAGGCGATCCAGAGAGATCTCCTCTTGCGAAGGCAGCTGGGGAGTCCGAGACACATTCCTCAGCCCTCATCATCCTCTCCCTCTTCATTTTTTTAATCTCCCCTTTCATACTCCTACCCTATGGAGGGAGGCACATGCCAATATGTGGAGCTGAGCTTGCACATCCATTTTGACAGCAAGTGTACTATTCATAGACGAGAATCATGATCCTTCACAGCTTAGATTTTAAGAAGAAAAAAAGAGAAGGAGAATGGTGGAAGTGTTACAAATTCCAATACAAATAGGCATATTTTCACACAATTAAAACAAAAACAGCTGTGGGTACAGACTCAAACATTTCCCAGGGGTACCTGAGGGTGCAGGAGTCGGGGGCTGCATGTACTCAGTAGTCCTAAATCAGTGTTTCTCTGCTGAGGTCAATCTGACTCGTGTCCACAGCTCAACCTCTGCAATACAGCTTTGCATTTGAGGAGGAAAAACATGAAGCTAACTGTAGTGTAAATACCAGTGAAACTAATCAAGTCTTCTGCTGTTAAGGCTGAAAGATCTATCTGAAAGATCTCTACATTCTTCACGGTAACAGCCAATTTTTTTTTTAAGTGATCAGTGACTGCACGCCTCAATTGCTTGATGCTCACCACGAGATGCTTAGAGAGGCCTTATTTTGAGGAAGAGAGTTGATCCTTTGAAAAGTAAGGACAGTTTACGCATTGATGAAAGGCACACAAAAATTGATATCCACAAAATCCTTGATTGGTTTCAATTAGATTTACAAAATGCAGTCAAGGAGGCTTGCTTTCTTAAATATAGCTTTTATTTTTTAATCTCACTGTATCATTCTCCAGATTTAGAATCTATTCTACCTTACTGTACCCTACCGTAGCTTTCATTTTTTTAATAATATTCTTAACACTATTAACCTACAAACACTCACTTTTCATCAACGTTTCTATTTGGAAGTAACTAAGAAATTAAAGGTAAATTAGTTCCTTGTTGAATTGCTTAAGGTAATATATCCAGTGTGTTAATCGTGATGTATGCAGCGTGGGGAGGGGAATAGAGAGGGTTGCTTTGTTGGTTTTTGCCTTTTTTTCCCCTCAGTGCCTAGCATATGTGGTAAGGCAACAGCAATAAATCAGAACAAAGGAAATAAAGTGCTAAGGCTTTAGGGAACATGTGTTTTAGAAGAAAAACTTGGCTCACCACTAAAAGCAGTATTGCCTTATAACGGATGTTTAAAATACAGAAGTAAAAGAAACAGACAAGATTATATAAATAATCCAGTGACTTACAGGTCTGCGCAGCTTTCAAATAATCCTGCAAGCCAGACCATCTTCTTGATTCTTTCTGGAACAGGCTGGAGAAGCACCACACTCTAGAAGAGCAAAAGCAGAGAGGCAGTGGTGTATCCCATCTCCAAGGAATATTGCAGCAGAACAGGCCGAATGCAAAGGTGCAAAGAATTAAAATCAACGCAGGCAATCGGCATATCCTTTTTCAGAATCAGGGCTCTACCGCTGCCGTTGACAGCCCTATTGCAAATCAATGTTTGCCAGAGATACGCAACCGGAGGAGTAATTTTCTTCCCTGAGATCCATACATCTCTCGCACCATAGTGGTAGGGCAGCAGTTTTCACACATCAAGAGGGGACACTGCTGACCTTGGGTAGGCAGGAGCATTATACAATAGCAGCAAAATTACTTTGGAGTAGATTTTCTAAAGTATCTAGGTGCCTAGCCATGAAGAGAGGTGCCTGGCAGGCACCTCCAAGCCACCTTGTCCAAGGCCTCGAGGCAGGCGAGACTCTTCAGCCTCAGTCCCTTAAATGGGAACTTTCTCCCTCTCTCCCTCCAATCTACTTCAGAACTTTGGAAATGACATTAAGGTGCCTCTTTGCACCTTCAGGCACCTAAATACCTCTGAAAGGGCTTTTGGGTTTCATGCGCTACCCCTCCTCTCATAGGCAGCTGCCCACGGGTCACCCACCTCGGCTGTCTCTGGGCTGGTGGCTAAGGGCCAGCCCTGGGCAGACTTGGTCTAAGGGCAGGAAAGCAATCCAGGCTGCTGGCAGGACGTGAGGAATCCCAGGAGGATGAAAAGGCTCCTGTTTGTCTGTCTTGTGCCTTTTAATGTTTTAGGATAAATAGCCTCTATTTCATTTAATGCAATCCCTTTGCTGCTGATGTCCTGCCCATACGCTTGAGGCCAGCTAGTCCAACGTTACATGAGCCCTATGTACACTTTGCTCATCATGCTGGTCTGCCTCTCTGAATTTTTGCCTTTTCCCTTCCTTTCTCGGTTCCAAGCTTACATAGAAATAAAGCCCAGATGCTAACAACTTGAGCTGTGACCTGGGTCACCAAAAGAGGAACCAGGAAAGTGTGTCTTGAGGGTGATTATTCGGCTTAGATCTGCAATGAGTCCTTCCTATAAGCAGCAGGGAGAGAAAAGGAGCCAGCAATGGAAAGCGCTCAGGAGCAAGGAAGGAGGAGCCGTGTCTTGCACCAGGCGGCTCCCTGGCTGGCTCAGGGACACGGGTGGGAGCAAGAGCATCCAGGTGCCGGCACCCCGCCTCCGGAGGGGGCTTTGAGTGGGGTACGCAGCAGGATGCATGAAACGGGTAGGGAATCACATGCATCTTGCAGGAGTCTGGGAGACGAGGAGGAGAAAAATCTAATTCTCTGCTGCTACAGGCTAGAAGTAAAACAGGTCGGAGCCAGCCCAGCCAGATTTTAGAGTTAAAACAAGATAAAATCGTAGTATCTGAAACCATAGTCTCTTCCCACAGCGGCCCTCAACTCCTGGGCTGAGCAGGAGGGAGTTTCCCTACCCAGACGAGCTCTCAGAGCTTCAGCAAATAAAAGCAAAGAGAAATCGGTTCTGGGTAGAAAGAGAAGGACCTTGGGCAGACTGAGGGACCAATGAGCAGGGAAGACACGGAGCAATTTAGAGCAGCTGGCCCACAGTATTAAACAGGATATTGCCAGTGTCAAAGGATAAACGTGTGAATGAGGACTCCAAAATCCTGTTGTTAATTTAGAAATAGGAAGAAAACAAGCAAACAAAAAACCCAATGAATCTGGGGTTTCTCATTCATTTCTTTCTGGCTCCTGAGCCTGTGGAGTATATTTGGGTCAGGTTTTCAATCTTTTCCTCAACATTATGAAAGAGAGAAGTGTACTTCTTAGTACTGCATTTTAATGAAAACTGGAAGTTTCCTCCTTGCTCTTTGTTTCAGGATCCAGGCCTCTGAGGACAGCTCAAAGTATTGTCGACTTGTGAGAAAATGGAAAATATGCAATATTGGAATTCCAGGGGTGGGTAATCATGGGTAAACTCAATACAGCCTTTTGATAAACCAGCCAAGGCTGAATTATTGTGAAAACAAAAAATCAATTTCTAATAGAAAAAAAAAACACAAAAAAACCTATACAAATCAATCTATTCCAAGTCTTTAAAGAATAAAGCTAGGTTACCCAAAGACTGTGTGCTCTATCAATAGCTTCAGCCCACTCTAGTTTGATTTTCTCCCTTTAAATGCAGAAAAAGTTTCCATTTCTTACAGCAGCCAGCACTGCATTAGACATCAGGGCGGCTCACGGATACAGCAAACGCCCATGCCTGTTGCTGAAAAGAAAATATCTTACACTAAACATTTACAGGAGAGCGCTTCATGACAGAAATGCATGTAATTTCTACCTAGTCTCAGTCAAAGGGAAGAATATAGTGGGAGTACCCCAGCTACTATGGCTGTTCTCGGTTGAGATCTAACAAAGAAACACTCTCTTGAAGTCTGCCTTAAGCGTAATACATGTGAGAAAGCTGCAAAGGCTGTGCCTCCGCCAATGCATGCATTTCTCATATGGCAGTTACGTGCATATCCAGAAAAAGGCCAGGCCAGAGCTTTGGGTGCTGCCAATCACCAGAGTTATCCGCAGTCGTAATCCGAGAGTAGCCAGCTTCGTCTTTGGGATGCTAATGGAGGATAAGCCGTAATGCCATGCAAGACCTACACAAATACACAAGCATCGCAACAAACTCTTTCCCCCTCGACATGCCTCTGGCCACCGTGCTCCATCTCCTGCACCGGAGCTCACAAACTGGGTCAGGGTAATCTCCAGCAAGCCAGCTAAGCTCCCTTTCTGCCTGCTCTGCGTTTTCTGCCGCAGAGCAGAACGCAGGGAACGGGGTCAGGATCTGGCCCCACTCACGCATAGTTTTAAAGATTATCATTCAGCAGAAGCTATTGTGAGGAGGAAAAAATGCTGATCCCAGAGCCTGAGTTATTTCTCTGACCCCGAGTGCTTTAAAACATAATATTTTATTTGGCCAGTTATAGAAAACATGTGGTAGAGCCTTCATTTTTTGCAAAGTTTGTCCTATAACACAAAAAGAAAAAGAATTGAACTTTTACTCCGCTTCTCTCTGCTATGCACATCCCTGCACCCACACAAGCTGTTCTCACTTGAATTTTAAGTTCTGAATGCATTTGAGAACGAGATTTACTCTGCATAAATAACAATCTCCCAAAAAATAACATCATACTATTCTGGGTGGGGGACAAACAGAAGAATGCTCCCATAAAAAGATTATACTCCAAATAAAATGGGAACATTCAAAATGAACAGTTATTAAAAAAAAGAGAGAGAAAGATAAAAGGCATCAAGCTTAGGACAGAGTGAAACGACAGAAACCACTCCTCTGACTCCTACTCTACTTAGCGGCTGCAGGAGAATTTAAGCGCTCAACAATCTTAGATCCCTTACCTGACTACAAGGCTGAGGGACTAATTTATGGCACCAGTTCTTTTGGGAAACCTTTTTTTTTCCAGAGTTCCTGTTCCAAATTTGACACAAATTCAGCCGCTAGGTGTGGCTTTTCCCTTGTTAAAAAAGGGATAGCATGGTTCATTCACCTCCCAGAAATCCCAGGAGTGTGAACAACCTCACAAAGACATTTGCAGGAGAGTTGGAGGCCGAGAGACATTATATCAGATAGGAGGAGCACAGTAGGATGGTTGCCTGCAAACCTCTGTTCGCTGTTTTCCCCAGCTTAAACCACTCCTCAACTCAATAACTGCAGGACCTATAATTCACCTCTCCTCTTCCCCTTTTGACCCGCTGGCTAGTCCCAAGCTGCTTCTGCCCACGAGGAACAGGCAAGCCTACAGGAGAAGGCCTCTTGGCAGCACCGTGCTCTGCAGTCAGCAAATCAATCGCCTTGATTAGTGGGTTTGCTAATCAGGCAATCAGTAACGCCCCAGTGAGCTCAGTGCCTGTGACCCAGCTGAGCGCCCGCTGCCGTTCTGCAGCTGGTGCTTGGCACAGCAGCAGCGAGTGACTCAGCCTCGCAGGAGCCTTTGGAGATGCCTTCCCCTGATTTATATCTGCAAGCGATTCATTGTGTTCAGACCGTATTGTTGGCGTCCCAGCTACGCTGTAAAAATCTGGAGTTAATAAACTCCACTTTCAGATAACAGTGGCTCTCTCCAGGGCTTTATAACAGAGGCCAGGCTCACTCCCATCCTGCCTGCTGGCGTGGTTCTTGGCACATTTTACATTTAAAAACCTCACAGTCACATAGAGAAATGACCCCAGGGAAAGCCTAGCTTCCCTATTCCTAGCTCTGGGCCTGAACCGGCGTCACAAGTAGCCCACTGCCCTCTTGCCTCACCTCCTCCTGCCCCTTAGTTTGCAGGAGAGCCCTCTTGGCAGCGGGTGCAGCGCCCGCTGTCCTCCAGCCCACATCCCTACTCCTAATCACGCAAGAAGCCTCCTGCATTGGCCGCTTTGGCTCCCTCCAAGAAAGGAGGGAACTTATAATGGAGACTTGAGCACTACAGGCCAGTGCTGTAACTGCTAGGCTGCTGTACCACAGGCACACGCTGCCCTCCCACCTTGGTGGCAATCTTAAAATCAAAGCGGCTCTGGTGCTTTGCAAGGGGCCCACACCCGGCTTGGTGCAGCAACAGGCTCCACGGGGAATTTAGGAAGCAACCTCTCACTGCCACGGTGCTTTGGTAGGAGCAAGGTGGTTTGGATATTCAGATCCAGAGAACTTGGGGCATCCCCTGAAGCAGAACTATAGGTGCTCCTGATGGGAATTCCCAGAAGAAGTGACCAAATGTAGCAGTCCCTTGAATCCAGGGGAATCTTTGAAATGTTACCTTTACTCTAGGTAACAGAAATCCTAGTGTCATGGGCGGCATCTTCCTGTGGCAAAGCAGCTCCCTCCTGAGAGACCTATTCAGCCACGCGCACTCCAGCTCCCCTGAGGGAACCTGTCTCGGGATATTTCTCTTCATGTAGCTATGGCCTAAATCTATTTCGGGTCTAGCCCTTAATCTCTGTGCCTCAGGTCTTCAGATGCAAGATGGGGCAAGTCTTCTTTTCCTCCCCCTTCCTGCAAGAAAGGGAAGAAGAGGCAAGCTTCTCTCTCCTGATTCATTCCGCAAAGCTGCAGTGGACAGAAAGGAAAGAGGCTTAAGGGGACAGAGCAATTGAGGGTGGCTTCCTCCACCCACCAGATAGTCACCCATCTACCTCCCAATCCTCCGCCACACTTTGGTGGCCTCGGTGATACTGTGCTTTCCTCCTCACAGGACTCGCTCCTACGGCCCTTGGAGCGGCCAGGAGCTTTCCTCACTACGTCAACGGGCTTGCGGCAGTCGGGCCAGCAGCTGCCCTTGTTTTGCTCAGGAGTAAGCTGCGTTGTAAACTGTTCAGGGAAGTGCTGTTATTTTGCAAGGCATCAAGTTCATTTATGGAGCTATATAAATAACAGGACCATCTCTACCACATGGGTTACGCGCCGCTAAGCAGCTGCTGCGTCTCTCTCCACAACTGGTGACATTTTGGAGTGGGTAAAGTGACTCATACATTACACTGCAGCCTTTATGCCATGCCAGATTTGTGGCTCATTTGTGGATTATCAGCCAAAAAGGGTGGAAGCAACTTTCACTTCGCAGCATCCCCACAGGACAGGTATGTTTTAAAGCTGGCTACATTTCAGCAGCGTGATTCATTTACTCTAAGCTGTATTTTCAGCTTGTATACACTGGATAGACATCAATGGAGCTCCACCAATTTACATCAGCTGAAGACCACGGCTCTATATTTCCATGGCACAGAGCACAGCCCTGGGAGGTTTTGAGCAGCTTCTTCCACAGCGCAGACCAGAGGCCCTTGTGGGTACTGAGCACTTTCCGAAAGGAACGGGATTTGCAGAGGCTGGTTTGCTTTGTGTCAGGCTAGAGAGGAAAAGGAGCAGCGTTAACAGCAGCAAATAACAAAAGCAGTACCATACAGGCTGGGTGCACTAAGATTGTCTGGGGGCAAAAAACAAAAACACTATGCAGCAGAAACTGGGAGGTGGGGTTGGAAGAGAGCTGCAGCAAGCACAAGAGAGCTCCTGACGTGGACAGCCAGCAGAGCAGGACGAGCCTGTGACATGCACCGGGTCCACAGGACAGACACAACCAGCATCACTAGCTTTTCATGCCAAGAACTGAAAGAATTAAAGCCCTTGCATTCAGAAATCCAGAAGCAAATTGGCAAACACAGAACATGCATGGGCAACTAAAGCTAATACTTAAATGCCTGTTCTGTACACAGTCATGAGCAGGGGCACCCTAGGTAGTGTTGGATGCTGGAGGCAAAGGGGCGTGTACAGTCCCTACCTTGTGCAATTAGGGTTAATGGGGCTACAGCCATCCTTCCTCTTGCCCTTCATGGAGATTTGCTCTTGCGTAAATCTCCCCATTCCAAACATTCACTGACAAACACCTCAGATCCTAGGTACAAGCACTAGGAAGCTTGGAAACTGCTATGAGAATTACATAGAGCAACAGAGTGATGCTGTGTGTTAAATATTGTGGTTCTCTAGAGGAACATGCACCCACAGATAGCAGAGCTCTTTACAAAACATGCCTGAGTATTAATAACCCTGTCTGCAAAAAGAGAACGTGAGTCACAGAGATTAAAGGCTGCCGCCATTAAAATTAAAACAAAAACTGCAAATGCCATAGGCGCCTAAAGCAAGATTTTGCAGAACGTGGGCACCTACGTTGAAAACTGCAATCCAGCAGCTCTGCGCTCCCGTTCAGCTGCTGCCCAGCTGCAGAGGTGTCTGAACTTGCCTGCTGCCTGCCAGCTTGACTCTCAGCTTCTGCAGGTGGCTGTTCTCCTGCATCTGTGCGTGTCCAGAGCTGCTCTAGCCCAAACCTCTTGGCTTTAAGGTGCACCTGAGCCTGGCACCCCTGGCCTGGCATCACCTCTCTCAGCCAGTCCCAGCGGTGCCCAGCCTGGGAGACGCAGCAGGAGCCCATCAGGACACAGCCTCCAGGTGAAACGCAACTGTGACCGCTACTATCCCCAAAAGAAATGCCTATTGGAGCAGCAGCCCAAAAGTTTCTGGATATTCCCCCAGGAACACCTCGACTCACATCGTTCCCTGAGCAGCACTCGTCCCCATCCTCAGCCTGTTCACCGGGTGCTGGCAGCACCCTGGCAGCCCTCCCAGAGCCCTGCTGCTGCATGGAGAAAAAGGTACAGCGAGCCCTGGGGCCAGAGTGAGAGCAAAAGGGAGCACGAGCCTGCGTTCTTGCAGGGAGGGCACCCAGTCAGGGATCAACTGCCCCCAGGCACTTCTCACGCAGCAAGCCGGACCTTGCACTTCGCCCCAGGCACGGGACACAGTTCCAGCACAGCGCCAGAGGAGCCTCGGCACCCGACAGGCAAGCCAGGCATTTAGCAGCTACATTCTACAAGGCCTTTCTTGGATCTGGTCCGAAGCATTTTGCAGCAGACCACATAGCACAGAAGAGCCGCAAAACTGGCCTTCAGTTACCTTAAAGCCATCCATAGCCAGGAATCTATACAGCAAGAGCTATGTTTTTCTCCGCAGCAGACGTTTTGCAACATCGTGGTGTCCCAGACAAGGGTAGCAGACTGCAGTCAGTGTCCAGCTCCTACATATCCCACACAGAAGCCAGGGCAACATGGACTGTGGTCAGCTGGGTCTTTTGTCATTTTTTCAGTTTAGCAGAGGCTTGAGGCAGAGCTTTGTTTCAGAAATCACACGCCTATTTCTTCTCCTCTCCTCCCGTTGCGGGAACAGAGTGGTTTCAGACAAGGAACAAAACACGGTCACTGCCTGTGGTAAACAAATGCTGACTCCCAGCTCCCCCCACACTGTAATCCTCCGCAGTTTTCTTAAACACAATCAACAGTCTGGCCTAGGGCTTACTTACCCACTTCCAAAATTCTTAGTCTGACAACTAATGATGCATTAATCACAGTCAGAGTGTGAGCTTTTGTTTCTGCTACTCTGTAGGCAACTGTCAGAATCACAAAAGATTAATTATCGCACCAGCTTGGATACAGAAATGTGGATTCCCTCTGCAGACAGACTCTTCATCAGATGTCTTATCGGCCCGTTCACAAACCACTGCGCTCTTCAGAAAAAAACACTGGTTCTTCCACTCTTCCTGGCAACCAAAAGAAAACTGGCCTCATTCTGTTTCTAGACATTGGATTCACTCTGCTTCATTGGCTCAATGTCTTCTAACTCTGCTCCCTCCCTCCCAAACACCGGTCCTTTTTCAGCCTCACAAATACCACTGAGAGAGTCTTATTCTCTGCAGGGAGCCAAGGATCACTAAAGCCCTGGGGCACTGGCCCATTTCAGTCACCCCAGTCCCTTCTTCTTTGACCACGTGGGAAGGTATCTCCTCCTCTCTCCTTCATATGATCTTTTCTAGGATTCAGTTTTAACCTTCCGGCGTGAAAGATTATGAACAAAAGACACCTGTCCTCCATCCAAAGCTCATGGGACAATGAATAAACCCAGGAGCACTCTCCGAGAGGCACACTCCTCTAAGAGCTGCATCTCTTCTTACTACATCATTTGAAAGAGCTGTGACAGCGTGAAATACACTTTTTCTTTTGCATCTTGGAATCTGGACCCAGCTGCCCACAAGGAACTGACACAACCGGAATATGGAGAGACACTGCGACTCATCCACACGTGGCAGTTTTAAGAATTTATGCGCACAGATGAAGCGCTGAACTCCCCTGGAGGGGATGTAGTTCGTGCCAGGGAGATGTTCCACATGGGTGCAGCTGTTTCCAAAAGGGAAAGGCTGTATCGATCTCAAGGATCTAAAGTGAGAATAAATAAGAAATAGCTCATTTTTACTCAATTGCAAACTGGTTCAAAAACAGGTATGCCAGGCCTGTGTGCAATGCTAGCCCCAGAGCCTCTTCTGCAGCACTTGTCAGTCAGGAGAGCCTGTCTCGGTCGCCCTTTGCTGCTGGGCACTGTCTGAGAAAGCACCTTTTCTCCTTCGATTCAACAGCTGTCTAAAAAGCAGTTGTGAAGATAAACGAGTTTACTAGGAAAGAAAGAAGAAAGCATCTCTCTGGGTGAGTGGAAAATCAGGTGACAGACCCCTGAAAGACAGAAAGGTGGAAGACTGTGGAGACATGGAGCATAAAATCAATGAGGGACCTCTCTGGTCCTGGGCAGGCACATAAATGACTCTCACTTGAGGCAGCTCTGCATTGCCTGCAGAGCAAAGTAGCCAGGTTGGATTCACGGTGTGTGTGATGCAGAGTCTTCTTAGGACACGTGGCCGGTCCAACGCGTTGGCCTGGCTGCCTGCACACAGGCCAACTGCATGCTTGAAATCTACCACTCCAGTGCAGCCATGCTTTTCCAGATACTCTGCGGATCTCAAAAAGCAGCATCCAAAAGTTCCCACTATGAAAGTCCCCTTGCAGTTCGCTCGGGAGATGCCCCTTAGATTGCTCCCAGCCCAAGCAAGCTCTGCCTCCTGTAAAGGGGCCTGAAGGCTCAGCACCTACCATAGCCTGCAGCAGCACCTTGTCACCAGGGTGCTGGGTTAGCCCTGTGCGCTTTTTTTGTAGTGCGTTGAAATTATGACATGCCTTGAGCTGTGTTTTTACGATATCCCTGCAGAGGCTAAATGATACTGTTTTAGCGATAACAGGAACTGCCAGCTGCTGGCACAGCAGGTCCTCCAACTCCCCCACACCGTAACAGTGACATGAGACTGCTCTCATCTGGCTTTTTATCACATTACATTTGGAGAGAGCATGCAAAACCCTTTTCTTTGCTGTAAATGGGCATCATTCCGCCTCACGGAAGCACGCAACTCCAATGATAATCCAGGAAGGTGCTTGTTTCTTAATAGTAACTTTTAATATTAAAAAATGCTTTCCAAGACAGGAAGAAAATTGGTTTTTGAGTAATACCCTGCTAGTATTTAAACAGGGAGAGTCTAAATAAGCGTCCCCAAGCTCTTCTCAGCTTCGAGGAACGGGTTTTAGCCACAGTGTGGAACTATGCATGTCTTCTAGAGAGTTCCCTGCTCTCTTTAGCTATTACTGCTGTCAAGCACATACATATTTTTGGTGGGCCAAATTCTGATGCTGTTAGTGCCAGACTGCGCTTGGCCTTTTATCGGGGTTTCTGTGAACAAGTCTTGTATAACTGCAGCTGGAAATCTGATGCATTTGGAAGGCAATTTTTGAAGCGACAGCTCCAGGAGTCATGTGTTAACACTTATTCCAAAACACATTCAATTCCTAGTCCTTCTGATGGCTGAGAAAAGTTTGCTTAGAGAAGATTAAAGTATAAAGCATGAAAGCCTAGCACCAAAATGCCCAGGCAAAAGTTATTATTCATAAATGCCGATGATATCAAAGGCAAACTCACCGTTTCTCAGGATGTGTTCCATGGATTTCGAATGCTTGGGTCACAGTCTTCCTTCCACTTAAACTAGTCCTAGGTGTTAAGAGTTGCTTCAGTTCTTGTTGCCCTCTCTTCCTTAAAGGACTGAGAAGCAGGAACAGACAAAAATCAAGCAGTAAACAAAATTAATTATTTGTGTATGGCACAGTAGTTTTCTTCTAACAGTCTTTGAATGTGTGGGCTCATTTACACAGGGAAAACAGCTGGCACAGCTAATGCAATATAATTATATTACCACTCATATAACTCACATTGAAACTGTGTATTATAAGAATATAAGAATATTAATATAAGAATATATAAGAATATCCTTTCCTGTTGGGAGATTTAGCTTATACCTCGTTCCAAGAGAAAAATCTAAAGCAGGAAAAGAATGCTTATTCCCAATTTGCAATTCTCCAAGAATTATACTGCTGGAGCTCTAAATGTTCAATTTATACCAGGAAATTGCCTCCTGTACACAAATTCTAGAAATTACTGTAATCCCAGCATTGCGAGGGATCCCCACTTCTTGCTGGGTTTCGAATCCTGCTCTGGCCAGAGCTTCCCAGCCTGCTGTGCAACTTATAAACCTCCTAGACAGTGGTTGATTCTGCTTACAGCTTTACTTCTCATATACTTATGAATTTTAATTGACCTGACTGGTTCCAGTTGCCAGCTGACACAAGAGAAAGGACAGATCGAGGCACCCAGACTAGCCCGCACCCTTCGCCCTCCCCATCTCCCACTGACAAGTCTATTTGTGCTGGAAATAAACTGCTTTTCTTGGAGAGAGCCACTGGCAAGCTTCAGACTCTCTATGAAGGGCACAGCAGCCTCAAAGAGAGTCATTTTAACTCAAATTTCAAAGTTCTCGCCAAGGATCTTTGGAGGACTGGAAATGCTCCTGGGAGTGGTGGGGAAGGGAGGAAGAGGAGGGAAAGAGAAATAAGATTTGCCTTCCCTCCCCACGCTTGGTGGAGTCATTCTGCGCCTGTCTACTCTCTTCCATCACATTTCTGCTTGTAGCTGGAAGATCCCCGCCTCACGAGCATATTTCAAATGACTCATTAGCATTTGCATACGCATGCCAGATGCTTTCTTTTTTAATAAACAAACAAACAGAAATCTCAAACGTCCTCTGAGAGATGGAATATTTTTCCTGCAGTGAAGACCAGACTGGTTGCTGGTGCTGGAACGTGAAGGAAGGTAAAAATTACGAACATTTCTCTTCCCCTCCTTGCCCCTTCCCCTGCCACGCTGGTCATACAGACTTTGGGTAGGGGTTGAGGTACTGAGAGACGTTACACCACTTCTTTCCTCTTGCACTAAGAGGAGCCCAGACTGTGCTTTCTGGCCACCTGAGTTAACACAGCTGATGAGACTCTATTTACATACCTGCTGAATCCTTCAGTGGGTGCTTACCAGCACATCTGCCTGTGCAGCAGCCCCCAGCTGAAGGAGGCAGGACTCGAGGGCACCACAGAGGCTTTGGCAGTATTTTATGGCTGAGGATTCCTAAGCTATCCAGATGCTTTTGTTAATTTTATCCCAAATCGTTTTTCTTCCAATATTTCACTCCATTTATTGGAAGTCAAGCACTGTGATTCCCCAAAGAGGATATTTTGACAGTTTTTAGCCTGGCTGTGCAGTTTGAGTTTTGGTTTAAGTTCTGAAAATTACAGCGTTGTATGAGGAATGCCTGAGATAAAAAATAGCTGTGCCCAAACGGGCAACGATGGAGCTTGGAGTCAAAGAGCTCAGATCCAAAATCCCAGGCAAGGTGATGCCAGCAAGGAAGGAGTAATCTATACGTTGGCACTGCAAGCTTTGCTCCCACTCATCAGCTCTCACTGACTACGGAAATACCTGCAGATCTCTATGCACACAGGGTCTCTGTTGTGGCGAACTGTTCATACATGCTGAACTGATTCATCATCAGCAATCTCTATAAAATTTTTACTTTAAAGTGAAGAGCATATTCCTTTTCTGTCTTGTGCCAAGGCATCAGCTACTGTAAGCAACAGGGAATCATGCAAGTGTTCTACAAGATGTGACTAGAATACGTTCCTTCTGAAGTCCTCTAATCAGAAGCAGTAATGTATTCCTTTTTTCCCCTAAGACTTGGAAATCACATTTTAAGTGCCTGCCACAGGACTGTCAGGATCAGCATTTCAAGAAGCAACTCAGCTTTTATCAACATTCAACAGCATTGTAATTCAGAAATAATTAATGTAATATTAAAATAGAGTTATCAAGAAAGGTAAGACTGTAAGCGTTCAACATCAGATTCATTTAGTATTTACAGCACTAACGTGATCAGCTTGAAGTCTTTTAACATACACATCAGCTTCAGTGGGACATCTCACGGCAGTCAAGAGCAGTTCAGAAGCGCGCCTCGTTCTCTGTGTGCCACCCTTACGTTCTCTAGAGCTCCTTAACATGCTCCATGGAGTGTCATCTTGCAAAGTTGCTGGATGTCTCTGTGTTAAATGAGAGAAGAAAAAAATAGGAAAATTTCTGTAAAATTCACAGACACTTTCACCATGATATACACCAGATGAATACATCACAGCTCACTAACTATGCTATATAGATATATAATACATACACTATATGTATGAATGACAGGTGAAAATGATAGATAGTAGTCTACAGATTTATATTTTTCTATCTATACACACATAGCTATGTGAAAGGATATATAAAAAGCAAATTCATACATCCATTCAAGAGAATCGGGAAATGAGCTGTGGCTTTTACGGAAACTGTTTCGTGACTTAAAGTGGACACATTGGACAACTTGATGCGTATTGCGTGTATACAAAATTATATGCACACATTTAGCTACACCTGTATCTATGTAAAATATTTAAATACATTTAGTCCACGGTTTTGTCTCATAACAGAGGAAGATGGTTAAGCTACACTTCTCAACATCTGGAAAGAATTTAGCATCTTTGAGGGCAACCAGCTACCAGCCCAATTCCTGCATTTCTCTTCCTTTGGTTTGTAGGGTACTTCATCACAGCCAGCAGGAAGAGGAGCGCGAATCCTTAAGGGGCTCGGCTGAGCAGGGTTGCAGTAAACTTCTAGTGTTTTTTTTTTAAACATGCCAACGCTGCTAACTCAGGCTGACGTTAGCAGGAATAAGGTGCACGCTTGAAAATCCCCACGGCCACTAAGATGTCATTTGTAATAGCATGGCACACACAACAAAGCGTCAGCAGCCAGGATCCCACTGAATTTCAGTGGAACAGGGACACAGTAACAAAGCCCTGTTCAGCAAGATAAGCACAAAAGGTCTAATTCTGCCCCACTGATAACAGAGCTGCCATCAGCAGTGCTCAGGGCAACGTGTGACGGATCAAGACTGTAGGGAGAAGACAATTCTAATCCTACCGTGACAGCCTCAAGCAGCAGCGACCACACGTACTGTAGTCTCCTTGCTATACAAGGGGCTTTAACACTCCGCTAAACACATCTTGAATGAACCTTGTATCTACCAAAAATAAAAGCTTTTCCTATAAATAAAATAACGTTAAGTAACTTGTTCCCATTAGTCAGTGCTAACAATCTGTTGCCTGATCCTATGGCCAGCTATGCAGTTCCAACAGGCTGGGGCACCTGGGAAGAACTTTCCCTGTGACTGAGACATTTCTCCACGTCAAAGCCTCTTCGCTGCAGAGATATGGGACCTCACAAGCCACTTTTACAGCTTAAGAAGATGTGCTCCCACTGAACTGAAGTTACACCACTTTTTAGCAAGTACCATGCTCATTTGATTGCGCACAGACCAAGTGCTATGGAAAAATGTAAATATTTTTATGGCCTCACTTGCTTAAAAGCCTGTGAGGCCAGCTGGCTAAGTGGAAAGGAATGCTCTGCACACATAGCAAAACAAATGTAATGAAACCCAGAACTCAGAGGTATTCTTTAACCCAGAGATGGAGTGCTTTGCATTGTCAAACGCGAGTTGTTTAGTACACCACAAAGACAGCATGAAAGTCTAGATGACACAATTAATAATGAACTCTCCAACACAAAGTACTGTCACCATGAGCATGACCTCACTCTCTTCACGCACAGCATAAAAGCTGGCTTCACAAAGCTATTCAGTCGTCTCGTCTTGCCTGAGCATTTGAGAAAGCTGCTAAGTGCCCATTTCACTCTGCTTCAGCGGGAGGGTTACAGCAAGGATGAAGCCAGGCGCCTCTCTGAGGTGTCCAATGGCAGGACGAGGGACATCAGGCACAAGTTGGAAGATGGAAAATTCCACTTAGAAATTAGGAGAAATATTTTTGCCACAAGGGTGGTTAAACATTGGAGCGGGAAGGCCGCAGGATCTCTATTCTTGGAGATGTTCAAACCTCAGCTGACATAGCCCTGAGCAACCTCATCTAACTGGGCCTGCATGAAGCAGGGCTGGGATGTGGGACGTGCAGAGGCCCCTGCCAGCCTCTGTTATTCTGAGAGTTTTGCTTATCTATCCCAAAAGGGCATTTTTGAACAAAGTAGTTGTCACTATTTCTTTTTTTGCCTGTATCCACACTGACTGGCTGCTGCAAACACCACATGTATCCCTGCGATTGCGTATGGCTTTGACAGCAAAGCTCTGCCCCTTTCTACATGCTGTAACTGTGCACCCTGTGTGATCCTCACTGCCCGAGGAGCCCACCCCAGTCATGCAGGGTGCTCCTGCTGACACTCACCCATCCAGAGTGCACAGGGGCTTGAATACTTGTTTAACAACAAAATCACCTTCATAAAAAAAGTCAATGGAAACCTTGAGCCAAGGTCCCCAAGTTGTCACTGCTATGAGTCTCCATTAACTGCACTCCAAGGCCACTCAAAATTACCTCTCTCTGCACAATGCTTCATAAAGACCCTTTCTGGTGAGAAGTACAGCGTTCTGCCTGCTAGGTACCAGGTCAACAAGGAAAAGTGTGTGTGTGGGGGGGGGGGGGGGGGGGCGAATCTCCGCTTGGCAACAACACACTTCAGCAGTAAGATCACAAGTGGCCAGCCAGCACCACCATCAGTTGACAAAAATCGAAGGTAGCCTAGAAGATCTCCCTCGCCCTGTTCTGTTCCTCAATACAATGTTCAAATCAGCTCATGAATGTCGTAACATTTCATTTATGTTATACCTCCTGTCTTTCCCAATGTTACAGCCCCAGCTAAGCCCAGCCAGGGGTACAGGGACCACTCGTTCCCCTCACATGGCTATGCCTGACAGCACTAACACTAAACGCTAGAATACAGCTCTAGCAGGGCCAAGAAAGTTACACTAAATGTAAAAACTTTTGGAAGACAGCCTATATCCAACACTGGAAAAGAGGGAAGAGAGATAAGCCCTACACAAACCTTGGCAGGATATTAATGTCCTTAATTTCTTTAGATATGTTTACTTACTTATATCTTTTCACATCATCAATGACTATGGAGTTCAAGTTTAACCTGGGGAGGAGAGAATAAAAAAAATGAAAAGACTCATGCAGATGCATTATAAAAGCCTGTCTAAAAATATTAGAGCCATTTTTACAGGTAAACATTAAAACCATTCCATGTTGTTTCTTCAGATAAAAATATTGTAATTAAGTTAAATGTCAGGTTACTCCTCCACCTTGCAATTTTCATACTGGATAGTTTCCATAGGCATCGGTATCGAGGGAGAGGCATGACTCAAACCATGATTTCCTACTCAGAGGGTCCATTTCACACAATCCCCTTCAACTGGAGGCTCTCAGTAAATGCAACCACATCGCTTCCTTGGCATTGCTGAAAATACAGAGAGGCAGAGCTCAGCTCCACATTTCTCCCCTGTCTTAGCCTGTTGTCACCTCTCCCCATGACATGCACCGAGATACTTAACCTTTTTCCCTTTGACGTGCCTGTGAGTTTCCCCACTTAACAATTACCCAGTCTTGTCCACGTGCTTGCAAAAAAAGCAGGTAGACAAGGTTTGGCTGCTCTAGGGCCTAAGAGCACAAGTTTCTTGAGGCTTGAGCCAGCATAATTTTAATTGCAAGGCACCAGGTCTTCAGCTCTGTGGGGAAGGCATACCAGCTGCACACCCTAAAGCCTGCAGCCTCCCCATCCCCAGTCTTTGACATCCCAAGCTGTGCCAGCGCTATGAGTCCTTGCGAGGTTTTCCCCTCGACTCTGGGGCTCACGCCGCTTTGTTGCTCCCTGCAGAGCAGCCCTGTCCTTCATATCGGGGAGATATGCCACCTTAGCCCTCAAGGCACCCTCCCCGCTTTGCATGGACCCTTTCTGCCCAAAGGCTCAGGGAGGCTCACCCTTTCCCCTTGGTTACCTCCAGCAGCCTCTCTGCTCACTGACCGGTGACTTTAAATTCCCTGGCTTGTAAATGCTTTTTAGGAAACTTTACACATGTTCGAGTTAGAGAGGCTTTTGGAAGCCAAACACAGCTGCAGCAGCTTGTGATGGGGCCGTGGAGGCTCTTTCCCTTAGGCTTTTACACGGCCTTCCTCCCCTTTGCTTACTCTTGAGGGCTTCAGTTATGGCTGTGCTTGAACAATACACCCTGTGTGCACATTTCCCATTTGGTGCACAGACCTGTAAAACACTTTTAATACGTGATTTACAGTCGTGCAGGCTTGGAGCGAAATTGTTACCCTTACAAGCTGAGCAAGGATGGACTGGCTGAACGCACGTAGGCAGGGCAAGGCGGCAGCGGACAGGCAGGGCAAAGGCTCTCGTGTCACTCCCATCAGATCCAGGACTCCACTACTGCAGCCTAAACAAGCAGTAAGGAAACGCATCACTCCTCCCTAAGCTGGCATTAGCCCCTGAAGAGCAGTCCCATTTCCAAAAGTGGCATCTTTTGGGGATAAGCAGTGTTGGTGCCTGCTGACTTGTGATTAGAGATGGTCAAAAGCAGAAAATAACCAAAAGCTGCCACCATGTTTGCTTACCTTTCAATGTATTCAAACTAAATCTGTTTGGGACCTTTTCTTCCTCAAGAACACTGCAAAGAAACCTACTGGGAACATAGAGGGAGTAGAGAAAACAATGGCATTCTACTTGCACTGAATACAGAAAAAAGCTGATGGTTTTACAATGGAAATGTATTTTTTAAAAGGAATGTACATGAAAAATATTTAATTTAGAAACATCAGGCAGTCTAATTTGTCATCATTAAAGGTCCTTACATGATCTTTCCAAATGCTCAAATAACTACATTAGACGCAATGTCCTATCCAAATCCTAACTCCTTATTAGATTTCAATAGTTTCAACTGGACAGTATAAAACTCCTGTCCTAAAATACTGTTACCACATGCAGTTACAGCAGTAGGGGAACGAGGCAACGCCATACTATGCAGCTGATCAGCAGATGCAGCATTCAAATCTTGCTCACAGTGAAAGGCATTATGATATGGAAGATTGCTATGACTTGTTTTTATATACAAGATGATGTAAACTCCATTTCAAGTGCTGACAAAACACACTTAACCACATTTTTGAGGCTATTCTACAGTGTTGCTACAGCGCAAGTGCAGAGAAAGGTTTTAGAGATCTTTGAAAAGTACAGTTGGGATGATTTATTTCACATGCTGAAGCATACAAGACAAGCACAGAAACGCAAAAGGCTCCCCAGACTCAGTCTTATAAAGATCCTTGGTGGGGGGAATCCTTAAAATAATCAAAAATTTACAGGGTTTTTTCCTTCGAAAACACCTCGTCTCTGCTAGCAACAGTTTCAAGGATCCAGAGTTTGACGCCTGTTTTGGACTGCTTTCTACCACAAGGCAGGCAGCTGCTAAAGCAAATCAGCACTAAGTGATGCTCAAATGGCATTTAGGCAGAGTGTAACAGCGCAGGAGGGATGTGTCTGTCGGGCTCTCCCCGAAGACGCATCCATGTTCATGGCCGTAGGACCGCCGTTCCGGCCTGCTTCCCGTGCATGACCATGCTGGCACAACAGCTACCCCAGGCCTGGCAAGGATCAAATACACAGGAAGATTTAGCAAGGCGGGGAAGAGCTAGGAGAGTTTCATCCATGGGCACCGAGTGGTAGCACTGATTTCTGTGCCACGCAGCACCGCTTCCTCCGCTTCCGGGAAGATGCAGCTGTCCTTACCGTGCAGGCTGCAATGAGGAAGGTGTCTCCAAGGCCAGGCTCGCAGCAGCAGAGCTCGCAAGCACAGCGCCACCGCTGCTGTCCACAACTGCCCTAAATCGGAGATTTGGGCCACTCCACGGAGATTGGTTCAATACTCACAGGCAGTCTGATGGGAAGTAAACAGGTCTCCCATGGACTCTTGATACTTGCTGCTCCCGTTTTGCAGTGCTAACAGCGACGAGAAGCTTGCCCTGTTCAAGTGGCAGCAGTGCTAGGAATAGCTCCTCTTGTGCCCCTGGGCCAGGGCCATTTCTTTCACAAGAAAGAACAACGGTTTAGCGATTACAGTCTCTGTGCGAGAAGTCGGCACCTCCCCTTGCTGCCTAGAAATTTTGCGTTTCTCAGTTGCACCTATCTGCAGTGGCTAAACTGATGGAAGGTTCCTCCAGGCTTTTAGGAAAAAGGGTCATTAACGCATTATCTGAATCTCTGGTGCTTCTAGGACAGAGTAGAAAGTATTTGGGGTGGAAACTGCGGGACTATCTGGTTCTAGCTGGGCTTGAAATTGCATCAGACAGCACATTCTCAGTGCTGCAAACATGCTCTGATACACCCAAGCACAAGGTGTACAGAGAGACTCCAGAAATAGGTTGGAGGTCTTATTTTGCATTTTTTGCATAAAGGTTCTCCTTTATTTCAGCCATTTCATCCATCTCATGTCAGCTTGCTGAAACAGTCTTTTTTTTTTTTTTTTTCTTCCCAAAACCAACTCCTGGGGACCACAAAGGATTAGGCAGCCCGCATCTTTGTAAATAATGACATTTCTCTTGGCATATTGATTATCAATACTGCCATTGCAGACACAAAAACAGGTTCCAGAGAATGCCAGGACTCTTAAATAAAAAGCTGTCTTTTAGCAGAGTTATATTTTCTAGTTACAGTTGGAATAAAACAGGCAAAAGTTGTCCCTTATTCCCCTCCTGCTTTTCTCTTCTACAGATCCAAATGTCAACATTAAAATTTAAAACTACCACAAAATATGTTCCCTTGAGTTTTGCTGCTCTCTTAAATGAGCTTTTCAACCAGAAACTGGCAGAAGCCTAAATATTCACTGATGGTTCAACAAAGGTGTAGGGAAGAAGCCTTCACTCTCCACTACATAAATATTTTTGCCTAAAACTGGCCAACTGCTTGAACAAGAAACTATGGCACATAAAATGATGAAAAAGCATAGCTCGTATCAATTTACTGTAGGAGCAGAGAGGGAGGAAATGAGAGAGCATATGTGTGAGTGTGCGTATGTGCACAGGCAACAACGTAGTTCAAAAATTCATTGTAGAAACAAAGTCAAGTAATCTAGCATCAAAAGGTGTCAGAATTGAGGTTGCTTGTACAAACTTCTTTTGCCCTTCCGGCACATTTCCCTTATGCTAGGGCCTGACACTTCATAACCAAATGCCATATTTTCCCATCCCAGATCATTCAGTGCTTAGGAGGGGTGGTACTAACTGAATAAGAAGTTATTTGATATTTGATCCTCATCACTCAAGTGCATTGGCTGATGTCTTTCTTACTGTGCATGGTTCCAGAGCTTCTCTGAACACAGTACTTTTTATTTTCAATGTGGTCATCAGTTAGATGCCTATTCCTACAGAGCCTGAGTACTTTGCCAGTACTAACGTATTTAATCGTGCAGCTCCTTGGTGAAAAAAGGAATGGTATTTATTCTTAATTAGGAGAGGAGGAAGTGGCCAGAGAGATGGTCAGAAGTGTCCTCCTACGATACCACCTAATCTGGGATTGTTAGAGGCTGACTCTTCAGAGGGGACTCCATCCTGTAACGCTTCCTAGTGCCTACCAGGGAGGGAGGGATCAGTAACACCCTTGCCTGGTGACGAGATCACCTTTTCCTCTTGGGAGCTGCCACCATCAATGCCCACACTACAGTCATCTCAGGCTCAGCTACACCCCAACCCTCTGTCTCCCTGGGATCTACCTGCCGATCAAACGAAGCATCTGTTACCACAGCATATGGAGGAGCCGGGGGTGAAAGCAGACTGCACTTATGCTCCAGGCCCTGCCTTGGTTGCCAGTTCATTAACGGGTGAAATTCAAAATGCTAATCACAATCCACAAAGCTACAAGTGCTCTGGGGTCAATTAGCTCTGTAACTGCCTTGCCCTGGATGCCTCACTGCAACACGCCTGAAAAACGTTTGCCAGCCCCCCATCACAGATTTCCTGGGAGCAGCAGAGTAACGTCTTTTGCCTTTGGACCTCACTTCAGCTGAAATGAATTGTCTTTAGAGAGCCCTGAAAGAGCTGGCTCAACTCCAAAAGCTACTGAAAACAGGAGTCCCATTTTCTTCTACAAACTTTGAATCGTGCCCCAACATGAAGCTGTATTTTCCTTTTGCCATCTAGTTATTTTTCTTTAACTGAGACACTTACGGTAAGAGTTCGGTTAGGAAGGAGCAGCTTATGCTGTTCCCAAGCTGGTAGGAAACAACAGTCCCCAGACAATAACATGATGGACATGTCGACACGGAGAAACGTATGGTACCAATTAAGGCAGTATCAACAATTATGCCGAACACAGTCAAGTGGATTAATTTGTTGCCTGGAGTAAAGGCTGCCAGTACGGAGCTGGCTGTCAAGAGACACACTTTCATCTTGCATGCTGCCTTGTGCCAAATACTCTGAGGCCCATGCGTACTAGAGATGATCGCTGGGTTTTCTTTTTCCATCAGCAATTCTGAAGCAGAGAAGGAGCAACCAATCAATGTCACTACACTCTGCCTCCTTTCTTCTCTGTAAAAAAAACTTGAAAAAGTCCCCAAGTGACCATTATTCCCAAAGCACCAAAATAAGAGCTACAAAGTAGATGGAAAAGGATGGTATTTTTCTTGCTCAAAAAGGTTTTTTCTTTTTTCTTCTGCTGAAGGGTTGATGCAATAACTCCTTTGTCAAACACCCTTTTTTCCAGTTCTCTAAGCAGTCGGAAGAGAAATGGTTAAGTAACATATGTGAATTCTTTCCAACCTGCTATTTTAATGCTGACCAGAAGGATACTTATGCACTCTTATTTTCTTGCTTCCCACCCATGGTTTGCAGAGGAAGATGCAAGATGTGGCTAAGGTGTCCTGCCTTGCCAAGTACCTGCCAGAGGCTAGATAAAATACCTTAATTCTACAGGGGCTGTAAGAACAGCTGATTTTCTCTAAAAACCTCATGTTTGCAAAATGCTCTGTGGGTCTAGGGCTGTAAGAGTATTTAAAAAGCAAACAAAACACTAGGTCTTATAAATCATCACTTACTGCACTAATAAGCAGCAGCATTTGAATTCTTGCTAAAGCTTTGTACCAGCTGTGCTTTGTCCCAAAATCCCATTTAAAAAAATCTGCTTATGCTTGTTCCTTCAATAGGAAGAATGCTGAACCACCCTTCATAACTCTGTTGTTGCTTATGGGAGCATATGGCCCTACATCACACTCTCATTTCTCCACAGTTAGCCTTGCTAAACAATAGGATGCCTACCTGAGATGTAAATTACCTTGAGGCTTGCAGTAATGCCATTCTAAGGAAACTATTCATAACATTGCACTCCTTGATTTAGGCAGAAATCTCCTGCCCACTTCCAATGCTGCACATGCTGATCACTGTCAGTGATGGAAAAATCCAATTTTAATATATTCTCAGTAAACATATTGTTCTCTGAGCAGCAGAGCTACGAAATCTAGTTTTCTGGAGATTTATATCCTATGCGCCTTACTCCCTCCCCCATCATATCTGCAGAATACTTGCAGTTTGGCAATACTCCCATCACAAAACCTTCCAGCTCCTTTCTATTATTTTTATTCCTACTACTGCTCCTAGGGTAAGGGAGCTAGAAGCTGCAGGGTCGCAGAAACGTGCGTGTGCTAACTAGACAACTAACCCTCCCTTCTCAGACTACATATGGGCCTTTCCTTATGGATCAGACTCATGGGTCTCCCCTGCTCTGAGAGTGATTTTCAGGGAAAAATATCTTTCAGACCTTTCTCCCTTGGCCAAACATGATCCAAGTTGGCCAACACTTTCAAAAGCTTTTAAGGATGAAGGATGGATGGACAGTACAACAGATCAAAGTATACGCAATTCATATCTTATCTGCTACGCATAAGCGCAAAGAAGCTTCCAGTGAACTGTTCATCAGGTGCTGAGTTTGAAGTCTGAGGCTATTTCTGCGTGTTAGCAACTGTTTTCTGGTACTGAACAGGTAACACAGGGCACTTAATGGGATATCAAGCCTTTGGAGAGGTACTTCCTGCTTCCCAATGGTGTCTCATCCACTGCACTAAGGAACGGGAAGAAAACTTCCAAGTTACTTCCAACACCTCCTCCTACCTGAACTCTAACCCCAAGGCATCACTTGGAGACCTCTTTCTGGGCTTAAGCGCATTGTATTGCTTTTCCAACTTAGTGCTTATTTTTCTTCATCTCAAAAGCCCTGTGCGCGGGGTCATCCTCTTCCCTGTGCTCAGGGATATAAACAGACAGAGCATTCTCTGAACAAAAAGATAAAATTTTCCTGCAGCCAGGAACCCTTTGCCTGATGCCAGATACAGCCATCTTCCTGGTAACCAACAGCCAGGATCTATCCCAGATAGGTGACTTCTACCCTGGATGGAGAGGCGAGAGAGAGCTCTCAAAGCAAATGAACACAGGCTCTTCCTTTGCTGGCTTCCCTTAGGGAAAGGGGCTTCTCTGAGCACACGACAGCTTCTCCCACTCAGAGTCCCCCCCAGCATTGCTCAGATGCCGCCGGCCCATGGTCACACAGCTCCAAAGAAGCATTACCACAAGAGTCCTTGTTATCTGCTTTTTCCAGATGCCTCTGACACAGCCTAAGGGGCAGAGGGGACTAGCAGTATTGCCAAGGAGAAAAGTGGAATGGAGGAAGGTCCAACGGGGGAGAAAAAATTGCATCAATTCAGACATGCCCAAATCTGATTTTTTTTTTTTAAATTAAACTTCTAACCATCTAAAATCATTAAGAATGATGAGGGGGGGAAAAAAATGTGTCCCCTCTTTGTTTTTTTATCTCCTGCTAGCAACTGCAATAGAAACATTCCTTCCTAAGTATCTTCTTGTAGTTTTTCTTTTTCTACCATTTTCTTTTTATTTTGCTATTTTGGAGTTTTTCCAGTGTGAAAAGTTTTCAGAAATGGTAAGATAAGAAAAATAGCCACAAAGAAAAAAAAAAAGAGACAGAAAAAATAACCCCAAAACTTCATTCACATCTTACACTTAGTAGCATAGAAAAGAGGGAGAAAAAAAAGGAAGCTTGCAATTCTGAAATATCCACAAACCATCTCCCTTAAAAAGTTCTGAAGCTTTTCTTTGAAAAAGTACTTCTGAAAACATGGAGAATGGCATTTCCTGAAAGACAGGTTTTGGTGAATCTTCATCTTTTCCTTAGGAAACATTTCACTGGAAGACAAAAAACACCAGCTCATCGTAACAGAAGTTTCGTCATCCCCATCGCCTGATCAGAGGTTAACAGGGGCATGACGCCATACAGTCTGCTTCCCTGCCATTCCAGGGCAGGGAGAGAGGCTTCAGGAGCCCTCAGGTGATGGGACAAGATGCAAGACAGCGCATGGTGTAACAGCACAGACAGCTGCTGGAATCAGCGTGAGCTTCCCATGCGCCTGTGAAGAACTGGAAGGGGCCTATGTCATTTGGGAGACTGGGAACAAGAGACAGCACAACCAGATTCCAGCCTGCTTTTAAAAAAAAAAAAATGACTCAGTCATTCAAATATACTGAAAAAATAAACATTGTTTAGACACTGACGTACTAGAAAATTAAACGTTTTCTTCACTAGGCTAGGAAAGAATGAGCTTGAGAGCAACAGTAATCCCCCCATCAAGTCTTTGATAGCCAAGGGCATCTCCTGAAACGTATTACCCTAGTCCCCTCTGAGAATTTCCCTAAGATAAGAGATGACTGGACTGGCCCCTCCTGGTACCCTCTCTGGGTTACTACATTCAAGGCGCTGTGACAGAAGGTTTGCACAGAAGGCCAGGAAAGTCTGGTAGTTCAAACACATCTCTTCCATGACCAATTGGACTAAAAGGATTTCATTGCAACAGCAAAACTGCCTTTTCTTCCTCAAAGGCATGGAGCCCACTGGAAGAAATGCAAGGCAGGCTGCAGCTGGGGAGGCAACTTTCCAGCTACAACTGGCTAGAAGGAAATAAACTCTCCATACACAAGACTTCCTGGCTGGCATACAGGAGCAAACCCAGGCTGAGTCCTGAGATCAGTTATTGCTGACTTCTCAGGGAGCACTTGTGTCCCCAAGACTGCACTTCTCGAGTCAAAATTTGCAAATACACGGCGCTCTCTAGTGTCTCTGCTCTGCTTGAGAAAAAGTATCCCAAGGCGCTGACACCATTTCAGAGAGCAGGGTATAAACACCCATGCAGAAAGATGCCCAAGGCCTGCTATTAATCAGGAAGAGTTTGCCAGTTTAGCTGTTTGAGCCAACCTCCCAGTGGAACCTGCAAAAGAGCTTTTTGCAGCTCAACCTGTCCCACTGTGGCCCCCACTGGCATTGCAATGTTGTCCGAAGCGGTCATTTAAATAGAAACTGTTTTTTAAGTCATGCTCTTGATGAAGAGAACTATGCCAGGAAAGTTTCTGATCCTGGATTAGATCCCTCCCATCAACCCCCAAATTGGCTGTTGGTGATGTGGCCATGACAGTTTAGTTTGTAACTTCAGGGCTGCCAGCTCACAGGAGAAATCCCCACGGAGGAGCTGGCTCAGAGATGGCAAGAGGGAGGGCTTGGCAGGCCATGGCACGAGCAGTATAAGGACAGGAGTGGGGCAGAGCAAGTGGTCACTTGGGAACAGCAGGTGCCTCTAGCCATGCAGAACATCTAAACTCTTAATGCCAAGCCAACACTGATGGGAGCAGTCCTCCTTAATGGAAATATTAGTCATTCCCTTTGGTCTTGCATATTCCTGTCATTGCTGCATTAGGGTGATGAGGCAAAGGCAGAGTGCATTTCTAGCTCTTGAAGCTCTTCTAGCTCCTGGCACAATCCAAAATGGTTGGCACAAACTGGCAACTGCTTTCATTTGCTTTGAAATGGCTAGCTGGTCCCTTTATTACATTTTCTGTTCCATTATGGAGCTTCTCTTTCTCCTGTGCTTCTCTGAGGCTGACCGCTCATGACAGAAACACAGCACATCCCACAGCCTCTTAGCCTCAGGTCCAGCTGCATTTGCCTACATGACAAGACCAGTGTGGCAATCTGCTGCAAAACATACAAGATTTCCCCCCTCTCCCTCTCTCTCTTTTAATATACATTTCACGTTAAATCAACATCTAAAGGGAGAAGGCTCTTCTAGCGCCTAGGAGAACATATTTTCTTTGAGCTTGCAATGCTGACTGGTGACAGGGGGGAAATACGCTTGAACCATGTAATTGATTTGATGTATGCCATGTTTCAGCGGGATAAACACCACCCCCCAGACTCCATGCATTCCAGCGTCTCCAGCCTAAGCGCCTTGTTAAAGCGTGTTGGGAGTTCATCAAAGACACTGAGTAGTTCTGACGCAAAGATAAATGCTCTTATCTTCGGCTTCCAACGTTACGTCTCTCAATAAGCACTCTGACACTGTCTAAACCGCTCTTCAGCTGGGGACAGGAATACAGGGAAACTGTTTTAGCAGAGAAGTTTGCTGAAATAAGGCTAGGAGATTAAGCTGGTTCACTAAACCACATGACTTCCACTGGGACACCCTGCCACAATTCAGAGGGAATAAATTAAGGCCCCACCCAGGCAACACGCTTAAGCACATGAATAAACCTGCAGCTTACATTTACCCATTGCTTTATGGACTTTGCACGTCCCCTTGGGATATGCATCTCCAGAACCTCCAATACACCAGCAAAACTACACATCCAAATGGTATCGTGCTGCTGAGGAACTTTATTACTTTACCTCGAGGCAAGCTAAGACATCAATATTTTTAAGGAGGCCGGTACAAGAACAAGAAAAAAAACTTGGTCGTCCAAGTCCTCAGCCTCTTGCTGTAACAAGTTACCCGTCAGCTCAGCCTCTCATCTGCCTACCCAGCACACAAGAGTGAAAATACTTTTTGCTTTTCATCTCCCCCCCCTCCTGGAAAGCTGGCTACGAGTCACTACCTTGACCATAAAGGGTTCACTGGAGCCCAGCGGAAGCCCTACTGATTTGAATGGATCTAGGATTTCACTCTCTGCCTCTACTGAGATTAAACAAATTCTCCTGCAAGAAAAGCACCACATATGCCTGCCTGAGTTCAATGGGATCTATAAAGTAAAAATACAGAAAAGCCGCAATAATTTGCAGCTGTATTGCAGGGGTTGTTTTAGGGCCAAAAACATATCCATTTCAGGCAATGTAAATATAGTCCATGCGTTTCCAGTACAATGGAACAAAAGTTTGACAGGAAAAATGAAAAACGGAGATTAAAGAAAAAAAATCCAGGGTAATAAATTGCCAGAAGGAAATAACAAAAAAATATCTTAAGCGTATCAGGAAGAAGATACCTGTGCAGAAGGAGTGTCTCTCTGAAAGTCCCAGCAAGTAGAGGGAACAATCAAATAAGCAGATTGTAACCAAATCAAACAATTTCTGTCCAATCAGTCCTCACCACAGAGTATGACTGGGGTTAGGACAAGGAAGAAGAAACAGCTACTCTGCAGGTCACTGTCTATGCTGAGACACTAGCAGGCATGCAGGAATAAAATAAATATATAAAAGGAGCACTGGAAAAACTCAAGATATCCCATTGAAATGAATCGGCTGGACTGACAACAGCTTACTAAATACAGTGAACAAAAAAATAACTCAGCCACAGAAAAGAATATTGATTTCATCTCTGAACAGCTGTCACTGCAGAGGGACCCAAACTTCTTTTAAAAGACAACCAAGATCATTGTGGGATAAGCTCAAGAATTATAAAATGCCAAAGTTCGGAAAAACAGCTGAGAAAAAAATCACACAGAATAAAATGAAAGGCGCTCAGGCCAAATCCAGATTTCTGAAGTCACTGAAGTTACTTGGAATTTCTAGCGGAGGAAACCAGCTTTGATTCTAGCCACATCATTCTCTAAGAGCTTTTGAACTCTGGCAACGAAACACTCAGCTGTACGGATCAGCAAGCCTACATGTATACCATCAGAGTACTCAGTTCCCAGAGTGAGAAAGCGGTAAGAGTCAAAATTGTTTTGGGATTGTCAAAAATACACACTATTTTAGATTAATTCATATAAGAAGTTTAGGACAGGAGATCAACTCTGTTTTACTGGACTCAGTTGCAAAGCCACCTTGCCTATTTGCATACGCTCATATTTCGGGATAAAAAGTTCAACTTGACGATAAATGCAGTCTCATTTCTTTTCTACCCTGCAAGATGCTAATCACAAAGCAATCCAAATTTAATCCTGTGTGCGGAAGGTTGTATGCTTCTGGTCCTAGGTGCTAACTGCTAGATTATACTGCCTCAGCAATGTGAATACCCTTTGGATCTCTTGGTAACACTGACTACTAGCATCTGAAGTCATGCAGAATAGACAGAAAGAGTAGCTGTAGTTGGTGAACAAAGCCAAATTCAACTTCCAGCTCTATAAATTGAGACCTCTTACTGAAGGGAGATAAAGGATATACTCAAAAAACAAACAGCAAAGCATGCTATACAAACCAGCTGTAAGAAGCCAGCCAAAATTCTGGCTCCTACCCACCAAACTTCTTTCGCTTTCAACAGGATCAGAATTTTATCTTCCAATGAATAGCTGTTCTCTCCTAGTTTGTCTTAGTTTACAATAGCTATATTCTAAGCAACCTCCCAAAGATACCTGGAAAGCAAGACAAGATACAGATGTCTCTCAGACGTTACATAGATCAGTCTTGAGTTTTAGAGAAATCCTGATATGTCAGAGATTGTCAACTCTAAACTATTTGAGGAACTGTATTTCTATCAATCTAATAAAACAGCCGCAGAGAGGAGACTTCTTCAAACCTGAGTTTTAAATTCTGGTCCTATCACGCAAATCAAAAAAGTAGAGCATTACTAGATCCTCACTACATCCTGCAATGAGGACTATAAAGGACTACACCAGAATTAGAAGTTATAGGACTCCATCTTCACGCTGGTATAAACTGGCATCATTCCTTTTCCATTCAGGAAGCTGTGCCAACTTGCATCAGCGGAGGGTTTGGAAAATACTAGTTTCTCCCATGGCGCTAACAATATTGCTGTCCTCTGCGTGGGGAGATTGTACTCAAATGGGAAAACAGTGTGAACTGCCCATGCATGTTTGCCACAGAAAACAGACTGCGTCACAACGTTGAAAAGAGCAATGTTCCGAACAACCATAGCTAGCAGGGTGTGTACAATGGGGAGCACCAGCAACAGAGACATGCACCTTACCAGTAGCTGGTGACTTGCCAAATTTATTACTTTTCTCTCAAGACTGCAGACATTTCACCCTGTCTATAGACATAGTGGAAACACTGACCAGAACAATTTTTCTGGTTTCAGTCTTAGAAAAACAAGAACGTTAAGTAATTTCTGCTTAATGCAGGCACTGTTTAGTAGTCAACGTGTATTTCCCTCTCTCCTCTTTCAAGTTACGTGATCAGAGAGAGAAGTTTGCCAACTTGTTCTTATGGAACAAAATTTTAAGTAAAAGTTTTCATTCTTATTTTAAACCCCGTATTGCTCAGATTTCATGTTTCATGCCACCAACACTTAATATTTACCAGAAAACTTCCCTGGGGCTATGAGAAATTATCAACTGAGAACAAACTCCATCCAAAAACCAAAAACGCAACCATCGTTTTTGATCCTTGATTTCCCACTGTCAGGTTTAAGAAATCCTCACCACTTCTGCAAAGTGCAGAGGAAGCATCAATGGAAAGTGGTTTAGCAATGTTGATATGGACATGGTGCCATGGGGCAAGTTTTTGCAAATCCATGCCTGGACAAACAGACAGGCTGATGCAAGCAGGATTAGCTGCACTAAGGCTTTCGGCAGGTGTCTGGCCTAGATTGCTTCTGTGTGCGTGCCTCATTGCGCTTTCTAATACCAGTATCCATAAGTAGCTGAGCTGAACTAGGACTGTGCTCCCTAACATGACACAAAGAGGGAAGGGCTGGGGTTTGATTTGACATGATCTGCTACAGCTCAAGGACTATCTGTCCACATAACATTTACCAGCAACGTAACTTGCGCCAGTTGTAGGTCACAGGCATGCATATATAGTGCACTAACTACTGGAAGACCTCGTGCCCCTCTCACAAGATGGTACTATCCATAGCACCCCTATATGATTTCAACCTTGGTCCCACCAGGAAGAAAACCACTCTGAGCTCGCCAGTGGTGTGCATATGAGATTGCTGCAAAAGCCCAACAATTGATGCCAGGCAAAGAACCTCTTCAGCGGATTAAGTCATTAATGCAGGCACATACTATGAGCAGCGCTGCCCACAGTGCCATGCTGAGTACTGTGCACTTGTGCTGTCTCAAGCATCTCTGCAAGCAATCATGGAGCTGTGTCTGCATGGCATTAGAAGTATTAGTCCCTTCCCTGCTTGAGTATAACCCATTGTCACAAGGCACAACATGGAATTGCGTTTGTGATCAATGATTTCTAAAGTCAGCAGTGATTTTTAGGTGCTTCAGCGCCTCAGTAAATCTCAAGAATAAGCTCAACTTCAGGAGGCGCAGGCAGGTGTGAAAATCATCTCTCTTCAACGTGTCTCCAGTTGGAAGACCCAAAGCACCTGGATCACTAGCCACTTTCCAAATATTGGGCCTTCATTTGCCTGTGCAATAGAGTATTGCCATTTGGAGAAAGCAGTATGTGAAATTAATCAGCCCCCAACCCTAAATATCAACTGACATTTTCAAACTTAAATTCACTTACATTTGATGACATTTCCGATTGAAAATTCAGGTTTAGCTAGCAAAGGATTTTTTAAATGACAATTTCTCTTAAGTGAGCTGGAATAGAGAAGTGCTTACCCAGAGGAATAAAAGAGGGGGGAAAAAAAACCAAACCAAGCAAACAAATCTGATAAAAAAATTCTACTTCAACTAAAAGCTGCATCTTGACGTCTTTCTTGATGTTTCACCCCTTCATTGCTCATGAGCTATGCTCAATGCTGGTCCCGGTCTCTAATCCCGCCGATGTCGAAGGGAGACATGTCAGAGCTCAAAGAGAGCAGGACGAAGCCTTTGCTGCTAGCGAGTCACTTGTAGTCATTATCTGTTCTGTAGCACTCCTATATGAAAAGCATTTCTTAGCCTAGATTCAGCAAAGCTCTTCGGCACGTGCTGAACCCATTCAAATCAAGACTGGACAAGAAGCATGCTCCATGTCTATACTAGTTGTCTATTCTTAGCACAAATAAACCAGCCCCAAGGAATTACAGCTTTTTATCCATGGCTTTGGAAACTCTTATTGATGAGCTCTCCCTCCCCTAAATAATGTAACATTCTGAAGTTTGGCTTAACTTGGCACCTTTCTTTCTCACTGCTTTGAAACACGTACAGCAACAAGCTGCTCTAAAATATTTGTCTAGCAGAAGTTCACTCCTGCAGCTTAAAGGAACATTGAGAACAAAATGAAACTACCAGAAGGTTGAGTCATTCAGTCGACTGACTCCACCTTTCTTCATGATGAGATTTTTGGATGCCATGTGTAGAACAACGCACTGTCAGCCCAGACTTGGAGGCTGAAATTCTCTGCGGTGCCAGTGCAGAGTGCATCCTTGGAGCGAGACAGCTTTAAGCCAGTTTTGTACATCTCTAATCTACAGCTGCCTGTTACTAGGCTCAACTGCTTGTGCAAGCTGGGGCAATCTGTAAGCTCTTCTTTGCCATCTCTGCTGCCAACAGACATTCCTGCGAGCAAGGGTCAGCGGGCCTCAGGAATAATCTCAACACATCACCTTCTGCCAGTACAAACCGCTGAGAACAGACCGTCTAGCAGTTTTTTCAGTCACTTTTAAACTAGGACTCCTTAAAGCAAGGACAACTATCAAGTTGGAGGCACTGACAGCTTTAAGACTGATTTGCAAATTCAAGCAGCTAACCTGGATCTGTTATTAAAGGCCCTCCGCATCTGATAACTGAGACTTGTATGATAAGCACTCTTCAGGATGACTGCTTGAATTCACCTCCAGGATTCTTCAGTCTTACAGCTTACTAGAAAAATCATCTCCTTTATACCGTTACCCTCTCAGAAATCCACTTCAGTACAGGAGCAACCACTGACTTATACTCCCTCTGCCTCAAGTAGCTGCTCGCCTTTTTACAAACAAATTCACCTGCAGCAACTATAAAGGGGTAACAAGTCTCCAAGGGAACGTTATGCACGTACATGATACATGCTGGCGTGTTTTACGAAAGTGATGTGGAGTTTGTAACTTAGAGGACGAGAAAATGAAAAGAAATAACTCCTGATCTAATTTTTCAAAAAAAAAAAAAAAAAAAAAAGACCACTCAAAAACCTGTGAATAGACTCCAGCCTTAAAGGAATTTCCTTCCATTCTGTATTTGGATCGAGTTCTTTCCGATCCATGCACTCAGGCATATTTTCCTTCAGGGAAAATACATTACAGTTAGAACAGTGGCCATGATTTCATAATATATATTTATGAAGTTAATCATACTTGCATCTCTCAAAGCGCCTGTTAATCGGGGCTGGTAAATTCCTAACTATCCTCACAGGATAGCAATATCAATCCTAAATCCTAGTGCAGTGGGTTGCCACGTTTAATGTTCAAGGAAAGAACAGCTGATACTGTTCTTTAGGCATCATCAGCGAGGGCTGTCTGGTACTGCAGTGGGCAATCTGCAGTGTATACAGAAACTCCTCTAGTGTATTCATCTTCTTCTAAATCTTTTTCCTTCTCTACTCATAAGACAATTTCCTTTCAAGGAAACTAGGGGAGACCTAGTGTGAGAATATCTAGTGTAAACAGAGATGGATCTGTTCAGTTAGGATTGCTTTGTTTACAGAAGGACAGATGAGGGACTGTGTGATACCCTTCGCAGAAACAAAAAGGTAGCCGCAGAATTCAGCACAGAAGTAGTTGGGTGTCCATAGCGCACAGGATGAGAAGTAGAGAAGTGACTGAAGAAAGTGTGACTTAGGCTAGATATTAGGACTGTGTTTTGTAATGATAAGGACAGTTGAACCCTGGAATAGATTGGTCCACACAGGCTGTGTAGTCTCTGTCATCGGAGGGGTTTGATTTAGATATGGTTGGTCTAGCTTTGGCACAGGAGGTCAAGTTGCCTCTCCAGGGCGTCACTGACTTACCTACAGGATTTTTAGGGAAGTCACAGATGTGCCAGGTTACACCAGACCCAATTTAGTATATACTGATGTTAAATGCCAGACAGACTAGCTGAGTGCTTCCAAGTGGAAATCGACTTTGTTGATTTCCACCTTCCCTTTCAATTACTTCTGAATGATCATGGTGGCAAAGTAGGTAACCTGTCACACTGTAACACAAAGCCTACAGCACCTCAGCCCACACTGCTCTCAGCTAAACCACTTGCAACTCAATGGTATTACAGTGGCAAAAAAATCTAACCCAAGATATGCTAATTCAGTTTAAAAAAAGAAAGAAATCAAAGCACAGTGTCACTTCATAACAGATTTTGGCTTTCCTCACTTGCAACTCTCATCGTTACTTAAAAACGTATAAACACAGTCAGCATCCGACTCTTGGTGTGGACGACGGCGTTTACAAACAACACTTCAGCTGGATGGTCCAGCACTTGGTGGAGTAGCTGCACCAGCACCTAGTGTTTTAATATACTGTGGTAATACATCCTGCTGCTCGGAATTCAGTAATTTACTGAGGCAGGCAAGACATCATAGATAGAGTCTGAGGGGAAAAATAGCTCTTAATAGCGTCCTGTAATGAAGCATTTCAGGAAGAGAGAGTGCAAGCAAGCACCCACAACAGACTGGATTAGATCCTTCAATCCTGCCTCCTCCACCATCAGTGGAAACAATTCAGCATGCCAAAAGAGAATTCTCTGACTTTAAACAACATCTTCACAGTTAAAAATCCCTTTAGACTTTCTCTAGTCTTAAGCACCACCTTATAGATTCTGGTTACATGAGAAACCCCATCTTCAAATGACAAATACAAGTCTTACATCTCAAAGACAGCAGACTGGAGAGTTCAAAACGATGATTCATACTACAACAGCAACTCCTATCACAGCTGAGACTGAGGTGCAACGGTGCAAGGAGCCAAAGTGTACCCACAAATACAAAACCTCTCCCTGAAATAATTTAAAATCTAATAAAGATAGACATAGGGGCTCTTTGGCACTTTGGAGAGTTACTAGACTCTTGTTTCTGAAGTACTCAATGAGAACTTCAGCCAAGTTTGTTTTCTTTGGAAACTCAGTAAAGAGCCTAAAGCCAACAGATCACAGAACAAAAATAAATATGCAGCCAAATCCACATCCCAACAGAAAGACCTTGTAGATCGCAGTGGTGTTGCCCTAGCATCCCCAACAGCGTAACCCACGATGTGCAAAACTAAAGGCCCGGAACCAGAATTCTGCTTCTGTGCCTTAGCCGTGGGACTTGTGGGGATTTCCAGTCATTCTCAAAATCCTTGAACCTCACAAGGAGGAAGCATAGGCACGAACATGAAGAATGGATAATAGAAACCCACAGATTCTGACTTGACTAGACAATGCGTACCTTTACGTTCAGCAAAGCTTCCAAGCAAAGGGAAAGTTTGCTAGTGTTTGGAAGTTCAAATTTAGGCATCCAAATGCATATCAGAGAACCCAAATAACTGGCCTCATTTTTCAGGGTGCTACTTGCAGCTCCCACTAACGTTGCATTAACGTTTGACACACCTACGCTTTTGAAATTAGGCATTCATGTATCCGTCTAAATATGGACGGTAAGTATCCTCTCTGCCTTGTGGCTTTTTTTTCCTAAATGATCAAATTACTAATATTGTCCTGCATCACTCATTTAGGGTTTAAGTTTGACCTAATTGCAAAGGGTGTGCTTAAACAGCTGTTACAGAGAACTGTCACCATCAGCAGCATGTATGCAGTGAACGTTCAATCCTGCCTCTGGTTTATCAGCACACAGATGCATGCCACCTTGGAGGCAAATTTTTAAATACTGCACCTTTGGATTTTGCAATAGAAAACAGAAGGTTGTTTCCAGCATTGCCACGGCCGGTGTCCCAGGAAGCATTTTTTATCAGTTATACGGAGCATAGGTAAAGCATCTGGTGTCATGCCTGGAGAACACAAACACCCCTCCCAGGTAGGTGGGGGTGCTCAGGTCCCCAGAACAAGTTCTGGGTGAGTTCAGATTTCTGTACAATGTCCAGCTTTTAACTGCTTTGCACCTTGTTTTAGCAAACCATCTAGACTCCTTCTGTAATCAGCAGAGAAGGGCAGATGCATGCAGCAAGCAGATCACTCCTTCCCAAGAACTGCAATTAGGAGTTGCCCTCTAGGGGAACCCATGTCAGAGGTGAAGCCTGCAAAACTAGCTTGGACTGCACAAGTAATATTTAGACAGCAAAAATTACAGCAGGAAAGATCACCTCACCTACCTATTCAGGCAAAGAAAAGAGAACAGAGTTGAAGCCATCAGATCCTCTGCAATAAAGTATCCTCCCACACATACTCCCCTGCAACTACAAAGGGCTGCAAAGCCACTCTAGAGCCGAGGCAGGTTTTTCACTGCACATTTCTGCACAAAGAGACCAGCGCAGCTATTCCGACTGCATATCGAATGAAACCTGCTTTGCTGAGAATTACCGACAGCCCCCACCACCTTGCTCTGCACCTCCTGAAAGATTAAGTCTGAAGCCTGAATTCTGGCACTTGGGAGAGGAGAGGCACAGAAAGCCCAGTCGTGCCAAGACTTGCAGGTGTGAATGGGGCAGAATTTATCTCCCGTAAAGTCTGGAAGCAGAGTGAGCATCCGTTTGCTGACAAAGCTTATGATCAGAAAAATGAAACCTGAATTTCACATGTCAGTCTGACTGACAGCGTTATAACATGGCCTTTGCTGGCTATTCCAGAGCCACCTTTGGAAAAGAAGGGGCCTCTCTGCACCAGTCGGGTCACACAGAAAAGCTTTCAGTGGCACGTCAATGACAACAGACGTTTGTGTAAGTGAGAATATGGCTCAAAATTCATCCATTTACAGTACCTCCTTCTGTACCATATAGTCCTTTAGTACTTCTGCAAAACAAACAGTAAAACTGGTTTAACAGCAGCACCAGCTTTGAGTTTCCCAACGTGCTTTATAAAACTAAAAATCGCCAAAACAAAACAAGCTAGGAAACGGTTTTAACTAAATGCCAAGTACAGCAAGAAGAAAATCAATTCATGGGAGCAAGTAATAGCTTTTTTTTCCCTACTGTCTTTATGCTTAAGACTAAAATAGCCAAGATATATTTAATGCATGGAAGGACTGCAGCTATATATAATGCTTGAAATAGGGGCCTCCAATAGGTCTCATCAGCAGCAATAATTGTTTACCAGACACAAAAATCCTCTAGGTGTTAAACGAACACCAGGGAGTAGCATTCAAGTGACATGGAGAAAAGATTGTCCTAGGGTACCGCAAGCCAGGCGCACAGCTGTGAAATTGCTCTGGCAGACACTGTCACAGCTAATAACGTGATCCTTTCAAACACAGAGAGTCCTCATGGCATTTGTAATTTGTTAAAATTCCCAATCTGTCACTTCTTTCTGAGAACAGAAGGAGAAAACAAGCCTATACTCTGCTTGTCTGTGCATACCTCTGTTCACCAGCACTTTTTACATGTTTTACAGGATTTCTATTAAAACACTGGGCAGGTATTAAAGGGCAAGCAAAGGGAAGAATGATTTCTGTTGCTTGCATGCTTATAGCTATCTAAGGGGCAGTAGCGCAGGCATGCCAGGGAAAACAACATTTGTGAGATTCCAAACCAGCACATTCAGAAATACAGCAATTGCGATTCAGGTGGAAAGATAAACCATTGGCACCATTTAAATGAACTCTGTGTTTCTGAAATGCCAGCTGTAAAAAACTGCTGATATTTAATTTCGTTAGATATACTGCATCTGGTGTTTATGGCTTAGTGCTGTTGCCAGAGAGCCCCAGGAGCTTCGGTCTGGGAGCCAAGCCAGTGTCTACCAACTTAGTTGGACTACTGTGGATACACAAAGATCCAATATTCCTCTGATTTAAAGCTTTCAGGCAGATTTTCAGTGACTTTTGTTTTATTTATAGTTAGCATGTGCCGAGAGAAATAAAACAGTCACTTAATATGCTGCACAACTATGGGTTTATTTCCTCCAGTTTCTCATTTCAGTAGCTTATTTTGAAGCCTGGAGAACTGGAAATCTGTCTATTTCTACCTTAAGCACTCATAGGTGGATAGACACAAAGGAATTCAGTAACGGAATGCCTTTCCGTTAAAAAATAAAAAGCCAATATACAACTTTATTATAAAACTTGGATACTTACACTATTTATACAGATGGCCATCATAACTGTTATAGTCACACACGGCTAAGCGTTTTTCTTTCTGTCACCCCTTATAGCATATATTTATAAGCTTCTGTTATATGAAGCTTTGATTTATCAATGCAGATACCCTGGTGTTCTGATACTTAAAGGGTTTCAGATTATTTTCTGCTTGAAACTGCTCCCTAAAAAACCCTAAAAAAAAAAATCAGAGGAATTCTGTTCATTACATTGACAATAAATGCACGACTCAGCCTGAAGAAAATTAAGCAGGATTAGCAAAACAAAAAGCATATTCCGTCTTCAGGGAGTATTTTAAGCGTCTGAGCGGACACCAAAACACGAAATAAAAATGTGCACAATTTTATTTTGCGGGGACGTGTGGAATGCTCGGCCATCTGCTATAAACGTGAGGCTGCCAAATATCACAGATTCACACCTTGAGTTTGGAAATTGAGTTCACATGGCAAATCCAGGCATTTCTTGTGGTATCTGCATTCCATCAGCCTTTCCTTTACCTGCTACTCAGTTTCACACTTCACTGACTGTTAAGCTGGATTGCTTCACAGTTTTGAAAGTGCAGAGCCCAATTTTACCAAGTTCCATTGACTGCCATAGAGCTGCTCACAGGACACCCGACTGTATGCTTCATAGGTTTTCAGAATGGGGGAACGTAAGAAAATCAGTTTGGGAGATCAGGGCCCCTGCTCAAAGCCACTGGCAACAGGAAAGGAACAACACTGTGCATTCTAGGAAAAATTCCTCCTTCCATTCTGAAAAAGTAATCAAGAGGAAAATCCTTAAAGGCTGAACTTTAACAGGCCACCAGCTTATACTATGAAAAACCCTGCAACTTCCATGAAGATCTTCCTTAATCAAAACCCAACCACGCTTTTAATTCATATACACCTGTTCCTTGGGTGTAATTAACTGAGAATATGGGAATAGTGCACCCCTAATCGGAAGGGTGTGAAATAGATTAGGACCAAGGCAACAACAATAAAACAGGGTTTCAGGCAACTTGATTAGAAATCTTGCACGGATTCATCATCTTGCCACTGTCTATAGCACAACTTTACAGCAAGAGGTGCAAGATGATGCAAAAAGCACTCAAAAATCATTTGTTGAGTCTGGTAGGAAACCTGTTTCTAGCACCTACTGGCAACTGGCAAAATAACAAATACAGATTGCATTTCTTAAACGTTCAGCAACCTACCTAACACTTTTTTTCCACGTTGCCGTAAATGTTAAAGAGAGCTTTAAACCCTTCTAGTACTGTACTTGGTAGTCAGCTAATTAGCAGGCACACAGGCACAGATTTTAGTCATTGAAACTATGGTATACCTCCAGTGCCTTCACAGCTCTGAGCTTTGGGGTCCATGTCTGGCTGGGACACAAGACTGTTGGTATGTCTACTCCATCAAATAGGCCAGCTCACTCAGGCACCATTGTCAGTATGCCTACAATAAGACAGAGCTCAAAGTCAGATACAGTCAGGTCAAAGGAGCTGGACAAATACTCATTTTGCCTTTGCTAGATTATTTCCCTGCAGAGCTGTCCTAGCAGCAAACCTGAGCTAGCTAGCTCAAGGCTAGTCCAGGCAGCCTTGCTGAGCTGTGGTCAGTGCTGTACAGACAGAGCTACATTATCTTTTTTCTTTTGTTATTTTGTAAGGAATATCTTACATTTAATAGCATATCTGCCTTCTTGTGCCCAGGACCTGTTTTAAGTTTTGCATCCCTTTCTGTAGGATTCAACAGAAACTGCATACAGCATTGCACAGGATTAAGCTTCTGTTTTGTCTTATCTGTAGCATCACCTACCTTTTAAGCTTCATTTTCTAGGAGTACTTCCACAGCAAAGCCTGCTGCCTTCCTTGCCTGTTAGGGGACATGCACAGCATCCCTTGAAATTCTGGGATCCTTCCAGAATTCTGGATTCCTCGAGACCCTTCTCCCCTCCAACCTGCGGCAATTATTTAAAAATCACTTCACCTCTTCTGAAGGACCCAAGTTTTTTATGTAGGTCCCTGCTGGCATACATCTGTTTGGGGAAGCTCTTTGAAAAGTATCTGTTGTGAATACTACATCATTCATCAGCACTAAACCAAACGTATTTCTCAGAACTCATGTTTTTCATCTGTCTCTGGGGTTCTCCCAGTGGAATAGGGCAAAATTAAATTTAAACTAGGCTTTAAATTATTTAGTCAGAGATAATTGAGCTTGGAAAGTCATACTAGAGAATGAGCACCCAGGGAAGTAGCTAAATATGATTTTTGGAAGGAGAAGGGAAGGGAGTCGCCACGTCACATTAGGTACATAAAAATCACAAAAGTTCAAAAGTTATCAGCCCTCGTAGGAAAGGGCACAAGTTGCTCTTTTGTTCTGGTCAGGCAGAACATAATTTCCTCCAGGCTTACAAAACGCATCCTTTCTCCTCAGAAGGAGCCAGGCCCTAAGTGTTCTGAAAAATCCTGGTGACAGATTACAGCATTATTAGGGTTCAGGCACAAAGTACCTATACGTTCAAAATAAAACAAGAGCTTTTCTTACTGCCCAGGAAGACTTCCTATAAGGCATAAAAGCTAACTGGAATTAAAAGGCTCTGCTGATATCACCACTACTTTTAACTCAGCTGTGCCACAAACAGGTTTCTTCGAGGAAAGGATATTTTCTAGCTGAGTTTTACCTCGATCTATCATAAAACCAACGCTGTATGATAGCCACTCAAAACAATACCCACTCTGAGGAATTAAATAGCTCCAACAATGTCCACCCTTACTCCACTTCTCCCTCCCTAGTTATCACTGAACACTACGGATCCCCTGAATTTACCCTCATAGAGATGGAAAACAGCCCTGCTCAGGAGGGAAGCAACCGCCTGCTGAAACAACCTTTTGTAACCGTGATTTAAAAAAAAAAAAACAAATTAATAATAATAATAACGAGCCGTGCCCAAACAAACTAGAAAAAACATATCCACCCACACGCCAGCGCCTCCCCCCGCCGAGCGCCGTCCTGAGGCGGCCAACGGACGCGCCGCCGGCCCCACTGCGCCTGCGCGCCGCCCCGTCGCCACAGTAACGGCGGGCCGCGGCGCCGCAGCATGTCGCTGCCCGAGCCCCTGAGGAGGCGGCTCGGCTCCTTTAGCCGCACTGTCTTTATCGACAGCAGCCGCCGCAGCGGCCCGCAGTCCCCGGGCAACAGCGCAGGTAAGGGCGGTGGCGGCTGGCCGGGCGTCGTGCCAGCGACAGACATGGCGGCGGGGGACAGCGCCCGCCGAGGGAACGGTGCCGAGGCGCGCGGGGGAGGGGAGGGGCTTGCCAGGAATAAAGATGGCGGCACCAGCCGACGCCTAGAGGCCGTTGGGGCGGGGCCGCGCGCCCACGGCCGTTACGCGGTGTCTCCGCTCTCCTGAGGGAGGGCCGGCGCGGGCCTGGCGGTCTCTACGTGGTCTCTGGTTTCGCTGTCGATGATGTAGTGTAACTTAATGGGTGTTTTCTGGAGTAAAACAACAGCGGCCGTAATCTTTCCCCCTGCACTTAACGTGCTTCAGTGGCGCAGGGTTAAGACTGGCTTCCCGGGCACTTAAAATATTAAATGCGCAACAGTCTGATTTAAAAGCAGCTCCGCACGACCCTCTGCACCCACCTTTACAGCTCAATAAGCGAGTCGGCATAAAATATGACCGATAAAAGACACCAATACTACACACTGTACACTCCACCTATACGAAATTAAAACGTAGTAATGATTTTATAGAGAACCTTGAGAACAAATAAAAGACGGGAGCTATTGTTTTAAGCCCAATAGTCCTACGCAGAGTTAGGACACCCACCGGACGCTCAGAGCAGAAGGAGACGAACCAAGCAAAAACCCAGACCTTCAACCTTCTTCTTGCAGCTCTTACCAATAAGGACCGATAGCTTCGTCACCTTGCTAGTGAAACCTGCAGGATGATAAAATAAAGCAAAAAGCTATTATTATTTCAAGAGAACCCATTTTGTTTGTGTCGTTAGACCGGTCTATCTATAGTGCTAGCACTTCCTCGTTTAGCCAGATCAATTCCTAATTACAGCTACCAAGCACCACTGAGACGCTTTTCTTAACTCCAGGAATAGCTTCTTATTTTAATCATTTATTTTACCTTTTCTTTCTTGAAAACTCCTACATGAATGTCCAGCCCATTGAAACCAATGGTAAATAGACCATTAACCTCTTTGAGGTCCTGTTTTTGAATCTTAAGTCTACACATACATACTTTAGTGAGTTGCCCTGGTGCCAAGGGGCCACTGGGTTACTGTCTGGCATTTCCACATATTTTTACAATCCCAAAAAGTAAACAGTAGTTCGATTTAGGTGTAGAAAGATGAATTAGACTTGGCTTATATTGCTAAACATTCATCCAAAACACAGTCTTAAAACTTGAGAAGAAGTTACCAGTATGCATGCCTTGTCACTAAGACCTAAAAGTACCCAAAACATTCTCACTGGCTTTTTTTGAATAACATTACATTTTCATCTAATGGGACAGAAACACAGTTGGTTATAATTAGATAGTCTGATTTTTTGAAAGATAAAACAGTGTTTTAGAATTGCATCTCAGTGCCTCTACAATCCATGGTTAGTACCCTAGATCTGGTATTTAGGGATTCATTCATTAGAACAGCTGACAGTTCCTCGGACAAATTTAGGTAGACAGTAAAACTGCTTTGAGGTACCTATAGATTTTCATTCCATGCAGATGTAGGAGAGTGTTGATATTTAAAAATGGGATTATTAAAAATATTGGTTGTCTTGCACCTTCTGTTTCAGTATAGCAAATCCTCGCCCATCAAACCCTACCCTTAAGGTTTGTCCCAGTTCTGTCCCCAAATCCTCCTCCCTTCCCACCTAGCCCAGTAGCTACCATGAACACTTCTGCAACTGGCATAAAGACTTCTGGAACAGACTGTACCAGGCTGCATGTGGTGGAACGGGGAACAGGGATGACAGACTGAGATGGAACAAAGACAGGTATGAGAATGGTTGGAAGATATGACAAGAGATGGCATTATCAGAAGAGAGGTGGTTCTGAAGTCAAAGGTGAACAAAACATGGCTGATAATCTGAGTTTCAATTGAATATCACCATGGTGGCACGCTGGGGCACGGGACTTAGATACAAAACAGCAGGTCCAGAGCAGCAGCTCACAATGAAATCTTTCTAAACTTGCTCAGGTAGTACCAAGTGAAGATTTGTCTGCAAACTGCATTTAGGGAAAACGTGAGAAAAGAGACTGTTGGTAATTGAAGTAAATTGCATGCGACATCGGTTAACTAGACTGTGGCAATAAAACTTAGTCCATTAAAAACAAACAATTCTCTTGGGATGCCCTGGTAAGTTTTTCTTTGTTTGAGTTTAATCTTCTAAATCTATGGCTAAGTCCTAATTTTAGAATTTACAGCCTGCCTAGTGTTATGCAGTTCAATATTTTTTTCTTTGCATTGTGTCAACTTATCCTTTAAAGTCTGGAGAGACGGAAATAAGTTTGAGTTTGATACGTATGACGAACTGTTAGCTCCAAAGAAGTAAAAGAATTACTGTCATCTTGCAGTGTCACTGTGTATTCAAATGTCTATCTTAAATAAAGATTCAAAATGGAGAGTGGGCATTGCAAACCTGCTCTCTAGCAGCAAGTCTGTACCCAGGAGGGTCAGATACAAAACGAGAATAAGCCATAAGTGTATTCATTTAAACTTGGGACATTTTCTTAGAGAACAAAAATAAAATTGGCACTTACTATTTCTACAATGTCAGGATACACTACTACTTGAACAAAGCCTATCAATTTAGTTCAGAGACTGTTGATTAGCTGGTGGCTTATGATTTACTCCACAGTCAAACACTTGATTTGAATTTATAACTAAGGGATCAAAATTCTATATCCTGTGAACTGAAAGTTACATTAGATCCTGGGAAATGGTGTAACCCAAAATAGGGCAGAGTTTTTCCTCTGGGTCTCTGAAAATGCCATTCTTAATATTTAATTTACCTAAGATCAGTGCTAATGCCCTGCCTGAAGCTAAGATGGAGCAGTATCTTTCTGCCACACGTAGTGAAGGTACATCTGGAACAAACTAGAAGTGATAAAGACTTCTTTCTATCTACAGATAATGAAATCATTTCAAGTTTACCACTGCAGATGTCCCTCTATTTCAACGTTTATTTTTTCCCACTGTGGTGGCTCAGCACTGTTGTCATGCTCCAGCTGAAGGTGAGTCCAGAAGGAAAGTAACGGTTGACAGATTTAATACGTTTCTGATTGGACACCTCCTAGTACAGAGGTGGAGCTCATTGGAGTTAGAGCTTAGTAGGCTCGTGCGGGAATTGCTTGAAATTGGAGGTTCTGAGAGCATTTGAAAGCCAATACAACACTGTCAACTTACAGTGGCATTCAGTGTCTTCATTTAACCAAAGACAGCGCATTGTGAAACGGCATGGTAGAAACTTGTACTCTCTTCCTCCCTCTAGTATCCAGTCTTGTCAGATTACTACAAGTTCATTGTGGTCACAGTCATCATCCTAGCCTCTCTGATAGAGGTCATCCGGCTCTACCTAGGATACATGGGCAATCTCCAGGAGAAGGTATGTTACCTTACATCCATATTAATTTGTACAGGAGAACTTGGGGTTGAATATAAATAAAACGGTCTGTCAGTTCCTCTAAGAGATTTAAGGTGAGGAGATGGTTATTTCTGTCAGTTACAGTCTGCATCTTTCATCTCCCTGGCTTTTGCTTCCCTTAACTTTTGTGCATTCCAGAAAGTTTTCCCTCAGAAAGGAGACCTCCTGCCTACCAAAACTGTTTTGTCAGGAAAATAAGTATTGTTAAAAACACTGTATATGGAAACGTTAAACTACCTCACTTCACCATTTCACATTGTGTGCTGGCTTTTGAAAGATAAAAGTGTGGATTTTATCCACAAAGTTTTGTATTATTTTCTACTGCTTCTGCCAGTTTTTAGGTAACTAACTGATGTTTTCCTGTTGTAGGTCCCTGAGCTGGCTGGGTTTTGGCTCCTGAGTCTTCTCCTGCAGTTGCCTATAATTCTCTTCTTGCTGTTCAATGAAGGTCTGAAAATCCAGCCACTGGAACGAGCAGTCAATATCATCTTTGCTCTCTTCCTCACCTTCCAAGTCATTGCAGCTTTTCTCACCCTGAAAAAAATGGTAAACCAACTGGCTACTCACTTCCGCCTCAATGAGTTTGACCGGCTGGAGGAACACCCTGTACCTGATTTTTACAGCCTAGGAAAAGAAGAGAGTGCATTCCCCATGGCTGCTAGGGGCCCGTATTGAGGAGGTTCTCCCAATAAGTGTCGACTGGGGACCTGCAGTGAGGGCCTGAGAAGTTACCTGAGGAATGCCTCATGCTGCTGCAGCTCCATTTCCATTTTTTGAGTCGTTCTTGACCTTTCTATTTCAGAGACATTAAAAAAAAGAAACAGATTTTGCTTAACAGCCAACATAGCCAACCACAAAGATCTGAGCTCCACTCTGCAAGAAAAATGGAAGCCTATTATATAACTAGTCAAGTTGACTGATTTATTTGCAGACTGTTACTGGGTAGAGCACTTACGGAATAGATTTGGTAGTTTTTACATTTTACAAAGCCATGTGCTGTGTTTAAAAAAAATCCAGAACTATTTGCACAGTTTTTTATTTTTAAACAATAAATATTTTTATACACTTTTTTCCTGCTGCTATCAATTTCTCTCTGTCCTTCCAGATATGTTATACATATTTGATCTCTGGTGCCAATCTTAGTGAAAGAAAAAAAAAACCCAACCAACCACCACAGCCAAGAAATCTTGAGGCCCAGCAAGAACGGTAGAGATGCCAATGACGACAGGAAACAACAGAGTTTTAGAGGTGGTCTTTCATATACCTTCAGCTCTGGGAATTCTTTACTAATAAACTAGGAATGGAGTTTTAAAGGTATTCTTGCCCATAACCCACACTCCTGTTCTTTGGCTTAGCTGGAGTTTTAGCTATCAAGTCATTCAAAATGGATGGTGCAGTTTTCTCAAGTGGGGAAGCTTATAGAAGCTCTAATGAAAAGGAAGGAGTGTTACCTTTGCTCTTTGCCAGAACTTTTTTTTTTTAATCCATGAGTGAATGATACAACTCATTCTACTAAATTTCCTTTCTTTTTTTCATTTTGTTGTTGTAACCATATCTTACCAGAGCACATACTCTCTTTTATTTTTAAACAAACTGCTTCCTCTGCCAACAACAGGACTGACTATTGTGCAGAAAAGAGAGAGATTTCTGAGAGAGGGTCTCTAAGAATCTCTTAGCAGTTAATTTAAAACATTTGGAGCCCCTCACTCAATGTCTGCAAGAAACACAGTGAGGTTTAAGCAGAAGTTACGTAATTCGACAAGCACATTTATAGCATTAGGTACTCCTTTTAAAAACATCTTTAACTGATGCAATACGAAAACATTGCACATATTGTCATGTCAACCACAGTTATGCTACAGCAGAGTGCCAAGGCCAGGGCTGATCAACTTCGTGAGAGGTCTGCAGGATCCATTAGAATAACAGATAACAGCGTAATGGGTCCCGACAGGCCGAACAGAAGCATCGAGCACCTTGGAGCCTATTTTCTCCAGTGATCGTTAAATGTGACTCAGAAAACTTAATGCCTCTCTAGCTGTACAGCCTCTTCCTGGTCAAATGTGATGGGACTAACACTGGAGGCTGTCCTTCCTGGCAGAGGATGTAGGATCGACCTCAAGGAACTCACCTCCACCACTAAGAAACTATTCCCATGTGCCCTGGAAATAGAGGCTAATGATGGAGCATGAAAGTTGGAACTGCTAGTTTTCAGTGCCTTCCCATAGTTTGTCCAAAAGAAGAAACAGATTCAGAGAAAGCAGTATCTTTATGTTCCCCTGCTCCACAAGTCTGCCCATGAGTTCATGGACAGGACAAGCATTGCGACAGCTTTGAGGGGGTACTAGGGCAGTTGCCGTCCCTTTGGCTCTGCATGTGGCTTGCCCGTTCCCTTTACGAAAAGCCCGCTGGCAGGTTTTACCGAGGAGGTACACTAAGATGGTACAGAAAGCCTGAGCTCTGAGAGACAGAACGATGTACCTCTACTAATCGAGGCGCTTGCCTTAAGTATAGAATGTAATTCCCTTGGTTTTCTTTCCTGTATCACCTTAAAAAAATTAAGACATGAAACCCTTCCGTAAGATTAAGTATGGGGGGGTGGGGGGTGGTTCTTTAACGCCCAATACCTCAAATTCAACATTCCAGCCAGGCAAAAATCACAAAGCTGAAAAAAGTCAGCCATACACCAACACTGACAACAAGGAGCTGGCCTCCAGGCTTAAGGCCAGGAAACACAGCTCACTTTTTTCAAAAATCAAATTTTAGCTTTTAATGATAAGGAAATCATGGGCTCAGACAATCAAATTACCATGCAGGAAAATTGCCATGAGCCAAAGATATAGGGCACACCTCACTGTGGGACAGAGAGAGAAGGTCGATGAGGTGATAGAGAAAATAGGATTCAGAGAAACACTGTTAGAGAGTTGCCTGGAAATGGTGAAGATGGAAACCAGTCTGGGATGTAAAGCGTCAGCAACGTATTCGATAAACCCAAGATCCATTGCCTCTTCTCAGGTTTCCTAACAGACCTGGTAGCTTTTATGAATTTCATCATCACTACCCTAAACAATTATGAAGAAAGGAGTCACATTCAGTGTCTACAACTGCAAAGAAAATTACAGTAGCACTCGGGAAGACAAACCCACAACCAATGGGGATTTCCACTGAAACTTTCCTTCAGCTACCAAATTTCACAAGAACTGATGCAAATTCAGACAAGCGTAAAACATACTACTCACTTGTAACAGCCAAATTTCAGACGTACAAAAGGAACTTCAGAACAGAAACTTTGGATAAGCATATTTAAAAGAAGAGAATTGAGGGGACTCCATGAGGAGGGGGAAAACTGAAGAAGGTGCTTGTACAAAAAGTTGTAACCAGGAGATAAATGGAGGAAGCTTTTAGCATCAAGAGTAAAGAAATAATGACGACAATGTTATAAAGAGAAAAAAAAAGAAAGAAAGTTTTATTCTTTTTGAATGAAGTTAAGGAGTAATTGTCAGAACAGGCTGGAAGCAATAAAAGATACCGGAGAACTTCAAAGGGGTATAGGCAGAGCTAGGAGTCCTCTCTAAATCCTCTTCTTCCTATTGCTGATCACGGGAATAACATACTTGTCTCGCATTGCAAAGCATCCACGAGTAGAATATTATTATTTAGGATTCAACAAAGCAGGTGCTTGGGGATGGATGGGTTCTGGTGTTTTTTCTCCCCTTTGCATAATACGTACAAACTAAGGTGAAGAGAGGGAAACTGGGCACACGGAAAATTGCAGTGGAAGTTTTTTGACTGAAATCAAGTAACATCTAAACAGTTTTGAACACAAGCTGTCCAGTGGGGGCTTTTTGCCACATTAGGATTTGTGCAGAGAACCACAGAACACATTTTGCAAAAATCTAGGTAGCTATCGACAGCTCTTCCTTCACAAGCAAGGTCTCTGCATGGCAAAAGCCTAGACAGTATCATTAAGAGAAGGGGGGGGAAGCTATGGACAGAAAAATCTCCCTCTCCCCAGGTGTTTGACTTCATCAGGTTTATTGCTAGGAAAGGCCAACAGCTGATGTGAAAGGGAATGTGTATCAACACACATTTCCTTTAATTGGAGAAAAGAAATCAGGAGTGGGCATATGACCTTCAAATGTTACTTTTCAGATTAACAATCCGTTTGAAGGCATTTGTGCCTCCAAGGGCACAGTTGCCCAGTGGTTGATACCTGAGCTCAGCGCCTGTTCCTTGCCAAAAATAAACTTTATTGAAGGACTCTGTTAAACAGTTGCAGCGCTTCCCGGAAGGGAGAAATTAAATTTGGAAGAGGCTTCAATTATGTACCTGACTTGGGCAGATCTGATAAAGGAGGCGTGAGATAAGGGACACATCTGATAAAAACCGGCTGCCGACAAAGGACGGGGGGGGGTGCAGCATTAACCTTTCTCTCCCAACAATTCACTCTTTCACGTAGCTGAAGGAATCATACCCAGAGGCATGGTATCATGCGTTTTACTCTTGCCCTTGTCTCTTCGAAACTAGACTAGATGTAGCATTAATCTTTAAATAGTTAATGAAGCAGGTAGCGTTGGCACCATTACACAAGGCTGATAAGATGGTTCAATAGCAATATTTGATGACTGGGTAAGGCTCCAGAGATCATTTATTTTGAAAAACAAATTTTGCTTCTCCGGGACAAAGATCAGATGGCAGCAATTAAAAAGGACTTTGTTCAGTGCCTCCAATAAAGCAGAGGTAATGAAGAGGTCTTCTGTGGGAGGCAAGCAAAGCGGTATAGCAGGGTCAGCAGGTAAGCCCAAGAAAAATTTAAGCTATAAATAGGTTCAAGAAGTATAACACCAAGGGAAAATGAGTGTGTTGACAGATGCCACTGAAGGAGCTCCCGGATACATGAAGCAGAGGAGTTATTAAAAGGAAATAAGGGCGCTAAGTTACTGGATGGAAATCTTGCAGGGATTCAAAGGAAATGTCTTATCCCACCAAGAAAGCAGCAGCCTTCAGGAAACAGCTCCCCATTCATTAAATATATGTAACTTTTGCAGCAAAGAACACCTTCTACTTCAGACGATCCAGAGCTGGAAAGCAATAGCAAATCGTACTTGGGAAGCATGGGCTTGCCCGAGACACACGAGCACAACAGGGAAGCTGCAGAGGAAAACACAGAGCCGATCCGGCAGGCAGCAGCAGCTCTGAGCATGCAAAGACCCACGGCTTCCCCAGCGAGTTTAGGAAGTGTTAGCGACTTCCTCGAGGGCCGCCTCGAACTTCCCGTGCTAGGGGAGGAGTTCCCGCAGCCTGTGAAAGAGGCTATTGTTGCTCTTGAAGGGATCACAAAGCCCCTTCTTTAGTCACTTTTGCTAGACCCGTGCCATTTCTGAGTCGGAGAGTCAAGCAAAACAGCTGGGACCGCATTTCGTTAGCGGCTTTTCAGTTTGTTCACACCCTGCACTAAGGATATACCGCGAATATTTCCAGTCGCTTGTACAGCTGACTAGTCTTAGAAAGACGTCTTCACTTTGAAATTCAAAGCCTGGAAAACCCAAAGGCCACTGCTTCTTCAAAAAGAGCCTACGTGGTTGGCAGAACATGCATAGAAACACAGTTTAAAAAAAAAAAAACATGCATTTGGCCAAGGATCTTCCAATAGCTGCTCAAAATACTTGAGCAGAATATGAAGAATTTACCCAAGACAAAGCTACGATTTGGGGACAGAATACCTGATTTCTCATCATTGCTTAGTTCAGACTTCAACCAAAAGCCCGAGCCAGAACTGCTTAAAAAGACTGACAGCACTTTGAATTGCAAATTCATGACTGATCAAAGAAGCCTATACATCTGTTTAGGAACCAAATCCAACTTTTGTGGGTTGCTGTTCAGGTAGCAGCACCCTCAAACGGGGGTAAAACTGGTGATGATCCAGGGCACAGAAAACGCAACGGCCGGTGCCAGCCGCCGTAGGCAATGCCTGTTGTGCGGGGGCAGTCTTCTCAACCCTCGTTGAAAGAATTCAAACAATAAAAAAAAAAAATTAAAAAACAAAATCAAAATAGTGGCTGGCACGGGCACGGACGATTGGGCTGCCCTGCGCGTCTGGGAAGGACGGGAAGCTTGGCTGTTGGGCGGACGTCTCCTCAAGCCTGGGAGATGCACGGACGCTTGGTCGAGGCAGCGGCAGTCTTTTAACCAATCGCGCCTCAAGAAATAGCAAGTCTCGAGTGCAAATAGCTACCAAATAACTCGCGCCCTGGAGAGGGGGGAAAAAAAAAAAAAACAAAGAAAACCAATCCCTTACACAATATATACGATCCTGTAATAAGAGTAACAAGCAAGCCAACGCTGGCCCGCTGCCCGCGTGCAGGTGCGGCTAGGTGGGCACGCAGCCGGGTGCAAGCCGTGAGATAAGAGCCGGCTGAACGCAGCCGCCCTGCGCGCGAGGGGATCGGCGCCGAGAGACGTCCCCTGCTCTCTCACCGGCCTCATCAGTAATGGAAATCTCTCTGGGTTGTCAGCTTTGGAGAATATTGCATTTTCCCTCTTCCCCCAGCTGAAGGGAACGTGGCGGCAGCTGCCTAAATCAGGCTCCCGAGATCAACTCCCCGCCGGGCTTTGCACGCGAGCGGCTCTCAGGCTGAGCGAGATCCGGCGACGGCCGCCGATTTCCTAGCCGGGGAGGGGGGGGAAACAAAACCCTAAAAGCTGTGAAAGTAGAATGGACACACAAAAAAAAAAAAAAAAAAGAATTACAAAACCACCGATAAGCAGCAGCGAAAGGATTAGCCAGGCTGGCAGCAGTCAGCAGCGGTGAAACGCGCCACAATAACAACTGGGGCACGGAGCTAGGACAGCCCTGGGACACAAAAGGCTGAAAGGAAGGAAAGCTCGGGATTACTTTGTTCTCGAATATTGAATTTTTTTTTTTCCTCCCCTAGAAGCACCAAGCATGAAATATTACCCTGATAAGCCGAGATCAGGAAAAAAAACGGCCACAGAGAGGTGTTGCCTGCGTGTCCCGCGGCCCCAATGCCACCGTTGCCCTCGTCGCCTCCAGCCCGCGCCGGGACGCGTCTTAGCTGCTGTGAAACTCTGCCACCAAAAGCTGCATCCTCGGCAGGGATCCAAGGAAGGGTTTGTTTGCTTTTTATTTATTTTTTTTTCTTTTTTATTTTTTTTTCCTCCCACCATATTCCGGTTTTGTTAGGCTGCCGAGCGAGAAATGAGATGTGTGGGGTTTTTTTTTAGGGGTGTTTTTTTTTTTTTCTTTTCAGTTTTTCCCTGCAGCACCTTGGGTAAGTACAACGCATTTCCTGCGCTGCTGTGATGCCTACAGAAAATCAACGACTCAAAACGATGTCACCTGGGACCTTTTCTTAACCAAAAAAGTACTCGAGCTGCTACGTTTTTCTTTGGAGGCCCAGAAACTCCAAAACGGCTATTGCACTATTTCAACCCTAATACCCTATTTCCCGTTTTACATTGTCAGACCCCGTTTTCTATTGTCAGCGTATCCAGCACGCAGCTCTTTTTGTAATTCTATGGGAATTAGCCACTTCTCCAGGCACGTGCAGTTCAGCCTCCAGAAACAGTCCCGTGCGGACAGACAGCTCAGCGCGTCGGGCAGGGTGCGCGTGCCGGCACGCCAGAAGCCGTGCTGTGATAAGCACCGCTCTTTAAGCGCCCCTGTAATATACGTCATTAATATACTAACCAGGGGCTCTGTAACACCTGGCTTGTTCCCGGTCTCCCTTCGGTATGGTTCGGATGCGTTAGATGTGCGAAGGGTGCCCTTCAAGGCAGGATCAGCCCCATCCTCGCAGCCGGCTGGGCAAGGACGCTTCGGAAACAGCGCTAGAAAGGGAGACCTCCACCTCGTTGCCAGCAGGCGCGTGGATGCTATCGCTTGCGATATTTTAGGGAAAAAGGTCGCTGGAAATCCGGTCTATTCTGTCGCCTGCCGGCAGAGGGGCAGGCCGGCTTTTTCTCTTGCTAGCCACGCAAGAAATCCTGGCTGCAACACCCGGAGCTCGCACCTTCACCATTAGCGCCCCGACGCCTTGGCGCGTACGGGGGGCCTGTTGGAATAGAAAGTGTTTTCTATCTCCTCTTTTTCTTTCTCCTCTACAGCCGGCAGAAATCGAGAGCGGGCAGACCCAGAATTTAAAGCTCTGCATGGTCCAGCAAACTGAAATACCACCAAAAAGCATTTTCCAGAGCACAGCAATGCACCCTAAGGGATTTAATTGCTAGAAAATGATGAGCATCCGCCACCAAAAAAAAAAAAAAAAATCTGATCACTTTAAATCTTTTCCATCACCTGAGTTAGTCCTGTCTCCAGGGTGCAAAAGACGCTGCGCTATTGCAGGTTGGCCTGCATTATCGTCACTGCTGGTGGCAGGGAGAGGAGGAGAGCGCAAGGAGGTTTGAGGAGCACGTAAAGGAACACGGAGACCCTAGAATAAGGCTGCATGTTGCCCCTGTGATCGTTCAGTTTAACTGCAGGACGCTAAGACCAAAAATCGCACTATGGTTAGCCCCATCTTTACTGCAACATATCTTGGCGTGGGCGGCCCGCTCTCTGGCTCATAATGTCCAAAAAAACCTCCTAAATGGATGTAAGCCGTTGCACTTAACGGCTCAAATGGCATTGAGCCACGTGCAGCTGGTTTTGTGCTCCGCTCCCCGTCTCTACTTCCCCTTCTGCCCGGAAGCGAGCCTGGAGCACCACGTGGCACGAAAAATTGCTGAAAACATGCAAACCCATGAGTACACCGTCCCGCAGGCAAGCGCCACGAAGGCCAACAACTAGGGGGAAAAAAAATGTAAAGCTCAAATACCCAAAGTGACTCAAGCCACAGCTAAGCTGCCTGATTTCAAGGGTCTAGAAAGCACATAGCGGCACCGGTATCGTGATGATCCCAGTTATGAGATGCCACCTCTGCCTCTTCAGAGGCATAAACACAGTTAGGTCACCGGAAGAAACCCATTTTGAACTGAACTGCCCCAGCAGGAGCGTGAGCCCTTCCTTCTGGTTTTAACCATTGCAGCTCCACAAAGCATAAAAGTTAAAAAAAATAAAAATGAAAAATAAAAATAAAAAAGAGGGATAAAACCAATGGACCAAGCCCCAGAATCGGGAGGGCGAGCTGTAATTACCTCTCTGCAACCGTAACTACACGCATTTCGCAGCGCTTGGCAGATGTCACGTGGCGCAATAGGTGCTGGGAAGAATACTTCTTATATTAAGTAACGTATAGCCTAATAATTAAGAGCTAGTCACTTGAGAGTTAAGATGCTCTGGGAACGGACCCAATCTGCAGCCTGCGCTGCTGCCTCCCTCCAGGAAAGCGGGCTGCTCGGGCGGCACGCGTCACCCACGCACGGCGAGCCGCTTCGCGCCGGCCCGCCAGCTCTGCGGGCGCTCGGTCCGGGGCTCGGGTTTGGGGCAAAAACACCTATCCACGCAGACGGGCACCGAGGCGCCGGCCCGTGTCCCAGCGAGCATCGTGTCAGTGCCCAGATCCCTCCCTCGGGCTCACGTGGTCTCATTTGCTGCCTAACGAGAGCATCTGCCCAGACCCTGTGAATCACAGCCTGAGGCAGGAAACTTTCTACCCTTTAAATACACGTTTCTGCCTAACATCAAGGTCCTTCGAAGCTAATCACAGACACGGCGATCGCGGCACACACTGCCACAGTTCAGCGCTAACACTTGCAAGAAGGAGTCCCGCTGCAAAAAAATGACTCATTTTGCCCTGGACCTGGCCACCTCATACAAGCCACGGCACAAAAAAGGCACATTTTGGACCTGTACGCAACACGAGCCCAGCTTCAGTGCATGCTGGCAGGTCATGCTTTGGAGGGAAAGGAGCAGGCTCATTTATTTTTGAAAGCATCCTACATTGTTCCCATCTTGCCTGGATAAAGCCGCGTGCGGCACGGCCAAGCACAGGTTGCTCCTCTCCGGCAGCGGCAGGATTATGGCTCTCTTTCCAAGCGAGGTGCCCCACAGAGGAACCTCCTTGCCTGGGGCTTCCCACTTTGACCGCAAAATTCCCATTCCCTCTCGTGCCTCTTCCCAAACCCATCACTTGGCATGCGCCTGCATCAAAAGGTTTGGGGAACAGTGAGGGGTGGGTTTTTTTCCCCCTCGTTAAGGCAGAGGCAGGTGCTCCTAATCACCAATAAACCTTTTACTGAGGCCAGCTGCTGTCAGCACCTCCCAGCCTCTCCCTGGGCAGCCCAAAAAGCCCAGAGCTCCCCATGCCACCAGCTCCTGGAGGGGTCCCAGCCCCAGCCCCAGCAGCTCTGCCCAAGGGAAGCTTAGCGAGATACATGCCTCATTCTGGCATCCTCTCGCAGCTAGCCCTGAAGGAAGCACCCGGGAAGGACTGAGCCCAAGGCAGAGGGACTAGGGAAGGGATCGACACGCACTTCTTTCCTGTAAAATTCCCGCATGGTCTGAAAAAGTTCCTTTCCCCCAAGAAAACAACAGTATTATTTAACCCCTGCTGCTTTCTTTGACCTCAGCAGGGAAACAAGCCCACTCTGTGCACCTAGGGATCCACTGGTGGTTTCCTTCTCTGTAGGACAGAGAATTACACCCACTTACCAACCTCCTAGAGACACATTTGCATTTAATTCTCCCTGATTTGCAAACCCTGTGCAGGAAACACTCCATAAGAGCTGGTGGCTGCTCATAAGCCAAGGGAAAGACTGTTCAGGCACCAACATCCTGCAAAACCCACTCTTAGCCCCTCACACAGAGACAACATTGCTGTTTGGCAGCACGCCCAGAGGGGACAGGGCTTTTAGGGGGTGCAAAGAGGGAAAAGCACTGCAGCCCCCTCATGCACAGCAGCAAGAGGTGCCTGGGCTTTCAGTGGCAGACACTGCCCTCCAGTGGGACATCTGCCACCAAGCCCATCATACACTTCTCTGAAGGAAGAAAAAAAGGTTGCTCACATAAATGCCCCCAACTCAGAGCAAAGTTAAAAGCCTGCAGCTGGGGGCCACCAGGAGACAGTGGGGTTTTGCTGTAGCACAAAAAAAGATGACAAAACACCCCTGTGCTGAGCAGAGGTGCAAGAACCACCTTAATTTAAGGAACTAAAGGTTACACTGAAGTACTGAAACATCTTATTTTTATTTTTTTTTTAAAAAGCATTTAATTATTGCATGACAACAGTTGTGAGCAGACCTCAGGCAGAGTAAGCTGAGAGAGCACCTAGCTGAGAGCAAGTGCTTGGCCTTGGAAAGCAAAGTGAGGATTAAAAAAAATTCACGAGGAAGACTGGAATATTTGTGGTCCATAAAACACACGAGAAGGGTTTGTTAAGAAAGGTGTCAATGTGGGAAGGCAGGAACTGGCAATTCCCAGATTGCGCAGATAAACTAGAGAGGCTCCAAGTTCTGGCACCCAGAAATAGAGGTTAGTTGCCCAAGCACATCTGCTGGTTGCATCTTGTTTTTATTGTTTTGTTGCTCTGAGCTTTCTCTCCTCCCTCACCAGCCAATCACAGGCTCTCATCCTGCTCGATGAAGACCCCATAGGCCTGGCCAGGGCTGGCACGGGCTTGGGAGATCCAGTCCGGGGGCCGCGCGCGGACCTTGAGCTGGAAGGGCTCAAGGCGGAGGCAGTCATCCAGGTGGTTCAGCTCCATCACCACTGCCACTGGTGACGACTCCTCGGACTGGGCACCCGGCTCCTCGGGGCAGGGATCCCCGGTGGGGCGCCGTTGCCTTGCCACCCCGCACAGGATGCCCACGGCCACCAGCAGCACCAGCACTGAGGAGACAGCAGCCCCCACCAGCACCTCGGGATGGCGGAAGAAAAAGCTGATGCCTGGAAGAGAAGGAGGCATGGTGTCATCCATGCCCTGATTTTACTCTCAGCAGAGCCTCCAAAGAGCAAAACCGCTCTTTAATTCACACTCTACTAAAATCTGAGGTGCCATACTCATTGTAATCCAAAGCAGACCATTTCCTCGATCCGAGATAAATACAAGACATACAAATATACTATGCAATCAGTCTGGATAGGCTTGAACTGTGCAACTGGTTGATGAATTTGGAACACAGCATGGATTAAAAACCACAAGTTATGAATTCATGTTCAAATGACCTTAAGGCTGTTAGATGTTTAAGCCATTTGCAACCAGAGACCAGGGCTTTAACATTTTGTCACTATCAGTTGACAACTGGAAGCTTTGCGGAGAAACGACATCATGTGATGTTACCTCAAACAGAAACAAAAAGGAAGTTCTGGTGAAGTTTTAAGTACACAGTCCAGAATACTGATATTTCTCAAGCTGGGAGGTGCCGTTATAGGTCTTTCTTGCCAAGACCTGCATGGGGTATCACAGGAGACCATGGGGCACTCTGAAGGGGTGACCAAATCTGCTGATCATGGGAATTATAGCACCATAGTAGTTCTAGAGTTACAGCAGCTCAGCTATCACCCTTGGCTGCAGTCTCTGTATAGCAGCTCGTGCCAAGCCGCAAAGGACAGGAGACGTGGGAGAGCTAGTGGACAAAGGCTTGCAGAGTTTAACTTGGCAGTGGAGGGAAAACGTCCCGCGAGGAGCGCTCCACAGCCAACTGGGGAAAAACCAGCCAAGCCAGGCAAGTTACACTTGGAAGTGCCAAATCAGCAGCAATACTTCAGCTCTACCTACTTAAAGGATGCAAGTCACCCTTCAGAGGCCTGTCTAGGCTAACCTTTGAAGGCCAGCACCTTCAGAGTCTGCAAAGGGCTAGAACACAGCTATTTCTCCTCAGAATATAATGTTAGCCTCCTGAGATGCTTATAATGTCTTAGGGACTTAGCTGCCCCAGCTTCACTCTTCCTCCCTCCCTAATACCTCAACACCAGTCCAGAAGAAGGACTTGCAAAGCCAAAGGGTTTGCTTGTTTTGGGGGTTTTAAGTGGCAGCTAGCTAGGAATACCCTTGCAAAGATATAGTAAATATTCTTTCCGTGCCAGACCCATATATCTAAAGCCACCACTGCTGTGGCAGGAATAGTGCCATTTTTAAGGACCAGATTTCACACATGTTAGCAAAGGTACGGAGCTGCAGTCGAGAAGCCGGGCACTTACCGTGACGCACTCACTTCACATCCCAAGGGGCAAAAAGCAACTAAATATGAAGCACTTTGCACAGCCTGCACCAGTAGCTGCTTCAGAGGTTGTACAAATGATTTGTTCATGCACGCAAGTTGCCTGCACAGTCCCTGTACATGCAATTGCACCCTCCCTCTTCAGCCTCATCACCACAGGGGGAAAAATGTTTCCTCCATCTCCTACCTGACCGGGGCGCGGGGATGCACAGCGTGCCAGATTTTGTAGGGGAGTGATCTTCGTAGTCCTTCTTGCAGCGACACAGGTAGGTGCCCACACCGTTGAAGCAGTCGGCCTCCTCGCCGCAGAGGCCGAGGTTGCACTCGTTCACATCTGCAGCAAGAGGAGAGGTGTAATGAGGCTGCCCTAAACCTCTCCAGCCCCAGCGGCAGCAGCTCTCGGCATGCCAAGTGCTGTAAATAGAGTCAGGCTGGGCATAAAATTTTTTAATCTCAAACAAACAGCAGGGAGCCCATACCTTCAACAAAGAGCGAAACCAGCCGCGGCCTCTCTGCTCCCACAGATGTGCCAAGCAGCTCCTGCAGCTGCGACTGCAGGGCCAGAGACAGGTTCCTCTCCTCGGGCTTCAGGTGGAGCCAGAAGGTGAGCAGTAGGTTGTCTCTGCCCACCCTGCAGTCAGGGGAGAGCCCATATGAGACGGGACCATGCTATGAAAGCCCATTCATACCTTCCACCCAGTAGACCTATAAAGGCTTTAGGCAGCACTGAACATGCGTTTTCACTACCTCCTTCCTATGGAGGAGAGCCATTTTTCTGCTTTAAGGACAAGGTACGCATTGCAGGATAGGAATGCAGCAGGTCTTTCCCGAGGGAAGGAGAGCAAAGCCAGGACAGCCCACTATCCAAGGACAGAGGTTATAGCAGAGCTGCGCCTGCCAAGCTGGTGGTGCACCATCAACCCTACCTTCTGATTTCCTTTAATTTTATTTCATTCACTCTGTTGGTGGAGAGTTTCAGGTTCTCCCGGATCTGCAAAGCAACAGAGCAACCGATGCTGATTTGGTGTTTTTATAGGCAGGGGTTTAGTAGTGCCCAGTTCTCCTCAGTCCTCCCTCCCACTGCTTTTCTCCTTCACAGACCACTTGGGACACATTCAGGGTCCCACAGCCCCCTGCTCTGAGCCCTTTCTCCAGGAGGCTGCATTAACAGCTCCCATCTGTTTAGCTTCAGTTTACCCAACACACATGGACATTTGGGAAGAGGAAGGGCAATAGCCCCACACGAACATGTGGGTGTTAAACCAGAGCAGAGCAGCATACAGCATATTTGCAACCCCACAAGCAGACGCTCACATGCCTGCCCTCTTCTCAACTCTGGCTGCAAGCTGTCCAATTCCTAAAGGTGAGTTACACCCTTAGCCGGTTGCATCTCTGTCTCTGCAGTGCTTTCTGCCACCTCGAGCTTGTGGAGTGCCCAGAGGGGCTGCCACAGCTCAGTCCCCCATCCAGCCATGGGCTTTGGATAGGCACCTGGGCCAGGCATCAAACCAAAGGAAGGACATGACATGGTCTCTTGTGGCTGAACATGGGGTGGAAGGGGAAGCACATTTTCTTCTCCCCATTCCCAGCCTTACATGACTCTTCATGGATTCAAGAAGGTCCTTTCTGAGCTCACTTCCACCACGAGGGACCCAGTCCACGTGTTTGGTTTCAATGGTTACTTCAAACAGCACATCTATCAGAAGACATAAGATCTTAACATGTTTCTATAGTTCACATAAAGCAGTGAGGCTCCTTAAATGCGCTAACCCAGGGTAACAACAGTAGCAGAAGAGCTAGCACAAGGATATCCTCGGGTAAGTCAGCACCACATGAGTATTTCCAGAGGTTTAACAAGCCCTAGCTAATGCTCAGCACTGATTGCTGGAATTGATCTTGGAGCAAAAAGCATACAAAGCATTAGCATACATCTGCTTGCCCTCAGGCTTCTTTAGCTGTTACCTTTCCCAAAGGGATCACCATAATTTGTGATGGAGAGCAAAAAACTCTCCTCTCCCATCTCAGCAGTTTCATCTGGGGTCAGCTTAAGATAGGCAGCTGTGTTCTGGCTGAATCCAGGCTGGCATGGATTTGCCATCATTTGTTGTTTAAAGCATATTTATTCAGTATTATTTCTCCTGTTTAAAGCTCAACTCCCTCCTGTAGAGACTCCTTTTTTGCAAGCTGTTTGCTCTTTCTACCGCATAAGCCTAGACTTGTGCTGCTTTGCTGTTAATGGTCACATACATGGGTTTTGCCCCTTGCCCCAATTTGAGGGGCAAGACTTATGCAGGTATCTGATCCAGGTAGCCATAAGATGCCCACTGGAGTGTATTTGAGGAAGTGAGGTTAGAATCCCCTTGTTTGCATTAGAAAGATCTCTTTAAATAGCCAACAAGTAATGTTTGAACTCAAACAAGCTAGCATTTACATAAGGTTTAGTGTCTTAACTCAAATTCTCCAAGGCATGTGCGAAGTGGTTGCAATACAGCTGTGGGATTGCACTGATATCTTCAAAGTTAAAGTGTCTTCCAGACACTTACTCGCCAGATGCATCCTCCACTCCTTTCTAAATTTCACAAGTGGTTGGTGCCCATGTGCAGCACCAACACTGAACTTGGAGCCACTTCACCAGACGAGCAGGACTGGTGCTGAGCCCTCAGACAAGCTCTCTGCTTCAGCACCCTCCTCACCCATGTGCCTCCCAGGAGGGCTGCCGGCCACAGCCAAGCACAAATACCTGTCCCAAGGGCAGGGGCTGTAAGGCATTAGGTGCAAGAGACACCCCTGGAGGGCTGGAGACCATGACAAAATGGTCACTGAACCTACTAAGTCAGGGGAGAGGAGGAGAAGACTTCTCAATGAGCTACAGCTTTAACATCTACTGTAACATCTACTACAGCATATCCACTGTCAAACACAGATGCCAACTATCAGTCCTAGCTAATTTCTCAGCCAAAATTGAAAAAAGCTTTGGGATGAGCACAGTGTTTTAAGTCCTGTTTAAATCTTTGCGTCACTTACCTCCAGGATGGTGCTGGGATCGTAGCACAGTATCATTCTCAAGGGATGCCAAAACAGAAGCCAGATCTGTCAGAGCAAGGACAAGATTCAGGCTACTGAACACAGCACGCAGGTAAGGGTGAAATATATTAGTTATGGGTCACTTCACTCAGAGCACCATGTGCCAACTCCTTTCTAGATTCATTGTATGAAATCAGAAGTCAAGCTGTAAATACAAGCTGTTCTTCTCTACAGTGAGAAGGGCTCATTAGAAATTAATCACCCCAATAAACCTCACTTCTATTTCTGGAAGTGGCTGAAGTGCTACCCCATGAGGTTGCCTGAGCTGCAGCCAGCAGAGCTATCTTGGATCATCCATGAAGCAAGGCCTTGTGTATGAGATGTCAGCAATGACAAAACCATGAAGTCAGCACTTCTTCCTGCCCACAACAAAGGGACAAGAAGAGCTGGGGATGAGGGGTAAAGAAGCAAATAGCTTCTCCTTTCATGCAGAAACTAAGGCACATCCGTGGCTAAATCTTCCTATGAAAGAAGTCCATTAGTTCTTAAAACTTCAGTAGGAGAGACCCAGCCCTCCTCCCTCTAAAGTCTGGCACTCAAATGCAGTTATAACTCTTTGGAGCATCACGCTACAGCTGCGGAAAGCAATGCAAGACAGCACTGTTGGACACTAAGGGTACTTGCAGTCTACTTAGGGTAGAAAGTCCTAGCTGAGAGGCTGCATCCTCCACAGATAACTGAGCCTGGATTAGGAGCCAACCTCACCCCATTAGAGGGCCCCATCTCAGAGATCCATGTCACAACAAATAGCCTTGTGTCTATTCAAGTATCACCTTCCTTGATTACAGCAGGAATCAAGTCGCACCACATGGACCAGGACACTGGGGGTAAAGGCCACCTCTACACATAAAACCCTCTTAGGAGGGCTGCTCGACTGGAAATGAATGTTGCAGTGTCAGGCATCAGAAACAACCTCAAAGGCCTTACCGAAGAGATCTTCGTGCCTTTCTCCTGGCATCACCGTATCTTCAGCAGTCATACCAGGAGATGGGTAGAGAGGAGAAGGTTTCACACTCGCGTTAAGTGGTGGCCCTTCCATCACCACTGTCTGTGCATGCAAATGCCCAGTGGCAGCAGCCACTCCCGCCAACAGGCTGCTGCACAGCTGAGCGAGGTTAGGCAGGATTTCGGCAGCTGAGGGCCCTGCAGAGCTGCTGGGTGCTTCCAAAGGGACATCTGTGGTGCTACAGGGGGCTGTGGGGACCAGAGCAGGCTCAGGCTGTACACCTCGCTCTGTGATCTCCAAGGCTGGCAGCTTGGTATTTCCCCCAGTGTCTCCCCTGGCTGCAGGTGGCTCCACCAACACATCTTCGCTCTCTCCTCTCCCCTCAGCACTGCCATCTCTAAGGCTTCTTTCCAGCTCCGTTTCATCTTCCAGCAGACTGAGCTCACCTCCATTAGCATCTTTGGGAGCATGAGGGTGTCTGACCTTGCTGGAGATATCTGTCTTGGAGATTTCCCAGACAGGAGCTATTGCATCATTTGAAGAGCCCACAGTTGTATAGTCTCTGAATACATAATACCGTCCTTTAAAATGTTTGTATTTGGAACTACCCCCTGATAGAAGTAACACATGGACCGCAGTAGCTCGTGTAGCAAAGATCAGAGTACCTCGGTTGTGGCAGGCATACACTACTTTTGTTTCCACATCGGACAAGACCCCTTGGAAAATTATCTTATCCTGGTTCTTATCACAGCCTTCACTCGCCTGAAACCCCTGGACATAGATCAGGATGTGTTTCTGGGGGCCGGCCCAGATGGTCCAGTTGCACCAAACATTGGTTTTAATGTCACTGTGCAGCGGCAGGTAGAACAAGCCAAATTCACCCTGCAAGATGATGTGGCAGCTCCTAACAGGGAAGTACTCCATTGTCCAGGGCGATCCCAACTCTGGCAAGTCAGGACACACAAGCAGAGAGGAAACACACGATCAGCAATTATTGTATACATTAGGAAACATACCGCTTCTAGGAGTGATGCAAACGATCACAGAAGAGAAGACCCTGCTTCAAATCCTCTCCTACTGCAAAATTTCTGTAGTTCAGTCCCCTTAACCACATCTCAGATGGGCAACAGGGGCTGGCCCCCCCTTCACGGGGATCTGGCCCTTCATGGCCCATCTGGGCTCCAACTGCACCTATCCTGTCCAGCTTTCGAGCCAGTGACAGCTTATATTAGATGGTTTCACATCCAGTTTTGTGGATAAGACCAGTGTACGGGAAGCCTCCTGCACCCGGACAGCTGGCATTACATTTGCTAATTTAGGACTGCAGGTTATGGATACATCCTCGCCACCACACCCGAGTTCTGCCTACAGAAGAGGGCTTATGCCAAGATACCAAACATTAAAGACCTACCAGCATGTTTGTGACGTTCTCCTCCTGCTGGTATCCGTATGTTTTGGGATACGGGGTCATCAGAGGGCAGAGACACAGGTGCTGATGGGAGAGATGCCGCCACCAGGTCCTCTGGCTGAGGAAGCCCCATGCCAAGCTGTGGGTCGAGGACCTGCTGCCAAGCAGCACTGGCAGCAGGGATGGGTCCCTTGTCTGCCCAGCCTGCAGGAGCCAACACTTCACCTCTCCAGCTGCCCTCCTCTCCATCCCCATCCAGCACGAGCTTTCTCACACCGGGGCCGAGGCAGCTGGAGGAGGCCACAAAGGGACCCATAAGGTCACTTCCCTGTCGAGGGCTTGGGGAGATGGAGGTCCAAGCCTTGTCCAAGCCTTCCAGGGGAAAGGCTGCTGGCACAGGGGGCTCCATCCCCTCGACAAGTCCCCCCAGCTCCCAGGTTGGCAGTGCCGTGAAGGCCTCAGCATTTGCAGTGAAAACAGCAAAAGGCTCTGACATCCCCAGCTCCGCAGTCTGTTCTGCAGGCAAAGATGCTGCCAGGGTGAAATCAGGGGAGCCGAGCTCTGTTGAGGCAGGGTCTAGGCTGGGACACACCAGCATCGGAGTCATTTCCATCCCCAGGGTGGAAAATACTGGCTCTGACGTGGAGGGAGCACATCCCCATGCTGCTGGCAGAAGGGGAATGGCCAACGGCAGCTGTGTCACAGTGCTGCTCAGAGAGCCACAGTTTTTCACACCCAAAGAGGGCGCACAGGGCACATGATCACTGCATGGGCCAACCCTCCTGGGGTCAGTAGGGACTAACTGGAGGACATGGCTGCTCTGGGTGCTCAGCTGAGGTTGGCCTCTGAGGATGTCCCACGATGCTGTAGGATGTAGCACCTTCTTCACCTCATCAGTAACTCCCCTGAAACTTCCCGGAGCAGGAAAACCCACAAACGTCATATGCTGGAGGACACTTGTTCTCAGCTCAGGTTCAGTCACGGACAAAGCCTCAAAAAAGCTTCTCCCAGGTAGCAGTGGTGAGTGACCCCCATTTACCAGATCGTTTTGGCTAGTCAAGCTAGGCATCAGGCTCTCGGCAAGACTGCTCGCTGCTCCATCAGCCACACTGCTCAACAGGGGACACCTTTTGGTCTTCTCCAACCCAACTGTGCTGAGCCCCTGGTACACGGCAGGATCAATGCCCTCTTCTCTGCTGGGAGACAAAGCCTGTGAAGGTGCAGCCAAGTCCAGGTCACTCATGTGCGTTGGTTTGATGTTAAACTGTGGGTCTCCCAGATCTTTGGGCTGCAGAGAAGGGTTCAGGGACACCTGCCTGCTCTCCAAGCCCACACCAGCAGGCCCCAGGAAAGGCTCCTCTCCCTCCAAAGCACCAAGCAACGGTGTTTCAGAAAGCACGCTTGAAAATCCATGTATATAACCAAAATCCACAGCAATGTCTCCACTCATGGAGAGACTGGGCCTCCAGGTATCCAGGGTTGCAGTGGGGCTTGCACTCCAAGAGCTTCCTCTGCCTGGGTCCTGCCCACAGAGCGCTGGAGCTGCCGGCCACAGGCAGCCCAGCACATAAGGAGCATTTGTTTCCAGCAGCTCTGTCCTCAGCCCTTGGTGCGACACTGGGATCAAAGTGCTAACTGCCGTGGGCTTATCAAGACTCCCAAGGCTCGCAGTGGTTGCAAAGCTCAGCACATCTCTAAGGTCTTCCATCACCCCAGACTGAAGAATATGATCTCGCTTCGGTACTTTTGAAGGAGTTTCAGAAATCAGATCCTCTCTCGAGGATGATTCACCTTCCTCATCGTGAAAGATGTAATACTTGCCTTTAAATTGCGTGTCTCTGCAGTTGGGCAGGTATGTCTTCAGTAACACAACATGGACGGCCTCAGCAAAGGTGGCAAAAACATGCATCTCCTTTTTCCAGCAAGCATAAACCACACTGTCCTCTACCAGTGAGGAAACTCCTTCAAACAAGATTTTGTCCTCATTTTTGTTGCAATCCTCCTTAGTCATAAATCCCTGAATATAAATGATTATGTGCTTTCTGGAGCCCGCCTGGATAGTCCAGTTGCACCAGAAGCTTATTGGGGCATCGCTGTGATATGCTGGAGGAGAAAACTCCCCATACTTGTCCTGCAGGACTCTGTGGCAGCTTCTCATAGAAACGTATGCCAATATCCATGAAAACTCTGGCCCTGAAAGACAAGAAGCAACACCTTCAAGTTCTTCTCCGTCTCCACTTCCTTGAAAGCATTATTAGGCCTTACTTCCAGAAATAACCTTCTGACTCCCTCAGCTCTTCCCCATTTTGCTACTGCTGCTCCACCAGCTCAGCTGGAGCTGGAAGGAGGTCCTATCTCTGCAGCATGGGCTGGTGCTCTGGGCTGGAGGATGCCCCCAAAGGTCTTGGGGATCGAGTTCATCCCAGACATCAGGGAGGCAGGTCCACAGGTGGAGGGCCAAGCCATCTATGCATCTAAGCTAAAGGTTCAGGGAATTGCCACACGCACCGTCCTGGCTACTCCAAGGCAGAAGTGCCAAAGCAATGAGGGTGCTATCACGGGTGGCTTCAGCAAGCCCTTTGCTGGAAGGGCTGCACTTCCTTGCCAGGGCTCCCAAACACCACCACACCACCCAAGGGGAGCATACAGAAATTTGGCACCTTTCGGCCACCCTGCCATTTCTGCTCCCTTGAGCTCACACCATCCTCCAAAAGCAAACCACAATTCATCTTTCCCAGCCCTCCTGTTGTAAAGTGGCCTGGAGCACTACTCGATCAGACCAGCCAACCACCTCTAATTGCAGTCACTGGGCGAAGCATGATACCCCCGGACAAATGCTCCTGCTGCTCCCCCATCATCATCTTCTCCCTGCTTCCAGGTGCCTGCCGATCATGGCAAGCCAGTGATGCGCTCAGCAACGCCACATACAGATGCCCACTGGCACTTGCTCCTCCTTTACCCACTCCCTGTGACACTGCCCAGCACAGATACTGGCAAACCCCATGCTGCAGGAAAAAAAGCAACAGGAGCTTGGGGATATGTGCCTATAGACGCACAACAGCTGCTTCCAGGCTGGTAGCAACCAGCCCAAGGCCTGAGGTCAACCTCAACATGGGTGCAATCTCCCATGGGTTCATCTCCCAAAGCCACCCTCCTTGCACAGCCTTGCATGAGGCTCGGGCAGCATCAGGCCTCGTCTTTCCAAGAGCCAAGAGTCACCTGCCTGCACCCAGGGAGGCTGTTTGAGTCCCTGCAACAGGCAAAACACCTGCTTCAACCAGCAGAGATCTGTAGCAAAGGGGCCGTGCTGGAGCTATGGAGTAGGGCTGCCCCTAAGGCATTTTCCTTCCCGAGCCCCCCGGCCTTTAACAGGAAACACCTTCCCATGGGCAGGAAAAAAAACCCCATGATATCTCCAAAAACACTCTCTGCCAGCAAGAACAGTCACCAGCCAGCGAGAGGCTGGACAGCTTGGATTCAGCGTTCGCTGCCCAGTTTAATTGCTGCCCACACGCTGCTCCTGCCTCGGGGGTCCCGCTCCACGGCCGGAGCTCGGCACGGTATCTGCCACCCTGATGCCGCTCTTCCCCTCCCCGGCCCACCTCGTCCTGGCTGCTGGCCTCCACCGCCAGGCTTGACCTGCCCAGCGTCTTCTGGACCTGGGAGAGGCGGATTTGCCCAGACTGAGAAAGGCTGGTCCGAGGGTGAACCCTTACCTGGGTCGACCTGCCGATGCGCTGGGTAGGACCCGCACTCCTGCGAAGAAAGCGGAGTTATCGCAGGCCGGAGGAGCTCACGCCTCCCGCCCCGCGGTATTTCGGCGGGAGCCCGACAGGGAGGGAACACCACATCCGGCTGAGCCTGGAGAGCCCCCCCCGAGCCACCTCGTTTTCCCCCCCTCTGCCTCCAACTGCAGCAGCTTCAGCCCGTTTTAACCCGCTCTCAACAAAGCCCCGTGCAGTTCAGCTGCAACCATTCTCCATTCGATACCCAGGAAGGGCGATTTCTGCGTTATTGCACTTTATCACGGGTGGGCAGCTACTCACCGCCGGGGCCGGGCGAGCGGCTCCGGCCGGGGCTGGACGAGCCGGCCGGCGGGCGACCAGCCCCGGCAGCAGCACCAGCAGCAGAGGCAGAAACGCGGGGGAAGGCAAAGGCTTCATGGTGGGGGCTCACCAGGGGCACAGCATCACAACCAGACCCAAACAAAGAAGAAAAAAAAAAAAAAGCCCCTCTCTCTCCCCAAAAACGAGCCCTGCCCCCTGCAAACCACGTCCCTGCAGCAAAGGGCCCAGCTGCCCGGTGCTGCTGCTTATACACCCCCTCACTGCCCAAATGGCCCCAATTAAGCCAGTGACGAGCTGCGAGGGGCCAGCTCGCCCTCGTTAGGGGCAGCGGCGGCGGTGGCAGCGCTGCTCTTTCCCTTGGCTTGTAAACCGGCCTTATTCAAGGCTTATTCGGGTTTATTCAAGGGCGGTGAAAGCACGGCGGCGGCGTGGGGCCGGGGGCCACCGTCCTGCCCCGGGCCCGAAACGGCGCCCGGCAGTCGAGGCCGGGCGAGCGCGGCGGCGTCTCCTGCGTCTCCCTGCCGCCCCGGGCGGCCGCCGAGCTTCGGCGGGAGAAACGTGCCCCGGGGACGCCGTTGGGCTTGCCGGGCTTCTCCCGCGCGCGCCGAGCCCGCGGCCGTCTTCAGCGTCGCCCTCGAGAGCCAGAGGCCGCGTGTCGGCCGCGTGTCGGCCGCCCGGCCCGATCCCCCTGCCCGCGCGGCCCTCCCGGAAACTGATTTTCGGGCTGCAAAACGATTGGCTTTATAAAAAAAAAAAAAGGAAAAAAATAAAATGAAACGGAAGCGAAGAGCGCACAACGCCGGAGCGGTCGGGGCTTGCCTGGGAGTCCCCCGGCAGTCGGCCGCCAGCCGAGCGCATCCGCTGCAAGGGGGGCGCGGAGCCCCGGCGGCGCTCGTCCCTCCCTGCTCCCCCTTTCGGCTGAAAACAATCCACAGCGAAAGGCCGAGAAAGAAGTGATTTTTTTCTAAGCCGCAGAATTGTGACTCGTATTTTAAGTCGGGCGCTGCCTAGGCACGAGCCAGCCCCCTCGCCGCCTTTCCCGGCCGCGGGAACGGGGGGAAATCACCAGGGCCTGCGGGCCCCCAAACGCTCCCCGCTGCCACGCTGCTGAAGGAAAAGGCGCTTGGAGCAGGAGCCTGTCGCCAGGAAGTGGTTAAAACGGAAAAAAAATAAAATAAATTTGTTTTCAAACGGAGATCGCCCGACCGCTTTTTTTTTTTTTCCTTTTGCACCGCTAGTTGCAGGCGATTCTGCGGAAAGCCGCTATTCCCGGAGCGGAGCTGCTGCTTCCCGCGCTGGCCGCACGTTTGGCCATCAAGGGGCAATCGGGATTGAAAACGTGCCACCCCCCCCCCCCAAAAAAAAAAAAAAAAAAGGCAATTCTGGCAGGCTAAAGCATCAGTCACCCACCGGCACGCCAGCGGATTTATACTGATTTATACCCCCCGGAATAATAATGCGTTCACGCTTTATTTTCAGAAATATAAGCTATATTTCAAGAAACGGGAATTTATTGAGATAATCTATTCAGAGGCGGTTCCCTAAGGATCGATGCCCGCTCGCGGCTGCATCCTGCCTTGAACCGGCAGTCGGGCGCTGGCGCGTCAAGAGCCGCCAAACATCAACCGGCGCCGGGGGCAACAGCCCGTCCGCCAACAGCCCGCACAAACCCCTCGTTAGCCACTCATTAATGGATAGTCTCAGTTATATTTATATTTGGAACATATATCTTTATATAGATCTATTCTCAGACGCTCTTTCCCCTCGCCAGGAACCCCATGAGCCCGTGGGGAAGCACTCCGGAGCTGAGGTTCAGCGGTTTTACGTTTTTCCCCCCAAATGTCAGCCCGGAAGGACACGATGCAGCTGGTAAGAGATCTTCTAACTCTTTATCCTCTTTCTTAAATACCAGGGTTTGGGTTTTTTTTTTTTCTTTTTCTTTTCCCCTCCAAGGATGTGTTTATACAGATTTTCAAATCTTAACACGAACGAAACTCCCCAGAGCCCAGGCTGGAGTCACGCCACGCTATATATTATTTAAAGGACAAATTCCAGGCGCGGGGATATTCAGAGGAGACCAGAAGGAAAAAAGGAAGAAATAAAAGAGGAATTTAAAGAGAAGTAGGTGGTAGCGCGGAGGAGGTTTCAAATATGATGTTAAGGCAATATTGCTGCATTTAAGCAAACGCAGGATGGCTGAACGATACGCCCCTGGCAGAGGTTTTGTTTTGTTGCTGGGGTTTTTTTTGGTTTGGTTTGGGGTTTTTTTTGCAGAACTGAGGCACTTCCAGAGCTGGGGAACGAGGAACCCTTCTAATTACCAAGTATTATTAAAAACTTCAGTGGAAAACTTAAGGTAATTAATAGTGACCTAACGATGAGCTCAAATACCCTCAGAGGAGGGGAAAAGTACGTGAGAGCCCCCTCGCGTGCGCCTTCCCGGGTCCTTGTGCACCGCTCCGCCACCCGGGAAGGCGCACGCGAGGGGGCTCTCACGTACTTTTCCCCTCCTCTGAGGGTATCTGGGGGCAGGAGAGAGGGTGGCTCTGCTTTCAGCTGGTCGCTTATGAGTATAATATCCTCTCCCCTGGTTTCTTTTAGCTCATACTCAGGTGGGTCCCCTTTGGGATTTTCCCTGTTTTGGGATGGTCTCCTTAAGCAGGGCAAGTTTCGAGCAGGCGGCTGCAGCCACAACACATCGCATTGCTTCGGCAACACACAGAACAGCCGGGCCTGGAAAACCCGAGCAGAAGAATGCAGTTTTGGCATGGCGAACAGCAGGCAATCAGCTCCAAAGTCAGCCTGAAGGCAAACATTTTGCCAACGGTTGAGATGCTTCGGTGAGCGGCCCAAGCGCAACTCCTCTGTAATGCCCCTCTTTTGGCAGATCTGGCACCAATTTTCTTGCGCTTTCAAGAATATTCCTTCACTCGTCGCTACGGTGATTTCTTTTGCTTTCCTGGGAGGGAGAAAGGACAGGAATTAGGAAGCCGGAAGTTAGAGCAGAAGAAAAAAATGCATAATCATCGGCAAACAAGAACTGCTGAAACGTATCACGTGAAGGTATAGTTCATGAGGGGAAAAAAAGCTCTGCTCATCCTTTAAGCGATAACTGCCTACAAAAGCTCCCTTTTTTTGCTCTCATGCTTTGGTACTAGCGCATCACCGGGGCATCGGGTTTAATTAGATCGCCGATGGCCGTAGCCCCGACGCACCCTGCGGATGGTGGGAGGGTCCCTACGGGCCAGCGCTGCTGCTCTTGCAGCAAGGCTCGCGCAATGCAGCGCTTTGCTCAACGCCCCTGTTCTGAGACCTAGAAGGGTTTTGGCTCTCATTGAGCAAGAGGTGGGTTTCTACTGCTCAAGGCAAATTTTCAGGCTTTTGGATTGCCGGGGTTGGCAGGCAAGGGGGGAAAGCAATCGCGTCCGCCCCGAATTGCGAGGGAGCGATCCTTAATACTTTCAGCCCTTGCTGTTGATCGCTGTCAGCACCCGAGAGAGACGAGGGGCTTGAAGGACCAGCCTGGTCCTGCTTTGACCCCATACGGCTCTTCTTAAAGCATCAACCAACTAGAACGACGCTGCTACTGTTCCTGCAGAGAACTGACGGGCAGCTCTACGTGAGGAACCGACACGACACCTGAAGGGCACTAGCAACCCTGGGTTGTGCTGCTCATCGCTTTCGAGATTCATCCAGTTTCTAGGTATTTAAAATCATCGCTTATGCTTTGACCTCCCCGATAGCGATACTCATCTCTGTCTTCATCTAAGTGTCATTAATGCTTCTGCTGAGCACCTGGGATTGCAGCGAGACTACGCAGCATCAATTTAAGAAAAACAGAACCATCCTTTGGCCTCTCTGACAAAGATTAATTTTCTACTAAGCGAAGTGGTCAATAACTAATAAGACGATGAAATTTTATGGGCAGCTGCCAAATCTACCTCCAAAGCTGGCCTTTGTTTCCTCACGTTGCAGAAAGCCTGGAGGAAATGGAAAATATTGTGACCAATTCATTTATTTATACATCCTTGAAAAATATTCTCTCACACTGTGCGTGCCTTCTAAGCTATAGGTTATTTATTCCTTTTGCTTAGCCTGTTACTTGTCACCCTGGTTGTTTCCTATCTGAAAGTTTTTGCAATGTCTTCAGTTGGGATTTTTTTTTTTCCTGTCATTTGTATGCTTGCATGTTGGACAATAATAAATGCAAAATGCAAATAACAGATGCACTTTTTGAGAAAGAAGAAAAAGACAAGGGATGTCTACACACACAAATATGTTTTTACTTTTCTTCAATAATGTCATTGGACGAGTATAATATTTTAAACCTCCATAAAAATTTGGTTTAAAAATGGATAACATTCTTAATCTGACCTCTACTCGCAAGGTGAGCAGCTTTGATTTCTGTAAAAGGCTGACAGATGTTAGCCTGCCCCTTTGGCTTAACAGTTATATACACTGAACATAAATCTCACATCTTTTCCAACTCTTACCACAACAGCTAATAATTTAATGTTACAGGATACTGGGAAAAAAAAAAAGAAAGAAACAGAGCACAAACTATAAAGAAAGTATTAAGAAAGCGAGTGATCCTGCAAGTACGGAAACAGGAAAGAGGTGACTCAAAGAATGACATTGTTTGTTAATTTAATAGAGTCATAACTCAAAGTCACTGTTCAAATGCAAGGCTTGGGTTCGTAAAAGGAAGTCACAGGTTTTACTGAGCTCTTTCAAACGCTCCCAGGCACTCCGGCTGCTCCGCTGGCATAACGTGTAAGTGCGTTAATCCTGCTCGAGCCCCTAGCGCAGCAGAAACAGCCAGAAGGAGAGCTGAGCCCAAGGGCAGGCAAAGGGATGGAGGCAGAGAGGGAAGGGACACACAAACGTAGCCCAAGAAACGCTCAACGGGAACATGCGGCGCTCAACTTTAAAAGCTGACAGGGGTCTTAAGGGTTATTTCCAATCCTTGCAGAAACTCTCTCCCAACCTGCCCAGAGCAGTACTGCTTAGAGAAGAAGAAATGACAATGGCAGTGACAGGAGAAAAGATAAATTCTTAATCAGAATTAATCTTAGCTTGATTTGCAGATCAGCATTTTTTTGCCCCACTTACTCCATCCACTCTTTGAACCAGTTTGGATCCGGCCCATGACAGAAGTCAGCTTTTTTTTTTTTTTTTTAATTACACAAACTGAATCCCCAGGTGTTTTTAAGTGAACAACACTGTCCAAAACTCTTTCATCCACAGTTCAAGGGCCTGGCCCTGAGCATGAAGCCATGAAATCATTAACAAGTACCTTAAGATTGCTTAATCTGAGGAATTTGACTCCCATCTGCCAGAGAGGGGAAAAATCCATCTGTTTCAGTGAATACAAAGAGCCCTGAGGTTTATTGGAGTGAGGCACATGAGCCCTTAGCCCTCTACCAACATCTGAGACAACCTGGAAGAGAGGAGAAACAGTGAGGTGGGTGCTGGACTCCCCTGGGAAACGATGCTAAAAGCCAGCTAGGCAAGAGGAGGAAAGACATGACAACAACATGGAAAGAAACACGGATGCATTTAGACAGGGTCCTCAGCAGTGAAGACTGGAAAAACTGTTGCAGGTCATCAGCTGAACAAGCAGAGCGAGTTAAGGAGCCTGGGATTAAGGAGGTCAGCTGGGAGTTTTCTCTCTATACAATTCTAGATTAGGCAAATTTCTATCGCGACAAATCTCTGGTGGCATGTGACAGTTCTCATTTTGCTCCTTTGGTAGGGAACGTGGTAGGCATCCGTGTGAACCACCTCTCAAAAGCAAGAGGGGCAAGACGGAGAGAAGAGCTTGACCTACGGTCAGCAAATTTAGAGAGTTTAACCAACAGCAGCTGGAAAGACCCCGAAAGCAGAGATTCCCACCTCTTCGTTACCATTCAGGGCTTCCCTCCGTGCCACAATAACAGACACCCCGATACACCTACGGTTAGAAACGAGTGACATTTGCCAGCCCTCTTGGATCATAGCACATCCCGGGTACAGTGCTCGTGATCTGAACTGAGCCCTTGGGCTATGAACTTACCCAGCAGAGGGTATCGAGGCCTCCAGGATCCTTCCACCTTGTCCAGCGCCCTAGACCCTGCAATAAAGAAAAGTGCTAAGTCCATAGGCACGTAGTTCATGATCTGAAGTCCCTGGGCTGCAGGACAATAAAAGAAGATAACTATAACAACACCCTAAGAAGGGTGGGAAACAGAACATTTGCGAACACACAGATTTCTTCCATACCTACTTAAATGTCAATAGACCCCCAAAGTGCAGGCAAGACAAGCTAAGAGCTCATGCACCTTGTTTAGTCAGTTGTTTGCCAGGGTACAAATGTTTCTCCTGACAAATGAAAACGGGTTGTAAATCGATGGACTGACTGCATGTGCTGCTGTTCAGCCATGCCGCGTGAGAGCGTAGGCAGGGCTGTCTAAACACTGCTTCGAGCAGCCTGAGCCAATGCAAACGTTACAAAACTGTGATTAGATTTTAGCCGCAGAAGACCTGGTTTGAGATTAGGAAAAGAAAAAAAAAAAAACAAAAAACTGACCTGCTCTGTTTTCCATCCGGCCTGCCATTTACAAATTTCACTTTGATCTTCCAGTTCGTGGCACAGCAGTTGTAATATGATGCACAGCTACAGGACAAGAAGACATCAAAATGTTCCCGACAAGTTAAGACCAAGTGTCCCTTTCTAATCTTGTCTTCATTCACTTTTCCTTCTCGAAGGGAAAAAAACAACCCCCAAAAAAGCATCAGCAGAAGTCTCTTTTTTTTTTTTTTTTGCATAACATGGAGCTTGTTGGCCAAGACTTAGCTTCCAGATTCGAGTTTGCTTGACAAAGTTCACTTCCACTCCGGTTCTCCTCTTGCTCCAGCCGTGAGCAGGACGACGGCTTAAAAAGCCCGGAGAGCAGTTGAAGAGTGATGCGCTGTGCTCCCACTGCCTCACCGCAGGAGCCCTGCTCAACATTCCTCTTTTCAGGCTGTCTTCTCAGAAACTTCTCCATGCGTTATTGTTTGTAAAGGGATCAATTACGCAGCTCCTCCCTGCCCTATTTGCTTGCAAAGTTTGTTCCAGGATTATTCTGTGACAAGGGAACAGTTTGCAGCGTAGACATGAACCTGTTTGTGGTGGTGCCCTCAGGCAAACACAGCTCCAGTGGAAATCTTACCCCTATGAGGCATGACAAGCCAGAAGGGAAGGGAAAGGCGGCCACAGTTCAGGGAAGAAACTGTTTAGTGAAAGCTAAATCAGCGCAACAGAGGCAGAAAGTGAGAGCTAAATTGCTTGTTACCACAGCACAAAGCCCAAAATTAACAACCACCTGCACGTGTCCATGGAGACGGATCCCTGCTGAATTACATGCCTAAGTGAAAAGTTTTATTAAGTTCGAATCTGCATTTATCTTGTATTCCCCAGATAAAGCTCTTCACAAGTTTGGCTCCCAGCGTTTCCAACTGTACACTGACAAGCAGAGAGGATTTTGGTTGTCACAAATTCTCGTATCACCGGTCTCCCAACACACGGACCGTTCTGAAGATTGGGGCCAGAAGCAGAGGCTCAGCGTGCCAACGAGCTCACCGACTGTAACGGCTGACCCCGACGCAACGTCATTTAATCACAGAAGCGCTTTATGTTCCTTGTTATGTTCAGGGGGAAAACAAAACAAAGACAAGACCGCATCCGTATTTAGACTCATTTAACACCTCTTATTTCAGTTTTCAGATGACGCTATTTCTGTTATTCTCCTTGCAGTTTTCCTCGTGCTTTTGTCTTAGCACACCCCTTCCTCCGCCTTGAATTAACCAAAAAACTCCATCTTCAGCTCTCCATGTTTACCAGATCACTTCCTTCTCACTAAATAATTCTAAGTCATTTCTATATTTAACACCCTATCAGCAATTCTTGCTCTTCACTCAACTTTACTTCTTAAGAAACAAAATCATATTAAAAATTAACTCCTGCTTTAATTATATCACTTCCACTTTTGTTTTAATGTACCTAGTACTCAACCAATGCTACAAAAACCAGGAACCTGCACAAAAGCAGTAAATTGGATGTCAAAATCTAAACTTGTGTCTGCTTTTTAAAGTTTTTTTTTTCTGGTCCTCAGGTCCCAGCTGTCCCCAAATCTCCACATTCCCAATGCTAATACTGTACTGGATACCCCCCTCCCCAAGCCGTTTCTTCCAGCTGCAGCCCATTTCCTCCTCCTTGTTCTCATTTCTTTCATGTTACTCTTTACTCCACACATCCCACTATTTTGTCGAAACGATTCTTTTCCCCATGAGCGTGCACTGGAGACTGAGTAGGACAGAACAGCCAGCAGCCTCGCCACATCCAGTGGACAAAACTAGCAAGCCCAATTGCCTCTCCAATGTCTTTTTCTGATTTAGCCCACTGGGGCCACCTGCTCAGTCTTCTCCTCTTCCCTCCTTTCTCTTCTTTAGTCGCTTAGGAAGGTAGGTGATGCTTTCCCCCCTCCCCCTCCCATGTTTCTCCTTGCCCAGTACCACTCAGTCTGCTTTCCCCCCCTTCTCGGCTGTTCCTGGTACAAGAGGCCTGTTTCTAATCTCATGATTACGGGAAGCAAATTAATGCTGGCACCCCACCACTCCCATCCGTTTCACTAACAGGTTAATAACAGATATGTATACTCTACCCCAGATTTATATACTCTACCCTGTCTTACTCATCACATTTAATTCTTGGGCTCTTTTCCTGTCCCTTTGTTTCTGCACGCCACTCATTTCTCTCTGATCCTTCCCTGGAGTTCCTCTTCAGACGTAGTGCTCAGCTGCATCTCTTCCTCTTTTGTCTGTCTCTGTCCCACATCTCTGCTCACCCGCCCTACCCACCTTCCTCTCTCTCTTTTCAGTCTGTGGAGACTTTCAGCACTTGCATTCCCTGTCATCTGCCTAACTTCCATCCTTTCACTTGGCCCAGGCTCTTGCCAGAAATCCCACAAAAATTTAGAAGGCAACAGGACTCTAACGTGGCTAGGCAGAGTAGGAAGCAACACACGCACAGTCAGTCAGTCTGTGGATCTTTTGAAAAAACGTGCTTTCTCATGAGGAGCGACAAAGCAGTGGGACCAAGCCTCACAGCTCAGCACTAGAGCTCTGACTTCCATTAGTCTACCCTGGGGTCTACCATGAACATCCACAGAAGAGAAAAATGGAAAGCCACAGTTGTTCTCCCCAAACCAAGAAATACCACACCTGTTCTTCAAGGTAAAGGAAGGAACAAAAAAATAGGGGAAGAAGCCAAAAGAGATGCTGTTGCCAAATTATTTTAAATAAAAATTAGATTAAATTGCCAGTCCTCCAATCCATCCTTTGACTCCTTTCAATTGCAGTATAAGCAGGATTATTATATAGGCAGTGATTTCTGTAGGAACTATTCTTCCAAGGGCACTTAATGTTCTCTTGCTAGAGCTGTCCGTCTACTATGGCATCTAACATATGCAGGCACAACACTATGACATCACATTCTAGACAGTCTACCACACGGGTGTTAAAAAGCAGCAGCTGCTGAATAAAGTCTTTTACTCCGAAAGTTTTCAAACAGGTTGTTACTGAAAGCACTGCAGTAGAGCGTTAACAGCTCTGTAAGCCAACATTAAATCAAGCATGAGGCATTGCAAGAAATATTTAAATCACATTTTATTTTTCCAAATTCAAAAATAACAATTAGCTTTATTTAACATGTTACACATCTCACAGATTTAAAATATCATGCTCTATTTAAATATCTGAGTGACAACACTATACAAATAAAATGTTTCACAAAATATATTTAAGAAAATGTTTTGGTCTTTAATCTGAACAATAAATAGACAGGCACTTCTACATATACAAAGGAAGCAATCACTATTCAGAATAACTCTTATAAGCAAGATGTGGAAATACAGAAAAAAAAATCTGAGTTTTGAGAACATGTTTAACTCTACATGAGACATCATGCAACTTCAAAGTTTGTTTCAAAACTCAAAACTTCTAGGATCTGCACAATTCTAGATTTGCTACCACTTTATAGGAGTGATCCAAACCATGCTCTCATAAGCAGTGTGCAATGTCAGTTATTTGCATCAAATCAAGCTACCTGATCATTTTAGTGCCAAAACAGAAAACAAGGACTGACCAGAGTAGCCTTTCACATAAATAACATGAGTAGCAAGTCAGCTTTTTTTCAAGTGGCCTTTGAAAAAAAGCAGATAGAACCATACCCACTGCCCAGCCCAAAACAAAATCCTTCCCCTCATAAGTTCAGCTCTTATCTTCTACAGGGCGGCTGAAACCATAGTATACTTTCCTTTTTTTGGTGCAAAAAAGCATCATCCAATGAAAGGGTAAATTCTTTAGACACAGGTACCCACCCTTCGCACAAAAGATCACGTGTAAAGGAGAAAATACTCTTTAGGGGTGCAGAAAGACCAAAAACCATATATTAAAACAAGAAAAAAAAAATCAAATTAGTTGCTTTCGAGTGTTTCATACTTTTACCTTACCCCAATTAGTGACCTTTCAATTTACAGTGGTGTTTCACTCATCCCCACACAAACATTACTCAAGGAAAAATTATCTTCCACCATCACAATTAACGAAAGATGCACAGTAGTAGGCAATTCTTGCTTCCAATATAGCTAACCAATCAATGACAGCTAGTTACACCTTTGAATTCTTTTTAAAAATTAATTTAGACAAATATTGAAACATAATGACCACTAGAACAGTGGAAAAATCAGGACCAAGACTTCATGCCATCCCCCTCAAATTCTAGTATTATTCTCACTTTCAGAAGAACTGGAAAAACTTTCCAGAGAAAACTTGAAAACTATTACATGGAGCTTCAATGGTTCACCAAGTCAGACCCAAACTTGGAAAGTTATTGGGACCTAGAACACTCAAGCGCATTACTTTAACAATTTAAGTGTGGATCTTGCAAGCGTGTCCAAATCTTTATCATTTCTTGAGGTTTTCTACTATGCACTAACATTAAGTTTGTGTAGGAACATATGTTATTTCTGTATTTCTCTTCAATATCAAATGTTTTGAAGCCTTTGTGTTTTTCTGGAGCAAGGCCAAGCTTCTGAAGGCACATTCCAGTATAGACATCATCAATAGGATAAAGGAGTACCTGGTCAGATGCATTATTCAGTCTTAATGCCAGATCACCAGAGTACAGAAACCCACCACCCCCTGCATATGGAGGATATGAACCTTCATAAACACTTTCTGGGATGTAGTACTTCAATTTTTTTTCTCTGTGAGGTCCAGCATCTTTGATCACATCACCTATAAATAAGTCTTTGGCTTTGTCCTTTGATAAGCTCTTCAAGTAATCCAGGATCTGATGGGTATTCACAAACACATCATCATCACCCTTAAAAATAAACTGGACATCTGCACAGCTGCTGCTGACCCATTTAAGAAACAGCACCTCTTTCAGAGTTAAATTGAAGAAAGTGTCTCTGTAGTTCCAGAGGAGAATGTCTTGGTGGGTTTGACTCTCAAATTTTATCATGCCTGAAAGATCAGGAAAGTTATCCTCTGGTGGGGTCTGTCCAAGTAAGAAGACCCTTTTGACTGTTACGTCCCCCGATTGTATCTCTTTGCCCCAGGATTCCCTAATTGCTTGCCTTCTATCAAAATGTGGTGTGAGTGACTTGATCGCCAGCAGCAGAAAAGGTTTATGTTTGCACTTGTTGGGCTGATCCATTAATAACGAATAATTTCTACATCTCAAATAAAGCAGAAAATCTTTAAATCTTTCTGGCAAGTTTGCAAAGTCACTAACCTCCGAAGTTACCCACGGGTCAGGGTCACAGGAGCTGAGAACACTAGAGTTAGAAATTAAGTTCTCTTCCACAGTCATATTGGAAAGCAAGGCCAAAATAGGGTTGTAGAGCAGATCAAGCTTCTGTTGCTGTTTATTCCAATAAGCTTTGTGAGGAGTATATTTTCTCCAGAATTTGCTGCGCGGTATAATAACACGTCCTTTTGCATTCTTCTCTTGGCTGCCACTTTTTGAAACTTCCACAATCACATAAATAAAAATATTTACCATCATCAGAATTCCCAGCAGCTTTAATCTTCTGCGTCCAACACTCATTTCTCATATCTGGAAAGAAGGGGGAAAAAAAAAACGAGATTTTTAGCCTTCTTCCTGTCAAGTTACTGATTTCATAAAAATACAAACTACTTTTGGATAAAGATATGCAAGTTAGTAGCATAAAGACAGAAGCTACCTACACCACAAAGAGTAAAAACTAATCTACCTCTTATACATGCACACTTACAGCTTAATATGGGTAGGGGTTTCATCAACAAACAAGAGAATACCAAGCAGGTAAAATTTCCATTTGCAACTTTGGAATTTTAGAGAGCATTCCACAGTGCATCCAAATTAGCAAGCAATTTTTGAGCCTCGTTTATGTCGCCTTGAAATATTTGGCCGTACAGAGTCAGAATCGGAGAACTCGGCTCGCGGAAGAGAGGTTAGAGAAACCTTTTTCTTTTTTTGTGCTAGTAAGATGAGCTCAACAGTACAGAACGAATCGCTGTACAATAAGGGTCACTTATTTCTAAATTAAGTTTCAAGCTTTAGACTTGCACTCTTCTACCTTCCAACTACAAAACAGGCAGAGCTGAATTTTAGTGCAGTTCGTCTCTGTCCATTTCACTTTGCTGTTCTTTGGGAGAGAGGCTGACAAAACCAGCCAGCTGTAACGCTCTGGTATTCAGACCTCTGCAGACAGGAGAAAATATGAAATTTGAATTTTTCTCCAACTAGAAAAGGAAATGAATGGTAGCAGAACGTGTAATTATTTCTAGGGGGAAAAAAAAAAAAGCAAATGAAATCAAAAGGGAGACGTTTCCCCAGATGTAAGACCAGGAAGAATAAGTGGGACTCATTACTGTAGCAAAGGCTACTCTGCGACCCATCCCCAGCTCTTACTGGGGCAGAAAGCAGATCAAGCCCTCTTTCTTCCACAGCTGCCAGAATGAAAGGCTTACAGCACAAGGAGTAACATGAAAACAGCGTCCCTCTGAAGTAGCGCTCAGACTGTCTGCTAGACAAGCAGGCTAGAGAATCAATGTACAAGCTACACAAAGTTTAACAAGCCATTCTGAATCTGGAAGCCAGACTGGCAAAAAAAAAAAAAAAAGAAAAGGTCAGGATAAGTAAGAAAATTAGTAAGACTACAGTCACGTCAGATACGGAACTTATAGCCAAAGGAGCTTTCATTCACCAGAAGCACAGATGATCTGAGGAAGATCAGAAAAGCCTAATGAAGTAAAGAGTCATATGGGCTATTAAACAGAAAAGCCCAGTTGCAAATGCCAGCTCAGAGGTCCCTAAGCCACAGAGCACCATTGGTCAGGAAGGTACACTTCAGAAGTATGCCGTGGTCAGGAAGGTACACTTCAGAAGTATGCCAGGTACCTTTATCTTCATACTTATGTCCAGCCACAGAGACCAGAAGATGGGCTGGACAGATCTTTGGTGTGATCTAGTTTAACTAGTCTTACTTTTACTCCTCAGCAAGTGAAATACAGGATTTGGTAAGGAAGCAGCATGAGGAAAAAAAAGACCAATGCTTATTTCCATTTGGCCACTGGCTTCTCATTGAGCACAAAACAGAAGTATTACTGAATTAAAAAAAAAAAAAAAGGCGCACACACACACACACACACAGACAGTCAGAAACAGAGAACTACACAGAGAAAAATCCCTACTCTGCCTTCATTTGGCCTCCTGTAGCATCTATACGTTTATCTCAGTACGTGCTCATACCAACCCTACTTCATTTCAAGTCCTGCTCTCCACCAGCTATGAAGCCTGCTGTTGTGAGTTTAAAGTAGATTTCTTCCATACCTAAAAGACAAAATTCTGTTTGTCGCCAGTGCCATTGTTTAAGCTAAACAACTGAACTGTCAGAAAGCACTGGCTGGCTGCAGAGACAGAGTTCAAAGCAACTTTATCTCCCTCTTTCAACTGCCATAACAGTTTCTCCTAAAAGCGTAGATAAATCATTTCCTAAACTTAGAACTGACCAAAGTTTGATGAAAAATATGGATGTAGAGAAGTGTGGGAAACAAATTTATTTTCTCTGAGACCAAAGCTAGGCAACAGATTAAGACAACATTTCAAAGAGTCTGTTACTCATTATTTATTTGTATTCCCTTTGAAACTTCACTGTGCTATGTGAAAAGACAAGTACATTATACGCAACCTTAGTTTGGTTCTCATGTATTAATGTACTTTGCTTACATCATACTTTTTCCCTTCCCTTTCCCTTGAGCAGATACACAAATACTTGACGAGCAGCTATTTGCGTTTTGTACTATGCTTGTAGTCCAGCAGGCACACCAATGTTTTATTACACTGTCCTCAGATGTTTCTGCAGCATCTCACCAGAACAACAAATCACCTGGCATTTAATCGAGGATCACAGTACTCCTGGGACAGCAGCGGGAGCCAGTCCCCCTATTAATGGCAAACAAACAGAGGATTGTCAAAGCGCTCCATCTGAGACGTCTGTCTAGAACTTGAGTTTCCAGGATAGGTAGCGCTATGCGGCTCATCTGTTCACAGCCCCAGCTACTAAGCTATGAGTATTCAACACTTCTGTTAAGTCATCTTTTAGATGCTTGACCGAGGCTCTTCTGAACCCAACGAGACACCATTTGCAAAGGTTTTATTTCAATGACTTGACAAAGTCTTTCAAGTCACAAAGTCTTTCAGGTCAGCATTCAAATTCTGTAAGCACAAGATTTTCCTTAATCTTCTGTCATTTCCCATAGCCTTGCAACCGCTGCAGCAGACGGGACAGAGATCCTACAGAGGAAAAGCTCTGCTCACTGTTAGACTTGCTAGAACGTTTCATCAGCAAACGCCAACCTGGCAAGATCAAAGTGCTTCCAAGAAATAATGCACAGTCGGTGCTACCAGTCCCACATATAATTACTTCAAATATCATTTTCAGTCTCCTTTTCTAAAAAAGCTATCCACTATTGTTGATAAATGTAATATTTCTGAGGAAAAAAAATCAATACAAATGAGGCTCAGTTTTATAAGACGTGATCACCCCCATGCCTCCTTACAATTTTATCTGAAAATCTTTTTATGTTCTATAATCAGAAACTATCTAGATGTGTTTTTATTGATTTGCTATGAACATCTAACTCTTAAATTAAAAACATTAAATGAAAAAGTGTTACCATGTGAAAAAGGAATAAAACCTAATTTATGAAGAAAATGATGACATTTTTCTAAACTAAGCAAAGATTTAAAACACTTCTGCATAGCATTAGACTGAGGTTCCCAAACTAGAAGCAATGTATTCAAATGACAGACTAAAGCAACAGACTTCAGAAAAGCTTTTTCGGTGAATAAAAATGGAATCTTCAATTCTATAATTATTCACTACACCTGACAACAGAAATTGATGAGAGGATGCCAATTGGGCAATTTCACATTAAGAGAACTGAATTTAATCACAAAACACAGTAATAGAGTCCTCATCACAGCGTTGCTGTCTGTTTTTCTTAAAGTAAACAGCCACAGCCTATGTCTCAAGACAACTCACTTCCCATCTGCTTTGCTGACACCGCAGTGACTGACCAAAATGTCGGTGTGGTGGAAATTTTATGTTCTGGGCAGCTTGCCAAGGAGCAGCATTGTAGAGTACAAGACTGGGCTCGTTTCCTACTTACAACTTAGTGGCAGCAATGTGGGCACATCACAAGAACTTTCTCCTATTCCAGTAACAGCCTCTTCTATCAGCACCAGTATTACAAAAAAGCCCAGCTGCCTCTCCTTTGACTGTTGAGAGCAGAATATCAGTTAGGGAAGCCCAAAATAAATTAAGTATGACCAATTCATACCTAATCTATCCCATGCACGTTTACATAGTTTTGCTGAAAAACTGAGATGACCAGTACAAAACAATATCTTATTTGAAAAACTCCAGCTGCTTTAGATGTTATGCAAAGAAAAATCCTAGCATGCACAACTAGTCAGCATAAAAAAATAAAAGAGATGTTGGTTAATACACAGAACTGATATACACAGAACTTCAGAGGAACGAAGGGGGGAAAAAAAACAAAACAAAACAAACAGGCGAAATCTTGTTCAAACCTTAGCAGGTAAGGTGGAAAAAAAGTTACCTACATTTGGAGATGATCCAGCACACATAACCCTGAAGTTCTCAACTACACTGATCTGAAAATACTTTTAGCAATCAGTTCAAGTTTGTACAAGTGCTCACATTTCTGCTTACTCACGTAACACGAATTTGAGCCGTACAGTTATGAAATTGTTGTGCATTCATTTCATTGCATATAAAATCCATCATTTGTTAGAAGTCTTTAGCACACATCAAACGGCTAGAACAAAACGTTAACTTTAACCATACTCTGAATAAACCAAGGGTCTGCTAAAAACACAAGATTTTGAAATATTTATTCACATAAATAGGTCTTTTGTCTTTTTCAACTCCCCTCCACTCTTGCACTTCACAGCAGCCAAGAACTAAGGTACCGGTAGAAGGAAGAAGATTTACAGAGCCACAAGGGAAGCTCTGGGATCAAGAGAAGGATAGAAAACACAAGGCAGCAGAACACAGGAAGAAACACAGCTTCACTGTGAGACCAGACAGTAATCAATAAAACAAGATGAACCACAAAAGAGGAAGAAAAAAGCAAGTACTACAAAGGAGTCAAACACCCAAAGAACCTTGATTTAAGTTCAAATAACGTTCATGCCAAATAGTGAGGAAACAATATTCACCAATTATTTTTAAGCCGTATTCGTCTATGCTTTATCTCAATCTCTCAAAAGCCTGTAGGGAGTCTATTTTGCAGCCTAGAAGAGTTGGTATAAAATGAGCATGCTCACTCCATACAGTTCCAGGAATTATGAAAGAGAGACTATAGTCTAGATGCAGGAATTTAGACAGAGAGCCATAATCCCCCCCAGCCCTCCAACAAGAGACATGAGGGCTACATCTGAAGGAGGGCAAGCTTAAAAGCAAAACCAAGAGCAGTATCTAAGTGTACCAGCCCCTAGCTAACAGCACATGGGATTCATCATTTTGAACTTCTCACATTGGAGTTAGCATCCCACAGCAGAATTCCGATCAGCCCTGTTACAGCCCTCTGGATTTTCTGTAATGACATCGTAAAGTTAGTATGTGAAACACCGGGATCACAATAGTTTAACCTTTTTTGTTTGTTTTGAGCTGATGCTATTAATACACTGCTATACACAAAAACAAGTTTTAACCTCCACTGAGTTTTAACTAAAGTGGACAAAAATGAAGAGGCAGATCTTCCAAAATAGTAGCTAAAAAAAAAAAGTATATTTAGAAGGTCAGAAAAAACAAACTCTCTGGAAAAGAGACAGTGAAACACACTGGATTCAGAGAGTGTATGAACTCAGTCTCTCTAGTAAGACATCTCAAGGAAAAAAAATTGAAAAGCAGCTACACTTCAGATGAGAAGACTGCTAGGATACATCATCTTAAATGAGCAGCTGTGCTACTATCCTTTTAAGTTAGGTTATAATCAAGCAAGGTAAGTCAGTTTGTATTTGCTTGCAATTGTGCAAGTGATCTCAGTTAAATTAAAAATAGCCTCCCCATTAACAAGATTTTATTTTCTCTGACATATTTGGATGCTGTGCATTTCACATTTCTACTGTTGGCGCTCTACGCTATTACTTTTCGCCTGCAACTCAAAATAGATAAGTTTGTCTCACAAGAATTCAAGTTCATCTACGACTGAAACTGTATGAAGTTCAAAAGTACTTCAAAAGTCAAGAGTTCTCACTAAATTCAATTTCAAGAAAAAATATGCTGGTTAACTGGTCTGAGCAGTTTTCAGTTTGAATCCCTAGTTGTAACTCAGTTTGTAGCACTCTTGTTGCCCTCCAAATATAGAAAATTTTGCAATTTCATAGAAATTATCCTAACATTCATTCAAGGTGAAAGATACCTGTCTTTGTAGTCCAGTGAGTGCAACCCATAGAGTCAGTCCAAAGAATAATTCTGAAGACCTAGAACTTGCTTCAATATCCACATTTTGGCAGACACTGCTCACAGGTACGAAGCCAGTTTCTCTTCCCTACAGTCTTATAGCAAGAGACTCCTGCGCTTCAGCTGGAGAAGCTGCTATAAATGGTAAGGACTTTGAAGGTAGGACAGAAAGGCGCTCTTTGGGAAATGCCATCTTAACACAGAGAAGGACACCAATGAGCATGAAACCAAGGGAAAATGAATAAATTCTGACAGTATATCTTACCTTGACAGTCTTACCAATTTTATCAGTGAAGCAAGGAATGAATACACTCTTTCCTCAGAAGATGGATGAATTTTGGATCTAATTTATTCCATCCTGTTTATATTCAACAAAACACCTATTGAATGTTAAGAAATATCTGAGAATTAGCTGTTTACACATTAGCCAAGACCTATAACATGACAACTCCAAAAACACTACTTTCCTGAATGAGTAGTACTTACTTTTATTCACAGTTTCTTATTAACAGCTTTTATATGAAAGAACCATACATTCGTACACTGAATATTGACTTTTTGCTGAATATTGTTGACGTTTAAGTGGAATTCCTAAACAATGGAGTCTCCTACTAAGGCCCCCGCCCGATTGTTGCACATTGCAGCTTTTTCTGGAGCACTCCACACGCTGCATCAGTCTCTGTATAGATGACTGCACCCATCCCAAGCTCCTCCTCGCAGTGCACAAAGTCTACGTTTAACAGGAAACTGAAGAATAAGCATTCAGATGGGAGTTGCAAAAAGGAATACAGCTGTCACCTCATGTGGCTTAATACTGCTGAAAAAGCAAAAGGCTGCTTCTTGGCTCTTAAGTACTGAAGCACAGGACAAATTATGCAAGTGGACAGATTGCTCGGGACTGTTTAAAAAGTGTTAACACCTAAAAAGCTATTATTATTATAAGATGACTCCATTATTTCCCTCAAATAAGGGCTAAATATTATTAAAAACACCACAGGGTAAATATCCAAAACACAGCTTGAAGCATAAAGAACTACACAGTCTGAATGAAAGCACTTCTGACTTTGCATTGTTTCCCCGTACATTTACATGTTTTCCTCAAAAAAAAAAAAAAGTATAGTATAGCTTTTCTGTAGTAATACTCCCCTAGCCTCTTGCAATAAGATATTAGGGTACTTCTTGGGTCATGAATTGCATTTTGGAGCAAGTCTGATTACTGTTATTGGACCTAATCTCATTTTGTCTAATCCCTTTTGGAACCCATTTATACCGTCAACTGCTACAAATTCCTCTGGCGATAAATTCCTCAATTTTTTGTACAGTTAAGTACTCAGGAATGACTTCCTTTGGTATTACTACACAGAAGAACTCTGTGAAAGTATTATATAACAAAGCTTGCAATAATTATTCCCTCTCTGCCTTTGCCATACAGTTATATCACAAACCTTTATCTTCTGCTCCTCCTTTGCCAAGGTGAAAAAAATCCTCCTTTCAGCTTTCCTTTTGAGGAAGTCTTTTGCACTTCTGACTATCCTTGTCATTCCCCCCCCCACACACACACTTCTGTTAGATCATTTTTGATACGGCAGCCAAAAATGGCTACAATATTTGAAGGGTAGGCTTACAACAGGAATTTATTTTGGATTTTTATAGAGCTCAATGGCGCCTGGTGTAAGGCAAAAGTCAGCTATCATTGCCAATTTCACTACACATAGTAAGGATGAGAGAATTACCTCAAAAACACCACCTACAGAAGGATTTTGACAAAGAACTCTTCCACAAACACATCTTAGCCTGTTCTCATTTAAAACATGCACACTTAAGTTGCTGTCCAAGATCCTGATGGCGTGAGGGGAGGTATTAGATGACTTCAGCTTTTGTGAATTAAATTTATTCTATTTCTGACTGAGAGTAGTTCAGAAGTCATCGTCATTGTCTTGTGACCCATACAAAGTCGGGTCATCTCAAGTAAGTTTCCAGCCGCTTACAGCCACAAACATTACCACTAAAACTAACCCTAATCAACACTCATTTTGGCAGTAAGGTTAAGAGATTAATAGGATCCAAAGCCTTAATGTTCCTAGTGTCACACCTACTAAAATAGTTACTCATCAAATGAAAAGCCACCTGTGATACTACGCACTCCCAGACCATACCTTGTCATTTAAAAGAAACGCCTACTGCACAGAATCATAGAACATTTAACTGATTTTGTCTCAGACTTTACAAGTTACCTTGTGCATCTTACTCTTGCCGTAACTTCTCTCCCAGATTCACTATGCCTCTCTCTTTTCTGAGATGCATACGTGACACTGAGGAGTAAAGTCTTCGTAAAGAAATAAAATGCATCTGAAACTGACAGTGTGAAGTAGGATTGCTAGGTGGTTGCCATCTTCCACTAAAGCAAACATTTTGGTGCCCATCTCTTACTCAGTTTCACCCCCTACCTGAGGGCTGCTCACTCCTTGCCTCTCACCATTTTCCACTCTCCTCTAAGCCTCATCCATTCACTCATGCAGCTCTACAGAAGCAATGACAATAAACCTGGGCCTTCCCCAGCTCTATTCACAGGTTTGTCTTTACAGGCTAGAAACTCAATTGGCACACTTAAAAATAATAATAAAAAAAAAGTCTGAAACGGGCACAGAAGGGTGGAAGCTTTAGTTTCAGATATATCCTCTTACCAAGCTTTGGGGCTACCCTAGACATAGTGACAAGGCTCTCCACTGTCCCTCCTTTCCTCACAGCACATTTGCAGCCCTCTTCCTGCAGGATAGTTTTCAGATACGTTTCTCTTGATTTGAATTAACGCCTCTTAGTGTTACTGATGGGCTTTCAGCAAGTTCTAGATTGCCCCCTCTCCAAATTACAATGAAAACTTACCTTCTACAGCAGCAACTCTGAAGCTACCTACAAACTTAAGGTAATAAATAGCTTCATTCATTCTCAGGTCAGTTGGAAGGATATGTTTCCAACCACGGGCATAAGAGCTTTGACCCAGCTCCTACAATAAGCTCAATCAACATATGGCTGCACCCAAATGGATGAAAATCCATTACTTCTCACTGCAGTGCCGTAAGAAAAAAAAAATACAACTTGAACCACTGCAACTTTCCCCACATAAGAAAGGTCTCACGCCATGCGATACTAAATCCAATATCCTAAATAAACTCATTAAAAAACTTTTTTCTTTCAAGACTGATATACTTAGAGGACAAAAATGATCTAATGAATATCTACTATTTAGTCTATGGGTTATTTAACTGGCTTGAAAAAAGCCTTCAAAATGCTGTAACATAATACTTAAAAAGGCCCATGGTTTCAGTTGTCAAAATCAGGCCCGTAGACTTCTCGCAATAATCTTAACTTTTGCTATCAGCTAAGGAGAAGTTACGGCCAAAATGAGAGAAGAAATAACTTTCTAAACTTTGATGTACTTTATCAGGCACTAAAACAAAACTGAGTCAGTCCATATCTGAACAGTTCCCTTCTCACTTGTTCCTATAGCTGCTAGCGTATTATAAAGGTGACATTACACAAAGCCTGTTTTGACTATGTGATCCCTTTGGTGGATTGAAGGCAGCAGTTAAGTAATAGCCTCAAACAGCACGCGAGGTGGAAATTAACATGACTGCTGTATTTACTACTTCATAAAAAGAAAAATGTTTCTATAAAAACATCTCAGGAGGGCTACTGCATGACGTATGGATCTGAAGAATGCAAGAGGACGTAGCTTCTAAAGTATGCTTGATAAAGCCTCAAACGCAAGCATGACATAAATGGATGGCATCACCTTTAAATACAAATCTAACTCACAGCCCAGTTTTGCAAAGCACAGAGGGCTTACAGAAAGCAAGTTACAATTTTAACTACAGAACAGGTGAATATTCTCCATACACACTGAAAATAACCATCATCTGGTAACGTGCAAACACATACAAAATGGCTTCATTATATTACATATAAAGTGCCAATTGTTTCCTTCTGTATTACAGATGACTACCGGGTTTAATCAATATCTGAAATGCATTTGGCTCTCCCTAGTTTCATGCTATTGCAGTCTCACATCTATAGAACAGGCTCAAAACATTCTAGGCACATGCTTGCAAAAAAAAAAGATATACACACACACACACACACACACAATAACTAAAGGAAGGCAGGCACAAAGATGATAAAGTCATCCTATGCCTGTTGTAACGTTAGTTCAATTCTGAAGGGAAAGAACAAAGCAAGACTCCACTTGCAGCCTCTCAAACCTAATCCAAGTTATAGCCACAACCATGCACAGAGAACATGTTGCAACAAGGTTTTTCTACAGCATAAACCAGATCTGACTGTGCTCCATCACCAGGTCTCACCAAGACTCCAAGCTATATTCACCGAGATTCAATCTTCATTAGGTAGGAGCATCATCTTACAAGCTTGTCAGTAGACAACCACGTTATCATTTGAAGCTGACTCCTCTAGCTGCAATGCAGACAGACCCTGCGGTTATCTCAAGGGATCTGCGAGTAATACAAATATTTAAATTTCTCAGCCTACTACTTCCTCATGTCAGCAGGTTTATTCTCTGCAGAATCTTGCTTCTCAGAGCAATCAGATAACGCACCGTGTTTAAAGGCATTGCTCGAAGCAGTTACACTAAGATGCTACAAAAAGGTGGGGAAATCACTGGTACGTTAAAGTTTGTAAACGTATGACGAGAATCCAAAACTCCCTACTCCTTCATAACACCAGGGAAAAGGAAGGATGCTAGGTCTCCTACTGGTATGCTAGCCTGAGACTACCGATGTCAGCCTCTGACTGCTGTAGTAAGACTGAGTACTTCCTTCACTGACTGCTAAAAGGCAAGGCATTTTCTAAATAACAGAACCCCAACATTTAAAGGAATAAGTATTATAATTACTTCTGTCACTATTTTGACTAGTTCCAACTGCTTCTCTCACTCTAGCTCCAAAGCAGGAAAGAGGAGTTAACAGAAAGTCAGCTTTTCAGGTACACATTTGAAACAGCAGCTATGAAACGAATGTTTTGTTAACTTCATATTGCTGCTTAGAAACGTTTCAGCAACATCTACAAAGTTTACATCAGGATACTTTACAAAATAATTCATGACTACAACAAAAACATTTTTAACTTTATTAAAAATAATTTCTGCAAAATTTCCTCCAAGATGATACTTTGGGATGGAAGAGATCTCACCAAACATCTATTCCCTCACACTCAGCACTTCCAATCCTGAACCAAATCAGTTAAGTCACAAAACCTTCAACTGTGGATTAATATAGTTTTCCTCCCTCTAAAATTAGAGCAAGCACAAAAAAATTAAAACAAGAAAAAACTCAGATCACCTCAACCCTGTCTATATTTGAGCCTCTCAGAGGGTCCACATTTAATTAAGATATTTAAATACCTTGCACCTAGTGAATTCAATGCAAGTTAGGCCTAAATACTTTCCTTACATGTTAAAATCAAATCCTTGGATCTGCTGAGAGAATAAGCAGTCCATATTTGAATTGCTTTGAATGTTCCTAAAGAAGCTCAAAGTATACACATAAGAAACCTTGTGTTATGCTAAAACGTTTGCTGTAAACTCAGTCCCAGGTTTAGTCTATATGTCATTTTTTCCTATTGGTATAAATTACTTGAGTCAGTGCATGATTTTTAGATAGGGGTAAAAAAGCAGAACTCCACATGTGCACCACACTTACATATGGCAATTTAAACCACAGGAGCAGTCCTATAAATTAATAAGCTGTGCTAGCTTTACAATTCTAAGCTACTATACTCACACCTGTGCTGCAGATCTGTGAGGGCATAGTACCACTAACTGCACATCCAAAACCAAACACATTCAAATTCCCTTTTCTAAGGATAAACAAGGTTTTCTTTAGAATTGGAATTGGTAACCTAGGATAAGGTCTCAAATTGCTACAAAACCTAACACTAAAGTTATACTAGCATAAGCCTTCCATTCCTGAGGTGTTCAAGTGACCTGTTTTTCCCGATCCAGTATAGAAAAAGGAAAAAAAAATCAAATCAAAAATCTGCCATTCTAAGGTCAGTTCAGGCTTTACCGTACGTGACACTATAACATGCTTTTTAAGGTTAGCTCAAAGTTGTCAGCTTCCAATATACAAAGTCCTGTTTCCAAGTACCTTTCAGAAGGCTTCAGTATGAACGAAGAGTAAGTTTTTAAGATTCAAGAGAAGAGATTTAACCAAATGAAAGCAGAGAAATATTTCTTTCAAGAAAGTCAGTTGCCATGCATCACATCAACTACAGGTGGGGTACAGCTCCATGGCATTTTAAAGCAACTTCAGTCAAGGCTGACACATTCTTGTCATTTATTCCTTCCCCTAGAAAACTGCAGAGTCCCATCCCACCCTTGCACAGATTTGACTGTGCCGAATCAATTCGGGGAGCTAAAGAGACAGAACAAGAATCCTAACAATAAAGTAGCAAATAGTTTTCAGCCCGCTCAGCTCACCAGATTTGCTTGCCACAGTGCTGCACAAACACCAGTACCAGTGCAAGAGAAGGAAGACTCACATGGCCAAGACCACAGCAGACCCCATTTTAAGTCAGCTTAAGCTTTCACGCAACAGCACATTGCCACTGCAGTCTGGTATTGCTGATCTAGTTTCCAACTTCAACCTATCCACAGAGGTCCAAAAAGTGGGGTGAAACAAGCACCAGTCCACCAGCAACAGCTTGTTTTCAGGCTGCCGTAACCCTAGCAACACACGTCCTAAGACAGAAATTCCTCTGACGCTTTTTGTAATGAAATCAGCTGGTTAGCTACTGTACTAGCATGGCCCACCTATTTCTACTACTCATAGTATTGTCAGGGGGGTTATTTCAACTTGAATATCATCTTCCTATAATTACTAGGAAGTTACAGAAACTGATAACTACCTACCTTCTTCCCAGCAGCATAGCACGTGGATCTGTGCTAGTTGTGGTAGTGCAGAACGAAGAAGGGGTAGTGCATTGGGGGCCTGACTGTTGTTTTCAAAGGACTTCTGAAAAAGAGAGAGTCTGCTAAACAGACCACTGTCTTAGTTCTTACTTTAATTGGGGGGAAAAAAAAAAAAGGGATTTAGTACATTTTTGCAAGAGGGAAATAAGTACAATTTCTACAGTACAACAAGCAAGATAATACCTCTCCCCAGCATCTCTGCCAGCTTTATCTCAAAACCAGTAATTAACATTGGCTTAACCATATTCAAATAACCTTTAGAGGTGCATAGGCAACATTCACTGTTTACAGTCAGCTGACAGAACTGTCCTTTATGCACCGTACATTTCAAGTCACAAAAGAGTTCCTCCTACTTTGTTTTCTTGGCCATGCTGGATGTCAGACATAAGCCATATTATTAAAAATTGTGTTTCACAAGCAAGGTTGCTGTAACCTGGCATGCCCGATGAGGTTACTGCCCCCAGCTGACCATTCTGCTTTTGGTTTAGAAGTAAACAGACATAGGTTCCAACCTGACTTCCATGATTTTCTGCATTTGCAGAGAGCGGCTAGAGGACAGGATAAACAGCTGCAATGATAACCTCAGTCATTTCATGTAATGTTTTCCTGTCTATGCAAGAACCGCGGCTGTTACTCAAAAGTCAATTCAAACCAAATTAGGAATGCAGCTTTTCAGGTCAGTATTTCTGGACCTCCTTCTCCATTTACGGTACTGAATTTAAAATGCATTTAAGGAAGAAACACCTACTTCTAAAAATGCAAATATATGAGAAGACTTTCACCTTTGACTGGTTTTGGTTTCAAGCACAGCTAACAATACAGAAAACCAGTTTTGTCATTTTGAAGTAGGGAAGTTCGTTTTCCTCCTTCAATCTTGTAAATTATGAGACAGGCTGTGAAGTTTAAGGAAAAGGGAACAATTTTTCCAACAGTTTTAGGCAGCTAGAGATGCATATAAGCACCTGGAGGATTTTGCAGAAAAGCTGTAAGCAGGTTAGACAGCTAACTCCCATTATGTTAGCGGCAGATAAGCACCTAACCTGATTAGAGACTTCTAAATCCCAACAGGAACTTCGTTTAGTAGTGGGTACCTGCATATCAATGCCAAGTATCCGCTAAATCTCAGAGTGGAATAATCAATTTTAAGCTGTTCTACATGCCTTTTAATTTAATTCTTATTTCTATTCAAACACAAACTGACATTTTGCAATATGAAGTTCTCCACCTCCAAGACAGTTTTTCGATTGCCATTTTCTAACATTCAAACATCTGATTTAAAAAAAAAAAAAAATCCTCAAGTAAGAGGAAATGTCACCAAATTCAGGGTACAGTTCCCACATTCAGCAGCAGTCTTCCTTAGCCTGGATTGAGAAATCCTACCCTTTCCCAGCCCGTGAATTCCCATGTTTGCATGGCTCTCTGCATTACGTTTTGCACAACCCATAAGACAAGCAAACAAAACAGTTATTTCTCAACCCAATCAGTTCCCTAATTCAGTTCACAACACAGCTGCACAAACAGCTATGCCAGCACAACAGACTGGGGGAAGGGGGGCAGGCAGGATGGACGGGAGCACTGCTTCAGCCACCAAGCCTCAAAAAACCCATCAGCAAGCTTGGAGGCTGTGCTCGCGGCCCAGTGGGTCTCACGGCTCCCTTCCAAGGGAAGGGCAAACCGCGTTCACCCTCCCCGGCTCCCAGCCGCGGGCGCAGGTCAGATCCTGCCACCAGGTTAGCGAGTTGAACCAGCCCTGGGAAGGGCGCGACCAGCACAAAAGCCAGTGCAGACCCAACAGCAGGCGTCTGTGGCAGGAAGCTGAGCAGACCCCCTCCCACACACGCACCTTGACAGGGCTTGCATATTTTTAATACCACACTCCTAATGTAAATTTTGCACAACTTACACATGCCTTCCGGTGGTTTGTAAACCATTGAGAACTAGTCTTTTATAGAAAAAGAGTAAAATTAGTCATCTACCCGAAATCAAGACTTCTTGCTTATTTGATTTACATAACTGACTTATGTGACTTAGTCAGTCTACCCTCAGAGTAATGCCTCTGTGAACTTAACATGAGGAAATCACTGTATTAAAAAAAAAAAACCTTTGTAAAATTCAAAGATGAACAAAACTATTTCAAAGTATGTTTTTCAGCTATATTTTTCTAAAACAACAAAGCTTTCTTAAACAACTGCTGATGAAATTGTTTCATCAATTCTCCCTTTAAAAATCTCAGCACCACACCCATCACACACTGGGATTCTTTTCCTTATTTAAATGCTAATTGCTTCCCATGAGACACCAATTCAATCACTCTTTTGCACAGTTCATCACAAAACGTTTTAATGATCCAGTGTTTTCATTGCATTATGTATGACCTGGAGACTTGTGGAAGTTTACATACTCACCTTTTGAATCCTAAAAGGCCCATCCTTCCCTCCATAAAATCTGTGGAAAAGATACAAGAGAAAGGAAGGCTCAAGCCTGAGATTCCTGTCAGTTCCTCCTATGCAAAAAACAACGTGTCACTACCTGGACGCATCTGAAGATGTTTTATTCTCCAGCTTTCAGTTAGTGGCTTGCTCATTTTGTACTAAAAATGATGGGTAGAACCTGCATTTTGTTGTTTTATCTCCATCTTTTCATGATTTTTTTTGTTCCTCTTTAAGCAAATAAAGGTTGCATAATGCAACTGTTAAGTAGTAGCAGACAGAGATAAAATCATCTAAATATACACCAATGAGGTCAGGTCAAGGCATAACAGGCAGATTAAATTAGTAATTTTTTGTTAGCTGTACTCCAGACACAAGTTCTTCTCTAAATTCGTATCAAGCATTCGTCTGAACACAGCCTAGAATGCATTTTACACAGCAGAAGCATCAAATACTTATCCACTGATTTCTTACACGCAAAATCATACGACTACATCTTCTTCCTAAACTAATGGTGAACATTTTGGTTAAAAAACGGTATTTTACAAACAATCATTAGGGATTAGAGTTCAGTATATCAGAAAAGATTATAAAAGTTTAAATTTGAAAAGCAAATGGTTAGACACTTGCTTCAAAATAAGTTACATAGTTTTACTGTATCGTAACAGAAAATAATGCACATACATATATTTTATCCCAAATCTACAACCAATAAAGGATACAAAGACGGTTTTAAGCTTTTGGAAGGCTATCAATTCTAATGGTCTTCCAAAAAACATTAACATGAAAAACAGACATGTTAAAAGGCTCCGTGTTTTTATGAAATGCGTCTTCCTTTCTATTTCATGCCTACTGCAAAAATACACTGACCAAACTAAAGAAAACAGATTATTAAAACCTTGTCGCCATAACAGTTTAAGAGTATAAGACTGACAACAGCTTGGGGTGGGGGGAGCAGTTCTTCGAGAGTGCGAGAATCCTACAGTCTGAGGAGCTTTAAGGGTACTGATAAACATACAAGAAACCAACAAGGCTCTACTATTTAGTGCTTAAACACTTTGTAAAAGGTAAGTACAGAGAGTGTAATAGACAGCATAATAATGGAATTTGTACAGCATGAGACATAGCTGAATCCAGTAGAATATAAATCTAGAACACTTTCCCTTGATTTATTTCTAACAGAACTGCTTGCTTTCTATTAAAGCCCCAAGTTTGACAGCATGCAAAACAATGTCCATGAAGTAACCCATGCGAAGCTGCACAAGTTGTCTGAAGCAGAGATTTTACAAAATAATTTGATGTTATTTGTCAGAAATGAAATCATCTACTGGAAAAGAACAAGTTACTAAAAAAAGCTGGCTGAGCATCTTAGTCTGCACTGTTCAATCTTTTCTTCTCCTTTACCTAATCTGAATAAAGTACACAGCATGGCTATATAGATTTCATTCAAGTATTCATGTTAATGACAAACCATCACTGCTGCTTGACTGTGTGACAACAACAATATTGGCTGTGGTACAAGACATATGACTACATTGTGTGTTTCAACACCACACACGCTGATGTAGACTGTCTTTTATCACCACCATTTGTTCTCCGTCAAATGGTTTTAGCACAGATAACAGTAAAAGCCACTATCAGAACTAGTCCCACTACAAAAATAGCTGCACCAGGTGGCAGTAAAACTATGAACTACTACCAAGGGTCTAGGCATTGCCAAGGCACAACCAAGGATCCTCTTAAGTCATACTCCCTCTGAAAGACTGCCTTCTTCCAGGATTTTGATGGGGAGGCAAGAAAGACAAAGATGACCACCCAAGTCCTGCAGTTTCCCATGTTCAGCCTGAGAGAATAATTTATGTAGAGAATAATTTAATATGCTATGCTGACAAATATATGGACTTTATCCACTTTTCATCTTTCATCAAAGCCTTTCTGAGCAAGTACTACTTTTTTTACTGATATATACTGATTTCCTCAGCAATACCTTCATTGTTGAAATATTTAAGAATTTAGAAAGAACTGACAGGTAATAATAATCTTTTTTTTGACCACCATTGACGTTCTGCTCATTTGGAACAACTCTCTCGGAAGATTAGCAAACTGGATTTATTACTAGATACAGGCATCGGGGGGGCTAAATAGCTCTCCTAGTGATCTAATGCATGACCTTCAACAAGTCCCTTCAGCCGTGTTACCTGCTGCTGTACCTCATTTCCCTCATTTCTATTTACAGCCCACGTCAAAAACAAAAATCCAAGCAAAATCTGTTTACAGATGACAAAAATCACTTAGAACAAGTTCGAATTTTTAATTGCTTTACATAGTGTTTAGAGCTTCCTCATAGCAAACTGTGTAACACTACTGCAGCACTTCTATAGCAGAGACACAGATATAAAGTCGCACATTTAAAAAAAAGCAACAAAAACAGGGTTTCCTTTAAGCCAAAGGACTTTGATCCCAACCCATAATGGTACGTTTTTAAGCACAGGACAAGTGTTCTGTGACAAGTGTTCACCTCCACTACAATATTATTGCTAAAAACGCACCTTCTCTTTTTCAATTGCTCCTGGCCCCGGAAGAACTATTAAAAAAAAAAAAATCCGCTTCTCTGTTTTGTTTACTCCAGGCGTCTGACAGTAATACGGTCTCGATTCCTCCAGTGGTTTCCACAGGCTTTAGATTGGGTCACTGTCAAGGTAATTTTTCCCACTAGTTAATTCGACAGTTAGTCATATGAACAGAGCAGGAACTGTATCACTCAGTGAAGGAAGCGTTATCTACCCTTGCCCACAGACATGCACCCTGACTGCATGAAGATCTGACGCACAATCAGAGCTGCGAGATGACACAAAGGAAAAGAACGTGAAACTGCTTTAATCAACTTCTACAGAGAACTAAAATTCGTGTCTGTCCCTATTTAAGACAGAGGAGGAATAATTAACCAGGAATTTCCTCAAAGGAGTACTCTATAATCATGTTTCCTCCACAGCTTTCAGATTACATATTCAGAATGTATTTTATGCATACGGCCTTACAGATCCAGATTAAACCCTGCTGTGCCCAAACCCCCTTCATCGTCTTCAAATTAAGAAGAAAAAAAAAACTGAAGCAAGTAAACTCTTAATCTACGTAGTTAAACTAAACATCAGCGTTTAACAATCAACTTCAACAGCACTGGGTATTTTTGGGAGGTTAGCCTAAAGGGTTACTCAAGTAACTTTCACCATAAATTTTTGCAGGATGACTAATGAATTGTGAGCTGCAGCTTGGCCACAATGAAAGCAAGTAACCTGAAGTCCCCTCCTGACAGAGTACAGCGTGTTTCAGGAAGTTCTAAAGGGCGAAACAGCATCGTTTTATAAAGGAACAGAAATATCGAGGCTATTTTTCCTTTTTTAACCAAAAAAAAAAAAAAAGGAAAAAGGAGCATTTGCAATATCCAGTCGGGCTTATCCAAGGCGGGCGCTTCAGCGCTTTCAAGGCCCCCACACCTCCTCCTCAGCACCGCGCTGTAACAGCAGAGCCCCAGCGCTGATTGATTAGATGCTCAGTAATTAAGCTATCGGGTTACAGGCGGCAGCCGGCTAATTAGCGGCCCCGGCGAGCGGCCGTGCCCTCGCCCTCTCCACCAGTCGCGGCGGGATTGCAGCAGCGCCCAGCACTGCAGCAGCCTGCCGCCCCCTCGGGGAAAAACTCACGGTTCCCGCACCTCCTCCTCCTCCCTCCAACGAGGAAAGGAATAAATAAGGGACGGAGACGGCAAACATACGCTTCTTCAAGTTTCATCCCCGCCGACGGATCTCGCTCTCAGCCAGCTCGCAGCAACATGTGCGGCGGGCGGGCGGGCGCCAGGGGACGGAGCGGCGGCCGCAGGCTTTCACCGCACCCTTCGCCGCCTCCCCCACCCTCCCCCCAACACATAAAACCCTACCAAATTTAAAAAAAAAAAAAAAAAAGGGAAGTATGCATCGCTCCACCTGTCCGCCCCCCGCCACCGCCAGCTTACAGCTGTCCGCACACAGCCGAGCCAGGAGCTGCGACCTCCCGCAGGGGAAAACAAGGGGAGGCAGCAGCTGAGGAGAAACGATGGGGTTTGAGGGTTTTTTTCCTTCCCCCCCCCCTCTGTCGTTGTTTTCCCGCCCCAGCGCCCCGGGCGGCGGCAGCCGACGCCGAGCCCCCTCCCGCCCTCACCTTGCCAGTCGCCGCCGGGCTCGTCCCTGCCGCCGCCAAAGCCAAATCCACCATGTCCGGCCGCCGAGTGCCTGTCCGCGGCGCTGAGGTGGTGCGGGGGGGGAGGGAAATCCCCCGCCCCGGCCCGGTTCACAACGGCCCCAACGGCCCGCGGGGCTCCATCCCGCTGCGGCGGGCGGCGGCTCCGCACCTGAGGGCGATGCCGACGGCTGGGCTGGGCTGCGCCGGCCCCGTCCCGCCGCCGCCGCCGCCGCCGCCCCCCCTCACCGGCCCGGCCCTCCTCTGCCCGCCTCCGCTCAGGGCGAGCCGCGCCGCGCCCGGGGAGGGGGGCGCCGAGGCGGCCGTTGGCGGCAGCGGGGAAGCGCCTCACTTGTTGCCCGTTGGCCCCGCGAGCGCGCCCGCGCGCCCTCGCCTTCCCGCTCGCGCCGCCGCGGCAACGAGCGCGAACCCCCAACGCCTCCGACCACGCGCCGCGGTGCGGGGGGGGGGAGGTGGGCTGGGGGGGAAGGGCCACCAACCGCGGCTCGCCTGCCCGCCGAAGCCCCGCCTTTCGCCGCCCGGCGGCGCCACGGATTGGGCGGGGCGGGCGGCGCGCGTGGAAGCAAGCGGGGGAGGGGGAGTCCCCTCTCCACACTCCTTCCCCCCCCCCCACACCACCCTCACAACCATCGTCTCCTTGGTTGCCGGGCCGCCGCGGCCCAAGAACAACGAGCGGGCGGGCGGGCGGAAGGGGTTGGGGCTTCACGGCCGCCTCGCCGCCTGCCCCTTTCCCGAGCACGGCACGGCCCCCTGCCACCTCCCCGAGGCCTCGCGGCCCGCGGACACCCGCCCTGCAGGGCCCCTGCCCCGCCCCGCCCTGCCTGGCCGGCCGCGCCGCCGGCGCGCCTCCGTTGCGGGCCCGCCCGCAGCGCCGCCTCCCAGGCGCCATGATCCCCCTCGACGCCTCGCCCCTTTTTGGCTGCAAAAAAAAACCACCCGAGCCGGGGGGGAAACGGTGCCGCTGCCGGAGGTCACCCAGCGCCTGCTACGCGCAACATCATCAGGCCCCTGGGAAATGCTGGTCCACATCACACTTTCCAATACGTTCCTCCGTTTTAAACAAGAAGGCGACTGCAGCCGGCACTTGTCCGTGAGGCTTTTGCTTCAGCAGGTCTGTTTTAACTTACCGGCGCTTCCCTTAGCTGGGAAGTTGCTGAGCGTTTCGGGTTTGGGAAATTTGCCCTCCAGAGCCATATGAATCCCGTGTGACTCGCTCATTAGTAACATGCTGGGTTTTTTTTGGTTTGGGGTTGGTTGTTTTTTTGCTTTGGTTTTTTTTTTTCTCTTCCTTGCTCTGTTGATGAGACGACAAAATCCTGGCCGCGCTCGGGTTTAATTCCCCTTTTCCCCTGCTTTCGGCAGGCCCGGCCGCACGCGACGCCGGAGGAAACGAGGCCGTGGAGAGAGGAGGCGAACCCACCTCGCACCCCGCCGGGCTCTGGCATGACCTGACACAGCCGCATACGTTAATTAACAAGAGCCGGTTCCTGACAACAGCCAGATGCTCTGCTCCCGGCTGTTCGTCGCCGACGTTGCCTTGAAGAAACTGTAGGTACCTCTACGGGGCTCGCTGAGAAAGAGCTTTTTGCAGCCAGCTGCTGTGACAAGTATTGGGGTGGCAGAGTAATGAGTAGCCTTCCAAAAATGCGCTTTTTAAAGCATCAACAGTATTAAAAGAAAATCACAGTTTTTGAAGAAAATCGCAGGATGTTCTGATATTTTGGGGGTGGGCAATGGAGTAAACGCTAATTACAGCTGCCAGCGTGAATTCGGTATGGTCGCTGGCCTCCCATCACTGACCTGCGCAGTAGCACACAGCAGGACGTGAGGGGTCGCACCCGGAGTCCAAGTCCTTCCTCCCCTGGGTACCTATTATGCGGGGATGAAACTAAGAAAGCCCTGAAAAAATGACATTACAAGTGTTCTCCAGTTTGCTTCATTAGGAAGGAAACAGGATTTTCATTTTCTAGGTCTGTAAAGTTGTGCGCTCTTATGGGTACAGTAGTAAATTGTTGCTTTTTTTTCCTGAGAGAGAAAGCAAATGCTTTTGACTGCTCCTATTGTCCGTGGCGTGTACACACCAATCCTTTTAGTTAGTCTGAATTTTGAATAGCTTTTTTGCCTACATATTCAAAAATACCACCTTCACTCACCATCACAATGCAAATTACCAGATCCAGTATGCAGCCCTTGCAAGTGAATTGTAGAGCATCATACACTTCTCACAGGATGCTTATAATGAACTTACGCTTTCAGGGCATCACTGTCATGTCATTTGGGGACTTGAATTTTCATTGCTGGAGTTTTTCGTGGGTAGAATGATGTGCACGATGGCCAGAAAAGAGAATATTCTAGAGAGATTCAAATCTCATTTTTGATCAAATGCAAAATGGTTTCTCTTCTTTTCAGGTTGTTTATTCATTACTGCCATAGTAATTGGGTTCACTGTATTATAAACTGTTTGGTGCACTATCTCATTTACATCTGAGCTGTGTACATTGGCCATTTCTCTAGCATTTGCTTGGTAATTAATAACTGGTATATTGTGCAGGAGTGAGAAGCAGGAACAAGTCCCAGATTATAAATGCTCCAAGGTTATCTTGCTCTTCCTGCTTCGTATCAACAAAGCAGGAGCGAGAAGAGTCAGACCTAGCCACGCCAGAAGAAAGTGCCCCGAAGGCTGGGAGCAGGTGGCCACTGACAGGTCAGGAGCTCAGAGGGCCAGGGGCTGCTCTTGCTGGAGAGCCCCATCACGGCGCCACTTCGTTATAGCTTTTATAGCCATCCTGCGTCCCACCAGCATGGCTGGTCTGCCCCGTTGTGACTGTGGGAGCCACCGTGGGAGCAGCTCAGCCCACAGATACCCAAGGGACTGGAATGGCGGCGACGCAGGCTTCTTTCGTGAACTTTTTAATCCCCCCCGACTTCCCAGATATCTGCTTGTGCCCCCTTGCAAACGTGCCCGCTGCCTCCTCGCTGGCAGCGCGCTCCTCCCTGGAGACCAGAACTATCAGAAATCCTCACCAGCTCCACAGGGAGCACCTGCAAGTCCAGCACGGCTGGTGGTTATTTATATTACAGAAGTGTGCGCCCAAGAGCCCTCATGCTGCATCCCATAACACCAGGGACATCTGTTAGCACAGGGGGCCCAGCTCCAAGGAGTGGCCTAGCCAGCTGGACCAAAAATGCTGCGAGGGACAGAAATGCTGCATGTACAGAAACTCTTCCCAACCTCCCTTTTATAAACACTCGCCCAGTTGTCCTGGATCAGATTCTCCTGTAAGGCCAATGCAGCTGGAAGTAATTTTCTGTGATGGGCCAAAGCCTACCCGTGACACGAATCGCTCTGATATTTGTGGACAGACTGCTGTGGCTAGAGAAATCCAGCTGGAAACAGTGGGAGCACTCTCAGTGTGGTTTTGTCACTGAGGATAAGAGTGCAAAATAAGAGGTCAAAATTTAAATAATAACAGGAGCCTAAACATTGCTACCTAAGCGTGCAAGTACTTCAACAGCAGTCCTGATTTTCAAAGTTGGAGATAAGAAGAAGAAAGTAAAAAAATGCATAGGCCATGCACTTGGAGCTGGAGCATCTCAATTCCACCAGGAATAAAACTCTTTTTCCCATCCGAAGGTTGGAGCCTGGAGTTCAACCAAGGAAAGAGCTTTTCTCAGGACAAGCAAGGTTTGTCAGCTACGCGAACAAAATATTTCAGCAATCTCTTTGCACGGCAGTTTTCCCCCACTTCCCCCCCGACATGCAAACCAGCACAGCAAGAGCAGACGCTGCAGAGCTGTTTTGTTCCACTTCCTTTTGTTTTCAAGCACTGGTGAGACAAGGGAGATCTGGGTAATATATTTAGCTTTCCATAACCATGCAAGTTGAAGAGGTCAGCATGCTCACCCACGTCTCCCGCAATGCTGGACCGCTGCAGTCAGCTATTGCAATCAAACCGGGGTGGGGAAGTTGCATTTTAACCAAGCAAGATAGCAACAGCAGGAAGAAACTCACCCCGGCTGTCTTGCTCACTTGTCGTTTGCAAACTGGGCAGAGCTACCTCATGCTTGCATTGAGTCACATTCGCCAAGAATAATTACTCCCTGAGCTGCTTGCATTGAAAATGGCTGTTTCCCTGCTCTAGACAGACCAACCTGCCTTTTCTAGATAAAGACTACTGTAACCAAGAGCATTCCTCCCAGCGAGACTCCTTTTCCTTGCAGACGTAAGGCACAGCAGTGCAGGCAAGAGGATGGAAAAGAATCCACTTAAAATTCAACTTCTTTACGAGTAGAAAGAGGACAACTATTACATTGTAAACAACAAAAAAGCGCCATGTACAAAACACGTTTTTTGTGTCCAGGAAACGTGAACCCCTTACACTTGTCTTCACTTCGATGCAGAGCGCATCCCACGGCATTTTGCAGCAAGGCCTGAAGAGATGCAACACTGAAGAGTGCCAGGCAGTAGAGTCTGCAGCTGAATCTCTTTGAAGGTGCAAAAACTGTTTACACTTAGGAAAAAATGTACTGGACCCATTTCAGCTGAATCTCTTCCACTTTTTTTTATTATTTTTTAGCAGATGTGGTTTTAAGCGCTAGCAAAGCCCCAGCTGTAGGACAACTGCCAGTCCTCGCATATAACTTAGATTTTTAAATTATCCTAATTTCAGACGTCTCTTAGATGAGGCTCGGTTGCGTGAGTTCCCATGGACTCTCACAGTGCCAGCTTGGGTAATGGGACTCTGACCAAAACCAGTCATTTGCATGGAAAGGTGCTGATGTCCAAAATGGCTATTTTCCGGATGGCAGAGAGGCACATTAGGAAGTGAAGATCCAGGCTGATGTTAACGTGCAGGAGGTTTTATGCGGGACACTTCCAGCATGTTATCAAAGCGCCAGCAGCTGCTACGGGCGCGAAACCTTGCTCAGCTGCCGGGATCAGGACCCGCATCGGTGACATCGGACGCTGCGGGCTTTTCGCTGCCTGGGTTTGGGGCTGGCACCTCCCCAGAGGGCTTCTCACAGGCGCTTGGGGCTCTGATATTCCGGGGACCCTGCCGATCTGCTGTGACCGGTTTACCCACAGATGTATTTATGCTCATCCATCCAACGCTGGACGTCACGGGCTACTTGCGTCGCTTTGCATCCGAATTACACGGAGGGGTTGTGCCCCCATGTGCCTCCCCACAACAGCACCCTGTCCCTGGCTTGGCTTTCTCCTTGCTCACGCTGCTGCCCTCGCTGCACCAGTGCGATAACTGAAAGACCGAGATCAGAAAGCTCTTATCTTCTTGTTATAGGATCCTTAGATAAGCTTCAGAAATGGAAAAAAAAAAAAAAAAGGGCAAAGAAAAATGAAATAATCCAAACGGCTATTTTTAATATCCAGCTTTAGACCTATGGATTGCTAAAAATGAACTGGAAGGGAGATATCTCAGGCACTTGGGGACTGAGATCTGTAACATAATCAGAGCAAATACAGGGTTTTTCTTCGCTCTGTGGAGAAATCCCTCAGACTTGGATGTGCTCAGCATAAATAAATAAAACTGTAGAAGTCAGCACAGCACACAGCATGGCTGAGATCTAGCTTCGGAAAATAGTAAACCACTGCCCCACATACGAAATCACTGCAGGTTTTGCGCCTGATCCTGCATATATTTAACTTTCTCCATGTACATAGTCCACTGAAGTTAATGGAGCTGGACTAATTTGCAACGGCGGGGGATTAAGCCAGTGGGCTTAATCATTTCTGCAGGATCAGATTGCAGCATATTGTAGTAACAGGCCTGTAGGACAACTCAGAGATGTTGCTGCGCTGGGAAAAAACCATCCTGTGGCCGTTACATAACTCACCACCGGCTCCGGGAGGCCTCAGGTACGCGCAGTCCCGTGTCCGCAGCCAGTGTCCTTGGGCAGAAAAACCCAGCTCTGCTTCTGCAGAGGCGCGTACCGACATTTTGTTGAACTCCGCAACGTAAAGCTTACTCGTTTCTTTTCCTGATTCTCATTAGTGAAATGCCAACATTTTCTAGAGACCATTTCATTACTATTATGCTGCTTACAAGCAGCCTAATTTAAATCACATTATAGATACACCAAGGCAAAATGATTTATCCACAGCCTAAATAATAAACCGAAGTGAAAACATCCTTAGGCTGCAAGAGACTAGAACAAGCACTAATTGAAATTTATAAACTTACATAACATTATTTATAAAAAGGAGCCCAATTGTCAAAGGCCCTAAGAGAGCTGGAACATGGGAATGTTTGTTCTCCCAGCAAAGAAAAATTAATTATGTAAGTTTATAAATTCCAGTTGCTTTGCTTGCTCTGGTCTCCTGATGTGCCTAAGGACTGTCTGAAAAGTATTTATGGTTCTCAGCTGCTGTTTTCTGATAGTGTTTTTTAACCGTGAGCTTCCACATGCCATTGCCTCGCGGGGTCTTGCAGCACAGGAATTAACTTTATGCATGGTGTTCCTCTGCTGCAGAAAAATGTGGATTTGTCCTGAGGTTCAGCAGGAGCAAAGGTCTTGCAGCAGGTGCTGTGAGGAGGCAGGGCTTGGCCGTGCATGGCGTTTCTTCCAGCTCCAGGAGGTGGAGCATCTCGGCCCCAAGCAACGCACCCAACCGGCCTCTTGGCCCAGCTTCGGGGGGCATAAATGTGGAATAACGCACGGTTGGGGGAAATGGATTAAAAACAGAAGGCACAGCTTGCATCACACGATACCACGTGCCTCGATGACCATAGTGATGGAGGCATCCAGTCCTGGAGGAGAAACCCTCTCCCTGGCCTGGCTAGTCGCCCCACAGACAGCTCCCAACTGCCCTGCCACCCCCAGCATCACCCATCCAAAACTGCTGCCACCAGCTGCCACAGGGCACATCTGTCCAGTCCGTCTTCTCATGAGGACCATCGCTTTTTGGCCCCGGGAAACTTGCTTATCTTGTACTTTGCCTGATTTGATTTGGGAGGCAGGAGGAGTGCCACTTATTATTAAATGCACTATATGATATAATTTCCCAGTAATGCTGTATTTGGCCAGGGCTGCCAAGTGCCCAGCGAGCTCAGAAAATATGGAAGGGAAATTGCATATCATCAAACCCGAATGATGAATGTTTCCTCCGGGGCTCCCAAGGAGCTCTGCTCAGAGCACTCTAGGTCTGGGTTTTATGCTATAATTGCTGCTTTTCCCCCATCTGTCCCTGCAAAGCATTGCTCCTCAAGAGTCCAAGATACTCTCTGACATCCAAAAATGTAATTTATTCTATTATCATTTTTTATGCATTCTCCAATACTATCTCATTGCTAAAGCTGAAGCTTGAGCTGTGAGGTTCAACCGTTGCCAGCCGCTAAGTGAATTAAAACACCAGCTCCAAGTTGCCTCCACTCAGAGGAGTTATGAAAGAAGAAAAAAGTCTTGGGAGAAATATTTTACACTTCCTCGTTGTGCTCTGGTTTGAATTTCAAGATCGGCCTTGATACCATCAAAAGGAAGGCATGAGGGCAAGATATTTTGGGTTTGGACTGGAGGGGGGGAAACTCATCTGGGCCTTCATCCCAAGCAGCAAACCTTTTGCAGGAAGCGATGTAAAGGGCCACCTGGATATTTGAGGATTTATTTTGGTGTAAGTGCTTCCCACCTGAGGAAAGGGGAAGTCATCCACAACTTTAGTGAGGTTTGGTTGAAACAGGGCAACCTTTACAGGTAAAAAAGGTATGTTTTGCTACACAGATGGGAGAAAGCATAAGTGGAGACCATTTCCTGCTCTGCTCCTTCCTGGAAAGGAGCTTCGAGGACAAATGGAGGCTCATTTCATCCACTAAAAGTGCTGGCTGGGGCTCACCGAAGGTCTTTATATCAGCTGGGGTTCAGATTATTTTCTGATGGGGTTTTCTGTGCAGACATGTTGACAGGGCCCAAAGCAGCCTTTCTTTAAATTTGCAAACTGTTTTAAGAGATTGAAGTGAAAAATAACCTGATTTTGCCTTCCTTCTAGCTTGGTGGTGCCTGCACCTGGCTCCGGCCACCCGAGACCTGGCCGCCCCCTACTTGTCACACCAGTTGTTTCCCTGCGGTCCCACTCGGTTGCCCCCAGGAGCCAGCTGAGGAGCCAGGGTGCATCTGATGGCCTGAACTAAGGTAAGGTGCAAGGTGTTTCCCGGGGCCTCATCCAAAGGGAAAGATGCCAGCAGTGCTAAGAGCATATGCCGAGGCTGTGGGAGAGGAGGCCACGGCAGCCCCATCCTGCGCAAAAGCAGAAGCATGAAACTGTCCCCCTTTTCACGTGTCCTCTACCTCTTGGCACAACCGGGAAGGTCAAGGGCTGCGTTTTGGCCTCCGTGGTTGTTTAAACAGTACTCTGTGTGCTGCTTTCCCAAGGTTTTTTGAATTTCAGAGAGAGATTTTAATGGGCGCTGTTCCAAGGGGAAGAACGATTGTCTATTTTTCTGATTGCAAACCACATGAAACGTAACGCATTAAAAAAGTCATCCGGGGTGGCTGCAAAGGACTGCTGTGCTCCCGTAGCCCGAGTGTCGCCATGTGATACTGCCTTCTCCAAAAGGCTGTCTTTGTAACCCGCTCCGACTGAGCGCCTTCTTGTAAATATTTGGAATAAATGAATAAACTGTTGAAATTCCCCAGAAGGGGAAGGAAAAATCTCAAAGAGCACTGTGGAGTGAGCTTGAGTCATCAGGTAAAACTTCTCAGAGACTTACGCATCTGAAAATGTTGACTAAATATATAAATCCAGAAATCTTCTAACAAAAATGGTAACTGATTTCTTTTATCAATAGACAGCAAAGGATTTAAAGAATCAGTGTATAGAAGAGAAAAATCTCTTAAAATATGAACCAGTTCATCAAGAGTTAAAGCACAATAAAACACAGAGGCCACTGCCTACAGTGAAAACAATCAGATGAAACATAATAAAAACACAAACATGAATTCCAGCATCATGGATGGGGCAGAAAAGGATCTATCGGGAAGAGAAATACATATATAGAGAAGTGCAGAAGGAAAGTATGAGACTAAATAACCTGAACAATGGCAAAGGCTCAGAAGTAAACCAAAAATTAACATAAAATAGGTATGTCTCTGCTGCGTTGTGTGGCCCAAAGCTTTATGAAATACAGTGCTTGCTTGGCTTGCATTTGGAAAGATGTGGCATGCCTAAATTTTTACTTTTGCAGATATTTATATGGCTAGAGAAATACTCTACAGATTAAGCAGTCCTGGAAACAAGAAAAAAAGCAACTAAATGGCCTCCTTCTGCAAAGCGGAGCGAGAAGGCACAGCGTGCCAGCTGTGCAGTGTGGGAGTTAAGGCGGCAGCTCTCACAAACATGTTAGGGAGCAGCAGAACGTAAATTACCTTGGAAAACGTCCCGGAAAACAAGAAGTGATTGAATTAATAAACTGGGATGTTTTAGCAACACGAAAGGTGCCATCTGAGAACGAAGGCTGCAACGATGTTTGGCTGCCGGGGTGCTCCCTGCTCCGCCCACGGATGCCAAAAAAAAAAAAAAAAAAACTTTTTGGGTTGAATTATGCAGTTTTGTCTGGCTGGAGCCCCACATTGCCCCAACCACAGAGCACGCCCCCGCAAGGGCTCAGTGGGGCAGGAAACGTCACCTGGGTGGAAAGTTTTCATGGGGGGATTTTTTTTAACGTGACAAAATCCACCAACAGCACGGCAGGCTCAACTGGTGGCCAGGGGCGACTTCCCCACGAGGAGGAGGAGGAAGAGGAGGAAGATTGGTGGCACACCACCGGTGTGGCTCCGCAGGTGGGCACAGGAGCTTGCCACAGGTCCCCAGATCAGGATGGGGCCCCTACAGCCGTACCGTTTGGTCAACACTAAGCTTTTGGTTTGGTTTGGTTTGGGTTGGGTTTTTTTTTCATCTTTGCAAGATGGTTGACCAAGCTCCACAAATAATAGAATTAGGAGCATTACATAGAATAAATTTCAGGGGAAGAGGTGCTGGGAAGGCGAGAGAAGCAGTCGCCCGTGGAAGCTTGCCCCTGTTTAACATCTCACCTCTTCGAGGAAAGCATGCAATTAATTCTTAAATGACCCCAATGTTTTTTGCCTCAGCATCCTTGCCTGGTTAGCCATTTCACATATTTATTATTCTTTGCATGAAATAATACTTCCTGACATCTGTTCCCAGTTTGTTTCTCTTTAATTTCCATTTATAGCATATTTTCCTATCCTTTGTCCATGTTAAAATAAAACAATAAGTATCTTTGACACGGTGCAAGTTACTGAAGATCATGATCCTTCCCTGACCTTGGTTTTTTTTTTTTTTTTTTGTAAGCATGCTCTAAAATGCAGAAAAAGACATGTTAATGAACTTTGACAAAGAGGCACGTGTGGAAAGCTCGGAGAATCGCCAACATCTCAGCATTTCACACCCATGCTGACAGCCCAGGCACCGGGATGAGAACTGGGGTCACCGTCCAGCCCCACTCTGACAAGTATCAGCTGGAGCCAAATCCTCAGGCGCTGAAAAGTCCCAGATTTATTTATTTGTAAATAAAAGTCGGAGTCTTTGAGTGCATATTGTTGTGTATTGCCTTTGCAGTTACGAAAGGCAGAAACATGCTGTTTTTTTAAATGGAAACAGAGGTTACCACTCAGTCACTTGACTCCAGCAGCTGGGGTTTTTCGAAGGACACCAGCTGCCGGACACAATATGGTAAAAGTGGTATGTTCACGACACACGTGAAAATATCAGCTCACTGGAGCTGCCCCAAATCAGAGCTGCTGACTTCTTCCCAGGCTAAAGCACCTGTCAGCCTCGATGCAGAAGACTGATGCTTAACCTCAGCGACGGATCCCTCCTGCCCAGACTGAGGCCCAGTGCCTGGGAATGGTGAGGAAATATCCTTGGATGTGACATCTCCAACCTTTTGGCAAGGTAGCTGGAGTATTAAGGTGGGAAGAAAGACTTTCCCTCCCCTCCTCTCCCCCTGGGGCTCCAGGAAGGCTGGGTATTGGCCCCACACAACCCTCCAGGTTTCTCTGCAATACTGAAAAGCCATGAAAGACAGCAAAACTGTGACTAGGGGGATCTCTGTCTTCACTTTTGCACAGCAGTGATCTTTAGGGGATAAGCCTCTATTCATTCTGCGCTTGGACTACCCAAAGTGAATCACACACAGAATGGTTGAGGTTGGAAGGGACCTCTGGAGATCACCTGGTCCAACCCCCCTGCTGAAGCAGGGTCACCTAGAGCACGTTGCCCAGGACCGTGTCCAGACGGCTTTTGAATATCTGCAGGGAAGAAGACTCCACAACCTCTCTGGGTAACCTGTTCCAGTGCTCAGTCACCCTCACAGTCAAGAAGTTTTTCCTCACGTTCAGGCGGAACTTCCTGTGTTTCAGCTTGTGCCCGTTGCCTCTCTTCCTGTCGCTCGGCCCCATCCTCTTGACACCCTCCCTTCAGATGTTTATACACATTGATAAGATTCCCCGTTTTCTCTTCTCCAGGCTGAACAGTCCCAGCTCCCTCAGCCCTTCCTCATAGGAGAGGTGCTCCAAGCCCTTCATCATCTTAGTAGCCCTTTGTTGGACTCACTCCAGGAGCTCCATGTCTCTCTTGTACTGGGAAGCCCAGAGCTGGACCCAGCACTCCAGATGTGGCCTCACCAGGGCTGAGTAGAGGGGCAGGATCACCTCCCTCGACCTGCTGGCAACACTCTGCCTCATGCACCCCAGGAGACCATTGGCCTTCTTGGCCACAAGGGCACATTGCTGGCTCATGTTTAACTTGTTGTCTACCAGGACTCCCAGGTCCTTCTCTGCAGAGCTGCTCTCCAGCAGGTCAACCCCCAGCCTGTACTGGTGCAGGAGGTTATTCCTCCCTAGGTGCAAGACCCTGCTCTTGCCTTTGTTGAATTTCATGAGGTTCCTCTCTGCCCAGCTCTCCAGCCTGTCCAGGTCCCTCTGAAGGGCAGCACAGTCTTCTGGTGTGTCAGCCACTCCCCCCAGTTTAGTATCATCCGCAAACTTGCTGAGGAGGCACTCTGTCCCTTCATCCAGGTCATAAAGTGGAGCGGGTACAGACCCTTCTTCCTTGCCCCCCTCACCAACAGCATGCAGAGACTTGGCAAAGGCACAAGAAGTGGCAGAAGGGAGACCAAGGAGTCAGGATGGGGGAAAGCAAGGAGATGGGAGGGGTATGGCCCTTCCACAAAACGAGGGGAAAACCAGGTGGCTGTAAGGACGAGGCAGGAGTGGGATGAGAACAGAAAAGAAAATGCTAATTCCAAGCACAGTGATACAAATTGTTTTAGGTGATGCTTTACCTACTGATGGGGCAGACAGGAAAATGCACTCTCTCCTCGTTCTGGAGAGAGAGTTTGCTCCCAAGTACCATCTGGCAACTGCACAAGCAATAAATTCACAAGAGAAGCAATGAAAAGTACTTTAATTATGGCACAGAAGTATTTTACATTGTCATCTCTATCTTGGTAGGAGCACTCAATATAATTTTAGCTCAGGAGGAGGTAGCTTATGAAGCTAAAATAAAATGGAAAGAATCGATGCAGCCTCCAACCAAAGGCGAATGCACACCTTGCCTTTAGCAACAAAGCAAAACAGCAAGTCCCCTGTCACACGCCAGCTGGTCCATGACCCTGCGGGGACAGCGAGGAGCCCAGGCCACCATTTATGGACTATCAGCTAGTTCCTCTATAGCAACCATCATACTCTAGTGTAAGTGTTTGCTTGCTGAAAACAGCTCCTCCACACCCTCCCAGGCCGATAGCCAGGTAACTGTGGTTATACAACCTGCTGTGACAAACCTGAAAAGGGGGCATCCCTGAACTGAAACATCTGGCAGAGAAAACACTTCTGTTGGGTCCTCTCAAACTGGAAGGGCAGTGGCTGCCCTGTGGTTTCGCATTATGGCAAAGAGGAGAGGTGAACTCCCAAGAGCACCAAGTGAACCACAGTGACCTGGACATTATCTGCTGCTAGAAGGCTTCCCCACACAACTATTTTAACCTGCCGAGTTGTCAAGGATAATTTCCTTTTACCCAAACTCCAAGCTGACTTTGCACACACTAGAAACCTTGCGTTTAACCTGGGGAGAGTTGAGGTCAAGACAGACATCGTGACAAGCAGGACTAGACACAGCCAGGCTAAATCGCGGGAGGCTAAAGAGGATATGCAGCCTTGTGAGACACGGGTCGGAAGTGCCTTTGAAGGCTCACCAGGGATCAGGCACTCAGTACGCCCTGGAGGGGGCTCCTCAAGGGAGAGCAGCGCCATCGCCCAGGGGATGCTCCCAGCTCAGCGCTGGGCTCACGATTATGAAAATGTACATTTGGGTCTCCCTGAACTCTCTGCACTTCATTTACTCTCCTGGGCTTTAAGGCTGATGCAGGCAAAGTTTGCATGGGGAAATATGTCCTAGATAGCCTCTGTTTTGGAAGGATGAACACGAGTCCCCTCTAGCCTGGCTGTCCCTTCTGCTCACTTCTCCTCCACCACAGCTGGCCAATTTACCTTTGCTGTTTGTGCCGCCCCGTACTTACAGCATCGAGAAGACTCAATAACTGATTGAGGAAAAAAAGAGAAAAGCTACTCTTAAAGTTGAAGGCCTGATTATGCAAAGCTTTATGCAGTATCGAGCGCTTTGGCAAGTAGCTCCACTGCAGCCTTAGTGAACATGCCTGGAGGAGGGGTAGAAGAAAACTCTGCAGCCTAACGTAGCCCACGTTTGTTTCTGAATGTGTTGTACATCTCGCCAGTTATAACCATGCTTTAAAAATCATTAACTGTTTCATATAAAGAAACAGGAATTATGAAAAAGCATCGAGCTCATTCGTTTTCTGAATTGCAATTTCTTTATTTGCGGCAAGAGCTAAGTGGCCTGAGTCAGCGAGGTCATGCTCTCCTCTATTTCTGACAGTTTCTTCAGCATCTGGTTCACCTTGGCCTCATCAAATTCCAGACAGAGAAATTCAGATTCCTACAAAATAAAATTGCAAGAACATTAGTTGAGAAAGAAGATTGTTCTTCAGGAGTACAAAGGGGTGGGGACAATGAGTTCTTGGTTTCCTGCAGATTTATGTCCTGTATCTCCTTTTTTTCCTGCTACTACTTAGATAACCTCAGGACACCCAGAAGCCTTGGTCACGTCTACTGAACAAGAAAAGCATACGCCAATGGGGCAGCCTGCTGCTGCCAAAGAGGACACACAAAAGCTGAGCTCTGCCTGTCTTTCCTTTCAATGCGGGCATCAGTTTGGGTCTCTCCTTGCTGCGGACTGCTGCAAAACCTGTAGGAGTTTAGTTATATCTGAGACTTCCACTTTTCTTTCCAATCTGGAGGAAGTTGGCTGATGATCCCAAAAGCTGTTCCTGCCGATACTGGGAAATGCAAAGTGGTTGGAGTCACTGCACAAAGCTCATCACTTATGAAAAACAGACTGTATACGTGGGAAAACGAGAACCCAAAAACCAGTCTTGGCAAATGACATTCTAGCGTGGAAATTTAGGGGAGTTTTAAATTACTAAATAATTTACACTTACAAGAAAATTAGGAAGCAGCACTGATTTGCTCTGAAAAATATCTGTCACATAAAAAAAAAAGGTGTTCTCTGGCAGGATGGATATTCGGGTATGGAAAAAGGACTAGAAACGATTTTGTCAAGGGCCCAGAAAATACAGAATATATAAAAAACATTCTAACCATATGGAACTATAAATATCAATGTGAAAAGACCTCCTGAGTTCTCTAATCCATCAGTCTTACCTATTGATATGCCTTTAGTCAGAAAATATTTCTTATGGCGATCCTGCAAAAAGAAACCTTTTGAGATTGCCAAGTGTATGGCTGCATGCTAAAGGCCATTCAAGGTGAAGCACTATCCATGACAGAGAAACAAACTGAAAATATTCAAAAAATTAAGTGCAGACAGCCACTTTCCCAAGAAAGCAGAGGAGAAAGGAAGAACTTAGAAGGTGCTGCAGTGAGAAGAGAAAAAAACAAAAGGAAAAGGAACAGAGGTCACAGGGCTTGCAATTAGAGTGCCTCATGCTGTTTAATGTTGATTTAAATCAAGTAAAGCCTTCAGATTCAAAAATGGTTCTTTCTGATACGAAGGGAGGTCTCCTTATGAGAAATAGGAATAGGTTTGGCAATTTGAAGTACTGAATATCTACTGAATTTCTGTAACACCGCTACTGCAGTGCTTATAAAAGTAGAAGGGCATCTCCAGCTCTCATTTGTTTTCTCTCAGACTAAACTTTGTCATTATTTCAAGACCTGTTTTTTAAATATAATCAGCATTTGCCAGAAAATATCGCAGCTTCCTTCTTTACATGCATGGAATTAATACACAAGGATAAAATAATCCGACAAATGCAACTGTAAAACAAAAAGTTTTACGAGGTAAATTTTAGAAATGCTACATGCATTTTCTGTAGGCATCAGGGATAATTTTACCTTTTACCTTCTTTCCCCCTCTTTTAAGAACGGATTCTTGGGTTGGTTTCTTTTTTCTTTTTCTTTTTCTTTTTTTGTTGGTAAGAACCAAAACAGCAGAGGAAGTTGGGAGATCCTTTTGTATGCATTTATCACAAACCTTTCTGCCAAAAGAACATCATCAGGAAAGAAAGGAGATGGCAGAGGGCCGTTATCAGGAAGCCAGGCATGCCGAAGGGCACGAAAAGGTTGTGCCAGGGCTTCTGCCCTGAAATCACATGGTGAACCACCACAGTTCAACGCAGAAATCAAAACGCTGATTTAAATCTTAAAACTGAAGAGGCGTAACCACCCACTTATATTAGGATTCACCAAGCTTTAAGAATGAAAACCTGGTAAGAAGGTAGCGTCATGGCCCTGTAAACTTTGTTGTCTTCAAATATCACTGTGTCTCCCCTAATGCTCGTACCCAGGCACTGGTAAATCACCTGTCATGGCTATGTTGGATGAGTCCACCTTCATGAAACATTTGCACTTGCACTTCACCTGCTAACTAGCAAATAAGCCAATTGGCCATAAACGCAGAGATCAAATTACATATTTAGTGGGCAAGAGTTTCTGATTTTAAAAAGTTTTACAGACTTCAGAGCTTTGCTGATACTTCTGTCAATCAGAAGTTCAGTAACAGTCATGTACGTAACTAAATATATACATCACGCAGAATATATAGTTGACTAAAGGAAAGGCCTTTGCCTGAACAAGCAGTTATACTCACAAACAGCCTCCTATTGAAAACTGTGTTACTGCGGGCTTTTAAAGTTAGTCGTTCAGCTCCCTAAGCTTATTTAGCGCATTCGAAGCAACATCACAACACAGGAGCATGAAACATGGGAGGATCTACAGCAATGCAGACACCAAGTCCAGGACTTGGAAGCAGAGACTCTCTCACACCGTTTTGTTTGTCCTTGACGATGGTTACTGACACGTCTTACTGAAAACACCTTGGCACTAGAGCCCACGTCTAAAATACACAACACACCTCGGCAAAGCTGAACTGCAATTAGCCAGCGCGCAGAACGAAAGCGTTCGGTATGGCATTTGGCAGCTTCGCTCCATTCGGCAGTAGGCTTTCCTGCGCTTTCCTGTCTGATTAAAAGTGCACTGAAAAAAACCCAAAAAATCTAGGTCATATCTGGCTGAAAAAGGTGCATTTCCAAACTTATGGGATTTAATAGCAAAGCAGAAGCAAAAAAACCCCGAACCATCTCCCTGTATGTTCTTTGGTTAGTAAGAAAGCTTGGAAAAGTCAAATTTCAACCAACCAGTTATTGGATCTCCTGAGGCTTTCAGAAGCATTGCACTGCAACCAGATCCCATAACCTAGCTGTGGTAAACTGTTCTCCACCGAAAGAGCACAAATTGATAGTTTCAGCCCAAACACGCAGGCTTTGGTACAACTGCAACGTGCAACTGCCAAGCCAACGCCTCTAACCCCTCCCAGTTTGTCACTTCTGATTTTCCCAGACCTGATCAGAAAAAAGTTTTCAGCCAGTTCTGGTAGAGATGTTTTTGCAAGCGCCTAGGGCATAGGGAAGCTTGTCTTCTCTTCAGGTTTTGCCAGTTAAAAGGAAGGCAAATTAAACAAAAGAGCGCTCTTGCACTGCACTAAACCGCGCATGCCGCTTCTCACCAGCAGGTACTTGCAAAGGCTATTTTTTTTTTAACCTGTAAAGCGGGTAAAACTTTCCTAAGCAGTTTGCACTGTGTTTGAATAATTATCACAGCCTTGTGCGGACGCATCTGAAACATGGCCCAGGTGGTTTGATATCAGACTTGATTCTTGTCCTCCCCCGCCACTGCGTCGCATGCTTTCCCACCCTTCCTCCCATTTCCCTCCTGAGCTTGGGCTATAAAAAGGCGTTGCAAAACAAACAGCTAAGAAGTACAAGCTCCCCCCACCCATGAATCAGGTTCTCCTCTTTTTTTTTTCCCCCAATAACAACTGAGAGCTGCAAAGATATTTATATGCAAGAATGTCATTATAAACATCAGCTTTCTTGCTAACTGCTTGAAAAATACCAAGACAAGGGCTACTTTCTGTATCTCTGAAGCTATACTTACAAAGCTTAACTGTATTTTTTAGAACACCAACTCTCACACACTCAAAACTTAAAAAAAAAACCCCACTATAATTGAAAAATATAAACAAAAGTGCCTGAATTCACAAATTATTTTCTTTGTATTCATTTTCTTTTATGTAGAGACCTCCTACAGTGCTCAAGATCCGGGAAACGTGGCCGTTGCCAGGACTGCAACTTTAAAGGATGTGCGAAAACTATGAAGCGGTTGGCGGTACACTTGCTTTGGATCCACAGATGTCCCGATTAACGCTTGTTCCACCACCCGGGGGTGGCACTTTGGGGAATCTGTTGATGCACAACTTGGACACCAGTTTGATTAGCAAACTGTGGTCTCGCTAGAGATGCTGGGCCTGGTGCGATCAGTGAGGAAACGCCAGTGCCAGGCCTCACGCTTGCTCAACCAGCGACGATGAAGGCTGTCAAAGGCAAATATTTGCCTGCCAAGGTGGAAACGCCTTGGCCAAAGCATTCAGAGAAAGAAGGAGAACGTCTCGCAGGAGGATAAGGAGGGGAGAACAAAACCTGCCCAGCAACTGAACTGAGACACCAAGGTGTTGATGCCAGCCTTAACAACGCAAAAACCAAGTGGGGTCAGGAGACCAGGGGCTTTTTTCATCATCAGAGAAGCGCTGCCAAGTTGAGCGTTGGTTGTCTCCAGGAAAGCGCGTCTCCATGGCTCAGCAGACCTGCCACGTGCAAGGAGAGGAGCTAACTCCCTCGTTACACAGCGAGCGCTCCGCAGTGCTCAAGGAGTAATGCTGGCTCAAGACAGATATGCCGCGTTTGTCCGGTTAGCCCTGATTTCATGTTAAAACCAGCTGCATTTTAAAGCCCTCTGTGCATGCCTGTGTTCTCCTTGCAACGCCGCGCGCCTGCGGCTCACCCCGGGGATCTCGGGGCTGTAGCCGCAGCCAGCGCTGGGTCTGAGTCCCTCGCTCCTGAGACGGCAGCTCTTGAACATCGTTAGCAGCTCTCTGTATAGGAGTTAGCTGGTCTTTCCTCCTACCTCAGACATACCCTGGGACAAAAAGCGTTTCCCCATCCTGCCAAATGCACCTCTTGAAGGAAGCCAATCTCTCCAGACAGCGAGAAAGCACCTGCCGCTGATGCCCAGACGCAAATATGGTTTAGCAGCCAGGCAGGCATGGCTTCAGTATGGGAAAAGCCGCTCACTGGAGCAACGACGGCACTGTGGTGCCGCGGGTCTTGCCTCTCCTCTCCATACCCATGATGCACTCGTGCCAGAGTTTCACTGTAACTTCATGGCTCTGGAAGATATTTTATTCTCTTGGATAATGTTCTGTATTAGATTAGAAGGTTTTAAAGATCAGACTACCCCGATATAAAGTAACAATCCAAATCTATAATGTCACCGGAAAACAAACTTTCCTTCAAACATTTTAAACATCCTGGTACCTCTTGCTGGTGATTAAGAACCCACATTAATTTTTAGCCTTCCTAAATTTGCCAACAAAGACACTAAGTGTTTTTAGAAAGGTCTAGCTGATAAAACAGATTTACGTTCGCAATAATGCATTTGCTTGCTAGTAAGGAAATTCTGTTATCTTTGTTAACGTTTTTTGATACTGCGGTAAGCCAAGTGCTTTACTTGGAGGGATTTTTTAATTAAAAGAATTGCGGAAGCCAGGATTTCAATAAAAGTTATTATCAAAAGTGCTAGAGTTCAAAAGCGTTGTCCTGTTTTGTGGGCTGAAGCCCAACTATTCAGTGAAATGAGATTAAAATAGAGAGTAACTTATTTCTCCACTTATTAAATAGGATGTGTGAAACGCTGCATCAAAGAAATTTGTCATAACGTTTTCTACAGAAATTAATCTTGCCGCTTTCTTAAAGACTTTTTACTTCCTCGTGGCTAAGCAATAAATAACAAATTCTTTACTACTAGATGTCACTTTTCTTGCCGTTTCACAGAACGTTCTGCAGCCAAGCAAATCTAATCCCTCTGTTAACCAGAAAAATATTACGTCGATATTACATATTTAATTGAGTGCATCACACAAGGCTGGTAAATAAAGACGCTGCAATCCTGACTTTAAACCTCTAAATATTTTAGAGTAGCTTGGGTAGTAAAACCAGAAGAGAACACCTCCAGAACAATATAATCTTCCACCACGAGGTCCTGGAGGACAATCACGTACAGCTGTCTACCTGAGCAGTTACTCCGCAGAAGAGGCCACAAATAATCTGCTGGTTGAATCTGGCCCGCAGGTTAAACCACACCGATCTACGAGAGGATGCGTGCCGGTATCCGCAGGAACCTGAGAACAGCCAAAATACCCCCAGCCATGCCGGCGGCGTGTTGCTGTGCCTCTGCGGACGCCGGTGATGCAGAGCAGGGCCGCGTGGCTGCAAACACCCCCTTCCCGGGGGCACCTCGCTCCGAGTCGTGCGCTTTTGAGCAGGGAAAAGCACTGAAAAAGAGACACCAAGAACCTGCCTTTGGAGGCTTTCAGATACAATTACGCAATTTGGAAGAAACGCAGCGCTATCTGAAGCCGCGTTCGCTACGAGCTAGCCAACCGTCTTCCCTCAAACAGAATTATCGCAGCCGGTGTTTCATCTACAAAGATACCTTTGACTTTTATTCTAAACGCACTAAAATCCCCGGAGGCTCTGCTTACCTCAAAACGGCAGGATTAGGGTTAAATCAGTGATGTATTAACACCAGATAATATCTTAGCAACAACTTACAATGCAAGCAAATTAGGTTGCAAACAGAACAGCCAGCTGGGGGTAAATAAAACAACGGCAGAGAAAGCTGCTCCGGCGCTACGTGGTGCAACGCGCCCGTCGCTAAAGGTCTCATGCAAGCCTGAACTTGCGGCCAGTTTGCATCGCAGGAGAGCAAACATGCTAGCAACCACGTACGGGAACCCGAAACGCAGAGACTCCTCTTCTCCAGCGACACCCACGAGGCAACGCCAACTCCACGGCTCAACACAAAAAGACAAAATGCTAATTGCATTTGTAATTTGCAGATTGTAAATCTGTGTACTTTATCAACTTTTTTTCACGTTTGCTCGCAGCTATTAAAACATTTGATGTTACGTTACCTAGAGCAAATGGAAATGTTACGGATGTGTTCAGGTATGAACCCTTCGGGTTTACCTGGAAACTTGTGCTTCTCCCACTTTTCTCAAAATTTACTAATTACATTTACATATATTTCATGAAAATACCGCAGAGACTGCCCTGTAAGTAATACCCCAAATCACAAGCTAATATTCGATAGGAAAATGAATCCTGCACAATTACCTTATCTGTTAACATTTCACACCTTAGCTTAAAAATTAAATCTACCTTTGAGATGAAATGGAAGGCCTCCCCGCTTCGAACGAGCCTGCACACACTTTCCAAACATAATTTTCTCGATGGCCTCACTGCAACAGTATGGACTGAAACCGCTGGCTGCCGCTTCTGCTCGAGGATGATGGCTAATACGAAACGATAACGCTTTCTTGCGGCAAGGCTGGCTTTCGGCCGGTGTAGCGATGCAGCTTAACCTGTCGTCCCAGAGACCGCGTTCCCCGTCCACGCGCTTTACTTTTGGCCAGGCCAGGCCGAGGAGGAGCGGTCCAAACAGCCCCCTTCCCAGGAGCTCCACAACCCTGCGGCACAGATGCCAGCGGAACGGCACGTTCCTGGTTCGCCATTTTTTCATTACTTTAACACAGTAATTATAGTTGAAAAAGAAAGTATCTGGAAATAGCCAGCGAGGAAACAAACCTGAAGAAAGGGCACGGGGGTAGTAATAAACGCTCCTTGACTTTACAGGCGGCCAACATTCAAAACCCAGTCCAGGTCTCTTGCACCTCTCCTACGCAGCGTGCGGTCAGCGTGCCGAACGTAACCAGCTAAGGCGCCGCGCACGGGAGGAAGGGCTCGCGCCGCGCGCCGCTCGGGGAAGGCCCAGCCGCTCTCTGCAAAGAGGCGGCCGGAACCTGCACGCTGCAAACGGAACGACAGTCTCGGCAGTGACTGGCGGCATGAAGGAGCTGTCATTTGGCTAGTTTTAAAGTCGACAGCTTAAGTAGAAGGTGGCTTTGGTCATGCCTCAACGCGACGTTGCCGTTCGACGGCTGCTGGCGCCGGGGAGAGTCAAGGCAGCCGCGCTGGCGCTGTCCGCGGAGGCTGCGGCGCGGACGCTCTTCCGTGCTAAAGGCAAGCTGGCAAACGGCCTTAGCTGCCGAAAGGTATTAAGCCACGACTCAGTGGCTTAAGAGAGCCAACCCAACCAGGAGGGGGGGAAAAAAAAAAAAAAAAGCCCCCCAAAGTTCCCATCCTAAAAAAGATAAGACAAAAAGAAAAAAACCACCCCAACCCAACTTCACCCAATCCAACCCAAAATCCTAATTAGAAATTAGGTGCTTTTAAAACCAGTGCAAGGACACGGGACACATTTGCATTGGAAAAGGCGTGTTTTAAAGTAGTTTTTGCAGCGATGCCTCACAGCTATCCCGCAGGAGCCTCGGTATAGACTGGTCTCGCTCATTAAGGTGGGAATTTGCAGGAGAGGAACAGAAAAACCCCAGTGTCCTTACCTGAGCGTTGTTATCAGTTGCTTCCAAACCTTTCCACCGAGCGCTTCTCCTCGATGCGCGGAGCACGCTTTGCAAACGTGACTCACCCCAGGATCGCTGGGAGGCCCCAAAACGCTGCCTGGCTACCCGTGTTGGGTTCTACTCTTGTTACACTCCCTCGAGCTACAGTTTTAGGCCCAAAATTGTCCTATCACCTCTCTGCCCTGCACACGTCTCCAGCAGTTGCTATAGGAACATCAAAATATAAAACGAGCTACACGTGGCCTTCTGCAGAGCAGCAGAGGGGAACATCATTCCCAGCACAGAGAGCTTCCTTACTGCTCTGAATTTGCTTTTCCGAGGAATGGTTGTTCATGGCGTTCTTGGTAGGACCGGGGAAGAGGGAGACAGAAATGACCTACGTAAGTTGTGCTAAAAAAAAATATAATGCATAAGTTTCCATGACAATGTTCTACAAAGTACACAAAGATGACCCCAAAAGAGGCAAAATATTGGCGTGGAGCTCATTTTTTCTTCTTCAAGAAACAAAGTAAGACCACATTGAACTGGGTGATTCATGCTAAGTGGAAATATTTCCTGTTAGATGTTTGAGAGTGATTTATTTTCGCTGCTTAGATTCTCCCATTAGGAGCACCTGATAAGTGGTAAAAAGAGAAAAAACCGAGGCTGCCACCAACCAACGCAGCGCGATAAAATACAAGACGTCGCATTGAACCCTCTAGCACATTGCATCAATTGTGATCCTACTGCAAACTTCAGAAGTTATTTTTAGACATATTAATATTCTGCAAGGTACACTAGGGCATAAGATCATGACAGCAAAGTCTAGATAATTCCAGAAAAAATGGAATGGATGGCAATACATTGCTCTGATATAACCACATCTCTGACAATACTAAACTCATTATTTTTAATTAAATTCAGAGCTATTTTTGCAACGAACTTATAACCCTGACCTTCAAAAACTCCAGGGCGAAGTGCAAGTCATTTCGATAATACTCTATAAAATAGAGCACATAAAATGGAGCATAAACATTTGCTATCGAAAGTGCCTTCCAATTCTTCTGCGTTATTTTGGTATTACATGAACCATGAATCTCTTAAGCTAACGATTATTAAATCAACACACACACACTCAGGTTAACCCTCTTGCAATTTTTTTTTTAATTCTTTTAATGTAACATCAAGCCTGTAATATCACAGATTAAATAGAAAGGATTGTAGAAATTGGAATAATTCCAGGGGCATAAGACGAGTTCTCTGTTTGATACTGCATGGTAAATTTAATTTTATTGCTTTTATGTTATCAGCTTACTGAAAATACCCCCTCTATTATTTTGAACCGTAAATGAAAGATGATTATTTATGGATGCAGGGATGCACATGCTGTAACCTGCTGGTGCTCATGCCCGTTCAGATGTCCACTGGGTTCTGGAGTTTTCTTAGCAGAAAGCGTTACAGAAAAAAATGCCATAAGATATATTTAAATCAGTAAAACTAATTAGAAGGAAGGGTACACTGAAGTTATTACACGCAATAAAGAATAAGAAAAGAGACAGCTTAATACTTGGATGCAAGGTTTATGTACTTTACATTTGGTTATGCTGTTTTTAAACAGCATAGCGTATAAGAGAGTATAATAGTCAAACAGAGTTTGAAAATGAACAAATTGTGCATGCCTAACAGTTAATCATCCCGCATTTGTGATTAGTGATCTCATGTTTCTTTTCATTACTGAAAGAGAGCTCTGTCATAACTACTGTCTTCCAGATGTTGCTAGGACACTGTTCATTCATTATTGATTTAGATTAGCTGAAACCTTCGGTTGTTTTGTCGAAAATACCACAAACGTCCTCTCTAACAGTGCACAACAACAGTCTCCAAACAGACTCCAAATACCCTGAACGTGGGGCCAGCTTATATGGCAAATTGCTGGGGGAGAAAAGGACAGGTTATAAAAGTCACAGCTCTGCTAATTCCAAGGGTACTAGCACAATTCAGGATGAAATAACCTGTACGTGTTGACAAAAAGCAATTCTCATCTACCGATGACTCTTTGCAAGATTATACCTGTAACTTTTTATGCGTGCATATCTGTTTGAATGGTACTTGTTAAGCTTGCTTGCCTGGTTCCGCCAGGACTATTTTACAATATGTTCAAAGAGTCGACATAGTTACTGCATAAAATGCCCTCCCAAATCTGCCGAGGTCATCAGTCTTCAGGGGAGGTTAAAGACTGGAACGCCCTTTACAGCACCCCCTTGCTGAAGAGCGTTTTATGTTTTAATGTATGCAATACGCATAGTGTTTTGGCCTCCCATCTGTGACTGATTCAAAGTTCCAGTCTTCCCGCACAAGTAACTGATTATAAAACTGACTTGCATGGAGAATACCCAAGAATTTCTCCAACTCTAGAGTCAACCAGATTGATCAGTGTGGAGTGATTAAAACGCATTTATAGGAATCGCTTGTAAGTGGCTTGGCTGATTTTCCTCAGTCGCAAGTGCCAATACCGAAAAGCAACGTTAAGGTTGCAAAGTCAAATGTCCCCATGCTCGGAAAGCTGCAGCCCTGCTCCTTCTTCACTGCATGTGCTGACTATAAATTGGGTTTCTTATGAACAGTTTGGCAGTGGCCTCAGCGTTTTGTCCAAGTGTTTCAAATATATTAGTAATTTTACCTTGGTAATCTTTTTATGAGGCTAGAAGATGTCATGGTTTCATTTCATTTCTTGGTAGACAGAAGCAAAGAGGTGCTGAAACCACAACTGTCAGGTGCATCCACAGTTTGAGACATCTACTCCCTGATTCTACAAAAAACATAGTGTTTTTAATAGCGCACGACAGCTTTTCGGCACAGCTCCAACAAACTTCACTCCTAAGCATCCAGCCTGTTTGGAGATTTACCCACTTCTGCCTCAGGCACCCAGAAAAGAGGGAACATCTGGCTGGAAAATGATTTTGAAATTCTCAGTTGTAGCCAAATTTCACCAAGCCTCACACATGAGCTTTGTGGACTGAAATCGGGTAGGAGAGAGCATTTCAGTGCGTGCATGAGGCTGTCTTTTACCTTCTGGCAATCCCCTGTGCCATACCACGGGGAACCTGCTCACCAGCCCAACCCAAAACTCGGTAGCTCCAGCACCCGGCGGCGATACCCTTCCCAGGCGAGGGAAAGCCCTCTTCGGAGGTGACGTTTCCACTCAGGAACACGCTCAGTTCAGGGCAAATCCTCCAGAAAGCGAGCTGCCAAACAAAATCTCCATCAAGAATGCACAAATAAGATTTTCAGAGGCTCCTAGCTTGTTTAAGATTTAGGCTTTTTTTTTTTTTTTTTTTTTTTTTAAAACAGGGCACAAAGAGGCACATCCTTGTCCTTGCTGTACATCACTATTTCTAAGCTTTCCTCCCTCAGGAAGTATGATGCCACTAGTACTTCCTGCACGGAAACATATTTAAGAAAAAGGAGGCAGAACGTTTTTTCCTCATAATCTCGGTCATGAAAATAGACAAACCATTTCAGGGACATGTTTCACTAGACTTCAGCCTGGCAGGCAAATTAGGAGCACGGAAGCCCGTCAAAGCCCGAGACCACTAACTATAGGGGTGGGTAATCATAACCAAGGGCACTGCTACCACTGCCGCCTGTGCTTCTTTAGATAAGACTGGAGTTGTGGCAAGAGAACAAGAAGCATGATGGTCTAACTCCTGGTGCACGAGTGGCATGGGAAAGTGAGGCATTTCTGTATCTAAATTGATTAAAAAGACAAAAATGTGAAAACAGCCCCCACAACTCCTCTCTGCCCCTGCAAACACTGGTTTTGCACAGAAAGTGCACCAAGAGGGTTTAGCAGTTGTTCTTGAATGCAAGTATCGTTGAAAGCGCGTTTGAATTCAAGAGTCCTTTCAAGCCCTAACACAATGAGTGGAATGTTTAATCTTTAACAGAGGTATTTTTCTCCTACTGCTTGATCAGCTTTTGAGGTGAATAGGTGTAACAGCATGAAAAATAAATGGCGTCACTTGCTTAAGCAGCTGATAACTTTCTTGGTAACTCCAGTATACAGTTCTGCTAGGGTCTCTAGCCCAGCTGGTACATAGAAGAACATGCAAATAAACAGGGAAAAAATAAAACCAAAATCACCAACTAAGAACCACATTTATCTTCTAACTATTCTCTGCCCAAACTCCTTTTCCTTTCCATTAAGCAAGCTGAAAAGACATCCGCAAGGATGAGCTGCAGAGGACTGGTCACCTCATAGGCCTGTTAGGGAGAAAGCCCTGCTCTTCCCCTGTCCTACTGTTTCCTCCTGAAAGCAATAAAGAGGAGGCAATACTGAGCTAGGGAGTTAGGGAACTTGTGGAGTAGAAAAAAAGACTCTACCAGGCAGACTCTTACTCAGGAAGAAGGGAGAGAAATGTGCCACGTAGCCTTCAGACGCTATCTTGGAAAAAGAAAAAAAGAAAACAGGTCCGCTATTTGGGGCTGAAATTTAAGCTAATGTTTTTCTGTACCCTTCCCTTCTTCCACTCTGCTCATCGCCAGCAGCACGGCTTCCTCATTGCAACACTGCCTTTGAGCAAGACCGCAGCCGAATTTTGCGGTCAACTCCTGGAAAGGACTGAGCATCGCTAGTCTAACCCCCATCTGGGAGCTGGTACGTGACAAGTTTTACGTGGAAGGGCATTAATTCTGTAAGGACCAGGGGTGCCAGCCCCCGGGCATCCCAAACGCGTGCATTGGAACAGAAATTCTTGTCAGGTCACGTTATGTTTCCTCCTTTAGAGGAAAGCTTTTGGGGATCCTATGCAATTCCAGCGTCCGTCACGAGACTCTGATCCTAAGCCTGATGAAATCTTTGGGAAAATGGAGACTCGGATATTCTGTTTAAAATGTGCATTCGTCTTTCTTTCTCCATCTGAACGCACGGGCACACGCCTACAGATATCTCACAGGATTTAAGCTGTTTTAAAAGAAAAATAAATACAGAAATACCTGTAAGCTGCGCTCAACTTGCGCAGAGAAGCCTATAAGGACAGCATTAAAAAAAGCCTTGCTGAACTACCTCGGTATCACTGCATGATTTGAATCAATGCATGTATTCAAAAACTACCGAAATACGCGGTATTTTCCGGCGTGGTATCAGGTTCTTGTTTTACTTCTCAGTCCCATTTTTTCCGGCTCATCTTGGCTCCTTCACCTCTCGTGGCCTTTCCGCGCCAGAGCTGACAAGGGTACCGGAGAAAGCTCCATCATCGTTTTATTTGAGTGCTGCTGCATCAGCTCGTAGCTAATGAAGAGTCTCTCACTGCAGCCACCGCAAGGTTACGTACTTTCCTCTCAAAGTCCCCTGTGGCGAGATGCAGGACCTTAAGGGGTAAATGTCCTTCCTCCTTTATGACTCTCGTCTTCCTGTGCTGATCTATATTCCTTTATTTCTAGCTTGTTGGACAGCTGCAGTGGTTTTTGCGGGCCATGTTTTGCTTATTTGTTTTCTCAGCCTGCTCCCAGATCAATCTACAGCTTTCCCTACGCGTGTTTTATCTCCAAACACCTCGGTTATTCTCTGTTTTTCAGTCCTGTAGCACTGAACGGCAGCCACAGAGCGTGGAATCAGCCTGAGAAGAAGAGAGCCCTGCCGGAAGGAGCTTCCCCCATTACCCTCAACTCAGCTTCTCTAGTGAGAACGTTCATCAGAACTGAAATTCATATTCGTGACGTTTTAACCTCCCTGTTATCTAACAGGGGAAGCGTTCAGCACTGCGGTCGACTTACCTTTTCAGAATCAAATTTCAATTACTTTGTGATACTATCTACCATTTCCTTAAACATACCAGAAGGCATCGTATTATAACATCAAATCTTCCATGCAACTGGGGCGCAGTTTTGTTATAGGGTACTACCAAGACCGGGGTTTTTTAACTGCGCATTTAGTTAACTCTTACCTACATAAGAAAATTTCTCCAATTTTAAGTTATCTGTTTATTTAATCAAACTGGCGCCAACCATATTTCTCTCAGTTACTGCTACATTTACTGGTAGGAAAACAGGAATGAGCTGTAGTCGTAAGAATTACTTTTACACCAACTATACACACATAGCTTAAATATGCTGCACTTAAAAATAAATAATCACATAGTCAGAGAAAATAGTAATAACCAGAGTAAAGTATACCTGGCCTTTAAGCAGCCATGTGATTTAGGACCCTGGCGCAGCCGGGCTGAGACCACTACTAGTTTGCATAGCTAATAACTTGCTTAGCATCCCCCAAATGGATCGCTTGCTCCCTCAGAGCTCTTCAATGATTTAGTTTTCCTGTTATATAAAGCATTCAAGTTCTTATTAATGTCCTGCCTTAAAGTATTACACTGAATGTAAAAGCTGAGTGGAAATTAATACCGTAAGACAGTTAAAGAAGTGGCCTTATTTTCCACGGCCTCAGGCAGTGCTGGCTCCTGTTGACGTTAACGGCTAGAAGATCCTGGCTTTTAGACTTCATTCTGTCTTCGTTTAAAGACGATCATTGGTTCAGTCAAAGAAGTGACTGAAGAGCAAAAAGGCTGAATCAATGCTTTAGAAAAGGGTATGTTTAAATCCTTCTCTTCTGCTCCTTCCAGGACTGTCCACACTCACCCTGCGGTCTAAAAGGCACCTGGATGGAGGGCAAAAGAAGAGCAGATGCGGGAAGAAAAGAGTACGTGGCTGCCGTATTTAAAAATGCACAGCTCAAACAAAAAGTACTAAGGTGCTCGTTTTGGTTGCGGGAAATTTCGCACGTGGGTGGGTAACACAGCCCATGCAAATCCTTTCTCGGCTTGCTTCTCCGAATAGCAAGAGGCAATGCCCTCCAAAAGCCCCATCCGCAGCTAAGTGACTAAGCTCTGACCCGGCTAAAGCACGCACGGCTGCACCCACAAAACGGCATTTTGCCATAAAGAAAGTAACTTTGCAAGGGTAGCTGTTTATTCGCAGCGACGGCAGGCATCGGTTTATGCTAGAGGGGAGCGGCAGCGTAACGTCGCCGGTCCAGGAACGCCAGCCCCTGCCACGGGCACGCACTGGTGAGTTACGCGAATGCAGAATAACGCACCGACCGTGCCCATCTAGAAAATATCCTGAAAATAGCGCAGCAAAAGCTTGAAAATTCACTTGCAGCTCAGCATGCGTTCAGCTGGGTTTTCTACGATCCTTCTTAAAATATGTATCAAGACAGTATGGTCCGGCCAAGACAGAACCCCCCCCCTCCTTTTTTTTTTGTTCTTCTTAAGGCATTTATCTATAACTTTGCTAATGATCTGAAAACAGAATTCATATGGACAAAGGGAGTACTCAGAGTTACATTGCTACTGCAAACACATATTCTCAGCGGGACCACAGAAACTAAATATATATCTTTAATAATTAGAATATGTGAACTTACAAGGGGGGAAAAAAGCAAAAGTTGGGAAGTTTTTCATTTCGTTTTTGATAATTACTCAACGTTTTTTTTTCAAATTTCTTTTCGTATGCAAACCGCTCTCTTTCGGTTAGCCACGAGAAACTTCGGTGTAAAAGGAAAGCAGTCACGTATTGACAGTCCAAGCTGTTTTGCAGCCCCTCCAACGCTGACGCCGGAGCAGCAGGACAGACATTGCACAGGGAATTATCAGCAAGATAGCAGCTCCGCCTGAGCGCAGTCCAAAGCCCACTACAGACAGGGCAAATCTCGGCACTGACTTCATCGACCTTTGGATCAAATTCCCTGAAATATCAGCATTACGTGCAGTCACGGCGATAACAAAAGGAATATATCTCTCCGCTGAAAAAATGAAGAAGCTACAGGTTTGCACTGCGTGTTGGGTTTTTTTTTTATTATTTTTTTTTTTAAAGAAAAAGAACACAGCATACGTGCTTGGTGATGTTCGCTGCATAATATGTTTGCTTTTTCCAACCACTTTCCTTGTATAAGGAGAAAAGCGAAGGCCCCCAGTGAAAGCTGACGCTAGAGAACAAATCCTGCGAAGAGCTCAGCGTGGGAGGACGCTTCTGCCTGCGCAGCATCCCACTGGAGTCAAGCGGCCTCAGGCTCTGCCCACACAGCTCTCTTTGCCCGAGTTAATATTACAACTTTGTTTTATTAAAGCCGCAATTTCAAAATTCACCCTAGACATGAATAAAGGCAGGGGTGACATGAGAAATCTGCATTACAGCCACCGCATCACACGTTGACTCATCTGTTTAAAAGCCTAAGCAGGCCTGATCAGGACACCGTTTCTCAACACGCTCCTAAAAGCAGCCTTGCCATGAAGAGTGTTTTAATACACAGCGCTTCATAGTCGTCTTGACAGCCATCATGTTGAACCGCCTCTTTTTTTAGAAGGAGAAAAAATTCAAAGGAAACTTATCTAATTTTGGTTGACCTCTCATTCTGCATTCAAGGACAAGCGGTGCTGAAGTAAAAATCATTTCCATACCAGAGCTGCAGAGCAGTCACTTAACAATTAGGAAGTGACCGACTCGGCCTATGAAAACTGAATATAAAAAGAAGCATGCGAGAAGTGAAGATCCTCTTGCTCAAAGAAAGGCTACAGCTCTTCCACGCCAGATATTCAATTGGCAATTTCTTTCTTTTCTCACTGTGAAAAAGAGAAGGAGAAGGCCATGAAATAGAAAAGAACTTAAGCAATTCTCCAAAAGAAAACGGGAGATGATGTGAATGACTCATTTAGCTTTTTGCCTCTTTGAAGCAGACAAGTCTCTCTTTTTTTTTTCTCCACACCAGCAACCTCACATTTTCAGGCTGCATCCCCGGGTTTGACATCAGCATTTGATAGAAGCGACGCTGGTGTACACATTTCTCCTTGGCAGGAAACGTGTTACATTACTTCTGGCTCGTTCTCCCGCATCAACAAAATCTGTGATTTGTAACTGGTTCCCCTTGACAGATATAAGGTCACTGCTGCTGCGCGAGGACCGTGGGAAATAGGACGTGTTTCCTCACCTCGGCGTTCCCGGGCTCAGACGAAACGCGTCCTCCCAGGGAAACTGCTTCACCTCACCTGCAGGGCTGCGGCCCCAGCTAGCGCCAGGTGACAAACGACGGTGCTCCCTGCGAGGGCGAGTCCTCTGAGCGGACGGGACTTTCTGGGAGACTGGCCTAACAAGCTGGACTCGCCCCCAGAAAGCACCTCGCGCTGGCCCGTAACATCACGGCACGTCCACGCACGCGCTTCTTCCCCTGTCAAACTTGGAAGGATTAAACCTTTGCAGTCCTTGCAGACCTACAGGTTCATACTGATAGGTAATCCTCCTGCTACACTCTTGACCCAAAGATACAAACCAGCCAGGAATTTTGCAGACCGGCTGTGCGCTGGAGGAACAGAAACACGTCCGTGGGGCTGGGAGGCAGCAGAGAGAGCATGGAAAGATCTGGACCACGTTGTGGGGTGGCACAGGGGGGGAGCAAAAAAGGACCTAAAGTAAAGCTGGTGAAGAGGACAGAAAACGTCTGCCTCCCATCCCTGCCTGGGTGTTTTCCCATGGCTCTGCTCACCCCGGTAATCCCAGGGCTGTTACATCTCCCTCTGAGGTCGGACAACCCCAGCTCACCCCAGAGGTGCAGCAGCAGTCAATAATTACATTCTCAGGTTTATTTCCTCCCATTCTTTAAGCTTACTAACACGAGGCTTGCTTTTATCTGTCTGCCGGACGCTGCTGAACGGGGATTTTCACTGACCGTCCAACACTGATGCCCGTGCCTCCCCCTTCCTTCCCTTGCAAGCCAGCACGGCTCACCCACAACTCGGCCGGGTTGTACAAAATTTCAGATGATTTCTTCTCACGGGCATCACTGCGCCTGCCCCTCTGCAGAGCTGAAGACTTATCGTGGCTGTATCAATTAGCAATGCCGGGTTCAGCTCCCGCTAGCTGATGTTTGCCTCTGCCGCAAAACCACAGCGCTTAACGCGCGGGCGCCTGCCGGAGCGTTTTTGGGAGGAAGGTGGGACTGCGCATCAGCAGCGCTGCAGAGCGGGAGCGGGCCACCGGCACCGTCGCGTGACGCGTTCGGGAGCGAGCTTGCCTGCATTATGCTTGACACAAAGCCAAAAGCAGTGTTTCTTTTCCAGGAGGATTACATTCACTCATAAATTTAAAGCCAAATTTGGTAAATAGCTGAAAAGTTTTAAGAAAAATGTACATGGCGGCATGCTGGGCTTATCGCACTGATCCTGCTCCAATGCAGACTTGGAGACGTGACACCCATTATAAAATGGGTTTTAATTTCCTTGGATAAAGGGATTATCCTGGGATAAAGTAGGCTGGGAAGTAGCTGTACATTTGGAGCTGCCTTTTTCCCCTCAGGCCTCATTAACAGTTTTTGAAACAAGTTAAGGACATGTAAAGAGAATTTCTTCTAAACTGAAATTTTCTAAAATATCAGCCTCAATTATGGTGTTCTTGCTATAGTGAGCTCTTAAAATAAATAGGGAGCGAAGATGACATTTTTCCCCCTCCTTCAACTAGTTCTCCAATAAACGAGTTCCCGATTAGAGCTCAGCATTACCATTGCATCGGTTTGCGCTACTCTTGCATGTTTCTCTTCATCAGCATTTAATCGTGGCTCTTTGTTAAGATATCTTATCTTGACATTACGGGCCTCAACTTCCCATTTCAAACGGTTTTGGTGGCCCCAATAGGTTTCTGCTGGTTTTGCTGTTGTTGCAACGGACTGGGAAAGGCCATCAAACGCAATTAGCGTCCGGCGTGCCGCGTTACTCGAGTAACCTGGTCCTCGCTCCTGCCGGCTCCCCACCAAGGGCTGACGGAGGACAGGGAGCAGAACGAGAGCTTTGAACCGTACCTGACTTCGCTGCTTGGATGGGTAAGAGGCACTGCTAAACCCGCAAAGGCAAATTCCTTCCCATATGGTCAGAGAAAAGAAAAAGTGACTCGCGCTAAAACCTCTAGCAAAGCCCGTCGGCCATACAAAGAAACCAAAGCAGCGCGTCCCTGACGCATGCCGACAACGGGACAAAGCATCTCACCTGAAAAACGTCCCAGAAACGTTTTCAGAAAGAACCTCTTCTGACATGCTATCCCAGTCCATGCTACCTCAAATGGGTTGAGGTAGATTTTTAGCACACGGCCCAATCTTAGGCAACGCTAAAATAGTAGCTGACAAGTTTAGACTTGACTTTTTTTTTTTTTAAACCTCACTGAGTTTCTCTTATGACCCCAACTCTGTTCTTTCAAACACGATTTCACAGCGCGTTGCAAGTGATGGAGGGAAGAAAGAGCGCAAAAACCATTCAGCAGCTGTCTTCAAGTTTCTCTTAGGCGGGAATATAGATTCGGCTGTCTTGATATATACAACCGCTCCTGCTGTTGCCTGGGATTGAGGGAGCTGTGACTCCGTCTCTCCCAGAGACATGTTTCTACAGTTAGCTGGCATGAAGGAAAGCTATCCTTGGCTTTAAAGAGTTATCCCCTCCTCCATTATAACAGGATAAGCCACGTAACATGGTGGAAATAAAATTATGAGAGTCCTTGTTGCTATGCTGCACTTCTATAAGAGCACACTGGCCTTTCTATCATCTCAACTGCAGTTATTCTACTGTTTGGTTCAGTTCTTGGAAGGTATTTTGCATAAAAACTGCCAGTGACTGGCAGCAGAGAGGAGAGTGCAACACATTGCAAAATGGCTCCCATACTTTCAAAGGGTGGAGCTGAAGAACTGGTCGAGAGTAAGACGTATGCAGGAAACGTTATGAAATACAAAATATAATTTTAATTCATAAGATGAGACAGACCTCAGAGGTCCTGACCACAACAGTTTTTGACCTAAACTGCAACTAGTGTGGACATAAAACAAACAAACTGCTATGATTGTATACAGAGGGGAAAAAAGGGGGGGGGGGAAAAATCAGTTTTAGACAGAATGCCAGGGCCACAACGCATAAAGCACCAGCACCGCTGCTCAAATCACACCTAGAGGAAGCAAGTACCACAAGAGGACAAGAAACTAATGACTATCTAAGCTTTTTCTATTTTAATCATATCACTGTAAACACAATGCCAACACACCAATCAACTCAGGGGCTCCAGAAGAACATACACAGAGTCAAGAGAAACACTTCAGTAGGGCCCAAGCCGCACTTCCTCTTCGCTCCCGTTTCCTGGCCCCAGTGCTGTTCCCTTGACCGTCCTCCAGCGCTGCTGCTGAGGAACGGGTGCGATGAGATCTCCAACGCATTCCTACTGCCAAGAAAGCCAAAGTCTTCCTGACATGGGACTTATTTTGACGTGCCCACTACACTACGAAATACAGCTCTACTTGTAAACGCAGTTCAGCGCTTCCAGTAGAGAAATAAGAGGCACCAGGGTCGCTATCCGTGCTTTTTTCATCGGCCAAGTTAAAACAGACTGAATGGTTAAGCCTAAGGATCCAAAGAGCTTTCTCAGCGTATGGAGGGAAAAGAAAGAAGCCCAAACCAACAAAGCGTGCGTTAGAAGAAAGCCACTTGCAAGTTTTACGTAGAAGGAAGAAGAGCTCCCCAGGAAGCTTAGGGCTTTTGCGAGACTAGAGCAGAAGGGTCAGACCGCACTCCCTTGGATAGGGCACGATGCCGGTTTGCCTGGGTAACCTGCCCAGGCTGCTTCAGCACTGATACAGATTTAAAAAAGCACAGGCAACACTATCCATCTGGACCCGTCCTCCAGTGCAGCTGCTTTTTTCTTGCTTATTTTTGGTTGCCTTGGCTTCCTCATAACACTCTGTGTCTCAAAATGGGCATTAATAGCAAGTTATAAACAAATCCTACATCTCCACTTATTCCTACAGTAAGACATATATTCTTTGACAGCAAAGTGACCTGGACGTGTAAAAATTGTAGTGAAGCTTATTTTTAACTTTTGCTAAAGTTATGGTGAGTCAATAATGATCTGGGAGCCAGAAGACTGTAGCTTCTGAAGTCAGCATTACTTATCGTGTCAAGAAAACAACTAGCCAACACTAAAAATGAAGCTTTAGAGTTACCAGGAACTGGATACCGTTCTTGGAACCATTTAAGACTAAGATAAAGACAAAAAGGGCCATCTGGACCATCCCCTTACCCTTTGTAATGGATATAATAACTCAGTATATTTCTGTCAGTACAGGACAATGAAAAATAGATCCCCTTCAGGAGCTCTGGATGGGGAGGAGGGAGGGATACAAACACTGAAAAATGATTCTTATTTACTGAGCTAACTGCAATAAACTCCAAGCTCCACACTTCTATTAAAAAAAAAAGAGAGAGAGAGAGAGAGAGAGAGAGAAAAGGAGAGAGTCTTAAGCATCTAAAAATAACAGCCCAAGAGGAATACTCATAACGGAGAACCAAGGAAAAAAAGTTCTAATTTAAAAACCTCGTGTTTAACACTGGGATCAGACTTTTCCAGCACAACCCATTTAGAAGATGGTGTATTACCAGAAACAGAACTGAAGCCACTTCTTGTCTTTAAATAATGAATCACCACACTTTTCCGTAGCTACAACCCATTTGCCTGACCATATAAGGAGCCAGTATTTAATGCTCTAATTGCTACCTATCTGCCCACTAAAATGTAACTACCGCAGGAGCAAAAAGACCCTGCTACCTGGGTCTTAAGCACCTGGAGCTTCGTCCAAAGTCCTCGTGCCTCAGAACTGCAGCACCTGTAAGGACAAAAGCATTCTGCTCGGCGAGATTTATTGCTATTAAGTAAAATGGCCAGAAAAGCAGCTTTACTAATTTTTTTGTGCCTTGGGTAAAAGCAGTGATCATTGTCCTCTTAGTTTTCAGCCACAAAGGGTAAAACCAAGACTGTTTCTCTAGCAAACAAAACATAATCCCCAAGCCCACCATACGTTTGGAGTTTCAGTTACATCATCACCCCCTCTTTGACCCGAAAACCATCCTGCCATACAGAGAGAGCTCACTGCAGACATGGAAATACGTTTGTATTAAAACATCAGTTGATGGCTCCAAAACGCACAGCAAGCATCAAGCACAATTACTCATCACGCAGGTCTGGATTTTGTTCATGGAAAGAAAAGTGTTGTTTTCTTCCTAAAAGGGGGGCTGGGGAATCTGGACTGTGGAGCATAAAGGACGTTATTCCCCAAACATGCCTTTCTTTTTGTCAACTCTTGGGCTTAGTCTGTGACCTACTTTTTCCTTCTGTCATAGATTCTCTCTCCGATATTGCTGTCTTTGTATGACTCAAAGCAGACATTTGGGGACTCTCTTCATGACAGCAGGAAATGCAATTTTCAATCACACAAGTGAGAAAAGAAGAATCTTCCATAAAGCTGAGTTTCACGTCACTTCTTCAGAAAAGAGTATTTGCTTAAAAAGACTGGCCTCAGTGCAAAAAAGATCAACGTTACATTCAAATCATATTTGAAACATCAACCTTGATCATTATCTTTACGCTGGGGTGCTCAAGTGTCCTGAGTGCACGATTGCTGGTATTTTCTAACGGTGAGCAATAGCTCTAATTCCAGTGTTAAAAGCACACAGGCGTTATAAATGTATCATGAAGCATTAGAAGAGCTTCTTGCCGGTCTTTCTGTTGATTTAAACATCACCCTTTGTTTTGCAATTCAGACGGCACCATAATGAAAGCATAAGTAGCTGGCAGAGGATTAAATCTATCACTTCAGGTCATAAAAACAGCAGGGAAAAGGCGAAATGAAGGACGAGAGCAATTATTGGCCCGGGCGTTCATTTTCTGCTGCTCTGTCTCGCTTGATACATTGCCACACCTCAGTCTGCTCCTGCCATCTCCACTTGAGCGGCTCATCAGCTTAAACCTTTGATTCACATTTATCTTTCTCACCCTTCCTTTTGTCAGTCTTACCACAGCCTGCACCTGCAATCTGTGGGTTTACGTCCTCCTTCCTCTTCCCGCAGTCTCCAGGCTGCAGACAAGAAATGCGTCTCCCTGGTCTCCATCTTGTGTCCTCAGTCCTATGAATTTCTCTTCATATAGGCTTTTAGAGCAACCTACACGCGAAACCTCTATAAGGTCCAGCAGCTCCAGCAAAATGCTTTCGGTCTCGCAAGTCAAAAAAGATGATCCTACGCTATGGCTACCATCTCAACAGACAATATTAAACGAAATTGAGTTAGGATATTAGTGTCTCCATTTCCTCGAGGTAGCCTAATATAGGCCATGTGCTATGCTCATTTCGAGATCATGTCACTTCGGTCTCTAACACTGCTGTTTATTTTTTTGGTCCATCATCTATGGGTTGAGCGTCCCCAGAAAATGCGTAATGGCAGACTAATACCTCTCACAGGCAAAAATAGGTCATTTAATAAAAGCAGCATTCAAAAAGCAGTCATATAGCTACTAGTGGACCTGCTGGTTAATATAAATATTTGAGCTAAAAGAAGCTTTGAAAAGGCGCTTTCTCAGCCACATGAAAGAGCGTTAATGATTAATGGGCTTTTGTATGAAGAGGGGAGGATGAACAGGTGTATCAGAAAGATAACAATAGTGGGAAAAAGGTTGTGGGGGGGGGGGTAAAAAAAATAAGCAAAGGTCACAGAGCAGAGGAACAGTGGTCCATCCTAAGAGCTAACAAGTCTAGCAGCTCAACCACAGTCAATGAAGGACAGCACAGTTTGCATTTTGGGAGAAAGGCAACTTTGCCAATCAGTACTAAGCTCCGCTATAGCAATTTGCCAACTACCAAGTTGGTCCGCAGAAGAAACGATTTTTTTTCTGGTGCTTTTGCTGACTTTCACTTTGTGTTTGGATAGGTGACACGGAACGGGGCAGCGCTCTGTGAAACAAATGAGGAAATAGCTCTTGATGGGAGGGACGAACCCCCCCCCACAACCCTTACCGCTCCTGTCACACCATTCACGCCAGGCACTACAGATCTCAATCATGTATGAAAGACTTCTCCCTGAAGAAACTAAAACCACGGTGTATTTTCTTCCTCTTTCTTTTAGCGAACAAGCAGACGTCACAGGACTGCTGAACGAGCCACCTGAGACTCAATTTCCATGAAGCATGATACAAGCTGAGATGGAAAAAACAAGATTTGAAGCAATCTTTGAACAAAGTTTCTGATCTTGAAAATACTCTTGCTGACTTCAGCCTGGTTTTGAAGGTTTGTCACTTGAGCGTTAAGTCATTTGTTCTGAAATAGCCTCCCTCAGAAAAAGCCTGAAACATGACTAGACGTTTCAGTAGTTTGGTTCATCCTGTATGATAAAACACCCCTCCTGGTTGGGGAGAGGAGGACTCCACCTTTATGATGCTTTCAGAGAAAAGACTGTCAAAATGCTGTAAACCCTTATTGCATGAGACAGACCCACAAGGCAGTAGTACCGGAATTAGTCTGTTGAATATTTTCCTTATCTGCTTTTCTGAAGTGTCCTCTTGATGAGCCTAACAAGTGCTTAAAATTGCATAGTCACGTGCCTTGAGCTCCCAGGAAAAGCATGAACAAGAAGGCACGTATAAAGCGTTCCAGTCATGCTACGATAATGTAGGTGACAGACTGCGGGGCTTTCAACCAGGAAGGTATATTTTAACTATGTAACCAAGGACTGATTTTATTACCAGAATTTGATATTCTGCACTACTTATATGGACTGCAGAAGAAAGTCATCAGTCCTAACTCAATAATCTCAGTACAACAATCCTTTAGGAACTGCTGCAGCAAGGAAGTGCACGATTGTTTTGTTTTAATGCCTGAACCACTCCAGAAATGCCAGTCCATAGGGCCAGCGACCACCTTTAGAGTTTCTAAAAATAGAAACTACACAATTCTTTAGGAGTCAGTACTCTTCCATTTTATTTCTAATGCCCTTACTTTTGCGGTCATGGATTATCTAGCCCTTGTTTCAAAAGTTCTAGATATAGTATTAGAATCATATTAAATAGAAAGCCCTTAACACACTAAATGTGAGAACAGTGTATAAGATCACACGCCATAAATAAGCTTTAAAAGAAACTGAACTGAAAGTGCATTTCATCCTGAGCAACTTGTACCAAACTATAATCTGGTTTCCAGGAATGCTACTGGTACTTCCCTTTTTGTAAGAGAAACAAGACAAAGTTTAAGATAGGCTGATCAGAAAGCCGAGATGAAGTTCACTGAGAAGAAGAATTTTGGACTGGTGATGAACAAATGTTTGCATAAATGCTTTGGTGACACTTTTTTTGTTTTCCTCCCGAGTCAGTTTTACAGGTATTTTATACGGTATTTACTGTCCACTGATGATGATACCTATAAAACCAGATCCATCTCCATATCACTGGGCTACTTTATTAAAAACAAGTTTCTTAAGAAGCAGGGAGGAATCTCACAAATCACCTGCCTCTTTCAGATGAGACAGACTAGACTTTTTAAAGTCATGGTTTAGAGAGGGGTCAATGCAAGCTGACAACAGCAGCTCAGAGCTACACGCAGACTCAGAGGAATTTTCACAGCTGCAAGACAGGCTTTGCATCTCGTTTCTCTTAAAGCTTGAGGAAAGCTAAAGGTGATGTGAAAGACCCAAGAGGAAGGCCCAGGGAACTTCCACATCATCCAACGTACCCAGAGGAGATTTGCATCTGAGAACTGCTGCCTTCAGAAAAGGAAGTCTTGGCAGCAAACGGTCCCACCCCACTCCTGTCCAAAGCAATGAAGAAGCAAGTAATTCTGCTCTTCCAAGCTCTCTGCACAGGAGGCAGCGGCTAGTCACTAATGGCAAGAAAAAGCAACAGGCAAAACTAAAAGCAGCTGGGCTCGCTCCCTACCCACAACTCCAGCTACTCTCCCGGGAGACTCTGGAAGCCTGTAGGAAATTTAAGTCCCTGTTCAAAAAAGAAAAGCTAAAACATAGGTAAAAGAAGAAAGGTTATCTGAAGTGCGCGCGAGCACCAAGGAGCTACTTCTGGAGAAAGCCTCCAGTCTGACAAAGGGATTTCTCCTGATTTTCAGTTTCCCGTGCATGCTTTTGAAATGACAACTCAAATCTGAGTGCTGTTTCCAGATTCATGAAAAGGGATATAAAAAAAAAAAAAAAGGAAACCAAATCCAAACCTGAGACAAAAAACATGCTATTACTTTCAGGAATCTTGATTAATTTGTGCATACTTTTAGTAGAGTTATGAAATGTCAGTGCAGCACCCTACACTGGTGTCAAAAGTGACTCGCTCCAGGGCCATTTTACTCTCATTTGAAGGTTTCATCAACACCAACAATATTTTTTAAGTTACAAAAACATGTTTTTTCTAAGCCTTGAAGTACCCATCAGTACTTACTTCTTCAAAAGCAGTATACTTATTATTTGTACAGCTAGGAAAATCCAACAGCATAGAGTGTCTTGCTCTACCAAATATCTTAATCATTATAACAATAAACATTTTTAAATGTGCTAACTTTAAAGATGATGATAAGAAACTCATGCATAATAATGTAATGGCTGGGGATCTCAGGATATTAGTTAAGAAGAACATAGCAAGAGAGAGGAGAAACCTGTAGCTTTATTTGGTGACAGCACTTGGGCTGCATTGTACTAACTTGGGTCCTTCTCGACCAAGGCCAAATTCTTCATCCTTCTGTACACAGCAAATTAGCTTAGTATCATCTGAGAGCTTCAGCATTTCTTTTGTAGAACTCTGTTTATTGAAGCCTGTCTAGATGTTTGTTCTTAAAAACTTAGGAAATTGTGGTCTACGGAATCTGCTGATAAAAGGTTTATTACATTTAATTAAGGCTGATTTTGCATCCAGGTTGGGTTCTTAAACATAGATGAGCCGTCATATCATTAGCAAATTATATAAAACAATTGACATGCCTTAACATAAAAAGTAAAGGTAATTTGAGTAATCAGTGTGAAAGAAAGGCACAATACATCTCCATAGCCCTTTCAATTTTGCTCCCTCGGGGCAGAATACATTTGTTTCTGTAGCCTCCCTTAACTCTGCATCTTGAAGCTTGCCCACAGCTATGATCCATGAAAACACTGACAGAGTTAACTAAGCACAAAAAGCAAAGTTGTTCACGTTTGCTACTAAAACAATCCATACTCCCATCTGAATGAGGTTCAAAACACCTCAGTTAACTTGTGCCTCAGATAATAAGCTCTAAAAATAGTTTGCCTCTAGAGAGTTTTGACCAAAACAAATTATCCAGTTTAATAAGCATCATTCCCCTTGTTATCCTTAAGATGTTATGCCTGCCAGAGGAACTGGAAACAAAACCAGCAGTTTTATCTTCCTCAAAACTGCAGAACCTAGTGGCTCCTAACAGAGTTCCAGCTTGGAGGGGTGCAATAGCCCAGAGGCTATGTGGTTTCAGAAATGAAAGCCAGAAAATGGTTAATTAGCTCTTCAAGTAACTTAACATGTAGCACATGTTATAGCCAACAGGGCAGAGGACAATTCCATAAGTTCACCCTCAGCTCCTGTTTGGGGATTATCAGCTGTTTACACTCTTCTCAAAGCACAGGCATTACCAACAGCACCCGTGAAGCTTGCAAGTGATACTGTGAATAACCCCCAGAATGAACCAAAATTGGCAAGTATTGCAAGTAACGGACTGCTGTGAAATTGCTGAATAAACACAAGACGACTGTGACTTTCAATGAGGCTTTTCATTAAAACATCCCTGTTTGAATGCCAACCTGTGTTTCTCCCAAATATTGTTAAAAGCTCACTTAAAATTCCACGTTTCCTCTTCCACTACCAGGATATTGAGGAAACCTGATGTTTTACTCATGTAAAACCCTCACAGAAACATTTGCTATAGGTGTCTTTTCTATGGACCTGATTTCACTATCGGACTTGGGCATCTCACCCAAAACTGGTATCCTCCCTGCTGCTTCTCTACTACCCCATCCTGGAAATCAACCCAGATTTGCAATTACAAGCCACTATGTCCATCTGCTGCAATGTTTCAAAAATTTCACCTTTGTTGACAAAACGAAGTCTTCACCTCCAAGCTTCCTGACTTGCTTATTTTGGCCCAGCTATTACTGCTTACGTTGGAAGTCACACTAATGAAGAAGAACGCTGTTGTGCAGTTAAAGAACGACGCTTATTAAATTAGCATGTTTACCCTGAGAACGTACTCGCTAGTAATTTCCACTTTGCACTTTGCTTGTGCCAGGCAATTACACATCAACATAAATACATACAGTAAAATGCACTGCATAGCGTAAAGCATCTCATACATCGTCAGAAACAGAACACAGTAAAAGCAGATACCTAAGGTCTCACCTTTACACTTATAAATACTGCCATAGATGCACGTTATCGCCACCCGTGAGGGACAAGTCATCAGCTCTCTCCAGAAAGAGCACGGGGAATGACCGAAGTGTGAAGATAAAGAATTACAGGGGAAGTGGAGAGATGCGTTTAATAGAAATGATGTCAAACGAAGCGTACATGGCTATCTGCATATGATTTAAATGCTCACAGGAGGAGGGGGAAGAGAGCTAGATAAATACTGGCCACCATCAGCTACACCCTCCTTAAAGACAGGGGATGCCCATAGCCAATTGTAAGAATTAAATACCATTTGAAGAGACAACAATTATTTTTACAGCAAAGCTTAATAATGCAATAAGCACCAAATATGAAAATATTTTTCTGAACTTGAAATGAATTTCAACTTTCCCGAAAAATAGTACTCACTAAAGATTTCTGCATAAGACTTATCACTAAAGTAATAGTGATAAAAAAGGATTCTTAGAAATAAATACTTTCATTTAGAACGGATAAACCCCAAATTTCTAAATGCCTAGCTATAATTTTGTTCATCTGTTTGTTTCCACAAGGCCGATGATTTCAGAAAATACAGCTTCTTGCTGGACTCCAGCTACGCACAGATTGCTTAGTTACAACTCCTCTGCTCACAAGAGTATCCTCTCTTTATTATTTATACCCTTACATTGCGTTAGCGGTTTGTGTCACTTTTCTCATTCTTTGGAGCTTAGAGGGACCCACGCTCCAAGAGTTAACAAGTTTCAGCAAGGCGTGCTCACTCCAATACATGTGTTTAAAGCACACAATGAAGCGAGCAACACTCTACTCTAGCAAGCACTTCAGTGCGATTCAACGTCTCTTGCCTTTGATCTTGGACATTTTTGGCTTCTTCAAGAAGAGGCAAGCACAGATCCGTTCTCTTCCCACACTGCTCACTGAAATGAGAGTAAATGAAAATAAAGCTCACCTCCCTCAGCAGCATACTACTAAATGTAAGATTGCAAGTGGGAACGAAGATGTTCGGAGAGCTCAATTAATGGACATCCTAAATCGTGGCAGGAGAGCCACAGGAAACAACAAATAAATAAAAAAATCCCCACACATTTAAGAAATGACTGAGGGGTCCCAAATGTATTCAAAACCGCTTCTATAAAATGAAGCTTATCACCTCAGGAACGTATTTCACGTGTGTTTTGGGCCGCCAACGTGCTGCTCTGCCGGAGGGATGGGGCCAGGACACACGGGCAGGGAAGGGCCGCTGCTGAGCGCACAGACCTGGGCCAGCCCAAGACTAACCTGAAAAGCAACAGTTCTCGAGCAGTAACATCATTGCACAATATGTCCAGCACGTGAAAGAATTACCGGGAGTTAAAAATCATTCCTCGTCCTTTTTTTTTTAAACGCTCACCACTAACTTCGTATCAGGGGATGTAAACCTTCCCAGAGTGTTTTCGGATTCACTTTAAAAGTAAAGGAGCCGGATAACGAAGGTCTGAACACCGCAATTTTTCTTTCTCAACACCAATCTGAAAACCCAAAGCTCTTAACCCAAAAGACTGGACATAGCAGGAGAAAACGTATCTGGCCTCGGGTTCCTTTTGTTGTTGTTTATACCCCACGCTAACAACAACTAAAACAGGACAATAATGGAAACATTAAGACTTATACTTTAAGACATATAACCTAAGCGTCTTTGAATATTTTCAACCAGAGGTGCAAAAAATGCATAAAATACACCTAAGCCCAGGAGAAAAAGAGGAAGAAGCACCACTGCACGACAGAGGTGGCAGTCCCGTCAAAGGCGTTTTCCAAATAAAGAGGCGTGATCTTCTGGCCAGATTAGTTTGAGGTTGACTTTAGAAGATGACGATGCCCTGCGTCTCACCAATAAACTTCCTTTCGCATCAAACAAAGAGCCATATCAGTGCATGAGTAACCTCACGAGGAAAAAGCAAACAAGTAGTTACCAATAAAAGCTGTGCCACGCAACTATCAAGACAATTGCACTGAAAACAAAGTCCACACTAATTATGTTTTATATGAACAGTGAGAGATTTGTGCTTACCTTTCCCCCCGGGCAGTGGAAGCTGGGAACGTGACGTGGATATCGCCGGGTGTCGAGGCCCTGACACCAGGCACGAGGGGCTGCGCGCTCTCCGAGCCCGCCTGCAGGTCAGCAAACGCCTCCGAAGATTTTCGGGTGACCTGGATATACCAGGGATATCAAGGAACCCTGTGGCATGCAATTATGGGGCTGCTGAAGGGTGACTGTGGTGGCACTGGACAAAGCTGTGGCAGGACATGTGGTATTATTTGGTATTATTTGGTTTAGTGGTGTTATCTGCACTTAAAGAAACGGGAGGGACAACCGCACCTCCAAGCTCCAATTCACAGCCCTTACGTATATTATAATGTAACCAGCAGCTGTGCAGATTTCACTGCACCTTCTGCAACCCTGCAGCCTCAAGAAGAGTCTGAAACCTTAATCTGCCTCTACTAATTGTAGCAAATAGACACCAGGTTTTTGAGAAAGAGGGGAGCCTTAGAAAAACAAGCCCCCCCGCCCTCGGAAAATACACCCTGCTCAGACACGTTTTTCAAGATCCAATTTTATAAACCACACCAGGTATCAGCATTTTGATAGTTCAGTTTTTCCTGGCAAGAAGGAGCTGAAAATTGCCCCCATCAGATATTGTCCTAGTCCTGAATGCAAAAATGTTGAAAACCAAGTGTCTCCAACTCCTGCCCAGCTGGCAAAGTGGCATTGTTTGAAATGGTTTTAGCCTTCTGCACTTTAGCAAACAAAAACGTCTTTCTTGGGAGATGTGACTTTATAATTAGGCACTGTAACAAGGACTCTGATTCAATGCCAAGAAAACAATAGACGTCCCAATCCTTCCCACATGAAGGAGCTGAATGCTTTATTTATTCAGGTCACTGTAAGGCAAGCTAAGTTTAAAAGATCAGGCCTATGTTTTTCATGTAGCAAAGCCAAAAAGCACTAAATTTAAATACTGAAAACAGAAGAGACATTGTTCCAATACTTTTTCAGGAGATATTCTTCACCGCTACTCCTTTTTCACAAGACACCTAAACAGCCAACAGGACTGAAATCTAACTTTGTAGCAAAACATCTCTTTCCCTGCTATAAAGAACGCAGAGGAAAACAAGAGCTGGGTGACCAAAAACTCCCTAATCTGACCTCCAATTGCACAAATACTGCAACAACTGGGAAAAGTGCTTATTCTCCCTCCTAGACTTTGTGCACGGGGACGCACGCATACCTTCCCTCTTAAGCGCTTGCACGCGTACCAGCAACCCTTGCAAACCAAGCGTGTGCCACAATTGAACACCTTCACACACACACACAAACAACATCACTTTACACAGTTAATTCGTAAATGTTTTACATGGCACGTTAAACTAACCTTATTCAAGTGCAAAAGCGATGATAAAATTACAGCACGTGTGCATGTGACAGAAGGCACAATATCAAACAACAGAAGTAGCACTGTCATCTTCGTTGCTTGTAGCTTTTCTTTAACTTGCACTGAAAGCATACTTTAGAGATAAGCACCAAAGACTTCCTCCCCAACCCAGGTCAGATATAATGAACTTGTCCTGAAAGAATTTAACTTCACTTTTCAATCATTCTCCAGAAACCCTACAAAGACAAAGCTTTCTGCATGATGGGATAAAGAGAAACAAAAATGAAGCTTCAAAAAACAACTTCCAGTTCTCCCATCAGCAAACTGCAATTCTGTCCTCTCCCGATGCCAGTACAAAGGAGCCGCCGCTCTGCTTATCCTTACAGGACTCGGCTGCTCAGCTCTGGGCAGCCCCTGTCTTCCATTACCACCTTCTGGTCGTGCAAATAGACATGTATCACAGCGACAGAGATTTGTTGGCTCTTTGGAAGGCAAAGTTAAGTTCAACACTACAGCTTCTCTCTGAGCACCTCGGTAAAAGGCTGACTGGGCAATCGGCAACAGAAAGGGAATACACACAGGCTTTCCTGCCAGTGGAAACCCTACGGATCTCCCTCACCAAGAGATCCTGCTCGCTGCTACTTCCAAACCTAGAAAAGGTAGAAACCCTGAGCGCGGTGGTCAAAACCACCTCAGTCCGACCTGCAGCTTCCCGTTCATTGCCACTTTTGTGCTAGCACCTTTTCCAGTGTAGTAAAAGACATGAAACGTGAGAATCTGAGGAGCCTTGTTCAAGTGCCATCCTTTGCAATGTAGGATTTGACTGAACAACTCCTTAACCTGAAAGCCCAGCACTGAAATCCAGCAAGTTTTCCCCTTACTAATGAATTAGCAGATACATCATTTCAAAGACATGTATTTTGCATATACAAATCTCCTAAGAAGTAGAAGTGTACAACACATTTTGTCGGGTTCACTATTACTACAAAATACATTTCTGTCCTGCAAAGTGACACAGTTCTAATAAAACTTTGACTAAGATTTTGACCTCTTTTGGACCTACACGTTCGTTTTTATTGATTTTTAAAGGAGGTTGCCAAATCCTGTGGTAAAATTCCTTCACCCAATAAAGGTACTGGATAAAATAGGCACAAACAGACAAAACAGACTATGGAAAGTTGAAAGATCAAGAAACGGAGAGGTCAGTAAGCGTTCCTTCATATTTGTCTCCAATGGCAAAGCTCTGTAGACGGTGCCGGCCACTTCCTGCTCAGACAGGAAGGAATTACTTTCATTAAGGTAAATAATTTTTGAAAGTTGAATAAATGCTTGCTTTTAGGACACTTTAACACCTTCCAACCAAAAGATATAAGCAACTGGGATTCAATTCTGGCTATCTTCACAGCCACGAATCCATGCTCTGCCGAGTAAAGTCCTTCCTGCCCTCCACAGCATGTAGCGAGCAACATGATGCCCCACAGTTCCATGAAGTTTCAGAAAACGAAGAGTTCAAATAATTTTAGTAAGCCTATTCTAAATCCCATTTACTATAAAACATACCCACTGTTAAAATACTGATACTACACTAACTTGAATTTCATTATTCCATGTTTTAAGACAGAAGGATATGCTTAAAGATTAATGAAGGCAGTAGAACAGTCTAACAGTCTCAAGTAAAAAAAAAAAAAAAGAAAAAGAAAACTGAAGAAGTTCAATTGTCTATGCAAAGACATTCACATCTTTAACTGTCAGTTTAGAAAATTACCCAAGAGTTGCACAGAAATTCTTTTGTTGGTGATATTTAACCAATTTGTACTTGAAGGTTTTGTTTCGTTTAGAAACACCTCAGGTGAAAAAATTCTTCAGCCTGCTCCTCTTTTGCATAAACAAAAAAGCATTTCTCCGTTATTGCCATGACAATGCCAAACCTTTTACAAATGTGTCACCTTAATTACAAAATTGCACTCGTCTTGAACCATCATCTTGCTTTAAAAATCTAGTTTCACAGTCAACATGTAAGAGAGAAACTAATACAGCTTCAAATGGGAAGAAACAGGACACTCCTACACCGGAAGGTAACAACCAGCAAACTCTCAGCTTTTATTTAAGGATGATGTTACAGGCACTGCTATTATAGTGTCAGCAAGATAACATGAGACCAAAAAAAAACTCACTGGAAACTCCTTTCATAGCCTGTCCTTCCTGTCATCCCCTTCTTACCACTAATAACAACAAGTTTATACGGTGTGACCTACCAAAAAGATGCAGGAAAATGCTGCCAGTGAAGACACGAGCGTGTGTGCGTGTTGGAGAGGACGCAGCCTGGGAAAAGATGACAAATGGCTGTCTACACCCAGGAGAGACGCTAAACATTCATACTAGGATCAAAAAAAGGTCTCTTTACTGCCTCAGTTGAACTTGGGAGATGGCTTTTCGAGATGCTAGCCAAACAACCAATAATCTTTCACAAATATTTGTAGAATAAACCACACTGAGGAGTATTCACACCCGTTTCAAGCAGCTAAGCTGCCTACAGTAGGAGGGTGTTTTAGGCTAAATTTGCCCTCTGAATCAACTCTGAATCATTCCCTGGAAAGGCCTCTCCCTCCGCTGACTACACAAGGAACCTACAGGGATCAGGCTCACAAAACAGGAAATTTAGTAGCAATTTTGGTTGCCAAAGATTAGGTAGGGAATGAATCTTCCCCACTGTCACCTCACACTTCTGGGAGGCAGTTGCTTGAATTACCTTTTTTGGTTGATTTCTTCACAGTTTTAATTCAGCTGGTCCATCAGGCAACCTGGAAAAAAGATCTTTCCCAAGGTTATCTCTGACGCCTTGGATATAAAGATAGCCTGGTGGGAACATAAAAGCTCTATGAACTTCAGCTATCCTTATGACTAGACCCTAAGGAATAGCCGAAAGGCCTGCAAGTGTATCAGGATCCATAATGTGGGTTAAAAACACTACTTTCAAATCACGACTGATGCCGTTCCAAGCTGAAGAAGAACAAAGTACTACTGTGCGTTAGGACAAGAGCGAGAACAGTGTCTGTCGGAAATTTCACTGAAGTTCTCTCACTATACTTTGAAAACAAATCCCGTCCTTCAGCTGCTGGGGAAAAAAAGAAAGAAAGAAAAGAAAAAAAGAAAAAAAACCCCTCCAAATCCAAGCATTTTCCCTCATTTCATGATATAGCATCTGTAGACTTAGCTTCTGCATTTGCAACAGCACAGTCCGGTCGTAAAAGGCTCTTTGCTAGTATTATTTGAGCTCTGTGTTTTCCAGCACTTTAAACCTGACTCTCATCACTAAGCGTTTCCTTATACCAGTGTCACTCTGTACACTATTATTTCTTAAGACTTAGGTACGGCCTGATAAGCTGCTTGCGCAGTAGTTAACCAACTGCTCCAAAACCACGCTCCTGAATCTGTCTTCAGAAGGAAACGGTCCCCAGGAAACGCTGAAAGTTTGCCAAGAACGTAGATATGAAGGAAATCAACCCTCTCCCCCCCCCGTCCCCCCCCCCCCCCAAAGAAACTTGTGTTAGGTCTTTGCTCACTCAGCATTATATCCAATTTCTGAGCCTGTTTCTACAGTCTGTCCCAAGGGTAGGAGCGAGGTAAAACCTGCAACACGAAATCACTTGTGACACTTTCAGAGCAAGTCCCGAGTAGCGGGAAAACAGGCCCCCAGCGTAGAGACCACCCCGAGATGAGCATCGCACAGAAAAGTCAGCGCTGAAGTCCTCGTGAATGCAAACTAATCCATGCGGCATTTTCAAAGTTATTGCTACAAGACAATCACGTCACTTTGCACGACTGAGATACCGCCAAATTTCAGTTACCCCCTCAATGAAGTACAAAACGGGCCCCCTTAATTAGCCAGTTAGGGCCTCCTCATCTATCTCCATTGCTTTCACACAAGCCAAGGACAGCGTAGAGACAGAGCTTTAGGTGAACAAACAGAAAGGACAAGGGCTTTGCCCCAGGACATTTGACCGCAGTTAGGTATTACTTACCCTGGCAGAGCTCCACCACAGCAGTGACTCAGCAGGGCTGCTGCCATCCAAACACCGCTTTACGGGAGGAGGCGATTTCTCTATTAGCTCAGCACCTATTTAATCATTTTTAATTTGAAATGTCGAATCCTTTATATCGTATTTAGTACGCTTTAACTTCCGCGTATGCATAGAAACCAACCGAACCGGGGGCCAAATTCCACATGTCTCTCTCCCAGGGGAGTAGTTTAATTCATGCCATCCATTCTGGGAAAAGCCCACAAACCTGCACATCGTAACTCCAATATACACACGGGATAAAGGAACAGCAGAGTCGTACAGCTACTTTCCTTAATTCGTAGTAGATTTCCACTGGTGAAACAGCGTTTTAGATGACGGTACACTGTACGTTTCCTGTGTCACTTCCATATATTTCTGGCAGCTGATCTTCTTTTCTTTATTTTTTTAATCACTATAAATTCTAAATCTAATTATTGATAATATGACTTAGCTTCACTCTGCTAAGCTCCCCATAAATGCACATGGAAATCGGGTCCTTTCTGTTGGAATTCAGTAGAATTATCTTCTTAAAACCCCTGGCAACATGGCTGTGTCTTTCTCTCTAAAGATCCCGAGAGTAAAAACAATTTAAAACATCAATTAGGAATCCATTTTATTTTAGATACTGAAAATTGGCCTTGGTCCAGCCAACATGACAAGTTATTTAGATACAGCAGAATATGATTTTCTGTGTTTCGACGTTTGTATTTTTATAGTTCTCCCTGGAGAACGATATCCCACTCAACAGATTTTAGGGTTCTTTTTTAAACTTGCTGGTATGCAGTAAGTTACTTTCAGTGCACCTTACCGCTCGGTCCTTATGTGACCCACGGAACAGAATAACAAGAATTACAGTACGCGTAGACAGTTAAAGCGCTCATTAACTTGTTTCTTGAGTTTAGCAAACTTAACAGCCCTCAGAATAAATTCTTAACTTGTTTTGACTGTTGAAAACAAAGTATGCTTCAAGTTAGGAAGAACTAGTAATTACAGACCTGCTGGTTTAGAGAGCGGATGAATCAGGCAGAACTGCGTACCTGCTGAATCACAGCTACCTTGTAAACACTATCATTTAGAGTAAGTCTGTAGCGCAGCATCACTTAGAGCAAGTTTCTAACACAGCCTCCTTGAGTTAGACGAGGCAGCCAAACTGACCTGAGAGCTCACTGCTGCCAAAACAGAGGTCTTCTCCCCTACCCCAGAAAAGCCACCCAACAAAACAGACCATCTGCCCCTTCCTCCAGCCTCCAACTCCTCGCACAGGTGGTTATTTCCCCTGTGCCAGCTCTGGCAATCACTGGAGGCTTCTGTGAGCTGCTTCTGTTCACTAACCTGGCCGAAAATTAACCCAGTCCAAAAAGCTAATAACTTTCTGGGACAAGGAAGAAGCAGAGAAGGTGAAAGGGGACTAAATTCTCTCTCTTTCAGTTGTCACAATTTGTTAGGCTGGCTCAACCATGATGCATAACTTCAAGGTGGCAATTTTTTCAAGGATAGCATCAGCTCAATCATGTTACTAGCTACACTCTCCTATCCTGTAAGAGGTAGGATACTGCCATATCTAACTCCAGCACTGTCTGTGAATCACAGGAGCCTTTGCCATGCAGGTAAGAAACATTATAAAGCCCCCTGCTACCAACAGCAACGTTTAAACACTTTTAGGAGTTAGTTCTGCTCTCACGCCTGTGGCCAAGGCCTTGAGGTCTGCACGCAGTGGATTTTTAGATGGTTTAGAAAAAATTCTGTTTAGGGTTTCAGAGCCAGACCAGTAAAAATTGCTTCCTGATCACATTGTAAGCTAGTGACGTTAGGACAACATCAAGTTATCTTGAAAGCATCTTTTCAATATTCTTTTGATGCAAATTCCTAAAAGCGGAGATCCATTCACATTTCGGTGAGTAGTTGTTTTACGCAGGTAGATTCCTGTGCTGGTCAGAAGTTGCTCTCCTGAAGCTAAAGCAGTACAAGGTAATAAGGCAACGGTAAGCACAGAGCACACTTGCACTAAGCAAGTCATTAAAAATGAATTCCTTCTGAAGTAAATAGCATGACTTTGTAGTGGGATTTAAGTAGGTCTGTTGTTTAATCATCTTGGAATCAAAGCAATAAAGCACTTATAAAAATTATTTGACAAGTACACGCAGGCAGTGCGACAGTGTTTAAGATCACCATGGTACCCGACTGCAACGCAACAGCAATCCAGAAATCTGTAGGTGTTTCAGACGAGTCAAGCTCTGCTGCTCTGCTTTAGATTCCGATTCCCTTGGGTGGAAAAAGACGGGGAAGGGAAGGGCACAAAGATAAATGCCCTGGGTATTATTTGCTGCAAGAGAAGAGACCTTGCAACTCAGGGGCGGGGGAAAAAAGGATAGTTCTTTCCTTTAATGCTCACGAAACCTAATGATGATGATGGTGTTCAGCATCCACGGGGATGAAACACCCAATTCCATGGTGATGCTGCTTACACTAATATTAAGTAAACAATCTGCTACTTTAAAAATGGTATGTACCCCCCCCACATACTTTTTTAAACATTCCCTTAAGCAAGCATTAACTAGGAAGCAGTATCTCCTGCAGCTTAAGCCCACTCACAACAGGAAACGTGAAAGATGCTTGAGGAGAACTAAAACTTTGAAGATTTACACATATACAACACAATGGTATGCTTGTAAGGTTAGAATTAGGGCTGGTAGGTCCTAAGCGTGACCTATGGCACTAACCCATCCTTCTCTTCCTCATCTAGCAAGTAGTAAAGAATTTCAGTTTCCCTGCACCCCTATGAGGAGGGGCACCAACAAACAGAAAGGGGAATCTTTCGACAGGGAAGAGCTGTTACGGCAAACAGTTACATAAACAGTAATTTCGATAATGAATTAGCAAATGACAGAGCCATCTTCCCCTCATCTCCACCCCTAACATAGGATAAGGATGCAAGCAGTTGTTTCCATACCCATACCGGGACCTACTTCCCACATAAAAGTTATTACCCAGCACGTGACATTTTTAATATGCCTTATACGATTAAAAATAAATCAAGCATTGGTATTAACATGAGTTACTAGATTTCCCTTAAAATAACCAGATTTCTAGTCCTGCAGGAATCTCAACAGAAATGCTCCTCGAGTCTCTCTGGGGCTTGCTCTACACTGAAAATTTGCCTCAAAGCCAGTAATCGATACTTTGCTCCTGGCACACCTACCTGAGCGGCTGCCTGGGCTCGGCGCTGGCAGGGGTACAGCCCTGTGAGGGACGAGCTACTGATTGTTAGAGCACAAGTTTCCAAAAACGAGAAGGTCTGTGTGTCAACAGGCACGGATGCTTGCGAGGCGGTGAGTTACCAGCGTGCCCAACGCATCCTAGTGGCATGTTTTCACATCAGAGGGAAAAAATTCAGAGGTAGGAAGGAAGGCAAGCCAAAAGGAAGAGCAGGAAAAGCCAGAACGGCTTGTTCTAGCCAGATCTGTATACAAATAAAATATTGTATATAAAACAAAATGTATTGGGGCATGCACATACTCTATTAGCTTTGTAAAACATAACTCTTTTGTCCCACAAAGACAGAAATCTGCTAACAATGTCGTGTGGCACTTAGTGTGCATGAAGGCAACTTTTTTGGTGATAGAATATATCTTTTCTGTTTAGATTATTATGCTATCGCTATAGCATCCTTCCTGAAAGCACATTGCAAAGTCCTCCTGCCTCTCCAGAAATACAGCTTGTATAGGTAAAGCACTTTGATCCAAAAAGGCCAAATCTTTTTCTCAACAGCTGACTCACTGCTTTCTCCTTGGTTTGTCTCCAATTAGTACTGGCTATGGTGAAACTAAATAGCAAGCCTGAAAGATAAAAGTGTGTTGGTACATGGGAGAAAGAAACTATAGACAAAACGTATCTTCATAATTTCATGCATAAGAGATCTGGATGTATTTGGTTTCAGCACAGGAAATCATGTCCCATCTGTTTGGCTGATCTAACCCTTGCCTCAGTCAAAAATATTATTAAGTGCCAACAGGACACTGAGCAGGCCGTTTGCATTAACAATGCCTCCACTGTTGAATTATGTTTGCCATTGGAAAAAATAAATCTATTTCAGTATGCAGCATACAGAGCTAGTCTTCCCTAAATAAATGGACTCATTTGTTCATATATGTTGATCTTCAATTCTCAGAATTTATCTTCAAATAAGTCCAACTAAAAAGTTAAGAGCAAAAGAGGAAGACTTTTGTACAGGCTGCAAACAGATGACAGATGTAGTGGTGGAGGGGAAAAAAAAAAAGGCATTATGATCCTTTGGTTAGCTGATATGTAATGAGACATCTGAAGACTTTATCCAACCCATGCACAATCGATTCTCTTGGTAAATCTATTAAACCCCTTACTGGCATTCTGTTTGAAGCCACATGATCCACTAGTCCGAAGGGAAAAAACATCAGAGAGAAAGAACAGCGTCCTCATGCTCTTTAGGGCCACACGCTGGAAGATTAGAGCGCAGTATCATTTCTACAGTCAGACCTACAATTTTAATTGGGAGTGTTCTGCATACCTTCATGGCAACTGCAGCTTGCTTACAATGCAAAGACACGTACCTTTAAGCTGCGCTCTGCCCATCCCCAGCACTATCGCTAACCAAATCTCCAAGGCAGCAAGCCTGCGGTCTCTTCATGTGAACTGCAACTAGCAAAGCTGATTCTCCAAATCATCATCATTATGAGCAAGATCATACAGCTCAGCGGCATAAACCAGCCAAATAAACCTTATTATTTAGAATACACTAATTCCTCTATGCTCCTATATTCCAAGTAATTCTTGTACGTTCCCCGCTTGTTTTTAAAGCTCTGCTTTGACATTGCAGTCCATGCACTGAATCCACACAAGAAAAAATGCAGACAAGTAGTTTCCTCTACAGGTTCAAGTGAAGATATCATACACTGACCTTTTTCTCCTGTCAAAGATGACAGACCCTTCACTGGGTGAATACAGTGAAGGACTAATTGTTTTATAATGTATTTGCTGTCTAGTTTTCCAGCCTTGCAAAAACATATCGTCATTTTAGCCAAGAAAAAAGCGGCAGCACCTTTTGTGTGTGCAGCTGAGTAGTAGTTGGGCAGCCTGTATATATCCCACCTATGCTTCAAAAAACATAAGTGTATTATAAGTATCCCACACTAGTATAATTTGGTTTTTTTCTGCATGATTACCTACTCCTTTAGTTAAACCACAGGTTCCCCTTATTGACTAGAAAATATACTCTATGATTACATTCTACTCTTTATAAAAATATCATTGCTCAGCAATTCCAAATTTGGAAAAAGGAAGACTTTAAGAAAAGGATGAGGCTTGAGAGAGAGAGAGACAGAGAGAGAGAGAGAGAGAGAGAGACAGATGTATATGTGTGTGTATATATATATGTGTATGTATATGTGTATACACACACACACATTTATACCCATACATGGAGCATAAGTCTCTAGACAAAACACTTCAAATAAGAAGCAGCATTTGATTTAGGGCACTGACAACTGAGAAAGAAAAGAGAAGCGCTAAAAAGCCATTTCCCAGATTTTGGACAGGGAGGTATTAATATTCTACTCCAATACACTCAACTGCTCCATATCAAATTTTCTTTGACCAAAAGATTCCTACTAATATTTTCTCCAGTGGCTTATGAATATCATGAGTGTTCTGACTATATCTGCATGCGACCATTAAGTAAACTTACTTGCCCACAGGTAAATGTTCTTGTGTACATATAGGAGGTCCAAGCCAAGATTTCCTGCACATTAATCTTAAGAAACTCCTTCCAACCCCATTCTTAAAAACTATACTTAAGAAGTACAGTTAAAGAACATAAGCCCTACAAAGCAAAACTCTCAAAATGCAGAAAACGCCAGAATTATGGTTGCCAGCAGCCTTAAATAACCTTGTGCCCTTTTGCATACGCACTGTATCTCAGTCTGCACATCCAACCCTATTTTTTCCACCAAACGCTGTTGCATTCAGCGCTCGGCAATGAATCGGGGCTGTGTAGTGAAGCAGGCTGTGGTCTGTGGGGCTGCCCAGACTCATCTGCTGCAGAAGCTGGAAGGTGCAGAGCGAAGCAGATGGAGAACTGCAGGAAGACAGAGAAAGATCTTACGGTTAAAGCAGCTGAATGACACCCTGGAGAACTGGGTTGTGCCTTAGCAGTAAAGCCCATGAAACAGCGGGCAAGTCACTGCAACGTTTTTCCAGATGGTCACTCACTCTGTGTGTTCCCCATTTTCTTAATGCTTGGTCCAAGACAACCGGGGCGTGATTTGCTGAAGGACTGATGTCCATCAAAGTTGCAAGTGGGCAATCTGAAAGGTACTCTGGCTATACCAGTATACCTTGTCCGTCAAGGATAAGCTCTCCGGAAACTCAGGTTGAGGGGTTTTCAAACTGGGCACCAAAATTAGTGGAAACTTGAGATTTTCTCTCCTTAGACTATAACTTTGAAATGGGAATTATAATACTATCATAATTGATTATTTATTCATGAGATTGTTCTGGCAGTAAGACAGTTTGCATAGGAACCTCCATAATAATAAACATTATTAAAGTAAATCATGAAGAAATTCATAATTTTGTATTCAAAGCACATTAGAAAGGACGTCAAATAAATAAGAATGAATGAATGAAGACGACAAGCTACTTAGTAGCACGCTTCCAACAAGCCCATTTTATTCTGGGCACTGAATGAAACCGAGACCGTGCTGGAAAGAAAACAAACATGATCAGAGCCAAGCAAAGGGCGCAAAAAAAAAAAAAAAAAAGAAAAGGGAGCGTGCACAGGAATCACGCTAAAGCAATGAATGCCAAATAGGGAAGCGGGTGAGGTAACACAGAAAGAGCCCTAGTGACAACTCCCAGCCTGAAGGAGAAAGCCCCAGCCTCCAAGCGGAGAGGGAAAAGAGGGTTGTTTGAAAGTACTCCCACTTCTTCGGAGGGGAGACCACTAGCCCGGCCCACCGTGAGCACAGCAGCATCTGAAGTCACATCCAAGCTCTGGGGTGACAGCCCATTTCTCCCGTCCAGTTTGAGCGCAAAAGCGCTTGCAACATTCAGTCCTCTGAGCTGGGGCCCTGCTCGCTGCCCTGAGGAAAAAGCTACAAGTTGAAATCCGCCCTGGGCATTAGGAGAGCTTGCAGAGCTCAGCATGTTGTCCCGCACACGTAGGGTTGCGAGAAATGCACGCCAAAGGGCAGGAACGAGGTTAAATCCCAGGTCTGGGGCACAGCATCACACCTCTGTATCTTCCTTCAGGTATCCTTCCCTTCAGCTGTTAGGATGGAGTGATACAATTCTCCTGCTCTCCACCTAGTCTGGGTTGCTCTCTCTCATGTAGCAACCTCAGAAAGTTTAACTCAGACCTCTAACTGCAAAAGTGTTCTTTCTAAAAGCAACGACTGAGGAGAAGCAGTGTCCAAAACTCCCTTTGAAATAAAGTACTATTTGTTCAGAGAAGTATCTGCTTTAGAATGAAATATGAAGAACAACTACATGCAATTTTCTTACCAGGTGGCTTCTGCACGAGGATCCTGGTACGTGAACATCTCCTAGACAACCGTCAAGGCCACCGAGACTTGGCAGGCGCAGTCCAACCCCACAGAGCACCTCAGCTAAAGCTGTCCTCCAGCAGCTTTGAGGAACAGTCTCCTTCAGAGGTTAGTGAGTCTTTTTGATCTCCAAGTTCTGTGTCTGGAAAAACAAGCCTCCCTTTTTTCACAGAGACAGGAGCTTTAATGTCCTTGAAAGAGATCGGTTTGTCCTTTGTCTTTCAAATCCTTGTCCTTAGCTAGTGGTATTGTCTTCCTTCTGTTTATTCTTCCCTAGCCTCCACTAAGCTTGATTCAATGTATTTGCAGAGAAAAGTGTTATGACCCAAAGTGGCTAGGTCACATATAATATTCACACAATTATTACATTTCAGTGCTCTTGGATCACTGCTTATCAGCACCGCAATTGTCACACATTGCATTTGGCATGTTTAAACTTGTAAGTACTTACGCTCTGCAAACTTAATGCTTGCTTAATATGGCTTAGAAAAAAGAAACACGTTTAAAGAGATTTTCTATATCCTTTCATTTCTATCTTGCATCAGCTTTATTCAGAGAGTTTCAATTTAATCCAAATACAAGTCTCTTGTCACCCAGCAGCCAGCATTTCTTTGGCTGACAGAATTTAATGACGTTCACTTGAGTACTCCCCTCCCTGCTATAAATGGAGGAGCTGCCTCCCTGTTCTGTTTCTGCTTCCTAGAAAATGAAGGCTGAAAAAGCTTGGCCTCATCTCTCCCTCTGAACTGAAATAAGCAACACGGTTTTATCCATACCATTCATCAGAGGAGAGTGGTTATGCCATGGCTTAGCACGCAGTTCAGACAAGGGTGAGATTTCTCACCTAGCTTTTGGTCCCAACAGCTGAGCCAGTAACGCGTGCTTTCCTTTAAAGACCATGGAAACGGACACCTTTAGGGCACGGTCCAACGCAGACAGCTAAACGAAATCAGATCTATCACCCTCAGACAGCCTGTGTCCCTCCTCGGACCCTGCAGTGAACACAGGGTGACTAGCTGAGATGCACATATAGTTCATCTGCTCAGGTGAATTGCACCAATAGCGATCTAAACCCCATAGGACAGCAATGGCAAAGAAAACAACCCATATTTTAGTGCGCACAGAGGTCTACTGGATCCAATCAGTATCTTGGCTTTTATAGGGGAAAGAGAAGGAAGATGCTGTTGCCAGTGCCTGCACCTTGGTAAGGGAGACAGCACGTGAATCAACAGCTCTTCTTCAAGTCCCCACAGCAGCAGCTGCACAAAAGCCAATTCTGTCAAGTGCTGTGTTTGTTCTCATTGTATAATCAAGATATTTGAAGGCAGAAACAGGTTCCAGTCTAATTAAGTTTGATCAGACTTGAACTTTTTCCCGAGCAGTCGTACTTTATAGCAGTCTCTAAGTATCATGATGCTATTTATTGGGAAACAGAAGTGCTCCATTTCCATAAAAGCAGGCAGTTTAAAATTAGCTGCAGATAATTCAAAATGACTGCTTAGAGCAGAAATGTAATTTTCTGAAAGGGGTTACCAGTTCTGAACATGATGCACCGCACTCATGATCTGTCATGCCTCATTACTTCAGACCAAATAAGTCGGGCCAGTGTAACTTGATACATTAGAGACTCTCCTCCATGTTGAGTTCTTTTAAGATGCTGCCTTCCAGGCTGAATTCTGGAAAAAGCCATTATCAAACTAATTTTCCAAAGTCCTGTGGCATATTTACAGCTTAAATGGAATGAAATTTTTTAAATAATACTTAAAGCACACCACCACTTCGGAGAGTGATTCAACAGAAATAGGATCAATTGACTTAAAATTTATCGCCCGTAAGCGTTCAAATATCACTTCACAGGTTTAAAAATAATTATTTTAGCAGCCCTGCATATTCAACCAAGGTTCAGAAGCTGGCAGAGAACAACTTCTAATTCCAGCAGTAATTTGGCAGTATCTCATTTGGTTCGGCCAGTGCCAACCAAGTGCGGGGACAGAACGTCACTGATTTGCGCTGACGGAGCCATACTTGAACACAATGAAACTTTGTTCTTTCCATCTTATACCTATCAAACTCCACCTGCTATGGCTTGGCAGCTCAAATTACAATGCCATAATCTCCATTAGTTTTCCGTCGATGTAGTTTATTATAATTAAATCATTAGGAATTTGACCACACGTACATGGAAGACTAGAATTTAGCACATCGGTCCTTTGGTTGTGCATATCAGGGTAAAGAGCACCAGAAACTTACTTTTGTCTCTAAAACAAGAGCTTGTACTCCCTCCTTGTGACTTAAGAGAAAAAAAATTACATCACTTTTGTGGTTACTTTTCAAAGTAGAACTGCGTTTCAAGCATTTATTAACCAAATTAAGCAAACGCAATATAAATTATGCTTTACTTGTCTTATTAACATATTAATGAATACACATCAGCAAGTTGAACTAAATATATATCGAAGATTTGCATGGCTGATTATCTCTGTGGAGTTTTGCAACTGATGATTTGAAAGGAGGACAGGAAAAAAAAAAAAGGCTGTGGCAAGGTCTATGCAAAATTAGAGCCTAGAGAGGCTTTGAAATCAAAAGGCTGTTTTGTATCTTGTGTAAATTAAAATAACAAACTCTTTCTACATGAGGAGGACTTGCTCCTGGAATTACATTCAAAGCACTCATTTCCTAAACTTTTAAAGCTGTAGGTAGGACAACATCTTAACCAAAAGCACGCCCGATGACCTTCTCCCAAACATCATCTTTCAGAGAAAAGCAGGGAATCTTGTGCTTCAACATAGTGCCTCAGGAGTACTTTCAAAACAAGCAAAAAGGTGAGGCATACAAGCAAAAAGTGAAAATTATTTGGATAAAACTGTTTACAGCAATCAACTTCTTGTAATCACAAAAAAATCCCACTAAAGTAAACACTACTTTGTTAAAGCTGTGACTAAGTCAGGACTCACATGCCATTCAGTTCTACACCTTGCTGTTTCCATACTTCTATAGAGCATTGCTCCCGACTGCTCGTCAAACCTGTCATTCGGTTTGCCACGTTTCCTACCTAACACGGGGAAACCGATACAAGTGTTTTAATCATACCCATCACTAATGACAGTCAGAGCTGAGAAACACTCTAGAAACGAAGTATACTAAAACAGCTACTGAAAATACCAAGATTCCACCGTTTTCGTAATCTTACCAGATTCCAATTTCAAGACCCGTTTGAGATCATTTCCGAATCAGATACCTCTTCCACACTTTTTCAGATTAACCTACTATATTGAACTCGTCCAACAGCCATGTCTCTCATCTCCTATTAGACAGCTGCTTTCTTTGAAGAAACGCTGGTACTTCTGAGAGGTTACCCTGAGGGCACAGGGAAAGTTGCCTTCCTGCGCAGGTTTATGAGAATACTAGCTAGCATTTAAAACGAGTGATCTTTTAAACATATAGGTTTAAATGAGCTTTTCTAATGGCACAGAAGAGTTCTCACTTCCTTTGCTCAATTCTGCCTTCACCCTGCCCTCTCAGCAAATTGATCCAGATTAAAAATAACTTGGCAAAAAAGGGAAAAAAAAAAAAAAGGAGGAGGAGGAGGAGGGGATGGGGAAGGAACAAAAAAAATGTAATTTGAGATGGATGAACTCATCCATTTCACTCTCAACTCTGGGAACACATAACTAACGGTGCGAACAGGTAGCAGAGGTCAGGAACTCTTTAAGCTGATGTTGCTGCCGGGGGAAAAAAAAAAAAAAAAAGTACTCTAAACCTGCCAAGATCCATACGTTATTTTCAGCGACAGTTCTATTTACTGGCTTCCTTTTGGTCAATGTTTTTTGCACGATGAAGCAAAGACCAGAGCACTAAGGTGCATTCGTAAGGCAGAGCCAGTAATAAACGAGGCCAGTGAACACGCAAGCGCAGACGAAAGGTTTGAGCTTCTTCGGTGCAAACTCCCACCAGTCGTCTGCCGAGAGCCCGGCCTAACGCAGCGTGGAAGCTGGTACGTGCAAGAGCAGCCTGGCTTCCTACACTCTTAATTCACTCCCTTGAGAATGGGCATAAAGCACTCCCAAAATATTTTGCTGGCATCTAGATGCGTCCAGGTGTCATCGCTAGCATTATAAACCGATAGCAGGAACAGCAGCCGCAGAACGAGACGGTTTGCTTTTCCTCAGACGTAGCCCTAGCGTCCTAAGCATTTCACGTGTTCATTAATTGCTTTCCCGTATGAGGAACTCCTCATGCCCCAGCGTTAACGCCCAGTTTCTGATTGCCAGGGTCAGTTTTGTATACTAACAAGCTCCAGCAGCTATAATTGAAAGCCTCAGCTTAGAGATTTTGTACAGCGTTTTTTTTAAAGGGACTGATAAGAAGGAAAGATAAATGTGACTTTATCTTTTTCATTTTTAGCTAGGCTGAGACATATGACTACAGAAGGAAATGACTAGGGAAGGACTAGGACAGAAAGCCAAAGCTTGCTAAAAATTAGACGATAACTATCTCCTCCATAAAAAGATTTTACGGAGGGAACTACCTACAAATTGCATCCGCCTGTTGCCCATGCCTTCTGCTGCCTAATTTATTAATAGAACTCACCGCATGGGGATTCGATTTGTGAATAAATGTGGAAAAAAAAAAAAAAAACCAAAGCTGCTGGCAGATAGCATACAAGCTGCTCAAAACAAATGGCACAGGCTCACTTTTCCCTCAAAAAAACCCAAAACACGTACAGACACACAAGTCTCGTCGTACAGCCGGCAGTGAGTTCGGTTCACTGCCGTGTACGTATTCTTTTTGTCGGATCGAATCTTGCACAGCCAAAGCTGGAGCCCAGGTTTTATAAAGAATAGATACGTAACACCGAATAAAGAATCCCAGTGATTCCGCAGCAAACAAGGGGGTGGGTTACAGGGATTTCTCTCCGATTACTTGCCAGCTTTCCAATTTTGTTATCTTCTCATACTGCTCCTGCAGCAGCTCTTCCTCTTTAAAATAAATTAAGGAAGAACCTGCTGTTATTTACACCCCTGAATGCTAATACTCATGGATCTCAAGAGAGACCGTGACAAACCTGGAAGGATCTCCAAAGAGCTCTTCAGTGGCAGCGTGGCACATTGTCAAGAGCGGGAAGGCTGGCCAGCTGGCAAAAAAACAGTTTTAAATGTACTTGGCCAGGCCAGGCGTGTAAAAACAAGATGCTTTGTCAGCCAGCGTAGTGGGCACTTATGTTCATAACAAGTCCTTTTTTGCCGAGTTTTCTAAGAACGAATCCTTCTTAATGTTGATACCCAAGCGCTCTGAGGAACGGAGATGGCCAGCAGATCGAAAACTAAGATGAAAAGAAACAAATCCCTTTGGTTTGCTGCTTATTTTTCAAACGGCGGTCAGTGCCAAACGTGACTGCTAGCTCCGCTCCAGTTACATCTAGGAGGCATCGCACCAGCTGTGATTCAGCAGTTGGGAACACTGCCAGCAACGCACACAATCTTTGCTCGGTAAAGTTGGTTTTTAGTGAGCGAGGAGCCAGTCGCATCAGACCAAGGGTGGTTCCCTGTACCTACCGCCCCAGGCTTGGTATTAGTCACAAGAACAATATTAAATGTTGGTATTTTTACATCCATCTCTTCTGTTTCACTTTTAGCTCATCTTCTACCAATCTCCAAGTTCCTTCCACGTCCTATATGGAAGCTCCATCCTTCCAAGCCTTAAACTAGGTTTCATCGCAATTAAAGCCTTGTTTAGCTGCATTAAGGTTAAATCTCAAGCTAGCCGGTAAATGCGGGGCAAATGCAGAACTACTGCTTTATACTCGGGCAGTGGCCCAGGCCAGGCTGCTTCCCCCAGGGAGGACTGAAGCACACACAAGCCTCTTTGAAGAGCACGGTCGTGTTACATGCAGCCAAATGGTGCCAGCCTGAATGTGGCATTTTGTGCAAATGCAATATATTAATTTGCACTTTTGTAATCCATCTCTATACAGCTCCATGTCTCGGGGAGGAGAAAGAGGGGGAAGGGAATTTAGTGCACTGTGGAATCGTCTGTGATTATTTATGGGACAGCAATAGCGCAAGGTTTGCACGCAAACTGCTCTGCCAACCTGCCTCAAACTGAACAATTCATTGGGTGAGGCGCAGGAGGTTACACAATTTATGGGCTCTAAATTATCCAGTTAGCGCAAAGGGATGAGGAAGCGAGGGAAGAAACTCATAACTATCGTCTAAGCTCATTGACTACTTGGGAACCTTTCTTCATAGAAAACAGAGCCAGAGCTGTCAGTTTTGAAGCTCATCAGCCATCTCCTGCTTCCATACTCCTGCTTCCAACCTCTGAAATATGTTTTCTTTAAATACCCTGAGTTTTTTGCCTGCTTCTCCCCCCCCCCCCAAAAAAAAAAAAAAAAAATATTCCCTGCAACAGATCCCCCACACAGCTCTTAGACTGCTGAAGCTGAATTCAAGACTTCCTGACCTGGGAGCTGAAGCATTCAGATTGAACTGAGACATGAAGTACAAAAGCAAGAGAAACACTGGCTGGCTCAAACTTCTGTATGAGGCTCCACGAATAGAAAAAGCAGCAAAACACGTATGGTGACTAGATGAAACAAAGAGCGGTGAACCACCCACTTCACCTGAAAGTTTGTGGACCAAACGCTTGGGCCTGTCATGGCAGAGACCCTGGCCATACATCTGACTGCCGTGACTTTATCCAACGTTGTAGTTCTGTTATCTTTGAAATCATAGGAAATGCGGGTTGGTAGAGATGTTTGGATATCTCTAGGCCAACCTCCTGCCCACAGCAGGACTACCATCAACACGAGATCAGGTTAGCCATCGCCTTGTCTAGCTGAGTCTTGAAGACCGCTGTGCCAGTGCTGCAGGACCATCCTAGCAAAGAAAACGTTGCAAAGCTGCAGAAACGCTTTCAGTGTGGGAGGCAGAACAAGAACTGAGGGGCGTTAGCTGAGGGTACAGTGCCAAAGGAGCGCCAACCAACTCTAGGGCCAATGCGTCCGGTAGAAATAGGGAAAGGCCTTCCAAGAAGAGCAGTAGGCAGACAGGAGGAGGACGAGGAAGAGAAGGAAGAACTGGCCCTTCCAGTCAGGTTGGAAATGTGCAGCACAAGCTCCAGGAAAAGGTGCGGCCAAGTGGCAAAGTGAATTTGCTGAAGACTGTTTTCAACAGCCAGGTCTGTCGAACCCAATTGCCCCCTTCCTACACTTATTTTAGTTGTATTCCAAGGCTGCAAGACATCATTTCGGAGAATGTTTCATCAAAGCCATGCAACATTTTATCAACTGCACAAAAATAGATGGATTGCAAAATATTTGTTGATTGCACAAGATATATAGCAGATGGCAAGTTCCCTCTCTCAACGTGTGCAAGGCTGTCTGCCTCGCACTTGAATGTAGATACAAGACCTCAATACAGCTTATGAGGAGGGTAAAAACAACTCAGATTTCAAGGATCCAAAGACTGAATCTGAATTTAAGCAGTTGCGTGGCCGTAAATAGGCAATATCCTGCCTTCATACAGCATGCCTCCAATTAATCCCAAATACTCACTGTACTACCCCCAGCTCTGTGATCATCAAAAATATCTGTGTCTCATTTAAATCATTCTATAGAACTACTTGAAGAGATCCAGTTGCACACTGCCACTGTAAAAACAGCTGACAAAGAATGTGTGTAGGTAGGAGTGTGCGTATGTATGTAGGAGTATGAGTATGTTCACACAACGAGCAAGTAAACAAGGATGGAAACTTAGTACACCTAATTGCAGAACAGTAACAGTTACTCAACTTTAGGAACGTTCCTTGCTTTGTTTAGGATGCTCAAGTGAGGAATGCAACAAAATACAGTCAAATATATAAAGTGGAAACGTGACCAATCAAGTTGGACAGTTATTTAACCAACATCTCAGTTTAATGCTTATAAATCTGTAGCATACTACACTTAAAAAACCCAACAGCCACAAAAAACAAGGTTCTGGTCCGGTTCAAATATAACTCTGCCTTCAGGAGGTGGTGACAAAAACTGAATCGATGAAGCAAAGGACTATCATCAAGAGTACAGTGCAGAGTATTAAGGAAATAACTGAGTTAAATAAATTGACTGCGTTCTAGTTTTCTCCATGCTGAGTGACCTATGGCCCTTTATGGTTTTTATTTGCTTTTCACTGTACCCTGTTACGTAACTGTTCCCACCAACACATAAATTTTCAAGGTGAACAAAAGCTCTAGTGATTACATTCATCTTGGTCACTAAGGTGAATTTTTCACTAACTTCTGCTTACTGGGTTTTATATTTTTAATCACATAAACTATTAAGCCTGTTGTAGTTAAGCTGATCGATTTAGCTTCTGAATGGCTGTACTTTCCAACTTTTGACAGGATAACTACAGACCTTAAAATGGATTAAGGCTGGAAAGGAGAAACGCTTTGCTGTTGTTTCTCCTTCCCCTTTGCAGGCCAAACCACCCTTATTTTGCAATTAGGGAATCTAGAACTGGTTTTTAATCTCAATAAGCATCTCTTTGCCCCCACGGATATTCTCAAAAAGGAGATCTGTCTTTTCAGAATACGTCCTGCATTAAAAGGACGGAAACTCCATTATCTGAAGTTATTTTCAGCAACAGCTATGAAGCAATCTGACCTGCAGTGTTTATACCTCGCTTCCAGAGGCAGGAGCACGCGCAGACACAATTGCTCCTCTCTATAGTGTGAATTTGCTCATGACATTTTCCTGGTCGGATCTTTCTTCAGCAGCGAAAGCTACTGCTGGAAATAACCACAGTCTATGGGATCCAGCTGGTTTTCACAGCCCTGTGCTTACGAAAACGTGCAAAACACCAACAGATCCTCAGTGGCATTCAGTCTGTAATCCTAGTAAAGTAAGGAGATTTACAGAAGCTAAATCCTAAGGTTTTCATTAGACTGTGAAAGCATGTCCAATTTTAATATTTGTGAATGCGGGTGAATGCAGGTTATAATTTGTTCGTAGCATAGCTAATACAAACGTTGATCTAAATTTGTGTAGAATACACAAAGTTAACAAGTCTGAATGGTTTTTGGTCTCTCAAAAGTTTACTCTGGGACCTCTTTCATTCTATCCCAAAATAGCAAGAGAATTACATCTTCATAGTCATACAATCTAAAAGTTCATTGAGCATAATCTTGTGACCTCCAAAATTTTAATAGCATTTTACCTCCCTCATACAGTACACAACTGTCTGTTTATTATGAATTCTTTCCCCGCCTGATTTTCTCTGAATTATCAGGATCTGGATCCAGCCACTGGCAGAGAGGAGATGCAATATACCTAAGGTAACGTCTGAGCTGACGGTTCCGACTTTTCCAGTATCTGTAAGTTCTTGCATTGGCAAAGCATGACTCCATCTAACAAGTCTCTTCATCAGAAAATACTTCTCTCAGTGTCAAAAATTTAAAATAACGATCAAAATATAGTTAGAACTAGCAAATATTAGATGTTTAATTTCTCAGAAATCTGTAACTTGCTTATCTGTTCTTTAAAAAAAAAAAAAAAAAGTGTGTTTCATACGAAGATCTATTCCCCTGGTGATTTCAGACTTCAGAAAAATGCTTTGGAATGAGAAGCTGCTCTTGGCCTTAAGTTTGAAGTGCCCTTAAGAGTTTATTATATAAGTTACTTCAAAAATGTATACTATCGCTTTAGTATTTTCTACATAGTAGGATTCACCTGCCTTATATCATTAACTAAGTTTTATGATATCTGACTGTTTTAAAATTAGGAAACAAAAGAGATTTACGATGTTTTGGGGGGAAAAAAGTTTTTGCAAATCCCCAAGTTTGCTTTTGAGATAGACTACCGAAAAAAAACCCTCTAATCCATAACGCTGATGAGATTTCTTCTAAGTCTTCCTGGGAAGAATTCTGCAGTGGAGTCTTAGACTTAATATTCAATTAGGGCAGAAAATACTCCTTTGCTCATAAGACATGCTTTACTTCCTGCAAGAATCCAATAAAAGTGCCGTTTGTCACCTGGATTACTCAAACATTGCAAAGAAATGCATGTGAAAACATCCACTCCATAAATAAATTCAAGCATATAAACCAAGGGTAAATAATTAAGCTAATCTATAACATTTCATCAGTCTCAGGCATGAAACTGCAAAAATATATACCACTGCAAGAAAGTAAAACCTTTCTTTCAGCTAGCCCTTGAATGCTCAGAAATGAGAGAAAGCAAAAGTTGTGAAACCACTTCAAAAATTTCTTTTTCCGGAGTCCTCACACTCATCAAGACTATTCTCCACGAAAATACAGCACTGAAGTTTGTTCTCTGTGCTGGGGACAGCACTTCGGTGCTCCCCCCTGCAACCAGTTCTCAGCACTGCCTTACCTTTTATATCTCTGTTCATTAACAGAAAAACAGACAGCATGAGCAACATGCATGTTCTCCATGTAGAGCAACGCTGTCAGAGAAGCATCAACAGAGCAGCTCCAACATTTATTATAGAAGTAGTCTGCTTCAGTGCCTGCTCTGGTTAGCAGGAGGGACTAAGTGACAGGTATACCTGATGAGTGCTAATTGCTAAATCAAATATTTCTACTTAAAGCATCTTGCCATTGGTTTCCAATTGCACATTCACCCCTCAAAAATAAGACTGGTAGCAAACCAGATTTAAATACTAGAGGAAGAAAAAAGTCCTGAGGGAGGGCAGCCTCTCGTAAGAAAAAGAACATGACAAACACCATAAAACAAGTTTATCTTCATACCAAGCCACGGCGCTAAACTAATAAATTTATTTTCTACTAACAACACCGCCAGCTACAAATCTGTGATTGGAAAGGCGGCAATGGAAACCTGCAGATAATCTGATGTTGTGGGACAGAGTGACCATTGCTCCATATGGAGCAACGTTACCTTGGTGGGGTAGGAAGGGCACGAGAAGGGCAGCTCTCCAGCTCACTCTGCTTCCAGCCTAGCAGATTTGCAACCAATTGAAACTTCACGCCAAAGAGCTTTACAGAAATGCCCAGAGCGGGCAAACAGAGCTAAAAGGATGTAGAGAAGAGGCTGGGAGCCATAGACATTTTAAGAGAAACTCAGCAAGGCACAGAGATACCGGAGGATAAGACCATCGTGCAAAAACAAGATGGGCGGTTCAAGAGTAAAGAATGGGCTGGCAGGCAGGAGTAGTGAAAATTTTTAGCAGATGAAGGAAAATGCAGGCTGAAGTGCAATGATTTCAGGATATTTTTTAGGCAGGTGGTTAAAGAAAAGCAAAGCAAAGTACTTTATGGCCAGTGTGTTCATCTGCCTTCAAGCAGGACATATAAAGGCTCCATCATCAGCGTACAGGGAACTTTAAAAATCATTGTAAAAATCTTCACTGAAGGAGTCAAACTGCAAGTTACAGAGCCAGAACCAAACTTCCCAAAGTTTGGAGCACTAATATTTGTGAATGTTTCTCACTGAAAATGTTTCTAAGGGTGCTTAGAGGAAAGGATTCATTTTTCTTCTATTAACAGTAATCCCAAGGATATAAGAATTACTTTATACTACTTGTATGAATGATCTCAAAACCAGGAACATCTCTGTTCCATCAGAAAACATTAATAAGATTTGACACGCTTCAGATAAGCTTGGTCCACCGAAGCTTACGAAAGTCACATAAACTTCCCCATTCTAGCCATATTAGGTCTTACATAGAGTTTTTTTTGTTTGTTTTGTTTTAAGACAACTGACTGATTGAAATTCAAAGACGGCAAATACAGAAAGCAATGAAGGTTATCTATCGAAGCAGAATGAATGGACACTCTCTAAATCCAGTCCAGAGAGAGACACTGTGAAGAACCAGAGGGACTTTAAATTCTGGAAAAGATACACCTTCTACAGAGCTCTCCTTTGCTTCTGTTGAAACAATGAAATATTAATGCCAATTCATTACACATCAATGCACTTGTATACTCCCCTGTTATCAAGTGCCCAAATGAAAACAGTCTGTTCTGAGTAATTTACTCCCAAATCATCAGCAAGCTCTTTTCTGCAAATCCTAGAGGAGACCTTCACCGTTTGTCAAATCAAATCCATGACTGACAGTTTTTACTTTTTAGAAAACACGTTCTCTCTTTCAAGTTTCAGAAAGGTACTGGCATATGTATTTTTGACGTGCTATAAAAACTTGACATTTAGAAGAGATATAACTGTGATAGCGATCAAGTAAAAATATATGAAGACTATAAAACAAGACGAAAAGTTTCAGGTTGGTGGGCTGAATCTAGCACGCAAGACCAATTCATTCAACCTTCAGTTGGCAGGCTCTGCTCCTGTCTCTCCAGGAAGCCCCCAGGTACAGATGGGGCAACGTCCCACGGGCCAGATGAACCCTCTTGGCAGCCCACTTGCTGCCATTTCAGTGCCTAGGCTCTCCTGCCTCAGCCCATCATGTGTGGACTGCTTCCACTCAAAAGCTTTTCTATTTTAACCCCGAGCTAAAGACCATGTGAAACAACAGCTCCTTAAAGCAAACACAAATTTTGACTGAAGCGGTGACGATCCTGATTATTCTATGATTACTCACTGATTACCAGTTTCTAATACCCTTACCTGTACTGAACGTCAGACGACGGCTCACTGCACTGTCCCCAGCAAGGGAAGGAAAAGTTACATCTAATGATAGTTCAAAAAAAACGTATTTATACGACCATATTCTTTGGTATACCTGAAACATGAAATTGCATTTCTAAAATAATTCACTCTGGTTTTCTGCTGGGGTTCCTTGTTAAGAGAAGTCAAAATGCCTCAGAAATCTCTGTTCTCCCTTCACACTCACATTCTCTTTCTCTCTCTGCACAGGAAGGAAGGATTATAAATGTACCGGCTGACTGATGTTACCGTAATAATCCATTACTGGGGAAAAAACAATTTTAAAACAAGAGTCACTGACTACATGACTACCTAATGAAAAACAACAACAGTTCTGTGATTCCAGAATTGGTTTTTTTTAATTGAACATGAGTTTTTTTCCATTTGCTCAGTAATGTACTCATTCTAATGTACTCACTATAACCTTAATTTTTTCCCCATTTGTTACTAATGGAATATAATTATTTCCAGTCTCAAGACACTCGGCAGAAAACTCCTCTTTTTAAGGCTAGGGAAAAAAAAAAATCTAAAAATATACACCATTATTGTACTGGTGACTGCAGAGATACACTGGCGGAAGGTGGAGAGTCAGCATTTAGAAGGGGAAGTTTTCAAAGACCAAGAGGAAAACTAGACTAACAGAGTAACTATGACAAAACGTACTGTGGCAGCAGGACCCCAACTGGCCTTGGTATAACCACAGTTCCAGGCAAGCCATTGAGTCTGCATAGGTACACTCTACATGCCTAATACAGGTACTCCTTTGCTATAATCTCTTAAAATACTATGAAATCAAAGGAAACATATTAAATGTAAACTATTAGCTTCAAACTCCCCAGCTTAGCTCATAGCTTGATTTGCAATAGCTACTGCTAAAAAAAGAGGTTTTAGGATTTGCTAACACATTACAGAGCAAAAAAACCACCAAACTGAAAACTCTTTCCTGTCAGAAAATGAAGAAAAATTGAAAGCAGGATGCAATGCCTTTAGTATTGCATGCATAGGCAACACATGCAAAGCTCTTATAGATTCACATGAATTATAAAAATTAAAAAGAAATGCAGCATTCAGCAGTGATGGAGCTACACATCTCTTTCAGGCAGGTAAGACCAGATTGTATAAGGCAACCAGCAGTAAAGATCTCCTTGTAAGATGAAAACAGGCATTACAAAAAATAAAGACAAGCCCTTTGTCTGATTTGTCCTAAAAATGTAACAGGATGGTTGATCATTTATAGTCTTTGAATTTTATTCTTTTTCAGCTTCTATTCTGCAGGTATTATCTAATTCTAGTATTTAATTAGGGAAATAAAAATCAACCAATTGACTTTGCAGTAGGTGGGATGTGAATATAATTTTAACGTAACAGCTAGAAAGGTTGACTGTATGTTTGACTTCTATCCCCTCAGATTTTCCAACCTTAATGTAACGAGAGCTGTCAATCCATATATGAAGACACAACATAAGCAAAAATTGCATTCATCACAGAATGCATCTTTGTGTCCAACGATGGATAGAAGTTTAAGTACATGAAGGGCCTGGTAGTGAAAAAAACACACTGACTTGATTTGGATGCAGTGAATTCAGTAATAGGTAAAATGTTTCAGCACATACGCAGCTAAATGAGATTACACGTTTTACAAAGTAAAGCTTACCTGCCCATTTCTTCCCAGTTCCATTTCCACTATTGCAACAGGAGTATTTATCTGATCGATATGTCTTGACTGTGACTTCAAATCCACTCTCCAGTTCATGTTTTTCAAGACATTATCCCACCGGCTTTGATTGATCAGGCTCTCTCGAATCTTTATTCGGTGGTTTTTCCAAAATTTTGCAATGACTGCAGCTTGATCTGATGTGATGCCACCTTGTTTTTTGGTTTGGGCAGTGAGAAAAGCCTCCAGCTGATTCAAATCCATGTCTGCTGAAGCAATTGACTGGAGGAAAAACAGGAGGAGAAAAAGGGAAAAGCTTGCTCAAGAGTATTCTTCAACAGTCAAAGCTGAACACTCTACCAAAAGGTCATATCTTAGGGTTTCACAAATATCAGGTTTTAAAAGGATAGTGCAAGGAAATCTTGGTTATGGAAGTAACCCAACAACTTTCATTACACTTCACTTTGCAAGTACCTAGCACTTTGCCCAGCTTGCTGCCCCGGGGCAGCTGGAGGGGAATAGTTTGGGAATGGCGAAGAGGAACCTGGGAGTGCCTCCGGGTATGGAGCACCTCTACGGGACAACCAGGCAGCTTTTCCCCGTCTGTCCCATTCTCCCAGTATCACAGATCATGGTGTCTCCCCTGCCAGGTAAGCAGCCCCTGGGCATTACTCCTCCTCGTGTTGTGATAGCAATGATCCTTTCAAAACCCATTTTTACAGAAATCCACTCTTCCACCTCTCTTTCTAAAGTTGATAATAAGCCTTAAGTTTGCATCGCCTAACGGGCAATGGCTGCTTGAACATGCTGGGGAAGAGGGGGGCAGAACGTGAAAAGAGGAACCTGTGGTTAAATTTACCCATTGCAATTTCAAGCAACTTTTGTTTCATTTTCACCAAAACCAGATGCAATCCATCCTTAACAACAAACCAAAATGAAGATAACACTGGGACTCTCGGGATTTGTCTCAATTTAATTCTCATTGACATTATACTCCTGCCGCTGCACGCCGTACCCTACTGGTACAAAACCCCGAAGACGCCAGGCTCGTCGGTGTGAAATTCCCCTGGCCCAGGACCTTCACCAGGACAAAACACGCCTGCGCCTTTTTAAACTGCTGCTCAAAACCGAAGCTAGCGTTCGCACAAAAACTAAACAGTGTTCACAGAAATAAAACCACTTCGCTTGCAGAGCCTAGTGTTAGCAGGGATGATGGCACTGCGTGGGTTTGGGCCAGGCACGCACCGCGTGCTTCTGATTCCCCGTCTGTAACGCAGGGCGTTGTTAGCTGAACTCACAGGCGCGCTGAGCGTTTGCGTTTCATACGCTTGCCGAAGACAGGCGATCTGCTCCTTTTCCCTGTCTCTCCTGCGATAACCCGCGCTTGCCAGGGGAGTTAGCGACAGGCAGGCTGCACGACTTTCCTCCAGACCACACAGATGGCAAACCGCACGGATCTTAGTCACATCAAGAGTGGCTGGAACTAAAATAACTGATTTTAAAAACAACAACAAGGCGAACCAGCCCTACAAAATGAGCTCGCTCAGCACGCAAGGACCAGAGAGCAGCAGCAGCAGCAGCAGCAGGTTGCTGCTCTAAAGCGAGCAAAGCAACAACCTGCGCTCAATGTGCAAGTGGAGACACCACATCCTTCCCAGCCTGCGCGCGCGCAAGAGAAAAACAAACCCAGCCCTCCCCAAAACGGGACACAACGCGCGATCTTCAACAGCGCTCTCTGCCCTTATCACCCTGCGCAGGAGACCTTTCTCCAGCAACTTTTGTCATGTTCTTGTCTGGTTTTTTGGTCTAGCGTACCACTCGCGTTTGCAAGTGAAATGTAAAACCTCTGTGTGTTCACGCATGACCAGCCCCCTAATGAGTTTGCTGTCAAAATGCCACACAAAGATGTTTTGCCACTCAAAACAGAGGAAGGAAATCATATCATTCATGTCTCTTCCTCTTGCACAGAGATATATGCTTGCATGTGTACACTAAATATGGATCATTTAATACTGTAAATGCATACAGTTAAGAAACAGGGGAAGATGACAATTAGAGTGTATTTTGTGGAATATTTATCAGCGTTTATCCTTTAAACAATATAGCAATAAACTTCATTCAGACTAGAATCTCTCTCCGTTTGGAAATCAGACTGTTTCTTAAAAGCTTCTTTTTTTAAAAAAATGAATATACATTTTAACTTGAAGAGGGTACAATCAATGAGTTATACTTCAATATAACTGCACAAAGGTAACACCGACGACATATTTTCGTTACAGTTCCTCAGCAAAAAACACCACCTCTCAAGGCAGCCAAGTAACAAAACAACGGCACCTCATTTTCATATTATTTTTCATCTTTCCCTGGAAACATTTGATTGTGAGATAGGAAACCAGGTATAAGCTGCAAAGAATGAGAGAAAAATTAAGGTCTTTGCTCATCCCTCATTTCTTCCACTGTACAAAATCCTGTACAATCCACAACCATCGCTCTACTCCATCACTCACACGAATGGCAGCAGCTCAACTGGGGACTGGCTAAATCTTTTAATGTAACTTGGCTAAAAATTATTCCAGTCGCACTCTGCACAGTGTTGCAAACAACGCTCCTTTCCCGCGCCATCAGAACGCAGCAAACTACAGCCAATACACCTTATGGACGTTTCTAAGGATTAATTTAAATTTAAAACGTAAGCAGCTCTTCTGCGTTTTTAACTAGGTATAAATAAAACGTGTCCGATTACAGAGTCTCCCTTTCCTGCCTTCAAACTTTGGGGATTTAGGTTGCTCATTGACCACGACCAGGACCAGGACTAGCTGTCGTCTGGAGCGCCAGTGGGTCTCCTCCTACAGCAGTGGTGGAAACGGTTTCACTGTTGGCATAAACAACACGCACACATTTTAACATCATCGCTGGAAACTTCTCAGGACTTACGAGGGGTGGAAACCTATTTTATCCATCAACTCCTGCAGTAAAACCACTCTCAGCACCGGTTCAAGAGGGATATGTCTCACTCACTGCTTCGTTTACGTTCCTGCTACCGTTCCTTCAAGTGACTATGTTTCAAAACTCAAATCTGTAAGAAATCACAGAAAAAAATTTCCTCACGTTACATATCTTGAGATTTGTTAAAACATGCCTTTTTTTTGCTGGGAAGGACAGCTTACGGGAAGCCCACCCTACCCTCAGCAACCGGCTCCACCTTTCCTTCCAGAGGCTGGACAAGCGCTTTTAAACAACATGAAACGGCTGCGCTCGTACTGACGTTTCCTTGCCTTCATCTTCAAGAGAGATCCATTAGCTCTTAAAATGTAATTCAGCCAATAAAAATATGACTTCAAATACTATTTCTTTAATGGAACAATATTTGATAATCTGGAGAGTTTTGTATTTGCTTAATTAGGCCCATTAGACACGGGCCTCGGTACACAGAACAGGAAAGCAGACTTAAATTCATTATCTTTTCTGAGAAATAGAGCCTGGCAAGCATGCAATACCAGTGAGAGACAACAACGGATGAAATCCACTGGGAAGAAAAAAGCACTTCATTTCCAGAAATAAAACATTACTTGTCAAGCAACATGGACGCGCTCCAAGAGCTTGCCATGCCAGCGCGCGTGGGCATTTTCTCCAGCTGACCCTCAAAACCGCGGACCGCTGCCAGTCTGTAGCACAAAGAAACGAAAAGCTCGCAGAACACCAACAGTTCGGTGCCCTGTGCTGTAATAATGAACTTGCCTCTTTGGGCTTTTTGTAGGCGGGGTGAGAAGCTATTCTGGTGTCACACGCATTGCAATTCAGCTGCGCTCCGAAATATAACCTTGAAAACCTTTTATCAGACACTTTTGAGCACGTGCACAGAGAGCAGGGACCTGCTGCGGCCAGCAGTAACGTGGAGCAGCTCTGTGTGAAAACCCTTACTGCACAGTACGGTAAACCCTTACCGGATTTGGGGCACTACTGGCTTTTGGGGTGTCTTTGCTGGGTGCAGCTTCGGGGCGCGCAGCTTCTTTCTCCTTCTTTACAAAGGAAAGCCACGCCGGAGAAAGCAACGTCAAGCAGTTCTCGTCATCTTTGGGCACAACGGTCCCCTGGGCCCTAGTGACGTTAAGCTACTCATCCAAGTTAGGGTGTGCACATCCTAGTGCTTGAGTGCACATCCTAGTAGCTTGAGTCAGGGGCAAGATGAGAACATCTCTGCAGCCCTGTGGTTTCTGACTCTCCTTTTTAAGTATGTAGGAACCAGATTGTCTCCCAAGGGCTGCTGATGTACCCAGTTCCATAATAACTGAGCTGTTCCCATAGATGTTCCCTGGATATTAGGCCAGCAGACTTTCCCACGTTGCTGGAGACAGTGGAGGTTTTTAACTACTTGGCAGGTTGGGCCTCACAGACACTATTTCTTAGACTCTAAGAGCTCTCCTGAGAATTGGAATTAAGACAAAATTAGACGTGACAGCCTGCTGCTCTGCATTTGAAAACAGTGATCCATCCTTTGGAAAACAACACAAAACTAAACGGTCCCCTTCCCCCCCCCAAATTCAAATAGTTCAGGAATCACAAGTGACCTTAACAATACATTTATATCAAAGCAGAAAGATTTTAACTAATCTTTTAGCCTTCATCTAATCCATGGGAGATCTCAGGAATGTCTTTTATTCAAGTTCCATACTGTCTCTCCCCATATTATTTTATTCTGCTTCTTATTGAGCTGTCCCACACATGGTTAGAAGTGGAGATGAAACAGCTTATAGAAAAGAGCTAACTGTCGATCATCATAAGAGCAATGATATATATTTTGTTTAAAAGTCTGTAATTTTAAATTTGTTCTGGTGCGTACAATCTTCTGCAACATCTAGGTGTTATTCAGAGCCACTTGGTTCATTGCAGAGGAGACACTACCGAGGTCAAGGAACATTCAGTGGATTTGGAAATTTTTTTTATGTTCAGGTTATTCTGACTTTTCTTAAGCTTTCTTCTTGGCCAGGAGTATTCGCAACACAATGCGGCAAAAGAGTTACTTAACTCCTGCTGCAGATGGGAAAAATGGGAGCATTATAAAATTTCAGGCAAAATTACATCCTTCCTACATTTCTAATCTTATTAAGCTTGATTTCACATAGACTTGCCAAATGTGCATGTGGAAGATAAAACTCTTCCCAGTAGATCGTTTCCACTCTTCCATTTTCTCTCCCAGGTTCCCACCAAGTAAACCCTCCCCAGAAAGCCCTATCTTATTTTTTGCATATAAGCTGACAAAAAAAGCACTGTTCTCTACTAAAGTTGCTTTTTTGTTTGAACATGAAGTTCAGTAACAGTTGTTTGGGGTGGGAGGGAGGAGGAAGGGGTGATATATATAGCCATTTTGGCCTAGCTTACAATTGAACATGGAAGAGATCTCAGTATTAATTTTTAAAGGCTTCCGAAGTGACCGCATTTTTTCTCCAGCCTGCCTCTGCCATTAGTCTGTACGTCTGCCAGAAATGACAATTTTGAACTCCCAATTTCATGACACACCACTTCCTAAGTTATTTGCAAGAGGTGTCATTTTTCTGTGGTACGAAGACTCATTTGATGACAAAAAAGGACGAAAAAACAGCCAGCCAGCAGATGAACCACAACCTGAGACATTATCCTGTGGTCAGATAGTACTTCCTGCAGTACTACTGTGCTGAGCTCCCCCCACCCCCCCCCAAAAAAAAAAAAAAAAAAGAAAATGAACCATCTTTAGCTGAGGGAAAACTGAGAATCACATAGACTACTCTGTCTGGACCCATTTACAGGCTCTCCCTGTGCTTTATACCACTTACAGCATAAGAATAAAAACAAGAAACGAGCCCACCCGCTAATAACGTTAGTCATAGCTAGATCGCTAAATGATGCCTGCATACTTGGTTTATGAATAGAAGATAAAAGCTGGGATTTTAAGCAATAAACATCAAAAACAAGCACCACCCCTTTACCGCGCAGTAGCTTCCAAACTACTTACGTGATTTAAAAATAGACAGGAGAAGAGATATATAAGAAAAAAGGCAATGGAAAGCGCTTCTCTCAGACGACACAGATAGGCTGTGGACAGGCTAGAGAGAGATAGTGTAGAGAATTGAAAAAATAAGGAAATGTTCTATTAATAGAAGATATGCTTGCAACTGCAAGGGTCACACAGGAGGAAAAAATATAAATAAATTGTCCATCTTAGCCTGTACTCAACTGCATTACATAAAAAAGTGTCTTTTTAACAAGCTGTGCTATCAGATAGCTGTGCTATCCAAACTGGAGTAATTTTTTGCCACAGTTTAGAAAGTATTTTGTTTCTTGCCATTTGGGGTAGAAGCAATGGAATGTCACTCTCCCAGTAATTCTTAAAAATGTTGCTATCACAGAATCACAGAACAGGGGGTTGGCAGGGACCTCTGGAGATCACCTGGTCCAACCCCCCTGCTCAAGCAGGGTCACCTAGAGCACGTTGCCCAGGACCGTGTCCAGACGGCTGTGGAACACGTCCGAGGATGAAGACTCCACAACCCCTCTGGCCAACCTGGTCCAGTGCTCAGTCACCCTCACAGTCAAGAAGTTTTTCCTCAGGTTCAGACAGAACTTCCTGTGTTTCAGCTTGTGCCCGTTGCCTCTTGTCCTGTCGCTGGGCATCACGAAGAGTCTGGCCCCATCCTCTTGACATCCTCCCTTCAGATATTTATACACACTGATAAGATCCCCCTTCAGTCTTCTCCAGGCTGAACAGTCCCAGCTCCCTCAGCCTTTCCTCATATGAGAGATGCTCCAGTTCCTTCATCACCTTAGTGACCCTTTGCTGGACTCACTCCAGTAGCCCCGTCTCTCTCTCACACTGGGGAGCCCAGAGCTGGACCCAGCACTCCAGGTGTAGCCTCGCCAGGGCTGAGTAGAGGGAAAGGATCACCTCTCTTGATCTGCTCGCAACGCTCTTCCTAATGTGGTCCTATATACCATTGACCTTTGCTGCGAGGGTGCACTGCTGGCTCGTGTTCAACTCAGTGCCCCCCCAGACCTTCTCTGTAAAGCTGCTCTCCAGTTGGTCATTACCCAGCACGCACTGGTTCGAGGAGTTATTCTTCCCGAGGGGCAGGGCTCTGCACCTCCTTTTGCTGAATTTCATGAGGTTCCTCTCTGCCCACTTCTCCATCCTGTCGGGACCCCTCTAAATAGCAGCACAACCCTGCCAAGTGGTGTATCAGCCACGCCTCCCAGTTTCTGCAAACTTATAAACTGGCTGAGGGTGCACTCTGCCCCATCATCCAGGTCATAAATGAAGATGTTAAACAGTACTTGGCCTCAGTACTGACCCCTGGCCTCCAGCTGGACTTTGTGCCCACCGATCACAACTCTCTGAGCCCAACAATTCAGCCAGGTTTTCAAGCCACTTCACTGTCCACTTATCTAGCCCGTACTTGATCAGCTCGTCTGTGGCAGACAGCATTAAAAGCCCTACTAAATGCAAGATAAATAATTTCCACTGCTCTCCCCTCATCCACCAAGTCAGTCATCTCATCCTAGGCGGCTATCAGGTTGGTTAACTAGGATTTCCCGTTCACAAATCCCTACTACTCCCAATCACCTTCCTGCACTTCCATGTGTCTGGAAATGGTTTCCAGAATTAGTTACTCCATCACTTTTGCAGGCATCGAGGTGAGGCTGACTGGCCTGTACTTCCCAGATCCTCCTTCTTGCCCTTGTTGAAGACAGGGGTGACATTTGCTCCCTCCTAGTCCTCAGAAACCTCTTCTGATTGCCTTGACCTTTCAAAGATAATTGAGTGATCCTTGAATGTCAACCAACTTCTTGGATCTCCCCGCTCTCCGGGACCATATCGCATGAGATTCTTTTAAGCATGAGATTCTTTTTGGCCTGAAGAGGCCAAACTCTGCTTGTATACAGCTATGCTGTATACAAATTTGAAAGGGTCAACCTTTTTAACCTTTTTCTAAGGAACACGTGGTCCTGAACTATGCTTCAGCAGAACCAAAGTTATTTTAAGAGGGTACAAGTCTTTGCAGGTTATATTATTCAGTCTAAAATAGTTTCTTCTTCAGTCCTCCTGAAGGAATCAGATTCATAAATAAAAACTTTCAACAGATGGAAGCCGTCTCATGCAGTATTGCTAAAGAGAGAAAGAAAAATAAAAGACAGAGAGAAATTCAGATAGGGTAGAACAAATACCAGATGGTAAATGCAAAAATGTTCAAGGGGAGGGACTAAAAGCAGGAGAAGAGACAGCGACGGCCCCTGGAATTTGTGACATGACCTCTCCTTCCCTAAAGAGATCATGTGATTGGCCTTTTATCTCCTCCCTTTTTCTCTTGCAATAAAATAAACGAGAACTGTATTTATCAGGCTTCTGCAATCATTCTGGGAAAATTACTTATTGCCTTGGACTACTGCTTAATGTTTAATCTCATTTCACTTAGATTTAAAAATAGAAGTTGGATCAGCTTGTCCTTTAAGGGCATGTGGAAAAAGAGTTGTAGCCCTACTCTGAAAGCAGTAATGGCGCAAACATTAGCAGAGCTTGTTGTAGCACTTTGCAGATGGTGCTCTTTTAAGTAAAATCGGGCCAAGTACAAACTTACTTTATCATGAACCAAGCACAGCAAATAGAATTAGCATCATGAATTCCTTTCCACTTTTACCTGGTGTATCTTGATTGTTTGCATCTTAAAATGTAATTATTAAGTCAGCTAATTTCCACCTTGATTTACATTTGAATATCAGCTTGATTTTTATCAAGCATAAATGCTCCAGCAGCGAACAACATGAAATGCACTGAGTCACACCCCTCAACTGTATGCTGTCTTGCCATTTATCGCGATTTGAACAAAATCCTGGCTCCGAGCTCTGCTTTCCTTCCTTTCACAGCACCCTTGTATTTTATCTGCACCATTCTGGTAAATAGCTAGAGTTACGTTTTCCTACTGGGACGCAGAAAAGTCCCTGCACATGCAATCTGCCCCTGCCAGAGGCAGGGAACGAACAGCGGTAAAACACTGCAGCCCAAGGCCCGCTGCATTAGCCCGCAGCTCCACTGACACCCTGCACAGCAGCGAAGACATCAGCAAGCAAAGGAGACACGTTTACAAACTCTCAGTTTCAAGGGAAACAGAAGCAGACAAGGGTGCTTTACCACTCATTCATCAGGTATTTTGACAACTCACGTTACATGCTGACAGGTTTGCCAGGTGAGAGGTAAGCTTCTTGCGTCAGCACAGCACCCAGCAGGTCTTCTTTCGCGCATTTATAAAGTGGTTTTCCTCCTGTCAATTCCGTGAAACACAAAACACGCTCCCTTAACCAGTGGCAGCCCTAGCAGTCATTAACAGCTCAGCCTTTATGAGGACAAAGGAGCATTAGGTCAAACTCTTCCCCGTAGGAATCGCAACTACTCTGTACAAGGTCCCCATGTAGCCTGGGGCGCACCACGTGCACCCAAGCTGGGGAGCTCGCAAGAAACCATTCCAGGTATGAGCATCAGCTCACCTTCCCATAAAGATTTAAGTACCGTTTGCTCTACCAAATATGCTCTTCGAACTAAATCTAATAAACGTTTTGGGGAAAAAAGGCTAAAAACTTAACGAAGCCACCAAAATACTGAAGTGAAAGTATTCTCCCATGGAAGTAAATACTTACCGACCACTCTACCTCAGCGGGAATTCTCTATTTATACCCGGTTAGGCCCCCGACCAAGTCATCACCTTGCAGAGCTGGCCAAACAGCCGGTTTTTGCAGCGAGGCCCACTGCAGCCGTGTCTCCGCAGGCCACTCGCAGGGCTCTCTGGAGCCGCGCACGCACGACGGCGCTTTGCAGAGCTTGCGGGTACGCACAAGACTGATCCAAACAGTTTGGTGGGGCTGGGCAAAATCTGGTTTCAGATGTCACCGTTGTAAGCCTTCCCTGTGTTGAAATTTCAACACACAAACACTCCAAGCCGGTGCAGTCCATGCCGCCAAAAAGCTTTCAATTAACTTTTCCCATGGCTTTCCTTTGGTTTCTAGTCAAACTGGGGCTATTCACAGTCAATGAACCCTTTCCCATTTGCCCATGCGAGCTAGACAATTTTCTCTGGCACTTACTCATCATTGCCAGACTTTTTAATAGGTTTACTGACACAACGAACATCATAAAAGAAATCCTGTGAACAGAAGCACTCTCCCCGCTGAGAAAAGAGCAAGCGGCGTTCTTCTAACCTTGCTCGTGACAGCCCAGAGCCAGATCTTTGTCTCTCTTTTGCTCATACGGGAGACTACGCAGTGGCTGCATGGGTACTGGTCACATAAAAGGAGACGTGTCCAGCACCTGATGGAAGAAGAGCCATTCTGCAAATTTGCAACAGGTGCGCATGCTTTCCGGCTTCTTCCAGTATAGGTCCCAAAAGGTTTGAGGTGCAGCATAACGGGCGCTAGTCTCTTGAGGACCCATCCATAAATCATGGCTCAGACTACCCATGCATCTCACGCAACCCTGGAAAGCGGCCCATAGGTCCACACCGCAATGGGATGCATATGCAAAGGCAGGTAACGTAAAGAAGGAGGAGTCAAACAACAGATCCTTACTCTCAATGCCTGACACTGATGGGTCTGCCGTTTCGAGAAGCCAAACGGTACAAATTTAAGCAAAACTCCAACCGGCATCAGACCCACAGCTTGTCGTCTTCATTCTAGACAAGGCATGAAAGCTAAACGTGTCACTGAACTGTGTTGGAAGAAATTTCACCCTGAAAACATGAAAGGGCACTAATTTATGGCTCCTCGCTTTTCTTATTTTTTGCACATGTGCACACAATTTGTGAATACGTATTGCGTCCACCACGTGAACATTTGACAGTCTACTTTACTAAAATAACGGCACACTGCCTGAATGTGCCTTTTCTGCTTTGCAGGAAAAGGGAGTGGTACATACTTGGTTCACTTCAAAAAAACGTTAAGAACGGAGTTTAATGAAAAATACAAAAGAAATTACAACTAACTCAAACCTGTAAAACATTTGCACCATCTCAGACCTGTGTAAAACTAAAGGGTATTTATATAAACAGCTTGTTAGAACAGAACATAAACTACACTTAGACCAGAAATGGCAAAAAAAAAAAAAAAAAAAAAAAAAGAGAGAGACGACTATGAAAAATTCACACATCAGACGTGACAGTCTGAAAAGAGACAGCAAAGTCATACGTAAACCTCAGACTCAAAGTAAAAATGTCTGCTGCTAACTTGTCTGTTACAAAGATTCAACTTCAGTGTCTGCATTTATCTTAAGAACATGTTTTATCATCTTGACATCGCAGTTTATACAGACTGCACAGAAGGGGGGAAAAAAAAAAAACCAACTACCCACCAAAGCTGAGGTAAGAATCTTTTGGTAGAGATCCAAAAACATCTCCACAGGAAGAAAAATTATAACCTTATTTGGAAAAATACAGAATTTAAGTCAAACTATATTTATACTGAAACTTTTTATTGTTAGAAGTGAAATATATGAAAAACAAGCTTTCAGAAATACCTTAACATACAAAATGAGAGAATTACAAATATATCTCTATCTCTATCTCTCTAAAAGGCTTACTTTAAGTCTAAAAGAGTGTTTGGCCAGGCTGAGTATTACTTCACATTTGCTCTGCGCTGTGTATTTCAGTGCTTCCTTCAACGAGATTCGGTTGTAATCTATTTTTATTTACATGAATTCACACATATAGCAGCATCGTTAATAAGTAAATACAGAAGATGCCAAAGAGTGAGAAGGCTAAAAAACCTATTCCAAGATCACTGTCACCTCTAGCCCTGAAGCGTGCAGTCCGTGAAGACAGCAAACAAACAGATCCAAAACTCCAAGGCGAGTGAAGGAGGAGGGAGCAGCAGACTTGCTGCACAACTCTGGGACTACTCAACGTTTTTCACGAGGCGGAGTACTCCGAATTACATCTTGGACTTTAAATAGGTGTTTGTGCACTACTCACCAAAGTGAAGGGTAAATTCCCCCTTGCTTTGCTCAAACAGTCCCATTTTAAAATCACCGGGTGGCTAGAAGCGCAGAACGACTGCAGAACGCAGAAACCACCTCTTCGTTCCTAGTCTGTCAAAACGAAAGAAGCCTGTGCTCTCTTTCTGCCTGTGGCTAAACCTTAGATTCCCAATTTAAAAAAAAAAAGCCTGAAGCTTGAAAATTCCGATACAAAACAAGTAACACTGGTAAATTTAGTTTTGATCATTTTGTCCAAGGTGAACTTAGGGTAAATTACAAGAACAACCAAAAAGCGCTCTTTGAAGAGGGAGTCATTTACATTTATTTTTCAGTTTCATTTCCTTGATGTCTATAGCTTTTTAGTTTTTCAGTCTTTCAGGAAAACCACTGCAGGCAAGTCTTACATTTAAGTACAACCTCTCCTTTTCCTTTCAGTCGTCCTTTACGCACCAAATAGAAGGAAAAAATAAGGGACAAACTCGAGCTCTCCCCTTTTCACAGGTCACATTTAAAGCAGAAGGACAACTAATACTAGTCCAGGAAGTTACCAGTACTGAGACAATGGCAATGAACTTCATTGCCCTCTTCAACACTTCCCTCATACTTTTGGGAACAAGAAAACGGAGCATTAGCACTTTTGAACTGAAGGCAGGAAACTATCCATGAAACCTAGGGGGGCCTTTTCCCCTTTTCAAATATACTCCAGGTGGCATGTGTTTGCTGAATACTAATTAAGAATAGTAGAAGCATTTAATCTGTAGCAGTGAACTCCAAAAGCAGGATAGAATTCCCTAGTCTTCATTCAGCTAAGACTCCTGTCAAGGTCAAGGAAAACATTGCAGGGATCAGACTTGACTAATGAACTTCAGCATAATCAAACTACTTACCTTTCTGTGCACGCACGTGCAGACACCCCCCAGCCCACGCTAAACACCTCTGTACTTTTTTTGAGAAATAAAGGCTTCACCCAGAACTTGCTGGTGGTGTTAACGATAAGAATACTACTTACTGGCAGATATTCTACAAACGTGACAAATCAAACCACACATGTGCATGGCAAACGTGAAATCAACAGGACACAAAGCACCGCTACTGCCAGGGAATCCAATTTTCTCAACAGCACGCTGTTCCGGAAGTCCATTGACAGACAGCCACCGGAGTTGCAGTAGGGCATTTTAAAACTAAACTAGACAGCATGGTCACCAAGAGCTGGCACTGACCCGTCTGCTCAAGGCAAGCCACCCCTGCAACTGAGACAGGGCGGACCAAATCTTTATGCGCAGAGAAAGTGCTCATATTCAGCATTCACCCACGCTTCCTGTACACCCACCAGGTAAGTTTGCCCACTTCTTTTAATTTGCCACTCTTCCACAGATAAGAATATAAATAAATGACATGATACAAAAGGTCAGGTAAACCATTAAACGTCAGTTGAAGCATTTTCACTTAAGTGGCACAGCTGTAGTACATCAGCACTTTACAGTGTCAAACGAAATCAGTCTAGGATCGGTCTCATTAGGAAATGGTCTTTGGCCTCGGTCTCACACTTGAGTTATATCAGCATGCGTTTATTAAGTGGTATGTTTCATAGCAGACAGTCCTGCTGTCTCTGCCTACCTTCAGGAGTTGCACTCCGCAATGCACAGCAGGAATGCTATCATGTTTATAATTTGGAGGGGCAGAGGAAAATCCTTGCTCACACCACACTGCTCAAATGACAGCCCAATTCGTAAAAATCTGCTCACGGTGCAGAATTCCACCATCTCTGTAGCCTGTAGCTATCAGCAAAACCACTGGCTTCTATGTGTCTCTAGCAATTAAAATAATAAAAGCAGTATTGCAAATGTGAAAGGCTTGCTTACTGCACTGAGCTTTGCAATGAGAGAAGCTCACAAAGAATGGGTAGAAAAAAAACTAGAACAGTTACAAGTATATTATTCTTATTAATTGACAAGCAATAAATTGCTACTCTAGGCAGTGAAGCGCTTGATCTTGTTACTTTAAATGTTCTTAAACCATGTAATATCCTGCAGCCAACCTTCCTCTCCTGTTCATTATTTTGAAGAATTTTTTCCCCTCCACTTTGTCAGTGTTATTACTACAACCACCAAGCTGCAACAGTTCTTATTTGAACTGACTGCATATACACAGACCTAAAATAAAAAAAAAAAAAAAACTAATAGTGGAACCACTCTAATAAGAACGCTTTGGGGAACATTTTTATCACTGCAGTATAGCAGATGTTAGTTCAAGTAAACATTCAATTTTTTACCCTCTTAAAACCATGTTAAAATAAGACCCCAAAAAAAGTATTCGCCTTAGGTATATATACTAAAAACAACAACAAAAAAATTATGCTGCGACACCGGTGCTGCAGAGGTGGCACCAGAGCTCTGTTCAGATGAGTGAGCTATACAATAGTGGTGTTTCACTGAATTAAGAAAAGACAGACAAGGACCGTTGTTCAGTTGTTCTAGGCAAACATCAATTTAGATAATAATCATTTTCTCATGCATGACCAATTACAACAGAGCAGACATTCCTTCCCTCCCAAAATCCTGCATAAAGTTTTTGTTAATGTATTTTGCCTAGCTCAATAACAAATGAAATGATTCATAATAAGTGCAGTCATTCACTGGAATGAGAAGATCTAACTACACCAGATGCATATTTGGGTAGAAAGCATCTCATATGGACATAATAATTGTTGGTACTCCTATCAGACTCAAAAGCAGAATGTCTAATAAGCCTTCTTATTTTTAGCCAGTGCATAGTGGCACAAGAGCAGTTCTAAAAATCAGAAAGCAACCAATCTCTCCTGTTAACTTTTCTCAAATGATTTTATTTCAAGCCAGTTTTCCAGTTCTACATTGTCCAGATTTAAGTAAGAGTGATAGGACCCTAATAAGCTACAGTTCAAAAAACACGGTACCTTTTGATGCTCCCTCATGACTCTTCCTTGACATCTGGACTACTCTAGGCAGGAACAAGAGGCATATAAGCCTACTCTCTGGCCTACAAACAGAATACTTCAGATCTTTATACAGCCTTAATGATAGCATCCACATTTGTATGACTCTTTTCTTTTTATTTAAGTTCTCCTTCTCCTGAGTTCTCTTTTTTTGCAAGGAGGTATCGACAGAAACACGTGACTTTGGAAAAGCTCTTCAAAGCACCTATGTTGCTCCGTCCGCCCAGAGTAACTGCAGAGCGGATCTAGCTCACTGTCCACACTACATCAGGATGACAGTTAGTTTCAAGTCATTTGAGGTCTCTTAGGAAATAGTATTTATATCCCGGATAGAAAAGATGAAGAAATCGTCCCAACGAAAACCTGAGTTCTCAGAAGAGGCCTTCATTTCAGAGCCCAAATCCAAGCAATCTGAAGGTGGGGTGGGACAAGGACGTTCTTTCTCGCTAGCACGATCAGCTTATTTTTGGAGCTGATAACAAGAAGAGCACATTTGGAGTTGATAATGAGAACAACTCTCTCCTGTGGGGGAGAAATAGGGAAGGCACTGCTTGTCAGAAAACTGTCAAACTCCAAAGACAAAAAGACTCTCTAGCTTGCAGGAGGAAAAAAACCAGCAAAATATCAGGAGGAAGTGCTTTATGTTAGCCAGACCTGCGGATGGAGGCTGGTCCACTTTCAAAAGCTCTGCGTGTCAGCCTTGCGGAAGCTTGGACTTGCAACAAAACAACAGTAAAGGGCTCAAAACAAACAAACAAACAAAAGTTTGTAACAAAGCCCACATATATGTGAAACCTCAAGTTATTTGGGGAGAGAGGGAAGAATGGCAGCTCTCCTTCTATATTAGAAAATGCAAGAAGGTTTATTTCCCACAAATGGCTGGCAGTAGAAATCTTGAAGAGGATACAAGCGAGTTCTCTTTTCTACTCTAGCTTTTCACACAAGGGCAGTTTCCTTTTATGAAGATCAGTAGTCTCTTCCTTGTCAAGCAGCAGCAGGCTTTGGGACTTCCCCTTAGTAACAGCAGCAACTTCATAAGGAAAGGACTGCTATCCCTAGTGGGAGGTGACAGTCTTCAGAGACAACATATGATAATGGAGCTAATCAGCCTTCAAAGCATCTGAAGCATGCTGATGCTCCTCCAGAGCTTTTTACATACTGAGCAATTTTATCTGCTAGCGGCACTGCGTTTTCCCACCTACATGCCTTTAGATCAAATCTTGATCAAAAGGTTTCTTATTTAATAGACGCTTTCCAAGGGCACGAAGAAAAACAATCACCAGAGTAGCTGGGCACTGCACAATTTAGAAATAGCTTCAAGACGGGACTTACATAAGCCATGCTTGCTAGTGGCACGGTAGAGCCAAACAACAATGGTGTCACCAGCCTCTTGGCTGCAGAACAGTGAAGCAAAACAGTCACCACCATCAGAAAATACGGTGGAAAAAACAGCATGACTTCCAGTGAAAACAACCAAGGGAAGAGGACGAGTGAATGTTATACATGCAGTGTATACATAGAGGTTGGATGCATTTTATATCCTGGATATCAAACTTGCAGTTTTCTTGTACTACTTGTGTACAGTCTGATTACTATTTTACCAGTGAAATACCATAATGTTTATTACTGATGGTAACACCCTCAATGTTTGCAGAAACATATACTTACAGAGCAAACGTCATAAAACACTTAGGCACCTCATGGTGAAACTGTATAGATCATTAGCCAGCGTACACTTTGTTCTGAGGCAGAACAGCAAACCAAAACACTTTCGACACATTTAGGAACTAATCATGCTCAATAAGTCCAATGGCCTACTGCCACCAAAAGGAGAAGAGTGGAATTACTCCAGGTGTAAAGGAGACTTTTTTTTTTTTTTTAAATCAGTGGAACAAATTCAGCAAATTAAACTTACATAACAAGGAGACAAATTTAGTATTTTAATCAGGATGAAAAAGTCTTTGAAAAAACAAAGACATTGGCGGTGAGAATTTGTGGGAGCCGATATCTCCCCCAATTTCTAAATGCTTTGAAACCTTATGGGATAGGAGGGTAAGAAGCAGAAGCTAAAAAGGATGGACAGAACACTGAAATGGTACAGTTCCCCAAGGCACGCCTTCCTAGGGCTTTATTCCTGCTCCTAGGAAAATAAATGAGAAGAAAATAAATGAGAACGCTCTAAGAAAATAAATGAGAAAAAAAATAAATATCACAAGAGGTAAATGTAGGAGGAGCTGTAGTAACATTATTCCCCTACAAATTCTGGCATTTTAGAAAAAGACCAGATTATTTATGCACGTTCTTTAGAAGAACGCACATGGAAACGAAGAGGAAAGACTGCTTCAGTGCTGAAAAACTGCCTAGTTTTATGACGGGAGAAGATAACTATCATAAACCAGCAGATTGACAAAAATATTAGTAAAAAAATGGTCAGAGTTAAAACAGACTATTAACTGGCTTCTATTCCCTCCTTTAGCTTTGCAAGGTATCATCAGAACCTTTCAACATATACAAGAATCATCATCATTTAAGCATGGCATAATCAAATAAAGGCCCTTACATAAAGTAGTATTGCTGCGCACTGCATAGGGAAAGGGAACAACAGAGCATCAACACAACTATCCACTTCACATCGTGAGCAAAAGAGCAACATCCGAAAGAGCAACAACGCTCACAGTAGACATGCTTCCCCTGATCTTTTCTCCAGGTGGAGTGATTTTACTGACCAGGTAATTTTGCCCCAAAATGGCCTCTTCTCTGCCCTCCTCAGAAGCTTTTTTGTAAGCTTAATGATGAAACGTGCTCAGAGACTGATGAACTGCAACACTACAATAAGCAACATATCTACACACACACCACCATGCACAGATGCACACAAATGTAAAGGATTACTGATTTAAGTGGTCAGTTTCTTCTTTTAGAAGTGAAACGTTACAAGGTCCTTTAACCCTACCTAGGTGATTCTCAAGGAAACAGCAAAATTAGGGTGCCTCATTATGTTTGAGTACCAAAATGGCAGGGCATGAACTGTGCCCTGCTCTCAAACAGCTGTTACACTCTTTGTCCACAAATGAGGTATGAACAGGAAAGGAAACAGCCATAAGTAGTAAATTATCAAGATAGCATTTATAAATATAAAAGAAATTTACAACATAAATATAAAACCAAAACTACTCTATAAACATATCAGGGAAAAACAAAGATTTACATGCTTATTGCTGCAGTAAGTGTGATATATTTTTGTAGCCCTTATTTATCCCCAGTAAAATTACTATTTTGTTGGGTTATCATGCTTTTCACAGGTGTAATGCAGGAGGGTACAGGAAAGCCCTTCATCTGATTTCTAATATATGCAAATGATCTATTTATGCCCAGACTGATTCATGTTAAGGGGATTACTACTCAGAAAGCACTAAGTACTAGAAATTAGATGGTCACAAGGGTAATGAATCTCCCTGCTTCTAAGCATCAAGCATGTGTGAGCCAGACAGAAATTCCACAGAAGATAGCAATGAGGCACTGCTCTCTCCCATCCAACTCAAGTGCATACATTCCTTACATAGTCAACAGAGGACAATGTAAAACATCTAAACTAGCCACCTACCTTTCCTTTGGACTATGCAAGGAAGCTGGGCTCCTAAATGAGGTATCTGAAAATAAATGGTATGACTGCCTCCCCAAAGGTCATATTTGGTGCAATTAGGTATTTTCATTAACCGAGAGATAAAAGTCACCTGTCGTCTTCTGAACTTCAGATGCAGATCACAGCTGCACAAAGGCAATGGCCTGCATGAATAAGCACTCTGGCTTTCTATTGCTAGTCTGTTGTTCATTTCCCTGTACCCAGAGAAAACACAAGCGTCGCTGTTAACGTTCTAACCACGCAGGAGATTTTTTACCATGAATTAAATCAATCAGGCGCTGGGGAAACACCATCGTCCAAGACGTGAATGACCAACACTAAGATGATATCAACACAAAGAATGGCTTTTGAAGTTTGCTATTATCAGCAGATCCAACTTAATTAAAAAAAAATCCCACATTTTAATTCACACAAATACTAGAAGTATGCCAGGCAACTCTCCGAAGCACTTAAGTACCTGTTCCGTGGTTCTCAGCTGCTTGAAGATTTGGTTAAGTAATTCATAGGGCTAAGAAGACTGTGCCCTCGTTCTCTCCCTCCCATCACGTTCAAACAAAGGGAAATGGCTCACACCATTTTTTTTCTGTGTGATGGCTTCAAGTGGGTCAGTTCATGTGATAGACTGAGATTTGTAAGCCAGCTATGAGGACTGAAAAGGAGGTATCACAAATAACAGCTAGGGCATGGGTTTTCCACCAGGGAGATGGAAGAAGAGGAAAATAAGTTTAATCCTCCCTTCCTCCAAAGCACAACTCTGATACCAACTTCTTCCCCTCCCTAACTGGTAGAGCTGGGAGGTGTGAAAGAGAGGGCCCTCAAAATGACCAGAAAGCCAAGGGGTTTTTTTTAGGATGCTCTAGAATGGAGTTCCTGAAAGAATCCACCATATATAGATGTTACCTCCTCTAAGTGACCCACTAGAAAGTAGCACCCCAAAGCATTCTTATCCACACATACGCAACATAAAGTTGTGTCTGGACAAAGTAGTTTGTCTACTGCTTAGCTCAAAACTTGGTTATTTCCCAGGAATTTCATCCACAAGGAGAAGAGCCGAGCATTAGGCACGAAGACTATGAGACACACCTGATAACTGCAAGATGCTACTTTAGGTTGGAAGGCATGACTTGGAAAAGCACACTACTTACCCATCTGGATTATTAAAGCAGCATATGGAGAACGCAACATATCACCAGCCTCCTAACTTATGAGCCTGTGTTACAACAATGGGTAAACATCCAGTAATTTTAATCATCTGTGTTTTCTGGGGCCTGAACGAACATTATGTCCAACATGGTTTGGATAAGGACATCTCAACAGTGCTTGAACAGGAGTTGTCTTTGAGATGAAAAGAAAACCAAACAAACAAACAAAAAAAAAACCAGACAATACCAGAAAGTCGTAAGTGTTGCAAGAATTCGTCTTTGTGGTTCATATGATAATATTCTGTCCACAGTTGTCAAGGTAGCATCTGAATTTGATCATTAAAGATACAGTAAAATCTTCATAAAGGCAGAAAATAAGTGCCAGCATCCTCACCAAATTCCAGATCTATCAACTACAATTTGCCAACCTAAGTTTCTCTTGTTATTTCCTCTCAGTGTGACACTATCTTTTCTTCTGGTCACAAGTACATGGTTTTGGCTGAGCAGCTGTCTCACCTCAGTGATGGCTGCTAGCTACACAGCTATATGTGTGAACATAGAGAAAATAAAGCCTGCACTGCCACTGCATTTGGGGATTATTTGTATGAAGTTATCATTTACCTGAAGTCACTATACTGCACCGAAATAAAAAAATATTATTTGTGTTTCCTAGTTATCTGCCACATCTCTCAGTGGTAAGGAACCTCAGAAACAAAGCAGTAGCAAAAACAGGCAAGCCAAACAAAAAAAGGTATATAGTCATCAGGTCAGAAAAAATGACTTCCAGAACAATGGAGAAAGAGTGGCCCAATAAAACTAGGCTTACACAGATTTAGAGAGGAACATAATTTAAAAAAACTAAAGTGAAAAGAGAATCAAGAATTGAACAGGAATCAACAGCAAAAAGTTGAAATATCTCAAACAGTAAGAAATTAACTAGATGCAACCAAAACATATAATGGGAAAAAAAAAAAGGGTATAGGAAGTATTATCTTCTTTTTAATACATAAATATGATACAGCAGAAAGTCATTTTTCCAGCGATGCCGATACCATCAAGTGGCACATGAAACATCCTGGCTTTTAATCATGGCTTCAGACAACGATACTCACTGGGCTTTGGCTCCTGAGCTCTGATAATTCAGGTCACCACAACCTGTAAGAGGGAGCGGGAAGAGGTGGCGTGGCTAATTCTGAGAAACTACAGTTCACAGCCCAGTATATCAACGGCCATTGATTTCAGTTTACTTCTGTAGGCCAGCAAAATAGCTTGCTACTGAGGAAAGAACACATCCCACTTCCCTCCCACTCCCCTTTGCTCCCGGCTATGCAGTCCCAGCTATCTTTTAATCGTCCCTGATGCTCATCAGATCTTTTCATGAGACAATTTAAACTCAGGAACTTCACAGTAACTCTCTCCCCACCAAGTCTGAATTCAGTAATTTGGCAGAAAACTATCAGCTCACAGAGTAGTCCAGGCAACACTGTAGCTGTCAAAAGGTAAGAGGTGGCAGTGGACAGCCAGGAGCAGCCTAACCGCAACAGGGGCAAGAAATCCCTCATTTGACAACAGTGTATTTTAAATCAGCATACCGCCTCTTGCGGAACTCTTCTCAGATGTGACTGCTGTGGCTACCAAGGCAGTTGATTTAAAAAGACAAGAAAGAAACTTCAATTTAAAGCAGAACGCAGAAGCAATTTAATGCCTTTCGTGTGTTCGGTTCCTTACTTCACTGAAAAATAAGGAGGCTGCTACTAAAAATATTGTGAAGCCAGCATAATTATTAAAGACTAAGATGCATTCTCTTCCGAATTTGACAGTACTGCACTTCATAAATCAGTCACTAATACTATGAGGTCAGGATTTCAAGCAGCAGATAATTTTATTAAACTGCTAGGTTTATATACAAGTTTTCACTAATACACAGGCTCCATACGGAAGTAGCCATGGAGACAAATAAACAATATTTTGGGGTTTTTTTTATACACGCAAATTTTTTTAAATCTTGTAACTGAAAACACAGCTAAAAGCAAGCAGCCACTTTATAGTGGAAAAAATGCCAGAAATATTAAGACTAACATAATGTAATCCCAAGTATCCCACAGAAGACAGTAATCTAAAAGATAAAGATTTAAAAAACAGATTAATCATCTTCAACAATACAAACAGCACGCTATAAAATATGTAGTGATGGGGAAAGCATACAAAGCAAACATGTTGCAGCACTACGTATGAGTAAAAAAGGGCACCTTAAAAGGGAAAAAATATTAAAAGTTCACTGCTAAGTACAGAGGGTGTGACACAAAACGCTGTCCCCTCAAAACTATGCCACCGAATTGAATGAAGCTCCTCCTCACATGCGCATCCCGAAAACCTACGGACCACGCTCACGCATCCCGCAGACCAGCCGTGAATCCAACCGCCGGCGGCAGCGGCGAGCTAAGCACCCGGCAGCCGAAAAGGCTTCAGCGCTGCACGAAGCCGAGGACAAAGCAGGCTGCTCCTAACTGCAGCAAACTTTGCTCAGAGCACCCGGCGAGAGGCCCAAGAAGCCTGCGCCCGTCCCGGCCCCGGGCGGCAGGCAGGGGGCACCCTCGCCTCACAACGGCCGGCACGACCGTTTTTGGGGGGGGGGGGGGGAGGCCCGGCCCGGCCCGCCCCCGGCCGCTACCTGCAGGAGGCCGCCCATCTTGGCGCGCAGGGCCCGGAACTCCTCGGGCGCCGCCTCGGGGTAGAGCTGCCCGCGCAGCAGCTCCTCCGTGATGCCCTCCTTGCCGTAGTAGGCGGCCTGGGCGATGCCGCCCAGGAGGGCGCTCAGCGGCCTGCAGCCCTCGGGCGGCGCCGGCTGCTGCTCCGCCGCCGCCATCTTGTCGGGGGGAGGGGCGACCGCCGCCCCCTCCCGGCCGGGACTACAAGTACGGCGGCGGCGCGGGGACAAACCGCGCAGCAGCGGCGCCGACCACCGCGGGAAGCCAGTTAAAACGAGAGCGGGTAAGGTAGAGCGCAGACGGGCTGTAGCCAGCTAACAGCGAATAAATATCAAGTATCGAACAAATGCGTAAGTGGGGGAGAAGAAAAAAAAAAAAAAAAACAGTGGCTCTACCATCTAGAAGAATTTTATTTAACACAAATATTTAGGCATATACCGCTAAGTCATTGTACATTTAACTTCTCATCAACACAAGTCATGACAGAGGTGCCAACACACACCAATGTGGATCCTTCACTCACCAGTATTTTTCCGTTCCCCACCCATTTCACACAATGTTTCAAAGGTATCTGTGATTTAAGAAAGAGAAAACAGAAAGCCCAGCCAAACAGGAATGACCTGCCTGGATACAATAAGTCTCTGCATTCTAAACTGTGTCCTTGAAGAAACTATGCAACTCTATGAAATACTCAGCTATTTTAAGGAAACTCCATAGGATTTGCACCGCATCTCTTTGATGTAAGATGCAGGGTAGCCCACAAAACATGGGGATAGCTAAGAAGTAGGTACTAATAAAAAAAAATCAAACATTTTTTCTGTGCACAATTCTGTACAAGTTTAAATATAAAAATTATTAAAGTGATTTGTATATACAAGCATATACAGTCACAAAAGAGACTGTGCTCTCAAAAGAGATGTCTACAGTAAATTTCCTTCTACTAATAGAGTGGTATTGCATACCACCTGATTTCATGAAAGCCCTTCATAGTTGTACTCTTCTATGACACGCAAGAGTTATCACATGTGGCTCTAAAATAGAAAATGTAAGTTATGATGATCAACATGATCTGTTCTGCCTAGTTCCTTATTCCGTACCTTTCTGTGAGTAGAGAACAGGCAAAGAATGCAAGTGAGTTGTCAGAGTGGGATCACAGTAGACCTTCTGAAGTTAGAGGTACAGGAAAAATTTAACAGGACGTGCATCTGTAAGATTCTTCCAACATTTACATTAATTTGCACAATACTTAAAATGTCCTTCTTCTCCAAGAGCATTAAATAGCATCTTTAGAAGCTTTAAAGAAACTGGAGATACAGTTGTTTTTTCAGTCACTAGAAATTAACAGTCTAGTAAGAGGAACACACCTCCATATCTAATTTGGGTACAGACTCATCATGGCACAGCCAACCATTCTGAGACTCAAACTCTTCTTCGATGAGTACAGTTAACTTCTTTAAAAAGAAAGGAAGAGGGAATGTAACTTATGTGGATTATCTGTATCACCACAGAATATGAATAAAACTTGCTATCATTCCAGTTCAAATTTCTGAAGATACTATTTCTTGACGATACGTCGTCTTCTGCAGCAAGCTGAAGTAGGTCATAGGTCCTAACAAGCAACGCTACTTTTACTGACTTAGGTTGAGGCACAAAGACAAAGTTGTTCTGAAAAATGCTTTTTCTACTCTGATCTCAGTCTATTCACTGCCTTGCAGAAAAAGCTGGTGAAAAGTGCTTATTTCTAACTTCTGAAAACAGTAAGAATTATTCCAAATGCACATGGTAGCGACCAGTAACCTGTCTTTAAGTATATTATTTATTTGGTTTTGTAAACAATCTTATTTTTAAACAAATTAAAAATACATTGAAAAGTCTCTCTCTCTCTCTCTCTATATATATACACAATACATATTCAAACTTCATTTCATTGTGATGCCATGGTTTAAGCGGGAAAAACAGAGTTCTTTATCCAAAACCCAGTCATTACAACCATCTTCTGCAGTACAGCAAACCATGCTGCCAAGACACGGTCCTTTCAGTAATACTTCATTTGTTATTTATCACCTGAACCGTTTTTCGGCCATAGTGGTAATAGCTATATGCAGATGATATCGTTGTGAGAGCTGTGATGCACCTTTGGGGAAAATAATTCCTGTAAGTCATTTGAGTCTAAATATGACAATGAAAAATTACATTTTTAAGCGTCTTCCCTATTCTTCATCACACACACTCTGAGACTGTGCACTACAGAAATGGAGTTTACAGTTTATATACTGAAATTCGGTGCTAAGTGGAGGATTAGATAAATGAATTGTCACTCAGTGATCTGTAGTGTGCTTTAATTTAATTACATACAAGGCTGAACTTTTAATCAAATGAACGCTTGCTTGAGAAAAGGGAGGACAAAGATCTCTGTTTCAGTATTTGTAGCCTACGCAATTTTTATCAGCCTGAGAACGGACCGATCCAGTGAACTACCCCTTGGTAGTAAGGTAGGGGACCGTTCAAATAACACAAGACTTAAATGTATTGTTACTTAACCAGCTCCAAAGCTAAGGCTAAAGTTTTGGCTTTGGTCTGTTTTGTTCCCTTCCCAGGCACTAGGTTAGAACCGAATGAACTTCTAAATTAGCAGTGTTCCTCTGTGTCAAGGACTATACCATTCAGGTGTGAGTTACTACTAAATCCTGCCCCTCCATTACAACTGCCATCATTGAATACACGGTCAGACTCATCCACTTCACTTTTTTTTTTTCCCCCAGAGTATTTATAGCGTACCCTAGTAAGTTACACCTAGCATTTCTCCATTACTCACTATATGTTAACTCTCTCATAGAGTCCCAGCGCAGGAGCAAGGTAAGTGTCTTTCACAGATGCGATTCCAGATTTGGCTTTCCAAAAGGATGAAAAACACATTGACTGTTAAGATAAAGGTTCCTAGCTCCTTAAAAGCTTTGCTTTTTAAAAAGACAAGATCTTCCACTATGTTAAACTAAGTTACTAAATAGTTTTGCCATCTGCTGCTCAGCCTCCTTATTCTGAACCCTTACAGAACTGTTGATGCAGCTTGTCAACACCTGCCATCAGCTACAATTAATTGTTAAGATCTTCAATGACAGCAGTAAAAGGAAAGGCCGTTATTTAAAGCAGCACAGTTTTGTAAGCCTGTTTTCATATGATCCCCTCCTCACTTCCTACGGTCTAGCAGGAACCACTGATTTCTTCAGGTGCTTTCCAAAGAGGCTTCAGAAATCTAGCTTTCAAGACAGCAAGTACCTCATAAAGCAAAAATAAGAGAATACTTCCTGTCCATTTTTACTGGTATCAAGATTGCTTTCTCAAGGACACGTATAGCATGAAAAAATAACGAAGCTATACAGGCTTTCTTCCCACTCTCTTCTTTTGTATTAACATAGATGTACATTTTGATACTGCCAAGTCTACTCTGAAGACTTGTTTCTCAGCTGTTGTTCCTGGATTCTGATTAGTTTTTTTGACTACTTTTTCCTTGTACAGTAAATTAAGTACCAGTAAATATCTAACTCCTATGTCAGTCAAGAATAAACCTGGAAGAATAAAGCCGTATGGCCCTATGACATCATCTGGTCATAGCTTTTTGTTCCATACAATTAGAATTAATCACAACTGCCAGTTTCTTTAGGAGTGCATTAAATTATCTGAAAAAGATGAAGGAGAAATTACCATAACGTCTGCAGATATATGCTGTCCACGTAATTGAAAACAGGAGCTGCTAAAGAAGCTGCCACCAAAATTAGCTGAACCGCAGTGTTCATCTGATAAACACAAGAATAGAAATATGACCAAAACAAAAAAGCGTACCCTGCAATGAATACCAATGTACACTTTTCTTACTTAAGTAAGAAATACAGAAAAAGAAAACAATAAAAAAAGCATTTCTAATGAAACATCCTGCATACTTAAAATTAGCATACGTTCTGATAGCGTACATTGTTGAAGCTCTTTAAGGATTTAAGTTGCCTCCAAATTAGTTAGGAATATTTTGAAACTGCACTCAGCAAAATAAGGATATTTCATAGTAGTAAGCAAACCCCTGTCCAAAGGGCACACCACCCCAACTAGTGAACAATTAGCTTTTGTCATGAGTTATTACTCTTACCTTGCTAATGAAGGTTGGTTTTAATTGGGCAGTAGCATAACAGGGGTTAAAATACCTACTGAGTGTTCTCTGTTGGGGAAGAAAAAAAAGAAGCAATTCTAGTATATTCAATTTGAGATACATCTTCACATGAACAGAACAGAAGTCAACTGCAAGACTAAAGAATTATACCGCTACCGCTCTTACATAATCTGTTAGACATCATACACAAACAGAAAAAAAGAAAACGTATCAGTAACTCTGTATCATCTTTATGAAACCCATTTTACAAAATAACTGTTCTGCTACTAATTTATTTGGCAAGAGAACAAGAACATTTTATCTTACACTATCCACCCAAGTTTTGAGCAACTATCACACCTCATGAGGAAAATCTCTTGGCTTCAACTTTGTTAAATGCTGCTTCTTATTCAATCTGTACACATGTAAAAATACAGAAGATTTAATCAAAGTCAAAAGAACCTGATTACACGTCCATGCAATTTTGTTTAATGCTACATACTTACCGGTGGAGAAAGAGTTTTGTATCGAACATAAAAAACAGCAGCAATGAGCGCTACATCCCTCAGAATAATCATGGAAGTAAGTGAAACTGAAAAAAACAAACAAACCCAAAGAATTCGGTGAAAAGTCATGTCCACAATTAAAAAAAAAAACAAAACAATAACAAAAACTTGCAAAACACGAAGCAAGAAGAAATAATCACTCTCTACTTATTGTGAATGAGTTTTATGCATGAGCGAAGATATTTAAGATGACTTCTGAAAGGGTTTCGTCTGAAGTCTTAGAACTACCCAGTCTATAAGAAAACCATTCCTCTTTGACATAACCGCTAACTACTATTGTTTTAAAAAAACTACAACTGAAGCTTACAGTAATGTTTTTTTGTTTGGTTGGTTGCTTTTGGGGGGAGGGTCATTTTTTTCCTTCTATTAAATACTTAAAAAAACAAAAGTAGAGTGCAACTGACAAAGTAAGACTTCTGAGTCACAGCCAATTTTCCTTCTGGACACCCAAGAAATATTATTTTACCTAAAATTAATTTATTTACTTAATACATGCAAGTAAGGACATTTTCTCACCTGGGATAAGATTTGCACAAGTTAGGCTGACATAGAGCACACTGATGAGAATTTTGTCAGCCAGAGGATCAAGAGCACTTCCCAGAGCTGATTTCTGATTAGCCCAGTTCCGTGCAATAAATCCATCCAACTGAAAAAAACAAGAGTTCAACATTTACCTGTTAGAAAACCAAGAATAATAATAGTTTCCGTACGCTACTGTTACAAAGATATTTGATGAACGACATCAAGTAATGCAGTTAGCTTAACCAAAGTGAAATACGATACTCGGTAGCTGATATTTCTAGCATGCTTTCACATTGCATTCTAGATCCTGGAGGCCTCTGAACACATTCAATCTTCAATAGTTTTAAAAAAAAAAAAAAAAAAAAAAGAGTCCTCTTCCAAAACGCACATCTAAAATTCATACAAGTCACTTGCTATGAGGGGTTCTCCTTGTACCCCTCGCATATGCTAACAGACCTTTGGATGAGCAAATACTGTTTACACGTATGAACGTCTTCGCTCTTGCGCACAGTCAGGGGAACCTAGACGTCCCCTTTGCTCTACCATCATGCAGCCTCCGTTAGGTGTCCGAGAGTCACTTTGCGCCATCACATCGGATCTACAGAGCATTTCTAGAAAACGGGAAATACAAGAACTGCTCCGCTTTTAAAACTCGGTCATCGCCACTCTACAGTAAGCGGCTCTAAAACTCAGCGCATGCCAACGGGGTCACCGTAACGCTACCCCCGCGCGTTTCCAAAGCGACATGAACCTACCAGATCCGTAATGCCAGCCAAAACAAAGACACCGAGCGCAACGTTGAAGTTTTCTTCAACGATCAAGTAGCCTAAAACCGGCGCCAAACCCATTCTCGCCATCGACAGGATATTAGGGATCGTCCAGGGGTTTTCATACTGCGAAAGCCGGAAAGTACAAACTTCAGGGCGGGAAGGCGGCGGTAGCGGCCGTTAACGGCGAGAAGGACACCCTTTAACCTCACCTAGCCGCCCCCACCCCGGCCACGTACCAGCTCGGCGCAGCGCCCGGCCGCGCTCCGCTCCCCGGGGGGCTCCGGCGGCGCCGGCCCGCCGCTGCCCGCCCGCCGCGGCCCGACCCCGCCGCCGCCGCCGCCGCCCCTCAGGAGGCTCCAGGCGGCGGCGGCGGCGGGCGCGCGCAGCGGCCGTTGGGGCGCGCGCAGCAGCCGTTGGGGGTGACGCAGGGCGGGCGCCGCGCGCCGCCCCACCGCCAGACCCGCCGCCAGGCAGAAGCCGCCGTTGCCATGGCAGCGCCCGGCCGCCGCCGCCGCCGCCGCCTCAGCCTCCGCGCCGGGCCGGCTCGCCAACGGCCTGGCACCGCCGCCCGGCCGCCGCCGCCCCGCGCCGCCCAGGAGCCCCCAGATCCCCCTGCCCAGCCAGGCAGCGGCCAACATGGCGGGAGCCGCCCCTAGGCGCGCTGCGGCCCTGCCCGCGGCAACGAGCGGCCCCCCGCCAGCGCCAGCACCGCCACCGCCATCCGCCGCCCCGCGGGGGCTGCGGGCAGGCTGCGCGCCACGGGCTGGCACGCGTGCGCCTTTCGCGGCGCTTTACGGCAGCCCCCCTCCCCGCCGCGCCGCGCCGCGCGCTTTACGGCAGGCCGCGGTCTGCGCAGGGAGGGAGGGAGGCGGGGGGGCAGCGCCGGACGGGGGGGGGGCAGCGGGAGGGAAAACAAACAAAAAAAAAAAACCCGCTTTTGCTGCGTTTTCTGCTTGTACCGGCCCTACCCGCCGGCCGAGGCGCTGCTCCGGGAGGCCCCCGGGCGCTTTTCCTCCGGTGCCGGGCAGCAGGGCCCTCGAAGGCATCGCGCGGGCACGTCGGGGAGCGACGCCGCCGCTTTTCCTGACAGGAGCCGGCGGCGGCTCCCGCTTCCTCAGCGGCCTCGGCCCGCCCGTCCCCGAGGGAAAAGCTCGAGGGTGCTTCACTGCAGGCTTGCTTTACCGTAAGAGATTTCTCACCGGGCTTAAGTGGTCTCTCGTGCTCGGGGCTTTCTATTCCCGTTGTTTGTTTTAGCTCAAGGGAGAATAAACTCGAGCAGAGTTTGTTTTTCCCCACTTGCCATGATTTGTTTTCTCCCGAGACTCCTACCCCTTTCCCGTAACGCCAGTAGCTGCTAGGGAGACGTTTTTCAGATTTCTGGCAGCTGTTTACTAGGGCAGCAAAGCAGAGACGCCCTTGGTGTTTTAGAGGAATTACTGAAGCCTAAAGGAGCACGGTATGTTGCAATAGCAAAATGGGAACACGGGAACAGTGCTGAGATTTAACCCCCATGAATTCAGTCGGTGTTGTCTGATGACACAAACTAGCTAATAATTGACACGATAAATAGAGGTTCTACAAAACTCGCTCACAGCCACAGTATTTACCCCTTCCACAGGCATTTGAAAGACAGTTGTTGTTTTACTACTATCTTACAATTAAAGGCAGTGATATTTTTCATGGGGAAGAGTGAAGACAAGTGAAAGAACATGCCTAAAAATTCCAGAGTAGCAGCACGCTAAAAAGAATCCTGTTTTTCAAGTTTCAGTTCAGCCTTCTAGCCCCTAAGCAACACCTAACAAGGTTATTTCATGCAAGTCCAGGAGTTTTTTTTTTTTCCCCTCCATTTTTTTTAGAATAAGACTTCATACACTTTCCCTTAGTTGATACAGAAGGTTCCCTTTTTGTGTAGGGAAGCAGAACTCCTTGCAACTTGTGCTGCCCCGATTTCTAAAGGTTGATATTAAAACTCCATTTAGGCACATGTCAGTCAAAGGCCTTCTGCAACTGTGTGCCCATTCAGGCTTAGAGAGGTACACTACTTCAGGACATTACAGTTAACTGTGATTAATGGCTATTTTAATGAGCATACACAACTTGGAAGGAGCAAACTGCTTGCCACTTCAGAGTTAATACACAGAATTTGCCTGAAGTATTTCACCCTTCCAACTAGTTTGCAACTTCAGGTATCCTGAAGTAGATTGACGCTGAGGCAGTGCTGAATAGTTAACGTGTTCTTTGAAACATGTAGATGTCACATTCTCATACACAAATTGCTGAGAAACCATGCTTTAGCTCAGATCTAAGTGAATTAATGAAAAGGCAGAAGTAGTGTAGCTTCAGTTATTTTCTTACACTCTAGAAATAACAGAAAGAAAACAGGAGTCATGCAACACATTCATGAAAAAGTTTTTTTAATACGTATACTGAAGGCTTTTCATTTGCCACTTTACTGCACTAGAGGATGATCCTGACTTCACTTAAAAAAAAAAAATCAGGACACACACAACAGTTTATTCTTGCAGAACATGATTCTGCAGCAGTAACAGAACTAAATGAAAATAGGCACAGTATGTTCATGTTAAATATCTTGTAATAGCTGTTAATATCCACACTAGCATTCACTATTACTGTATAATGTTTTTGAAACAATCGCAGACGTCTCAGTTTAATGAAAAAGGTACATAAAATCCAACTTGTTGTACACTAAATATTGCAATAATGAGTTCTCTCAAATTAAACTAGCATTTTAAATAAAATCCCAACTATAAAAAAAACTATAGTTTTCTGTTTTGCAGCTCTGTATTTAAATACAATTTCAATAATGTGTCACTTATTACAGCTATAAGACTGCATTGTCACAACATGAAGGTTCCCAGTTTTTTTGGGAACATTTCTATACTTTAGATTCTTCAGGGGAACTAATTGCTAAAAAGCAACTCACATTGTCTTCTCATGAAAGAGTTCTTATTTTTAAATTGGTAACTCCAATATCACTTTAAGTTTGGCAGAAAAATCTCTTACTGTGCTGCAATGAACTGAGTGTAAAATACATTTTCCACTACTCAAGGATGATGAAGTACGTGCTACACATTCTCATTTGGGCTAGCAGACCTTTGGGATGAGTCAAGCAGCAGTATACCATGGGATCACTTTGTCCTACAGCAATTGTAAGCAAACCTCTGGCCTCACTAGTTGCTGAAAGGAAATCTCACACCACAGCAAGCAACAGTGCTGGCAGAGCATCAAATACTGTGTAGGCTGCAATTCAGTGCATTTTATTGCTGCGTGTCCATCAGGCCATTTCAGATATTATGACTATGTGCCAAGAAATTTATCATGGTAGCTCTTTTCACAGCGTTTGAAGCTGATAAACTCTTGAACCTTTTTTCAACAGGTAACCCTGATCATTTAGGGATCCGATAAAGCTTTCAAAATCGGATACCTGGAAAAAAGACAGAAATAAATATCAGATTGGAACCATAAAATTTCAGCAGATGTAAAGCACAATTCTTTTAGCTTGTCTGTGTTGAACTACTACAGAAAGTGAAGTAAAAATAGGTTAATTTCCTTAGCAAACCTCTGACCTACTGGCACAGAGCCAGTTGCATCCTCTCTTGCTTTACTTGCAAGCCGTTAACACTACGGTGTTAAATAGCTCAAAAGAAGTGTTCTCCACTTTGTGACATGTGGAAAGTGTAGGGGGTAACATATGTATGTATCCAAGTTCTGAAACACAAGAGGAGGAACATGTTTCCTGAAGAGAGATCTTAAAGAAAGAAACTGCACAACCCCCCAAAGTAGTTTATAACTAAATGAAGCCTAGTTTCAGAAGCTCTCATTGATTTCAATGGGTTCCAATTTCAAAGTATTTATTAAATGCCTTTGAGCAGGGCAAAAGAGTTATATATGTATATCAAGACAAAGCTAGAATTAACCAAATTAGCTATACGTAGCTACTTTCAACTGAAACTAGTCACTGAAGGAATGACTGATGTGCCACGTGAAGAAAGCTGGCAACAACATCAGACTCTACCAGACAGGATCTGCACCAAATTCAATCTTATTTGTAGTCAACGCTTGCACAAGTCTAGAGACTTAAGCCACCTTGTGCCAGCAGGCCAAAGTAGGTTAACAAGGTAACAAAGAACAGTTATATTGTTCACAATATATTATATTGTACACAATAAATTCCATGAAAAGAAATTCACTGTCACTACTTTTCACTCACTATGCCTGATATCCAGTTTTGAGTTTTTCATTTACATTTGTACCTTTTCACCATAAAGTAAAAAGCAGAATTAGCTATCAATATTTTCATTTGGCTAGAGCCCCAGCCCCCCCCCCCCCCCCCCCCCCCCCCAGAAGTACACAAGTCAGTTACAGGATAAAACTCCCTTGTGGCTGTGTGTCCGACATGATGTTCCTATCAAGCGACACCATTAGGGCACTTGAAGAGCAAACGAAAACCCAGAAAGTACATTTGGGCCAGAGATGGCCAAAGACATTTACTGCACTGCTGAAATAGAAATGAAGTCACCACAAAAATGACAGGAATTAAAATAGGGGTTTCCCCTCAGGAGCTGAAGAAAGTAAAATATACTGCAACCAAACTTCTCCTTCACAAAACAAAGCACAGTTTTGTTAAGGACAAGCTTCAGAAGTAGAAGCAGCCCTTACAAAGGCAAGGTGGTGTTACTGTCAAACAGCTAATAAGATTAGCAAAGCTTACAAGGGAAGGCAATTCAGGGAGAGCACTCAGACTTAAAGCAGCATACACTGCTTATTTCTGTTCACTACAGAGAGCCACAACAGATGTGCCTTTTCCAATTTCTGTTTTGCAATCAGTAGTTTTGACTACTCTTATTCAACAACAAAGTATAACAAATTGTTCTATTTCCCAACTTACTCGTATTTGTAATTCTTTTGCAATCTGTCGAAGCTGTTGTAATTCAAAGAGATTGTTGTAGGTTCTTTCTGCAATGTTGTTAAGGGCAGAAACAAATCTTTTCGCTTGTGACCGATTACTCATCCCAGATCCATGCTGTGAGCGTTCAAAGTCCAGTTTTCCAAACTCATCCGAATACGTTCCTAGCATACTAAAAATACATAAATCAATAGGCGGTAAAAGCAAAAGTACATAAATTTCCTTCCTGAAACGTGGAATTGCTCAAGCTTAAGTTTCCAGAAGCTGCGTAGGAAAATCATCCCCTAGTAAGAAAGTCGCCATCTAGGGAACTAGGTGTCTGTCCAAATCACTGATGACCTTAAATTGTTCAACCACAACAACTACAAGTAATGACACAAGAGATAAACACTTTTGGCAGTGCCTTATCTCTAAAATACTCTGCGTTAATACTCATAACCAAAGATCATACTCAGCGTAACCTAGGGCTGCTGACATTTTTTAAAAACGAGCTAATGAATCTGATTATTGGTATCAAAGGCCTGAACTTTATCCAGCAAGTCATTTCTTCCCTGTGTGTATATATCTGTATTAAAAAAAAAATATATATATATATATATTTGAATGAGTAATACTGTGTTTCATTATCTAAACTACTGCGTATTACCTGTATTTCATTATTTCTATTACATCCTCAGCATCTTCCTTGGTACATTTCTCCCTTAATTCCAGCCTTGATCGTGCCTTTAAAAAAAAAAAAAGTTTAAGATACATGATACTTGACATGCACAAAGGTATAACAAGCACAATGTTTACGAGGACAGAGCTGGAAATGAAGCCTACAGGATTTAGAGAAATATTCTTCTGTTTTTCAATAGCATCCTCTTCCTACTCAGGTTACTAGGCTGTAGCTTGGAATTTATTGAAATTTATTTGCCTTTAACAGTGTATTCTCGGAAAGCTGCAGATGACAAATAATCTTAAGGCACAGCATTAGAGGAAAAGGCAACAGTTTCAGCTCAAGATGGGCAGCACCTTGTCTGTCTGCACCTTTCTTTTTTCCTCTTTGTTACAACTTGACAGGTTCTCTCTCCCCCACCCAGGGATGTTTTACCTCATAAGAGGCTTTAAGCAGCAGTTGCTCTTAAGTATTTGTAAGACTCTTGGATCCTTACCTTCTCTCTCTCTCAAAAAAAAAAAAAAAACACCCCACACAAACAAACAGGCAAGAAGCAGTCAAAAGTTAAGGGACATCAGTAGTGCTTTAGAAATAATCTCTTCGCTTTTAACCCCATAAGTATTATAGTTTGAATTTACCTCTGTAAGTCGAATCAGTGACTCTAGCTGCCTTGTGGTGATTGGTGTGCTGTCTGCTCCTTGCTTCTGTTTCCGGAGCTCAAGGTAGAATGCCTGGAGGACCTCAGCAGCTTCTGGAGATAAATTTGGGTGAACATACTGCCGAGCATATCCCACATACTTCCTCAGCAGCTGGTGCGGAATGGCATCGAAGCTTTCTCCTGGTGAAATCTAAGTCCATTCATTACAAAGACAGACCTTGGATTTAATTTCTGCCAGAACTTTATGCAATACAAATTTTAACATGAAAACTACTTCTTCTAGTGAAATCTTTGTACGAGCGTCTGAATCTTTTCTGTAAGGGCCTTAGGGCTCCATATGTGAACCTTGTACTTAAAAACTCCATAATACCACGCTTAGACATGTAATTAAACACGTTTGGCCGTTTCAGAAAAAGGAGCAGAAGCTTCTCATTTGTAATGACGACAACTGCCAAACATGACTGAACTGTATTAAGAATTCTTTCTCAAAAGCCTCTTCCAATTTTTACTAGATACATACCCACATAAGAATAGGTCATCACTGCTCTTCTCCCCTCTCCAAAAGCGCACAGGTTAATTCCCAGCAGGAAATATTTCTCCTCAGACCTAGCATTTGACAACATCAGCCCTCAAACCGACCAGTGAAGCTCAACGGAAAACACTTTACCTCCCAAAATCCCCAAACGTGTGCCGGGTTGCAGATACTCAAGGATTTGTTTACACACTACTTTATTTGGATTCACTCACAACACATCTTGTTATATAAGCAATTTTATTATACCCCGTCTAAGTAGCTCTTCAGGGAAATCAAATACAGCAAACCTGCTTTAGAGCACTTCATGCAGTGTCTTCCCACCATCCCAGTCTTTGAGCTAGGATAAAGGATTGGGGGGGGGGGGGGGGAAGGAACATGAGGGGGAAAGGATGAACAAAGAGCAGCAATGGTAGCAGGGAAAAAAAAAAAACAAAAACACCACTCTCAGCTGATAATTTCTTCCTTGGGCAGGGATTAAGATGGCTTGAGATGAAACTTTAGGTAACATCACCTATCTTGCTGGAGCTTCTACAACAGGCAGACACTGGTGGCTGGGGCCTTAAATTGCTCCTTAAGTTCAGAGCCTATTATCATGAGAAGAATGGGAGTGGGAGACTGAAGACATCTGGCATATCTAGGTGACCAGGTCCCAGTGCAAACACCACCACAGGGAGAAAGACAGCAGCAGTCACAAGTCAAGTCCTACCTTTAGTCTCTCAAGCAGTGGTCGATCTGAAACAACTTCAAGAACAGAGGGATCCTGCGTGCTGGTACGAGTCACAACAGCGCTGCTGCATGCTGCCTGCTTTCCAGCTCTGATTGCCATCACATGCTCAGACAGCAAGTGATCATGGTCTTCATTGGGAGTGTCCAGCAAAATAAAAACCAAGTCAAATCTCGACAGTAAAGCACTCCCCATTCTAGAGTAAAGATAAAAGAAAACCACACATTGCTTGTAAAAGAAAAAAAAAGAAAGAAAAAGAAAATAAAGAAAACTGCAACTACTCTGTTTGTCTCTGAAATAAGTTTAGAAAAGCCTGTCCCATGCTTTGAAAATGAAGTAGAACAGCAGTTTCTCTCAAAAGCCACCACACCAAAAATTACTGCAATAAGATTGTGTTCAAGCTCCAGAAAAGCAGAAAGCAATTATACACAAACTGCAAAACTGCCAAAAGCACCTGATCTGGAATGTAAACTATATAAGCAGCATTTCAAAGAGTGCTCACTTCAAGTTCTCAGACACCGTTTTGGCTTTGTTATAGTGTCCTCCAACAGGGTTTGCTGCAGCAACGATAGACGTCCTGGCAGGCAAGCTGCAAACAATGCCAGCCTTGGCAAGGCTGATGCTTTGCTGCTCCATGGCTTCCAACAAAGCCTGGTGCTGGCTTCCCATCTTATCAAATTCATCTATTCCACAAATCCCTGGAAACAGTTAACACAGGACAAAAACATATTATAAAACAGTGACCGATGGAGAAATATATGCTACGATCCAGTGCCATATCAGAAGTCCAGTCTAGAGTCTAGTGACTGCAGGAGATGTTGGACCAAGCCTCAGCTTCAGGAAGGCTGAAGACAAGACTTAAGTAATCTTATTTTTTCAAAGGCCATAGTAAAATCCAGTAGCTACCATTAACTCAGAATTTTCAACCAGGAAATCCTAGCTGTTTGAGCCATTATGACTGTTGCGTGAATTGCAGAACTTCAGTTTTAAAAGAGATCATCTACTGCGAGTGCCACCCTTACCCCGTAAGAAAGAACGGGCCACCTCCAGAGAAGTCACTGGACAAGCTCGGGACTTCCCAGATAAGGAAAGCCAGTATCATACTTCAAATTTATACTTTTAATCCACAATAATGAAAGCACTGTGTTTAAGACCCTTAAGCTGATCAGCACAAACTGGAGTCTTTATGTGCTCATATACTTGTGGGAGTAGGAGGAAGGAAAAAAAGCGTGCATGGGGGGGAAAGCCTAATCACAATTTTTCTTCAAATTGAAATTTGGACATTAACACACGCACACCATACAAAACCTATAAGGTTACAAGCGTTACCTTGATCTCCAAGCACTAAAGCACCAGCTTCCAAGGCAAAATCTCCAGAAGCACCGTCTCTAGACAGTGTAACAGTCAGGCCAGAGCTGGTGGAAGTATTACCACAAACATACACACCTCGAGGAGCAACGTTACACACTGCCTAGAAGAGAAAGAAATTTTTTCCTTCCCAAGGTGAGTGATTTCATAAGCCTTATTCTAAAGAAACAACACAAAGCAAACAAAATTTCTGTTATTTTCAGCTTAACATAGCCCAACAGTCAAGTTATAACTCCTTGCAACCCCAGGAGGCATACTTCTGCAAAACAGTAGGAATAATTTTCATCACAGTTCTTGCACATAGTCATGTCTACTCTGTTATCAGAGCTACTGGAACTTTGGGCATAACACTGACGTTGTTAAGTTTATTGAAATACTTGGGGACACGCTGCTATCTGTCGCTAAACTGCGGACACGTAACCTTGGTATCTTCAGACCCCAAGTTCTGTTTAGTCCAACGTCTTGTCTAAATGCCCAACACAAGCTGCTTCAGAAGCAGGTGTAGTTCTCCCCACAGCAAGGGGATGAAGGACAGTCCTAGCCTCCTCCATGCCTCTAGGATTCATAAGGCAGCTTGTAATTTGAAATATGAAGTAGAACAACAAAGCATGGTAAGTTCAAAGAAATTTTACATGAACTGGCAAGACACAGTGGTATCGCAGTTCAGTTTGGCTAGAATACAGAGTTATCTTAACAGATCTTTCCCACTATCTCTGGAGATTGCTACTGGTGCCTCTATTTTATTCAAAAGATAACACCCAAGGCATATTTGTTCAGTACCAAACAACAACAACAACCACCCCACAACCACCTTCCTACACAGCTTTGGTTTTCTCCTTGGGATGTTTCCTGTAAAAGTGATGATTCAGAGGAGCATGGTCTCCAGGTCTTATCTGAGAAACAGACTATTAGCTTTTCTCGAATGGCACTCCATTATTTAGTAATGACATGAAAAAGCAAACCATCTACTATATGCAAGTGATTTCCCATTCAGTGACAAAATATAAATATTGTTTACAAGATACTTGCATATACATATGTCATTGTTTAAGCTTTTCTAAGTCCTAACCTAACATGTGTCAACATATTAAGTAATTTTTTTTTTTTTTTTAAATGAAGCATGCAACGCTGCAAGTCTAAGTGAACTCTGTCTTCCTTTCCTGTTCTTATTTCATCCAGACTTCACAGTAACTGCAGAGAAAGATAAACTGAACACTTTTAAAGTTCTCTAAGAGGAAGAAATTATGTTTTTGGGGTTTGCTAGTCATGCAGAAACGCCCAACAAGCTAAGGCTCAGGTGTAGCAGCAAATCCTTTTTCCAAAATAGCCAATATCTGGTTTGGCAACATAGAAACAGGGGAAGGAAATGGGAACAAACATCACAGAAGGTGAGCAACATGACACTGAATATCACAGTAGCTCCAAGAACGTACTTGACGATGAATCAGCTAAACGAAGACAAGGAGGAATGAAATTCTTCAGTGGGGAAGAGAGTTGGTACAAAAAGCTAAAGAAGGCAGGGGAACAAGCCTAGAAAGTACATGGAAGCCCACAGGCTTGACCAAGCGCGCTTGCTTTGGTAAGTGTTTTAAGAGGCTAGTTCCCTTCCGCAAGGCTGCCTCGAAGGAGAGGACAGCAGGGCACCCCTTTAAGGTGCTGTCCTATATCCGAGGTGAGCTACATGAAAAGGCAGCTCCAAGTAGGCTCCAGCACTCTTTGGTCTTAGCACAGCTATGTTTACAAGACGACAAGATAACAAGGAATGAGAGGAAAAACATTACAGTCAGTAGTAATAAGTTAACACGTACTTGCAACATTTGACTTTTTCCTAATCCTGGATCTCCAACAACCAGAACATGCGGATCTCCTCGCACGGGGATTCTGTTCTTGTCATCTACAAACTTCTGACATCCTCCAAACAATGCCAGTGCCAAACCTGCCTTTACAATCTGCAGCAGTACATACCAAAACGAGTTAAATATTGGATTATGGCAACCCTTACTGACACCTCCCTAGAATAAGCCATAATAGCCTTTTCCTTCTGGATGGAAGGGCCTAAATCCCATTAGATACTTCCAACAGTATAAGGCTGCCACCTCTTTTGTCAGTTCATGAACAGGCACAGCCCTGTGAAAAGTCACCTGTAAACACACCACCACCACCCCTCCCCATCACCACCTCTAACTAAGCTTTAAAAATCTTTTAGGAGATTATGCGCTTGCCACAGTAAACATTTAAAACTGAAGCTGTAAGCAGAGCTGTAAAATTACTTACCTCATGGCCATAGATAGCAGGACAGAGAGAGCTGAAAAACAAAGCACTCTGTTTAGTAGTAAACGCAAGATTAATATTCCTGCCGTATTATAATCACGTATCCCATCTCACTTGTTGCAGACTACTTTTATAATCACAAAGAAGTTAACTTTTAATTCTCACTAGCACAAAGGTTTTTAAATTAAAAGCAGTATCACATTTCTTGACATTTTTAGATAACCAGATACGCTTTACATGATAAGAAAAAGGATAAGAAAAGCCTTTCATTTGACTATGCACAAACACAGAGGAGAACCAATTTCCCAATGGTTGTTGCACCCCCTCTCATCCTTATCAAATAACTACCTTTAACCCTCATAAGCCTCCTTTTAAAGGTGCTATAATTTGGCATTCTTTGACTCCAGTCAGGAAGACCTAGAGGACACTCCAGCTACAAGAAACGTACTTGTTGGTCTGCACAGAGGTTCTTTCACACCCTCTGCTTAGTTCTCTCCTCTTTCCTCTACTGTAGGAAGGCAGAGTGGAGAACAAAGCCATGCACATGAGTTGAACGTGCTCAACGAAAAGCAAAATTAATGCATTGCTTTTTTTTTTTTTTAAACTATAGCTTTCTATCTCAGAGTTGAACTGAAACCCTTCTAACTTCCCTTTATGCTTAAGTCCATTCCAAAGTCCTAACATCCTCAGTTTCCCCTACTCTGCGTTCCCTGCAGCAATACTTCCTGCCCCTCCCAATGCCCCTTGCACAATTCAGTTTGCTAAATCTCAGTGCTACATACTGCACAAGCCTGATAGACATTTCATAGCTTTAGATTTGCTGTCAAGTCCAACTGAAGTTGGCCATGCCGATGCAGAAGTTATTCTAGGGGCTGACGCAACTTACTTCACAATGAGCCTGAACAGATTTTCCTCAGCTTGAATTTCTTGAACAGCATAAAGGTCTTTAAGAGAAAATTCCATGAATGCTTTTTGAAAAGTCTCATCATCGAAATTCTTTGTTTTCTGTCCTTTACTGTTGCTGACAGAATTTGCCTCAATGTACAACAGGAACACACACTTGTCATTCTTATTTTTAGAAGCTCCTGTTAGAAAGATGACACAGAACGAAGGGATGTTTTTATATCTTAAGTACTGATGTTACTGGCAAGTGGCATAGGATAGTTCAGAAATACGTATTGGCATGTGCAAAATAAAGGTTGTTCATGTACAAGTAGCTGAACACCTGCATTTTCAAAAATTAATGCAAAGTAAAAGCTTTAATTACATTTCTTCAAGTTCACTGCACTTAGGTATATGGTAAAATATTTTGCCATTAGGAGATGGAGAGGTGTGGGTGTGCATATTATGTATATATGAAATACTAGATTTTATTCATAATTACTATTTGGTAACAGGAATTCTAAATTATTACATTATTCTAGTCAAATACAAGTTATATACAAAATTTTTCAATCTTAATATTTACAGAAAGAATCTACAGAGCAGAAGAATTAAACATGTACTTTAACAATTAACATTTCCTATATCCTTAACGAAAGGATTACTGAACAGAGAATGCAATCTCACAACAAACCACTACTGCAGGTCTCCGCAATATGTTCTATTACGGCTGTTCAGAATATGTACTTTTTGATCTTGAAAAAGGAAGGCCTCATAAGATTTCTCCAAGGAGGACTAAGCTGAGAAAGATAACGTGCCTTCAGAACAGCATGACAGTTTTCCTTTTATTCGAGAGGAACGTAAAAAGGAAAAGGGTAAACAAATAACTAGTCTCAATGAGACTTCTGGAAACAAGGATGCCCCCCCTCACATGAGCAGTCCAAGACAACTTTCTTATCAGCCGATTCACTGAAACATTAGATGTCAGCACTGGCGATTCAGATTCGGGACCATATTTACGGAGCAGAGACTGTGTAAGATAAACCTCCTCTATCAGTGGACATTAGAGTCAGCGCTCCTCTTGAGCGGCGCTGCTTCTTCCCTTTTCAAAAAAGCTCATTATGAAACTTTGGTAACTTTTGAAGAAACACATGCTTAATGCATTTACAACTTTGAGAGCTCAAAATCAGGGGGAGGGCTGTTCTTATGTTATTGCATAACCACTAGAAGAAGTCCCCACAAAGAAAAAGATGTTTTGAGATGATATATTTTACCTTCCTCGGTGCTTGACACCTTAACTATCCCTGTAATTGTGACCATATCTCCTGGGACGCAACTGTCCACAAGGTCTTGAACCAGTTCACATTCTATTGTGCGAGGGATTCGACCTGCTTCTCGCTGATCATCTGACATGAGCTCCTGCACCCTGCAATACATGAGGGGAGCCCACACTCCATACGTAGCATTTCCATTCAGTTTTGGTGTAAGAAATCTGTACATGTGCACTTCAAATCAGTCCTTTCCGAATTGACAAGGGAGACAGCAGAAACACCCTGATAAGCACTAGAAACAGCAACGCTAAATCTGGAGAGACTCAGGCTTCTTCAAGTAGAACTTGAACCAATAGGTATTTATGACATGTAAATCCTAGAAAGACAGACAAACTCCAGAAACAGCAATTGATGTTGGAGTTCAGTCCTAGCTCTGATGAACACATTCATGTAGGAATAAACACAGTATATGAAAGAGTCATATTTTGTATATGAAGCTTATCTTAAGAGGTCAAATATTAGCCCTGATGAAGGTAACTGGCAATCTTGATGTAATAATAATCCCTGCAATGCCAAAGAAACTCCCTCAGACCATAGCAAGAACAGGAACTTTGCACAGTTGTAAAAAGCTAGCAACTAACAAATTCTTTAAAAGGTTCCAATTTTGGGTCTGCACTTAAAGCCCTAGTTGTTTTTCCTTTAACCTCAGAATAAAGCTCCTCTTAAGAAGCTGTGTTAAACAGCACCCTCTAGAGCAGCCATCAAGAATTTTTTGGTGCTATTTCTTTAATAAACCTCATTTAAAACAAGTTAAAGTACATATCATAAAACTTTTAATACAGAGCACGTAAACTTAGAGGATCCGAGTGCAAGAAGTGGAAATAAAGTAAGCAGAGTTCATCTTTACCCAAGCTGACAGCCCACTTGCAGTAAACTAAGAGGACAGACAAGAAAAATGGAACATATACAGAACATACTACATCTGGCAATATTAGGATGGTCATAGTGCGGAAGTGAGGAAGCAATGAAAAACAGCTCCACAGTCCAGCTTCCTGCACTTGTTTAACATCGTTAACGTCTGTGGAAACAACAGCACTTTCCCCAGAGTAAAGAACTCACAGTTTGAGCTAGATTAGACATAAAAAGTAGATGAATGGGCAGCCCTCAGCATTATTTCCACCTACTGAGTGTGCCACAGGAACTGGGGGACACAACTAATATCACTTCAAACTAAAATTTAACATTTAAATTTATACTCAGTTCATTCAAGTCAGCTGCTGCAGCTGACAAACATAGTGTAATACGGCTCTCCTAGCTGACTAACGGTTCAGAAAAACAAATTACTGAATAAGAGATGCAACTAAAAACCGTTGAGAAAAGCTGCATACAGCCTGACCTGAACATTTCTCAATGAAGTCAGTCAAGATAAGAATAAGAAGCTGTTGTACCGAGTAGGGGTAATATTTAAGGTTCTCTGAGAACACCACCACTTCGAAGCTATTTTCTCCAGTTGTACTTGCTGCAAAAGGATTAAATTTACACAGCACAACATGTAATGAGCAATCCTTTTACTTGTGGCTACCCTATTGAAATACATTTTTGTGCAGAAGAGATGCATTAATGTTGCTTACTTAACAGACTGCCAGTCCACTGTAGTGGTTAAAGGAGAGCTTCTGTCTGCTGCGAATGACCGGCCACGGCACTCAGGAACAAGGCACTGTAACAGTATTCGTTCTAATTCATTCTCAACTTTAACCAATCTTTTTAATAGTAGGTTTTTTTGTTTGTTTGTTTGTTTTTAAATCAAATAAGGCAAATAAAAAAAAGAGGTAAAACAAAACAATGTTCCTTTAACACCATATCAGGGAAAAAAAAAGTTAAACTAGGATACACTTTAGAACGTACATAATTAATGAAGACTCATCAAGCACAGACACCGAAACCCTGACTCCTAGCTGTTACAGCAAATACAGCTGCCCTGTACGATCTCCTTGGCAATAAAAAAATAATAAAAGAAACACCCATACACTCCCCCCCACCACACACACACACACCTTGAAGATGTTCCAGAGGAAATGGTTTTTCACATGGGCACCTCAGGTTACATAAAGTGACTGGGCACTATCTTATGTGTGGAAACTTTTTGAGTCCAGATAAAAACAGTGAAATTAAAATAGGAAGTTCTAAGCAAAATCACAAAAAGCAAATTAACCAAGGAAGTCACTCCCATGAGGTGGAAAGGGCTTTTCAGACATAACTCGTGAAAGAGAACTGCAAGAAATTTTTCTGGATTTGTGCGAGTTTCTGCACTTTCTTTCCAATAATAAGGTTATGCAGGAATACCAAGTTGCATGGTAAATTTTGCTTTAAATAGCTGAACTACTGTTGCGGGGCAGGGAGGGAGGCTTTTTTCTCTCTCTCTCTCTCTCTCTCTAATCTAAATATCACTAGTGTTGCTTTTACCCAACTCAACAGAAATACAAAAGGGAAGAGTATCAAATTAGATGATTTTAACTTACCTTAGTTGGAAGAGTATATTTTCCATCAGGTAGAGGAACACCCTGAACGTCTCCACACGTGCCACATACAAAGGCTAGCTTAGTGCAGAGAGGTTTAATGTTACTGACACGCACAACAGTACCACGCAAGGCAATGTATTTCCCATAGCAGTTGGCCCGAACGTTTTTCAGCTGAGTTAGCGGATCATAGTTGTACACCCTACATAAAAATTAGATGTTAACACTTTGAAAGCTTGCTATCCTTAAATGAGGAACAAGACAGACGTTTACATACTAACTATTAGCAGTAATCCAGAGCAAGATTAGATGGTGACTTTAGCTCTGTGGACCCATGGCACAGTCTTTGATTCGTGCTCTTGAAAGCAGCCTAATGTTTAATGTACTCCAGGTGGTACAACCCTGGAGCTGTAAAGTTTGTGTATACAGTGCAGCAGCACAGACACCTCCCTCCCATAAACTTCTCAGACTAATGATACAATAGAAATTATCCTATGTGCCTCTAAATAATTCCAGGTTAAAACCAGAGTTCAGACTTGCAACATAAAAGGATCAAAGATTTCACCTGCACGCCAAAAGAAATGGTGGCTTTTCATGCTTCAGGGACATAACATGGTTGTCATTATGTGCAACAAAGAGCTCCTTGTTAATGAGGCCCAAGAACGCCCAGCCAAAACATTCAGAATAACCAGCTTCAGCCCTGCCGATGCTGCACAACTAAATGATTTCAAACTACAGAGGTCTTCAAAAACCCATAAGTTATGCAAACCCACATAATCTACAGTGCATGATCACTGCCTAAAAAAGTTGCTTTCGATGATATTCCCTTGGTTTTCAGTCATAGCAATCTGCTCCTTTGATCACACAGGACAACGCAAATCTCTTTGCATTCCCTATAAAAACAAATCTAACATCCATTTTATGAACATGATATTTTATTGATTTTCCTAAAATATTCTCCTCTACAGAATAACGTTCCATAACTGTTCCTTGGGTATATACAAGCTCTCAAATTCTCTCTTGGCCATAGTTTTTCTTAGATGCATTCCACTGGCTAATTAAAAGGATGCAGTTTTATAGCAATGCAAAGGCTAAAATGTACCAGTCTGACAAATCCAAAAATTAAATCCAGCTGCTGTGCGAAAACGAGCTGCTCTCCCATGTCAGGTCAGGGCCAGCAGAAAAATCAAACCGAAGTAGCGTTCATACTGCCAGTCCCCCGTTTCCTGAAGTCTGAGATTCCAACGTTTTGAATTCCCCAGACATAAAACAAATTATTACCAAGGATTTGTTTAGTTAAGAACTCTAAGGAAGTCACAATTTTAAAGCGACAACAGTAATTACTAGGATTCTTGTAAATATATGCTTATGCAGAATTAGCGTAGCCTTAACTTCACCTATTTCATTTCAAACTAAAGTTCAATTAATAAGAACTACTGTTCTTGAGAAGTTCTACAGATAATCCTTTAATAGATGAGCTAATATAAAATAATGCATCCTCACATCGCTGTTAGAACACCCATAATAGAATTGGTAATATTTACCATTCCTTAGTTTAGGTCTACACCCTCCAAATCAACTTCCTCATGAAGACACACCTCTGTTAATAAAATACTATATGCAATCCCTTCCTAACTTCTCCATTAAACGGCAGAAATCTAAACACATTTCTCGGTTTTTAATCCGTAGGTATTTCAGTTTTTCTACTTGTATGTTACTTTTCTACTTACAACATCTTCTATTATTAGAAGCCCTTTTTTCAGCTTATAAGCAGGTTTCATTTTGCGTTTTCTCCCAAATACAGTCCAGCTTTTGTCATTGTGACGAAAAAAGCAAAACATAGACTTTTCTTCTGGAAATAGCTTCACAAAGTCTCATAAGTAAGTAATTAAATAGCCAGCCAGCCTTCAGCTCCACGCACAGATACTGACAACCACTACACAAGAAGCAAGCAGATCTTCCTGCAAACAGCACCAATACACAACATCCGTTACCTGGCATGAATGTGTGGCACATTTATTATAGGCTCTCCATTAAGCGGTAATCCTTCTTCCACCTGCAGCTCAGCAGCATGCCTTTCAAGGTCCTTTGTTAACACCTAGCCAGAACAGGAAGGCAGACACAAGTGTAGTAAGCCATACAATATTGATTCAATTTGCTATAAAGTTTCATTACCATCCTCTACTATTAGGCCTGTTGCTCAAGTCTCAGGAGCACTGTGCTGTCCAGTAACCACAGCTAAAGAGTATTTTTCTGCTCTAAATTATCTAATTTAATTATCTAATTAATCTTCATCTTGGGGCGGGGGGGACGCACTCTTGCTGTTGTGCTTGTTTATTAAAAAAAGTATACAATACTGTAATGTGTCTAGTTTTGTTTGGATTCAAGCACAAGATGTGAGGACCTGCCTGTCAAAAAACAGGGAAATACTACTTTTTAAGAGACATGGGACAGAGACAGGAATTCTTGAATCTGTTCCCCACTCACCCACCAGCCACAGTTCTGCTGCTTGAGGTGGACAAACAGCACAGTTAACTCACCGTTCATTAATCAAACAGGAATTAGAACTCCATATTACATAAGTGTTAAAACTGTATTTAGTTTTAGTCAACTAGTTGGAAGATGAACAAGTAAAACACCCCAAGACCAAAGCATTTTCAAAACATGATTTTAAAGGTCATGCAGAAATGGTGTAGAGGGAAGGGCTACTGATTTTCGAGTAAACAATAGATTTTTGTAAGTTAGAAAAACACTAATATTCAGTTATTATAATATAATTGCCTTCAAGTCCCATTGATTCCTTCTCACGGGAGGCAGAGGGGCTTGTATGTAATAGAAAACTTCATATTTACCTGATGAATTGCCAAACCCATGCACTGCAGTATTTTCTGAGGCATATCCCTTAATTCAGCAGATATATTTGGTATTGATTTAGCTAGTTCTCGGTCTTCTACCAGTTCCTTATAATCCACAAGGATACTTCCCTTTCTCTCTATTTCATCCTGTGAAACATTTAAAGTTATAAAACACATTTCAAGCTATAAACACAAATATTTAATGCTTAGGAAATGAGATTTGGACATGCTTGAACAGATGCTGAAAATAGGCCAAGTGTTATAGTGTTAGTTCATCCACAATAGGGGTTTTTTACCTTGTTGTACAGCTCAATGCGTTGCATGAAAAACTTTTCAAAAGCTTGAGTCTTCAGGACAAAAGGAGACTTGTCAGCATAAGCTAATCAGAAACATATGACATCAGTTAATAGACTGAAATAATTACTTTCATTACAGAGAGTACATAAAATGGTAGTTTCCCTCCCGCTATTTTGGGGTGTTCCAAAACTGAGGAAGATGTTAGATCTCTACAACATCACAATAACATCCCAAAAACATACTTTGTCTGAGATAACATAGGACAAGCAGTTAAGCTAAAGACAACTAAACATTATTGAGACTAAACAGCTTCCTTTGACCTTGAGGTGCAACTTCACATCCATATGAGTAGGTCACACCAAGAAAAAGGAGCATGAAAAATTCAGCAGAGGTACATGTATTGCATGGCAAATGGGCCAGGTTTTAAGAAAAATCATATTTTATACCATCCAAAATTTCTTTCCAAGGTTTGGAGCCCACGGTTATGCCATAAAATCTCTACTGAATCCTTGTTTTTAAGATATCAAATACAAACTTCAGCTGTGTTCTGTTGCAGTTATCTCCATCACTTGTAACCAACTCTAAGGAAAACAGAATAACATATTTACTACATGTAATTTGGGTGTAAAAATACCTTCGGAGAAATAAAGCTTCCAGCCTTTATATGGAATAAACCGGTCCAACGTTGACTGAACTAATCCAGATTTTGCTGGAAAATATTAAAGCTAGGATTAAACCAAGGTAGATACTCGAGTGCTTGTTTGGTTGGTTGGTTGGTTTTTAGACACCGAATCTTTCATTTAACTTTTATTTTGTTCTCTACCACTCTTCAGAGCGTTCAGAGGCAAACAGCCACCCTTCAGTGCGAAAGCCGGTCAAAAGAAAGAGTTGCTTTCAAAGCGTTACGCCGTCAGAAGACAAAGGGAGAGGCCCAGGAGCCGGCTCACCGGGTTCAACCTTGCTTTTCCACTCGGTACTTTGTCCTCTTCCTCGCCATCCTCCTCGCCATCCTCCTCGCCACCCCTGGAAGCCTCTTCCCCGGCTGTACCCCCTGCCTCTGGGCTCCTTACTCATCCCGTGTCGCCAGAGCGGCCCCTGTCAGGCATGAGAGAGGGTGTGAAAACACAAAATGGCGGCGGCGGCCGCCGCCTCCTGCTCCTCTCACAAGAGTCACCGCTCGTGAGGACTTTTGTCCCACCTGCAGCACCGTAGAGTCACACTACTCCCCCCCCCCCCCCCCCAAGGAGCGGGGAACACTCACCCCCTCACCCGCATTCTATTTTCGCGCCGACAGCACGTCGCTTCCGGTGCTGCCGCCAATCCCGAGAGAGCGGGCTGCGGCAACGCCCCGCCCCACCGCGTCGCCACGGAGGGGGCAGCGCGGCCGACCGGCGCTCATTGGTCGACTCTTCCCGTCGCACATGAGCCTCGCCCCGCCTACTCCCCCTCCGTTGCCGCCCGCCTTGCCGCGCTGCGCAGGCGCCGCCCGCCCTCAGCGGCCGCTGCCATTGGCAGGCAGGCGGCGCCTGCGCAGTGGCGGGCGCCGGGCCGGAAGCAGCACGAGGAGGGCTGCGGCGGGCGCGAGCGCCCGGCGGCGGCTGAAGCGGGCGGCGGCTATGGAGGCCGGCACGAGGCCGGGCCTGCGTATCTGCGAGGGCGACTACGCCGTGCTCAAGCGGGACGACGTCTTCAAGGCGGTGCCCGTGCTGCGGCGGAGGTGAGGGGCCGGGCCCGCGCCTCTTTATACCGTCGCGCCGCCACTCCCCCTTCCCCCCCCCTCCCCCCGCGCGTGAGGCGGCCCCAACGGCCGTCGCGCGGCCCCAACGGCCGTCGCGCGCCGGCGGCGCCGCCTGAGGGAAGCGGCGTGCCGCGGATCGCCGTCCGCGGCCTCGGCTGCTGCCGCCCGGAGCTGCCTTCGCAGGTCTCCCGCACGAAGTTGGGGCCCTGCTTATGGACAGGCTTCGTCCTGACTGGTAGGGTCCGACAGGTTTTTTGGTTTTTTTTTCGGGATCTGCCGAGACCACCAAATTCAGGTGATTTATTCTGTTACCCGGCACAGCACGGCTAAGGTCTCCTTGTCAGAGCCCTCTTCGGTTTCCACGTTACTTAGTTTTAAACTGCTGCCGTAAGGGAAAGAAGAAAAAAGCAAAAGACTAAATATTGCCACAGGAAATTAAATAACTTGTGCACCGATTTTTTCCCCTCTTTTCTACAATCTAAGAAGATTAAGGATGCTCCAATAAAGTATGACAATGTTTGGGGTTGGATATTCTGTTTAGAGTAGTCATCAACATGAAATCTGAGCACGTGTACGCAATCTTATTTACGTTCTTTTCAATAATTTCAAGTCTCTTACAGTTTTTGATTGGCCTTTCAAAATCTGGGTTAGCATGGACTAATAGACTTAGGTGAGCAAGTGAAAGAGCATTAGCTTTTTTTTTTTTTTTAGGTCTGGTAAATACGTGTCTTGAACGAGAAAACTTTTTAGTTGTTTATTTAAACATCTTGGATGAGAAAACTTTTTATTATGCTTTATTTAAATGTTTGGTTGCATTTTGGGATACAAATCATGTCATATTTAAAATACACATACGAATTTCAAACATCAATCAACCGAGTGCTAGAAACAGCAAAGAACTCGACCTTTTTGCTTAGCCTCCAAATCAGTGGTGAGTATAACGCGGCTAAGAGCTTAAATTGACTCAAATGGGTGTGGGGCTCAGAGTCTTGACTCAAATATGTGTGGGGCACAGACGCTGCTACCTGTTTCATTTGACAAGGATGGCGTTTCCCTGGTCAGCAAGGAAATTTGTGTAGCTCAGCATGGAAGGTCAAGGCTTTGCGGGTCCTTTTTTCTTGTTATTTTATTCCTTAGTATCTGTGAAGAAGGACAAATGTAAACCTCCATTAGTGTAATCAACATTTTTTTTAAATTAAACATTTCTAGGATTACATTGCTCTTGCTGCTATTTTCTTTTTGATATTCCTTTGGCAAATCTTTTTTTTAAAGGAGCTCTGCAAAATATAGAGATTTCTAAGTTCATACTCATATTTCTGCACTTACCTGAGTGACTGACCTAAATTTACTACATTTCAGATTCATTTGATTCTTCACCTCATTCTGACTTCTTCTGTCAACAATGGTACTATATAATCCAAGTGCTATATCCTTATGTTTTACTTGTCATTTTAGAACTCTTTCGAACTGAAAAAAGTATGTTGTTCTTATTTTATATTCAATTTAAGTTCTTTTTCTTTGTTCTTTTCCCAGCCAGTTTCAGTTTAATGTGGATTTGTTGTCAGTAGTTAGCGTTTCATTTATTATGCTTGTCATACTTTCCTTAACAAGGTAGATAGAAATGTCATGTATAAAGTCATGGTTTACATGGAACTATTTTGGGTTCTAAAATCTTGTCGTCTGGTGTTTTGAACATAATAAAAATAATGCATTAACTTCTTTCATTATTTCAGAAAAATTATTTTTGAAAAGCAGTGGTTTTATCTGGATAATGCCATCGGACATGTTTATGGAACTACATTTGAAGTAACTAGTGGTGGGAACCTCCAGCCAAAGCAAGAGATAGAGGAGACTACCACAGGTATTTCAGAGGATTGACTGATGGTTAGAAAAACGCGTGCCAATTAATTTGCTGCTTTGATGCGACCAAAGATGATGGAAAATAAGCTTTCTATTAATCATTTGATAACGTTTGTAACTTACATTCTTTCTGTCATAAAAATGCATGGTTTTGTCTTGGTCTACCATTTCACTAGTCCTGTGACAAAGAAAAAAAATTTAATATGGGAGAAAATTTGAATTTTAGCCTGGGTGAATACATATACTGAGGCCTGTGTTACATATGACATTTAACTGATTGCATAGGCAATATTATGCAAGACCACAAAGCATGTGGGTTTAATCCTGAGAAGTCTGCTTTCTGTGAAACTAAAATTTTATGTTTCTCCAACTTAAAAAAGTATTTAGAGCTAGATTTTACAAATCCGTATCCTTTTTCTTTAGAAACAAAAGAAGCAGGTACAGATAATCGTAACATAGTTGACGATGGAAAGTCTCAAAAACTGACTCATGATGACATAAAGGCTTTGAAGGACAAGGGTATTAAAGGACAGGTAACATTAAGGTTTTGGTGTCATTTCTGTGCTACCTTGATGGTTATATTTTAGTTTATGAAATAGGCTGTTCTTTCTAATGGTGCATAGACTTTGGTGCTTTTTCTTTGTTCTTCTGCTCAAGTCATGTTTTTCCTAGAGATCTGTTTTTATAAAAATGCAAAGCCTGTTTTCAGAGGAAACTTCGTGTAAGGTTGGCAACTTTGTCAAGAGTACAGTACGAATTTTTACTGCATCAGAAGTCATAACAGACAAAAAAGAATATAAAACGATTGAGAAAATACAATTCACATAATCAGTTGGTTTTGTTTGTTTATGAGATTGAAAACAATCATTCTATATTACTACTTATTTCTATGCTATAGACATACTGAAGTCATAGTATAATTATACTATCAAAGCTGTAGGAGGCTATTACCGACAAACACAAAAATGTTAACAAGTAACATTGTGTAACAGATGTGCTATCCCTCTGCCTCTAGGTGGTACCTACCGAACTGTGATGCATGTGTTTTATCTGCATCTCAAAAGCGTAAGAATGTTCTCAAGGGACCGATACTGTTTTGATAGAGAAGGGATTTTTTTTTACCCCATACTTTGTTAGCAAGAGGTGAGGCCTTCTCGAGTGTTAATAAACCCTTTCAGTAAGTGGCATTCTGCACCTATTATCAGAAAAAAATTCTCTCTCATCTTTGGTTTACCCTGTCTAATAAAAGAAAGGAATTACTCATGCTTACATCAAGTTCATCTCCTCTTTGCATCTTGCTGTTTGCTGCTGCTGTTCAGAGCAGCTGTTCTGCTTTCTGCCTGCTTAATAATGGATGGGTCCAAGCAGAAGTACTTTTTCTGTTTCCATGGTTGAGCTGCTCCTGCTATTATGACTTTGAGTAGAATGTACTAATCAGTCTGATAGCTTTGACATTTTCTGTTAGTTCTCATTATCTGGGACGGAAGATCCCTCTGGCTCTTCTGTGTGTCCTCAGCATGTCTATGCCACACATCTACTGTATTATTAATTTAGGTTATTAAAATGTCCTTTATTAACAGTGGTTTCTGAACTGTAGCTGCAAATTCATTTTAGACCGTGTTATATTAGCAACAATAGACATTATTCTTCCATGAACACGTGGTAAAATTTGAGTTAATATTTGTGAATGACATTGCTTTGTCAATTTAGGAGATGACTGTTCTTTGAAATAAAGTAACCTCAGTGTTAATGGGGTTTGATTTTTTTTCCATCACCTTCCCAAATCCTTCCCAGGTTCTGAGCAATAGTTAGGTAGTGTTAGGCTGCAGACTGGGAGCAGTATGTACTCCCAGGGTACTGCATAATGCTGCAGCTTCCCTTTGGTTCTTTGTACTACAGGAATATTCCCTGGTTTCTTCAGGGTAAATTTTACTGACAAAAATCCAGGTGCTGCATTCAACTACAAGTATAAGGCAAAAAAGAAAAAATATGCTGCCCCGCCATATTCACAATACATTTTAAGGTGTTTGAATGACCTTAAGAAATAGTGGTCTGAAAAATAGCAGCTCTGAGAAATACTTGCATCAATATATTTTGTATCAGGTTCTGAAAGCATACTGGGAGATGCAGTGTCCACCTCAAAAATACTCCTTTTCTCATCTTCCTCCCCCAATTCCTATTAGGCCAGGTTATAGTATTGCTTTTTATACATGTTTAACAGGAACTTCTGAGTTTAGCAGTTAAACTAGTTTGAGCACAGCCAACAAAACAGCAGTGTGCAGCATTTGTTCTTCTATTGCAGGCATAGTCACAAAACCTGAGAGATGATAACCTTTTTCTATTGGGGTCTTAATGATCCTTCCAGCTGGAATCTGAGAGTATGAGGAGGAAGAGTTGGATTGGCAAGGGGAGTAGATTAGAACAAAGAGATGAGGAGACAAAAACTAGAATTCTTGAGAAAAGCTGGGAGCTAGAGAAGGAAGAAGTCATGAGGAGTATTGTAGGAAATAGTAAACGTTAAGGAGTCTGACATCAAGCAAGGAGCTGGTACAAGACTAGCGCAATTTGGGAGACGGAAGAAATTCTGTGAGGTAGGAGAGATATCTGATAAATAGTCAAAGCATAGGGGAAGAACTGGAGCAAACCGGACAGAAAGATGGAAGAAGATGCTTTGGTACGCTGAGATGCTGAAGTCGAACGAGACCCAGAAAGAGAGAGAATTGCATAAAAGTAAATATGACATATGACACTAGACTCCTTGCTTTATTTTTGTCAAATATTTTTGCCTGTGTAACTTCACTCAAGATTTAGTAACTTGTTTGCACGACTGTACCTTCACAGAGAATGTTAGACTGAGAACTTAGTATATGAACTGTCCATAAATATAACTCTGCTTTCATTCTAAACACAGAATAATTAAAAATAGTTAGTCAGAGAAAGCAGGATATTGTCCTTCACATTCAGCATGGGATGAGAATATGCATATACAGAGGGCTCACAAAAAGAGGTGAAGTAATAACTTATTAACGCTGAGAGGACCAGTCCCGCTGTTCCTTCATTTCTGGCCACAAGAGTCTGCCCTTTCTTATGTGTAAGTTTTGGCACTTAGCAAACTTCTTTGTGTGCCAATTTAGCTCACTAAATCCACAGCAAACTTAATGTTATTGTATCCTTTTTTGCCTTTTTTTTTCCTGTTTAGTAATCTCATTCAGAGCTCAGTACTGACCAATCAAACGAGAACGAGCTCTGGTGCAAGGGAAGCCCATCTATGTACAAACGCACAGAGTTAAAAACTGGAAATATACTTGCCACCCTGCTCTCAATTCTGCTTATGGCATTTTTAGGTGTTGGTGCTAGTAACAACAATTTACATTTATACTAACGTACACAGGAATTGGTATCTCATTGGAACAGAATAGCTACACCTCCTTCTTCCTCACAAAATACCCCGTTTCTAGGATCAGCGTTTTCAGTTTGTTGTTTTTATATTGACATTATGTAGTTAAATAACACTTTTTTTAAAAGTATATAATTAAATTTCTTTGCACAGCCAGGGTAGTGTCTTGATTTTCCTATTTACCTTGCCGTTAATGTCAGTAGAAGTTAATGGTATATATGGTTCTCTAGTGGAGGAAAATATTTTCAGTGCTTTTTTTTTTTTTTTTTTTTAAAGTACTGTACATGAAATGAACGAGAATAAATACAGGCTGTAATAAAAATAAACTGTCTTTCCCAAGGAAATAGTTCAGCAGTTAATAGAGAACAGTACAACATTCCGAGACAAAACAGAATTTGCTCAGGATAAATACATAAAGAAGAAGAAGAAAAAGTAAGTAAATTAAAAATATGGAAAATATTTATTAGTTCTCCAACTTGTTTAGCTTGAAATAAGAATATTACTATGTGCTTCTTACAGATACGAGGCAGTTATTACAATTGTAAGACCATCTACTCGCATTCTTTCAACAATGTACTATGCAAGAGAGCCTGGAAAAATTAAGTAAGTTTTCTTTTTTTTTCTATCAAATTATAATGGAAAGATATTTTAATAACATTTCAAAATACCTACGATATACCTGAGTATGTAATACTCATCACATTTGTTTTTTTCCCATTAACAGAAATATTGTAAACATAATGAAAAATAACGTGATACAAAAAGTGAATTGATATGCTATTGCAGTCAACAAGGGGAAAAAAAATCTTTCGCATGCAAGGTTGGCTCTTACCATTTCTCTGCCACCATCATCTTACAAAATTACCTCTTTAGACAGTGGCTCTTTACAGTTAAGTCATTTCTTATTTCTTGTTGGTCAGTGGGATATTACCTCTGTTTTCTGCCCCAGTAAGCAAAATAACTAGCCACCTACCAGACACAGGGTTTTTTTCTTTGAAGAGTAAGAAATCAAATCAGGTTATTCAGAAGTCTTCAGAATTTAAAAATATGAAGTTAATATTGGGGGAGAAGGGAGATCTAGCTGCATTTAATTTTCACTTATCTGAATTAAATGATTGTTTCAGATATTGTTTAAGATGGACTGACTTACTGTTTTTAAAGCAGTCAAGTAATTTTAAGATGCTGGGACTGAAGAAACTGCTATTTGTGATATTTAAGGCTTCTCAAGCTTTTTTCCTTCTCCTTCCCTTAGTTTTTTTTATCTGTTAAGAGTAGTTTTAAGTTCCTCAGCCATCACTTAGCTTCTTCGGCGCACATACAGCAGTCAGCAGAGTTTGATTTTGGTTCCTGATTGCAGGTTTTAGGTGCTGTACTGCAAAACAGATGAAAAACACAAAGGATACATTATAGGGTTAGGAAATGCACTTTAAAGCCATTTGTTCTTAACAAAACTAACGTGTCATAGAATTTAGAACAAAATTTAAAAGTTTAAAAAATATTTTGTCCGATTGGTATAGCATGAGATGTGCATTTTATTTTAGCATGTGCACCCTAATTCATCTCCCACTTTTGCTGTTGTCTCTATAAAACATAACACCCGTCACTTCTAATTTCTTGTTTGCTGTGGTTCTAGTGCTTCTTTGTTACCAGACGGTTTAACTATAAATTTCTGCACAGTGACTCTCAAGGCCACTGATCCTGATCCTGAACTACTTCCTGTAATCCAACTTTTATTGACAACTTCTGAGCTAATGCTCGGTATTTCTAACTCTAAGGAAAACTCATTTGATATTTCTTAAAACCCTCTGTCTTCTAGCCATTTGCGATATGACACTCTAGCTCAGATGTTGACTTTAGGAAACATCCACGCTGGCAACAAAATGATTGTAATGGAGACGTGTGCAGGCCTCGTGCTGGGTGCTGTGATGGAGCGAATGGGAGGTAAGTAACGTGGTATCTTTAACGATATACAGAATGAGGATTTATTTGGAACTTTATTTGAAAATAAGTTTATTGGTGATACTTTTAAAAGGAAGTACCTCCACATATTTTTGTGGTTTTTGAAATCTGCTGTCTCCAGCATTCGAACCGATGTTCATAGTTCCATTGAGAAAGCTGTATTTTGCACCTGTCAGTTGCATTATTTTTCACTATTAAAAAAAATTTAAGTTGGCATTACTGTATGTGGATCTATTTTGGTTTCTGTCTTGTGCTAGCATAACAACGTTGTGTTCAGCTATGACTGTAAGGAGCTTGTGTGCAGATTATTCCCAAGGACTTGTAAGGTAGTAGAAGTGTTAGAAACAGGAACGGTAACACTGGGGTCCAGAAAGACAGCAATGTTGAAAGTGTTGTCCTTAACCATGTCCGCTTTATCAGAGATTTAACATCAGCATAGGGTAAATTTTTGAACAGTACATGGCGTTTTCTTGAGCATATTCTAGCAGAGTGTTGGCTTGTTTTTATTTCTCAAACTCAGTTAACTAGTTTCTTTTTAAATTGTTGAAAGGCCCTAGAGGTGACAGTTAATTATATTCCACAAGGCTGGGAAGGTAGAAAGTGTGATGCATGCACTCAGATTTGCTATCTGTTGCCTGAGAAGCACAAAGGCAGTTAAACTGTAAATTGTTTTCGTTCCAGCAAGTTCAGGGGATAAGGTTAATCTCTGAACTGAACAAAATAAGATACAATCTCAATATAACTACTGAAAAGATCTTTTTAATATGTTAGCATATGACATCTTTCCCTGCAGAGGAGTAATGTGGATGATGAAGAAATTACGTATCTGTTAAAGCTGTTTAAATTAGATTTTAGTTTTGATCAAAAGCGCTCTATAGTTTTAAGTAACAAATGTTGCAGAAAATCTGAATCTTTTTAATTCTAAACTAAGTTGGTGTCTCTTAATAATTTGTCACTGCTCCCTTGTTCCATTCTAACACTAAGTACTTGCTTAACACGTGTAGTCTTTGAGTTACCTTATCCTTTTGAGCTGCAGTGACTGTTGTCCTTCCAATAAAGATTTCCACCTTCGGTCCTACCTTTAACAGCCTGTTAAATGTGACAAATGTTGGATTAAGAGCAGACAACTTAGTTTACTGTTCTTAAAGGTATGTTTAGTTGCTCTGAGAAGTTCTGGCCTTTTTATGGCTGTAATGTCTTTTTGTTTCCTTTCCTGCCGTAGGCTATGGATCCATTATTCAGATGTATCCAGGAGGGGGACCTGTTAGAGCTGCCACCAGTTGTTTTGGATTTCCCAAACCTTTTTTCAATAATCTTCATGAATTTCCTCTCAGCAAAGTAGATAGTCTTCTCTCTGGAAGGTTTTCCACAGAGACTCTGCCTTCAGAACCTGAAGATAATGCACTGGTGGAAGAAGAAAGCAACGGATCAATTGAGGAGAAGCAGACTTCTATGCAGGAAACAGAAGAGGAATCTACTCCTGAAACAGCTATGGAAAGCAATCAAACAGGAGAGCAAGAAACAATGGACATTAATGCTGAAGATATAGCATTTAAAGAAAACCAAGGAAAAGAAAATAAAGAAAATGTAAGAATGTTTATTATGGCTATTCAAGCTTTACTACATCCATATACTTAAAATTTTGCTCTCTGAATCAGTCGTATTAGAATATAATTTATTCATGTTTTAAAATGGAACTCTGAAAGTTGTGTTACATTAAGCCATCTGAGGTGCCGATCATGAACATTCAATCCATTCAGTAGTGATCTAATATATAACTACCCTTTAAATTGCAAAATACTTACTTTGTTGTTCAAAGGTTCGGGAAAAGCAAAGGAAACAACAGGAGAGAAGGAAAAAGCTAATAGAAACTGCTGCTTTGTTGAGAGAGAAGAATGCTGACGGGTGAGTTTATTTGTAGTCAAAAACCCGTTCTGTGTGAATACGCATCTACAGAGAATAACTGTTATTCTAGTAGTAGTTAACTACTAAAAGTTTTGTTTAAAAAAAATGCCCTAATCCTTTCTTCATATTTAATAGCATGTAGTCAACCCTGACATGTTCAGCTTTCGTTATTTTGTTCTTACCTGTCTGAGACGTCTTTTTGTCGTTTAAAGGGTTTGAGATTTTCTGATCTAAAAGTCATAATTTACTAACTAGGTATCAGTAAATATCAAAAAACTGTCCTATCCAAAATGAACAGAATTAGCAGGTAGAATTTAAGATTAAAAGATTTCAGATAAAAATCACAGGATTCTAATTGCAAAATAGAACTTGAGGTCATGAGCTTACTAAATCATAGCTATATTTTTTTAGAAACATTTCTTTTTTACGTGGGAAAAAATGCTTAACTTCATTTTATCTGCATTAGTGAGGATTGATCGATCGATCCCAATGATCAGTTTTACATGCGGATTTAATACCAAAATTTTAAAAGAATATTCCTAAAAATGCAGTCCCATAACAGTTTATAGACCCCTTGATGAGGGTGACTATTTCATGAAACTGTTAGCAAATGCTGAAGTGATTTGAGTGAATCAAGTAGCGTTGATTGATTTAACTTTACGTGCTCATTTTTCCCCCTAAGAATATGGGAAGACAGAGACCTGTGCTGTATAACAGAACTATGTTGACACTGTTTAGCTCCCTAGAAATAAAGCTGTTTAGCTTGGGTAAATTTTAATACACGCGTGTTGGTTATTCTTCAAAGTTTGTGTATAACTTTTGTTTTTACTGTCAAATGTTTTAACTAATGCCTGTTCGTTTTTTAGGATATTTAATCTAGCATGTTTAAGTGTTAGAATTTGTCTCTTCTATGAAGATTTCAGAGATGGGTTGTTCTGTGTCCTCTGAAGCAATAAAATTTGTTAAAGAGGTTTTGTAAGAAGTACTTCAAACCTATTTGGCAGCAGCATCATTCATTATGTCTGCGGATGACTATTAAACTGCCTGAATAGTAGTGATAGTGTTTTGTTGGTTTGTTTTTACCGTATACTACAGTCGTCGTATTAATTAGTGTCTGTGTGTGGTCTGGCAGAGCCAAAATTAATATCTGATTTTACTTGATTCTTCCTGCATTATAAAACAGTATAGTCGGCTGTCACGTCTATTTGAGTTTGAGAAGGCCTATTTAGTCTTTTGACTCTCATTTATTGGGTTTCAATCACTTCTGTACTTTTTTGTCCTTTGTAATACAAGAAAGCTGTAGCAAATTACATACTTGAAGGGACTAGCGAGTTCTTGTTCTAGGAAGTCTTCAGCATGACAGGGGGGAAAGAGAAGCTTATGGTTGCCTGAAGGCAATGTCCCAGATGGCTCAGTCAGGAATACCATTCTTCAGTCATTTGCCTTTATAGCTCACCATTTGTTCAGATCAAGAACCACAGGGTACATACTGGTAAGCCACCTAGGGCAGAAAAGTTGGCATGGAATAAAGAACTGCTCCACTGATGACTTGGCTGACGCATTAGTAAAAGCAGGCAAGGAAGTTAGGATTTTGGTTTGTTTTGCAAGAGGGAAACAGGGAAAGGATAGGTAACAGCTGTTTAACTTTGGAGATGGGGAGAAAGGCTCAAGACTTATTGTCAGAGGAAGGAAAACCAGTAGCTAGGTAAAGAGATGCACCAAGTTTAGGAGAATAACAATAATTACTACTTAATGCGGAAAATATATTTTTAAAAACTTAATTTATCCTTACTTTCTGGGCTAATAGGATAAAAGAGTGTACTGGAGCTATTCTCCAATTCTGTTCACGAGAGTTAAAGGTCTCTTGTCGGTCTTTGAAGGGGAAAAAGGCATTCATTAGGGATTTTTTTGTTTGCTTTTTGTTTTTAAAGATTAGGCAAAGATAGAGCATTCGATTTTCTGATACAATAAAAGTGGAATCTGGTTTTTAAAACACCATGTGTTCAGAATTAGGCCACACACCCGCTCTGTGCCCTTCCCTGTCCTTCCTGTACCTTTTCCCCTCTCACTCATTGCATAAAAGTTAAGACTGGCCAGACTGCCTGCTGACAGCAATATGTGCTGCCATATGAGAGAACAGAATTCGATTTTTCAGATTCTCCTTCATCTCTCACTTACCTTCCTGTTTTCTGGCGGAGTTCCTTGCAGTGCAGTGATCTAAGCCTTCTATAATACCGTTTGGAGTCTTTTTTTAAGGTCCACCTGGTTAACTCTAGAGCACATATTTATGACAGTTTGGATTTGAAGCATGTCTCTAGCCTGCAAGGCTGCATCCTGCACAAAAACCAAAATGCAAACAACTACAGAATAGTTGTCTTAGCTCTTTCTCTCTACTGTGTTTAGAAAACAGAACATCAATTTTTTTTTTTTTAACTCCTTTTTGTTAGGCAAGTCTGTCAATGTTCCCAATGCTGTACATTCCACTGGAGAACAAAGGTTAATGGGTGGGACTTCTCACATAATATCTGTCTACTGGAAAAGTAGTTTAAATATATCTGTGCTGAAAAGAACGGCTTAACTTACTGACTAATTGAATCTGAATCGTTCCTTGCAGTACAGTTTAGCTGTGAAATTTGGGGGGGAGGAAGAGGGGGTTTAAAACTTTGGATATCTGTAGAGAATCTTCAACATCTGTAAATGCAAGTTATATGATGCTATTAAAATAAGGGTGAAGGAAAAAAATAGAGACCGTTGAGTTGGCGAGGGCATGATTTCTTTTAAACAACAGTTTGATTTTTAGTCATGCCTACTGAGGGATTGTTTTCTCTTTAACTGAAGTATTTTTATATAAAACTGTATATGGGGACGATTACCTAAACTTAAATAATCCTGGCTGAGGGGTACGTTCCAAGGAAAGACTAGCAAACACAGAATTTGAAGTATATTGGGACAGTGGTCTTAGGGTAGGGAAAAGCAGCATGCAAGTTCTTACGATCATAAGAATTACTGTGGAGCTCAAAACAGCTGAAAGAAGTGCCTCTGCAACGTATTTTATATCCGGCTCCTTCGGGAACAAGCTTTTTATCCTCTTAATTATGCACGTAAGAAATCGTGATTTGTTTTTATATTCTGGGGTTTGCTAGAGCCATAAAAACATAATGATTAGCAACATTCATGCTGTAATTGATGCATTGGGCCAAGTAGGAGGATACGTTACTTGGTGAATGGGTTACAGAATTAGAAAACTAATGTACATGGAATTTCTTTTACAGCTTAATTGTAGCCAGCAAGTTTCATCCCACTCCTTTATTACTTTCTTTATTGGAATTTGTTGCTCCTTCAAGGCCTTTTGTTGTCTATTGCCAGTATAAAGAGGTAAATCAAGTATGTTATTCTAGTTGTTATATTTTAAGCTTGAGACCATTTTGCTATATAACCTACTTTTTTTTTTTTTTTTTTTTTAGCCATTATTAGAATGTTACACAAAGCTAAGGGAAAGAGGTGGTGTTATTAACCTAAAGCTGTCTGAAACCTGGCTACGAAGCTACCAGGTAAGGATTACAGTAAGTGGCTATCAAAACTGCATGAATATTGGGGAGGGAAATACTGAAAATGTTTTTTGGGGGAGTTGATTGAAATTATGTATAAATTCATGGATTTTGTTTTGGGGTTTTGGGGTTTTTTTTTTTTAACCTGAAAGCAATATGAAAATACTCAGGAATTTTAATGCTTCACTGCAACACTTTTGAATGGAAATACTTCATTTTCTTCTTTCTAAACATTTCATTAAAACATTTGCTGAAATGCAAAGGCAGCACACTGGCAAATCTAGTAATTGTGCTGTTTTAGTGGCTAACCTAAAGTAAGGTACAATCTAATCTAGTGCAAGAGAAATGTAGCAAAGCGTTACAATTGTTTATTATTTCCGAAGTGGTCTGATAGCTTAAAACAATATTGGAAGTCCTGGTGTCTAATTTTTTGTAGCGGAAAAAGGGGGATGAATTCCATAATGTCTTCATATGTGTTTCCTGGGACTAGAGTGAGGAGAAGATTCAGGTCTCAGGAACTAAACAACAAAACTATGACGGGGATGGGGGGGAACTCCACGGTGAAAAAAGTCAGTTGGACAGTTTTGGGCAGAAACTGAACCACAGGAAGTTCCATCTGAACCTGAGAAAAAACTTCTTCACTGTGAGGGTGACAGAGCATTGGAACAGGTTGCCCAGAGAGGTGGTGGAGTCTCCTTCCCTGGAGATATTCAAAAGCCGTCTGGATGTGATCCTGGGCAATATGCTCTAGGTGACCCTGCTTGACCAGGGAGGTTGGACGAGATGATCTCCAGAGGTCCCTTCCAACCTAGACGATTCTGTGATTCTGTGATTCTGTGACTAAGTTTTGGAAAGGATATTTACAAATGCGGAGTACCTCTCTACTATGAAGAAGCAGAATAATCTGTCTGATTTGTAAGCAGCTTACCCCCTCTGAAGAGGTTGTTGCCTTTTATTGACCTCCCCTCATCCATAGGCTTCTGGAGTTCATAAGGAATTATTATGTGGCTAATTGTTATGTGTTTCTAATTATTATTGTTTGTTGATTATCGCTTGACTTAAGCGCTGACTGAGCACATCAGCCAACCGAATTGGGAATGAGTAGGAGGAGACACAGAGGAAGATGTTCACTCATGTTATGCTTGGCAGTGCTTTCTAAGTGAGGTGCAGTACTTTGCAAATATTAGGACCACCTCGCTAGGAATGATACTGCACCAGTCTCCTGAACACACAGAAATCAGCTTAGATCTTCAGTGGCAAGGAGGAAGTATAGCTGAGGAGAGAACTTTTACAGAAAAGTAAAGCATAGCTGAAAGCAGTTGTTCATTGCTATGTCTTACCTTAATGAGTAAAGGTTGTAGTGACAGAACTGGAAACTACTGGAATACGTAACGTTACGTTAGAGCAGATGTAGGTTTTTTGCAAAGTACGCTAGTTCTGAAGACAGGAACAAATGAGACTTTCAGTTGCTAGCTTCAGGTGCCCTAGGTCTTGAATTCTTAATTTGGCTGGAAATACCATGAAGAAGTCCTCAGTAATACAGTAGCCTGTATTCTTATTTATTTTTGTAACTGTTACCTGGTATGCAGATACTTTTCCCTATCAAAACAAATACACTTTGTGAATTTGTTTGTTGTAGGGGCTGGGGGAAAAAAAAAAAAAGAGACAGCTCATATTGTAAGCTTTGCCTAATTACGCGATTTGACATGCTCATTTAGAATGGCTCTTTACAGGTAACTTGTGTTTTGTGCTTTAAAAGGTCTTACCAGATCGAAGCCATCCAAAACTGACAATGAGCGGAGGTGGGGGATACCTTCTCTCCGGTATTACTGTTGTCTTGGATAAGGGCAAATCCGATTGCAGCAGTTTAGAAGCACTGAAGATGGAAGAGCCATCATCTAAAAAACGGAAAGTTCAAGACCTTCATTGTTAACATTTGAAGAATTGATTTGCTTTTCAGATCTCAGGAGTCTCACAATTAGTAAAATAACTAATGTACTTTCTGTGCTCTTGACAGCATAGAAATAGTACCTGTCATACATCTGTCAGCAAAAGCTGAAGATTTGTCTTGTAGAGAGGATCGTCTCCCTCCCTTTACCAGCAACACAATCAGGAGGAGAACCACCCTTGGAAGTAAACCCATGTCAGACACCACCCTGAAAACACATTAACTTCAAAAAGACCTTCTGATGATCATGCTGAGAAGGTAACCTGGGGATGAGATAAAGGATCAATGAAATCAATCTTTTTGTTTGTTGCCAGAAACGGAGATGAAGAAGTAGTTTTTAAAAAGGTTGAGTTCAAATCAACAAATCTCACTTAGCTTCCTGTTTTGCTAGACCAGCATCAAGGTAAAATGTTCTGTATAGTGATCTGCTCCCTGTTCAGGTACAGAACCCTGCTATGCTCAGTAATTACCTTAATGAAGTAGAATAAACAGCAAAAAATCATACACTTCTCTTTCCCACAGGAAAACCAAAAAGTATATTAAAACCAGAACTTTGCAGCATGGCCCTTTGTTTCCTGAAACAAATACAGAAGTGTATGTTTGTAAATTAAAATACTGAATATTTAAACAGAATGTCTCTACTGGTATTGCCTGTCCTTTTCCTGAGAGTTGTTTTGTTTTTATTTTAAGACACAATTATTTTGAAACTTGCTGAATGTACATGTATTTATTTTAGTGTTTTTATCTTTCATGAAGTGTAGCTTTTTTATTAATTTTTTAAACTTTGCATTTGCCATTTCAATTAAACTGCAGGATATTTTTCCTAATGAGATTTATTTTCTGTCTTTCTTTTCCCTTTTTTGGGAAATAAAACAGCCTGTCAGAGGCCTTGGGAGGAGAATACCCTTCCCCATGCAAGGGGGGCCTATATGGTAGCTCAGAGAGGCAATAGGACTTAACTTCCGTCCTTGCGCTTTACTTCTCCATTGGGATCAAGTAATTAGATTTCATAGACCTGTAAAATGCTGTATATTGATAGGAATAATGCTCTCCTAGGACATGATTAGCTCAAAACAGGAGTTACATTTTGTGTAAAGAAGCAGTTATATAGACTTCGCTTAAGTAAACAGTTACAGGAGACGTTCGCGTGTTGGTCTACCTTTAATCCTCTTTTCTAATTTTTGTAACCTTCTAATCACTTTTCTATTTTCATGAAAAGTTTTCCTTTATTGTTATGTGAAAAACACTTATGTAGAGAGGTTATAGATTATACCACCTCTTCTGTATTCTGCCAGTCGTGCATAAACTGATCTGCAAAACGTGTTTTGCCCCTCTTGTCTTTTAATCCAGTTAAAGTATCACAAATCGCACTTGAGGAATAGAAATCTGATGTGTGGCTTTTACTAATGGAGTTTTTTTTTTTTTTTTAATGCAGCATTTCTCAGCTTCTTTATGTCTGCACATGCCTACTGAAGGCAGAATGGGACTTTAAAGGAGCCAACACCCATTATGTGATGGGATTCTGAGACAGCCTAGATTAGAGTGATGGATAGGAGGCTGCAAGTTAGTGAAAGACATGCCAATTAAGAACTCAGAATGAGCCAGGAGACTAAACTGAGGCAGCAGTTAGCTTCTTTTTCAGTATTCCTTACCTGTAAAGTAAACAGAGGTACTTCTGTGCCACATCACTGAGCTGGTAGGTATTGGATGTCGTATTTACAGCGCTATTAAAGGTGTAAAACTTGCACAGTGTTAGGTTAAGCAAGCAACATGTGTTTGGACTCCTGCTTCTTGTGATGGATGTTTAATAACCTAAGAAAAAAATTCCATTTCCATAATAAGAAAAGCAGCTTCAGAAAGCAAACAGTATTGGAACACACTGACAGTTATTTTTAACCAAAGCTAAACTGGCTTAATTTCATTTATATCAACACTAATAGTCTTTCAATATTGAATCTTGTCCCGTAATCTTAAAACGTGGCATAATGCTTCTAACAATGAAAAATATTAAGAAACCAAGTATCAAGCAACTCACATAAGATATTTCAAGCTTGTATTGTATCATGATATGATGAAACAATATTTTCTAGATAATTAGTGGTGAAAGCGCATCTTGATGTAACATAGCCTCTATTTTAATTAAAACATGTGAATAAGTTTCAGTGATATCCTGAAGACTGTAATGGAGAGGGAAATGATGAAATGCAAGTTATGATTGTCTGAAACTCTAGGGAGTCTTATATTTCTGCAAGTAACAAATTCAGGAAAAATCTGGCTGGGGGGGCGGGAGGGGGGGGGCAGTGGGGGAGAGAAAGCATGCATCATGCAAGGCCTTCCTCTAGTAGTTGGCAGGACCCAGCCCCCAACAGCCAACTGAAATTCTTCAGTGACAGAGTCTAGAATATACTGAGGATGGTTAGCCGTGTTAGGGCCTGGTCTGGACTTAGTGATTAGGGAGCTGTTTTTATTCCTGTCTGTAATCCCCGAACAAAACATACAACTGCTTTCTCCAGACAAATTTGCTGAAAACATGAGCCTCTGGAACGGGTAAGAAGAAATAAATAGTTATCAAGCCTTCCATTCCTGTGTTTCACTAAAGCTACATACCAAATTTACAGGTAACCAGGGATGCATGAGTCAGAAGCTAAAAATACGATTTCTGCTTCATCTCCTGGAACAAGGTTATGCATCTTATACTCTTATTTTGTTTAAATTGTACTGTCCAGCTTCAAAGGCAAAACCACAAATACTCTGCAGTTAATCCGAGAGTATATTTGTGTTTCAATAATCAAGTGGATTAAATGGATTAAGCTGGGATGAGAGATGCTGCATATTTAATGATCTGTGACTCAGTTGAATTCCATGTATAGCATCTCTCCCCTGTGAGTGTTATACAAGGAACTGAAGATACTGTCACAGCAGAAAAAAAAAAAACGGTAAGTAAGTTAAATGTAATTGAACCCCAGATATTTGGAGTAATTGAAACTAATTATGGGATAGTTTCTTTTACTGCTGTAGGATTACCAAATGGCTGCTTCCACCGAGCACTCACCACTCTCCGTGAGGAATCATACAACTTATTGCACAGAGCCAACCCCAGCCTCAGCTTATTGTTTGCTGAGAAACTTGGCTTGTGTGAAGTTTGCATTGCTGTAATGCAACTCACCGGTTCTATAACCCTGTTGTCACCACCTGCTTGTCTGAAGCCAAAAGAACATGTTAGCAAAGCACCTGTTCACTAGGTGATTAAATTAACGGCACCGCTTAATCTGCATGAGTGGCATAACCCATCAGCTACCAAATGTGTTAACTCTGAAGCACTGCATATTTTTGAAATTAACACACCTCCATTTGGTGAGGCAACCTCTTTACTACTTTAATGGCTAATTTCCAGAAATAAATAGTTCACAGGGCATTTCTGAGTTACTAGGGCCAAGTATCAGGATTCTTACTTACCTCTCATGCTCTTGCTAACTGGCAAAGAAGAAGCACAGACAAGTTCCTCTTAACCTTGTAAGAATAGTATTGGTGAACCACACTTCAATGTTTTGCACACACTCTATTAATCGCCCACAAATTATTTTAAAATAACCCCAGTCACTCAAATAAGGAAGGAAAAAGCTTGATCCAAGATAAATGTTTTTATTTCAAACTCAGACAAATATATTTCTGAAGAACACAAACACAATTATTCTCACAAGCATATTAAAAATATCTGCCTTGCATGAAAGTTATACTAAAATTCATGCTATTCAGCTCTCAATAGCATAATAGCAAATTAAAGACATGTTCAGCTGTATAAATCACTACACTATAGTGGACAGTAAATAGTATTTCCTGGTTTTAGGGCAAACAACAATCCAGTGGCAGTGAATTTACCACATGATACAGGTATTGTGAGTACCGCTACACCTAGCTTTGAAAGGCCAAAGCAGATCTTCAGCCTCTCCTGTTGTCATTAAACTTCTCAGCTATTTTCTGCAGTTCTAAATCCATAGCAGCCAGGTTTTCCAGTTCTTTTTCCTGTAAAAAGAGAAAGAACATTTCACCCATCAAACAATATTGGCAATGTTGTTTTATTCCATGAAAATTAGAAACAAGGACAGTTCCTCGAGCAGACATCTCCTTCTACTTACTGGTTCTGTGCAGCTTCTCAGTATTTTTTTTAATTTATTTGTCTTAACTTGAAGGGAGTTCTGGTGTTGGCCCTCCTTACCCGGGTAAAAATTCTGAGCAGAGTCCACTGAACACAGTGGTATCTGATTCAGCAGTGACCAAATCCCACGCGACTGCATCTTGTGGTTTGGTTGCGTTGTCTTTGGGGTGCAGGCACTAATAGTTTTGCAGCACATCCTTTGGAGATTTATTCGATTTCCTGTTTTTACTGAACTAGGGTTGGGGAAAATACTGAAAATACTCAGAGTAGGACCTAATTGCAGCTTGATTTTTGTAGGCCTTAAAATGCCATTATCTAGTGACTTCCTGCTATTTCACAGCTGCTGGCCCTAGCAGCATGAAGTCACTTCTGTCTAGGTTAAGGTCCCTTGGAAGACTACAGCCTTATGCTCACAATGATTCTGGTCTTACGACAAATAACAGGCACAGTGTGCAATAAAAGAAATTCTCCCACGTTACCAGATAGATGCTGGGGAAAACAGCCATTCCTGCTTATCGTGACGACTTGCTCCCTGTTTAGCCTGTATATAAATTCCCATTAGCCTCTCCAGTACTCCCAGTCCACATCAGGTTGTGCAACAGATACAGCAGCGTATATGACAGGCGTCTAGCTGATGAGCAAAGACGCTGTTTTCCTAGACACTAAAGCGTGATGGGAAGTCCAGCATAAAAAGGATCTGTATACATGGCAGCTAACGTGCGTGAAGCAGGCGTTCAAGTGCAAGCCAGGTTCTATTCCGCAATTACAGTCAGGAAGTCAGGTCAACGGACAGCTGAATTTTACTCTAAATCTGCACTCATTTTTCAGCTGTATGATTTAAACCACCAGTAGGTACTTGCTAATTACCTCTCTGCTCCTCCTGCAATGCGTATCTTTGTTTTGAATGTATGTAAGACCCTAGAGGGAGAGGGGAGGCCCAAAGAAGAAGAAAATCTCCTTTCTCTTCCTGTCTTGCAGCAGACAGGAGCTAATGAGGACACGTGATTTTTTGTTTTCCCCCCTCCTTCTTCAAACTGCCCTGGAATAGCTCCACTGAGTTCATTCAGAGAAAGCAAAATTTAAGTTATGAAGATCTAGCTCTTAAGGTGACTTTTATTTTTAAACTTGCAGTTTATCAGCAGTCTTGGAAATGAATTTTAGAAACGTGCATCTCACGTGTGCAGCATCAGCATCCTTTAACTCTTCAGAGAAACACCTACACATACCTCCTCTTCTGTCAGAGGCCTCTGGCTCAGATTTCCTTTGTCATTCCTGATTATGTGGTGTTCTTTCATGTCTTCTTCTCCAGAATCATACAACTCTGGAAATTCAGCCGACTTCTTCCTATAATTCAGAAGTTGCGCAAGTTGATCCATCCTGTTGTACTGTCTTTTCTTATCAAATCTGTTGATTTTGCCAGGATTCCGCTTCTCAGTGCGTCCATGGTTCAGAGCCTTCAGAATCTGCTTTTTCTCCCACCAGTCATAGTCATTATATTCAGGGAAAAGATTCTTCTCAGTCAGGGTGGGTCTGACTTCCTCTTTGCTCTCCAGAAGCTGCTCTCCCGCATTGTCCTTTTTCTCAAGGTGACGGCTTTTCCACCACAGTAGTGGGTAGAAAGGGCTGTACGATGCTGTGGTTCTCTTCTCATTCTCTGCGGGGAGATGGCTTTTGTACTCTTCCCTCTCTGCATATCTTCCTTCCTTCATATTCTCTTCATTTTCTATCTGATCCCTGCTGTGATGCTTCTGTGCTACTTCTTTCTCCTCCTCACTTTTGCCAGAGTAGCGCTGCTGCTCTGCGCTATCTCTGTCCTCAGTGCTATAGTGTCTTCTGACATGCCCTTTGCTCTCTCTAATGTCCAGTTTCTGTGTCTCTTCGTCTTCGCTGTCCTGCAAGCGATGTCTTCCTTCACCACGGTGCTGCTGCTCCTCCTTGCTGCCTCCACTGTGATACCTGTCCAGCTCTTCCTCACTTTCTCCACCATACGTCCTTCCCTCAGAACGGTGTCTCCTTGCCTCACGTGATCCATCATGGTGTCTCCTCTCCTCATGCCATTTTTCATTACTTTCTTCACTGTGGAGACGCCTCTTACTTTGCGCTTCACTGCTCTCTTCACTCTGCTGCCATCCCTCCCTGCGCTCACTTTCCCGACCCGTATACCTCTTTTCCTCCACCTCTTCAGAGCCACGCCTCCCATGATAACCTCCCTTCTCCTCATGATGCCGCTCAGACTCTTCATGGTGGTGTTTCTGATGGTGGTTCCCTCTGTCCCCGAGACGGCCCTCCTCCGTTGATTCCTCAGCTAGTTTCTCACCACTATGGCCTCTCTTCTCTTCAGAGTCGTCACCCATTCTGTGCTTCCTGTAGTAACGTTTTGGTTTGTAGGCTTGCTTTTCCTCCGCCGCTTCTTCGCTCTCGTCAGATTCTTCACGATCCTGCTGATGGGAGGAATCACGTTCCTTAGACTCATGATGGTATTTTTCACTTCTTTCTTCCTCCCCCTCCTCACCTTCCTGAATTCTTTTGTCAAGACTTTCCATTCTCTCCTCTGAATCCCCCTGGCCCATGGGATGTTGATCATTCCCATCAGGGAATTCCTCTGTGCTCATGGCCTTCTTGTTGAGAACAGCACGCTCAGCCTCTTCACCATGATGCCTACTCTCTTTGCCGTCTTCTGCACTGTAGTAACTATTCTCATCCTCTTTTCTGATCTCTTGATGGTGTTCCTTTTCTTCTGTATGGAGTCTGTCTTCACGAGCCTCATGAACAGATGTGTCGTGTCCCTCCTCGTCTTCCATGCTTTCATCTTCCTTGCGACCAAGTTTCTTTTCATCGCTTCCTTTCATACGTATTTTAGTTTCCATTTCAGTCTGACTTTGTTCTTTCTCTACGCTCCCAATATGATGTTTTTCATTCTCTGCTGGGTCTTTCAAATGCCTCACTTCCAGTTGTTTGTCTTCATTTTTATCTCTGTCATTTTTGCCACCTACAATAACAAGAGTAGTTTAATGAAGTATTCTAATTCTCTGCTGAAGCATTTCAGTTTAAATAGATGACTGGCTTTCCAAAGTAGCAAAAATATGCGGACAGAACTAATTTTTTAACTCTGCTTTTAAAGCTTGTCATTGTCTTCCGTTTTGAATGTTTGTCTGAAAAAGTGTTAATTTTCATTTAATTTGGTCTTTTAAGTTTTCCATTGAAATTTCCAGAATTATATTTCCTCTTTGGCTTGTGTATGTATTTATAATAGTTACTGTTTTTAGAACTAAACTCTCATTCCCATTAAAAACAAAATATCAATGAGCTCTACAGTTGCGGTCACTTTTTGGAAAGTCGGGCATTAACTAGCACCTATACTTATTCCCAAAAATGCCAACCATTTATTTCAAGTTACTCAAAAATGTCTGAGGCATGGCATAAACATGCTTTTATCAAATTTTAGGAGTTCTAAATGGATTACACCAAAATGAATTAAAATTGTCCCTTTGCAGCAGTTTAATCAAAATCATGCACCTTCCACTGGTTCCAAAATGCTAAATTTTGTGGTCTGACTCTGACCACAACAGTAACAGTATATGTCCAAGATATTTCTGCTTCAGTCTGGTCTGAGTGTCATCAGAAGGAGGTCACAAATCCTAAAAGTCCAGAAAATAGCTTCACAGATACTTAAAGTTAGCTCATTATTTCTGAAAATCTTCTCATTAGCTGGTATTCCTAGAGATCTGTCCAAGGGCAAAAAAGGTCCTTAACCTCTTTCCAGTGTTTTCATTTATCAAGCGGGACAACAGACAGCTTTATCTGAAACTAAAGCAGTGTCATAAGGCTTAACGCCTGGCAGTAGTCGCTATCTCCTCAAAACTTGGCCTGAGCTAGATACAAATTACCACTTGTTCATTTGGTATAGAACGTCCTCATGAAATATCTCAAGTATGTTACACGTCTTCCTAAAGTCCTGCAAGCCACCCTCTTTCCAATTACTCTAATAGGGCCATACATAATTTCATCTACAAATAAGCAGAAGAATGGGTTTCATTATTGCTTCTGCTGGCAGGTCAGCTCAAGAGCCTGTTTGTTGTTCTGTAATCATATAAATCATATACTGGACAGAGAAGAAGTATGTAGATTTTGCAGTTTTGCCTAGTGTCAAACTTGGCCACGGTTCGCTACAGCCAGTAATCAAGCACGCAAACAGGTTCGTACATCTACATCGACGCAGCTAAACGCCATGCTGTAGGAAAGAGCTCATTGGCACTGAGGACTCCCAAAAGAAGTTTTCAATGCACATCTCCAGGGCTCTTGAATCAGTGCCACAAACTTCAGTTTCGGGGCTGGTTACAACCTATTTGAGAGACTCCATCCGCTGCGCCAGGCACCGGTTCAATTGCCACCAGGCACAGGAGCCTCACTGATGCAAGAGGAAGGTATTTGAAGCCAATTCCTATGCTCTGGAACGGGCTCAGCATCTGGTCCAAACCCAGACACGTTTGTTGATCTCCTGAGCTAGCTGAACAGATCACCTACTTTCTCAGACTTTGAAGATGGCTTAAGTACAGAGAACCACGCAAGTATTAGCCAAAAATCCCCGAATCGCTGATGGTACCAGATAAGGCTGTTTGTTCTTTGGGCGAGACAGGAAACAGAAGGCAGTAAGAATCCTCAGACTGAAATTAGGAGGCACCAGATTCACACAGGCTGCAATAACAGTTTGCCAGTTCACACGAGACAGAATCCATTTGCAGGTTTACTTTCTCAAAGTTACCAACAGGAGGGTCTAATGCTGAAATGTGTATTTTGCAGGAATATTCCTCCTAACTTGCTTATGTAACCCCAGGCTGATCTTAGAAATAGAAATGAATCACTTAATGACCCGCTGCAAAATCAGAGTTCTAGGATTAGGGGAAGGGGAAAAAATTACTATTCATGTTATTTGCACTTGGCAACAACACGGACAAGCTTGAAGTTCTTTGACCCTTACATTGGGATGATGAGCTTATAAAAGACAAGACAATGTCTTGTCTTGCAAGACAAAGCAACGGCACATCATGAACAACAACATGAAGTACTTAACTTCCGAGACACTATTGTTATACATGGCACTAAAATGATGAATGCTTCTATCCTGCGAAATGAGAACATTTGTTTATAAAATTAATAGTGGTATCTACCAAATTCCTCTCACAAGTTCAGATAACGTTGCACTTACTCTTCTTAAGGATTTCTTTGCACTCAGGATTAATTGGTGGCGCGTTTGGCTTTGACAGAGCATTGGAGAGAACTTCCACTATACACTGCGTTACCTAGAAGAAACAAAAACAAAGAAAAAAAAATTGTCATAGTGAAAATGGAAATCCTGCTTCTGGCCAATGATGCAATAAAACAGTGAGGAAGACCAGTTTACGGTTGGAGTTGAAGCTAATATTTACAAGTTTTGAGTAATCCCCAGCTCTAACAGAACTTCCTGTGTTTTTAGGCAAGTCAGTCACTCTGCTCCTTACTTGTACATCAGTAAGAGGCAGGATAGTCATTATCTCTTTTTCCCTCCCCCTCTTTTCTTTGCATAGGTAACAGGCTCCTGCTGTATGTTTTTTTTTTTTTTTAAATATTAAACAACCTATTCAGTACAAAGACGAGTCAAATGTAGTAATGGGTGGGACCTTTCAAAAAATAATCGACACCTTTGATATACGAGCATCATCCTTTAGAACCTGCCTCAACAAGGCCTTACCAGAAGTATTACTTGGGTTGCCAATAAACCAAGAAAAGCACCTTTATAGTCTTTGAAAGATGGATGCTTCACAAAGTATTTCAGGATTTTACTCTGAGGATTTCCAAGTACCTTTTCATCTGTCTGTGCTGTAAGCCCTGCCTCCCTCAGTACTTGACGTTTAACTGGAGAGTCTTCCAGAAGGAGAAGAAATTGATTTCGAAAGGTGTCACAACCACCTCTCACTCTAACCTCCCATTAAAAGAGCTTTTCTGTACAAACTAATGCAAAATGATTTTCAGGTGTTGAAGTTTCTCATCACGAGTGACAGGATCCCTAGTGGCACACCACACTCCTTTGGCTGACAATCTGGGCGACTGGAAGGGAGCAGACAAGGAAATATTTGCGCAGCAGACTGTCTTTTAACAGTTTTCAGTTATTTGCAGGTGTTTACTAACCTGAATTATCATTCTGTAAACCACTGGAGAGGGCCTGATGTCAGATTGCGAGAGCATCCAATGGCATTTATTTCCTCAAATAGGTCGAGAAAGAAAGAGGTTTCCAAAGAAAGAGGTCTGAGGGTTACCTTAAAGTTCATTACGTACTTACTAGCCACAGGTATTTCCAAATATTTCACCTTTTTTCAAATTTGCCATCTCACTTTTTACAATCTGAGTACATGCACTGTTGAGTAATATTGCCGATCGTTTTGCAGGCAGCTGTAAAACGTACAATTTGAAGAGTACCAAACTGATTCAAGAAGCTAACTTCCCTTTTCAAACGCACTGAGACACATAGGTATCTTCTACCAGCTAAAGGGACTCCGAGTTCCACATCAGTGATGATCCCTTAAGAGTTTACCCTTAGGGGGGGAAAAAAAATCATTATCCCAAGAGTTTAAAAACAAACCTGGAGCCAGAACAGCGGAGAACACGTGACTTATTTGCTGACGTTTGCTTTGACATATAGCTACTCACCATTTCTTCAACGTGGTCTTTTTCCACTGGAACTGCACTGGCGCCTACAAGAAAAATAAGTTATTGCAGACATTAATCCTAGCAACGACCATAAACATCACTGACAGGAAATTTCCGTCAAATTGGCCCCATGAGACCGTTTGCTTGAATTCGGGGCTGGCAGGGACAATTGAACAAGACGCATTTGCGTTACGTCTTTTCTTCTTCAAGAAGAGTGAGCAGTGTAAAGCCATAGCCTAACGTGAGAAGAGGCATGCTGACGTTTCCAGCTTAGAAAGAACCTGCACCACAAAAATAGAAAGCAGCACCCAAATTCCAAGAACAGAGCTTTACAGCAAGTTGGGTCTTCAGAGTTATGCATCTTTGGTGGTAAAAGAAGAGGAAACAAACAAGGCCCATTTTCACTTCAAAACCTCTTTTGGCTTTTGCAAGGAGCTCAGTTCACTTCTTTAACAGGAGATCTATCTTCAAGCCGAAAAGCAGCTACTGTCCCAATCCTACCAGAGAAATCCTGTCTCACCTGGACAGCAGGAGGCTCCTTGAAAGGAGACAGAGCCAGGAAGGTACAGAAACGCTTCTATTCAACGTCTCCTCCAAGCAGTCCCTTCTCAAAAGAGATGAGCAAAAAATTACATCCCAGTGGAAAAAAAATCCCAGGGGAAGGAAGTGGCCCAGCCAGTCCCTCCCTCTGTCCTGAGGGCACTTGGGGTATTTAGCACCTCCCTGGGCTAGCTCTACTGCACTTGGTCCAAGGTCATTTCTTTTGGAAAGAAGCTACAAGTGAAACCTTTGTGTTGCTTTATTCTGCCATAGATCTCCTACTGGTTAATAAACTTGGCTGCTGTGCGTTAATAAGCCATGCCGATTCTCATACACCTGGAGATCTGCAGAAGCGAAGTTCAGTCAGTCTGGCAGCCACATACGAGCGCACAGAGGCAAGGGTTACTGTGCCACTGCTCCACGGACTTACCACATGGCGTGTAGTCACGGTACCTGAGCAAACGGCTCTGGGCAGGATGCTGAGGTTCTAACACAAGTCACCATCGCTTTAAATTCAAATATCACCTTCTCTACAATGCTGCTTTGGTGGGCTTTACAACAGTGAAAGATCTTCTGTAACAGATGGGCACACAGCAGATTACGGAGGTGATGGGGGCCAGTTTACCCTAACACCACAGCAGGAAAACTCGAGACTGCCCTCAGGAAGTTTCCGGCAAAGCAGAGAGGAGCTCGTAGCCTTGCGCTTTGCTGTGTCTGCAGAGGAAGGAGGCATCCCCTTTAGCATCGACTGTGTGTAGCAACTGGACACAATACAGTAATAACACTTCATGTTTCTACCCCCCTCTGTTTTTGCCCCTTCCTCCTGCCAAGACACAGACGCAGCAAGGAATATGTTTCTCCAGCGCCTGCCTCTCCTCTACGTGTACAACTGCTACCACAGAAGGATCCCACACTTGGATACCACAGAAGGGATTCCCCTAAAAATAGCATTACACCCCTACCAGATCGTTTCCGTAGAACACCAGGTGGTACACGGGGGAGATGGCACTATATACAGCCAAACCTCTCCATTTTTAGCGTTCCGGTGCTGACGAAGACGGGCTTTAGCATGCTTTATTTACTAACCTAGTTTGCAAATCACCACCACAGTACTGATGCTGTTGCAATCTAACCTGCCTGCATCCGTCTGAGCACGAAGAATAAGGAAGTACATACCAGCAGCAAAGTCCCTTCTACATGTTATCCACTAAAAAGACGTTCTCCACATCCCGCAGGGGTGGAGGTACTGCTCCTGCCACATCTCCTAGGGCAAGAGATGCTTATAGCCTCCGCTCGTGCGTAAGCAGAGGGGATGACCCGCTCCATTGCCTCTGCTCACCGTGGTTAGTTTACAAGGCTCCTGCCGCTTCTCCAGGAGAAATGAGGAGAAGCACAAAAGCAAACATCCAATTTCGTCCACGATAACGATCCCACCACAGCACGTCTCCTTTGAGTTGCATCTGCTTGATGTGGTAACACGCAGAACAGGCAAGCCTCAAAACGTCTTTGTGCTATTAGAGATGCCAACTTTGGTTCGCCTCAGAGTCAGGCTGTGCTGACTAGCTTTGCTCTGTCATTCCAAAACTCCAGGCTCTCCAAGAAGGTTTACAGAGAGATTAACGACCATTAAGCAAGTTCAATAGCAAAAGCCGAGGCGCACAAAGAGGAAGCATTAGGCTATCGCAACACTGGCAAGAGAAACCGAGAACATGGGACATGTGTCATAGAACCCTGCCTGGAGGAACAAGAGGAACATCAAATCCACCTCGGAGCCTGACATAATACAGCTAGGCAGCTGCCACGCTATAGCCGCAATAGGAAGCCCTCGGGGAGTCAGCACGCCCCACTTTACACCGGTGCTGGCAGCACTAACTCCCGCTGGCTGGCAAGAGCTCCCCCACAGGTCCGCCGCCAGCTGGGGAAGGCGGGCCAAGGGCACTCTGCCTTCCTCCACGCACACGCAGGGTGAAGCGACTGCCCCGGCACTGCCGACGCCTTCGGGCTGCAGAGCACCCACCCCACTCACAGGTCACCGTCAAGCAGGGACGCGGCCGCTGCGACAGCTCCAGGGTTTTGCGGCGGAAACCAAGGCAGGGCACGTCCAGAGAAGAAAACCCCCTGCCCATAAAGGGGAACCGGACTGCAAAACAAAGCCACAGGTACGCGTCCACCTCCCGAGCCAAACCTGCCTGGGTCGTTACCACCACATCATCTGGTTTTGCAGAAATACCGAGAACTAACAAGGGTCACTAAAGAGGGTGAGAAATACCAGTTCTTTACACCTGTGAAAATAACACAGGACAAATCCACATGGCTTTTACTTGCATCTCCAAGACCGAGCAAATCTTCTGGTGCGTCCCTATTACTATAACCCCCACAGAGCTTTTTTTCCATTAACGCTGATGACTCAGTACTGCTGCCATCCCTGATCAAAATTTCAGCAGAAACCTTTCAGAGCAAAGATCACGGAAACTTGGTCTGAAGAGGGAACACTAGAAAGTTCTTGAAGTTAACGTTATAGCTGACTCCTAACCCCCACGCAAACTCCTCAGTACGGTCACTTTGTGGATTCTGGTTGACATGTGAAAGCCAAACAGCCAAAACGGGCATAGAGAAGAATTTGAGCAGCTGGATGGCATAAACACATACAAATATTTGACAAGAAACCCTGCTAGGTCTGTGGAACAAGTCTGATGAGCTGCACTAGGTTGGGGTCGCTCCCCATCTTCCTCCTCCCTCCCCCCCCTTTAATTATTACAAATAAAGACACTTGAGGACAATCGCTTTTTGTAGCTTCACTACGTTTCTGTACAAGTCCCAACAGGTTTCCGTCTGAAGGCATCTAACATACCTAAAGCTGCACTACTCAACCCGGAATTACACGGGTTTAGAGAAATCGTGCAGCACGTGTAAGGTGTACAAAGCTATGCGATTGTCTCATCCTGTTGTGTTTAATTCCACAGTTTAGCTTTAACGTTTAACGCGGCGTGCAAGGAAGCGCGCGTTAGAGCTGCAGGCTCGCTACTGTGAAATCACCTCCCAGCGATCGGAGTTGTCCAGCAAAACCTAGAGGCGCTTCCTGACCGGGATTCGGGAGGGCCGAGGCTTTGCACGGCGGCGCGACAGAAAGGGTCGCTTCTCGTTCAGCGCGGATCGTCCTCTCGGCGGGCAGCGCAGGCCAACGGGCCGAGCCCTCCGCTGCGAGGGCTGCCCCGGCCCCAGCAGCAGCAGCAGCCCCCCCTCCGCGGCGCGGAGACCACCGGCTGCCCCTCTCCAGGGCCCACCCGCGACCTCCCCCGCGAGCCCCAAGCCGAGCCGCCGCCGCCGCCGAACGAGTCTCTCCCCCGCCTTAACGGCCCCGCATCGCATCCCGCCCAGCGGCCCGAAGCCGGGACCCCGGGCCAGCCACGCTGACGTAGAGCTGGCAGGCGTGACATCACCTCTCCACCGATGGCGTCACCGCCGGGGCTGGCGGGGGCTCCAGCGCAGAGCGGGCTGCGGAGCCGCCCGGCGCCTCTTCCCCCCCCCCCCCCCCGGCCGCTTCCCCTCAGCGCAGAGCGGGCGGGCAGGCGCGCGCCCAACGGCTCCAACGGCTGTAACGGCCGCGCGCGCGCCCCGCGCCCCCCGCTCACCTGCCAGGGCGGCGGCCGCCAGGAGGCCGAGCAGCGCCAGCGGCGCCATCGCTGCCGCTCCCGCTGCCCCCTCGGCTCGGCTCGCCCGGCCGCCGCCGCTCGCCGCTATTTAAACGCGGGCAGCGGGGGCGGAGGGAGACGGGCGGAGGGGCCCCGCCGGCAGCCTGCGTCACCGCGAGCCCCCGGCCGAGGCGCCGCCCGCCGCCGCCGCCCCCTGCCCCGCCGCACGGGCCGGCTCCCTCCCCGGCTGCGCAAGCGAGAGCGCCTTCCCCCTCGCTCCGTCCCCCGCCCAGGGCTGCGGGGTAAAAGCTTCTCCTTCCCCCCCCCCCGCCCCGCCAGGCAGAGGCAGCCTGCTGCAACAGGTGGAGTAACGCAGCCCCCCCCCCCCCCCCCAAGGAAATCGCCCCCTGCGTTTCTCCTGCCTTCTCGGCTCTGCTGAGGAAACCGCCCCTCTTCGGAGCCCCTCTCCCACCGCCTGTCTGCTCTTCCTCTCTCCAGGTTCGCTCCGGCTCCCAAGTCTTGCCGGATGGGCTTGAACGGCCCCCGCTCTCCTGCCTTGGACCGGAGAGCCGAAGGGCAGCGAGCCCGACCGCTCCCCCCAGCCCCATTCAGAGCCAGGCCAAGCCCTTGCAAGACCAGGACTTAACTTTGTCTTTCCCTCTATTAACTCTTACGGGGCCATCTCCAACTTATGTGCGTTTTTTCAGTCGCTCTTTTCTAGGCAGGGAGCCCTCGAATTGCTACTGTTCATGGAGGATGATGCATCTGTCACAGTGGTGTTCCCTGTTATCGCTCTGCGTATCAACTATGACGGTGTCCATCGACAGCAGCAGGCTGCTGTAACCATATACCCTTAAAGACGTGAAGCAGGACACAAGGACACAGCACTCTAGGAACACTTACATACCGCATCATCTGTGGCTACAGGGACTGAAGCTCCCCTTTTAAGCTGGTTTCAGAAGACAGCCTTTAAGGCCAGGGGGCGAAGCCAGGTACCTCATCCACCTTGCCACTCCGGCTACGATTCCTGCAAAATAACAGAACCCAGTTACTTGCGGCACCACTAAAAGCAAATTAACGCTGCAATGTTTTGCGCTTTCTCCTGCTCGCCTTCCCTCAGGCGGTTCCTATAGTAGCTATTATAGGACAAGATGCATCTCTACAGGGAGATGCTTCTCTGGAAATCACCAGCCTTGACTGGGGTACAACTGAGACCAGAATTCAAAATACAATGAAGAACTTCACTGGCTCCAAGTGAAGTGTGAGGATTCAGCCTGGCCTCAGCTGCTCACTAGGAGGAATTTTAGGTGAAACGTTTGCCATTTAAGTGTTCTCCGCTTCCCTTGGCATGCAAATAGCAGTGTATGGTTATCCTTGTGTAGCTGCTTTATTTCAGCACTTATCTGGCTATACCTAACTTGGATACAACAGTCAAAATGGACAAGGGATCCAAGATGTGAATAGAAATAGCTGGACTATTTTCGTATCTGCAAGATATTCGTACCAAGTACCTGGATCGCCCAAGTCCTGTTGATAGCTGGTACAATAACCACTACCAAAACCTTCTTGCAGCAGGAGACAGTTGTGAGCCTGAGCTTCACTTTGGTTTTCCTCTATGCAGGTAGGTTTATTTATATTCAGTTTGTAAGACTTCTTTGAAACACTCCCTCGCCTCAGGCATAGAGCTGATCTCTCCAGCTAAGAGGCAAGAAGTCCTATATCTGTGACTGATAGATTTAAAGCACTGCTAGGTACACTTTACTATCAGTTACATTGGGATCTCTTGGGAGCAAACACTAATGCCTGCAGATTGGAGCAGAGTCGAGGCCACGAAGATTTACAAGCCTTGCAGGTCACACAAGAGGCCTGTGACAGAAGCAGGGACAGAGCTAGAGGAGGAGTATTTCATTACATCCTTGGCATCCGGGCAGGTTTTCAAAGCACAATCCAAAGGACTGCTGCATCCAGTGCTGGAAAACGGGACAGAGAAGCTAAGCATCTTGCCTGCAGTGATCTAGGCCAGCTTATATTTTCAAAACAATGTCATGTCACACAGGCTTTTACTGTCAGGTATCAGCTGGCATGAGTTTCCTGTCAAAAGAACCCAAAGAGATCCGAGTGCAATAAGAAGTCGGGATTACAGCAGGCAGCGGCGTATTTCAGTTGATGGGTTGTGAATGGCACACCTCAACCTCACTTCAGATGTGTCAGAACTTGCGCTGCAGTGATATTCATGCCTCAATGTTGTGACAATCTATCACATTACGAATAAACAGTATTTACCCTGCTGGATTCTCTCAAATACAAACGCTTTTAAAAATACACATTGGGCTCATGCTGGAAGCTAGAATTTCAACGGATGACGAGCAAGTTTTCGTGTCTACTCCTGAGTTCCTGCTAAATTGGAGAGAGACTGCTCTGGGAATATGGGGTTTGTTCTCCTCTAATTAGATGTGCTGGTAGGATTATCTTCATTCTAGGATGCCAATTAGTTTTCACCGAATGAAAATCCTGCAGCCCATTTCATGAACAAACTCATCTCTTTCATTCAGAGGGTGCTAAGGGGATGGATCTGGAGAAAAACACCAGCCAAATCTGAAAAGCCAGCACCTCAAGGGATATCATCTATTCAGCTTCATTAATGGCAGTGAAAATCCTTGCGGTGATCTAGGCATATTCAATGCCCGTTGCAACGTGGCAGATCATGGGATTGCACAGATACTTTGGCTTTGCTGTCATTATACATGTATATATAGATCTGTGTGTATATTATCAAGCAGGATCAGGTGCCCAGCTCAGTTCCCCGTTCGTATGGTAACAGAGCAGTGGCTTCAGAGGAGTTAAAATCCAACAGACATCCAACTGGAGAGAGACCAGGCTGGTGCTTAGGGGAGCTAGTCTGTGCCATGTCCGGAGAGGGGTCCTGACACGGCAGAACAACCCTTCAAGGCTGCACATGCACCCTGGAAATCTGTGCGCACCCCCAGCCAAAGCCTCGGGGGGGGGGGGGGGGGGGGCAGTCAGGACCGCGTTCAGGTCCCCTCCTTCATCCTGAGCAAAGGCTGTCTAGGCCACAGCGAGCACCTACCGTGATGCTGATGGACAGGGCTTGCTTGCCTGACTGGGGGAAGGTTTGACAAATGCCAGGGTAGAGGTAACAGGAACAGCATCTGCTTGAGCCAGACCTGTGGGGGATGCAACGATGCTGCTGTGAGAAAGAGTGAGCGCTTCCCCGCGCGCCCCGCGGCAGCCTCTGCTTGCGCACGCCGGGGGTGGTGCCGTTTGCTGCTTGTGACGGGTGCTCAGCTTGCACATTCGGTTTAGCCACTTTGTCACCTGAAACAGCATCCAAAAATTCGCGTTCCTAGCAGAAGGGTCCATGGGATGCACCAGTATATAAAAATACTTGAGTCTCTGATTACACAATAATTGGCTTCTAATTCAAGTCTACAACGCACATCTCCTTTTGCCTCCACCAAAATATTTTGGGGACATTTTCCCCCCATATCCTGACAAGGTTAAACATGCCTGTCACTACATGTGTCCTTAGCACATGGACTTTACCATGAATAGCAGCGAACCACCAGAAAACTGGATTCCAGTCAAGAGCTGCGACGAGACCCTGTGTGATAGATAGATGCGATTTCTTTAGCACAGGCAACTGTTTTCCCCTCTGTGTTTGAGTTGCACCACACATGGAGGCGGGGGGGGATCTGGTTCATGCCGGGTGCTCTTGGGCAGCACTGAAACAACTGCTAGAAACCAACTACCAATCTCTAGTCTCAGAGCTTTTTTCCCAAAGAAAATCTAAAAAAAAATCCTGTAAAATATTTCTGCTTCAAAACCAAGAGACCCTCACGAGTTCAGGCTGAATCTCTGCTGAATTATCCTTCAGTCCTTCACAAAAAAGGATTTTGCCCACTCGTAACCCTTCTCTCTCCTTACTCCAGCTCTTCTGAACTGTATCTATACTACAGAAATAGCCAAATGTTATATGGCCAAACTGAAAAGAGGTTTAGAATATGCCTCTAAGACATGTTATAGATCTTAAGGAATATTAAAATATAGGCACAGACACTCCTTTGGTCTTCTAGAAAAAGCCTTATACCAGCTGAGATAATTCATGTGGATGCACTCACAGCCCACTAAAGCTGTAAAGATATCAGCAGAAAAATACAAAAAAAAAAATACCCCCCACAAAACGCCTGTTTCCTGCCCTCCTGCAAGAGTCAGTCCTAATTTGCTTAATACCATTGCAGAGCAGAGGGTTTTCGGTCACAAATCTCTTCCTTTTATCCGTGCTGCTGCTTCTTACCTGAACGTATGTATATTTGTGATTTGTGTCAGAAAGCGGTGCGCTGGAGCCGCAGTTAAAACGTGACGCTCCAGATCGACTGATCATCAAGCTAAAAACACAGCCTTGAACCCACTGAAGCTCAAAAAGCCCTTAAATGATTACTCACGGCTTTATGAGTTTGACTATGACTAAAGCCTCCCCCAGCAGCAGCCATCACGAAATTGCCCGGCTGACACCAGGAGCCACCTCCTCCCTCTCCTCCTCTGCTGGGGGGGATATATCAGCACCCCAGAACCCTCCCACCAGAGACCGGCCCCGGACGACGAGCAGCGGCACCCGAAGGCCGCCAGCGCGTCTCCGCGGCCAGGCTCGGGCGCTCAGCATCGCGCCAGGAGCACACGGGGCCTCGGCCATCGCCCCGGCCCGCGGGCACTGCGCACCCAGACAAACCCCGGGGGGGGTGAAGCCTGCAGGCAACCACGCTTGCGAGCCCCTTTGGGAAAACATCTGGGGCTCGTGCGGCGAGAAGAGCCTGCAAACAGAATGGAAATTGCTTTCTGCAACCCAACTGCTGACTTAAGCCCTCCTTATTTGGGGTGTTACTAATCATTAAACAAAAACAACTTTTACAGCTGCCTTTGCGCCACAAATAATTTCATTTAGGCAATGAAACGGTCCCATTCAGCGTTTCTGCCTGCATTTTGTCAACTGCTGTATGTTCCCCTTCATATTTACAGACTGGGGCACTAGGCTGGCTTAGTTAGTAATTTATTGCTTTAAATAATTTATAGCATTTCAACTCCCAGCAAGGGTTCTGTTTGGTAAGAATAATATCGTTCTGAGGTTGATAGCGCTATGGAAGTTTCAGAAGCAAATTTCAGTTTAGCAAGATAAAAACATATAGATTTCTGCAACAGACCATTGACCTTAAAGGAAGCTTTTTATTGCTGATTATGTCTCTACTAAAAAACCCTCATTATGCACTTGCACATGACTTCAGCCTTAAAGCACGGTGCTGAGGTCTGCTTTGTGACACCAGTACTCACACTTGAGCAAAAGGAATTGCCAAAGAGATTTTCAATCGCCTTTTACACTGGCACTAAAAGCAGAAACCCAGCTGCAAAAAGACCTTATGAGAAAGGAGAGAGCAAAGCCCCCAGACGCAAGAGGAGGCTTTGCTAAGATCCCTTCCCACTAGAAAATCCCATTTTTGCACACCACGATTTTAAGTCTTTTAGGCTCTGTGTGAAATGCTGCATGCTTATGAAAAAGGCTTAAGAGGCTTAGGTTTAAAGGCAGCCTTGGGAGCCACCGATACCTAGCAGATCCTCCATCGGTGTAGGTTTGCCTATTTTCAGTGACTTTAGAGACTACCTTCAAACGATGCCAGCTGAGAACCGGGACCAGAGAGCACATCCCTGGCCTATCATTTTAGGCTTTGCCATAAACACACCAGTTTTCAGGCATTCCCTCCTGGGTAAGGAGACAACTACCTGTATTTGTGATGAAGGGACAGTTTCCTAGAGGCAAATAATTGTTATAATTCCTCTGCAAAATACTATATTGGCAACAGAGGACTCGTAGGAGATGTTGCTTTTTTTTGCACGGTGTTCCCCGCTCACAGGACACCACCATCCTTCTCCCCGTGAGGTTTTTTCCAGTCTTACCTTTGCCCTTTCCGACTCCAGGAGCTTCAGATAACTCGCGCTGACAGGGAGGCAGAGGAACCGCATCACAACACTGAGCCAACGTTTCGCCAAACCACCTCCTCCCTGCCACCACAGCGCACCACAGAGAAGAGCAATTCCCCCGCCTCTGAAAAAGCGGCCCTCGCGGTTTGTAAAGACACTAGGAACAAGCAGCCAGAAAGGGAAAAAAGCCAAACTGATAGCAGCTCCGGAAGCCAAGTGACAGCAATTGCATCTCCTTGCATGAGCACCCTGAGTTTGCTCTTGGTTGCCTGCTCCCAAAGAGCGAAGGCTTTCATATGCAACCTGAACAGTCCCCTCCATCCCTGCCAAAAACCCCACCGTCTCCTCAAGGAAAATCAGAAGTCTGTCAGCGTAAAATAGCTATTCTGCGAGCAGCAGAATTAACACTGTACGAATTCAACGCTTACGAGCCTCTCGACAAGAGGTCTGCGACTTTGCCGCTGCCTGGGAACGGACATCAGGCTCCCATCGCACTCCCTGGAGGACCGCCACTTTTTGAGGAGTGCCGCTCAGCGCTAGCAGCGGCGGTTTGCTGCAGCTGGCCCCCAGGAGCAAGCAACAGGCACATTTGCCAATGTTCAACCTGGGGGAAATCACCACCAGCCAGAGCTGCCCATGGCACACGTCCGCCTCTGCAGCTTTCCCGGGCGAAGCCTGTTGCAGCACACACGCTGGGCCCCTCGCCAGGGATGTAGAGCCAGCACAGAGCTGGCAGAGGAATACAGAAAAAACCTCTTTCAAGCTTAAACATCCTAGAAACTGACAGATGTCAAGAGCCTTGACCTGCTTCCTAGAGGGATCAACGCAGGAACCTGCCACTGCTTCCCTCTCCAGACTTGGCAGAGGCAGCACAGACCCACCGGGAGCTGAGCTCCCACGGCTGAGGGTGCTGTCAACCCTCCCCAGGGTGCTCAGCATCTTCGTGTTGGGTGCCAGAAGGGCCACAGGTTTTTCTTTTAGAAAAAGCACGTGAAGTTTTAAAAGCTGAGCAGAAAGTATTTTAAATACATTTGGGGGAAGAAAAAAGCATATGCTGGTGCAAGCCCTGATGAGAAGCCCAGCATCCAGTCGTAACCCTGGGGCTGGAGGGGGATGCAAGGCACTGAGCCTTCCTCCTCTTCACCCACGGATGAACACAGCCAACTCCTCCTCGCTAACAGCTTCAGCGCCTCCTTCCCCGCAGCCCAGACAGGGTGGTAGATCCCTATCGCTGCGCACTCTGGGGCCTTGCAAGCAGGGCTGACTCAGCCTAATAACATTAGTAGCCTTAGAGGGAGGATGTGCCCTTCGAGGACATCTGGCACGCTCAAACACTGCTCAAGGAGCGTCTGTGCTTACCTGCTTAATTTCTTGCTCCTCACAGCAGGCTTGCTGCTGATGGCACCTCATCTCCCCAAGTGCAAATGCCACGTGGCGGTGGCAATGTGAGGAAGGGGCCCAAAAACCAGTCTGACCCTCACCCCGTGCGTGACTAAACTTAGAGCCTGATCCACTGCTGCCTGCGGCAAGGCCCTCCAAGCCTTTGCAGCAGCTCTGAGCAACGGTCTAAGCTCACACACAACAAAACCCGCTCGAGCGGGACCTCCTGCTTCTTTCACTGCTTTCTCTGCCTCCCCACCAGCCCAGCTCCCCACCAGCATACCTGGCCTTGGGTGTCTCCCTGTGCCAGGGCAACCAGGCGCTCCCCAAGGGACCCCCGGTCCAGACGGTCAGGGACAAGGATGGCAAAACATGCCAACTTCACAGAGTAGATGCAGCGAGTCGCTTTTCCTTACGCAAGGGGCCCTGCACCACAAGGACAGAAAGGTGTTATTTCAGTGCTTAAGTAGAGCCTTTTTAGAGGAGCTCCTCTTTGGCAGAGATACAGGAATAAATCCCCTGCCCTCTTACTCTTCCTTTGAAGCTTTCAGCGATCCAAAACAGCTGCTAGCAACTCAGGAATACACTGATTTGTTCAGGTCACACTGCAAGCGAGTTGTGGGGCATGGCACCGAAACGAGCCCTCCCATACCCCCACCTCAGCGTTTTTAATCACAGAATCATTCTGCATCTCTGGCTAGAGCTGCTGTTTTTAGCCTCGGTTTAACAGCCATCCCTGGCCCTGTGCCCCGCGTCCTACCTCGAGATGCTGTTGTTACAGGTAACGCTACCTGCCTCGAGGTTGACTGACACTTCCCACTACAAGAACCTACTTTCTAGTGCTAATAAAACTTTGTCCAACTCAGACTGCGGTGAGATTTTCCATGCCAGATGTTCTTTCCTTACAAGACTTTCCTTCTTAATTCACAGAGTCTGCAAACAAGCAGGCTGCTGCAAAGGCAGTTTAAATAAAGGTTTGACCTTTCAGCCTTGAGCTTTCTGGCTTTGCTTAGCTCCAGCTACTGTCTTAATCACATCTTATTATTTCATGTTCTGTTATGTGCCAGCTCTTGCTTTTAAGGAAGAAATGCGAGCATATGTTGTTGATTAATAAAAACGTGGAGAAAATAGTCATTAGGGAAAGCCTACAGAGCAGGGTATTTTTAAAATGAACTTACGTAGTGGGAAGACATATGCCCCCCCATCACCTACACTCAATAATGGAACAGATGCATTTATATAGAAGGTATATTGCCTGTTGCACACTCATTTTAGAAACCATACGTCCCAAAATACCCACGCACAGCAAAACACTTAAATCCCAGGGGAAGGATCCCCCGCTGGTATAAAGTGCCCCGGCTCCGTTCACGGGACAGGAGTGGCTCCATTGATGCTAGCTGAGGATCTTCCCAACTCGTTTTTGGCTCCCGGATCAGGCCGGCCTCAGGCATGAATCAGCACCTCCCACTAGAAGCTGCGTAGGAGGGAAAATAAAAATTCAGTCGGAGTCGGCACCAGCGAGGCCATCAATACCAACCGTCCTGGAGGAGCTCCCAGCAGAGGGAAGTGGGCAACGACTCCATAGTAGGAGAATTTGTCAAGGATGACTAAAGGCTTTGGATCAGACATTTACGTAAGGTTTGCCATGGGAATAGGGAGGCGATGCTCCGTGGCTAGCAGCTGCGGACATAGCCCTCAGACGTGCCGGATTTAGCCCGAAGACGAACCCCAGGCCAACTTGAGGCTCGCGCGCACAGCGCAGGGGGTTGCGCTTGCCGCAGCATGAGTCAGCCTGCGGCCCACGAGGGAAGCTGGGCCAGCCAAGGTGGTAAATGCCCAAACCAAACATCTCCAGCATGAATCCTCCCCAGGGCCCTGGCATGTTTCAGCCAGGCAGGGCTCGGAAATCCTTCCTTCCTCAGAAAGGAATGCAAACCATTTCCCAGGAGCTACCGCACTGGCTAGGGAGAGCTGTATGAAACCCAGGACCTTTAGATAAGGACCTTACATGAAGTCTAGTAGCATCGATGTGTTTGAAAGCTGCACTCAGCGCTTCAATACCTGCAGGAAGAAAAAAAAAAAAAATCTTTGCCTGTGAAAGGAAGGAGCCATCTTCTACCTTCGCATGGATGGCCACGTTTCCAGGCCAGTATTTCAGTCCCTCTGAGGGCAGCTAAGCAGAAGTTAGATGAAAATTAACGAGCCTGTGACTGTTTGTGGCCTCTAGCAAGGAGGGGGGGAAAAGGCCACCCAACAAGCAACAGGCAGCCCTATTTGAAATTCAGGGAACAACAACATGACAGGAGAAGGCAGATTTGCACCTTGTGGTAACAGACACCTAGACAGAGGACACTCAGCAGCGCATCAGGGTCACGGCAGCACCAAAATCGGTGCCAGATATCCCAAGGGCAGGAATGTTTAGATAGGAGTTGTCATCCTTTGCTACACATACACGTAGGGATAGGGCCGAGGGAGAAGTTAGATCACTTCAAAAGCATGGATGTTTGGATTAAGAGCTGGGTTGATTCATGTCTTTGATTTCAAAAGGGGAGAAAAACCCACAGCAAAAAGCCTCTCTATACCAAGCTATGCTACATCCACCTGAAATTAGATGCGTCATCCTCCTGCATCACGACCTTGGGAAGAGGTTTCCCACTTCCTGAACTTTCACTACTGTTTTCTAGAAGGGAGCCGCAAACGCATCATTTCCAGTTTTATTCGCCAAGGCCATGGTTTCCCCTCTCCCCTTCATTTTCCATCCAGGGTGGAGGCTCTGTCTGTGAAGTCAGTGACCCTAGAAACACTCTGCAGTTTGAGACCCCCATAGCAAGCATTTCCAACCATGCAGAAAGACCCACTTTTGCCAACCATTCGAAACCACATCCCAGATGCTGCATTATCACCCACCAAATCAAGATGAAATATAACCTTTTGGAAGGTGCTGAAAGCCCCATACTCCAGAGGGGAAACCAATTTCAAGCCTAATAGAAAAACAAAAACAACCCACCCCCTCCCCTCTAGACAAGACCTGCATCAATAGTATCGCCTGCTCCAGAGAAACAGCCTCCAAGGGACTCTTTGTCCCTTCTGTCCCAGCAGGAGACATGTATCTATTTACGGCACGCTTATTGGCGCAAGCTGCGTATTGTACCTGGAAGTGAGCAGGGCCCAGAGAAACTGCCAGCGCTCCTGACTGCGGGGGGCACACGCTCTTCCAAGCCTGCATATTACAGCAGCGCAGAGCTCGCTGAGCCCTCTGCCAAACACCAGCCAAGACTTGTAGCTGTGAGTCATAATCCCTATATTTCAGCTGCATCCCGGCTGTTCTGCCTACGTCGCTCTTCAGAACAGAAGCATTTCATGCTCTCCCCTGCCAGTATCCGTCTTCAGGCTCTTTCAGCATCCACCTTGTCTCTCTCCTGTCTTTGCATCTCATTTCCTAAAGACAGGAAGGGTAACAGGGCCTCTTATCCCTTTTCTTTTGCTGGACTGTAAATGTCTGATCAGAAATCTGAGATGTTAGAGGAACCAAAGGGTTTATTTTCTATTACTAGCCTAAGCACAGGCTAGGTCTCCAACTTTCTCAAACAGCAGCAAAGTCAGAGGTACCAGATGCTGGCTCTTTTCTAGCCAGGTCCACGGGCGAGTTTGTTTCCTTGCTTAGCAGTTTGCCCAGCACACACAGTGGAAGAGCTGAGCCTGCAGCCCAGCGAGCTGGCACCCAAGAAGTGGCAAGGGCCACCTCGCTCCTCCTGTGGGTGCCTTCAGCTTCCAGGTGAGTTAACACTGCCATAGAAGTCTACAAAAGGATTAGGAGGCAGCATTTGAGGCACTGACATCAGCGCTGGAGAAAAATTACATGCAACAACATCCAATTTGTGTTGAGCACCTTCTTTGGCAATAGCTCCCTACATCTGTCAGCATTAGTGCTCTCATAGCTGTGACAGAGCTGGGGTGGTCACGATGCAGGCAAACCAACACATCAGCCAGAACCATGGAGAAGCCATGCATCAGCTTCATGACGACTTAAGGACAGTAACCCTAACCCAGACAGCCCCAGTATACCTGATAAACCTATATGCAAAGAGAGGCCGCACCAAGCCCAAACATCTCTGCCCTATTTTGCAGCCAGCTGAGCCAGAGGGGCCTTCCTTCTGCTCCAGTTTAAGTCAACAGCCTAATTTCTACTGCCTTTGTGAGGAAGGCCTGTAGAGCAGAGCAGCTGTGCCAGACAAGCAGGAATAACACCCTCATGTGAAGCCACAGCTGAGAGTGATGGGCACAAGGCTCAGGTACCTGCACTAGGATCCAGCCAGCACAGAGAGGGAATGGATAGGAGGTCACAGCAGCTGAGCTGGCAGGATAACAGCTGTCTCAAAGGCACTGACACTCAGACACTCCAACTGGAGTGAACAGCACAGCTGTACTGGAGTACTTGCAGTAGCAAGGCATCTAGATGTTGACCTGCAAGATCCCATCTCTTTTCCTCTTTGCCCAAATGCTGTCCCCTCCTACACGTCACTTCCCTCTTGCTCTCCAGGCTTCCTTGACCATATCTGCATCAGAGAACAAAGGGCACAGAGGCCTCCCCACTTAGCAGGTGGCATCACTGCAGAAAGCCACCCCTGCAGGGGATGCACCAGCAGGTGAAAGCAGCCATGAAGACAGTCATCATCTGGCAACAGGAGTAAAACAGCAAAGGGGCCAGGATGCCTCCAAGTGGTTGTGCATGGGCTTGCTGCTCCTTTGCTCACTGACATCAAGTTCTCAGGGCTCAAAGACAAGATCCATTTCACTTTGAAGCAAAACCTCCCCCAGAGATCTTATCAGCACCAAAGGCAGAAAGAGTGGAGGCTGGCAGAAGGGTGCTGGGGTAGTTGGCTACAGGACAGGAGCTGCCAGGCAGAGCTTGAACCTGGTGGGGAAGGGGTCCAGGACAGCAGTAGAAGATGTCTCAGGGCTGTCTCCAGCCATCCTGCTCTGCAAGAGGAGGGATTGGTACAGAGAAGCACGTCCTGGCAGCCCTACACATTTGAAGCTGATCCCTCCTTGGATAGTTGCTTCTGCCTTTCCTAAAGGCTCCTCTTCGCCCCCTTCTTGCAAGGAAGTAGGCTGTGAAATAGTGGTTTTGTGGATTCGGAAGACTAGTCTTAAATGTAACTGTCCCAAAAGATTCCCTTTTACTTAGGCTGTAAAAACCCAACTTTGCACAGAATGAACACAGACAGACATGTTGGACCACCTGTGCTATTGCTTAGCAGCAATAATTCAATATTACAATGTCTTCTGTGCAGCATCATAAAACACCAAACACTGCACTTCAAAATGAAACATGTTCCAAGGGACCGGGGGGTTTTAGCCTGGAACACCTGACAGGAGAGTGGTGCATTCAGTTCTGTCTTGGAGAAAACTAAGGAGACATTTATCAGGAAATGAGTAATGCAAATGATTTGGCTTTCAGCAGTCTTAGAAATACATGCAGCAGGTTCCAGCACAGGTTTGTAAAAAATTAATTAGCAGCAAGTGTGAAAAGGAGTAATGGGTGTTTATTCTCCATGAAGCAGTCCTGTTTAACTTAATAGAAGCAATTGAGCTATAAAATCCCAATGAAACACCTCCTAAAATTAAGTGGTTTCTCCAGATACAGAGCAGTTCATTTTATGGTAGGAATGATTAGGTATTTTAACTCAGACATACTTAGACTCAACACCACAGTAAGGCATCTGGCAAGATTGTCACACTCCCCTAAACATTGAACTTGTTTTGTTAGCATTAAAGTCGATGGGATTTTTTGGAGCCTAATCCATCCAGCTCAGCTCTATTCTGTTTCTTTACATACCTACATTATGAAAACGTAATAAAACAATTAGGTTCCAAATTTTCATGAAAACCTAACAATAAGTTTGGAGAAGACAAAAACCTTTTGACTTGCAAGCCCTCCAGAGAACAGTTCAATCCAGAGGCTTCAGCATTCTGTGAAGCTAAGCAAGAACTACATCAAAGCAATGGGCCTGGCAACCTGGGTCAAGACCCATGCAACTATCTTTTCCCACCCAAGTGTCTCTAAGAGTTTGAAACATCATTCAAGAACAGAAATATAAGATCAACTGCAAATTAATCAATAGTAGCTCTAATAGTTGATAACCCCCTCTCAGGAGAACACCTGGAGCACTGTAAACATCACAGCTGACAGTGACCAAAGCCAGCAGCCGGGAACTAGCTATTTGGGTCACCCCTCAGCATCAGGCAGGTGACACTGTCACCACAAGCCAAGCCTGGAAACCCATGTGTTGGGCTCACTGATGCCAACGGTGATCTTGCCAGCTAACACCAGAGCAAGAACTGGGGATCTGCAGCAGCAGAGCTTGTTAGATAAAGGAAACCTTTGCTGTAAGCAGCTAACTCCAGTGACCCATATCAGAAAGAAGTCATCCCCAGGGCAGCCTGTGGTTCAGACATCTGTGATGACATTTCCCCTCATCCATCAACACACCAGGAAAGCAATCAAGTCTTGCATAGTCTTATGCTTGTCAGCACTGAACATTGGCTCCCTCTTTTAGAGCTCTGGGGCAGATCTTGCAGTAGGTGAAACCAGCAGGGGCTAATGGGCAGGGAGAGTGCTGGAAAAATCAGCACTGAAGCATTCTCAAGCTGGTGGTTTGGTTGCTGAGATATTTTTTAGCTCTGTTTCTCCCAGGTGCTCTACGTCTCCCAGCAGTCAACTAACAGGGCAGTAGGCTCCAGCACCGCAGCTTCCCTGCAAACACTGCAGCAGGGCACTTCGGGAAGCTGTTTTATTTTAGGCTGCTCTTTTGCCAGCTCATATAGACAAGAAAAAAAATTCACACCTCTATTCAACTGGCACATGTGAAGCATTAGAAACATCACTAAGGCAACAGGGCTTTTTCTTTCCTCTGCTAGAAAAAACAACCCTACTCAGAAGCAGTATTTCTCTCCCACACACTTTTTCTGCCCCAAAAGCTCACCCAGATCACAATCAGTCTTTATGACCTCTGTTTAGGTTGATACATTTGCACAGACACTTCTAAAGAAGCATTGTCAGAAAACACGTTAGCCACCTCCTTGCTGGCACCCAACCACACAGACCCATTTTGCTCTCAGGTGCAAGCCAGGAGTAAGCACTGCCAGGCCAGCAGTGCTACATACTGCAGGATCCCAGGTCCATGAGCAAACTTGCACAGCTCAGCCATCCACACAGAGGCAGAGCCTTTACAGCTGATGGCAGAAGCCAAGCAGCCTCTTGTTCATGTCTCATGCAAGACATCAAGGGCCATGCCCCATCCGTGTTTGCTTCAAGAGGAGTTGCAGGACATCATCTGAGAGTCCAGGTGTTCTCATTTGTTCTTCCATCACTTCTCCCTCAGTTGGCTTTGAGAAACAAGCAGTGGTGGGGTGGTTTGGAAAAATCTTACACCCATCTCTGTTCAAGACCACCTGGGCCATCTGCAGGCAACGCAAGGCATATTTTGTTCCCTCTCGGTTTGCTAGCTCTGAAATCTTCTGCGACAGACAGCGTGACCCAGCCTCACATGTGGGATCCCTTCTGCCCAGCTGTGTTTCACAGTACGTCTCATAGAAGCTGTCAAGAGATTTCCCGACACTGGAATCTTCAGCGCTGTCATGTTCATACATCCATGATAGTGCAGCGTTGCTAGGCTCAGCAGGCTCACACAGCCCAGCTTTTAGATTTGCTTTCTCAGCACCTCTAGCAGAACAGCCCCCAGGAACTGCAGATGGTAGCTCGCTCTCTCCTGTGAGCACAAGATCAATGAAACTCATTAGTCACCAGGTCAGCCCAGTAACAAAATCGTTTTCTCCTTTTTCTCCCCCTCCTTTTCTCCCCTCCCCCCCGCTTCCTCATTGCCATCTGGCTGACAAACTCCATGCAGGAGTGAGCTGAAGTACTGCTTTAAACTCTGGCCAGACTGCCAGAGGGGCTTTCTGCATAGACTCAGAGGGGCTGTGTTTCGGGATCTCACAGGTGTCCTAGCCTCATCCTTCTGCTACAACTGAGCTACTTGGTGGAACGCACCTCCTGGTTGCTGTCACCTACACTTCCAAAGAGGGGGCAACTGAGCCACAGGAAAGTTCAGTTTGCAACTCAAGCAGCTCAGCCTCTGTTTGCTTGCTCTCCCTTCACCCCTCAAGTCTAGTATTTCCCTTTCCACGTTGCCCAGTTTTACCCCTGCAGGATAACACATGCAGTCTTGTCCTCCAACCAGATCTAGAGCCATCAAACCTACAGAGTTCAGGCATGCAAAAGGGGATTGTGTGGAAGCACAAGGTCCTGTTTTGGCCACCCAGCTGCACTATATCCTCTTCCCCCCAGCCTGCAGGGATTTGTATAGACAACGACATTTATGTAAAAGCTGAGAGCTCATTCTAGCCTAGTTCTTGCCCTCCTGCCTTGCTGACCCACATCTAAGAGATGGTCAGAACTGTGGCTCACTTCCACTCCAATGCAATCAGTGGGGTTCTCTGCAGCCAGGCGCCTGCACATAATTAATACACCAGCAGCACCAAGATCCTTGACAACGGCATGATCAGGAAGCTCAGCAAGCCAAATACAGCTTCCAGTACAAGCAGCCTCCATGAAGGGCCCTGGGATCAGGCTGCGGTGCCCTTTGAGTCCCCCCAGCTGCAATCTCACTGCCAAAACCTCCTCACCAGCCTCTCCGCTGAGCACCTGAGTCACCAACAAGAGTCTTCTGCAGGGCTCAGCCAGAGGTTGCAGAGCCATCATCTGCAAGTTACATTAGCAGGACAGAGGGAATCAGAAAATAGCCTGGTCTATTTTTGAATAGGCTTTTGAATACAAAGTGGATTGCAGTCCTTTATTTCAGTAAGAGACCACTTTCAAAGGATATCTCAGTGTGATGGCAGAAGGGTGCTGCTTCCCTCCTGGTGTGCAAAGGGCTACCCTCCCCTTCCTGAGGGCTCAGGGACTCATTAAAATGAAATTAAGGATTTGTGTAGCCATACCATATTACCTCTTTCTTCCTCCCCCTACTTTCTATCTTTGATCTTTATTTTCAATTTCACTTCACCTCCAATTCTGCAATTTTAAGAATTTTCCTTCTGCCTGCAATGTCATTTCCAGTGCAGTACAAAGAAAAGCATAGAGGCCTCCTTTTAATATCAGCATATGCCATCAGAGTAGCAAGTCAGGGCTAATCAGAACAGGTCCACTTTGCCTGCATAATCTCTCAGCCTGGGTGCCTCCGTTCAGCTAGAACAGAAGCATCACGCATCTCTGATAATTCAATTGAGCATCACTTGCGCTCAGACTCCTGCAGCAGTTGCAGACCCCCACGCCACGCTACGCCCTTTCTACTTGTGTGCAGCTCACTACTGTATTTAAAAAAAGCAGTAGCTGCTTCCAGCTACAAATCTCAACCCTGCACAGTCAGAGGGAAAACAAAATCCTATTGGTTTCACGATCTCAGGAGAGACCTTTGCAGTGCTGTTCTACTATTATAAGCCAGCATGAACTATACAGTTGTCATCCTCTGTTGGGGCACAATCCATACAATCCAAAGGAGTGACCAGTAAATAATTCAGGGGTATATCCCAGTGTTTGATTAGTCAGAAAGGACTCATTAGGAGCACAATCTTTTTTCATTTACTGATTTAAATTTATATACCTCTTTCAGCACTAGGCCTTATCTTTCTAGCAGATTATCTTTCTAGTAAAGCTTTAAGGCAAGGCACAAAAAGTTAGATGCAGAATTCCCAGATCTAAATCCTGAGAAGATGCATTTTTCCTGAGCTTCCCTGACAACTTCCCAGTACTGTCTCAGACTACACCTACAGAAGTCAGAGCAGAAATGAGCAGGGCTGAAAACTCACACTTTATTTGCCTGCAGTGGAGTTTCATCACCAGGGAGTCTGAGCCAAATTATTTAACAATTTTCACTCACTTATACTACCAAGCAGGTGTTAAGGGGAGAGAAAAAAGCAACCAAACAGGCCATTACTCATGTCTTGATTTCATTCTCACACGATGGATAATCATCAGTAAGAAGATATATCATTTCATCTGCGCCCCCACTCCATGCTAATTGAAGATCAGCATTTGCAGCTTATTAGTACAAGACCCAAGGGCTGGTAAAGAGATATTCTTTGTGTTTATAACCCTGCTGATGAAAATTTAAAGTCCCATCTGGTGCAAGTGATTCTCAGCATATAACCCTACCCCCAAGCACACAATGAAATCTCCTGCTTTGGGCTTTCAAGTGATGCAACAGGTCTGCAATGTTATTTGCACTTTTGCAAAAGCAGCTCAGGCAACTGTTTGAGCTCCCTATAACTGTACTTCAGATACAGGCAGAGTGTAAAGTCAGCTATCCTTCTTCATTAGGCTTGTTTTGGCTTGTGTTATTTGCTGCTTCCTTAGCTAGTAACTGCTTCATGCACAATGCAAACATAACATCTCAGGATTAGGGAGATTTCCTTATTAAATAAACATGTAAGAACAGAGTGGAGGGCACCTATGACTAACTCACCTCATCACTCCATGGGGATCTCCTGCTCTGCTCCCCTCAAGTTGGCAAGGAACTGCTCAGCAGCAGTAGGGGAGGTAGCCAGCACAGCACTGCATGTTTGGATGTAAGACTGGACTTGATTCCTTCTTCCAAGCCCATGATTATCATGTTATCGCAACTTGCTCAGAGGTACAGAAAGTGGATAGGTGGGGAAGATGTTACTCCCAGTTTGGTGCCCGGAGCACATGTAACAGGCCAATGGCTTCTCCATAGGAACCTGACAACTTCATCCAGATGAGCAGAGACAGAGCAAGCCAACCTCAACTCTCATTTTCCATTAAATTCTAGTGATTTCAAGCTAATTCCTCCTCCTCCCAGACTTCCCAGAGACAGATATTAGCTTCCACAGGAAAAGGGGAAACAAAAGCTTCAGTGTAGCAAGTTTTCTAATCCTCGTTTCACTGGGTTTTTAACCCTTCCAGTTTTGTTGCCACTTTATCCTTTCATTTCTAGTGACAGAGCTCCAGAAAGCTTCAAGCATACAATCCTAATGCATGAAAACTCAAAGGCTCCCAGCCACTGACCCACTAGTAGGATGGTTTAATCTGCATTAGCAGCATAACATTTCATACATCAAAAGCCTCCAAACTAGCACACAACACTAGATGATTTCCCCCTACCCTAGCATTAAGGCATTAGCCAATTTCCTTGCATGATGCACTGCTGGTCACATGCAAGAGGTAGACATGTAGCACCAGAACAGCAGCTACCTTGGCCTATGTCAGAGAAAGGAAAAACTCTTAAATAAGTGCTGAGCTCAGCTGTGAATCTTGAAGTTTCAGATGTTCAAATCTTTGACCCTTTCAACAATTTGACCACATACTGTGGATTTCTCAGCACAACAATTGAATCTCTCCAGGTGCCTCTGCTGTGGCACCCTCAATGACCAAGAAAACAGGGGAGACGGAAGGAAAAAAACATTAGTTCCAATAGAAGTAGTCTGGAGACATGCAAATTGCCCTTACATTCATGATGGTGACTGAAGTTCAATCAGATGTTGGTTAGGAATGTGCACTAGCATCATCTAAGTCGATGATTAAGTCAATGATTGACTGGAAACCAGAGTATCCCAGAGTGACAGGTTATTCAGGTACTTGGCTGAGATGTTCTGACAAAACACATCTGCTTCCTGCTGCGGCCATCCTATCTGCTCTGAAGGCCAGAAGACACCATTAGGATCAGCTTGTCTGAACAAACATCCCTGAACAAAGGTTCCCATAAAGCTGAGCAACAAAACAGCTGAACAGAAAAAACACAAGTGTGCTAGAGAAACACTTTCCTTGGGTGATACTATCCCAAAAGTCACCAATATTTGGCAACTGAACAGAAGCTGAATACAGGTTTGAGCAGAACTTGAATACAGGTTTTTTCAGAGTGGCTAGAGAACAGCCAAACACCCTATTCTAGCTGGGGAGGACGGACTCCAGCTATGGACACCTATGTCAGAGCTCAAAACACTGCCTTGTCTGAGGCACCAACATGATTTTGTGCCAAGTTAAGATCTCCAAGAGACTAAACACCAAACCTGCCTCTTTGGCACACTGCAGCTCACTGGTGCTCCCAAAATTCCTCAGAGGGGAAGAGGAAAGGCTCCTCAGCCCTCCCATGACAGTCACTGAATCAGCCACTTGTCCATTGCACTGGACATCCCTGCCTGGCACACTCCTCCTACCCAAGTTCTCCCCTCTGACTTGTCAGCACTAAAGCCAACACCTTCTCCACATCTGTGGCAAGAGTCACACAAGAGGATGAGATCACAAGTTACTGGGCAGATTAATGGATGGCACCCATTAAGGGGGGGGTCATTCAGACATCCCTGCAGATGTTTTCTTTCCCTGCCAACCTGCTAGGACATACCTGACCAGAGGCAGATGCAGTCACTCCACGTATAGAAAAGGATCTCCCTACCTTTGTGGTCACTGCTAAGTGATACAACAACAGCACGCACATCGCGGAGAGCTGCTCCAGTCCCGTCAGCACTCCAAGGAAATCCCTTGTTCAAGTAGCAGCAATACAGCAGAGCTCCCCACTGACTGCATACCCATGCCAAATCACATTGCTGGGGGCGGGGGGGGGGGGAGATGATCTATCAGCAAAGGCATAAGAGGCAAACCCAATCCTGTGTTGCTGAGGAGCTACCCACATGCCTGCAACCTTACAATTGCATGCACTGAGCACTGGAGACAGCTATGCATAAAAAAATGCATCTTCCATTCCCTTCAATAGGCTGGATGTTTCGCCTGGCTGATTTCCAGCAGGAGTGAGCATATCAGCATGGCAACGTGATTCCACACTGCTCTGCAAACAGAACAAGTTTAGGCAGAATTTAGCAGGAGCTCTTTACACCCCAATCTCGCACAGCGCCTCGATCTACCAGCAATGACATACAAGAGTGCTCAGCCATGGTGCAGCTGGACACTTTGGGGAACAAATCCTATTGCCCTTACTTGCATTAACAAAACTTCCATTCACTGCAGCAGTTACAAACCCACATGGGATTTGCTGATTGCATATTCCCACTGACATAAAGGGATATTATATTATACTTCATATGCAATTTAAACATTAGTAACTGAAATCCAATAGCACCAAAAAGCTAAATACCAAGTCCAGGCTCCACTGTGCTAGGTGCTGTACAAACACCTACCACCTCAAGTAGGTGACAGATCCTAAAGCCTTTCTTAGGCCATACTGAAGAATTACAGTATACTGTTTTCTGCCAGGCAGGATTGCATGCAGAGACAGCCGCTTTCCACTTGCATAGTTGTTTGGAAAACCTTCCCGCATCTAAAGCTAAACAGATTTTTCATTGATATTATCATTCCAAAAAGCAGTTTTAAACGGAGAAAATTTGCTCCTGGTGAGTATTTAAGCAGTGAAGTGAAAGTGAAAATAAGAACATAATAAGCTTTGCTATGTTGCTGGCTCCCTGAAGACACAGAACAGCCTTCTCACACCACAATACACAGCAAGGCTGCAGCTCGTGAGACAGGACCTTTGAGACTCTGGCTGACACAAGACATCAACTATTTTGTTAACCCACGGGCAAGAGAAACATGGGCCACATCAGACTGATGGGGGACCAGCAGCAAGCCATGCAGAGCCAGCTGCTCAGCTGGGACACTTGCAGACTCTCAGCCAGCAGTCACCCCACAAGCTGGGTGAAAGGCTAGGGCAGCAAGCAGGGAAAGCAGAGGTAGGGCTGGAGGAGTTCAGGGTATGGAGGAGAAGAGGGAAGTAGCAACAGAGTAGCCGCCCCGGGTAGAGCCCACAGTTGAGTCAGGCTCACCACCTTTTTCTTTGACCTGCTGCATGTAGTGTGAAAAGTTGGTGAGGGTTAATTTGCACAAGATAAGATGTAAGCAATTATTCTTGGACAGAAAGGGGAGGGCTCTTGTGCTTCCCAGCTCCCTCAGGGATTCAAAACTCAAGAATAAAAAGCCAGGCAAATGGTAAAGCGTTTCTGAAATGCAATAAGCAAGCATAACATGCCCCCCTAGACCCTCTTCCAAATGTCACACTTGGTATTAAGCTCTGCCTTGCTCTGAGAGCTTGCAGCTGATGCCTCCCATGCCACACTTTGAAGATAGCTAGAAAACTCAGGGAAATGAAATCTTTCAGAGGAGGCAATAGTTAAGCAAGGGATTTTAACCACAGAGCAATCCAGCTAATATGAACTGCTGCAAATTAACCCCCCTTATTTTCTGAAAGCTGAGATAGGTACCACTGTCTTCTCACAAACCTGTTTCTAAGCAACCAAGCCCCAAGGTCCAGGGCAACAGGCACCACCAGAAGCAGCAGCAGCCAGTATTAAATACTATCACCTCTGCCTATACCCCAAATAAAAGCCTGACATCGGTATACCCTCAGCCAGGCCCCCAAAACTTTTACACAGGGACAGGCAGGATCTGACACAGGTATCCCCAAACCAAGCCTTGGGCTTCAGCTGTGCAGTGCTGATTCAGATAGGATTTCTCCAGGGGTGAAAGAATTATCCTCACAAGCAGCCCTCTCCTCAGCAGGACCACACTGTTGCCCTGCCCATGGATGGGTTCACAGCTGTTTGACCCAGGTTTGACCCCTTCCTTCCTATGAGCAGGCAGAAGCTGTTTAAAAAAAATCAATTTTTTTTTTTAAAAAACAACCTGCAATGCTTATATTTATACATACGGTCTGGGGCTAAATTGTAGCTTTGTCTTTAAGCTCTTTCTATTTCAGAAAGCACAAGCCTGGTGCTCCAAGCTAGCAAGAAACAATGCTGCCTGCCTGATTGTCATTGCTCAAAATTCAAAAGGGATTGTACAAAGGAAAATGGGTTTGTGTTTACAGCACCTGAAGGAGCAGTCTCACTCACACTGCATAGCTAAAGCAAATGGGTTGTTTGCTTTTGTACGTTTTTTCCTGCTTAGAAATAAGTCTCATCTATTTTTTCCAAGCTGACTCCAAAAAGCACTTCGCAAACTATTAGCTTTCTGACATGAGGACATTTTTTCAATGAGCCTTAATTAACCACTAGGGAAGGAATTTTTACTCAGACCCTCAGTTTGGTTACTAGCTAGTTAACATCAGAATTGGGAAAGAGATCTGCCATGGCCACCTCTTTGCCTAAGTAGTAAAAAAAAGTCCCTGGGGAACATGAGTCATGCAAGACCACCTCTCACGGAGGCGAGAAAGGACTGATGAAAGACAACAGTTCTCATAGTTCCAAGGTAAGACAGACAGGAAAAAACCCCTTTGTTTCTAGCGAGACAAACAGCAAAGAAAAGATACTGCACTTCCAGATGCTCTGCAAATGTTGCCATGCAGAACTGACAAAGCAGAGAGCTTAATTTAAGAGAGGGCCTGCACATCTAGCTAGATGATAATTAGCTATCAGAGTTCTAGTAAAAAAAACCAGAAGGGTTGTTGAATCCCATTCTTCAGGGCTTTAATAAATCCTCTGCTAGAGACGAAAATGGGGCTTCAGAAGAAGCATATGGTGTACTGCAGTCACCTGTTTTGGAGGACAGGGAAGTAGTAAGACAACAAAACTTTACCTCTTATCCTGAGCCATTCGATAGTAGCCACTGCCAATGACAGCAAATAACTCAAGATTACAAGTCCTAATGAAATCTCCCTGTATTTGCAGGTATTAACACCAAAACAAAAGCCCAAAGAATACACTCCTTGATATTAGATACTCAGTCTTTCAGAGTTGCACACTTTCAGTCCCCAAGTGAAGGCAACAACTCACAGCCCATGCCTTTAGCAAGAAGCAGACAGCTCTTACAGGTCAGTGGCTCAAGTTTCAACGCCGGTTTCAGAAATCCCACCTTGTGTCTCATGGCATAGTGACATGCCTGACACTTTGTCCAGAAAAAAGAATACAGTGCTATTTGTACAGCTAGAAGAGGAAGAGCCTGTAATTAAGGCATTTCTTAATGAAATATGTCAAAAAAGAACACTTATTCAAAAGGACTAGAACACTGTATAAGATGAGCAAAAGATTTGCCTTATTACAGATGTAAGGCTATGACCAGTTACCACCACCATTAACCATCTTTGTGGGAATGAGATATGGCAGCCTGGACTCTGATGTGGAAGTAATACCTCAGTACCACAGGCCCACAGTAGCTGTTTTACAGGTGCCAAGAGAAAAATGCTCTAAAAATACAGGAGGTTTAAAATTGCATCAATAAGGCTGATGAAAGCAATAGCAACTTAAACATAACCTCCAATTCCTTACCCTCTCCAACCCAGAAGTCGGCATGTTGTTAGTCATATACATCTGCATTAGTACATTCAGTGTCCACCAACTTATTTAGGTCCTTATCCAGGTCCCAAATCAGTGGCTTGATTTTCAGAAGTGCTGAACATACAAATGCTCTCACCCATATTAATAGACACTAGAAAGATTTTAGCTCTTTCAAGGAGAACCAGGTCATCGAAAGAGTTAATAACGTTAAAGCTTATCTCACATATATATCTGGAGATCTCAAGCAGCAACAGATCACCACACATGATGAATGGGAAAATAAAACAGGCACCCTTTGGCTCTCAGCTTTGAACATCCTGATCCCTTGTTTTCGTCTGAGACCAAAAACATTAGTATGGAAACACCACAAGTATGGAAACAGCATAGCAATAGCTACACTTGCTCAGCTATTTCTTTCCCACATAGAGAGAATATTTGGGGTCTGTGCCTCTTCAGATGAGGACTTTCTACCTCTAGTCAAGCCTGACCTTCCACTAACAAAGAAACACCAGCAGAAGTGTAGCTTCCCTGATGGTCCTCGCAATAAGATGACTTCAAGCTTCTCATTTGTGCCGTGCTCCATAAGTTACACAGCATGCTAGACATGCAGAAAGGCTTGTGCTACTTTTTAAAGCAAGAGTAGGAAAGAAAAAACCCAAATAATCTTTGTAAGTGCAGGCAAATGATAGGTAAAAGATGAAGAAATCTGATGTTCTAGTGATGATTTGAATGGGGGGAATGCCTTTAGAGCCACATGGCCTTCTGCCACAGCCTCACCAGTGCCATTCCTCCTGTACCAGCCATGAAAGTGATGCATCCATTATTCATCCAACCAGGCTTGCAAACAGTTTCAGTAGGGAAGCAAGATATCTATCTCGGCCTTCCACCACCTAATAAAGGAAATATCCTTAGATTGAAGAAGGCAGAGAGTCAGATATATCAGTCATCAAGGAAATTTAAGACACAAGACAATTGCAACAGGACAATGAAAAGCAAGCAAGATATTCAAGTGTAATACCTTGGAAGTATTTGTTGCCGCCCACTCATACAGTCTGGCTTGCTAGTTTAAAAACAAACTGAATGTAAACACTGAAAAACTGAATATAAACACCTAAGCCATCTAGTTCAGCTGCAATATGACACAAAACCAAGGAATAAGTAGAAAAATTATGAGACTGGAGCAACAGGCACATTTATAGACCATTCATAAATGCTGGAAGCTTGAGAATCACAAGGGCTTTTTCTTAGTTATCCCCACACTACCCTGGAGATCGCTGAAGAACTCTGCTGCCAGAATCAGCTTGATAGAAAAATTAGGCTTTGAACAAGAGAGTTTTCCTGTTTTATCAGTCACCTTTCTGCAGGGACTGTTGTGCTGCTTGTAAACCAAGCACCTGAAAAGCATAAAAAAGAGAAAGCCACTTAGCAAGCATCTAGAGCAGTCTCCATCTGTATCTTCCTCCTTTTTGTCTTCTCAGCCACAGGTCAGCAAGCCAGTCGGGAGAAAGGCTCAGCTGTAGGGGCATTTGACAGCTATAACTCAGCTTCTCCCTCTAAGGCTAAACAGTAAAAGCTTTCAGTCACTTGAGATTTGTTACTGAAAAAAAGCAAGCCAACTAAAACTCCGCATTTCCCATGTCATACCAACTCCAACCCAGCTGCCCTGCAGCATTTGTCCTGTACAACCCGATGCTGCTGCATGGGAATCACTGGACTGCTTGGACAGTTTCTTGCAGAAGCGCCTTCAACTACTGACGAACTGTGGTTAGTGATAGTTACTGCAACCATATAACACTTTTGTACCACGCTTCTATGACTTAAACATTTATATGGCCAGAAAAGTCCAGGCACAAAGATTTCACATTAGCAGCTTGAAAACAGTTACACAGGCATCTGAAAAAAGTTCTCCTACAAAAGCATAAAGCCAATAAAAGGAATGAGAGCAAGTTACAGCAATTCAAGCTTTCTCTCTAATTAAAAAAATGTATTAGGCCATGAGACTGCCTAGCTGAAAATAGCTACCTCATTCTAAAATGATCACACAAGAGTAGGGGAAAAGATAAAACTACCCTTTTAAAAACAATAGGAAAGTTAAGCTTGTTAACCTCTCTGAAGACTGTACAGATGGACATATACCCTGCTGTGTTTCATAATCCCTCTGATATTTGAGTGTCTAAACATTTGCAGCATTTACAGATAGTAAAGAGCTGCACCCTAATTATTTTCCAAGTGGATGGGAACATGCTTGTATAACTTCAACACAGCAGCAAGAGGAATTACAGTCCTGTCAGGTTTAGAATTGGCCCCTCAAAAATGGGTTCAAGGGACTGTAGGAACCAGACACTGAAACACCATTAGTTTCATAATTTGTAGCGTATCAGATTCTCAGAGTTGCCTGGGCTCTTATTTTAGCTGCAAATGCAAAGCAGCCTATGTTATTTGGCAGTTAGCAATTCTCATTGCTCTTTTGTCACCCAAGAGAGAACTTGGGTCTCTACCCACAACCCTTCCTCCCTCCAAAACTATATCAAAGAGAAAAGACAAGAAATAAAAACAATGAAAAAACATTAGGAAAATGGAACAGGCAATCACTGCATAAAAGGAGTTCTCTAGAGCATCTTTGAGGTCAGACAACCAGTGGCTGCAGTGCCGATACTGAACGCATCAGAATTCAGTTCTTAAAACAATGCACAAACTACTCAACTTCTGTTGTAACCCCTGTCTGAGAGCAAACATGATCACAGCAACATTTCCTCTTTTAAAAGTGTCATTTGAGGACTGGCTATCCCCGATTCCTGATGGGTTAACAACATCACTGACAAGCATTAAGACAAACAGTACTTCATATCAATATAGCAATTCACACAGTCAAAGGATAGGGCAACTATTTACTGACATAATGAATCCCTTAGAGGACATTTTTATCTGCAGTATATATGATGTAGAAAAGTGAAAAGTTGACCTACTTCCAAAACAAGAATGGAATCATCCTGGCTTTTCATATCAACAGTGAAAGTAGCTTCAATCTTTTGAATAAAATAGTAAGTTTTTCTATCTAGGCTGGAGGTGTTTGACAGCTACATTCCTGTATCAGCTAAAGTTTCCTGGCTAATATTTGAGATCTAGGTGGGGAGTCTGACAGTACATGCAACTTAGCTGACCATATAAGTAGGGTTTTTTGTTAAACCCCCAAAATTCATGTCCAGCCTAAGCATTGTTTTAAGAGGGCCTAAAGAAAACTGAATTCCAACAGATTTGTTCTGTGATTGTAGTACACACTGCTGCTTATTTATAAATAAAGCAGGATATTCTGAGATACAGAGATCTCAGTGGTTATATTCAGCCCAAGTTTTGGGATTGGTCTTCAGAGGCTACTTAATGTTTGAGGCTAAAAAAGTGCCGACAAGATGAGGACTCCAAGGACATAAATAATGAATTTGCATTCTGCTGCCTTGACTACCTGCTTCCTTAATCTCTTTCATTTTCTCAGTGGATTGATTTTCTCATAAGCCATCCCCAAAGCCTCAGCACCCTCCGGAGGGATGACTTCTGCAAAGTATACAGACATTTGTCTCCTGGAGAAGGTACAGCTGCAGGGATGAAAGCATGTCCCCCAAAATGCTCATATCCAACAATGATGCATACGAATAACATGATTAACTTAAAGAAGGTGGGTAGGTGCATTTCCCATTAATGGAATTAAGTTGGGAGCAGCCATCAGAAAACAAAAATCAACATCCAGGGCACCCTTAGCTCAGAGGGTGAGACCTCCAGAGTCAGAGTCCTAGAACCCTTCGTTTCTTCCACTCTCCAAACGGGTTTGCTTTCCACTTGGACATTCCAGTTCCTCTGAGGAACATTCAGATGGCAAAGATTAATCACGACTTTTACGACACCAGCAGATACATCTCAAGCTTACTTTAGCTGGAAGAATGTTTAACACATTAAAAGGCACAAAAAACACCAGAGCCCTTGAGCAAGCAAATGGATCAGGATATAATAAAAGTCAGATTTTTAAATACAACAAATACGCCCGTCTCCAGAGGCTCAGTTGTGCCCTTAGCGCCCCTTCTCTGTAGCAATTGTCACTCATTCTTTCCAATAAAAAAAATAAGAGGCCAGTCTGTTGCATCATAGATTTGTAAGAATTCAGGGACAAAAGGTGCATTTTAGCAAGGGCAGCTCTGGTGACCTGATGCCATCAGGTAGGCAGGAGCAGAGCACAGCACTAGCAGAGCAACGCAGTCCCAAGCATGGCCCACGAGGCTAATCGTGGAGTACAACCCCCCCCCCCTTTTTTTTAATCTCCATCAGCAGCCATATGCTAGAGAATGAGTTGTAAAGGTCTAGTTTGTCTTTTACCTCCAGTGCACATGGAGGCTTATGCATCCCTCTGTCAAGCAGCAGGGCTCAGCAAGGCTCCTACCACATGTTCATGAATATTACCATGCTTAAAAGGGGCACGGATGCATTGAAGATACAACACTTACCTTGCCCCCTTTTAACAAGAGATACACACTTAATTCTTCAGAAACATCTGAACCTGCCCCATCATGTTACCTACAGCTCCACTGATCTCAAATCCTGTGAGACAAAACTCCCAATACAGATTTTCAGTGATTGCAAACAAGATGGTGGTTTGTTCTTTCCACCGCTTTCCTGAGTTTTCCCCCCTTGTGTTGCAGAATAATAGTTTAAAGAAAATTGGAAATAAATGCAAATAGTGACTATTCTTATGTTTGTACAAAAACCCCAAAGCTTTCAAAATGCAGTTTATGTGATGGGGACAAAAGGTTTTTGTACTCTTTAGCCAAAAAACAGCCCAAGGAAAAGGTGAATGAGAAGAAATTACATCCTGGCTACAGGTAAATTATATTATAGACAGCTAGTTGTCCAACAGGAACACTTTAGACTATGATATCCATCAAAAAGAATTCAATTACCCTTAAAATCAGAGAATCTGCAAGTTTACCTAAAAAATAGGAGTTGAGCTTTTAATTGTTTCCACTGTAGACAAACAAAAGGCACTGATTAACTTACTGGGCTCAGGAGAGGTAATTATTTTGCAGCAGATGCATCTGTAAAAGCAATTCTGTGACAGCTCCAGATTTAATCTCCCTCTGTTTTATGAGGACCAGCTGCACAAATTATTTTTCCCCTAGATTTCAGGTCTTGAGATGAACTCTGCTCAGAGAACACAAAACTCAATTACAGTCCAGTGTCAGTATCTTCTGATGCTGGAGAAGCATGCTACAGACTGCATCTAATGAAAGCGCCCTAGCTGAAAACAGTTTCATTTCCTTTAAAAAGTCATCCTTTTAATATTTTTACAAGGCAAGAAACAGATGAACAGATTACTGAGCAAATATGAAAGGCAGCATATTTTAAAGTTTTTACCTAGGAAAAACTATGAAACTATGATGTATGTACATAAAGTAATCTTACAGCCAGTGTGCTGGTTCATTCTGCAATATCACCCAAAGAGCAGCACACCCAGACAACACTATTCTGGGCTACTACATCCAGACAGGAAAAGCAGCAGCTTTTATTTATTCAAGTTCAACCACTGAATGAACTATAACATCCATGCCGCATCTTCCCTACTGGGCATTGAGCAATATGATTTTGGGAGGCATCCATGGACTAAGGCACCATTTGACATTACTGAGCAATCCGTGCTCACTGCCACGCTCAGTCCTTGGGCAGCACCTACTCTGCAGGGTGTCCCACACTGTCCATCACCCAGCCCCAGGGGTGCTCTTGGTACCAAGGTAGAGCTAGTGGACTGCAGATGGCTTATTGCATCTCCTCCATCTTCGCTTCTTAGCCCTTTAATGAGGACTTAACATGACCCAGCGCACACGTGGGATAGAGACATTTTTCAACTGAGCTTTAGGGAATATTCGTATAAACATTAACTAAACCAGAGATGCTTCTGCAAACACTCCCAGCAGAAAGCAGAGAGTTTGGGGCACAGGACTACAGAAAAGGACAAAGGTAAATCAATATAGTTATGTAGATATTACTCTAATAGAGGCAGAACAGAAAACTACTGCCTTCTCTAGGAAGGGACATGGCACCCCTGAAGATGGACTCTGCTTCATTGCTTGCTCCCTTTCATCATAGGTGGAAATAAAACATTGGAGCCAAGCCACAGGGGTGTTCAGATAAATACCCAAATTCGCCACCTCTACGCAATCAGAGCCTTCCAAACATTGTCATTCATTCATTTGCCACAAGAGCTATTAGGGATACTATCATATCCCGAAGAGAAGTAAAACCCACGGGAACATGTTTCTGCTCTTCTCTAAGGACCCACCAGCTCAGTTTCAAACTAACACAAAACAGCATTTTGCAAGAGAAAACCCAAAGCACGTTGTCAGATGTAACAGCTTCCAAAACAGGAATGAAGCCACTTATTTTCTCATGCAGTGGCAAGGGAGGGAGCCAGATTCCTGAAACTTGCTGGCTGTGAGAAGCCATGGAAGGCTGTCCCAACCTAGCAGCGCTTCAGAAAAAGCCTTGGAAGATTCAGGGTAAGCACCATCACTGAGGCTGCTGAACTGAACCAAACCAGGCCAAGCTTCCCTTCTCTCAGGTTTGACCATCCCACTATTCTGGGATCACTCTGGTTTTAAGATCACCTCCAAGACCCTAGAGAAAGATGAGTAGGCACACAATTAATATCTTTCTAAAGGAGGACAAAGTTCTCCCCAGCTAAAGCAGTACAGCTCTAACACCACTTTCCTTTCTAAGGCTTAGCTGTAAGGAGAATTTGGCTCTCCAAGTCTGACCACTACTCATGCATTTTCTGCCAGTCTGGGAAGACAAATTCATTTTTAGTACACAGCTGAGAAGAGAGAAACTGACAGACTCCTGTCAGATGATTTAAAATCAGAAGTGCTCAACTTTTTAAAATAGAGGAATGGAGAGGCAAAGGTGTTTTTTGCAAGTCTCTGCAAAGCAGTTAATGACTAATAGGGGTCAAATCAGCCAGACTAAAAACCATTACTATGATCCCACAAAGCAGAGTGCAGCACTGCAGCACAAACACAATCAGACATTGGTGTCTAGGAGCACAAGGGTTTCTGTGCTGCCTGGAAGACTGGCAAACTAAGAGTAATGAGGCAGGTTACTGGTCCAGAGTACCAACACCAACCATGAGCACTTAAAGGTGGATTACTGCATGAGATACCTTCAGGTTCTACATTAGCTCATTCAATGACCAATTCTTCAGCATGCTATAAAGATGACTACTCAACTAATGCATTATAGAACAGGAAGGTTCATCTATAAATATTTCATTGCCAAGTATTGTTAATGAGAGCAGTCATCAAGAATTTAAGTGACTGAACGTTTTGTTCATGTGTGTGGGAAGACCACAGGCAACAACATTGCTTTCTATGAGAATAATTACTTTTGCCCACACCACATGTTCTTCCCTCCTTTCCCACACAGTTTAACTCAACCCAAGGAGCATGCATGTTGCAGTTACTAATTATAAAACAGTTACATTCTGCATATTGGATCCAACTTTCAGGCTCACTTTTGCTTTGATCCTCTGAAGAATGATCTTCCTTCTTTCTTAAGGGGAAAAAGAGTCCGAGCTGAATCCTTAGCAGGAGTAAATCAGTCTCTGGCAAAAGTCAGTGGACCAGCAAGGGCTAACAACAATAGTGAATCTCTTCACCATGCCAAAATGTTTCCCTGTATATGCCAAGATTGCTGGGCTGAATACCAATATATCCTCACATTTCACTCTAATGTGCAAATGAAGCCTGCTGGTGCAAACTCCCTGACTAAGCCACTGGCTCCAACTTTGCTTCTGAAATGCTGCCACAGGCTCCGCAGCTAATTCAAACACACACTATTAGACAAGTGCCTCATGTAAAATAATTAGCAGCAATAACATCCTACCACAAAGCACTGGTGCAGCATGAAATGGATTTTTCTCACATTATTGTTTCGCATCTTCTGCTGTCTTCATTATATTTTAATTAAAACTGCACCAGAAGAAAAATTAACCTAGGAACAGCCTCATTAGACACCCAGGGAAGGAGCACCAGCAAGAACTGGTAATTCCAGTGGGGACTGCAGATGACAAGTGGTGTAAGTCAGCTTCTGCTTCAATTCAGCACTTTACCAGAAAGTTCATCCCTTCAAGAAATGACTACTAAATTAAAGATACCAAGAGACAGATCCCACTTGTGCTGTACCATAACTAGGAGCAAAGATGATATATTACTGTTATCTTTATAGACATAACTGCTTAAAGTGCTAAATTCAGAACAAATGTATACCAAGAACTGTATAGAAGGACTTAGGGCCAGACACTAGGTCAGCATATTCTTTGGGTCATCACAGGTTACTGTATTTTTAATGCATGTATCCATGCATTAATGAGTTATCCATTAACTAAGCAAGAGACCAGGTAGTATTTGTCCAGGCATATATAGTCTACGCTGAGGATGAGATAAAGGGAAGTGTATCCCATCATATCCCTTCCAATTCTCCATTGCACACTTACCTAATAGTGCCCTTACTCCAGTCTCCCTCCCGCTTCTGCTTTTGGACAGGTTATCCAAGGATTTATTTTCAAGTGCCAGTATCCCAAATACCATTTATTAGGATTAGTGAAGGCAAGATTTACATGCATTACACACACACCCCCCCATCTCACTTCTGCCATTTGCAAAATAGGATTTCCAGAGTAGGAAGGAAAGAGTTGCTGGGCAGGGTGGGAGCAGAAACTCACCCAGCACAATGCACCCCTGCTCATGGGCTGCCTGAGGTACAGGATGGTGGCAGGAACATGCAGCACCATCCTGTTAGGCCTACCTCACAGGCAGGATTAGCATGGGCCTCAGTGCCATGCTACATGCCTGACATCTCACCAGCTCCATGTCAGGAAGAACTATTGACTTGCTATGATCTTGTTCTCCAAAGCAGCACATAATCCCTTCCTTAACATTACTTAGCCTTAATAGCTTCCTGTAGCAGTGAGGTTCATAATCTAGTTGCATGCTGTGTAGGAAAGTGCTTGGTTTTAGTTCTTACTGACATTTTTTCCTTGACTTATGACACATGCAGAACCAGATTTCAGATTCCTCTAGTTTTTTTACTGGATTTACTATTCTGCTCTTTATTCTCCTTTACAAAACAAAGGAATCTCCCCTTCTCCCAGTCTAGTGTATTAGCACATCCCACTCAACTGCATTTTTTAAATCTGAGTTTCACGTAATTCTGATAGGATCAACCATATAGAACAGACCAGCCAGCCACTTGCTCGCACTTCCACCTGCCAGACAAAATCCCTCAACATGCTGAGAAGAGCAGCAAGCAGCACACAGCCCAAAATACTGCTGTTTGCTTGCCAGCACCTATTACAACAATAGCTAACCAGCTGCCTGCTATTCTTCACAGCCTTCAAGCAGACACTCCTGTAAGCACAGAAGCACTGCTCAGCCTGACAGCCCTCCATCTGTCTGTGGAAGAGATTTTAGAAATATATATGTGCACATATGCACCAGTCATGGAACTCATGTGAAATCTAGCATGCAATACCAAGAGGGGAAGGAAGGGGCATGCTAAACTCATGAAATGAAGTGGAAAGGCAGGGAGAAGAGAAAAGTCAGATGCAGGAGGGCTCCAGCATAAGACTTCCTATACTGTAACACACTGATCCTGAATCATAGGGCTGTTTAGTTTAAAGAAAGATGAAAGTGTGCTATGTTTTATACTCCGACCACTCCTAAGAGGTTAGGAGTCACTATTTTTTGCACTTTTATGTTGCAGCCTTATCAGCAGGGCAGCTTTTGCTCACACCCATGAACTCAGCTAAGTGAAACAAACAAGTTAAAAAAATCAGGCCTGGATTAAGACACACAAAGCTAGTTTAAACCCAGCACTAGACTCCAGCTTACATTTTATTCTTGTGATGGGTGCCCAAGTCAGGAGGCTGCAGGGATATTTTGTCCAGCCCATGCAGCCCAAACTAAACATTAGCGTGGAAGCAAGGCAACACCACAAGCTGCATGCAAATACAAAGGCTGGGGCTAAACTCACAGAAACACCAGGAATCATCTCCGCATCTTGGGGACAGGAAAAAAAAGACTTTCCTAGGACTTCTCTCTTCTTTCGCCAATTCACAGCAACAACCAAAGGAGCTTCAAAGTCAAGCAATAAATTCAGAAGCAATATGAGACCACAGCAGTCGGAGCAGACGCATCTCATTTTCTCTAGCTGCACTTCAGTAAGGATCGTCAGTGCAGAGCCTTTTGGGCACAGTGAGCTCTCGATTATTTTTGACACACAGTCAAGCTACATGACTTGAAGAGGAGGTTTGAGTGATATAAAGGGATACATGTAGTGAAAACCTCCTGATGAAGGGAAACATATGCCCAAAAAAGCTGAACATTACACAGAATTTAGGCCTCCAAATCTCTTCAGGGAGGCTTCGTGGAACAGGACACATCATTTGACAAACTGCAAGGCAGAAAATCCCTGCTTTTAGGAGCAGACCAGGAAAAAGTGAAAATCCTGCTAATGCAGCTACTAAGTGACACTCTCCATCACTGAACAAGTTCACAACTGAGGACAGGCAGGTGCTTCAAGATCTCATATCGCTTATCTCCAAGGCATCCAGACACACTCCGAGATGCCAGGATTTCACAACAGTGCTCTGGCACATGTCGGTTACATAAGCTAGGCCCATAAACTGGGAATAAAAGAATATCTGATTACTTATTTATGCAGCCCCAGGACAGTGTGCCACCTCAGCAATAACTATGATGAGTTACATAAAAGGGCAGCAGCAGAGCACGAGCAACATTCATGTACAAAAACTCAGACATGTGGCACAACGCAACCTGCTGTCTTCCCTTAGACTCTTTCAAGATTCTGCCCTAACTAGCCATCCTTTGTGATTTAAAGTGGGATTTTAAACCCTTTTCACAGAATTTTACCACCCACACAGAAGCAATGCAGCTGAAAAGCTGAGACACCAAGACAGGCTCTGCAGACAGAGAAGGGCAACACTGATCTTACATAAGTAGTATTATAGTCACTTCATGTTTTGCCATTTGCTGGCTGCTTAACAGACAGACGTTTTGGGTCATTTCTGCCATATCTGTACTACAAAATGTAATGCCAAGCTGCAAAGAGCAGCTTTATCATTCAAGAAACCAACACCTTGCAAGCAAAATCCAACACTAATGAGAAGAAGCCATGAACAAGCATCAGGGTATCAGAAACAGTCACACGCCTCTATGGTTTCCCTTGGTTATATCAAGGACCTAAGAATTCAAGACACATCCACAATTTTCTTCAAGAAAAAATATTCAGTGGAGAGGCTTCAACTGTACAGCCATTCTTGCACACCTATGAGATCAATGGCTACCAGAAAAAAGGCACCTGGAGAGAAAGTACAGTGATCACAAAAGCAGCAAACTCCCAGCTTCATATTCTTCCTGTGGCAGGGGTCTGTTCCTGCCTCCTTTTCTCAAAGGATCTTGAAAATACTGACAAGAGTGATTAGAAACATTCATGTCTACGCCAGCATGTCTCAGCTGCTAGCAGAGAAATGCTTGAACAGCACTGCATTAAAGCCTATCCTGGCTTAGAGGCCCCATGACTGCTTTGTAGCTAACTCCTCCCTACTTGTTGGGGAAAATCAGAATTTCGTTTAAACTGTTTCCTGCAAGAGATGCTTCTTTCTTTTAAAGAGGACTGAAAATGGGACAATTTAACTTGGACACCCTATTGCACAGCCTGTAGGAGCTAGTCAAATCACTCCATGTTGCCATGCTCCTCTATTGTCTCTGCCTCTAGCTGCAACTCTCATGCTTGTGATTCTTTTAACACAAGCTTCTCTACAAGATTTTAGAGCCAAAATACATCCTATGAGGATTTTTTCCCCCTACCCAGAAAGGAACTTCTTTGCCTCTCCACATTTCAACATGTAGCACCCTCATTACTTTGACATACATCAAAATCTGGTTTGTATTAACCTTGTTTAGACAGGTACCAATATGAAAAAACTCAACCCAACTTCTACTGGGACAAAGCACTGCAAGAAAGATGGAAACCCAGCAAGTGTCACATCAAAAAAGAGGGGATGAAGGGAACCCGCCACTCAATCTACCAGGAGGGAAGCTGCTCCAAATCCATTGCACAAGCATCTGGAAAGATGCATTTCTCTAGGACCTGCCCTCAGGTATCACAGCCTCTGCACAACTAAGTCATTGCAGGGAAGTCTGTCAACAGCTTTGGTGTTGTAGGAGAAGGGTCATCTTATGAAGTCTTCTATGTGCCTTTGGAAAGGTCTTTTCTTAGTAGGAGAGCAACACATCCTAGAAGGAAAGTCAGTCTCCTTGCAGGACTGTGCCTCCAGATTCTGGAAAGCAGCCCAAGAGAAAACCTGCTGAGGATCCTCCCACTGCATGCAAACAGTGGCCAAATTCACCACCACATCCAGGAAAGCCCATGACATTCTCCCAACCCTTTGTACTTTGCTCTGTACAGTACTTTTTAGATGACTCAATATAAGTAACATACTCTGCTTCATCCTGTAAGATCAATCACTTCTCAGTGTTAGAAAGGACAGCAGTGAAAGATTACCTAGGGATTTAGCACAAAAGTGTAACCTCTCTGAAAAAGGGAAAACACTACAATTAAAGTGGTATCTCAAGATGACAGGTAGAGAGGGAAGGCTATTCAGCTCCCCACACATGGAAAACACTCCCTTTATCACTGTCCTCACTACTACTCCTCTCATACCATTCCAGCTCTTTAATAAGATCAACAATTGTTCCTAGAGCTACTCAGCCTCAAAACCACAACAAAATGAATCAAAGCTTATTAGATATCAAGACTAAACAAAACCCATTTTCCACAGGATTACTGGTCTCTTGCAGCCTCAGACACTTTAATTTCCTGTTTCCCTTCCCTGCATTCTGTGCTTTCATTCAACCTATCTCCTTTCTATTGACATTTAAGCACCCTTGCACAGAGCTACAATATTGCTGCAGGGAATGGGGGGGGGGCAGCGCTATCAAGTAGATTAACTGCTCTGCAAGAGCAGCCTGTGCTTTTGATTTTAATCATGTGAAAGAAATGGCTCTCATTGCTTGCTCAAAGCCAGAACCTGAGCAAGGTGCAGGTGGTAAAAGCCAAGTCCCTTGGCAAGACTGAGCCAACCAGGCTAGGAAAGGCATTTATCTGTTTTATAAAAATCCATGACTGCGCTAAAATTGGCACAGGAAACATGAGACCCCCCAGCCCCTTCCTACTGTCTGCAACAGGCCATCAGAATCCACTGCTTCAGAGGGTATAGAAGAGATTATTGCAGCTATACACCAAAACATGCAGAAGCATCAAAAACAGTGCAAGCAACTAATATCCCTGCAGTTAACATATTTTGGAGTCACACTCTTGAAGGAACAGAGAAGGAATGACATTCGCTAGCTGAAACTATTGTCCCAGGCTATGGCTTCCGTGCTGGCGACCCAGGGACATACCAGATGCCACACAGATCTGTTGGGAGAATCTTTCTCTGAAATTTTAAGGCCCAATTGTGACAGTTAGACAAATCCCTTTCAGATGGAAGCTCAGAGCAAAGGTAGCCACATTATGCAGACCTTTATTTTTACAGGGGACTATTAACTTCAGCAAATGCTCTGCTTCATCCTGGAGCACCAGGTCACCAGCAGCATCCAGCAGACCATAGGTGTCACCCAAGTGCTACAGGACCGATCCACCTTCGCTGATGACTCTGAAGGGTGATGCACAGATCTGATGGTAGTGACAAAGCACAACTACCAAAAAGCCTCAAAGCACTAGATACACAATAAAAACTCATTTTTGCAGGACAGGGGAACATGCAGGGAAACATCCTTCAAGAAGGAACCCAGTGCACAGATCAGCTCTTTGACCACATCTGTATTCTACTTTGGGTAGCTTAATGCCATTGGCTCTGCAAAGCTGCCAAGACAACCCCCTCGGCCCAATTCCAATCTACATCTTGGCCAAAGATGAATTCTTGAGGTCTTCTTGGAAAGTCTCATTTACCCCCTTAAATATTTAGGAGGGTGTTAGTTACACATGATTAATTTAAAGCTTATGCTTTCAACTTGTCTATCCCTCTTCTATAAACCACACACCTTAAATGATTTGCTGTTCCTGACCTACAATCTTCTGTCTCAAAGGAGTCCACACCTGCAAATCAGAAGATTGAAAATTATGCATTAAGACCTGAATCATGTCTTACTCTCCATCATTTACAGGATTTAATTCTTCCTTACTTAAACAGTTAAGGCTCACTAACTAGCCTGGGAAGATGAAATAGCATTGGCATAAAAGTATGTACAAAACTGCCTCGCAGACGCCTTCAAACAATTGCCTTAATGAAATTACTGCAGTTCAAATTAGATTAGGTCACAGCAATAGCCAAACAGATAGCTATAATGAGAAATAAAAGGCCAGGACTGGAATGACAGTTTAGATAAAGATAAGGAAGAAGTGGCCCACAAGGACTGTTATACCACTGCTGCAGAGCAAAGCAAGATGGAGATGCCAGTCCCACAGGCAGACAGTGCTGCACGCCTGCCGCCAGGCATGTTATCTGCCACTGCCACGCACAGATGCCCAGCCTTGCAGTGGCTGCCATTGCCAGCTAGTGAACGAGGTCTCCTCTCACAGCAGACAGCGAGTAAGAGATTGTCAAGATCAAAAATACATAGATATTGTTCGCATGCACCATGTTTGCAAGGTTTGCCCTTTTCTTCTTAGGGCTCCACAAATTAAGTATTATATAGTCAGCAGCCAGAATGCTGCCTTTGCTCTAAGCTAAAACATTCATTGCCCTTCATTTCCAGTAGATGGAGCTTTAAGAAAAACTACAAGTAACACATTTGTTATATTAAGTAGTCACCTTAGCTATACTGAATCCTAAAAGCAGGTACAACCTTCTGTGCAGCCTCCTTCTTGACATGAACTCCAATAAAGTTTTGCTATCACAATGTTTCATGTAGCTAGATAATTCTGCTTTCTCCTAACATTGAGTAAATCCCTGCATTTGCTACTGAACTAGGATCATACTTATTTTCCCAAGCCTGACTCGTAGGGCCATCTGACCTTTTAAAAGGGTTAAAGGCTTCTTATTTTAGTTTTGCCATTTCAAGTCTAAGCCAGACCCTAGAGCCTGATAACCAGGAAGGCCTCGAACAGGTCCTTTGAAGATATGACTACAACTGCAGCAAACCTCAAGGACAGATGCAGGGCAAAGGCTTTACTGAAAATAGCTTACTCTGCTTCCAAAACACTGCTATATAGAGTCAATAAAAAGCATGAAGTGTCTTGAAATAAAAACAGCACTTGATTTAGTGATTGTGTGATTTAGGGAGACAGCATGCAGTATAGGATAGGAGGTTGTATTTAGGGTTTCTAATCTTTAATTACAGGCTGACTGAGTAGCTATATCCATGCTGCTTCAAGGGCCTTTACTGAGAGGTGAGTAGGCTTCTTAGTATAAGAGGACCACATCACCTGTGGTCCTACCTGTTATGGAATCCACTACAGGTAAGCAGCTGTAGATTGAGAATGAAAAAGTACATGGAAAAATACAATTTAGCATAAAATAAGGGACAAGGCACCGAATGTGGCAAGGACGGACTTCTCCAGGACAGGAAAAAGCAGAACAAAGCACAAGGACTGGAGTCAGTCAGCAGAGAGACCAGAAGAGCAAAAGATAACTTTTATCTACCTGCAGGGATCCCCAAGCTACATTCCTAAGCAGTAAGACACCTTCCAGGGCACCTTTGAAACCACTGTACTAACTCAGGACATAGTCCAGTGTCCAGCAAGGCACTGTTTCAATACAGGCAAAGTAGAAGAAAAACAAAGAGAGCAAAACAAAGCACAAAACTAAAAGCAAAGAGACTTGCACCCTGACAGGTTACTCTAAGCCACATCACAAATCCTGCACTGTGTACAGTTCTTGTCTCCACTTCTCCAAAAGATCCCCAAAAAGCAAGAAGGGCTACAGAGAGGGCCAGTCCAAAGATGTGGAGTGGCTTCTCTATGAGACTAATACATTAGGTTTCTTCACCTTAGAAAATATAAGAGGGAGAATACTCAAGACATCTGTAAGACCATAAGTAGCCTCTGGAGAAGGTAAACAAGCAGTGATCACACAAACAGACACTGCCTGTGGCTGTCAAACCAGAAGTCCCGGAAGCTAAAGGCTTGCAGGGAGAGGATCACTTATTTGCACTGGTAGCTAAACATCCCTGATATCCATTGCTAGAGACAATAGTGCCACCCAAGGCATCTCCAGCCACACACTCTAAAGCAGGATATACTTCCTGTTGCATTGCAGACCAGTGGCAGCTGACAAACCTGTCTAAATCCAAAGTTCATTTGGGCAAGGCCCTTGCACTCAGTGACTTTAGCATTTCACAGCTTCTAAGAAGGTGGCTCAGTATTTACAAATGAGGAGTCTGAAGCATTCCAAAGAAGTTTCAGCACATGCCTCAAGCTCCTTTTTAATAAAGTATTAATGGAAGCAAAGGTTTAGTACAACTGACTTCGCTTTCACTAAAGATAGAGGTACTCTGAGAAATAGAAGCTTAAGAGGCAAGTAACACTAAGGGAAAATGAGACATGACAAATACAGTGCTCCAATTCTCCTTAAAATAGGAAAAGCAGGTGTTTTCTTAGTCTGAGGAAAAACTATCCTCTTTCAGGATTTATTTTTGGCTGGATATTCTACGTAACCCATCTTTTGTAAATTTTTCAGAAATGAAGACTTCCAGCAACTCAAAGCCCTTGGCACCACTGCCTCATTTTTTGCATCAAGAGGTTTTCCTGTGCTGCTTTGACATGTAGGATAGCAGATCGACTTTGACATTCTATTCAATATTCAACACAACTGTACCACAAAAACGCTTGGCAAGTTAACCCTGCAAAACTCATCAAGACCACAAAGTTGCCCACCTGAGGGCCTGGCCATGACTTCAGAGCTGTATGAATTCAAGTCCATCAAGACTGGACCACTGGATCACAAGGTCTCTAGAAACATCAGTATCTGAAACATTTCACTGCTTTTTTCTTCTTGTGAAATTTCTCTCAATACTGAAATTTTCTCATTTTGATCATATTTGAAAGAGTATACTTGGTTAGATGCTATCAGTTAAGAAACAGACTCTCACCTGAAAATAGATGCTTCATTGCTTCTAAGTTTAACATAAGTCACCTGCCTTGATAAGCAAGTGGATGTTTACACCAGTATCAGGGATAAACAGAGATAGTTAAAAACAGAACTTTGAGAGGATCACAGATCATGTTTGCACCCAGAAGCCCCAAAATAACCAAGCTTTAAAGATCCCTTGTTCCCACAGCAAAATCCAATCCCAGTACAGCTGTAATCATAGTAGACAAATGTAGGACATTACCAGCCCTCTAAGTCACACATTCAAGACCAGGAGCATCAGAAACCAGTCATGTTGCTCACTAGAGGGCAGCAGGAAACAAACTAAAAAAACCCAACCTTCAGCAAGGCCAAGGTAGTTAGGCACAGGTGGTCATCCTCCTAAAAAAATCTGATCATTTCCTACAGTGCTCAGGAGCACAGTTCAAACTGTGGGTTTGCAAGTTAACTCCCTGCAGCGTGAGGAGGTTCACTGGAAGAGCACGATGTACAACTTCCTATAGTACCCTCCCCTTCATCCCCACAGCAGGCCAAAAAGTGAGATATTCTTCAGGTGAAAAATCTTTGGTAAATGGAGACTGCAGCAGAAGTTTCTTGCAGTTCTGGTTGTTGTGACATGCAGAAGTTTTAATTCATGTTTAACCTGAGTCAAAGCTGAACTAAAGATCACACGTGTTTTGGAGTTGCAAAGTTAATACAGAGCTTTTAAATAAGACTTTATATAAAGGTCTATAGCCTTCAGGTTTTATGTTCAACTTGACCAGACAAAAGCAGTTTTGGAAATTCCACTACTTTAGTTAGGAGCAGCATCCGGCAGCCAAGCTGTAATTTCCATAGCGTCCTGAATAATGAACGAATACCCCAAATTCAGTGCTGAAGTAACTCGCCAAGCATCCATCGAGGACTAACACAGAAAGGCAGCTGCTGACATTAAAAGTACAGCCTGCTCCTTTCTTCTCCAGCTTCTGTCAGCACACATGCATGACTCCTATACAGAAAAAGCCTAGGCTGTGCCAGACAACTAGTAAACACAACCCAAATCTGTAAGGGACATTGAGCAACTCTTAACAGGTGAGCAAACATGGTAAACAGCAAAGAGCACACAAGGACAAGTCAAACGCATGCATCTACATAATGTGACTCTTTAGTTGCTAATAACAGACAAAACAACCCACCACAAAATGAAGCATATGAACTCATTGGGCACCTGCAGCAGTTCCTTCAGAAAAAAATCTGTTGCCCACAGAACTGAGGGCTGTGTCAGCCAGGTGGAAATCTCTGCCTAGTTCAGCACACATGCCTGGCTGACTGAAAACCCAGAAAACAGAACAGTTCAAAAATCATGGCTTTTTTAAAAAGGAACTTTTGTTGGCAACTTCTCAGTCCAGAGGAACCAGTAAGCTATTGCTGCAGCAGATAACAAACTTCATTGTTTGTAGTGTTTCTAGTTTAGCTTTCCGATATGAAGGGGCATATAAGAAACTGAAACATACTGAAAAGCTCATTGATCTTGTTTAATTTTCTCATTCTACTGCTAACAAATACTCACCTTCACTATGACATTAAGCCAGAAGTACACACATCCAGAACTGTTACAGGAACAGAACATTCACTCCCACACAAATCTAAAATCACTCATTCATATGTAACTTAAATATTTAGCAGTACTTCCACAGAACCTGTTTTCTTGCCTAGGGACGCCTGCTTTCACAAGGCCCTGTTTTCATGGCTAATGGATATCATCTTCTGCTATTATGAGGGATGTAGCCTCTCGAGATGAATAAGACCTATTACTAGTGACTCAGGCACCAGGACTACCTACATATTCATTCCCCACTCCTGAAGGTGGAATGGCATGGTATTTTAGTCAGTCCCAGTCCATACTCAACTCTGCAGTCTGCTTCTCTGCTAAAGAAGCTGTCACATTCCCAGAGACCTAATCACCCTTTTGAAGTGCTTTTAAATCAGTGAAGAGATCCCCATCCCTAACACAAAGAAAACTTCTGGCAATCTCCTGGCCCTCATTCTGTGGGGTACTACCTGCGGCCGCCCCAACCCTCAATTTTCCTCGTGTCACACTGGCAGCTTACAATATCTCCTGAGAAAGCAAATGAGCAAAGTATTTTCCTCATCCAAGATATTTGATAGAATTTGCTTGTCCAAGAAAGGCTGGCACAGGCAATTCTACAGTAATAAAGCAGGACTTAAATGACTACTCTGATTGAATTAGTAAGCCAAAAATGCTTTAGAAAAGAGTTTTAGTGAATAAGTATTTGTTTGATACTGGTTGGTTATAAAGAGAAAATAACCAAGCTGTCCAGAGCATAAATGGGTCCAGTGTGATACTTAGTAGGAATGCAGGGCAAGGATGCAGGGCCAGCCTCTCAGCATACCTCGATACTGAGCTCTAGCTACGTATTCCACACACGCACAGCAGACAGCTCACCTGGCACTGCAGTTTCATTTGGGCTTAGGGCTGTGTATCTGTCTCCATATGTCACCACAGCTATGCCTCAAACCAGTCTTGGGACCACTGAGTGCTTACACAGTTCTTCTATGCATCCTATTCATCACTGCAATCAAGTCCAGTCACCCCAAGCCTTGCTAAAGGGTGTTGGAGTAATTAAGGCAGTCCTACACGCATTACAAAAATGCCTCACAGCTCTTAGAATTTCTTCATACCTGTGAAATCTGAATAGACAAATGCCTTCCAGTCTGCTGCACTGTTAGAGGAATACCACATATCTTCTCTCCCAGGGAGAGGAAAAGGTTTGATCAGGACAGGCATTCTTTGTAGGGGTGGTCACTACTCTAACTATCTGGAGCAAAAACCTCAAAACACACTATTTCTGATGCAGAACACAGCTTAAACTAGTGGATACAGTAGATCTGCCTCATTAGTAACAAGCCATATGGCTTCCTGGTCTGCATCTTCAATAGGAAAAAAAAATCAAAGCAAGGATTTGATCCATTGCTTTGGGTATCCATTGGTTACCCATATCATTACTGGGTCTGGATGTCCCCACAAACAGAGTGGATACAATTGCACAGGCAAGTAGTCAACATCAGAGCTAGATTAATTTGATACATCTTGCTGTTCTACTTGTTTAGCCTGCAACTACTGGAATCCCCACTGAAAATACTCACATGTCCAACTCCAAGCTACTACTACAGGCCAAAGCAAGCCACCTAGTTAGTGCCAGAGGAGGAAGAGGAACCAAGCTCCATACACTACTAAAGACTCCAAAGCAATCAAACAGTGAAGTTCCACCTGCTCAGCCTGCAGACAAAAGTCTCTTCCTTGCCTTCACAAACCATCTCCAGAAAAGATATCCACATTTGCTTATCAAATTTTTTTCCTCCCAAGATTAAATATAATTGCTACAATCCATCTTAGCCCTCAGTCCAGCAGGTACAAATATATGACGAGAAATGTTACTGGGCCAGTGCCTTCTGATTTAACATTAGAGACACACAAGACAAATCCTTCCCGATGCCAAACAGCGTTGCCAGCACAGCCAAGCCAGATGTCAGTAGCAAGAAACAAAAGCTGGAGAGCAAGGAATAAAGGCCTGTTGCAAAGATCTAGAGTAGAGCACTGCAAGAGTACTAACCTTGTTTCCAAAGACCCAACTTTTCACCAAAATCAGACAGCTTTAAGTCTTGTAAATATCTAGGTTTATGAAAATTCTTGGTTCATTGCAGAAAATAGAAGATTCACTGAAAAGCCTGTGTCCCACTAAAACCTGAGTTTGCAACCATCTCTAGACCTCAACTCTATACTAATGTCCAAACTGAAGAGCAGATCTTCAGACAACTGATCAGTTGCTCTGTGATAAGAAAATCTGGAAGTCTGTCACCCACTGACAATGGCTACCCAATGACTTTTTCATAGTGCTAAAATGATTTTAACACACCTGCCCAAAGATTCACAGTTAGAATAGCAAACTACATGAATAAAAGTTTCCTTAGAAAAGGGACACTGCCCTGGGTCACTCGAGATGCAGAAGTAAAACAGTATTAGTATAAAAACTCCAAACTAAGAACGATTTTAACAAGCTTGAAGGTTATAAAAGTTTAAGCATTCAGAAATTGGAGTGTGCCAGCTATTATTTGGTCTTCTCAAATATGCTACTATCCTGAGAGGATGCAGCCTGGCCTGAATTACTTTTTCTGCAGGAAAAAGCCCTCAAGTGAGAAGTCTGCTGTCTCCCAGGAGTCAAACCAAAGCAGTTCATCACACTCATGTCTTAGCACAAGCAAACATTCACTGTTATAAAATTAAAGTAACCAACTATAGAGGCCATGGAAGATGCAGCATAAGCATGTGAAGAGAATAAGAGGGAAAGCTTAAGAAGTTTTGTTACTGACCATACTACTTTAAGACACTATTTCCTGACAATGCCTAGAAGAGCTCCAGGATTGCTCTGTGGCTTGCTTGGTTCAAGCAACCCTCTTCCTCTGAGAGGGCACTGAATATGAAGAAAATGTTGTCAAAGCATTAGCAGGTGACAGCATCCTCTGAAATGCTCTCCTGTGTTTCATTAGGCCACAGCACATGCTGTATTCATCAAGCAGGAAAGGACTGTAGCTCTGGTAAACCATGTTTCAAGCCAAGGCAGACATACTGGTAGCAAACTACTGTTGCTTATTCAGGCAAACTGCCTAAATAAATACGCATCAACTGCAGAAAGAACACATGGAGATGCAGGAGCTGTTACCTGTGGATGGAGAGGGAAGCGTATCCACAGAAAAGCAAGGCTCCTCACTGTTTTCTGCGCTGTGGGGAGGCAGAAAATTCTCTGCTAGGTCACAAGCAGAGGGTAGGTCCAACATACTGCTCTCCTCTGAGTGATGACTCTGTGAAGCCTCTTTTCCTTCCATGGTCCCACTGCAGCAGAGAAAAATGTGACTGAGCTGGATTTTTGGAGCATGAAAATCCAAGCAGAAGCCAACCCAGTCCATCTGGCATTTCTGCACTGCTTTGTCAGCAGAGAGAAGCTGTTTAAGCATATAGGTACTAAAAAAGGGTAATAAAATAAAAGGGGGAAGAGTAAGTTTAAAGATGTTAAAGGTTAGGAAAAAACAATACTACAACCCAGAGGCAACAACCCTCAGCCCTTAGTAGCATAACTAGAAGTCTACATCAGATCCAACTTCCCAGAAGCACAAGTTCAGGCCCCAACACTAGAAAGCTATTGGGTATATGAAAAGCAGCATATTACATGGGTTCTGCAAAGAGGCATGTCCTTGTGGGTCCACAACCTTCACACCAAGGGCCACAGTGAATGGACAACCCTTTCAGGGAAGATGAAACTAAGGTGTTCCCATCCAGCAGCTCCAAGCAGAGCTATGCAGGTGTCTAGGGCAGGAAAGGAGTGAAAGGTAGAGACCTGGTGGAGAAGGAAGATGACAAAGAAGAAAAGAATAAGAGTTATCAGTAAAGCAGGATTAGCAATGACCTAGTAGGTCAAGAGGGGCTCTATGCAGACCTCAAGGAAAGAGCCCTACAAGGAAAACCCAAAGCCTCGCCCCCTCTGGCAACACAAAAATAGAGGAAGAAAGCAGTCCAAGCTGCAAGGCCCAGAAGGACTTTCAGGCAGGAGCTTCTCAAACTCCCACTGAGCACTGACACTTGAAGAGGAGGATGAGACTGAGCAGGGTTAATGTAAGCCAAAAGAGTGTCCTCCCCCCCCTCCCCCCCCCCAAATTAGCTGTGATTCTTTTCATGGAAAAGAATCATCTGTTGAGACCAAGAGCCATTCTCATGAAATGTGAATTCGGTTCCCAGCCCTCGTAGAGACTCCAGGAGATCTTGGACAAGCTTCTTCCTTCATCTGTTTTGTCTACTTACAGACAATAAACAAAGTAGAAATTGTGTCTGTCAGCACCAGCTGTATCCTTGTGCTATTTTGGTGAAGAACTATAGCACAGAAATCGGATCCAGTGGTCAAGCAATGGCTTGGCACCCCACAGACATTTCCTTACCACTTCTCTCCTCTAAAAAGAGGAGAGCGCAACTTTATCTCAGGGGTTTTATGAGAGAGGGCTGTTAAGGCCACAGGGGCCAAACAAGTCCCCAGGAGGGATTAGCATGTAAAATTGAAGCTAATACCCCCATGGAGATTTTTTTTTTAAATATCATTCCTTAGATGCTTCTGTCTTGAAGAAACCATAGCTACCAAGCACCTCTGACCTTTGCAGATTGCTGACTAATCTGCTAATGAACACAGCAAATATGTTGGCTGTGATACTAAGAGGCCAGCTGCCTTGGGGAGACAAGCAAGGTCAGTGCTTTTTTTAAGGAAAGTTTTTCCTTTGGGTCAGCACCCTCACCCTGTCCAGGAGCAGCACTGAGGTAGGAGCAGTCCCCGTCACTGTCCTCACTTCCTCCCTCGGTGGCTCATCTGGAATGAAATAAACAGCTTGGTCACACAACTGACACTGGCTGACAGGGACCCTTCAGGGCAGGGATGCCAGCTGGAGTCAGAAGTCCATCACATGCACACCAGGCATGTCTCTAGACATCAGGGACAGCACATCTAGCAACACCCTGCGATCTTCTGACCACCACAGAGACCTCTGGGAAAGGGGCCTGCACACTCCAGAAACTATACCTTCAGCCACCCAAATTTCAGATACCTGCCGTCTCAGGAACAAGCGGCCATGTCCAACACATTTATCTAGCTAGGCTTCAATACCCCTGACATCACGCCCAGGACAAGGGGATATGCAGGCCATGGGGGCCCCAGAGCACCACACAGCAGGGGAAGCAGGGAGCACACCCTCCTCCTCAGAGGGCCCCCCTCAGATCTGCTGCAGCCATGGCAGCTGAAGGAAGCCAGCAGAGCCATTTTGGCTAAGGGGGGATGCAAAGGGGCTGCAGGGAAACGGTGCTGAGGGGCAGGAGGGAACGATGCCAGCAAAGCAAGAGGCCCTCCATGAGAAGCAGCTAAAGAAAAGCTACATGCCTCTGGTCTGCAGCATCCATCCGGGGAGGTGTGCGTGTTTCCTGCATACTTCCTGTTCGAGGGCAGGGCAAGCTCAGAGGGAAGGAGAAAACACCCCACCCCCACATGCAAGCACACAAAGCCCATACAGATAGGGAAATAAAACATGGAAAAAGTCAAAGCCATTTCAGTTCAGGTTTTTCTTAAAACAGAGTTCTCCCTAAAGCTGCTTCCCCAAACAACGCCATTTCCTATAGGCAGCAGGAGGGGAGGTGCTTATTCCACTACCTCAAATTAAGCAACTAAAAGGGAAAGCAGGTTTTGAACTGCTTCATCTAATGCATTTCTGCAGATTTTCATTTCAGGCTGATAATAAAACCCACATTGTGGTGTCACTAGCAATATTTTCCCCTCACCCATTTTCCAATGGATTTTTCCTCCCCCTCTTCAGGGTATCGTCAGCAGTCCTGTTAGGAAATAGGGAAAAACAGTCCTACATCTGGCAGGGCCACACGAGGGTGCCCGGAGCAGCCAGCAAACACATTGTGATCCCAGGGGTGGGTGTAGGACTGGATCCTATTGCTAAATGCATTTTAGCACCATTAGTTAGGAAAAAACCCCCAGGAGACCTAAGCCTAAAGAGCCGAACCTACAATAATTCATATGCTAATTCAGCTCAGTTACAATAATTCTGCTGTGGCACATGGAGCATTTCCACAGGGCACAGAGCAGTTCAGCAGCCAGGACCATGAAATTATTGCCAGCCCCGACTGAAAAACAGGATAGGAGCAACTGTCCCAGGGCCAGGCATCCCAGGACACAGCTGCCAGCAAAGGTCAGGGAGCAGCCCCATCCGCCGTCCAGGCAGACAGCTGGATAGGAAAAGCAAAGGCCCGCCAGCAGAGAGCTGGTTGCACTTCTTGGCAGACGTGCCATAAGCTGGACTGGAGGGGAGCTAGTAGCTTCCCTTGGGAAGCAGGATCGCCCCTTGTTCATGAGCCAGAAGAGAGCCCCAGCCTCTTGCTGGAAGCAGTGGGAGCTTAACTGGGGAGCACAGGATACTAGCAGATCCGCATTATTTATCCATAGGAGCTCATGCAATATTATGGCATGCAGAAAGCAGCCATCTCTATGATATCACCCAGCTGGATCATCCCAAGGCTCTGCCACCAGAAGAGCTTTGACAACAGGGGATTTGTTAAGTCCTGGTTGTGGCAGGTCCTGCAAATCCTAGGGATTTGCTAGTTCCTGAGAAAAGCAAGGCACTCAAGCAAGTACAGTTGACATCAGTGAGCCATAACACTTAGAAACTGGTAAGCTTGATCTTTATTTGTCATATTAGGCAAGATACCAAGTCCTTGAACATACCTTCACTTCTCCCTCTTTCCCTGCTATCCCCCACAAAATGAGGTCCTATGCCCTCCCAATGGAGCAATGCATTCCCCTTGCAGCCCTCGTCATTGCAATCTACAGTCTTTACCTTCATTTTTAACTGCATCATCCACAAAACTAGTAAGGCTGCCTGCAATACTTGAAGTAGTCCAAGTTCCCACTTTGTTCCTTTATCAGTGTATTAGTATCGGCACATGGTAAAACCACTCTAGCAGTCATGCGTGAAATCAGCTCAAGCAGGTGGTGCCTGTGATCCAGGAAACAGAGTTAAGGCTCACACTTGACATTTAGCAAAGATCAAACTACAGAGAGTCAAGCCTGGGAAGCAGAAATACATTTTCTGGCTATTGCAGCTGTGTCGCAATGTGGGTTTTCAGTGTGTTGACAGTAACAAGGCCAGAGTCACAGGCTATACAATTTCTATTCACTTCTTTCACAAGAACCGCCTTAATTTTAGCTGGAAAGAAATTTAGTATGTGAAAACAGAACAGCTGAGCAGTTTCTGTGCAGCAGGAAGTGACCCAGGGCAGGAGGGATGCTAAGATGACTTGAACAAGGGCGATTTTCTCACTGTCAAATTCAGCAGAATTTTTTGCCTCATTGTTTGGGGTTTTCTTAAAATCACTTGCACTACTTACAGTCTGCACATTTAAGTGTTTTGAGGTCACTTTCTCACAACAAAACTAGCTCCTTGTTTCCAAAGCTGAAAGCAAGAAATACTAGTATTTCTTTAATCCATCATTTACATGCTTTTTACTTCCCAGCTCTAGAAGCTCTATTATTGCCACTGACACAGCAACTCAAATCATGTTGGATTCCCATTCTGAAGCTCACCTCAAGCCCTGCAGACAGCACTCAGCTAGTCTCCGCTCCGGAAAAAGTCTCTTGGGATAGCCCCAAGGATGAGTCTTTTCAGCCTCCAGGCTGCCCCCAATCTGAGAACAAGCTCTTTGAACCTGTGAACTGCAACCAGCAACTCTTCTCTATTCCTTCCTGACCTGCAGAAAATCCCAGTGAGGTTTACTGCTGGTACTGCAGAGAGCAAAGGGCAGAGAAAGGTTGGAAGAGCTGCTCTTCAAACAAATAATAAAACCAGCATTTTCTAGAAGTTTTCCCCAGAAGAATTTGATTTTTACATACATGGTATTTTTCCAGCTGAACCCTCCCTCCTCCTTCTCCACACCCTGGTTTTCAGGGAAGGAGAAAAGGGACAGGACACACTCAGTCCAGGTCCCGACCTCAATGACTGAGGGACCAGGACCCCAGGGGAGCCCCTCAGGGCTCACCTGCAGGCCAAGCTGGATAATCCCAACCAGCAGCAAGCAGATACCATAAGAATATATTTGTTTAGCTAGAAGAAATGAACCATACCTGTGCAACACCAAAAAAGGGTTTGGTTCACCTAAAACTCATCTGTTCAAGCAGCTGTGCCAGCTGGTCTGATAAAGGATATGACCAGCCCCCACAGATTTACCTCAGTTAAGTTCCCAGAGCCACATATTAAAAAAGATATTTTGGTTTACAAAATGACACTGAAGCATTTGAAGCATCAAACCTCCCTCTAAAGGGTCAGTTCTGCTTAGAAAACTGAAATACTCCTGGTTTCATTACTGTTGCCAAACAGTGATAAATGAAAGGCTAATGCAATTTGGCATGGCATACCCAGCAGAGTTTGAACTGATCCGTCACAGAGCACATACCACCAGTTCAGGTTCCTGGTTTACACTGAGGCCAACATAAAATCCCTCTGCACATTTCCCTCAGCCTAGCCCAGCAGAGATCTGAGTTACCCTGTGTCCAGGGTCTTAATGCCAATTCTTAGAATTTTATGATTTAAGCAGCTCAGCTTTTTCTTCAAAAAGTAGTTTTTCATGGCAAAAGTTGGAAAAGTGAGCATTCAGGGTAGTCCAATACAAGCAGGAGCAGAAAGAAAATTCTGATATTTTTAAAAGGGGGGAAGAGACACTCAAGCATTTAGGACTGGCAGTGTTGGTCTGAGCAGGGCAGCTCAGATTCATTCCTCAAACCCTCTTGTACTCCATCTACAAAGAGAGAAACTAGAGAAAACATGATGAAAGCTAGAGATTGCAATGTGACTTTTCCCCCTGCTTCCATTCCCCAGTTACAGTGGCTAGAAGACCTCTGCTCTCCTTTCCTAGTCCTAGTGCTTGCCATGGTGGCCCATCTTCTCAGCCACACAAGTGAGGTGAAGTCTCTGTCCCAGCTCCAGTTCTCTGGCCCTTTTCCCCACTAAGGCTCTAGCTATCACCAGCCTCCTTCCTTGCTGCTGAAATCAGAGGGCAGCTTACTCCTAGTGTTCACGAGTCCCTCTTTGCCAATGTGACCCTCCCTGAACCAGCTTCTGCCTTGGCACTTCACCAGGTTCCTCCTGCCAGAGCTCCCTGCTGTTTCCTGAAACAAAGCTCAAAACAATGGCTGTGCTCCCATCCTGTCAGCCATAGCTTATTTGAACCTTCACCCCAAGAACATCCTTGGGGTATTCTTCTTCCTCCCCAGTTTCCTTCAGCATGTCCTTGTCAAGGACTTCATCCCACCACTAGACTCTGGGCTTGGTTTCTCCCTGTTCTTCCCCCCCCCCCCCAGCAAGCCTCCAGTGCAAACATGCACAGCTACTGCCTCTGCCAGCAGCTCTGAGGAAAGAGCAGACTCAGTTCAGCAACAAGGGAACCCAAGTGTTTCCCCCAACAAAACCTGTCTCCTTCCTTTAAAAGCCTTTGCTGGAGCAGGTGCAAACACATGGCTCCCACCACCCTGACCAATTGCCCCCTCACTTTTGTGCTACCCTCCTCTGCATCCACTGCATAACTCTGTCTGCATTAACTAGCCCTGTCCTTGCTTATTCCAGACTTCCCTTCTTGCCAGGTATTTCTGTTTTAAGTCTCATCACACATGCTCTTCCCTTGCATTCCTGCCTACCCAATGGTTTTGTACATCCCAGCTGTGCTCTGAGCCTACACATAGTTGCTGCCTAATGGCAACACTGTACACTGCATCTTGGACACTGAAAGCACATGAAAAGAGAGGAGGCTTTTCAAGTAACAGCACAGCTCCTACCCAGGACCATCTCCGCCTCCCTGTAGGGCGCAGGAGGCTTTTAACTGTTGGTGAGCTGCTGTTTATCCCCTTTTATTCTCACTTCTGCCTCATGAACTGAGGAATCAATAGTGGTCAGCTTCTCCTTTTAACTCTGGAGGGAAATGTGTGCACCTGACCATTTTCAAGCCTTGTACCTCCCTGGAATCTGGGTGGAAGTGGTTATAGCTGGACCTAGATTATGTCTATATATGTAAAAACATCTCCCAAAGCTTTGTCATGTTCACATGACATTGGATCTTTAGGGAATTTCCCAAAGCTGCTTCCAGACTTGACTTGAAGTAAACAGTCCCAGGAGCACAGGAAAAAGTCTAGCTTTCCTTTGGATTTGTGCCTGGATTCTCTGGTGTCTGATATATTGTGGAGGCTTAGCAAGAAACATTGGCTACCATATTCACAACACTTCTTTCCAACACAAATCCTCTGATGCTCAAGGCCTGAGCCACCTCCACAGACTTATTACACTGCTGGGGTCTCTTCCATCTCAAAGCCAGCACGCTACCTCCAAAATCATTACCCATCTATCCAATTCAATCAGACACTTCAAAGGTTGTCAGCATACTATTTCAGTTAACAGAAGTTCCGATTCATGGAGTCATAGGATTGGCACTGGCTTTGGTATTAGTTTTAAAACTTGCTACCTTCCTTGGGAGGCCCAGCAGTTACACCCAGAAGAAATGCCTCTCTCCATTGCTACCCGCTTGCTTCAGGCTATCCAGTAGTAGCTATAACGGGTTTTGCCTTGCTCTTCTGAGCTGTGAAGAGAGGAAAAGCATGATGGAAATCCTCCCCAGTCCAGAGATACCAAGCAAAGCACAGCTAGGCCTGGGAGAGCCACATATTAACACAGAAGCTGATCTTGCCCTTGGTCTGCAACAGCCTTCTCCTTGCTTGCAAACACAGGGCAGTCACATGAGCTTCCCCAACTGAGTGTCACTAGCACCAAGAACATGTTAGCACACGAATCTACATGGGAGAGAGCACCTCACAGCTCCAAGAGCCCCCACTAGTCCAGAGGGATTTAAACCAATATATTTTTCCTTTTAAAAAAAGGATTGGATCCTTGTTGTTGGCCTTATGCCAGTATTTCTGGTGCCCTTTAGTCATTTACTCATGGCCTCCAACCAGTATAGAGAGGCCACCCCACAATAACAATGCAGAAGGGGATTATATATGGGGCTGCTGCTCAGCAGAGGCTGTGGCAAGGGTCCCCACTCCCACCTTTGGTGCAAACCCAGTCAGGCTCTGCTCGAAATGGTTACACTTGCTTTTTACCCTGTGCTGACAAAGCTGGGGAAAATAAGTGAGCCTTGGTCTTTGCTAGAAAACCCCTGCAAGACCTTTGCACCACTCAAGTTTCACCTCCTACACCACACTCCTGCATCAGCTGGAGAAGGCCTTGAATTCACCACGTAAAAGCAATGCACCACACTCCTGGGTCAACAGCCTTGGACTCCCTTGGTTCTGTTTGTGAGCAAATATGGAAAAGGCTCTGCCCTCTGGCCCTAGACTTATTTACTGCCTAGGAGACACCTAGCAGGGAGCACTGTTCTTTGTACTTACTCTCTAGATATAAGCTCCTTAACTGCTTCTCAAGGGAGCACCCTCCCTAATCTCTGCTGACATTCTTAGATCAGCTATTTTTAAGAGATTGCTTGATGCCGACTGAATACCTCCCTACTTGGAGGCTTTTGACACTCGTTACTTGGTGCTCAGCATTCTCTTGGATTTGCAGTTATATCATGCACATTTATATTCTACCAACTGGCAAGATCACAAACAGGGTGAGGCTCAGACACATGGGAATAGAGACAAAAACACACCCAAAGCTGTAGTGACTCAGTTGCTGGCTCCCCTTACCCCAGGAGCCGAGCAGATTCCCCAGGCAGAGGCCAGCCTCTCAGATGTGGTGCAAGCCTGGCATACTGTTCTCTCAGCACTTTTTAAAACAGATGACAATAGTTGGAATCTGGCATGTGCCTTAGGGCTAAGTTATGCCAACATACATGCAGAAATTTATCTTGCCGTTTCAACTCTCCTCTCCCCCCAAAAAGGGCAGGGGAAGCAAGAACCTTTTCTTCCCCTAAAAGTCAGTTTTGCAGATGGAAATAAGCTTTTCTATGTATACGCAAACATAATATATATGCGGAAAACAAGCCTGAGATTGTTTCTATACAATATCTGTTTTTACTCCTGTACTGTGGTTTCTTCTTACTAGAAAGAATGTAATTTCTCTCCAGTTGTCCTGCAAGTGGGAAGGACTTGTTTACTTCTAAAGCTGGAGCCTGGATACATACACATCAGCACATGTCACTTGAAGCTAATAGAGCTCAACCAGTTCCTACTTCAGCCACATGAAAGCCTATGACATTCTTTTCCAGCATCACAATGTTTTTTCATGAAATTAAACCAGAATGCCACTATGGTACATTTAGTGCTTTCCCAGCACCAGCAGAACTGCCAGAGCCGAGCCAGGCATGTTTGTAACTTACATGAGTCAAGCAGGCTTTTCTCATTTGTCCTTTTAGGGTAGTAATCAGAGCAATGGTACAGTTAACGTTTTGGTGTCACCAAGTAAGAAATAGCTACTCTAGGACAGCCACTCCTCCTACAAGTAGTACCTTGTCTTAAATCAGTTCCATGGTAGCTAGCTAGGACTGCACAGGAGGTAGGTACTCCACACTTCACGGGGGCTAGGTGGAAGAACCAGATCTCTGCAGAGCTGTGATTTCTATGACTCCCACCATTTAATAGCAACTCACCATCAGGGAAGCCTAAACTGCTAGCTAACAGCAGCTTCCCAGGCAAATAACTCATTTGAAGCAGTAGGAAATGAAGCTAGTTATTTTACATGAACACAGCAGGTTGCATTTTACAGAAATTAAGACAGCTACATGATTCAAGAGATGGAGTTGTTCCAGCAACACATGCATCATCCCTTCCTCTGCTTTCACCCTTGCCCACCTAGTCCTCATCCACTGGTTTTCGAGCAAGAGGACAGCATTTGCAAAACAGGCTTTGTTTCCCTTACAATATCCTCATTATCCCTTTAGAAAGCTTTCCTCATTTCTTGGGTAGGTTAAGACAAACATTTAGATACTTCAGGTAACAAAAGCTGCAGAGTGAAAGGAACCTGAGAAAGATGGGTAGAAAGTTTGATATGATTTAAAGCACTGATGCGAATTCTGGGTTTCATATGAAAGAAATTCTACCTTCCACTTTCCTCATAAGCGTGAGGTCTCATGATGCTTCCCTCCCACACTTAAAATTCTGCCTTGGCACTTCCTTAGCAGTTCCCTGGCACTAACACAAGTTTCCATAGCAAAGGATGTTAAAGGAGACTCTCATCACAAACTTAAGGAACTACTAAGGACCAAGAGGCAAGTAATAGGCATAAAACAGCAGAAGAAAACAAAATACTTGTGGAATATCCCGCTAGGAGCTTGGAGAGGACGGGAAAATAGTCTTGTTCAAAATCCTGCACAAGTCAGACATCCCAAAGCCTAGGAAACACAGCTGAACATAAGTGCCAGACGTGGTGGGGTCAGAGGTCCAGAGCCACAACCAGGTCAGAACAAAAATCATGACTGTCCTCCCCATCCACATAAAATATCAAATCCACACTAGATCTTGTGAGAACCAAGGATAACAAGGTGAAACTTCAATCTAGGGGAGTTTCCCTGCCAAGCATTAAGTAGAGCACTGAGACTGTTGGCCATCAGAGCTGGCATCAGCTGCGTGATTCATGGGCATCAGTGCAAAGGAGGCCTCAGAAATGAATGAGCTCCTTTTACAACTCCCCTAATGGCCCTTAAAAGGGCTTCTGTTTAAAGGAGACCCCCACCCACATTCATGGGAGCACATCACTCGAGACAGTTTAACCCTCATAGCAGTAGAAAGATACTCCCTCCTTATGTGCCCAAGTCATTTTTAATGAAAAATAGCAAGGGAGGAGGAAGAAAAAAATCTTAATTTTAAAGGCTTTAAATAAGTCACAGGTCTAACACGTCAAAGCTGGTGGGCATACCCTCCTCACCAAGAGCTCCCCTGCAGTACATAGGGGCATTTCGTTCTCCTGTGCTGGCCTCAGTGCCATCAGTGCTTAGCATAGAAGGGAGATTTCAGTCAAAAGGCTATAGAGTCCCAACAAGGACTTCCACCCCACATACCAGCAGGGAAAGGAGCTGTCCCTCATGCTTGCAGTCTAGCAGTCTCTTGGCAGTGAGTGCATCAATATGCATGCTTGTCCTGAATGAGGTAATCTTAATAACTCTAAACTATCTAAGGCTAATGGTACATTTAGGAGCCCATGAATCAAATGAAGCGCAGGGGATTTTTACATTAGCGCTAACAGCAGCTCATCATCCAAATCCCTTGTGTACCTTATGAGACGCAGGAATCATCCACGTTTTCCCCTTGAAAATACATTTTTGTATTGTTTAATTCTTTAAAAGTCACAGACATGCCCCATCTTCTTGGGGCCAAAGACTAGCACACAGTTATCGCCCAGTAACGCATAATGCTTCCATAATGCTCCCTTTCCCTCAGCCATGGTTTCCAAGGCCTAGCATGCTTTAAGCAAGCCCCCAAAAAGTTAAATGAGACATTGTTTATGTGTTCTCCTGTCCAAGATGAACAACTCCATTAAAATCTTTAGGCTGAGCATGCTGCCTTATTTCAAGTATGATTCAGGACAGTTACTTTACTTCCCCGACATGAAGCAACTGACCATTGATTCATTATACTCAATGCCAAGGAAGCTATGATGATACCACTGTGTATTTAAATATAATTTTTGGTCAAAACTAAACCCAGAATAGGGCCTAGATAACATATTGTGTTCACTCAGAAATTGAACGTTATCCTTAGAAGTAATCGCTCTGAATTATTGCGAGCGGTAGCCTTGACTAATGTCAGAAGAAATTAGGACATTACATGTTAGCATAACCTTCCTCCCCCTGCACAGGGTCATGAGTCTTGGCAGTCACAAATCTGCATGCCCTGTCCTAAGTTTTCCTGCAGCCCATGCAGACAGGCAAGATCTCAGTTTTATTTACTTTTCTTAGAGAGATGTCATCATATAAGTATTTGGTCAGAAGGGACGTCTAAGCTTCTGGTCCAACCTCCTGCTCAGAGCAGGACTATAGCCAATGCTGGAGCAGCCCAGTCACAACTTGAGATAACACACACTTGAAAACACCCCAAGGAGAGAGGGTCCCCACCTCCTGAGCAACCCACCCCAGGGCTGCACCTCTTCTGCAGAAAGAGGCACTCCCTAACACCCAACCTGAACCTCCCAAGCCTACTCAGTGGTGGGCACTCACCCTTCTTCTCTGAGGCCCCAGCTCACTCCTCCTACAGATTTGGGGTCACCCTCTTGCAGGGGAACGACTCCTCTCCAAGGAAAAAAAGGAAACAGCAGCTAGACTTAAAATAAAACAAGTAAACAAGACAACTGGAAGAAACAAGCCTACCTTCTCCACTGTGCAGGACTCATCCCATAGCCCACAACTTCCACACTTGTCTCTGCAAGCACCTTGTCCTTTACCTACAGCAAAATCCCCAGTCAGGCCAAGCTACATGAAGTGAAAGCTTCTCCCCCCAGGCCCAAGCTATTTATAACCACTAACCCACCTGGTGACACCCCTATTAACTCTCCCTCAAATCAGGTGCTATAGGGCAGGGCCACACTTTGTTAACTCTTTCCAGCCCTTAGTGGGAAGGGGGAGTTTGACTATGACAGGACAATGTGCCTTGTTTACCCTGCCCTGCAGAAAAAGGAGTCTAGAGATCTCCTTGAAGCAACAAAATTCATGGCAGTCTAAACATTTATTTTCCACCTGGGAACAGGCTGCCTTCTAGCCAAATCCCAAGGATGTGCAACTGCAGCCTTCCAGGAAGGAAGAGATCTGGGTTGCCAACAAAACATTAGGCTGTGATTTGCGGAGCAGGAATTTGGTACGTGTGCCTTGATTTTTGTGCAATGACCCTTAGCCACGGAGCAACCTAAACAAGGATGTGGTGCTCAGCTGCTAGATAATAATTTGCTTCAGTTTCTATGCAGTGATTCGGACTCAGCTGTTGATTCAATGTTTCATAAACTCTGAGCTCAGGATCTCATGTCTTGCTTACACATAAAACCTGCCTAGAGGAACTCAGACCAGGCCAGGAGCTCGATTTGAGCAAGAAGGGCTTTTTCCTATCCTAAGTCTAACTCTGGTGTGTTCATGAAGACAGAATTGTGTTTGTCTTGGAAACTACTTTATGTTCCTTTCTTATTTCTCATGTGTTTATTAACTTCATCAAGGCTAATTGAAGTGCTGGGCATCACATGGGAGGGCTTTGCACTGAGGGCCAGCCTCGTTAGATTGCAGGTGACTTTTGGTGCTGAAAGACCTATAATTGATTGAGGTCAGCTTCCCCCCATTTCCACTTAAGCAGCACTTTAAACACATTAGATGGTTAATTCCCTCCTGAAGGGAAGGCAGCAGATCAGGTGGCAGCCATTCCCCGGGGAAGGAGAGCCCACACTTGGCAAAGATGCCTGTCAAGATGAGAAAATCTATTTATAAATATAGTTGCCTTTGTTCTGTGCAGTGGGAACACAAAGAAGCAGTAGTTGAGGTTATGTCTATAGGCTTCAATTTGGCATCTCAGCCTTTACCACAGCTTTAGAAAATCCAAGTAAAATAACTGATCTTATTGCAATTTTAGATCTTAACCGCCTGCAACTGAACTCTGAAAATGGATAGTCAGACAACAAAAGCAAAGAGAGTTTGTTGGGTTCCTTCCCCGCCCCCCCCCCCCCGCCCTCGCCGTGTAAACTTTAGCCTCCCTCTTCATCCTCAGTCTTCGTTATCCACTCCCTTCCTCGTTGTGCATACCTGATTGCAGGCCCAAAGCCTGGGACCATCCATGCAGATAACCAGCGGAGGACCTAGCTAAGGCTACTGGACCTGGCCAGCATCGACTTTGCAGCTCCCATTCAACAATAGTTAGGTGAGAAGCTGCTTCTGGTTTTGGGATGACCCTGTGCCACTCCACTGGCCAAAAAGTGATGTGCTTAGTTCATCAGTCCATGAAAAGTGCACCGAAATAAAAGCCAGTTATTTCCTCATGAGTGAATTCAGGATGTGACTTCGGATGTATGAGGAGGAACAGAAGAGCTCAAGTGAGGCAACTGCCAAGGTAGGCAAACTTAGAAACGCTATGGGAAGCTTCCTTCACTATCCTTATCCAAGATAGTGTTGTTATAATGCTACCCATAATTCAGAAGTGCAAAATATTCCCTGGCATTTTGTGTTCAGGCAAACAACAAGGCCACGTCCATTCACTGCAATATGAATATGATTAAAGACAAACACAGTGGCTTCCAAACAATCGTTATTACTTCACCTGTTTCCCAACTTTTAAGATTTTATCTGCCTTTGTGCGAGATTTTTCACACTGCAACAAATAAAAGATACAAAGTTGAGACATTTTAGAAGGAAAAAATGCAGTCTGTTACGAAACATCAATTATCCAAGAACATAATTGCACAGTAGTTGCAAGGCAATGGCTGATACAAACAATGATAATTACTTCCTCTTGCTTTTCAAATACCATCAGTTGCTATAAAAGTTATGCTTTACTGCTCATAAACCAATTTACATTTATGCTGTTTTCAAGTTGAGATATTAAGCATCCAAACAGCAGACCATATAGAGTTAAGGTCTAAGAAAGAATATATTGTTTCCGTTTTCTGCATGAATCATGAATAACATGGCTTATGCTAGTGTTAAATTTAGATACGGCCATAACATGCATCTTTTCTGTTTCCTGGCAAAGACGGGATCGTTTAGTTCTGCCCCTTTTTCCAGAGGTGGCCCATCCTTGCGGTGTCAGAGTTCTGTTCTCAGCTTAATCCCTCCAGCTTCCCACTACTGGTACCACATCCTCAAGTGACCATGAGAAGGGGATTTGGCGGAGCAGAGCTCCGCTCCTCCAAAGGAGTTTTAATCCTTGACATTGGGCAGTGCCGCAAAACTCTGAAAGCAATATATTTGCTCGATGCTTCTGCAGCTTATCTCGGCGCTGCGCGCGTGCCAAGAGGCTGGCAGGCACTCCCGGCGAAGCCACAGGCTGCGGTGTGGTTGCCACTAGCTGCTCACCAGCCCTCTGCAGTATTGAGCAAATGACTCAAACCTGCTGACAAAAAAAGGCACGGACTTCATGGCATAAAGTGCTTCCTGGGAAAGGTTCAGAAGCTGCTTTATGCAGCCAGGCTTTGTGCCAGGTGAATTATTGCTCTGAGGCCCCTTGGGAGAAGGGGAAAGCTTCAAGTCTCACCCCGGCAGTCTTCCGGGGAAAATACAACAAAGTAGACAAATGGCTCCATGATTTCACGTTCCAGCTGTCTTTGCTGTGGCCCTCTCAAACACGTGGTGTCGGTTCCACTCAAGATATTTCAGAGAAAGGGTGACTGTGGATAAACAATATATGTATGTGAGCAAGGACCACATGGTGATAAGTACGACCCTCCGGAAATTGTCATCGCTTCTTCTGAAGACTTTGTGGAGCACTACTTAAGCATAAAGGTCTGGGACTCAGCAAAAAACTAAGAATATGCTAAATGTCAAGTGCATAACGTCACACATTGGTCTCGTCGGCTTTATTGTGCTGGAAGCTGCGTAGGGCCCTTTCTTGCCTGTGACAGCACCCTGTGGGTGCTCTCTCCACCATTTTCCCAACCCTCATCTTCCAGGAAAGAGGCATTCAGCGGAGAAGTCATCACTATGTCTCAGAGGATGAAAGACCGTAGTATTAAAGCCTAAACTAAAGCACACCGAAGCCAATAGATATCCACTGATTGATACCGATGCTGAATCAGGCCTTCAGCAAGTAACTAATTACTTCTGGAGCTGGGAATCACTGAGTGGAGAACCTGTAGGGGACACGTGCTCTCCAGTTAATAATTTATTCACATGAATAAATTATTATTCACGCAAACAGTCCTCCTGAAAACAAGGATTACAATGCAATTAAGGGCTGCAGGATAAAGTCCTGAGATAAGAGTAAACAAAGAATGATATTAGAACCTTTAATTAATGTTTAGAAGTAGGCAGATAATGACATCAGGATGGCCATGAGTCACAATGTTGCACTGCTTCCTGAGCTTAGGAACAAAACTGTTCTTACTGCAAAGCCATGGTTTTACTTTTAAATATAGCTCACGTCCGAAAAGTTAAGGCTGAGATTGTACCCTATCTCTGCCTAGGCAAACAAAGGTAACAATGTCAGTGAAGCCCACAATATAAAATTTTTGCAGAAGCTCACTGTTACTCTGTGGAAGTCATTCTGCCCAATATCTTCTCAGCAAGTGCTGATTTTGCTTTTCATGTAGCATATGTTATTTTTTTTTAGCCTGGTTTCCTAAGGCTTATACAGCTAGGCTGTGTGTCTGCCCGTCCCATTCTGCTTCCCAATACATTTTGAATCCATCTATCAGTCTCAGCCAATATTGCCAAAGGTGCAAGGACCTCTGGGAACTTAATGTCCGAGGACTCATGAGATAGGCAGTCAGGACAGAAAAGACAGACCTCGTATACGTGGCCACCGAGGGAAGGCCTCAACATGAAACTAATAGTTAAAACAGTTCCATAGTCTGCAGGATTTTATTTTAAAATGCTCCTTTAAAAATAGTGTTTTAACTCAGTTAATAAGTATAAAAACATCTCTGAACTGTGCAGTCATTTTGTGTAACTGTATGAGTTGAAAAAACAAGATATCTTTGGGGTTTTTTCTGCAGTATTTTCTAAAACACATCCTTTAATGAGACAAAAAGCAATTTCTGGATATGTATTTGTGCAAAAACATCTGCTGCATGTGAAGTCATTTGACAAAACAAGCCACAACTCTTTATTTAGGTCAGAAGATATTAATGGTTTGGAGCACGTTGCAAAACAAATCAGAGTAAACACAAGTAAACAGGAAATAAGAGGCTGAGTAGCCACAACATCGCAAGGTCAGTTCCCCTTGCTTTGGCTTTTAATTTTAACCTTTCCCAGTGCATATTTTTTCCAGATTTTTTTTTTTTCTCTCTTTGACCAGTGGTTTTCCTTTCATGTTTTAATTGGATCGTTCCCTTCTGTCCTTTGGAGGGTTTGAAAACATAAACAAATCTTTATCTCAGCTTTGCAGCTAGGGGTGATGATTCCTATGCACAGAAACCACGTTTAAGAATATAACGTGAAGCTACGGTTCATTTACAGTCTTTTCAACTACCGTGATTTAATTCAGCCCAACCCTTGGCTTGGTTCAGGATTCTTTACAGAAGATCTGTGGGAGAAAGGAATTAGGAAGCTAATAAAACAGTTTGCTGAGGCAAAGGTGTTCCCTGTCCTAGAAGCGACGCACTTTGTTCAAAGCACTACTTCCAGTAATTCAGACCTTGGGTGGAAAGAATGGGATTTTGGAGGTTCCTTTCAATATCCATTCCACAAAACAGCTAGACTCCTTTCAATCTGGGTCTAAGAACCTTAGCAGGTTTGCAGAGACCTGACCCAAAACAAGGAGTCCACTGAAAGATCACATATGCTTTTGTTGTTTGAGTCTAGCCATTCTTTAATTCAAATATGTCCACTGAACAAAGATGAGAATGTTTAGTCTCCAAAAAGTCCTTCTGGTGACATATGATCCCTTAATACAATTTACCTTAAGAGTCCTCAGCATGCTAGAACACTGTTTTGTCTTTAATAATGTCAAGAACTGGTTAGATTATGGGTATATTTGGGGTATTTTAAGGGGTATAATTATTAGTGGAGTGGTACTCTGAAGGAAAACAGCAGAAATTATAGCTGTATCTTGTTCTGGAATACAAAAGGGAAATGCTACAGGCTTACCATTAAAGCTAAAATAGATCATCTGTGTGATCAAAAACTCATTTTACTCCTCATGCTAAAGTACCATTTAAAGAAATGTGTTAAGAACATAAAAGGTTTTGTAACGCAGTGCAAAACTGGCCATAATTTGACACTGGCAGATTTTAAAGGCAAATTGCTTTTCCACTCTGGAAGTAGTGGCTGTTGTTTACGAAGCAGCATGCCTCTCCGCAACACACAATCTCTGCTCAAGGTAATTGTCATCAAAATTGGTAGGAGTCCCGGATTACAGCCCTTAAAATCGACAGGAGGTCTTACAGTTCACAGAAATGCAAGGCGAAACGTTGCAATCCAACGCTCCATAAAGAGAAGAGAAGGTATTTTCTGCCTGAACGACCTTCCAGCATAACTCATGCACCTTAAGTCTTCAGGTGACTGACGGTAGCATCTCTTTAGCACTATGAGCCTTTCCCACCCATGATTTTCACCCTTATTTCCCCCAACCTCCAACCAGGGTCAGGTCCTGAGACAACAACTAGAGCAGGAACAGCAGCTATGCTTCAGGGCTGTAATCTTGCTAGCAGAGCTGCCAGCGCTGACAAAACAGAGCCCTGTGTGTTTTAGTTAGTCAGTCCTCTGTCTGGCCTGTCCACAGCTTTATCCATGCCGCCCTGGCACACAGGCTGGGATCAGCCCCGTCCTCAGGCACACCTTGACCTCTTTCAGCCTCCCTGCTGAGCACTGCCAGGGAGATTTTCTGTGCTTGTCTGATTCCCAGAAAAGGGCGTTCACAGACACCAGACAAGCTAGCTCTTGAGATCTCACTCTCTTATGCCTAGATTTTGCAACCTTTATTTTGCTATCACGGTAGGCCTGTAACTCTTTTTGGTGAGAAAAGTAGCCAATATTCAATAGATTTTGTACTGTTTTGAAAGTTTATTCACCCTTTAAGTGTCTGGGATGAACTTGATCAATCAGTTTCTGTTGTTATTATAGAAAGGTTACGCATTGTTCAGCTGCATGAAGTGTCATTTTTATCACCGATCTTGCATTGTCATAGTGTTTGTTCTTAATTAATGTTTAAAGCTTTTACTAAAATGTGAATGGCAAACTTCTGAATAGCTTTATGTGAGTACAGCCACTAAGGAGAATTGCCAAACACAGCTGCAATAACATCTACTTACCAGTATATCTGGATTTGCAAAACAAGTGACATTGTTGTCTTTAAAGTTACATACATCGGTATTTCTTTCCTTCCTCATAAGTTAGGAGATGGGAGCTCTTACTTCCTCCTAGTAAGCAGAATGAGATTCAGAACTGCTCCAATAGCTTTTCTGGTTTATATCTTATTAGTTTTAAAAACATTTTTACTTCATTTAAAAAAATCATTTAAAAAATCAATTTTAATTAATTTAATGGGCCTATTCTGCTTACAAGAGCCATCTGTCGAGTGTGACAGACAGCTAGGTTTAAAAAGCAAGTGCAAAGTAACTGATACATATTCTCCTGTTTCCCTATATAAGTCCTATTTAAGGTCACTCACCAATGTCTGCCTCTATTTTAAACCCCAAGCGATAAATCTGTCTCTGAGCTGCTTTTCCGACAACTCTATTGTCTCAAGCAAGCGCTTCCCTGGCAGCTGAAGGGGATTTAACTTCTAGCTGCTGATGTCCTACCTTGTGTCAAGCCAGCTCTAATCCTCACTCAGCCCGGCTTTGAGTTGTTTCACTCCACCAACCCAACACAAAATTCACCTAATTTAAAAACAAAACAAAACAAAAACACAGAAGCTTTCCAACAGCTTAGAGAACTGGTATAGCTCAATGCAAGGTTAGGCACGGACCAGAGACAATAAAAAGGGTGGGGAGGAATGGAAGAGCGGCTATAGTAAAGCCAGGCTTCAGCAGCCAGATGTTGGACTGACTTAGGCCAGAGATAACCTTAGCTATTCCCCAAGCTGAGTGTTGCTCACCCCAGGGAGAATCTGGTATCTATTTATAAGCATAAAAAGCACGAAATATCACACATGGAGTCATGGGTCTGTGCTTTTTTTAAAGAGTTTCATATCAATAACTGAAGCTGAGAGTAACCACAAATATCTCCATCATCACTGGGATGTGCAGCAGACAGAAGGAAAGAAAGTAAAAGAGGACAGGAAAAGCTCTAGCTTTTGTCCTCAACTGTATTTAAGGTCCTCTCACTTACTTCCTCCATGCGCGTACATTCAACACAGGCATGTTTCAAGAAAAGTTGAGTCTGGAAGTAGAGCTCCAGCCCCCTTGGGAACCCCGACGTCCTCATGGGCACTGGGCGGCCCAGTGTCCTTCCTCTGCAGACACTGCCTCACTGCTGCCCAGCATTATTGCTGGAAAAGCAATAATGCTGCTTTTCCTGCTGGAAAGTAGCTCTGCAGAGAAGGACCTGGGAGTGCTGGTGGACAACAAGTTAACCACGAGGCAGCAACGTCCCTTGTGGCCAAGAAGGCCAATGGGATCCTGGGGTGCATTAGGCAGAGTGTTGCCAGGAAGTCGAGGGAGGTGATCCTGCCCCTCTACTCAGCCCTGGTGAGGCCTCACCTGGAGGACTGTGTCCAGTTCTGGGCTTCCCAGTACAAGAGAGACATGGCGCTACTGGAGAGAGTCCAGCAGAGAGCTAGGAAGATGATGAGGGGACTGGAGCATCTCTCCTCTGAAGAAAGGCTGAGAGAGCTGGGCCTGTTTAGCCTGAAGACGACAAGACTGAGAGGCGATCTCATCAATGTGTCCAAGTATCTGAAGGGGGAAGGGGGAGGAGTGTCGAGAGGATGGGGCCAGACTCTTCTCCGTGGTGCCCTGTGACAGGACAAGAGGCAACGGGCAGAAACTGAACACAGGAAGTTCCACCTGAACATGAGGAAAAACTTTCCTGTGAGAGTGACTGAGCCCTGGCACAGGTCGTCCAGAGAGGTTGTGGAGTCTCCTTCCCCGGAGATATTCAAAACCCGCCTGGACGCGATCCTGGGCAACGTGCTCTAGAGGCCCCTGCTTGAGCCGGGGGGTTGGACTAGATGATCTCCAGAGGTCCCTTCCAACCTCAACTGTTCTGTGATTCTGTGATTATTGCTAGCCCCGACCCACACCATCCAAAGGAAGCACTTAAACAATTATTATTGTTACCTGGCAGAGCATAACATTCAGTTGCATGTTTTATTTAAAGCACAGACCAGACATTTGACAGGGGACTTTTGAACTGCACTAGGTAAGAGTCATACCTGCCTGTGGTCACAGCAAACTCAGCATCTCCTCATGCGGGGCAGGTGTTCCTGTTGCCCAGATGAAAAAAAAAAAAAAAAAAAAAAATCAATGTGATCTGTATTATACTCCAGAACTGCCGTTGTTCATTTCTTTGAAAGAAGCATGGGAAGTCTTGGGTGTAACTTCAGAGATAACCTGAAGGAGATTGTAAGAACACAAGACAGTTTCATACAAACGGCTGGAGAATCTCTGTCTTGTAGTCAGCATGCCCACAGACCTAGGTGTTCCCAGAACACTACATTTATATATATTAAAAAAAAAAAAAATGTCTGTAATCAACTTTGGCCAATTTAGGTGCAGCGCTTGGATGATGTGGTTTCGTTGTGAAGCATCTATATAAAGAACAAATCTTACACTCCTTCCACTTCAGGAACCATCAAACAGCTTAGACCAAAAAAGCAAATCATGCTTAGGCGCCCTGAGAACTGTTTCTATTACCAGATTAAAAGATGATTTATTTCTAATTCAGATGTCATTTCTGCAATATTGTATTAGCACCTGTTACTTTTGAAAGTTCTGTTGTTTAATCTACTGCTAACTCAAACTGGTGTCAGACAGTGTTACATGAAAATTAATATATGTTGCCAGTGACTTAAACTTCTACCAGAGAAAGTAAAATATCCGTAACTATTCTTTTTCATGTTGTAAATTTGATAATTGTTAACAGTAGCCATGTAAGGGTGTCATTTTATATTCAGTGACTACCACTTCCATCTTTCTGAAAAGCCATCGCATTTGCTACCAGTACATCTAGACTTTACACTAGGAAATAATCCGCTCAACTTGGAGAGAGATTTGAGTTTTTGCAAGTCTAGAGCACCAATCCTCCCCTCTGACCACAGCTTTTACTTGCCTTTTAAGTTTCCCCACCCCAGAGATTCTTGCTATTTAAAAGATGTTTTTAAAAAATGCCTTATCTTCTTGCTCAGTTCTTACTACCCACTTCTCCCACGTTTCCACGCTCTCACTGCTAACTGGTCCACAGAGCAAAATAATTCAGTTTGTACTTATGAAGAAAATGCCATCATACAACAGGCCTTCTTCTATTATTCCTTTCTCATCATTCTCCTAAGGATTGAAAGGCTTTTGCCACACTAATAGCAGCAGTTTTTATTCTTGCCTGAGGCCTTCCAGTCTTTTAGCATCATTTTACTGTGGTGCCAGTAAACTGTGCAGATTTCACATCAGATAAAGATACAGTAATAGTCATAGTCTCGGTGCCAAAGAAAAGGTTGCAAGAGCAGCATTTTCAAGAACAAGCACTTTTACAAAAATTTAAGAATAATTGTTATTTCTAACGAGATCCTGAATGCCTGAAGCTGTGCAACCATTGCTTAATTTTACAAGCTATTTTTAATCACAATAACCCATCAGAGCCAGGACAACTGCAGGAAATCAAGTGAACAACAGTCCTTACTTCATCCCATCAAAATGCACGCAGCATATCAGTGGGAAGCACTGGTGGCAGAGGCACTGGCTCACTGGATCTGATAACGCTAGTTACAGAAGAAGAAACAGCCTATATAAGATAGATAAAATAATTTGATGTTCACAGTCTTTATAACTACTGAGAGTACAAGCAAAGCTTGATTTATAGGCTGAATCTGTAATTTTGGCATTGGCTAGAGAAGCAGACAGAAAACGCACACAAAACCTCAAAGGAACTTCTTAGTGGCATTTTTATATAGGTTTGCTAGTGTACTCTTTTTGGAAAGGTTTAAGAAAGGATCTATAAGGTCATCAACATGTTCTAATTAAAGTACAGTTTTATATTATCTCAAGGAGCAGCTGAGACTTGTCTGCTGTGTCATAGCAGAGTATGACCTTATCTGACCCAACCATCCTGAGGTAACTCCTGGGGCGGGGAGTACACAGGCAAGCCTAATTAGATTTTTTTTGGAGTCTATTTCAGGTTAAGTCTAAACATAATATTTCCTATCCCACCCTCTCCCCACTTGCCATATTTTCTTCTGAGCTCAGGCTTAATCATAGTTCTTAGTTAGCTCGTTTTATTTTGAAAGACCAAGTAGTGCTGCAGTGGAATTATTTACAGGAACAAAGTCATTAAAATTGTATTTCACTGAAAGGCTGAAGAACAAAGCAAGATGGGGATCTCACAGGCCGAGGGAGAGTACAGCGAGGGTAGAAGAATGCCTCAGACCAAAGATATAAGCAAACAAAACAGACATAGACGCAATCATAACACGGTTTAGAGAGAAGAATTATACAACTAAACTAAACAAAATTTCTTCCCTTTGAAAAGCCTTATAAGTTACATAAAGAAACACATCATTTCACATTTTAAAGGTAACTTGGGTTTGTTACTGTCAAAGAGAAAGCTAGTCCCTGAAAGTCGCCAGGACAAATTTTGCTGTTTAGAATCAGCTATTTCCTCTCAATGCAGGATAGGGCTTCCTATTAACATTCTTTTTGAAAGAATAAATATATACCACTAAGATACCTGAAGAGTTCAAAAATGGCTCATTGAATGGTTTATTTGACTGATGTCAGCTTTAAACTGAAATTAAGCACAAAGTTTACAAGGAGAAAAAAAAGAATTCCCTAAAGAGATTAGACTGAGTTGATTACAATAGCTTCTCTAATCTCAGTGAAGAAGTAGGGAGACGTACACTTTAATGGAATTAATATATTAGTATTTCTTGAATTCGATTAGGTCTGAAATCACAGTCCTTAGCTATAATGAGTTTTTGTAGAAAAATCAGTAACCATTTTGACTGGATACTAATACTTCTTGGAACAAACACTAGGGCTAAAAGAGAACAAACATGCTACACTCAGCTCTCAACAAAAAATTAATGGTACCGTTTTATAACACGATTTTGGCACCATATCAAAAGCCAATGTTTGAAATATTTAACATATCAATATTTAACATTTCAAAATGTTCAATTTTATCTCAGCTTTAAAACAATTCCTTTGACTAATAAATCTTAAAAATGGGCAAGAGAAAACAAGTAGATAATTACTTTTCAAAATAATATTTCCTCTGAAGTTTCTTCTTCCTCTTTTCTTTAGCATGTTGATTCAAGCTGTAGAAGTGATGGTTGCTAGTGTTTACTTAATTATGAAGGGTTCAGAACAGCAGCAGTTCACAATCATGTTTAACAAGATCCTCACTTGCCAACAACTACTTGCCACCAACCTTCCCTCCTCGTTCCCCGGAGGAATTCCTCCTGTGCCTTGGCTTTGGCATAACCTGCTTTCAGCTCTCATTTATTTTTACTGCATACCTTCCCCTACCCTTTTCCTTTAGGGTGAGATCCTAGCAACTTAAGAGCGTTACCTACTGTTCTGGTAAAGAACATCTGGCATTAACATTTATTTTCCTCCAAACATCCAGGATTATGTTACAGACTAGTTATAAACATGGCTGGATTTTCAGGGGCCGAAATGAAACTAGTCTTCTATTAATTTAAAGAAGAGATAGGACAACAGCATAGCGCAGCATACAGTTACAGCCCAAGACTGAGGATAAGCAGTTTCTAGGCATGCTCAAACGGCCACTTCTTTGTCAACTGACACAAGTTATATAAAACAGAAGCGAGTTCCTTAGTAAACTATTTATACAAGCTTGTTATTATTATTATGAGAGTTACAGGAGCGCTAATATTAGCGCATCTGCATTGCCCCATTGCAAAACAGTCCAGAAGGTCCCTCAGGAAAAAAAAAAAGGAGGAAATGCTTTTCCCTTTATTTGCTAATACTTTGCTGGATGAATCCCAGTGGGATCCTCTTTTTCCTCATAAAAATCAATTTTCAAAAGAGGCTACGAGTTCCTCGTCCTGAAAACAAAACCAGCAGTCGAAGAGCCCTCTGGGGTCACTCTCCTCACCCAGCAGCTCCCACCCACCCCCAAAACAGGAAGAAACACCACCCCGAACCTTCCCCGCTGCTGCACAACCCCCGGCATTGCCGCACCGCCTTTGCCTTGGCGCGGTCACTAGAGAAACGCGATTTTAGCTGCGTAACGACAGCAGCAGCCCCAACGGTCAGCACGGAGGCGACTCCCACGCTTACGCCGGGTCACAGGGAGGGATTTGGAGCCTTAGATACCCATGCTGGATATGGGGGAGCCGATCCGGGTTAAGGTTACCTCAGGGGGGAAGGAACAGAAAAATACATCCCCCCCACCCCCACCCCGCGCGACCCTGCCTCGCGCGACGGCCCCTCCCGCTCAACCGCTCCCTGGCCCCGCCCCCAGCCCGAGCCGGGGCTTTCGAGGAAACGGCGCGGCTTCCCCCTCTCGACCCTTCCTGCTCCCTCCTTATTGGCTGCGGCCAGCGACGCCAGGGGAGGAGACGTCACGCGGCCCCGCCCCGCGCTTCCCCTGCCCGGTTCGGCCGGGGGCAGTCGGAACCGGTTCGCGGCCGCGCCGCCCCCTCCCTCTCCCCCTCGCCCGGCTCCGCGCTGTCAGGCGGCCGTTGGGCGCGAGGCGGCTCGGGCGGCGGGAGGGGTTGGGGACCCGGGAGACACCGCCCGCCGCCCCCCCCCCCACGAACAAAGCGGGCGGAGAGCCGGGAGCGGCGCTCTCCCAGGTCAGTCCGAGCCGCCGGCGGGGCGGAGCGAGGCCACGGGGGGGGGCTCGGCGGGGGCGGGGAGGCGGTGTCGCTGAGGAGATCTGGGGGGCGGGGATCTGAGGAGAGAGGGCGCGTGGTCCCGGAGAGATCCGGGGCGGGGGGGGGTTGGTTCTCTTCCGCTGTGCGGGGGAGGGATCTGGAGGGAGTGCGTTTTCCTGAGGAGATCTGGGGGCCGGGGAGGAGAAGAGGGTCCGTGCCCCTCGGTGGGGAGCGATCTAGGGGGAGGTGTGGTGCGGGCGTGACCCTGCGGAGATCTGTGGGGAGTGGGGAGCTCTGCCCCACAGCGGCCGCAGCCCAGCTCTTACCCGCCCGCGCAGCCGTCAGCTCGCCCTCGGCCCCAGACAGCGTCCCTCCCCCCCCCCCCACCAGTCCCGCCGCCCCTTACCCTTCTCCTCAGCCCCTCCGCGGCTCCGCCCCCTCTGGCCCCGCCCCCAGCCCGAGCCGGGGCTTTCGAGGAAACGGCGCGGCTTCCCCTCTCGACCCTTCCTGCTCTCTCCTTATTGGCTGCGGCCAGCGACGCCAGGGGAGGAGACGTCACGCGGCCCCGCCCCGCGCTTCCCCTGCCCGGTTCGGCCGGGGGCAGTTGGAACCGGTTCGCGGCCGCGCCGCCCCCTCCCCCTCCCTCTCCCCCTCGCCCGGCTCCGCGCTGTCAGGCGGCCGTTGGGCGCGAGGCGGCTCGGGCGGCGGGAGGGGTTGGGGACCCGGGAGACACCCTTCACGAACAAAGCGGGCGGAGAGCCGGGAGCGGCGCTCTCCCAGGTCAGTCCGAGCCGCCGGCGGGGGCTCGGCGGGGGCGGGGAGGTGCGTGTGCCGGGGGTGGGAGCAGGGTCGCTGCGTGTCGCTGAGGAGATCTGGGGGAGCTGGGTCTGAGGAGAGAGGGCGCATGGCCGCGGAGAGATCCGGGGCTGGGGGTTAGCTCCCTTCCCCCGTGGGGAGAGGGATCTGCAGGGAGAGCTGGTGCGTTTTCCTGAGGAGATCTGGGGGCCGAGGGGAGGGTTAAGCCCGTCAGTGGGTTGCGGTCGGGGGAGAGGGCTGATGCTGGACCTTGCGGCGATCGGTGGGGACGGCACGTGCCCCTCGGTGGGGAGCGATCTGCGGGAAAGGGTGATGCGTGACTTTTCCTGGAGGAGGATGACTCCATGCTCCTCGGAGGGGAGGGAGGAGGATGGTTGCATGCCTCCGAGGGGGGGAAGACAAGAGCTGCATGCCGCCGGCGGGAGATCTCGATGCTTCCTGTGCCAGACGAGGTGCTGCTGCGTGGCCGGGGCGGGGGGCATTGTGGCGGGGGGCTGCGCGGCCGAGGAGGGCCGCAGGCGCGAGTGGGTGCGAGCTCCCGGCGCTGCCGAGGCCATGCCCGGCGCTTGACCCGGTAGGTGTTGCTCCCCGGGCCGGCGGGGTGTCCGCAGGAGGCTGAGCGCAGCGACGGCAGGTCTGTTTGTTTACATCCTTGCCAAAAGCCCTCGCCCGGGGCGGTCCCGCTGCCGGCGCATTATGTAACCGGCCGGGTGGCTGCGATGGGGCGGGCCAGGGGCTACGGCACGCCGCCTCCGGCTGCGCGGCGAAGAAGCGGGCGAGCCCGCTGCAGCACTGGGACGTGCCGTGCCCGGCCGGGTTTGCGGTGGGGCAGCCGCCCGTGGCGGGCTCGGATCGCTCCGTAAGTGCCCCTCAGTCTGGCCAGCGGGATGCGTCGGGCTGGACACGCTGCGGCGGCGATCGGCTGTGCTGGGGCGGGGGGCTGTCATCTGCGCTTTGTAACCATCTCTGCTTTGGACTAAAGGAGCACAGTAACCACTATTAACAGCTTGTGTTTTAATGTTACTGATTTTATGCGGACGAACCACACAATTCCAGATGAAGTTGATGTCATCTGCTTCCTAACCAGGCTGTTGCAGGAGGCATAGATTCATTTCTGTTTTTCCTTTTTCCTTATATCAATCAAAAGCTTGTCTTGCAGGGTGTTAAGTGTTTTAGTTTATTAAAGCATGCACTGTTCGAACGAGATTAGCCTTCAAAATGTTTTAAAAGCTAACAGTAGGTTGAAATAGTGAGCGGAATTATTTTCTACCATGTGAGATATTCTTCCTCATAGATTATTATATGTATTTCTATTCTAGCATTGTTGCTAGAATCTACAGAAAATGCTAAAGATCTCCCAGGAAAAACATTTGTCTTGAATAGGTGCTACTCAACTATTGCCACATAATTAATCTCTTAGTAAACATCTCAGTATGCTGATCAATAAAATGGATGCAAGCTTTACAAAACATTTTTAAAAGTTGCTTGTTGTTTTGAGTACTGAGGGCCATGGGGAACATTATACACTTTGCCACTGTCATTTCTAAATGAGAAACTGTGGTTCGTAGGATCACAAAGAGCTAAATTACTACTTGGTTAAGATCTTGTCAGTCATACGCTAATAATGAAGAGCGTAATGAAGAGCATTTCAGCAAAGAGAAATAATTAAAAAAAGACTGTTTTGATGTGCTTGCAAATATGGCCCAGCCATTGCCTGACTTTTCCAAGGACTTTGTCTTCAAAAGTGTTATGAAATCGCTACAACAGAAGAGTCCACTGCATGCACGTGAATTTAAGAAGCTCTTAAAACCTTTTAATTATTACCATTTAAAACAAAGCAGATGCATTATAAGTGACCCAGCATATTGGACAGGGATACTGCATTTGGTTACAAGGGCTGCCTTGGCCTTGCAAACAGGTAGCTAAATTAATAGTGAAAATACACTCTTAAAGATTTTTTTGGCCATTACTCTGTACTATTGTTTCAAAAATAGTGCTCAGGTGTTGCTTCTTCCTAAATGTCAGCCTACCTCTGTTGGTAAAATTGCTGCCTTTGGATCGGAGCAGCGTGTCCAAATCTTGTATGCAAGTTTGTTTTCTGTCCAGTGTTAATACTGCAATGCAGTATAAGAGAGGATTTGTGGCCGTGCTTTCCCATGCAGTCCAGAAGGGGGAAGGGAGAGGAGTACCTTCTGGTTGTTCAGATGAAAATGAAAGAGTCAATACTGTAATACTGTAATACTGTTTCTAAAAATTCTCTTCCAGTTGTTAGACTGAATGCCCTAAGAAGCACATCCTCTGACCTTGTTCTAAAATCCAAGTGCTGTCAACCATTGTTACTTATTTTTATTATGTATCTAATCTGCTACTTTAGATGTACTTTATATTCTGGTCCCTTGTTGCAAGCAACAACAGCGGCAAAATATATTCTTCATCCTATAAATTTAATCAGATTTGAATGGATATCCTTTAAATACTAAAAGTGAAGTCTGCAGTAACGCAACTTGATATTTTGTGCTTGAGAGTCTTAATTCTGTGAGTAAAATGACGACATTCTGTCTTAAAGCAGTAGCTTCACGTGGCTAGGTTCATGTCTTTGCTTTGTTCAGCATAGTACCAAATGCTTTGCACGATGGATTTTCTATTGTTGTGTATAGTACAGCTTTCAAGAAGGCAAAATTTAAGTACAGTACATTCTCCCGCAGTGCATGCTAGTGTTCAAGTACACGTCTCCCAAGGGAGGTGACAGCGAGCTGCAGTGTTCCCGATCGGCACCGCTCGTGCCAGTGTGGCTTCTCAGCTGTCAAATGGCTTTGCTGCAACTCCATCGCTTTTCCCCTGCTTCAGACTGGGTTTGGACCTCTCCTTGGTATTGATAAGTCTCGTGAGTCTGCACTTTTAAGGTGGAGAATATCTGCTTAAAATAAGAAAAATACAAGTAAAAACACTGCAGCCTTCCAGTTCCTGCCCCTTTGATCTTTATATGTGAAAATTGTTGTGATATTTTGAAATAATTGAGCATGTGTTTACTTTTTGCTGTACCAGTAATCTGCTCTGTGATCTGTTTGGTGATGAAATGTGTGCTAACAGTATGAAAGAGCCTGTTTGTGCAAAGATTCTCTATTATTTTCCTATAGATAACTAAGCAAATTCAGTAATACAGTGGTTAAATGTATTTTTACATTAAGGACCAGATGCTTGAAGGTATAGAAATGTGTGATGGGAAGATCAGAGCACCTAGATATCTAACTCTCCAATTTTATTTGAGCTGTTTGTCTAAGCACCTTTGAAAATCCTATTAAGAACTTATGGAAAAAATGAGGTTCCTGAATTTCTCTAAAAAATTCTGACCCATTAAAAAGATCCTTTGGTAAGCTGTATTTTATCGTTACTGTAAAATATGTGTTCCATGTTCTCAAGTAGTGCTTAACCAGAATGTTATCCAAGGAAGTTTCAGGTTGAGAGTTTTGCATCAGAAATTTCTGCCAATAGTTTATCAGCTAGCGTATTCGTTTGTTTTGTATGTGTGTGCATGGCAGGGGGTTTTGTTTTGTTTTGTTTTTTATTTTTTAATAAAAAATAGGTAGCACAGTGCATTTCAATGTAAGTTTGCTTCTTCTTGCTTTCTCATCAGTGTGTTGCCAGGTACTGGTTATCCTCAATGGATAAAGTCCATGGAAAGGGCCAACATTTCATATAATCTGGATCATTTAACTTCCAGGAACTTAAATGAAGTAGCTTTAGTTCACACTCTCTTCGATGCATCCCAGAAATAACAGAGCGTACAAAACTATGGATTCCTGTTATGTACTGGAAGATCAACATGTTACTCCTCCTTTAAAGTGACATTTCTTTTTGTTCTGAATTCTCTTCTCTATCAGTTGGAATCTTCCCTCCTCACTCCCCTCATTTGGGAAATTACTGTAAAATGTCCTGAGGGTTTGTTTTTTTGTCTTCCCTCTCTTTTCCCAGTAGATACAAGTACCTTGTTTTTCTGGCACTGGTACGTGCATACCCAGCCGTTTTGCAACCGTTAAGGTCAAATCACAGTTGGTGAAGTCAGGTTTTCGTTCAGATCTATCTTAGTATGGTTGCCTTTTCCTGGTAAGTTTTCTGTAAGGAGTACAAATTGCATGAGAACAGATTCACTTCTAGACTCAAATGATTCTTGCCTGTTTCTGAAGGCCTTCGGTCAATACAACAAAAAGCAACTTCAAGACCTCTAATATTTAAGGCTTGTAAGCCTGCAGTAGAAAAAATGATCACATCGCATTTGAGGCCTGTCATAAACATTGTCCTTAGAGCATTAGAAATCAGAGCCTTGTGAATTCTTACAAATCTCACTTGCATTGAGTGAGAGCATGTCATTTGGCTTTAGGAATGCTGTGAATTTTCATGAGTCTAAAATTTGTTCAGTGTTCCAAAAGCTGGGACATTATATTCCAAGATTGTCCCAGATTGCTTGGTGTATTTATCTAAGCCTGAAATACTAAGTCTAAGATACCAGATTGCAAACAGCTGATACTTCTTGAAATACAGTGGTAAAGTGTGTAGCTTGGAGTTCATTGAAAAGGTTAGGGAAATGAAAAAAAAATATAGATAGATACATCCACTAAACCCCCAAGCTACCGTGGTCTTCCTCATCCATGATGACATCCCTAACCTTTTCCACTCCCATTTGTAGAGGAAAGCTGATATTTTGTCATGCATTTATAGTTGGTTGTGTTATGTCAGAAGGGGAGCGCTAAATGTCTTTGTTTTTTTCCTCTTCTTCCAAGTGCCTTCAATGGCCCACAGTTACCTGCTAGCTTCTTCTAGAAAAGCGTTTCTAGAATTAGGAGGTGAGAGCTTGGGGTCTCTGTTATTTAGAGGAGTACATTAACTCCTACCACCCTTGTAGTCCTTAGAGTGTCCGTGAGAGGGAGCAAATTGGGAAAAGAAAGGTTTACCGGCTAGATTAGAATGAGTGCAATTTTTCTCATCAGTTCAGCCTGCAGGTTACTATACTTAAAATGTTTGTTGCTTTTTTTGTGGGTGTATGAAGGCAAGTAAGTGGAATTCTGAAACTGCAAGATTCCTGTTTGCTTCTCTTCCCGTCTAAAAGCCCAGGGAAAGCTTTGTCTTGTGGCAAGGAAACCAGGATTGGACATGACTCTACTACCCACTAGGCTGCTGATCTTGCCCCTGCTCTTGAAGCCTTGCTTTGGCAACCTGTTTTGTCCAGTGAGGCTGGCTGATGGGCAGGGTTTTCTGCGTCAAGCTCTTAAAGGTAGGTCAGTACAGCCTCCAGCACTCATTCAGAGTGCAGCTGCCTTGCAGTCATCCCAGAGGCTGTTAAAGGTAGGGAGTTGCTTTGCAAAGGGAGGAGAATATGAGAGAGGATTGAACTGTGGCATAGTGGGGAAAAGGACCTGTTCTGCTGTAAAAGCAAGAATCTCTAGGTGGAGAAACACTTCTTTTAGTGAAGTACTGATACTACTGTGTGAACATCTACCTAGGTAAGAACTCTTGTTTCCCATAGGGAAATGGCTGAAATGTAAGTGTTCGCTGCTTGCTTGCATAAAAGATGAGTTGTATTACATAAAAGCTGATCAGTGGAAGGAAGAGGGGCATAGGGAAAGGGGCAGTTGTTTGCACCCCGAGCTTGTGTTTGGACACCTGCAGTTGCAGCAGATGTGAATTCAGGTTTTCATACTTTGAACCTGAAAGTGTTTTAAAATGGTGGTTGCATAAGGGCTTCTAGTTAGTGAATCTGCTCAATTGAAGTTGTTAATATTTGCTGATTAGGAAACGTTTAATATTTCTAAAATAACTAGTCAAACTTGTTCTAGTTCCCCTGAATACAGAGCTATGACTTCTCTGAGCTGAGGATCGTTTATGTTCTCCCAAACAGTCCCAACAGTTTACAGGTGTGAGGAGTGGAGGACTTTGTTATTCTTTGTCAGCTCTTTGGTAAGGCAGTATTGTAGATCTGAAGGAATATAGGTTTTAGAAGATTGCCTGACACCTACTGGTCAGAGGATTTGAATATTTAGTCTAGGGTTTCCTGCCGGCTCCCTCTGGGAATTAAACTACCCTCTCTTCCCAGGACCCATCAGTAAGCAGACAGCTAAACTTCCACATTTTTCCCCAAAGCATTTTTGTATCGTCAGGAATGTGCAAAATGCTTTACACATGCATGATAATATACAGCATAGTTTTGATTCAGTAACAAAAAGCAAATTTGCCCTGAAATGTAGTTGTTGAGTGTACGTATATTGTTTCTTCTGTGCTGTATGTTTACATACAGTGCTCTGCCAGAAGACAAGTTTCTTTAAAACGAGTGGTAGTGCTTTGGACCTAAGTGTGAATGCTTGTGTTGACATAATGGCTTATTTAAGAACAATATCTGTAGCTGCAGTTCTCCTGTCAAAACCATGCCTGAGTTTGGTGGTCTAAGTTACAGTTTTCTTGTCTTGATACATGTCCTCTGGGAAGGACATGTGGAGTAGATCTTTGAGATAAAAGGCCTTTTAAGCAGAATTTTGAGAACTTTACAAAGTGAGTTTGTTAACAGATCTTTACAATTAAGTCCTATTATTTTAGAAAAAGTAATATTCCTGCGCCAGTCATTTTAGAGAAAACCACAGATATCTTGCAAGTAGGTGCATAGAATTTTTACAAGACTGACTTCAAGAGCTTTATAGATTTCATACCATAGTTTCAAATTTTCTTTGGGAATGAGCTGGTAGTTAATTAAGTTGGAGTAAGGTAGACGTGCTCTTTTTCATCAAGTTGAATTTTGAGAGTCACTTTGCATCAGCTTTGGAAGCAGTTTTTACATGGTAAGAGCCTGGTCTTGGTTTGGGGAACTGGGTTTAGGCTTCAGCTGTTGTTTACCTGCTTCGTCATCTTTGGCAAGTCACCTGCCTACTTCATCCTCCCTTTGGCCCTTTTGCCCTTTAGGTTAAAGGCTGTCTGAACGTGGACTGTCAGTGAACACAGCCAAGGCCCTGAAATATTCAGTGTCATCACAAACACACATTAGTAGTTTAAATTCTCTGCTTCTAACTGAGATTTTTGTGTCATACTGGACCAGTCTCACAAGTCAAGTTTTATTTTCAGCGCTAAAACAAGCTGCATTTTAAACTTCTGTATCTATACATAGCTGCCAGAAATAAATACTAGAATGTGTCGCTGTTAACACACCGACCACCTAATGACGCACACATGACAAAGTTTACAAAGGGAATGTCTTCCCTTAGAAATTTCTATTTATTAAGAGTACTTATTTCTAGCCTCAGTACTTTTGGATTTTACGATTTACAGCAATGTTACCTGTAAAAGAGTACATGCAGAATCAGGATATATGACCAGAAACATCTATATTGCTACCTTTTGTTGCTCCTGTTTTCCCACTGAAGAGTCATCTCACTTTGAGGTGGAGGGAGAAAAATAAGGGAGGATAAAAAGGAGCAGTAGCAATTTTGGAAGGCAAAGGCTTGTAGTAGATAGAGCTAGAAAAGAGTAGGTTGCTCGCTAGCGCCATCAGTTCTTCCTTTCGTTATTATCAAAGTTTTCGCCAAAGGCTTGCTGACTAGCATTGTACTGAAATAAGCAGTATTTTTGTCCTGTTCAAAATAACAGTAATAAAAAAGTTCTACCTTCTTGGCTTTAAAGCTCACTGGTATGAAAAAATGGATCAAGAGCATTGCAAAGTTAATTCTGCCTATAATTGTTACAACTTGACTTTTTGGCACCCAAATCCAAAGGAATGTACTTGTGTGATGCTGGATAGTCTGGAAATATCCGGTCTGTTATGCTCTCTTTTAACTCTGATATGACTACTACTACTCCTTTCATAAGTAGTATGAAAGGATATTTTACATTAACAGTGTTTCTGCTGAGATGTGGAGAGTGGGATCTTGACAGCTTTTTAAAATCAGGTTATAGTGTTTTGCAGGAGAGTGGAAAACTGAAGCAAGGTCAGTCCACCAACAACTGTCCTGTCTACAGGGGATATAGGCAGTCCCTTCCTACTCTGGTGGTTTTGGCTGCTTGGTGCTTCTTGTTGGTACTGCTCTATGTGAAGGGTTGGAAGCCTGGGTAGGAGAGCAGAGTTGAAGGTGATGCACAAGCCGTCTGATCAGCTCACCGCCTGTGACAGCAGAGAGCTATCTTCCTTTGTTGGTTCTTGCCCTTTTTCCTTCAAGGATGTAATTCTCTTCAGTATATCTTTAAGATAGTACTGCTTGTCTATGCAATTTTTCTTCTGTTGTTTTGAAGATGACGCTAAAGAATAACATAGGGAAACAGTCAGAAATTATTGGTTGCCGAAGCTCATAATCTTATATCATATCTTATAATCTCATATCGTATCTTAAAACAAAACTTCCAGTGGCTTCTTTAGGAGCAAAGTTAGTCAAAGCAGAGAGTTTTTGAAAAACCTCAGCCTTTGACTGATGTATGCTGCATAATAATGATACTTGAATGTGCTGTTTAATTTAGTAGTCTTTTCTTGTGCCAGTGTTGCAACAGAGTCCTCTGCAGCTGGATGGTGTTTTCTGGGTACGTTGCTGATATTAAAGAGCTTTCTGTTGTACTGCTCGCTTGAACAGTAACAGCACTAGTTGCTTCCTTCCCTATAAGTGGTTGAAGTTCATGTTTCTCTTATTTAGGACAGTAACAGATGTAGTGTATTATTTCTGAAATATAATATTTTTCCTCCACTATAGGAGACTGCAGCTTTGCTAAGACAAAAGTTCTGCAAGTATGACCCCTTCTCAAGTCACTTTTGAAGTAAGAGGACCATCTGTGACAGGTACCCAAATCATGCTTATCCTAAGCTTTCTGTTTGTGTGGCAGAACTAGAAGAAAACTGAATAAAAGAACGTTTAAAGGCTGTCTTTTCTTTTCAGGGGCAAAGGAATGTTCATATTGATACTTGAACTGACAAGTCGTTGTAAAATGCATTAATTAAGAACTTTCAGGTAGAAATTTGAAAATTGAAATTTGAGAATGAATTTTGGCCAAGTTATTGTTTTTTCAAACAACAATTTCAAAGTGTGCTAGAGATTTTGACCGTAGTTACGAAATAGTTGTGCTTGTTTTAAAATTAGCATTCAGTGTCTAATAACTTTTATCTAATGAGAAGGAATATTTACATTTCGTATCCTAATAGTCAGGCATGCATTGATGTGTTTGTTTTGTTTTTAATTCTCTCTGCATCCCTGTTGAAAGTTCTCTTGTAATGAGGAGATGTGATCTTTACTGTGAGTTAGGGACAGAAAGAATACAAATTCAATATTCTATCTGATGTACTTCAGAAGATGCTGTTAATAATCCCTTAGGTGACAAGAACAGAGTCATCTGTTCATAATTTAGATTTCTTTTCAAATTTTATCATATGGTGGTGGCCCTGCATCCTGAAGGATGAAATTTTGACCACAGTATTTTATTTCTGCCTAATGGAGTCACAGAACTTTTCACTTACATAAATGGACATTAAAAATAAACTATTAAGTTGTAAGACTCAGTGGCAATTTGTGATAGAAAGTTCTACTAAGTTAAAGTCCTTCTTTAATACAAGAAGTAACTGCAGGTAACAACTTTGCTGTCTTTTGTTTTCAGTGAAGTTCCGTGGCTTTTGAAAAAGGATAAAATTTGGTGCTTTATTTACTATTAATTACGTAAAGCTCTCTGACATCTGACCTCGTCATCTTGCTGAAAACTTGTGCAAATTTAGAAAGATTTTCAGTCCCTTTCAGTACAGAAATACGCCAGTTTTAGTTTTCTACTGGAGTCCTTCCTGTTTCAGTGATAGTCTTTGGAAATGGGGAATCATAACTAGACTAAATCAGGACACACCGCTGACTTGAGTAGGGGAATTAAAACACTTAGTTTTGTATACTGAGTGTTTTTTAGATATGTATTAACATTTTGTTGTTCTTTGCTTTATTTTACAATGAGAGAAATAAGCTTTCTACATGACTGGTGTTTCAGAATCTAGTGAGGTGTGTAAATGGTTCAGATTCTTCCTTCTGTTGTGCTACCTTGTATTTATCAACCTTGCATCAAATCTACCCTTGTATCATCCACCTGCCTACTTTTCTTAAATCCTCTTGATGTTTCATATTTCTCCAATTCTGGATGTTGTCCTCTGAAAACTAAAAGTCATAAGAACAAGTAAGACACAGTAAGAGAAATCATTTAAAATGTGTGCCACCACAGCAGTTAAGTCTTTTTCAGTACATAATGTTCTGCAGAGTTTGTAAGGTGTCTGAGCCCCAGTGGTAATATTTGTCACCTTACTGCTTTGGATATTAAATAGAAGCCTTCCTGATTTGAAGACATGAATTAATTCAACTAATAATAATCACATGATCATGTGAACTGATAAGGTTTCATTTGCCCTCAATTACTATGGCAAAGAGATTCCGTTTGTGTGCAAAAAGTTGTTGGATTTTTGAGGAAGCCCAGATGCTTCCCCCTTGACCCTTTCAACTGGTGAGTGAGGATTAGCTAGCTGGATTGCAGGAGGAGAGCAGATACTGCCTGGCTGAGGAGTTTCTCTTGCTTCGGTTTGGAACAGCTGCTGTTCTCATGTTTTTAAATAGCATTTCTCCCCATCTTTCATCTAATATAGGGTAAAGCACAGCATAAAATTTCAGTTTCTTATAAAACAAGCAGAAACCTGAAGTTCGGAAGACAAGTAACTAATGATTTCATTCCAATTAATGAAATGCATTTCAATCCAAAGCATTTTGCCGTAAGCATCTAAAAGATACTGCATCAATCATGCAGATATGCTGTAGTGGTTAAGAGCTGGAACATCCAGTGATTCCTATTTGAGCAAGAAAATCTTTGGAAGTGGGCTTTTGGATTAAAAAAGTCTTATTTTCTGAGTCTTATTTCAAGATATTCCTTTTTTTTCTTATATCTTTCACTATATGAGAACTGGAATAGTCTGACACCTTCTTGGTCTAGGGCCAGTCTCACTTTCAATGACTACTGGTTGCTTAAAGTTGAACACGGCAGAAGATAGCATTTGGGGGAAAAATGCCTGGTGGATACTTCCTTTTTTTTTTTTTTTTTTTTGGCCACAAAGGCACTACAGATTTTGTATTTGTCTTTCTGTACCTTTTTACATTGCTCCTGCTTCTCAGAAACCAGAAACCTTATCTGATAAATCCAAGCATAGATAACTAATCCTATCACTGTATAGCACAACCTGGGAAAAGAACACTGACATGCAACATGAACACAAAGCCTTTGCTAAGGAGTAGTGTCTTTATAACGTTCTGGAGAAAACTTTAAAATTAAAGAATAAATAGACCTTAGATCAAGTGAGTTTATAAAGCACGTTGCTAGTGTAGCTATCTGATGGGAGTATTGCAAGCCGAGCTTTTCTCACCCTATTTGCAGTGTTGTTTGCACTGTTGTGATGTCACTGTCACTAGCAAAGTTGACTTTGGAGGAGTAGCTTTTTTTATTGATGGTATCTACAAACAGGGAAAACTAGTTCCAATTTCAGTGACTGGTTACGAAGAACTACTTTGCGCATGCTTATAATGATACGGATGGCATAAGATGATGAGAGGAGGTTGCTTCTGCTTATCACAGCACTGATATTGTTGGGTTTGACTAGGGAAGGAGAGCTTTGAGATGCAGCAGTGGCGGGATATAGTCTTGTGGAAGGAGAGAGAGAGATTTCCAGAGCTATTGACAGTTCTCTGAGCAGCAGTATTTCCGATTTATCTGGTAATATTGTGTGTGGATTTTTGCCAAATCCACTGTGGTGAGTAGTTGGTGGTCTGTGAAGCAAGAAGCCTTTCCTGGACTGCTGAAGCACTCTCTGTTTCCACATCATTGTCCTTTCTTACTGAGGACAAAGCCAGTGGTTCCAACTGGCAGGGCAAAGGGGCATCTCTGGCATGGGAATGATGCTTTGACTCACTCCCTCTTGCCAAATCCCTTCTGGAGTCAACATCTGTTATGAAACCCTGCACACCGACATCAGTTTTTACATGCTAGTGAGGTGGAGTGCTTCATTTTTTGCCTCATCCTAGCAAACAGAAGAGAGTTACTAGTAGTGGCTGTGACTCCCTTAGATCTTCACTGGGGCACTGAACGTTCACACATTTTGAGATTAAAAAATGGACAGAAAACTATTATAGCTAAATGTAACTAAGAGGAATATAATTGAGATGACACTTCAGAAATTGGCGAGGGTGAAGGCTTTATCCTTACCTCCTATGAAAGAAGGTGAGTGACCTGTATTTGCTTTCAGCTTGCTGTGGGATAAGCCAGATGGCATTCTTTTACAGTACACTAAGATGTACTAAAAGTTGCTGTTTTAAAGGGGTACTAATAGAATTTTAGCATCTCTTGTTTATCTCTAGTCAGAATTTGTAACTCTGTGGTATTCAAGTGGTCATCCATCTCTTTTTATCCTCCCCCTGCAAAAAAAAAAAAAGGTGCTATAGTACAGACTCGAAAAGGTAAAGCACCTGATCTGGGCAATTGTATACAATGAATTTCAGAGTAAGTATTCACACAGCTGAGTTTTTTCTGCATTTGTGTGCTTACAGTGAGTATCCAAAAAGCTTTTTTTTTTTTTTTTTTAATGAATCAAAAGATTTTGCAGACATGGATTGTACTGCAAGATGTTCTCAATTATCTGTTTATTTTAGTGAGCTGTTTTTAGGACCAAATAATCTTAATGTCTTCCTCAGTGTTGTAAATTCTTTGTGTCCCCTGGGTCTGCACTATTTTCTTTCATAACCAAACCTCGTGTTAGCCTTTATTAGATTAACCTGTATAACTGGAAAAAACAGACACAATTTTAGAGGCATAAGCACTTCCTCAGGACTACTACTTTCAGATTTGAAGTTTCAGCTATACCATTTAGCATATTTGTATATTGCTCGCCTTCTTTGTACCTTTAGATTATTGCGGATCCAGCACCATCACTACTGCACTGTTTGAGAACGTGCAATTACTATCACAGATACTGGCTTTTATTAAGATTGATGCTTGCTTCTCTGAGAATTGATAGCCACCAGTTTGATCCTTCCTTTTGCTGCTGACGGGCCAAGTAGGATGATGATTCTTGATACTCTCTCCTTCTTTTTTCAAGCATTTATTTCCCAAAATAAAGGGACTATTTTAACTCTAGCTGACATTCCTCATTTCTGGCTTTAGTTTAAGGTGACTTTATTTGAACTTTTACATTTAGACATTTCTTGTTAGAGACAGAAGTAAATGTGAGTACTTCTTTTATTAAATTTTGTTTAGAAGTGGCTCCAATGCTCTGATAGTTCTTACATTTTGCAAGGCAAGACTAAAAGGTTAAGCAGATAGTGCATAAGTATACCTTGAAATTTTCCTATTTCCTCCTTCGTCTGTAACACATTTTTTTCCTTTTGTCTAAAAAATATTGTTGAAACTCTATAAAAAGTAAAGCACTAATATATGCTTTCCAGTTGCATTTATTTATCATTGTTATTGTTTTTACAATCATATGTATAGGTTTTATATTGAAAGCCAGGATAGGTTGCAACATCAACTTTAACTTCTAGATATCCCAGGCTCGAGCATTCTTGTACTATTGTAATCTTGTGTGTTCTTTCTGTATGCGTGTATACGTTATGGTAGACAGTGTGTGACAGTGTATCATTTTTTGTGTGACAGCATTCATTTTTCACCTTCAATAAAAAAACTAAAGCATAGCGGCAAAACTCATTGTATTTCTCAGGAATAATATTAAATGGGTGTGCTGTCTTGACGATGATGCTGGCAACCTCCTGTTCAATCTATGATTTCTAGACTACTGGTGTGAACTTTAAAGACTTAATGTTTGTAAGCATGTATGTTAGTATTTGGTGTGCATATATATGTTATATAAAAAACCTGTTCCGCTTGACATTAAGCATTTTAAAGTGAAAATTTGCTCTCTCCATTTCCAAAGATTTGTGAACAGTATTACTACAGAAGGGTTTGGAACTCATCTGTTTTAACGGTTAAGGGTTGTTCCTAGTCCCTCTCTCAGTGAGGTGTTTATGATGGAAGAGAATGATGTTGTAATTCTGGATGGGGAATATTTCCTTCTGAGCCCAAAAGAGTGGGCTTTGGTGGGTGGCTCTGGTGTATACCATTAAAATAGTTAAAGATTTGACTGGTTAGGCTGTGCTTATTAATTCCAGATAGGCTTGAATACTAAAGATCTTGGTTTTTTTTTAGGAGAGGTTTTTGCAATATGCGGGAGCTGTAATGCTTTGGGAAATTGGAATCCACAGGTTGCAGTAGTCCTCCAAAATGTTGATGGGTAAGTTTTTCTTTTTCTTTGAAGTAGCTGGAGTTCTGGAGCAAATTTATTCTCTGAGTTTATAAGTGTTAAACTACACCTATTGTTAGTAGAAGTCTCTACAATTTCATGTCTTGCCCTTGAACATTTTGAATGCACGCCTCGGAGGGGTCCAATAAAATGTGTAACTTCAGGTATGCTTTTCTAGCCGTGAACAATGCTTCGACCACTGTGGGTGGCATATTTCAGTAGTATATTTGTAGACATTTGGAATAAGAAGCTGCTATGGAGAGAAGAGTTATCCATAACTCTTAAGTATACAGTAAGTTACAGGAGATGTTTGTAGTACGTACTTTCTTTTTAGCCTATGTAAGTTGTTATTGTGGCTTTAAAGAGACAGGAAGAAGACAATATAAAATGAGAGTTCCACTAAACCTCTTCAGTGGTTCCAGTGTGTACATGAACATGAGTGTTTGTGAAGGAAGTTTAAATAGAGCAGAAGAATTCAGTTTTTTTTCTTAAAGTGGTGCTCTGCCAATCGTTCTTTGACTGTATGATGCAGGAAATAGGGCTCATAGGATATATTCGTAACTCTTTCATTGACTTGCATTGCAGTCTTGGATGAGTCGCTTAACTATTTCATCCTGTTATCCCTATCTGTTAAATGAGGACGAGAGTTCTTGTGCTTTTAGAGCTCTTCAGATCTGTAGATTAGAAAGTACAATTTCAGTCCTAACTATTTATTGTGCTTTATGCAAGTTTGGCTAAGTTACCTGGTAAAAGCTTTCTTGTAGAAACACATTGAACTTTACTTCAGAAGATCTCTTAGGACAAGCAAATCTCTGAGGTAGCTGTTAAGCTGCAGTGTTTCTCGTGTTAATGGAAAAGCTCATAGCGTCGCATAACATACTGAAGTATTGCAGTTGTGTCATCCTTCTGAACAGCTCAGTTACTACTTCAAATTGATAGGGAATGGCCAAAACATTCTCGAAGAAAATGGCTGAAGCAGTTAAGCAATACAAAATCATAATAAATAGTAACCTCTGAAATGTGTTGAGCCTCACAAGCTGTTTTAGAATACCATGGTGCAAGCTCACTTTTGTCATCAAAGTTTAAAAAAAAAAAAAAAAAAAAAGCCAGCATATTTGCCTGTTACTTTTCAGTCTGTCTCTAGAACAGATTGTTGTACTGTCTTAAAAAAAAAAAAAAGACTGAGAAGTGTATGTAACTGACAAAAATATGTAGATGAGAAAATGATATTCCAGAAAAGAGTGTTTATGTGTCTATTACAACCAGTTTGTTATCTTTTCCTTGATGATAGCAGAGCTGTTAAGCTAAAATCATTTTCAGAACTTTGGATAAAACTTCAGAAAACTTGAGATTAATTTTTTAAAAACTTTTTCCACAGTGTATGGAAAACTACTGTAAAACTTCCTAGAGGAGTTCCTGTTCAGTATCGATATTTTAAAGGATACTTCTTAAAACCTAAGGTATGTATGGCCTTTTTTATTTTAAGTTGGCTCATGTTCAGTGAAAAATTCCTTCAAATTTGACTCAGAAAAATTTTTTACTTCAGTTTTTAGAAAAAAATCCTAAATTGTAACATATTAAACATTAAAATACTTGTCGAAATGCAAACAATACACTTCCAGAAATACCTGACAGTCCACTGTTAACGAATAGTTGTAGTCAAGTTGTCGTCTGTATCAGTGTTACTGTTTCAAAAAAATTCCAGTGGTACTGAAATGTCTGACAGTATTATAAAGCTTAAACAATATGGGGAAATTCTCACTCGTTTATAGCCGCGCTATAACAACTTCCACACTTAAAATGAAATATGGACTTAACTAGAGCAAGGATTTCTAGCATGTAAGCAAGTAATAGCAGGAGAAGAGTGGCTAATTTGAGCAGTTTTATTTAAATTCTGCCTAATTTATTACAGTTTTTTAAATTATTGCAGATAGTTTTTGGAAGATATCAGAAGTATCAACTAGCTTTTGTCCTGCATAGCTAACACATGTTAACCTCTTCCAGTTAAAAGATAAAACAAAGATTGGGGCATCCTGGTATTTTTTCTGGGTTTGTGTGTAGGTATTTGCATGGTTTAAAAAAAAGAAACACACACAGATGTATGGGGTTATTTTACTGATATTCATATTGAAGTTGCATGTGAGTCGAATGTATGTGGCAATATACTGATCTGTAGAAATCATGTTAGAGGATGGGGGAAGATCTTCTTCAGACTAGGGATGGGGCTGATGGCATCCTAAAGGTGTTGGACTAACTGGGGAAAATGAGCAGCTACTCGTTAGCTATTTTTCTTAATAACCAGTAATAACTATAAGAAATAAATCATTTAAAGTTATCTTTTCTGTCTTTTACTTCTATTAATATACTATAGCTGTTCACTTTGGGCTTTAATTCTTCATCAAATCAGGATTATGAAGGCTGTAGCTAAATGTGTGAAAGGGTTGCAGAATCATGTGCTCTATATCTTTTAAGTATTTTAAATTGCAGTCAAGAGCGTGTAAGTTCTTATCAGCTGGACGAGCCTTTCTTTCACTGAAAATATATTTGGCAGAGGTGTCATGGAAATTCTCAGTGAAAGACACTAATTTGAAACGAAATACAAGAGATTGTATCCTGTTTTTTATTACAGCACGTGCAATAGTCTAATCTTAAGCTGACATTTAAATTATTATTCTGGAGCAAAAGAAGGGAAGGCCAATAATAGATTCTTTTGAGGTCAAACTGAGGCCAGGGACAGGTCAGTTTTTAAGGCCTAGCAGCTCTGATGGGACCCTTCTGCTTCTCACAAATGCCCGTTAAGTTTAAAATGTAGGCAATAGCATACTAGAAAAAGCACAGTTAGTGAGAACAAATCGGCAAAAACATGCTCATAGACAACACAGTTTCCATTTTAACATTTGCAAAAGTTTACAACATGTATTGGTGAGTGTGTTTCTTTAAGTAGGTGCTCTGTATCGTGCACGCTTTATGTACCGTGTGATGCAGAGACTGCCAAGGTAAGTATGAATTTTATGGAAGACCAGAGTAAAGAGCTACTATATGTAAAAAGAGAAAGAAAATACAAAGCAAAATATGTGAATTGCAGGGTGCACAGTTATCCACTTATCAGTGTCTAACCTAAACCTGTTAAAAGCACAGGACCACAGGAATTTGTTTCTTTTAAAACACAATTTTTTGTAGTTATAATTTTTTTTCCTCAATGTTTTCTTCCCCTTTTTGTGAATTTCCCTAAAGAACAATGAAAAAGCAGGATCCTTTCATTCTAATAGGAATGCAATACACAGTACGGTGCAAACGAGGCAGTATATGGAGGACCCAGGTGTGTGTAGCATTAATATCTCTGATAAAGAAAAGATATTTCTAAATTAAAATATTCTGAATATTTTCATATCAATAGATTTTTCATTAGGCTTTGTATTGATTAATCTCCAAAATTTGCAAGGCTTCTGATACATGATCCTTCAGACAATGCTAACATTTTGTATCATGCAGCTCTATACATCATGATCTTTAATTAGTTGGATGATTACTTAAATCTATGTGTAATCTTAAATCTGTGATAAAGTCTGAATATATGACTGAGTAAATCATACTGAAGATGGAGCCAATTTAAATTAAAATTCTCTTACTTTCTGTAGGAACTGCATCTCTGAAGATGCTTGAGGTGGCCAACTATACTGACATACGTGTGCATGTTGGCAAACCTGAGGGTAGCGTATGTTTACGCAGAGAAATAAACATTTTCACGTTAACCAAAATATGGGTGCGCACTAGATGTGAAAATAATTCACATTTAGGAAAAAGCAAATAGGAAAGTATTTTCCTCACCTCCCTAAAAAAATATCATTTAGGTATGATTTATTTTTTCAGTTATTATTTTGCTTAAAGGACAGTGATGTCAAGGGAAGTTTGATTTGTTTGCAGTGAAGTATTTTGGTGTCAATATGAACATGGTTCCATAAATAGAGTGTATTATTTTACATTTAACGTTTCATCATTTTCCCTTTATTGAGAAATACAAATAAATGAATATGCACACACACTTTTTTTTACTATGAAATTGGTGCATGTCATGGCTCCTGCATATCAAGGGAAAGAGCTTCTACTATGTTGTATACATTCTAGTGATAATACGAGTCATCTCAAGCATTTTTAAAGACAAGTAAATGAATACATTTTATTAACTAAGACAATAATTTAAGCTATTTTGCTCCAATTTTTTTTTCCTGTCTTACACGTAGTCCAATATCGGTTACCTTACTGTGAGGATCTTCCCATGTTTTGTATTCTGCACACGCCTTTTGTTTATTACAAAAAATTATTTGGAATTTAAGTCTTGTGTTTATCTCATATTTTAGGATAATGTTTTGGCATGTATTATTTGCATGATATAGATTTGAAAACCTTTCAATATATACGTACATTTATGTATGTATACATATGTACATACTTTATTCTGTTAAGCCACATTCTATATTTTTATTTTTCCATACGGTAAATAAATATTGAAGTTTAGGGGTATTTCTTTCAAGGAAATATGAAGCAACTAAGCTGTTCATGGATGTAGCAGAACCTTTAGAACTGGATTGGTGAACATTTTTCAAATTTGTGAGGTTATCACTTAACTACAGATGTTTCAAATGAGATTTAAATTAATTTTCTAAAATGTAAATAAGCCACATCTCTCTAGTGCTTTGAATGTATTAATAAAGGTGAAACGTAGATCCAGACTCAGTAATTTCTTTAATAGCAGAGTGCCTTCATAAAGCTTTTGCCAGACGAATAGCTCCTGGTTACCCTGCTAATAACAAAGGTGTATCTCTGCTGTGCCCGCGCTGGGATAACAGATTGTGTGTTAAACTGTTACTTGTGAAATACGGGAGCTGTAAAATCTCTAGTTAGCCTAGGACTCTGTGACAGTTGACTCGTGTGTGTTATTGCCTTGTGAGGTTATTTACATAAATACTGGTTGGTTCATTAGTGCTTAATTATTATCTATTACTATGATACAGAAATCTAGAGAGATTTTTGTCAGAAATCCAGCGTCAGCAGTTAAGTCATCTATTTCATTTAACTATTTCGTGTTCTTGAAGTAGGTTAATATCCTTGAAACATAGTTTTAAGATGTAAACTATTAAGTGCAATTTGGTAAATGGTGTGGGTTTTACTTGTTTGTTTGTTTTAGAATATATTATTTTTCTTGATGTCTGTAATCTGTTATGTTGCCTTGAATTAGGAATTTTGAAACTGGCCTCCTAAATTCTCATTTAAATTTCTGCAGAAATGCTTTGATTTTTGAAATGTTCTGAGCACCCAAACAATTAATGCCAAGCATGAATCAAACTTGCTTTGAACTTGTGGAAGCCCAGTTATGTTACACTGGCATTTTAGCCTACATTTCAAAAGTATCTTCCAGCTTCTCACATGTCTGGGGAATTGATTTTTAAAAAATTATTGAATTTCCCTCAGGAGCTTTCAAGTTGCATCAAATGTTTGATTAAATAAAAATCAAGATTCACTTAAAAAGAAGTTTTCTGTGTTAATAGACAGAGATGCATGCTATACAATGCCAGTTAGTATAATCTCAGCATACTGCCCACTGCGATGCTTGTGATGACGTTTGGGTAGGTGCATGTTTACAATCTTCATAGCAGAGGCTGACTTGTATATAATGTTACCATACTGCGAACATCAAGTGACACACCATTAACTTCTGCTAGAGGCTGATCTGAGCTGGGCTGTTGTTCAAGTGTGGTCAGTATATGCCATTGAAATTGTATTAGTACTTTAACCTGGTTATGACAGCAGCTTCTGTTACCAGTAATTAAAATATTTTAGCTGCAGATTATTTAAATGCCCATAAACAGGAGGGTGGTCTGAGAAGAGGTTGGGAGAGGACTCTCAGTCTATTTCTTGCACATCCTCTATTCCATTGCCGTTTTTCTTCCAGGTTGCTTTGCTTGCCTGTTTTCTTTTTTTAAGTATATAATGTGTTGAGGGTTGCTAGGTTTAAATGCATAGTCAGCCTGATGTATCCCTTTTAGAGGATAACATTTTGTTAACTGCATCTCGCGTGATATGCTTAATTTTGGGATAATGTTACTCATTCACTTTCATATTTTTAGAACCTAAAATTAAAATGTGCAATTACACTAATGTATTTATCCTTTAAGAAATAAGCTGGTATTACTGATATTTTAATATAGTATGTTGTTTTTTTCTACAAGTAGAAATCTTTGCTTACCTTTTGGAGAAAATGATCCATTTTAGAAAAGATTCACAGTCCCCAACTGTGAATCTACAGGTTGTGTATACGTTCACGGAAGTTGCCGCTGGAGAGCTTGCTAGACTACTTGATGTTAGGAAGTGGTTGCCTTTGCTGTCAAACAAAGGTTTCAGCTGTGGAAACTTGAGATTGTGACGCACAAGTGTGCATCTACAGAGAAAAAGGAAGGAGGAGGGGGAACTTCACATGCATGTCATTCTGCTAAAAAGTCCGTAAGAGCAAGCATGGTGGCAACAGCAGAGAAGGGGAGAATTAAAACTGCTCGATAACATGAATAAACTGAAAACAGCAGTATCGTTTTATTTATATTTGCATGTATTCTGTCTTTACAACTGAACTTTAAGCATATGTATTTTATTCTGGCATGGCTTTTAGATATACATACCTCTGAGTTCACTGGAAATTTTGAATTGCTTTTAGCAGTGAGTCACAGAGCAAACCCTTACTATTAAATGCTTTTCAAATATTTGGCCTTTGCTATTAACTCATCCAAAACCGTAGTAGATTGAGTGTGTTTGGTCAAGACATCCCATCTGCTGCTGAAGTACTGATACACTGAGCTGTAAGATTCAAAGCATTCAGCTCCCATGTAATTGTACTGCTGAGTCTGAAGCTTCTTTGGATGTTCCTGTTGAACTGAAATCATTTAAACAAGATCCTGAACTGCTTGGACGAGTAGGCATTAAAGCTTATATGACTTAGATGGGCAATAGAGCCTAGTCCTTCTTGAAATAAGAGTTGTTCAGGCCCAAAGCATCACAGTGACAAATTCTGCAGCTATTTCATAGCAGTGCTTATGACTAATAGGAGCAAATACATAATGCTAAGGAAAAGTGACAATTTGTTTTTAGAATGGCTGAGGTGGTCTTATTCAGATACTTTTTGGCTAAAATGAGGCATATTCTTTGTATTGGTGTATTTTTTTCCATCTGAGTTAGCAAAGCTCCGATTATTTATGTCTTGCTCAAGTAGTAGATAATTTGCTGTTCTGTACCACAATTAAAATAACTTTATATTCTAGACTTTGAATTAGTCAAGCAAATCTTGGGGGAGAACACACCCCTGCAACTTTTAACTGCACAAGCAGATGCTGAGTGCTTATTAGGATCAAAGGGATGTGTGAATTCTTTTTATGAACTGATGTGGTAGTATCTTAAGAAAAAAGCAAACACATCTAATGAATTCAGGGATAATTTGATCTCTTATACCAGAAAGAAAGTATAGTAGTCCAGCTGAATAGCTATAGACAGTAAACAATTAATAATTCAATTTAAACTCCACCCTGTAAGACTTTGTCACAAGTTTTGTCATATGTAGTGTGACCTGACGCATCAGATAGCATCCTCAGCAGTTGCAGGGGTAAGAAACAAACCTGATCTGTTCTTTCTGTCTCTTTTTCTTTCTTTCTTTCTCTCTTTCTCTTTTTTTTCCCCCCTTAAGTCTATAAGTTTAGTTCACAACCATCCCAAATAGTTTCGTGGCTAGAAAATCAGATATAACAAAAGAAATTACTGCAGACATTTAACTTTTAAATTACAGACTATCGGTGGTCCCTGCCAAGTCATAGTTCACACGTGGGAGACTCATCTACAACCACGATCAATAACCCCTTTAGGTATGGGCATCAACTGCATCTGTTTGAGGCATATGCATAAGATTGCTGATATGCTGCACATTGGTGTAGTGGGATTGATAACTGTAGCTTTAAAATAACATGTTACAGGTATAAACTTTTTATTTGCACAACATGGACCTTATTCTCAAAATATATATAAATAAATGTCTTAAAAGTGGAGTGGAGTTGAAATTCTTTGCTATCATCCTTAAAACGATGTGGGGCTTTTCTGTTGATTTGGAATGATTGCAATTCTTTGTAAATTTCATTCTTTGAGACTAAGGCTCCATATTATTTTTCAGAGAAAATGTGGGGTGGGGGAGGGCATGAAGTCAGTACGATTTTTGTTTAAATACAAATTCATTGGTAAAATTTTAAAGCAAAAACTCTTAAGTTATTTAGGCTTCTTTAAGTAAACTGAGTAATATAAATAGAAACATGAAAGGGCTTATTTAACCGGTAAATTACCAGAAATTTACTGTGCTGGAAGAAAGGATGACATGGAGATTTGCATACAAGTTTAGAATGCTTTTCTGAGCAAGGGAATAGTTTTGGGATTTTTTGTTTGTTTGTTTTCTTATAAGAGTGACTGAAATAACCTTTGAATGCAGTTTGTAATTTAGATCTCTTATGCTGCTATAGGATGGCATTTTTATGTACTGTCTCCTCTGAGATATGAAAAATGTTATTTCCTGCACATTTATGAATTCACATCTATTAAATACCTTCTGGTTCACTGAAATGTTATATCTCTTAGAAAGAATTTGGTATTAAAGAAATTTTTAGTTAAGCGTGAGTAGTACCATGATTACTGCTTTTTGTTATTTCGTTTGAAATAGTGGAGTTAAGGTTTTCTATGCCTGTAACAAAATGATTTTTCTGTATTTGTCAGTTATTAAGAACTAAGGAAGCAGTCTACCCTCCGTTTAGACTTTGTCTCTAAATTTGGATGTCTTCATTCCAAATATAATTTTTTTTCAAGTAACACTCAGTGCTTGTTATCGCCTTAATAACTGAATTAATGCATCAGAAGCACCCTCCTCAGAATGCCGAGATTAAAGATGCATTATACCTTTTTAAATAAGACCGTTAAGTTTATCAAGATAAACTTAATTTTACCATTCAAGCTGAACTTCCCTAGGATCTATTTCATTAAAAGAGTAGCTTTCTTCACAAGCAGGCTTTAACAAAATACAGAAAACCAGGATATTAGCACTTGAAAGCTGGATAAAAAATGTTCCTGTTAAAAAGTATCCCATGATATCAATTATCAGAAATACATTTTTTAAACTGTAGGTTTTTGGAAAAATGGCAGGCTGTTACTGGTGGCCCCAAACTGGTCATTATGATACGAAATTGTTGCCTAACGGTTAATAAAATTGAGGGGAGCACTGTTGTTATTCTTATAAAAAGATGGGATTAATGGCTGTAGAGGCAAAATTTTGTTAGATTTACACGTGGGAAAACTTTCATAATTCCTTTAGATTACTGTAATTCTGTTAATGCTGGTGAGTTTACTTAATGCCTAAAAATTTCATACATTAAAATTTTGGAGAGGTAAGGCTAAAGTAAGTGTGAAATGAGTGTTTTGAATATTTTATCTCAGGATAGGTTTCTGTCACATGGGCAAAACAAGCCTTTTAATTACAACTAACTTGATTTAGAAGCTTTAGCTGTAACTGTGCAGAACAGCCTTCTTGTATGTTTGCAAGAAACTTTAATGTCTTAGACACTAACAAGAAAAATATCTTAGATCCTGGCAGATGTAGATAGTGTCAGCAAAATACTGCAGCAAACCAGAAAAAATGCTACCTTCTTGCTTTTCTCAGTTCAGATTACTGCAGGTAAAATGCACATCTAGGGCATTTCTTGTGCTGATTGCCTTTTCTTGCAGAAACTAAGAAAAAACATGAATTTAGAATAAATTTTATGGAAGGTTGCAATAAATACGCTTTGTCAATTTCTCTTTTCCTGCTTTTTATTAGATATACTTTTTAGAAATGAAGTGGAAAAGTAGAATTACTTTAACTTGGCAATAATTTCTTACAGCATGAATACTAACTAGTTTCTTTCATTCTTTTCCCCTCCCTTCAATTCTAGAAAATGAAATAACTATTGATGATGGATGCTTTGGAGTCCATAGTAAGTGAGATATATTGATCATTACCATGTATTTAATTTTAACGAGATTAAGCGTTGCAGTTGGAAAACAGTTAGAAATGTTAAATTAGTTTAGACAGGAATTCTCTATTAGTGGTTGCTTTATCTGCTTATACACTTATTTTTGAATCTAGCATTTGTGAATTCACACTCGGGCTGTAATCCCTTCTAACTTTAGTCAAAGTTTGTGAAGATGTGAAATACTGTCAATGTGCTGATGTTAAAAGTTGAAATGTGTAAACTCTAGATTATGAGCATATTTATTTGGAAATACAGAATGGACTGTTAGCTTTCTCTTTAAAACTAGCCAAAGAAAAAACTCTCCCTCTCTAGAAAAATGTCTTCGCTTATACTAGATGAACGCAATCTGACTCTTCAGTTATGCACCTAACTACCAAAACCTTCCATAAACTCAAATCTCATGTTCTTATGTATGCATCTGTCGCCTTAAAACTCTTTTCAGCAGATATCACCCACCTCTCACAAAACGCTCAATCCTTTAGCCCCTCGGTTAACTCTTTCCTTTGTCATGTCTCATGCATCTTGTCTTTAAGTTTTCACTTTTCTTCACATCCTCACCAAATCGTACGTTGTGCTGGAACTCTTAAAAACCATGGGGTCTCCTTCAGCCTCTGATCTGGCAGCTTGTGCTTCCTGGCCATCCTGCTTCTAGGCTCTCCTTATCCTAGTGAGGTTGAGGATTCTTCTCCGTGCTTTGTTTCCCCATTGCATCGATTGATACCTCCTGTCCTGCAGGCTTACGCTGCTTTACTGCTTTACTGATATTGTTTGCAATGAGCTAATGTGACATTTATTTTTCAACAGAAACAGGGAATCTCAAGCTCCTTATGAATCTTCAGTTTCTGACTGTGTTTGTCCCGGGCAAGGGACTATTTTGTCTACCTTGGAGGCTTACCTAGCTGTTGATAACACGAATAAAATTAACACTGGAATTAGCTTTTTCCTTCAGACAGCTCATGAAGCTGGCAAGGATCGGTGTCCTCATTTGTTTCCCTTGAGAGATGGCTCCATGTAAGAGCAAGAGCCAGCCAGCAATTGCAGTATCTGTTGCCCATTGTGTCTAGTTCAGGAAAGGTACATGAAAGGACGTGCTCAACAATTGCCTTGGAAATACTATTTGAATAAGCCTGGTTATAAATGTGGTGTTTTGAAGGTGGTGCCAGAGGAACTGTATTTATAAAGCAGTGCAAGCGTTGTATGTTAAACTGGGTGGGTCTTTCTTTAGAAAATGAAGTTATTAAGGTGTCTTTACTACTTTCTGTTGTTTAATTTTTGGCAGATGGTGTTAAAACTGTGGATGCTGGCTGGCTGACATGTCAAACAGAAATAAGATTACGCCTGCATTATTCAGAAAAACCACCTGTCTCAATATCCAAGAAGAAATTTAAAACATCAAGGTTTAGGTAAGAGCCTGCTCATCTCAGTTTGCAATTTAGCTAATGTTAATTTTCAACACCAGTGATTATTTTTTACTTGATTTCTGTAGCTATTAATATTTTAGGTTGCAAATGGGGGTGTACAATCAAACCAATTTCCAGGTATTATGAGCACTTTGTAAAAATGTGATGATAATATTAAATCAGTGGTGTGTCTCAGTTTCTTCATTTTATTATTAATATAATGTGAAAGGAGTTGTCTCCGTTTCTGCAAAGGAAGACAAACAGTCAAACAAAATTATTCTAGTGTTACTGCTGACTTAATCGTTTTCAGTTCTTGCCTTTCTAATAGCTGCTTTTCCAAACGGTTAAAAATGTATAAAGCAGATATAGTAACGTAGTTTAAGTAATAGGCAACAGGCTTCTTTCACAAATGTTTCTTCCATCCTTGCCTTGTTGTTTCTTGCTTCTTGGCTGGAACTGTAGAGTTCTTAAGTAGTTCTCTACTGTTACAATCAGATTTTTTTTCCCTTTCTTCTTTATTCTTTTCTTCCTAACTTCTCCCAAAAAGCAGAATGGAAGGGCTGGTAGAGGTTGGGGGAAGGGAGAAGGAGAAGGCTACCATTTTCTTTGTTACTACTTCTATTTCTTTTTCTCCCTCCCAAAACATACAGATCCTCCTTATTTAAAATATGGTTAATTCTCCACTGGCATTACAGATCTCCAGTCAAGACATGCATATGGAGATAACAGCAATCTCTAATTGCTTTTATTCCATGTATACATCAGTTTGTTCTTATCTGCAGAGATGTCTCGAAAAGCTGGCATTATTATAACTCCACAGTTGTCCGACAGAAGTGTGTATCTCATGTCTAACAGAATATACTTATCAGCCTTCTCTACATGCAGAGAGACTAAAGGAGCACGTGCTTAGCAGCAGCCATAAGCATTCAGTTGTTGATGTTGATGATTACTGTTATTTTCGGTGCTTCTCATTAGCCTTTCAGCATTATGAATATCAGTCTTCAGAGAAAAGTTATTTATTTGGCAGCCCAGAAGGTTAGTTTGGTAGTGGTTGCTGCCTCTTTGACCATTGACCCAACTTTCACATCTACCCAAGTTCCAGAAGTTTCAGAAAATACTTAAGCACACTAAAACCTGACTAAAATAGGATATAGTCAAGCGACAGTCCCGGATTCTGACTCTTTTGAAGGGCTGGAGCATGCACTGCTTTTCTGTAGACAGTGGTGGTCAGCAGAATTATGACCTTCTACTCTAATCTTTTTTCCTAATTCTTCAGTGTTCCTGAAGACACTTAATTTAACATTTTCTCTTTTGTATTTCTGCATGAGTAGAGTAAAATTGACACTAGAAGGCCTAGAGGAAGAAGAGGATGAGGAGGAAGAAGAGGACCAAGATAAAACATCCCCTTCTTTCCCTCGGAAAATGGCAAACACTTTGGAGATCTCCTTAATAAGTAACAGCGAATATAAATGTCGACACTCTCAGCCAGAATGTGGTTATGCTTTGCAGCCAGATCGATGGACAGAATACACTATACAAACCATGGAGCCTGATAACTTGGAATTAAATTTTGATTTTTTTGAGGTATGTGTCTTTGCCACTAGGAAGCAACGCACAATGCTTTCTGGAGTTAGAGGAGTCACTTATCATGAAGATATTGTTGTTAATGAGGGCTGTTAACTCATGTTCTTGATCCTGTGGACCCTTGTAGATCAGATAGGAAACTATTCGCTACTGCCCCAGTATACAGAGAACTTTGAGTCCTCTCTGTGCGGCACTGAAAGTTTTGCGGTTTCTGCTTATTTAGGAGTCAGTATGGACTTAGTGTGCAGTATTGCATGTAGGTAGGTTGGTTTGGTTTTTTTGTCCTTTATCCAGAGATAAGCTTGCTTAGCTACCCTTTTTGACTCTAAGCAAAACGTGTAAATGAACTAGTTAAATTTTAAGTTATAAACAGGCATTTCTCTGAACTAACTAGTGCCAATTAAAACCGAACCCTTGCAACTTCTCGCTACATCTGTTAGTTATTTTGGACTCTAATTTTTTTCTGAAATCCTTTAATATTCAAAGTCCTTTTTAAAAGAGAACAACTTTTGTCTGTTTTGATATTGTTTATGCAGAAAAAACTTTTAAGCATCCCCTCCTTGGTCTAAAAATGCCGTTAGATCACTTAACACTAATAATTATAAAACAGCCTCACAGATACTGAACTTGACAATGATCAAATATACGTTCTGCATGCTAGTTGGCCTCCTCCTTCCCGGAAAATGAATACAAAGTCGCAAAGTTGTTTGAAGCATATATTATTCTAGTTCATCTTTGTCCTAAATGTGACTTGGGCTTTTGATAAGATAGAGTTTTACATGTATTCAGTTTTGGTCTGAAAAGCTTATTGCATCTAAAAGTTTTTGAAGGCAGGTGTGCATGACTTTCTAGATTTCCATCAGCAGTTTCATGTTCCTGATGATAACTTGCAACACACGATGAAACAATTACATGAAACAATCTCTGGCCTGAAATTAGTGTTTTCTGTAATGCCCAAGAGATTTATGGAATCTCTTCCATAAATCTCTCCCTTAGCGTCTGTATATATCTTCCGGAGGAGCAAGGTTGCCATGAGAAAGAGGAGTTTGATAGCATTCTCACAAACGCGTAACAGCAACTTACTAACTTACTTATTTTAGGAACATCTGTGTGAGAAAGTAGTACAAGGAGATGTGCTCCCAGGTCATGTGGCTTCTGCCTGCCTCCTGTCATCCACAATCGCAGAACAGGGAAAGAGTGCTGGAACTCTTACACTTCCTATTATGAGCAGAATTTCAAGGAAGACGATTGGAAAAGTTAGAGGTATAGTTGATGCAGAGACGTGTACACAGCTTTACCTGAAATCATCCATTTTCTATTGACATGTGAAGCACTTGGTGTTTTTCTTGTAGTGGACTACATAATTATTAAGCCAATACAAGGATACACTTGTGATATGAAGGCCTCATATGCAAAGTATTGGAAACCAAGAACAACTCTAGATGTTGGACACAGGGGAGCAGGAAATTCTACAACTACGACTAAGTAAGTAAATTTCTATTTTAATCTGAACATTTTTTATGTTTAGTTTTGCTGACATCAGTTGTAGCCAGTTTCAAGTTAAAAGCGACAACTCGTAATAATTTAAGTCACTTGAATATCAAATTTGGATATTCTGTAAAACAAAGACTTCCAATTTGTACTTTTGTTGTTTTAGTGGACTCTTTTGCTCTCCTGCACCTAAGAAAACCTTTTTTTGTTGCTGTTATTTCAGACTCGCTAAAGTTCAAGAGAACACTATCGCTTCTCTGAGGAATGCTGCTAGTCATGTATGTATGCACATTGGAACACACCCAGTGCTCATGCAGTTAAAACTCGTTGACTTCTATGCTTAGTTTTTGGGATTCAATATGATAAATATTAAAGGTAGTGGTATAAAATTATGTGCAAATAGTGGCGTCAATGTGGCAATTCCCTGGGAGATATGAAGGGAAAGAATAGCTCAGTTTAGATTCTCATTCTTAAGTTCCTCAGAAAAAATTTCCATCTAGCATGTTCTCACGTTGGTTCTAATACAGGGAAAATTTGAATCTCAACTCTGCGCAGCCATAGGGTTGTGAATAATTTTGAACAAGTGAATACAATCTTGGCTTTTCTGAAGTCGGTTAGTGTACTCACGGGTGGCGAAGATCTCACTCAGAGACTGCTGAGTACTTAAAATTGTTGTGCAGAAGTCTCAAAAAATGGGACTTCTGAAGTTAACATGAAAAATACTTAGGACTTGAGTTGGTAGGATAAAATAATACTTCGTTCCAGTGGTTGTTACAACAAGGACTTTGACTCCTCTGATGCGATTTAATTTGGGGGATATTAGCTTCAGATGCTTAAATTCTGTGATTGAAGTGCAGTCAGTTTTATTCCTTCCATAAATCTCAGTCGCTGAAGTGATCTGTGATAAGATTGACCTAAACAAGGAAGGCAGTGAGACATTGCGGAAGCATAGCTGGAGTGTGAAGCACGTTCAGAGATTGCTTGTCCAGCTCCTGTTTTCACAGTGAAGAGCTGTGGTTGCTATTAGAACAACTGCCTCTTAACTTATAAGGTTCCTTTTCAGGTATTTCTCCACTCCTGTGGATTTTTACTGAACATCCTTGAAGTTGTTCAAGGATAGGAGGCGAGCTTTCTGGGCTGTTAAGCTTATTGGCTACTAATTCCTGAATACTATACTATACTCCCCATGAGCTAGAGCTGAGTGCATTCGGTAGAAGTGATTTGAACGCATTGTCTGGAGCATCCACTGAATGCAGCGCGGAAAGTATAATGCTTAACTTCTGAGTGGACACTGCAGGTTTGTGGACTGCTCTTAAAAAATCCACAGGAAGTATGCTTCCAGGCAGAAACTTAGTGAAAACCAGAAAGCAGCCTCACCAGAAAAATGCTTGTAACCGTCTGCAAATTGAAAAGGCTGAAAGCCACTGCTGTAAAATCTTTCTGATGAGAAAGGGACTGAAAACAGACTAGCCTCCTATTTTTCTTCCATACGGATGGAAAGAGAGTATATGAGTCAGGATGGTAATTTGAGGAATGGTATTCTTGGAAGATTTTCAAATGAATGATTTTAGAAACAGTCTAATAAGCCAGAAAAGGTATTTCTGCCTCCCTCTGCTTCCCTCGGCCTTCCTCTCCCCCACCTCTTTCTCTCTGTCTCCCTCTATAAGAATAATACGGAAAGGTCTTTTTTAATCTTTCTTCCTTTTAAGTGTAATAGAAAACAAGAACATAGAGTTGAAAAGGATAGGAGAGTACTGGATCCAACTATTTCTGCTCTTGCACATGTGTATAACATACTACCATTGTGTTATTCACGAGTGACTCCAGAAGCTCCTCAGTATTTGGAATATCTCCCTAAAGCTTTGCAAATCTGTAGCAAAACAAAAAGCTCACGGGCCCTTGTTTACTTACCTCTTGATTGGGGAGGAAGGGGGAAGGGAAGGCATCTAAGTTTAAGACTGTCTTCTTGGCATTCCTCTGAAACAGTAGTTGAATCTACTACTAAACCCTAGTCACAGTACTTGAATCTTACTTGAGGAATTATGGGATGAAGTAAGTAATATGTATCAGAGCTGTATTATGGTAGCTTAAATACTTTTCTATATATATTTTTTTTCGCTTTTGTAATCCGCTGCTGAGCTTGATTTTAACTAGTAATTACCAGTATTGCATTCAGCTTCTGGTTGATGCCAAGGACTTGTGAGTATTTGGCAACTTATGTTTTGAGTTTTCTGTAGTTCTGTAGTCCTTGTGCAAGCAATAGTTAATGGGTTTTGGTTTGGTTTTGTTTTTTTCGATTCTCTGTAGGGAGCAGCATATGTGGAATTTGATGTACATCTTTCTAAAGATCACGTGCCTATTGTATATCACGATCTCACATGTTGCATGGCAATGAAAAAGGTAATTAAAGTGTTGTCTATATTTCATCTTTAAGTGTGGTAATTCCTGAAATGAAAATTCCAAGGTGTCTTAGAAATAATTCTGGGAAAACAAGGAGTGGAATAGAAATAAGTATGCAGCTTAAATGTATGCAAAGGTTTAATTTGCATAAAGTAGAGTGGAAAAGTTGAGTTCCTCCTTTTGATGTTGTAACAGCAGCATTTCAGATGCATGATTTGAGATTCTTTCTTCAGTCATACATTGCAGGTACTCTTAAGGATTTTTATTTAACTTACCATTTACAAGGAAAAAGGAGACAGCTCCCCTGTATTCAGAACCCCTTCTGGTACCCTTTAAATTGTCAGAGTACAACTTTCTACTTGTTTCTTTTCTGAAGGAGAATTAAGTGATTCGAAACACGATTACTCCACATCCTGGTATTTAGATGTCTACCTGCCTTAAGCAGTTACGTACTTACAGATGCTTTCTAGATCAAATCAGTCTACCTGATTCAGTATCCCACGAGTAGCCAGTAGTGGATGGAAAACGGAAGTGTTAGAAATCAGGGTCTTTTTCTTTATTTAAGGACTCCCTGAACCATAAATGACTTGGCTTCCGTTGATTTTTCTAATTTTTTTTTTGACTTCATTTTGACCTTCTGCATTTTGTACTGTCCTTTGACTGTGAGGTAAGGCATGTACTTCGCACCTTGCTGGGACAGAAGATGATGCTGAAGATCTGCTTTGGGATTGCTTAGTAGGACAGAAGGAAAGGACTTAAGACAGAGGTGCTAAAAGCACAAAATGATTCCTGAAAGCAAATATCCTGTTCTTTCCCTCGCCTGCCTCCTGAGTTACTGCATTTTTTTTTAAACCAAAACTCGTTTTTGCTGTTTTCCAAAGCATCAAGATTACCATAATTTAGGTTTCAGTGAACAGTGCTGTTATGACTACATACAGATAAGCCTTCATTGAAAGATGCTTTGAACAGACTTTAGCAATACCTCTTTGATACCCAAGTTTGATGGCCCATAACATTGATACCCAAGTTTGATGGCCCATAACAATTGACTATTTTGCTGGAGTTAAGTGACATTACACTCCTTCATAAAGAGAGAACCCTAGACATAAGCATTAGTGACTAAAAAGCGCTGAAGCGCACTTCCTTCTGGTCCGTTGTGTTAGGGGGAAAATGCTTTTAGTATTCAAGAGTAGTGCAAAGAAGTTGGACTCTTCAAAACTCTTGACGTTTTGAACAGTTGTGGTAATGGAACTTTATCCAAGTGATACGTTATGTACAGCGTATATTGAAGCAGTATTGTCATGTTGGCTAAGAATTTCTTTGCACTGGGGAGGGGAAATGAAAAATGGATTGATTGGAAGAATTTTTTTGACACCAGATCCTTTGAAAAAGGGGATGAGTTGGTTTTACCCGGACACTAGTCGTCTTTTATTAGTTTCTGAGACATTGGGAAGCTTAAACACAGAACTACCTTGGAGCATTTTTATTGTGCATTTCTTAACAGGCAGGCTTTTTCTTTTTTCCTGAATAAGTTAACTGGTTACGTTCTTACAGAATAAGTGCACTAACCTTTACTGAAGGTTAGCATGAAAGAACATTGAAGGCTGTGATGGCTTACCTGAAAGACCAAATCCTGATTTTCAGATTGGCACTTATTTTATGTTTCTGAATGCCTGTGTTCTGTCTCTTGAAAACTGATCATCATCTTATTCATATTGTAATAAAATGTCACTTGTATCCCTATCAATAAAAGAAAGAAAAAAATAGTTGCATTTAATGTTACCATCTTAAAAGATAGAGGTTTTTTTATACTTTTCAGTGATGCTTCATTATGTAATATTTCTCTTCAAAGAAACTGGATACTGAGCCTTTGGAACTGTTTGAGATTGCAGTCAAAGAACTCACGTTTGATCAGCTGCAGCTGTTGAAGGTATCCCTACTTTGGCTAGTATGATATGCTAGGTGTAGGATTTAAAATTGGGCGTGAAGCTTTGATTTCTGGAGTAACTGTAGGTTAGTATGGGAGAGCATAAGCTATAAAAATTGCACAAGTAGAACAGGTAGCTAAATCGAGAATAGTACTTTTGCACCACCTTTAGAGCTCGGGTAAAATTCATTTCTCATAGTTGCCGGAAAGTTGGACCGATGAACTTGCATACATCTAGATGAGTATCTATTAACACTGATCATTTAAAAAATGAGCAGAAAAAGACTGAAAGTAGTGGTAGGAGTCATTTACAGTTGATGTGTTGGAATCTTTGTTGAAGAAAAAAAGATTTCAGTCACAATCTAGTTTTTAATGTTTCCCTGCTAGCAAGAGAGGCCCAGATTATGATGGCTTCCTTCCTGGAGGTGCATATGGAGAGACGGAAGGAGCTGTGATTCAACAATATGGATTGGATGAACTGGCTAGAATTGATTGATTGTTTTTGATTTCACTGGGTATCACTGTAGCCTCCAAAGAGAAATGCTTTATCCTACCAAAAAAGGGAATGAGACTGGGCCACTGGAGAGCCAGCTGAACTATCTGTCCTCGCTCAAGGAAGCATGTGGCTGGATCAAGAATTATCTGTTTCTTTTCACTTGCAACTGCTTGCTTTCCTCCATTTCCCGGAGAGTGAATTTGAATGGAGTGAGAGAGTTGATCCTATCCTGGGCCTGATTCTGTCTCAGTGTGCGGCTACATCAACTGCTGTCAGCACTCTATCTGCAATTGACTGGAAACAGTCTAAAGTCTCACGGAGGAGGGTTTAATGTTCACACTTCTTGACATCTTAATGTTATGTTCTGCCAAGGTGTTTCTATCCTTGAACTTGTTTTCTGAATTTTAAATAAGAATATTTTCAAATAATTTTTCAGCTTTCCTTGAAACCTCTGAATTGTCAAGTTTGAAAGAAAATTGTCACATGTATTGGGATTTCTTTAGTCTTTTGCAGTTTACCAGAACTCTGTCTATAATGAAGCTGTAAACTTAAGACAATTCATAAGGAAGATTAGTTGTATTTTATATGTAAGAAGAGTTCTACAGATGAAGCACTTGTTAATTTTGTTCTTTTTATGCTCTTTAGCTGGCTCATGTGAACGCCCTGAAAGTGAAAGATCACAATGGTATGTACTACTTGGCAAAAGTCTTGAGATTTATTTATTACCGTGTAATAATATATAGTCTCTGATTGCAGTGATTTGTTCTAATCACGTGTGCCTGCCTTCTGAACACTGAGAGTTCATTTTTAAACAGTTACGGTCGTTACTTCAGTTGTGTGTATGCTGCAGAGTTTTTTGTTGGGAAGTAGATGCCTGAAGAGACGTTACTCCCTCGGAAGAGGGGGCAGGAGGGTTAGCAGATGCGTGTATATCTAAAAATATATTTATGAATATTTGTAATAAAATTGCTCCTGGTGTTTTCATCTCATGCTTCTCTTAACTGTAGCTTCTTGGCAGCTCTTTAGCATAGGTATAACAAGAACTTGGGTAACTGCTCTAGGGTGTCTTCTTTGGTGCCCTAAATCTCAGGCTGTAATTCATCTCCTTTACGGGGACAGCAAAATTGCGCAAAGTACCTCACGCATCCTCCCTGTCTAGGAAAAGATAAAATAACTAGTAAGTTCTGACAGGCAAGGCTGCTTCTACTGCAGGTGGTTCAGCGACTGAAATGGTGGGAGCTGGGAGAGGCTGCTTCTGATAAACACTCTGGCAAGACTTGTAACAGGGGTCAAAAAATGTTCCCACTGGTGAAAAAGTAATTGGCAACACCACTGTTGCATGAGTTTGTTAATGTACACTGAGTATGTTGGTGTCATAGGAAAGAATTAAATAATCAGAAGATAGACCTGATTCCCATTTTTTTGTTCTTAAAAGACATGATTGTTGAACCAGCCTTTTCATATTGGAATCAGCAATGCTATTTTTTGGTTTTGATCCAGTCTTTAATATTTCATTTCAGCATCTTTTAAAGAAGAAGACAACTTCGCTTTTGAGACCCAGCCATTTCCTTCTCTGCAAACAGTAAGCAGTGAATATAGAGCAGTAGAGATGATGACTATGTAACATGAAAACAGGTGTTTTTCTTTCAGCTTTGTACACCTAGCAAGGGATATTCATTTCTGCTTTTAGACATCTGATTCCAGTGCCCAAAATGGGAACCTAAGCTTTATTGCTGGCCACTGGAGCCTTTGCAGCGCTTAAGCTCTGTCGTTTGTATACCTTTCAGGCGTCTTAATTTGGGAACCCTGGTTGTATGGCTTAGGATGCACTCAGTTTTACAGCTGGTTAATGCTTGGGCACTGCATTTTAAGGCATCCACAGCTGTTTGCTTATTTTGAGGGGGGAAAAAAATGGCCTTTAGCAGTCTCCTGTATAGTACACAAATCGCATTAATTCATCACATATTCTCAACTATTTAGCATGCTCTCAGCTTTTAATGACTATTTACCATCTCTGGGCTTTGTGTTGGCTTATTTTTCTCAGAAACAACTGACCAAATACAGTTTGGTCATATTTGGAATGTTTTTTCTTCAACTGCTGGGGATTTTTTCCCTTGCTGTTTTTCCTAATGTCTGAACTGTTCATTGGCATGCCTTTTAGGGAATTGTATTATGTAACAGCACTTTTTATTTGGACCGTAGAGGTGATTAATATCCATGGTTAGTTACGGACTCATGTCAGAATAGGTATGAAATACTCATCAGTTACAGTTCATATGCCCAGCTGTATTTTTACTGTCTAATCAGATGACTGAGTAGCTACAGGAAATAAAGAGCTTTGTTTGAACTGCTGAGGTTCAATGCATGCACCTGTTTTGATTCCCAAAATTTAATTTTCTTTTTCTAAGAAAGAATACATTACCTTTTTCTGTATATGTCCTCTTCATAGGATTAGAGAATCACCTATTGACATTTTCTTATTTTCATTAGCTGTTTGTTTCACCTTTTGATTTGAATTCACCTTACAGTTACTACTTCCCTTACAAGTATTTCACATATTTTTATTTTTCCTGTAAAACCATTATATTCATGGATTTCATATATGACTGTTTGTAACTTAAGGTACTTCCTGCATTCAAAAAAACTTCACAGAGAAGTACAAAACATTTCCTTTTGAGGAGAACAAATAGGGCATTTCTCCAACAAATTACTCTAGTAAAAGATACTCCTCTGCTCCATCAGACAAGTTTTGTGTTTATACACGTGTTGGGGTGAATAAACTTGCATGTGTACTGTGTCAAAATTTTGTCCTCAAGTTTTTATCCATTTTTCTGTAGCCTGTCTTTGAACTGGAAGTAGAAAAAAGATAAATGTATCTGGTGTTACGTGTTAAAAATTTAATTTTTTATTCTACTGTTAGTCCTTCTGGGCTTAAATTCTAGTGTATTTCCCCAGTATTTACGCTTACTAAGAGTGCTTAATTGCCCTCCTTTGCTGTGGGGTCTCTTCATAATAATATATTTTCAGGTCCTGGAGTCTGTTTCTGAAGATGTTGGGTTCAACATAGAAATAAAATGGATCTGCCAACAAAGAGTAAGTAAATGTACAGGTGCTTTACTTTGACACTTTGTTGTTTTCATGGCTAAAGCTTGTAATTTGACATGGTAATTTGTATGAGCTACAAACGAGAAGAAGCATTATTTGGGGGGAGGGGGAGTTGATTTTTTCATGACCTTATTTCATTATAACCCCTTGTTTTTAAAACTGAGAGTATAATGGCACCAACCCTGCAAATGAAAACTTACGCCTAAAGTAATAGGAAGTATTTATAGGATTGAGCTTATAATGCAGGTCTAACAGTTTTTAGTGGAAGATCCTTTTTTAAGTTAGTGGACATACTATGCATGTGAGGAGTGACATGAAGCTCTCTCAGCCCTGAGCAGGGGCAGCGGCCTGTGTTTCTACATCACGTGGCAGTCATAGGAGTACTGTGGCCCCAGCTGGGCTGTTTATTTGTTCTGCCTAGGACGCAGTTGTCAAGACTGGGGCTAAAGCTGGCAGTAGGAGAAAGAAACTAAGTACAGGGGTAGGTGGAAGTCTGTCAGCTTGGATCCATGCTGACCCTCTCAGGGAAGGGTCAACTACAGAAAGACTAGTAACTGCTGTTCTCAAAGACAAAAGATCTCTCATTTATTTCTATAAATATTATTGTTGCATTTTGTGTTTAAAAATAACAAGTTTTAATGATCTTTTATAGATTTCCTTTGTGTTTTCAAAATTAGAAAAGGCTTCATACAAACTTTCCCTGTGAGTGGGAAGACAGTGAACTTTCTCAGTGAACCTTATTGCTGTCAGAATTCAGCGGCACCTCTCAGACTGCGCTACGTAGGGCTGCAAGTAGCATTCCGTTGACTAAAGCAGTGACTTTTATATTCAGACTTACAAGCTGAATTCTCATTTCACTCAGACTCAGTGAGAGACCCTTGCTTGTTAAAATAATTTTCGTAAGCCTTAATTTAAATGGCTGAAACTTATCCTTCCTTTCCATAGGATGGACAGTGGGATGGCAACTTGTCAACTTATTTTGATATGAACCTCTTTCTAGATATTATTCTAAAAACTATTCTGCTGAATGCTGGAAGAAGGAGAATTATATTTTCTTCATTTGATGCAGATATTTGTACCATGTAAGTTAAGAAGAGATAAATCATATTTTTTCTTCTTTTTTTATTAGGTAAGATTCACTTTAGACATAAGACTACCGTAGGAAATTAATCACACATTTCAGTTTTCGGTTACATCTAAACTTGGAGTGCCAAAACAGTTGAGAATTGAAGCAAGAAATTAGATTCCTTTGCGATGCCAAAAATAAAATAGGAGAAGAAAGTTGATAATTTTGGCAAGTGCCTTCCTGGTTGTTTTGGACTTTCTTAACATAACAAAAAGGACATTCTGGTGTCATAATGTCCATTTCTGTCATACTGAAGCAGGTGCAAGCCTAATTTACAAACTAAATAATCATTTTGTTACAATTTTTCACTATATCTGCCTTTTAAAAAGGAAAGAAAATGAAATAGCTTTGAATTAGCTGTGCTTTGTTTTTTTGGTTGAACAGTTTCCTTTTCTTTAATGGAATGTCATACTGAACGTATTGGAGCACAGAAAAAGCACAGGAGTTGAACTGGGGAAAAGGCAGTTAGGATATATATGAGTTAACAATCTGCTGCAGTATTTCATAACAAGAAGTGATTTAGCACTATTATTGAATGGCTTCATGGAAAAGATACTACAAACAGGAATTTGAGTGGACAGTCATTTGATGAGCGAGTGCCCTCATGAGACACCATGGAAGGGTACATGGGCCTGACAAGACCACATGAAGATAGCAGAAAAGGATGAAGAGAAGCAAGTGTGAAAGAGTGCCTAACAGGCTAATCCCCCAAATTTGCTTTCATCTGTTGTATATGCATACGATTGTGCTGGGATCCTACTTGGAATATACGCAAGAAAGGTTGTGTATTGTAAATTGAATATATATTAGACACTCTTACTGTGAATGTTCATTTTACTCCAACGTGCGTTTAAGAAGAAAATGGTAGAACCGGGTAGTCTGCAGAGGTTTATATGAACACTTTGAGGATGTAGATTTGAGTGCAGCTTGAACTCTAGCTTCCTTTAAATGGGGTATGTCAATCTCTAATAATAGTGTTGAAAGGAACAGTACGTCGAGTGGTTTGATACTATGCTGCAGTACTGTCTTGTTGCATTAACTAGGAAGCAAATGAACACACGTTAAAGGCAACAACCTCCCTCAAACAGTAAGACTGAATTTTCCTGCTTTTTAACACACTTGCTACTTCCAAGCCTCACCCTTTTTTTTTTTTTTTTTTAAACAGGGTTCGGCATAAGCAAAACAAGTATCCTGTGTTATTTCTCACTCAAGGAGAATCTGACTTCTATCCAGAACTTATGGATCTTAGATCTCGTACAACTCCAATTGCCATTAGTTTTGCCCAGTTTGAAAACTTACTGGTAAGCTGCCAAGTTCTGGTATTACTCTGCAGTAAAATGAGACTAAATGATAAATGGTAAATGCATAATTTTTGACGCTGATGCTTAAAATTACAAACAAATTCATAAAAGAAATATCTCAGCATTTAGTAACTGCCAAAACAATGTCCGTTTGTTTCAAACGTGTATTTAAGACATTGATTAAAAGAGATAGTGCTGTCAGTTTACAGTTCTTTAATTATATTAAATTGTAAGGAACTGTAAGTCTCAAGCATTGTAAGAGATTTTCAGAAACATAGATTTTAATTGACGTCTTTTATATTGCAGGGGATTAACGTGCACTCTGAAGACCTGCTGAGGAATCCAGTGTTTATTGAACAAGCCAAATCTAAAGACTTAGTTATTTTCTCGTGGGGTGATGATGCAAATGACCCAGATAACAGGAAGAAGTTGAGAGAATATGGTGTTCATGGGCTAATATATGACAGGTACATCGCTTGGTGTTTAAAAAAAAAACCAGATTATTTAAGATAAAATGTTATTGTATCCCGATTCTTGTAAAATTTCACATTACTCTTTAACTGACTAGATGTAGAATATCCTCCTTTCATGCTATAAACCCAATAATTCCATAAACTAATTTGGAAAGTCTTTAGAAAGACTAAAACTAATAAATGTACTCTTTTCCTACTCTTTCAGCTGTATGTATGAAGCAAAACAACTTTTGCTTCTCCTGAGGTTAATGCAAATATATGACATACCTGTTCAAATAGGACTGAATTTGATTTTCTAAAGAACTAATACATGGCATACTCATTTAACATACTATTAACATTCCTGATGGTAATTTTTAGACTCTGTACATGATATGATGAGAATAAGTTTGTTTAACTATTTGCCTGAAATCTTCAGCTTTCTGCACTTACGGAAGGGGGGAATAGTTAATACAACTTGAATGAATGAATTTAACTTACTTCAAATTTTTCCCGCCATTCTGTTTAGCTGTATTTCAAAGCTGTGAGTTCTTGTATACTCATACTATTTTTCCTATTAAAATTAGTTTGAAGTGACTCCCAGGACAGACTCCCTAAATTAGTCACCTCAGAAAGTAGTTGCTCTGTCTGCACAATTCAGGATGACATCAGAAGACTGTGATAAAACGTTAAACAAAAGTATTACTTCAGTTCCTTAAACCAATCAAAAATTTCAGTTCTTTTATCAAAAAAGATGTGAAATTAATAGCCGTGGTTAGCACATTTTTTTGGACCTTAATTCACTGTCGCAAGAAGAATGTTGAAATTGGGAAGCTTGTCGAAGAGAATTAGGAAAAAGCAGACTTTCTGATAGATTACAAAGATTACGTAATTGGGAAAGAATTACAAAGTGTAATCAAAATGTTGAATAATAGAAGACATTTTCAAACCCTTAGCATCAGGTACTTGTCAAGGGCTTTGCTTATCTTCTGCTTTATAAAATGAAGAGTCAAGTCAACGTGTTTAGAGGCAACAAATCAAATAATGCTTGCTCTTATAGGTGTAGGCTACTGATGTAAAACTAGTTAACTCCTTTTGATCCGTTCTTGACTTCTGAGAGTCCTTCCAGAATGAGGGGCCCAGTGCTTCGGGTTTACTGAAGGCCTTCCTGCTAGTACTGTAGCATGTCTGCCTCTTGTATGAATGGTAGAAAGGAATAAAAAGGTTATTGCATTGGGACCAGCTTCAGACTGAAGTCATTGAACCATCAGTCCTCTTTCCTGCTACACCAGTGCTACATGTTACGTTTCTCCTACAAGTCAAGACTTAGGCTTCCTTAATGGGTGGAAAAATATCCTTGGACTGATGGTGCAAAAGAAATGCTACTCTCACTCTTCAGTATACTGTCACTGAGTTGATTATGAAACTTGGTCCTACCATACGCGTGGCTTGAAAGAATAAGTCTTTAGTCTGTAGGTAAGTGGGGGGTTTTAATCTAATACTTATTACTGCATAAAGTGTTCTCGTGAAATGCCTATTCATCTGATGTCTACTAATCCAGTCTTTCAGAGTTTTGTTACTGATGTAGTAGATAGGCCCTTCTGTGGTAAAATAGTAAAATACGGGTGAAAGCCCTATTCCTGACTTCTTGTTGCTTTTGCTAGTTAACTGCTCAGCACTATGTAAATAATGTTGCATGTATGATAGGCCTACAAGTCGGCTAGGTTTCATCTTATTCGCCCTTTTGTACTGTTTAGTGTGTTAAAATTACCGTATGATAGCGGAACACCTTTTACCTTACCTTTGTTCAAAGTGCTCGTATCCTTCTAGGCCCTATGGATTCACATGATTTTGATCATCCCACACTATTTAGAATGTCTGGATTCCCAACAATACTCATCTCTCTCCTCACCCCCTGCTCCCCGCATTTCTTCTACCTTGTTGACATTTACATTTTCTTGAGAGAAGCCCAAAAACTAACATAAATACCAATGCTATTTAAAAAAAATTGTAGTACAGTGGTGTGTTTTTCTTTCTCTGTCAAGATGCAAACTGTAATTGAGGAGCAAACTATTGTTTTAGCTCAGTATAATTGTTGCAGGCTCTTTAACTCTAAACATTATTGCCCTTTACTTCCATAGAAGGCCAAAATGAGCATCAGAATGTTCCTTTACAATTGTTAGTTCTTTTTTCAGAGTTTGCTAGATGTCTACATCGATTTATATTGAATCTTAATATGGAACCCTTAGTAGAGGCACGCCACTTTCAGAAAATTGCCTCAGATATCTCAAACTGGCCATTTTGAAATGCTGGTGATACCTGCAAGTCCTGGATGGTTCGTCCAAGTATAAAATCCAGCAGCAAGTGCTTCAGTTTTCAGCTGGAGCTGTTGTAAGAGGCAGTCCTTCAAATCACTTGAGAGTGTGAAGTTAATGTCAAGAGTTTAGACTGTCAAAAGTTTGAATGGGTGTGGTGAAAGTCTTCTTCTGTTAGGAGGTATGCATCCATATTTTGTGGTATTTGAAGTTTAGAGAGAGATAAATTCCGAGCTACTTTTGAAGCAGAACTCAACTGGAGACTGATGTGAAAGACGTAAGTGCCTGTTGCTAGATCTAGAAATAAGCAGGTACTGCAGTCACCTGTCCTGTTAATGTATAGCCAGTATATGCAGAACTTGTTTGTTCTCTGGACTGAAAATTTAAGGCTAAGTTCAGATATTTATCAAAAATTGCGGTGCCTGGTGTTTACTAGAGCTTTAAGTAAGCCATCTTCAGAAGTGTTGTTTGTCAGAATATATTAGGAACTGAACACAGAGATTTTGGTGAATTTTAGGCTGCTTGGATATAGCCTTGATTATTACTGTTGCCAGCATGTAGTAATTCTGTCAAAGACTGTAAGCAATTTTTCTGAACTTTAATCATCCATGTAGAGCTGTGCAAAATCATTCTAGCCACTTGAGAAGATGGCAGAAAAACTCTGTGTCCTGAATACCAAAAAGTTGATACCAAGTGTCGGGCAAAAAAAAGAGCAGGTAGGGGGTCTGACTTTGTTTTGCATGAGAAAAACTGCAAGACTGCATCTGGGAAGCTTGCAAGTTATCAAAGCTATTAAAGGAACCATCTCACTGGGGAAGAGGGAGGACTTTTTTTTTTTTTTTCCATCCAGTCCTTTCTCCACTTGGGCTGTAGATTATCAGGCATACTATAAATCACTAAGGCACTGGGGTGGACTAGTGCAGCTTCCAGGACAATGTTCTGCTTTTTTTCTGCGTTGAACCAGCATTAATTTCAGCATCCAAAATACCTGAACTACTCATGTTAAAAGTGCGACCTATAGGAAAGGTGCGCTCTCTGCTTCAGTATCCAGGCTTCTATTTAAACCGTAATCCGGAAAAGTACTTCAAATGCATATCTGTGAATCTTTTGTTCAGGCTGAAAGTGAATCTCATGCTTAAGACATTTTATTAGTGTGATGTTTAGATTTATTTGGAGAGGAGATCTTAACCTATTGTAGACAAATTCTCTGGATGGGCAGCATAATTTTAAAACAGGAACTGGTGGGGAATCAGCTAATATTTTGCTCCTAGATAAGTTTAATAAACAATCTAGGAAGTATTTCTGCGTTTGAATTTCCTTATCCAATAAGAGCAACAGAGTCCTATGTTTTCACACCCACTGGGTGGGTATATGTTAAATACCAACGTGGAGAGGGGGCGGATGCCAGCTTACATTTGAATTATCATCTTTTTTTTTTTGTTCACTTAGCATGAGCTGAGTTCTGTTTGCCAAGGAATATACACAGCTGCATGACGATGATTAAGCCAGTAATCCTCAAGCATTTACGCTGAAAGCCTTTCCTTGAGAATCTTCAATGTTTCTGTCTCTTCTCTGAACACTGCAGTTCCTTGTGGCTTCGTGTGGCATTTGCAGATTCCCACCAAAATCTCTATGCTCTAGTATAGTTTCACCAGTTTTCCAAAACTAACACAAATGTAGTTGGCAGTAAAAGCAAAAGCATTCTGCAAACCTCACAAAGCTTAAAAAAAGCCTGCTTAAAAAAAGGGTGATTACTGAATTAACAACAGCATGGATATATGTAGAAAGTTAACTAGTATTAGTTGATTCATAATTTAATCTACTCTTCAGTGTTATGCAAGGGTAATCCAAGCCTTTGCTATCTTGTGAACTGCACAGTAAATTCCAAGTTTACCTTGAGATGGAAAGAAAAATGGAAAGTTATAATCAAAAGCATTAGAAAATCTCCTTGGCCTGAAATCAGTACTACTGACCCTGCATTTTTCGGCCTAGCAGTAGCAAGGAAAAAGAGCTGGGGCTGAGATTTGCTGGGCAGATGTGTTTTCAGAGGCTGCAAAAATACATGGTAGGAGTGAAAAACATCAGCTCTGTTCTCACCTCATAACCCTGTGAAGTCCTGCAAAGCTTTTTACAAAAAGTATTAGCTTAAAAATATTATACTGGAAACACTTCCCAGTCTCCTGCAGGGCTTGCTTATTAGTAGGAAATTAAATGTAGGAACTTTGGTGCATAATTACCTATAAATAATTCCCCTGTAGAAGAATGAAGGATAGGAAGATGTACAGTCTATTCGTTATTTTGATTGTGATGCTGGAAATAATTGATAAGAGGAGAAGTCTCTTCCTGCCAACGGCTGGTATGATTTAGTGGACCCCCCAAAAAATTGCAAACAAGCAATTCTGAGGCCTAAGTGTAGCTGTGCTTCAGATTGGCTCCTCTGCTTCCAGTTCAGACGTACTATATACATTTGAGCAGACTGGTTGCAGTGGAGCTTGGAAGGTTGGATTTTTCCAAAATCTCAATAGAATAGAATTGAATATCAAGCAAGAATTACAGACTTTAGGCTTACTCTAGCAAAGATCCAATAAAATACCCACTGGAAGCTGCTTAGCAACGTGCTTGGCCACTTTCCAGGGAAAGGGGCTTAGAACGTGCTTTTGCTGTTGAGTGTCTAATGGATGGAAAGGATTTAAAAGCAGCAGTTCCTAAAGTGCATTGCTGTGTGCGACTATCACCTAACTCGAGCGCTTTGTCTTGAATGCATAAAGACACCTGTAACGTGTGAGCTAACTTAACTGCAGAAAACAAAGGGTCATATCTTCCTCCTGGGAGGAAGAAAGGTTAAGCTTTTATTTTGTGGGCAGCTTGTATCAGGCAATTTGGACTCTTGTCTTAGTCGGTACTGGATCATAGGCGCCGTGCAAGTAATTTAACCTCTGTGCCTTTTGTTGGCACTCTAAACTGGACAGCATTTGTCCTGCCTTCTGTCTTTGATCTTGCTGTAGGGGATGAGAGCAGTATCTGTATTTCCTGCAGAAGCATTTCTTCACTCTTACGCTCGTTTAACTCCTCACACTCTTGTTTGAAGAAATATTTTAATCGCACTTCAACCGCATTGAATTATTTTTGATGTCGTGGGCTTCCCAACAGTCCATGACTTGTCTCCCTGGGGTGAAAAGGGCACCTGGCACTGTATCACGCCGCACTCTGTTGTTCTGTTCCTTTTGGAGATACCATGAAACGATGGTATGAAAGGGAAAGGAGGGTGCAGTAACAGCAAACCACTTTCTTGAGGGAATCGTAAATGAGAGACGGCCTGAATCTACAGAAAACACTGAGGCAGAAGCTACAATAATTTCTTCCAAAAGTTTTCTGATCTCTGGTGACTTTGGAAGGAGATAAACCAGAAGCCTTACAATACCTGAAACTGTATATGCGCCATAGCTACAAGTGAAGGGAACTGGGTTGAAGAATGGCACCGGCATTTACGTTTTGGAGATAAATAACATCCTGATGTTAGAAATTAATTCTGGAGACCAGAGGGTATCCTTCTTGATCACAGTAAGTGTCGTTGTACCTACGAGTTGAATTATCCTAGACGAATGGGGGTTTTTTTAAACCCATGAAGTGCTTTACATTCCAAGTATAAGTATAGCCAGTTCCTTAGCATAAACCCACTCTTACTTTGTTAATGTTTTCCTAATTCTGCGCAGAATAAATCTAAGCAACATGGTTAACACAGTTGCTTCCAGTCCAACATATATAATGGATATGTATGTGTGTGTATGTATATATATTTTTTAGATGAAAATATTTTAAAATATTTTTAAATATAAATCTGAAACACACAACCCAATTACTTGATTAATTTGATGGTGTTTAATTAAGGTGATGTCTTGTGAAAGTCAGAGCATAAATGTGAATATTTTTTGATAAGATGCTCAAATATCGGCATGAAAAAAGATCCTAAAAAAGATTCATACTGATGGTACGCTGGCATATAGTACTTCTGCTGATAAGATGTTCCAAATGTATTTATTATGTAGGCATCTGACTAGCGCAGAAACGAGAATATTATGTACACATTTCCTGCCCCTAGGTAGTCTTCTACACTGTATTTACCTTCTTTGCTTGTAAGCTACTTGATAATACTTGGTGCACTAAATTTCATTACTTGGTATTTTTCATCCTGTGTTGTGTGTTACCTAGTATATACATAGGAATAGAAGGATTTGGGGACGTTGCCAGCTGGGTGGGATGTCATAGCAGAATCTACTGCTGAAGTAAGAGTTTTAATGCATCCGCCTGTGCTGGCCTTTGAGGCTTACAACAGTTTGTTTTCATAAGCTGCTTTAGTTGTAGGTTTGCCTCTTTTTTTCCCCCCAAGGAAAGGAGGCCTTCATGACATTCTGCATGAGAGCCCCCCTCTTCCCTTCTTCACTCCCTTTCAAATTGAGCTCCAGCCAAATTTGACAAGAGTTAGAGATCTTAAAGCTGCAGAGTACTTGCAAGTTATGTGGAGAAACATGGAGACTGAATATATAGGAAGGAGACCCACACTAGTGTTCCTGCAGCTGTTTCTAAGGCTTATTTACAGAAGCATTAACGCTTTTGCTAAAAGTCTTTGTAATGAACTACACCAAAATACTATTTGAGCTATGCTCAGTGCCTTCGTTGTCAACATTAAAATGGGATTTGGATTTGGACAATGCAGTACAATGTTAACAATACAAATCCTTCAGCTTTGTTTACATGCGTGAAAACAAGAAAGTGAGAATATACTATTTTAAATAAGGTGGATAGTTAAATCAGCATTAAGTGTGAATAGAGATTCAGTGTTTTTCACTCCTTACCTAATACTGTGGTGGTAGTTTTGAAAAATGGTTCTGATTTTTAGCGGGGGGAGTGCTTCTTGAAAAGGTAAGCATGATCTCCATTCACTATTATGTGGAAGAAGTGTACAGTGGTCTGTTCCAATAATCTTCCTGGCGCGCTGAAATTTCTTGGCATTTTAGTTTGAAGCCTGGAACTCTGTCCTGCCTCACTGCTTTGTGCCTCAGCAAAAAAGTGATCTCTTATAAAATCACATTTTCGGAAGAGTACACGAGGCAATGCCAGTGGCTAGCTTTTTGGCATATCCAGTGAAATGTTAACTGTTGTGAAAAAGGAATACTATTTTATATTGCAAGATTAGAGACGAAACTTTCAAGTACTGTCCTCAGACATAGTTGTTTTTTTTTTTTTCCCTAATAGACTTGCTGGTACCTAATATTACTCCGGCAGGGAGAAAAAAAAGAAATTAACCAGTAGCTTCATGTAGTCTGCATTTCTGTGAACCGTCAGGCTATACTGATAAGTGTGTTTCTTTTCTTTTCTTGATTATTCAGGATATATGACTGGAACCCTGAACAACCAAATATATTCCAGGTAGAGCAGCTGGAACGTCTAAAGAAGGAATTACCAGAGTTGAAAAGCTGTGTGTGTCCCTCAGTTAGCCACTTTAAATCCATAGCTCTGTGTAAATGTCGTCATAGTCGCCGGGAAGCGAAAGGCGTAGATAACTTGAACAGCATTCACGTGCACAAAGACTGATGCGAGGCAGAAAGCTGTTTAGTATCTATTTAATGTTCGCCGTTGGAGCAGTGCTGTCTATGCCTTCGGGATGGTTTGTTTGTTTTTTAGTCCCCAACTAGCAATAACCACGTTCCTCCTTCCTGGCAGTGCTTGCTGAAAATTCAAATCCTGCTAAAATGTTCAGCCAGTTATAGTTATTGTTCCAGTTGACAGATACAGTTTTAACTTTTCCATAATCAAGTCTCAAATTTTAAAACAGTATTGGCACCAAGTGCTTTAAAAAAAATGTTATAAAGTAAGCAATCTGAGGCGCAAAGCCTCAAAAACTAAACTGTAAATACGAAATTGTAGAGAAGTTACAATGATCTAATATTGAAACTGCTGAAAAATTGTTATGGCTTTGATTTGCCTTCAATACTAACCTGACAACAGCAGATTAAGAGCGTGATTGTAATATACATGTAATTAGATCTGGCCTGGATAAACTGGTACCTCGTATGCATGCATTTGCACTGATGGATCCAACTGTACAAAGCTTTGTGCCATTTTATAAATATTTATATATATTTTTAAGTAAACTGCAATGCACATTAGTTCTTTTTTCCCCCCTGTGTTGGACATTTAGGCTGCTGCCCTTGTTTTCCGATTTGCCAATTGATTGAGTGGTACAGTGTCTGTTCATAGCGATGAAGAGTGAACCACAAGTACAGTTTTTTCACTAATCTCACACAGGCCGGCTAAACTTCAGAAACGTTGCTAATAACTTTTGACGCTAACAAAATTACAAAAACATCTTTGGTGGTTAAGAAGCTCTTTTGCACAGTAACCGTAACGGACAAAAGAGCTACCATGCACAAACTCTACAAAATGCATGCTTTAATTATTAAGCACGAAGTTGAGGTGTTTGCTGAGGTCCTTGCATCTCTACGGTGCTAGTTAAGTGTGAGGGTGCAGGGACTGACTAAACTACTGCATCTTCTCTGCCTAAAACCACAAGCCTGTTATTCACAAACATTCAGAAAAAGGTAATGCTACCTATGGTTGGACTTACTTAAATAATATGAGCCACTAGCTTTTGTATTTTGTAAAAGCTGATTTTCAGAGCGAGAATCACAAATGTACTGAGTTCAGATAACCGGTGTTTTGTTGGCTGATATCTATCCTCTGTAATTTATTACAAAGTCATAGTTTAGAGCTCTTAGTAGATACATACGCATGTCCTTTCTCCTCCTGAAGTTGCAGGTCACGCCAACACAACAGCTGTAACTTTCTACTGAAGTGTTAATGTATAATAAGAATGGAAAATATTTATTTTTTTCTCTTGTTGTAAATGGACAATGAAGACTATAGCGTATATTATATTCTTGATAGACAGTCATTGCTACGTAGAACTGATTGTGTAAAGACCATTGCAAAGACTTGCCCGGGCCCGCACCGCTGAGCAGTTGGAAACAAACAGCTTGTTTCAACTTGCCTTGCGCATTTTAGTATTTCAACTTGGTTTGTCCTGCACAAACAGCAGAGGAGTCGTTAGGTATCTGGAAGCTGTCTTTTATTTAAAAAAAAAAAAACAAACCATAAACATAAAATGAATTTAAAAACTAAGTTTGGAAGTACGTGAGTTGTGTTTCGGGGGTCTGGGCAGGGAGGGGGCACCGAACCCGATTCAAGAATGATCGATCGATCGCCTGTGGTCGTCGCCTGATCGGCAAGTCCGGGTTCCTCGCTTGTTGGATGTGAGTGATGGATATCGTTACTTTTTCCTCGTCGGTATGGCCCTGCGGGGCTGCCTTGAAGGGCCTTGGAGGGCTTTGCCAACTGATGTACAAACTCTGCCAGAGCTGTACGTGCCGGTGCGCGTTCCCAGAGGCGTTGGACGTGACATGGCTGTTGCGCGGAGGTGTTTTGAAAGCGGTGCTGTGTCTGACGCACCCTCTCAGACTAACCCCTTGTGATGCTCGAGGAAGGCTGAAGCCCCCTCAAAATTTTTTCTAACGGTGTGCTAGCTCTGAACGCAGCTGGGCTTTAAAACGCTCTTCCAAACTGCCGCGTCGCTGCTCGCAGCTGCCTTCCCACCGTGGCCACAGGCCGCGGTAGGTGCGCCACAGCTGGCGGGCAACGCCGCCGGCTCGGAGGGACGCACGGCAGGGTCGCGGCAGCACGACGTTACCTTCAGCTCGTGTTCTGCTGAAAACGGCCTTCTGGGACAGTCTTGTGAGAAACGCTAGAGCGAGGAGCAAGGCCAAGGCTATCCAGGTATTTAATCCGCTTAAAGGAAAGTCCTTTCCGTAGTTCAAAGTAGTTGCTGGAACGCAGCAGAAGGGCGAGGGCGTTATGCCGCTGGTCCCTTCATCCGATTTGAATGAGCAGTTTCCTCCAGGATTTTTTGACCGTGTCCCCCCCCCCCGTCCGAGGTAACCGTGGCTTGGGGTGTGGGAAGAGATTGTCCGTCAGGTAGCAGTAACTGACACTCAAAACGCACGTGAGCCTCCCGGCGGTCCTGGAAGCCGCAACAGCAACGGTAACCGTCTGCCTTTGCTCCCTTTCTCAAGGTCTGTCCTGGAGGGTCTAGGTGAGGAGAAGCGGCAAGCCGTAGCAGCGCATAGCTGTGTCTCTTGTGGCGGCCGCGCGGACAGCTCGCGGAAGCTCTGCCGGGCAAATAGCTGCTGCTTTCTGCTACCGGACCGGTAAGTGCTGCCACCCGGGGAGAGCAGAGAGCTGCAAGCCAGAGGAGGCTGGAGCAGCCGGGCGGCAGAGCGCGGGCGCGCGGGAGGCTCGCGCCGCTTCAGCCCGACTGTAGGTTGTGGCTGTAAGCCCCGTGCAAACACCTCAGCCCCTGCGATGTGCAAAAACGGCACCTGTGTTCAGGCACCCGAACGGCCGGGTGGGTGTCCGTCAGCAGCTAACAAGCTCCCTGCGGTGGTTCCTCGTCGTGCAGGGACAGCTGAGGCCTTTGCAGGAAACGCTGCAGCATCGGGGAGGTTTTTCCAGCGCTGCTGTGAAGCTGGCTGTGGGGCTGTGCTCTCACAGGGGCACACAGCTGCTCTGCGTTGGTAGCCGATTTGGGTGAAGGCTCCTCGGCAAAGCAGGTTTTGTGCTGGGATCTGTGCGTGGGCTGGCTGCCCCGGCTGCTGCTCCCTCCTGCACCGCAGCAAGTCACCGCGGTAAGAGCGCGCTGCCCCGCGAAAGGCAGCGGGCAGCTTTCTGCTTGGCTCGGGAAGGGAGTGCTTGGCGCCCCCGGAGACGTATGTTGCCTTTGAGCTTGTGACAGGCGCGAGCTGAAACCTTGGCCCTGAGCTTAATGCTCTGGCTCTGCTCCCCCGACCCTGGAAATAAGCGGAGGGGATCATAACTTGCCCAATGCAGCAGCGCAGTTGGGAGAACCAAGTTCCTGCGTGCGAGTGCTCGGGCAACGGGGTGCTTAAACCCCAGGTAACGTTCAGCCAGAGGCAGGCATGGGGGCGGGAGGGCGGCTGGCGTATTAAATACACAGCAGGCACAGCGAAGCAGCGCGGCCTCGGCCGAGAGGCCTGAACCCGTGCCCTCGCCGGGCGCTGCGGCAGCCGCAGGGCGGGTTTAGCCCCGGGAACGGCGTTTATACCTGCATCGCCGTGCGGGCAGCTAGCATCGACGCGGCTCTCGCGCTTCGTCTGTTGCTGCCGTGGGCTGGTGCTCGCCCAGCGCGTAGATCTCCTGCGCGGGCGCTTCCCTTGGCTGATTTTTTTTTGTGTTTTAAAATCACTGATTATCTCCCGACTGCCGCGGCTGTATCCCCGGGGCTGGCCGCGGGCACAGCCGCGGGTCCGCTTCGTGGTGCGTGCTCAGGCTCGAACAAACCGGCGAGGTCTCGTGCGGCCCCCGACTCGTTTTGCCCGGGGGTGAACGGGTGACGCGGGGTGCTTATTTTGGCCTAGGCGCAGTCGCTTCGCCCGACAGAAGCGAACTTCTCTGCTTGCTTGTCCGGCGTGCACCCGCTTGGCACCCGTGCGAGTCTGGGGCTTGGTTGGTGGTAGGTGACTCAACCTGGGAATAAACCTGTTCTCTGATGAAATATGAAGAAAATAACCTAAGACCAAAAAAATAGGGAGAAGTCACCTAGTCCAGCTCCCTGTGTTACATGACAACGCACAGCTCTGTCGAGCCTGCTGTAAACACGCTGCTTTGGGAGGCTGTAAGCCCTCCGCAGTAGATTTGGCTTGGTGCTGTTGGACAGGCTTCCCTGATTTATAACCCGAATCGCTGTCGCTGCCGCTCGGGCCCGTGAGTGCCGCCTTACTCGCTGGCCGTGGACAACATGCGGCTGCTGCCCTCCTCTCGGTGTGCGCCCTGGGCTGCTGCTGCCCCTCCGAGTCCTGTTCTTCAGCCTAAATACCCTGACGGAAAGGAAGGCTTGGGGACAGGGGCCACCGTGCTAACACGGGCCTGTCACCTTGGGCAGCTTTAGGCTAAGGGCTTCTAACAGCATGTGGATCGGCGGTTTGAAAAGGCTGTTTTGGCTGTAAGCGCCCCTATGGAGCTGCTGGGTCCGAGCTGCTGGCCGGCCCGGCGCTGCCCCGGCCGCGGGTGGACCTGGTGGCGGTGAAGCATCTGGCGCTAACTCACTCGGGGGACTCTGTATGTTTTCCTCCGAAACAACGGGGAGCCGGACTCGAGCTTCCCGTCCGCAAAAGGGAGAGCGCGGCAGTAATCGTGCCGCTCTTCGCCAGCCTCGTCCGGGTAAGTCGCGCGATTCTTCTGAGACGATGCTTTCTGACCGTGACCTTGGCCTCATTTCATCTGAGGATTTTAAGGACTGCTGAAATATACCGAGCAGTAATGCAATAATTCATTTGCTCGTTTCACTGAGGCACGGGTGTGGGGAAGGCGATGCCTGCGTGAGCGCTGCACCTGGCTAGAGGAGGGGCGCGCGGCCCCCGCAAGGCCTTAAGGAAGCGTCTACAGTTGTGCTTACATGAAAAATGGCTCTGCCAGCTGTAACGATAAGTTAGACTGCGTGCGTGTAAACAGCGCCAGAATGAAGGCCCGTGGCCGATAGACATCTATCTTTATTATTTCTTTTCTCCCTGAGGTTACGGTGACGGTCCCTCAGTGTGGCGTCTCCAGGCACGCCGACGAAGCGTTTGACGGGGAAGGAAAAGTGGAACGGCTCCGCTGCAGGAGGCGGCGATCTGCCCGTGGAGTATGCAAATACGTTTCTGACCAGGTATTTTTCAACCGCTTTCTTTGCTGTTCAAGGAGGCAGTCAGGTCCTATCGCCAATCCTGCCCTATGGGAAGGGGCAGTAAACTGATGGTGGCTCTAGGCGGGACAGCGAGCTGCCTGCTCACGTGGCCTCTCCGTTATCCTGAGGCTGGGATCGCTGTGCAGATGAACCGCTGGCAGCTGTGGGCCCGAGCGGGTCGTTTTACAGCACATCCCCTTTTTATGGCTGGTTTAATATATTTTTCCGCATGTTTTATTTCCCTTGCAGCACGCGCGGTGCCGTCAGCCAGACAGCCGGGACAGGCCCCCGGCAGCAACCCCACAGGCCCGGCAGCCTCGGCGCCAGGGCTGCCGTCGCAGCGAAGAGCTTTTCTGGCCCAGCCCGCGTCCTCAGCAGCTGCGGAGCCCGGTCCCCGGGGCGCTGGGGCGAGCACCGGCTGCCTCAGGCCCCGGGGGGCTTCAGGTCCCGAAGGGAGCAAAGCGTCCGCGGGTCAATGTCTGGGTTCACCCCCCTGGAAAGGGCTGTTCCAGCCTGAACAGCTGGACTGGGCAGGAGGCAAAGACCCAGGGGGAGCCCACCGCGTTTGCGGGGCGCAGCAGCGCAGCAAGGACGCGACCTTTCCAGCTCGGCCCCGGCAGCAGCTCCCGGTCCTCGGACCCGCGTCCCCCAGGACTGCACCTGGCTCGGCCCTGCTGGATACAGCCCCAACAGTAGCAGCCGGGTTCACTTTGGGGGAAAACAGGGTCTCTCTGCTCCGAGCCAGCGCTCCGCTCACCCCCCCGCACAGGGCACGAGGTGGGTGGGTTGAAGAGGAGGAGAAATCCCCTTGGGAGCAATGGGGCCGGTGCAGGGAGAGACTAAGTGAGGTGTGGGGGGGCAAAAAATCAGCGAGGCTTTTTTTGTGGAGGGGGGCGGGGGCTGAGCCCGAGCCCGGGAGAGGCTGAGGGAAGGGTGTTGGCCCCCCCTCCCCAGCCTACCCTGGGCCTGGTTCAAGCCTACGCCCCCTCCGCAACAGGGACTAAGTGAGCTGTGGGGGGGCAAAAAAGCCTCGCTGATTTTTTGTCCCCACACACCTCACTTAGTCTCTGCCAGCACTGACCCAATGCCTTTAAGAAAGAGGCCAAGCCCGGGGGGGGGGGGGGGGTGCAGTGAGATATTTGTATCCCTGGGGCTGCCAAGTCCCAAACCCTGGGATCAGGGGATGCCGGGGCAGGATTCGTCCCTGGAGATGGTCTCTGCAGCGACGGTGGCCTCCCCCCCCCGCCCAAGGGTGCGCAGATGGTGCCGGGCTCCAGTCGCAGGCAGGTCGCCCCGAGCAGGGGCTGCGGAGGGCGGGCGAGGAAGGGGCCTGCTGAGAGCGGCGCTGGGGCTAAATAAACAAACCCTGGATTGAACACAGCGAGTGTCGCGCTGCTGCTGCTGCTGGGGGGGGGGCTGCACCGCTCCAGTGTGTATTTATTTCCCAGAGCCAAAACCCCGCAGCGGGCTGCGCCCGTGCACGGTCCCACTGCGCTTGTCCCCGGCGCAGCAGCGCAGCCAGGTGGGACGCAGCTCCCAGAAGCGGAGCGAGCGCGGGCTGCGTCCTGCCGCGGCTCCTCCGCGAGGGGTGCGCCGAGGCGACCCGCAAGTCTGCTCCTCCTGGGGCTGGAAAGCGCCTTCAGCGCCTCTGGGCGGCGGCAGCCGGCGTCCCACGAGGCGGCTCCCGGCAGCGGGCAGGGAGGGCGCTGCCAGGGGCCAGGGACCCGCCACCAGGACCTGGCAGCACAGGGCGCGCAGCCCGGCAAAATCGCAAAATCAAGGCGCGCTCGCGCTTCTCACCAGCAGGGACAAAAGCCCCGCTTCCCCGAGCAGGGCCGGGGCTGCGCTGCAGGCGGCTTTGCAGCCCTCCGCGGCGAGCGGCCCCAGCTCCAGCCCCCCGGCCGGGCTGTGACAGCCCGGGCTCCCCAGCGGCGCTGCCGGCCCCGCGGCGCAGCCGGCCCGGGGCGAGCGGCTGGGAAAGCCGCTCTCGGCCACGCCGAGCCCCCGGCAGGGGCGTCCCGCCCAGCCGCGCTCCGGCACCGCGCACACGCGTCGACCGCGGCACCGGGGCCGTCCCGCTCCCACAGACCTGCTGATTGCCGCGGCTCCGGGTCCTCCCTGCTCACCCGCTGCGCCAGGCTCTGCTCCCCACCGAGGGGCGACAGCGGCGTCTCCATCCCGCTTCCCCGGCCGGCCCCAACGGCGCCACGGACACGATCCCGCTGCCTCCTCCTGCTGTCCCGGCGCATCCTCCGGGCGGGCTGGAGAGCGAGCCAGGAGACCCCACAGATGAGGGGGCTGGAGAGAGATCCTGGAGACCACTGCAGCACCGACACCAGGGCAGCGGGTGCTTTCCCCGCCGCCCCGGCGACAGAGCTCGCTGTGTCCCACACACGAGCCCCGGCCGGGCTGGAGGACGCCGCGCCGCCGCTGGCGGCTGAAGGGCAGCTCCCAGCTCCGGCCCTCAGAGAGCAGCAGAAAGGGCCAGCCGCAGGGGGAATCTGGGCTCCTTCCTCACCCCTTTCCCTGGCTTCCAGCGCTGGGGTCCGCAGCGCAAGCAGCGTCCAGCCGTCATCCAGCTCCCGCCGTCGCGGAGCGCCCCCCGGGCGGGCTGCGAGGGTCGCGGCAGGGCGGCCTGGAGCTGGGCAGAGGCCCGCGGGCGACCGCGGAGCCCACCCCTGCGTCACCGCGGCGACAACGAGCGTTACCCGCCGCCGCCCTGCCGGGCTGGCCGCGGCCGCGGCCCGGCGGGCACAGCGCCGCCCGCCCTCGCCCCCGGCCCCGGCCGCGCCCCCGGCCCCGCTCACCCGCAGCCGCCCGCCGCTCCCGCCCCGGCGCGCGCGCGGGAAACCGGCCCCGCCGCAGCCAATGGGGGCCGGGGGCGGAGCGGGAGCCGGCGTGACGCGCTCCCCGGGGGCGGAACGTCCTAACGCTGGCTACCGCCCCCCCCTCTCCCCCCATCGCGTGCGCCTGTCTGCGCGGTGCCGCCGGGGCCAACGCTCCGCCCCCCGGGGGCGCGTCACGCCGCCCGCGGCCCCCATTGGCTGGGCCGCGGGGCCGGTTTCCCGCGCCCGCGCGCGCCGCGGCAGCATGGCCGGCGAGCGGGCGGCGGGGCTGGTGCGGGAGCTGCACCGCGCCGCCGGCGGGCACCTGCCGCCCTTCCGGGTGAGCGGGGGGCCGCGGGGCGGGCCGGGATCCCGGGGGTCCCGAGGGCCCCGGGCTGACCGTGTCGGTGCCGCAGGCGGAGGGGCTGCGGCAGGCGCTGGAGGAGATGCGGGCGCTGTACGAGCGGAACCAGGCGGACGTGTGAGTGCCGGGCCGCGGGCCGTGCCCGCCGCCGGGCCGCGGCGAGCCCCGCACGCCCGGCGGCACCGGGAGCGGCGTCTGCCCCGCCGTAACGTGCCGCCTCCTTCTCCAGGTCCGAAGCGAAGTCGGGGCGGACGGACCTCATCTTCCTCATCCGGTTTCGCCACTGCTGCCTGCTCCGAAACCAGCGCTGCGTCGTGGCCTACCTGTGAGTGCGGCAGTGCCGGACCGGGCGCTCCGGCTCAGCCCCTCGGCAGAGAGCAGCTGTCGGGGGCATGGAGCATCCCTCTTTCCCCCCTGCTCTCTGAAAGCTTTTAATTAGCAAATAGATCCAAAACCACCGCCTTGAAAGGAAGGAGGGTGGAACGACCCCGGTTTTGCACTTTGCTTTGAGGAGTGATCCGAGTGTCTGCATTGCCCAGGTGTAGTGCCAGCGCTGGTCTCAGCAGAGAGACCTTGGAGCGAGGTCTCTCTCTCTCTCTCTCTCTCTCTCTCTCTCTCTGTCCCTTCTTTCTTCCCCCAGGTACGACCGGTTGCTGCGGATCCGCGCTCTCAGGTGGGAGTATGGCAGCGTCCTGCCAAACGCCATCCAGTTTCACATGTCAGCGGAGGAAGTGAGTCAGCCTTGTCCCCTTTTCCCTCCCTTCCACTTATTCCTCCCCAGAAACCATCAGGTTAGCCGAGTCAAAATAGGATAGACTTTTTTTTTCCACTCTAGATGCACGATGTTTTGTGTGCCTTTCTGCAAGTATCCGTTTGTTTCCTCATTGTCCTTCCAAGGATGCAATCCCAAACGGATGCTGAGTGCAGGCGCAGCTTGGCACCGTTCGGGATCAGAAGGTCGTCACCCGATCGCCCTCGCACCCGGCGCGGCAGGCTCTCCCTGTGCTCGTCTCAAACGCCATTTGTAAACTGAAGTACAGCGCTGCTGATCTTGTTTCCAGCACGTGTCCCAGTCTGATCCCCGGCTGCCCTGTGCCTGGGGCAGTTTATTCCCTTTAGAAGAGCTTGTGCGCTCCTTCGGCTGGCATGAGCACGCCTGGGAACAGTGGTCTGACAGCACAGATACACCAGAGCCGATTCATCATGGACCTCCTCCCTCAGCATTAGCTATGCGGGGGCATGGAGATGTCTCTCTCAGTAAAGGTTCTTCTTTAATCTTAAACTTGAGAGAATCACTTTTGTCCCAAGAGTGGCAAGGGCAGACCCCTGGGTCCTAGGCAGAATCCCTGCTGGTTAGTCCCAGTAGCGCAAATCCCTTTGGTCCTGCTAGTCTGGATTTTTGTAGCAGAATCTTGCATCTGTGGGTGATAACGCGGCAGTTTTGTTTTTAAAGGCTTAAAACCGCCTCTTGAAATAAAGCTCTGTTTGCTGTTAATGTCCACAGGTGGAGTGGTTCAACCGGTACAAAAAATCTCTGGCCACCTACATGAGGTCAGTAGGCGGAGAGGAGGGGCTGGACCTTACGCAGGACATAAAGCCTCCTAAAAGCCTGTACATCGAAGTAAGTGCAGGACTGGCGGCTTCTGTCTGCGTTGGGGGTGGCGGGAGGCACTTGACCGAGCCACTCTCCTTTAGAGATCTCGGCTTCCTCCCGAGCTGGGGAGTTCACTGAGCAAAGCCATTCGATAAACTCTGCCCGCCAGTGTTTTACTCTCTCTTCTTCTGAGAGCTCAAAGTATGTTGAAACATGGCATTTCCAACCTGCAGGGAACCGGTGTGTGTGTGTGTGGGGGGGGGGGGGGTCTGAATTACTGTGAAAACTTTATGCAGCATTTGTCTTGCAAAAACTGAATTTTGTCTCCCGAAAAACTCTTTGGATCAACTAGAAACCTCGTTCCCATCTTGAAGATTGTCAACTAGTTTCCTTTGTTGTTGTTTTAAATGGACTTTCATGGATGAGACTAAGCGTTGTTTTATACAATTGATGCAAGAGAGCACGAGCACCTGAACAACGGATTCGGAGGCAGGAGCTGCAGCGCTGTGTTCTGATGGTCTCTTAGGAAGAGACTTTCTAGGGGAACTAAACCTGCCCCTGAAGACGGTTTCACTGGCGTTCACAGCCTGGCATTTTCTGGCATGCGTGGGGGGGGCCTCTCCTGGCAGCGCTGCTCTTCCAGCAGCCTCCGTGGAGGGCCTGGGCTGCCCGCTGGCAGGCAGGTGCAGGAAGAGAAGGTCAGATAGAGGGAACAGGCCACGGGATCCATCTGGTTTTGCGTTTCAGGTGCCTGTCCCAGACGGAGGCTCTGCCAGGCGGGCAGGAACGGCCCCGTACTTACAGTTTGGGGGCGTGTGCGATACGTCGGCAGCGACGTGCTCCTCAGTCGGAGAGCTGCTGCTGCAGAGAGCTGCCCTTTGCCTTTGCAGGTGCGGTGCTTAAAAGACTACGGCGAATTTGAGATTGATGATGGCACCACCGTCCTGCTGAAGAAGAATAGCCAGGTACGAAAGACAACCGAGCGGGGTCCTAACCCCTTTCCTGCTCCTTCTCTTCCCCTGCGCTCCTGTGACGCTCCCCTGCTCATCCCAGCTTCGCAGCACGTTGCAGTTGCTGCACCCAGCGCCTCGCACGCGCTGCAAGCCGCCTGCGTGCCCCAGGACCGCTGTTTGACCTCGTACTGCTACACACGGCGGCGCAGCACAGAGCAGGCCGCCTGCAGCAACGCATCCAGGCGGCCTGGGTCTCAGGGAAAGTTTGTCTGTGTTCTTGTGCAGCATTTTTTACCCCGCTGGAAATGCGAGCAGTTAATCAGACAAGGAGTCCTGGAGCACGTCCTGTCGTAAGCGTTCAGGACCGGAGGGACAGCCCTTCCCTGGCGGCCTGTCCCCAGCAGGGAGCGGGCGCTGCAGGACTTCAGCCAGGTCAAGGCTCCGGCACAGAGCGCCCTGTAGCTCCTCTTAGTAGCCTCTGATACCTGACACGAAGATCACCTCAGAGCCTGTAAAGTATTTAAGCCACGCTGGCCAGCCCTTCGTGACCGAAGGGTACACGCAGCGAGCCTGGGGCTCCAGCCCGGGCGCGCGGTCTTATCCAGCCCCTGCAACTACAAATGGGTTTTGAGGGTTTTGTTTGAAGCAATGCTTTGTTCACGCTGTGCACGTGGCAATAAGAGACCAGCTGGGCTCTGGAAGCTGGGGGAACGCCACGGTTGTGAAATAAAGAACTGCGTCAGCCTTCAGTTTAAACCCCTGGTTAAGCGTCAGCGTCGTATCCGTTAAACGCTCTCTCCCTCCTGGCTCTCTGGCCCAGCTCGTCTTGACCCTGCAGGGTGATGCTCGAGCTTTGGCTCCCGTCTCAATGGAGACAGTCCCCCACGTGGCAGATAAGACTGCAAGAGCTTCTTCCTGGGGTTAGACGGGAAGCCTTGTCTCCCACCAGAGGCCTGTAAATGTGTTTTTTGAGCTGCCGAGTGAATGACCGCTGCAGCCTTGGGCGCAGGGGCCTGGTTGAGGTCTCTCCCAGCACGCTGGTGCTCGCTCTCTCTCTCTCCCCCCCCCCCCCTCTCTCTCTGGAGGGAGTCCCCTTACTCAAAGCACTGGTCTGGCAGGAGCCCTGTTCTGATGCTTCACCTCTAAGGGGCTATTTTGGGGGGGGGGGCAGATGGTTTTCAGGGCTACAGTTAGCACACAACCAGAGCAAGACTGACGAGCCCCTCTTCCTCTCTCATCTTCCTAGCAGAGCTGCCCACTTTAGAGCAGCCAAGCGGCTCAGAGGCAACATTCCCAAAAACATAAGCCCTAGGTCAGACGAGAGGTTTGTCTAGCCCACTGCCCTATCTCTGACAGCAGCCAAAAAGAAAACGTTTAGAGTACGGGAACAGGCCAAGTGCCCGTGGCATTTCCTTCCACGGCTTTCACCGCCTCAGCCAGGGAAGCTCCCTGAACCAGCCCTGGCTTGTGCTTTGCCACCTGCTGAGGTTTCCCCCGCCGTGCAATCGGTTCACACGCAAAGGAAGAGACGTCTCAGCCTTCAGAAAAAGCACTGCCAGGCCACGGAGGCCTCCTCAGTCATGGCCTCCAGCCCTCTCCTCGCACCGTCCTTGTCCTCTTCCCTGCGGGAAGGGACTGGAAAGCCTCCCTCCTCTGACACGCTGCGAAGAAAAGGCTGTGGCTGACTTTTAGCTCGCAGCTCTTTTAGCCCCTTTTGTTCCTGGAGCAGCAATAGCTTGAGCTATTTTTAAGCCTTCTTCCAGGTTTTGATTGTGTCCAGCCTCTGCTCTGCTACCCTGATCCAGCCAGGCTTGTCTGGCCTCTCCTATGGACTCCATAGCCCCCCCAAAATCCCAGGAGCCCTTTCACAGTTAGGGGCCGTGGCTGCCCCCGTGTAAACACTCTCCCGCTCTGCACAGAGCCAGGCGGAGACCCGACGACACCACCACATCCCCTACGCAGAGGGCAAGGCCCCCAGGCGGATCAGGAAAGCTGGTGTTTGTCAACGCGAATGCTTGGCTTCGCGGCCTTCAGACAACTTATTTTTGAGGGAGCAGCATTCGTGGCTGCTGCGTGAAGGCCAGCAGGGAACGCGAGACGCTGCAGGTCACTTACCACGTTTCCCAGCCTCCTCGGAGGAGGCGCAGTAAGGAGGGCTCGCCGGAGCGCGGTGCCGAGCAGGGAGAAACGGCCCTGCCTCGAGCCTTGGATGCTCGAACTGAAGGAGGGCTCGTCCCTCGGCTGCTCTGTCCTGCTCACCGCAGAGGCAACGATCCGGCAAGAGGTTGTTTTGGCTCCTAGGTTCAGGCTTTAGGAAGGCCGGGGTCTCCCAGAGCCCAAGAGGAGCTGCAGGGGAAAAAGAGCTCAGCCACAGCCATGGGAGAGTCCTGAGACACACAGCAGGCTTGAGCTGGCAAGGAGGTGCTGCTGGTACGGCAAACCTGTAAACGCTGCAACACAGCTTTCCTGCTTGGAATGACCTAGACGCAGGAACCCGCAGCCCCCCCCATCCTGCCTTTCCAGCTGTAGCAGGGGCACCCCAACAGCAACTCTCCGCAGAGAAACAGCATCCGTGCCACCGCCGAGCACACTGTCAGCGTGCAGGCACCTCCTGGCGGGAAGCAGGCGCCGAGGCAGACTGCCTCACAGCAAGCGCGTGCACTGCCACCAAAAAAAGGCACCAAAGCTGGTGCTTTCAGCAAGAAAAACGTGATTATCTACAGGCCCCATTTCCTTGAAGTACTAGGTCTGGTTTCTCCACTTTCTACCCAGGAAACCCCAGCAAGATTGGGGAGAAAAGGGCTGTTTTCTTAACCCCGTTTCCCCCCTCTTTCGCACCTGACAGATCCCTGCCGGGAGCAGGGGCAGAGCTGCCGCAGCGGGTGCCCAGTCACCCGCTCAGAGATGCTGGTGTGATTTCTCCGATGAGCTGCTTCAGGGCTGAGACCTGCTCCTCCAAGGACTGGTTCCTCTCCTCGGTGCACTTCTGCTTCAGCTCGGCCACCCGCAGCGCCTTTGCGAGCTCTCTGTTCCCCTCGTGCAGGTCCTCGATCAGCAATCTGCTCCTGGCGTTCCCGGAGAGCTGGGCCTACAGCAGGGACAGCAGGCTCAGGGTTCAGCATCCCTGAGAGCGGGTCCCAGCCGGGCACAGACACGCAGCGCCGACCCCTCTCTCACGCTCACCTCCACGTCCTTGAGCCGAGCCGCTTTCTCCACCAGCGCTGCTTCGGCGCTCCTCAGGTCACGCTCCAGCCCCTCTGCCCGCTCTGCTGCCGCTTGCAGCAGCTGCTCGTGTCCCTCCTGCAGCGGGCAACAAAGGCCAACACCGGGCAGTCCCAGCGCCTGCCCGGCCCCCGACTCCCCCGGACCATGCGTTTCCCAGGGCCCCGCTCACAGACCTTCACGCAGCCTGAAGGAGAGCGTGGGAGCATCGGCAGAAGTGGTGCAGGACGCAGCCAGCATCCTAGGGGCGGGTGCCTTCAGCAGCACACCCCCCACCCAGGTCAGCACCACCCTGCTTTAAGACAAAGCATAGCTTTTCCTGCAATGTTTTCTACGAGAACAAGCCTGGGATTGTTCCCTCTCACTACCTTGCAAAGAAAAACCCTGGAAGAGAGGTAGTTAGGTTTCCTTGGACGCAGTTTCTTGTCCTTAAGTTACAATATGCTCCACCTGCACCCAGGCTGCTTTGACTGAATCACAGCGGCCTGCAGGACAAACTCACAAAACCGCTGTGCTGGCTATGCCTCTGCACAGAAGGCCTAAGCTTTCCTCCTCTGGCCCAAGCCACTGCAGTGCAGGTCTCCCTGGGCTCCTCCTGCCCCCATGGGCAGGAGGTGTCCGGCCCTGGGGTAGGTGGGCTCCTGTTCGAGCGCAGGGCGATGACTGTGTTCACGAGGGCTGAAAATTGCAGGGGGACTTGGAAGAGCAAGTCCATTTGCCTTGCGGACTCCCGACGTGTAGCATCCTCCACCCAAACCTCCGGCGGCCTCGAGCAGAGCTACCTCCCGGGCTGGGGGCAGCGCTGCCTCCCCGGACCCCTCGTCTGAGCTCCCCACAGCCCCCTGCCTACCTGGGTCCTGGCCAGCTGCCTGCCTGCCTGCTCAGCCTGGCGGCGGAGGTTTTCCTGGAGCCACTGAGCCTTGCGCTGTTCCTCTCTCAAGCTGGTTTGCAGCTGCTCGTACTGGCTCTTTGGCACCATGTCGTGCATCTGGGCCTTCGCCTGCTGCAGCTGCAGCACATGCTGAGTCTGGGCCAGGCTCAGGCTTGCTTTGGCTTCTAAGAGCTGCAACAGAGAAAAGCCAGCGCCTGGTTTCAGGAACAGGACAGGCCCAGGGGGTGCTGCACAGTGCAGGGGGCTAGGCAGCACCCTCAGCCCCGCCAGCTTTCCCATCAGCACGGCCACATCAGCGCAGCAGGACTGCGGGAGCGGTGCTCGCCAGGCAGCCTGCAAAGCTGGCGACGGAGAGCGCTCCACGCTGGAGAAACGGGCCTGTGGTTCAGAGAAGCTCCCCTGGCTGAGTGCAGGAGCAGTGGGGAGCAGGCTCTGCTGAAGGGATCCTCCGAGGGGGAAGCCCAGCACGACGGATGGCAGTCTGGCGGGAGGCAGAGGGGGTGCTCCTCGCCTGGGTTTGCTCTCAGACACATCCCAGGCGAGCCAGGGTTCAATCCCTGCTTGCACTACCTGTCCTCTGCTTCCTGCCATCAGCGACGGGCAAACCTGCTACTGGGAGACGGGTCTGGACCAGCTTTCCCTTAGGGCTACCTCGGGGGCCAAACCATACTGGAAAGCTGGCCCAGAGCCTGTCTCCAGGGTGGAAGGCAGGAGAGGAATACTAGGAGAGTAAAATAAATCTCGCTCCAGGAGAGGGAGATTTATTGCGCTGCCTTTCCCCTACCCCAGTGGTCTCTGTTCCCTTGCTCTCATCACCCGATTTCCCCCTCCTCGGACACGGCCCGCCTGGGCCATGCTGTCCGTGCCCAGCTCAGTGCAGCTCTGGCCCAGCCCCTACCTGGTCCTGCCGCTCCTCCAGCTCCTCTCTCAGCCGGGCCGTGGCGAACCGCAACGCCTGGCACTCCTGTGTGAGCTGCCTCAGCGCGGCCTCCATCTCCTCCACCCGCCCGGCCTGCATGGCACAGGGACAGAGGGGACACCGCAAGGGTGGCCGTGAGCAAGAACCTGTCCCCACAGGGCCTCCGTCCCTGCAGTCTCACCCCCAAGTTTCACCTGGGCTGGCTTTGGACACATCCAAGCGCGAAGGTGAGTCCCTCTGACCCGCAAAGAGGAAGACGAGAGTCTTTTCAGCCTTGGAAAGGCATCTAACGCAGCCCTGAGGGGCAACGCCGACATCACAGGGACCGCTCTCAGCAGCCTGCAACCCCACAACCCACCGAAGGCCGCCCGGGGCACCCACCTTCTCCTGGAAGGCCCTGAGCTGCTGCCGGAGCAGCTCCATCTCCATCCGACACGCTGCCTGCTGCTGGAAGTGCTCCTGCTCCACCCTCGCGGCCGTCTCCACTCGTAGCCTCTGGCTCGGCCGCTGGACGGGGTCATGGCCAGTGCTGTGGCCGGCTTCGTGGTCACAAAGCTCATGGCTTGGCTGACACATCTTGGAGTTCAGATGGGAGATCTCCCCCTTGCTCTTCTCGCTCTGGCAAAGCGTGAGGACAAAAACTCAACCTGCACATGAAGGTTTGGGCTGGGAAGGGGGCAATGGAGACTTAACCCGTCCCGTGCTGTCCCTGCTGGATCCCCACCCAGGATCATCCCTGTTGCTGCAGGGCCTTGCTTTCACCTAGGACAAGTGCCCCAGCAGCCTGCATCAATACCGAAAGGCACCATTCCTTGGACACTGTTCCCATGACACCGTTCCCAGCAGTAACACTAGGTAACATGCAGTTGCTGACCCATGCTGTGATGTAACCACAGCACAGGTCGCGTGTCGGCAGAAAACCCTGCATCTAACGCCAGGGTGGCAGCACGTGCCACGTCCCATTCCTTTTCCTGTTACTCTCCCAAGAAAACAGACCAGAGACACAGATCTCCTCCAAAGGAGGAAAAGCATCCAGCGCGCAACAGCCTGGCCTAAGTTTTAAGGAGGATGAACTTCAGCGAGGGTCTCAGGCAAAGGCCCTCCCCATTGCAGCTGGCAGCTCTGAAGGGCACAAAAGATCTGCCCAAAACCTAGTTTGTGGTCACCACTCAGGAGGAATCCCAGGAACGGGGTGAGGACTTGACAGCCTGCACCCCTTGCCCACGTTGTGCACAAGGGATCCTGGCCGGCCCTCGGGCGCACAGGTGTCTAAGTGCTCGTGAGCACATGGGCATGAGAGCGGGAGTGAGCAAAATCTCTGAGAGAATGAGTGCAAGTGGGTAAAAATCAAAATCCTTAGAGATTTTGTCACAGGCATTACCTTCCCCTTCTCTAAAATTCTACACTGGCTTTTGTAAAACAATTTTTCCCCACCTGACAAGCTGTAAAACAAAGTTGGTTCTTCAAAGCAACACTGGGTTTGGATGTTTGAAGCAAACATTCCCTTTTTCCTCTGCAAGCACACACAGTTTTTGTCCTGCTCAACCCTTCAGCCAAGTGCCTGCCAGTTAGCACTGATGGCTTCTTACCGACTCAATTAACTCTTCTGTTTCAGACAGATGCTGCACCTTCTCTCTGCGCATCTCACTCCTGTGCTTCCTGTCGGGGAGAGGAACGTGATCAGCCTCAGCCCAAAGAGCTGCAAACCACAGCCCCTTAGAAAAGGGCCCAGGTTCGGGGGCCCACGCGTGTTTGCTGCCACCAGCCCCTCACCCTGCCTGACGGAGGTCGCTGCGCCCCTCTGGGCTGCTCCCAAAGAGACCCTGTAGCATTTCAGGTTTCAGTCTGCGACAGAAAGCAAAACCAGGCTAAAACAGATAGAGTCCCGAATTGATTTGAGAGCGGGTCAGGTGTCTCTGCCCCTAGGACGTGACCCAAGCCAGCTCAGGCAGACTTCAGAGGACATCCAAGCGCTACAACTTTGTCAGAGCCCTAAGTCAGGGGATGAAGGACACTGGGAGAACCAGCTTAGCAGGACTCTGGGGACCGTCTGGACACCTGCTTCCCCTTGGATTTAGGGCTCAGTCGGTGCCCCCAGATCCCAAGCTTGCTAAGGCAGCAGTAAGACACCAGCCAAAAGGTTTTGTAGCCAAGCAGCCCATCCTTTTCTCCCTCAACACACCCCTCTCCCCATAGCCTTACCCAAACCTGGCTCCTGCCCCCACGCTCTGGCCTGCCCAAGCCTTTGGCCGACTGGGCCCAGCTTGGCGCTGGCTGCTTTAGACCCAAGCGAGTGGGAGTCTTGCCTTGCTCGGAAAGAAGCAACTAAAAGACAGGTTGAGGCAACTGAAATCTGGCAAATGTGCCTGAGCAGCTGCCCCTAGCACAAGCTCTTCACCAGAGAAGAGTCAGCCTCCCGCGGCTGGCTGCGTCCTCTCTTACTCGGGCTCGCTGCTCTTCTCCTCCGCCACCCTTGGCTCTTGCTGGAGTCTCCTAACTTGATCTTCCTGCAAGCTGCTCCGCTCCAGCAGCCGGCACAGCTCTCCCCTGCAGGGAGAGATGGCAGACTGAGAAACCCATGCAAAAGCCCAGTTTGCTCTTGGCATCTACACACGCTCCCTGCTTTATCCCATTGGCTTTGCAAGGATGACAAGCACTAAAGAAATCCAAGGATCATCCCTCCAACGCATCTTGCATGCAAAACGTGTGCGAGATGGTGGTGAAGAAGGAGCAGGTCTTCAAGGGGGAGAAGAACAAAGGGGATGAGCCAGATTATAAAACAGATCCAGAATGCGTGTCGCTGCCAGTCAGAGGAAACTGTTGTGCAGGCCTGCCAAGGAGTGGAAATTAAGTGATCTGGCTTGTCAAGACACACCCAGCTGGTTCAGCAAGTGGTAAAACCGACCCCCCAACCTCGGTACAGCCACGTCTCGAGAAGTCAGCTCACTTGTGAGGCCTCTGGACTTTTACGGTGCTGGAGATGATGGCTACGAGCACAAACACAAGGTAGCCCCTCTGCCTCGTTGTCCTTCCACTCCTACTGGTAGTCCCAGCCCACCCACATGGCCAGGAGTGCTGGCGCCTGTGGGAAAGCAGCTCAGACCTGTGCTAAATAGGACAGTCCCATCCAACAGCTACTGCAAACCACCAGGTCCAAACAGGATCCAAATTCCTCGGGAGATGACAGGGATGATGATAGCATCACAGTTTGTGACACATCGCAGTGTGGCAGGCAGAGAGCCCGAGCAGGCATGTTTTTGCTCGCTCCTCTAAACAAGCAAGCAAGGGGAACAGCGCACAGACCACGGGCGAGTTTGTTTTCCAGCCAGCGCACGACATCTTTGAGCTGCAGCAGCTTCTGTTTCACCCTGCTCCTCTCCCCCTCTAACTACGTTTTGATAGCCTGCGTGTCACATTTCCCGCCGTGCTGCTGTCTCGGTCCAGGGCATTTTTTCTCTTCTGGCCCTCCGTCACTGGCCTGACATGCTGCTGTGTCTGCTGCATCAAGCCAAACCATATAAAACTTTGCTCTCTTTGGCCTGCTTCCCAAGCACGTGCCCCTATCTATCAAGATCTCATTTCTCCACAAGGAATGCTTTCAGCTTTGGCTCCAGCTTCTGGATCGAGGGGGCCATCCGTTGCAACAGAGACATCTGCGCTCCATCTGCACTGGTCTGTCACTAGATCTTTCATTTCTTCTCTGTTCCTTCAGTGCTGAGGTTGGTTGCAGCAGGGGATTTTGGTCCGTCTCCTCCCCTGACTCTCAGGGACCCGCTCCTTTCCATCGGGAGGGCAGCTCTCCACACTTCTTGTCCTTTCCAACACCAGAGCCCTCAGCCCCTCAATCTCTGCAGCAAACCCATTTCATCCTAATGCTCTTTTTCTACCTTTCCTTCACAAGAGCCAGTGTCTCACACATCTTGATCTTGCTCTTCTTTCATCTTCTCTCCCCTCTACAGCTGCCTCTTCTTCCACCAAGAGACCACGTCCTTTTCCTCCGACTCCCACTGCTGCATCTCCTGGGCATGCTGCTCTCACAGGTCTCCCCTTTGAGCCTTTATCGTTGGGAAATCACCTCCTCTCACACTGATGTTACTGCAACAAAGCCCTAAAGCTGTCCTCCTCCTGGCCTTCATGGCAGCTCTTGATTAAGCTCAACCTCTGCATCTTTCCTTAAAGATAAATAATGTTTTGCTGATGTGTATGGGGTAGCACACGCCACAGGCACAGGCTGAAAAACTCAGTCAGCCCCAGAATGTTTTTATGCAAGAGAGGGAATGCAAAGTTTTCTTTACGTTGCAAAGTCAAGGCAATTACATCAGCGTTTCGGAACGATCCCATACCATCCAGAACATCTCAAAGGCTCTTCCATCGGATGCTGTCAGACAACTCTGAAAGCGCCACACTATGGCCAGTCCCTGTATGAGCCACCAGGGACGGTAGTAACACGGCTCAAACACCCTGCATCGCCCCGTTATTTGCATTCCCTACCTCGCTCTACCATAGACCTCAGTCGAGCTGCTCCCCTTCTCCCACACCTACCTTGTATCTCAGCTCCCTAGGCCTGAAACAGGGATCGCAACCTAGCAAAATCCTCTGCGTGTGGATGACCAAAGGGCACTTTGCTCCTGATAAGACGCAGCAAAGAACACGGGGGACAGTGAGGAACAGCCAGGTGAGAGGCAGGAGAAAAGCTTGTGGCCAGTGGTGGGGTGTGCTGGGAGGAAGGAGGGAGCAGAGAGGGACAGGCACCAGTTTCTAGTCCGATTCCTCTCCAGTCTCTTCCGCGCACCTTTTTTGGCCTGTGGGAAGATCGCGGAACTAACAGCACAGGCACAGGAAGGATGCTGAAACATTTAGTGACTCCATTACTCTCCTGCCAGCCAGGCTCCTTTGGCCAAATAGAGACATTTAGGCTGATTTTTGCTGCTGCTAAGAGAGCAGGTGGTGATCTAACAAGGAGAGGCAGGCTTGCTGAAGGACCAAGGACAGAGAGAGACACAGACAGACAGACACAGAAAAAGCTAGTGAAGGCTGTCTTACTTCCCTCACTGTTTTGGGACACAGTCTGTGCTGAGCACTGCCTTTAACGCAAGAGTGAAGAACACTCAGGGAAACTTTCTAAGTCTTGAAATAAAAGCCCTCACGTAGGGGAAGTTCAGTCTTCTCACTGTGAACAGCTGCAACCCCACAATATTTCCCAGACTTTCTTCCAAAATAAGGAAGCTCTCCAGCTTCGTGAGAAATTTCCCCAACCCGCTTTGGTATGAGCAGGGGATGCGCCCATCCCCAGCCTCCCACTTAGCTCCAGAAAAGGAACGGTGCCAGACCTTAGCCTCGATCTGTCCCCGCGCTGCATCGTCAGCTCTTCTCCTTCCTGAGCCAGCCGCTGCCCCAGATGACAAATGTCTTCGGTGCGTTGCTGTTCCACCTTGGCCCGCTCCATCTCAAACCTCTCCTCCAGCTCTGGGCTCCACACACACTTTTGCTTTTTCAGGCCATCAATTATAGCCCAATATTTTGCCACTCTTTCTTTCAGGTCTCTTTTCTGCTCCTCCACCTTGCTCATCTCAGCCTTGAACTTTTCCTCACTATCCTTCCTCTTCCTCTCAAAGCTCTTCTTCATCAACTCAATTTTCTGCTTGTAGTAGTTTACCTGTGGGACAGACAGGATTGGGCTTTAGCACTGTGCTCTTGAGAGCCCCCCTCCCCTGCAGTCAGCTATCAATTACAGCCATCTAGCTGGCTTCAGGAACACACTTCATGCAGCTTCGGTTCCTACTGAACTCAGGGCAACAACCAGTTTAATGCAGCAGCCTCTAATAGGCAGATACCAGAGGAGTTTGGTGGGACCCATCCTTTCCCAGCGAGCATCACAGCTCCCCGGTCTCTCCGTGTTTGCAGCACTGGGACCCTGGAGAGGAGAAGGGAGAGGCTGGGCCATCACCCACTGCCGCTCTCTGCTTCTTCCACCCTGCAGAGCAGGTCCTTGCCCGAGAGGTGACAGCGAGGGGCTGCTGACCCCCATGTCTCCCCTGTAAACGCTGGAAAGCGCAGGATTTGATGAGCACAGAGACAAGACTGAAGCAGGCAAAAGGAGATGTGCAGGCAGCTGCGTGCCCCCTGAACCGTCAGCTGTGGGACGATTTAGGATTTACTCTTGCAGTGGCTGCAATGGAAATCCAGCAAGCATCCCTGACCTGTCAAAGAGGAGGAGCGCAAGATGGAAACAGGCCTCTTGCACAAGCGTCCGCTGCTGTCTAAAAGGAGCACTGGGTTCACACTGTCACCTTAGGACATGTGAGTTAAAAGCGTGCCACAAACCTGGGAAGATGGGGCTCCGATACTTCCCACGCTCCCAGGCTTTGCTGCTTCTCCTTTTGGTCCTTTTGCCCTGTAGTACTGCTCCAGCGATGTTGAGCAGAGTTAATCTTTAGTCCCGCATGGGTAGTGAGAACCACACAAACCGTTTGCAATGCGCCAGAGACTCCTACAGAGCCTTTGCCAGCCCATGGGAGCCCTGAACACTGCTCCCAGTTAAAACGGGCAGGGGAATCTCCCAGCAGAGAGAGGGCGTACCACTCTGCTCCCCAGCCTGGACAGAGAGAGACCCCACAACCTTCCTGGAGCACATGCCAGAGCTTACAGAGCAGCCTCTCTGCAGCAGGAAGACGAGATGTCCCCTTTCCCACTCACCAGACAGCTGTGCTGGGAAGCCAGGACATTTCCCTCCACAACCCTGGCCCTCACCTTGGTTTCCAGCTGCACCTTCAGGTCCTGCAGCTGGTCTTGGAGCTGCTCCGTTGTGAGCACCGTCTCTGTGCACGCAGAACTGGGAACCGGAGGGCTGGGAGAGAGGCGGGCTGGGAGAGAGGAGCCGTATGAGGACAGGCTTGCAGAGAGCACTGGGTCCCCTGCCCCTTACACTGGGCCAGGAGAGTCCGAGGGTTTTCCTTGAGATGGCCACAGACTCCTGGACGTGCTGGAGTCTGGACCTCTTGGGGGTCTCTAGTCCAACCTCCTGCTCAGAGCAGGACTATCGTCAACGCTAGATCAGGATGGCTGCAGCTTCGTCCAGTCAAGTCCTTACAACCCCAAAAGATGGAGCTCCTCCACCTATCTGGTCACCAGTCCCAGGGCTGTGCCACCCCTTTGGGCAAGAATATTCTTCGTAACGCTCAACCTGAACCTCTCAAACTCCAGTTTGGGACTATTTCCCCTTTATCATATTGTGCTTCCTCACCATCCTCCTCCACAGGGAAAAGCTGTTCACTGCCAGCTGGCCAGCCACTAGGTCACCACCACCAGCCCTTGTGTTGGAGGAGCCTCCTTCCCTCTGTCTCTGTCACTCTTGACCGTCCGTCACCCCCTTCATCCCTCCCGTGGCTGCCCAGTGCCAGAAACGGCAGCAGTAGCTCAGTCACAACAAGCCACCCCACGCTCCTGCAGAAACTCCAACCACCAGGAAACCTTGCTCCTGCCAAGCAGACAGAGATGCATTGAACCGTCCCGCCCTCACATGCCTGTCGGGCGTTTTACCTCCAGCTGGCAGCGTTCGCTCAGCCCTGCTCTCCTGGCAGCGTGCTTGGGCCCTGCTCTCACGTAGCTGGAGATGCAGCCTTTCCAGCTCCCTCCGCAGCGTGTCGTTCTGGTCCCACAGCACCTGCATCAGAGACTGGTCACAACGCAGCCGTGAAGGTCCCTGGGGCTGTGAGGGAACATGCGCCCGTGGTTCCCAGCAGCCATGGCTACTCGGGGTCTCTCGCAGCGTGAAGAGCTGTGCCTGCCTCGCCAGCATGGCTGGAGAATGAAGCAGAGGGGGGATTTCCTTCCTTTCTAAACAGGCAGAGACAAGATTGTTTTGAAGAGCCAGAGGAGAAATATAAGCCTAGATTGCCATGGCCACTGTTACTGCAAAAAACAGAAGATATTGCCTCTTCCCTGGACAGAGTATGGGGGAAAGAGCCATAAGCCACTGTCCCCTGTACGCACAAGCACACAATACCAGGGGGTTTCTGCAGACGCTTTGAAAGGCTGGACCTCCAGAGACCCCTTCTGACCTAAACATGACCATCTCTAGTGAGCAACGCACAAGAAACACTGTGATCTCAGTACAGCCCCCTTGGGGCCCAGAGACTTGGGCTTACACCCTCAGGACACTCCCAATGGCACGCGGGCTACTCAGCTAGCATTGCTGCACGCAGGCAAAGCAACAACAGGATTTACGGCAGAGCAGGCCCCAAAGGGCCATGCACTTTGAGAAGGCATCAAGTCATATCCCATGCACCATCACTTACGAAACTGGTAGGCCGCAAAAGACTATCACAGAATCACAGAACGGTTGAGGTTGGAAGGGACCTCCGGAGATCATCTAGTCCAACCTCCTTGCTCAAGCAGGGTCCTCTAGAGCATATTGCCCAGGAAAACATGCTCTATGCTCTAGGGAACTTTCAAAGATCCTAATTAATACACGTTATCAGGCAGATCTAGACAAAAGCAAACCCAGTTTGTTTAATCTCCATCCTAAGCAGGAGAACGGAGAGAGGAGAAGGGGGGGCCGGTCAGCAAAGGGAAAGGATAAAACCAAGCGGGTGCCTTCACAGGGCAGGAAGAACCCACCAGCGTTTGCACAGACATCCCTGGAGCAGCTCAGCAGGAGGAAAGACTGCAGAATCAAGTGTCTCTGACCCTTCGCTACCACCGGGAGCAACGCCGTGCTGGATAGCGCTCCTGCACACTTGCCTTTAACAACAGAGGCTGGCTGCTGCATCCATGAAAAGGCTTTGCTGCAAACGCATGGATTTCAGCCCCGGCTGGGAGCTTCTGATAAGTCACCAGCTCTACCCAGTGGTGTTCCCTAATCTCACATAGCACTTGGAAACACACAGACAAGGCGATAAGCGCAGGACTCTGCACACTCAGAAACCAATGCACAAAGCATCCAGCAAGTCAAAACACGCAAGATACGCAAATCAGTTAAAAACGAGAGGGGAAATGGAGGCTGTGCTCATGTCCCAGAGTGCCCAAGGCCCTGGGTGGGAGCACAGTACAGCGCAGTAGGTGCAGCACACACAACACCAACCCCTGGACCACGCACATGCCAGGTACCTGGACAGGCTCACCTTGACTCTCTAGCAGAGTCCAGCAGCACCAAACGTTGGGGGAGTTGTTAAAGTGGGAACAAGGAAGAAGGGAAAAACAAAGACACAGAACAGTTGAGCTGATAAACTGCCTTGCAAAGAAGCAACCCCATGCATCTATGCAGCTCTCCTTGCCTCCAAGAGGAAACACCCTGCAACACAGCCTGTGGCGGTCTGTCCCTACACCCACACAGCTGTAGGGACACAGCCTACATGGCTCCCACGCGAAACAGCCCCTGGCTACAGGGTGGCAGGAAGGGAGCAATCTACAACCCAGCCCTCCTTCCCCGCCACGATCCCAGCAGGGAGACCATCCCACACAGGGTAGCGAGCTGTGGGAGCAAGGAGGGCCTGGCTCTCTTCCCCAGGGGCACAGCTGTGTCCTGCCTCCTGCCAGAGGGCTCTGAGCAAGGCAAGAAAAGATGAATCCTGTCCTCATCCCTTCCTCCCCCCCCACCTCCACACTCTGGCCAGGGCTGCTCCCTCAGTGCCTGACAGATCTGAAGATGACAGCTGTATTTTCATGACAGAGTTGCTGGAGAGCTGCCCATCCATACCTGGCATTGCCGCTCGTATTCCAGGATGATCTCTGCAAAGCGCTCGTCCTGGGTCGGGACCTCTGTGCTGTGGGGCTCCACCTGGCCTAGCTGCACAATGACAGAGAGACACTTCTTATCAAAGAAGTTATCACCTCACCAAACAGAGAGCCACAAGCTTTCCTAAATTGCTGGAGACATGGCCTGGTGCAAAACCCACTGACTCAGGGAAGGATTCCTATTGACACCTGCGGGGTAGGTTGGATGCAGAAAGAGGTGGAAGAAAATGTTTCTTCCCATGTGAGAGACGCCAAACTGCAGGCAGGATAGCTCTCCCAAAGTGGCTAACATCACACATTCGTTTCTTTCCCCACTTCCATTTTACCAGGTACCTCGCTGGAGTGGAAGACACCAGAACTAACCTTTTTCTTCAACTCTGGTGAAGAAGAAAACTTCTCTTTTCTGGAAGCCAAACCCCGAAGTTCTCACTTAAGAACTTCAGATTTGTAGACATTTCTACACTTGCAAACTTTCCTCATGTTTTTTCTTTTGATCTTTGAAGGGCCCAACTTAAAAGCCAACATTTTTCTTTCCAGGCTGTCATTAACAGGTGGGGAAATTCAAAGAGGGGGAGAACCAAAACAACCGACATGTGATACACAAGATTTCCTAGAGAAGAAATCAATTTTTTGATGAGCTCCTGAAAAGATCCTACTCAACCACAACGCAGAGAGAAAGGCTACCTTGTCCTTCAAAATGAGCTTCAGCTCTTTCTGCAGCTCCAACACCAGCTTTTCAGAGGCCACCAGCTTTTCAGCCATCTCCGTGACCTTGTTTTGCAACTGTGTGTTCTCCTACAGATAAAAGGGAGGAGATTCTTCGTGATGTTGCGGGTCCTCACATCAGAGGACGGGTTCATTGGCCACGGGCCCTCAACAGGGAGCTGTAAAGCAACAGGCTGATCGGCGTGCTGAGCCCAGCACAGCTGACGGGAGACCTTGCTCCGGACAGCACAGTGCTGATACATGCCGCGTGGGCTGGGGTTTGGCTCATCTCTCCAAAGGATATGAGCGGGTTTTGCAGGATAAGAGCTGGACAGCCTGTAAACTCGTCTCTACTTCTGCTTCGCAAAACCACAGCTTCCTTCATAGCCAACAGAGGCAGCAAGTCCTGAGCTATCTCTGTCTATAGTAATACACTGAACAGCACTGAGAATGTTCCAGGCACTGGGACATTGTCTCTGCTCTTGGCATGCTCCCTGGCACAGTTTCAGCCTCAGCCATTAGCTGTTCAGGTGTTACTGTACTGTGGGCCAAGAACCGTTCCCGTCAAACATGGGGATTTAGTAACGTCAGGGCCAGGGAGTGGGCTGTGCATCTAATTCACTAGTACAGATGTGACTGATGATTTTTCTGCATAAAGCACCTAGGGCTTCCCACCAAGAACAAAGACAAGCCATGCATCTTTGTCACCACCTCTACTTTGCCTCCTCTGGAGGAGAGAAAACGTTTCATCCAGGGCAGTTTTACCTCCATTGTGAGGTTCAGTCTTCCTCGCAGGCTGGCCTCTTTGCCCTGGAGGAACTGTGCATCAGCCTCCAGCTTGGCTTGACGGTTGGTCACTTGCTGCAAAAGCAGGTCTTTTGCCTGCATTTCAGTCTGAATGTCCCTGGAACAGACAAGCACCACAGTTTGGGCACCCAAAGACATGTTCACAGCTGGGCACAAGACATCCAGGCATCCCCTCTCGGCACTCACGAAGCAGGAGATGAGAGCTTGGCTGGAGGGGTGTTGGGCCCGCGGGAGGAGCATGCATGGGACAGGGGGTCTTCAGGGACTTGTCTGGCACTGAGGCAATGGTAAAACAAGACGGAGATCCAGGAAGGGATTTTGGAATGGGGGGGAGAGGCCCTAGGCACCCACAGAAAAAATCATTTTCCCTGCCCAACCAAAGGAAAAACCTTTTTCCTCCTACCTGAGCCTGCCCTGGCTGTATTTGTGAGCAGCATAGTGCTCATTCACCTCCCCCATGAGCTGCAGGTAGCGTCTCTCTGCTTCCTCCAAGTCCAGCCTTGCCTTGTCCCTCTCCCTGGAGATCTGCCTCACCCGCATCCTGTGGGAACGGCGAGCAGTGCGTTGAGGGATGGCCCAGGCACCCCACAGAAGGGCCCTCTTTGTGGGGGGCCGTGCCCTCACCTGAGGCACCGCAGTTTGCATTCGTAGGAGGAAAGAGATGCATGCTGAAGCCCGCTCCTAGGGACCATGAGCGCGTCGTCCAAGGCCTTCGCCAGCTCTGGCAGGCTCACCCACTCCTCTGTGCTGCCACTGAGGCTCTGCAAGAAGAGCACAGACTGAAATCTCTCTTTCCTGCTCTCAATGGTGCCAATAGGGCTTCTGTTGTCACATCATCCAAGCACCCTCCAGTCCTTGACGTGACCCCCATGTCTCACAGGGAGGCTTGGATCACATCCATCCAATCCCAGATTTTTCTCCAGTCCTGAGGTGGACAAAACCCCATCATTACAAACCTGCCTGCAAGCGCTCCTTCTTCCCCAGACAGGTGCTTGCTGGAAGGCCTTGTGCTTGCTTCACTCACTGCCGCCAGACAAGGCAGCACTAGAGACCCTGAGGATCTCCTTGGCTCTGCACCACTTCCTGGGGCCAAACAGCAGCGACAAGCTCAGACTTGGCAAATCCAGTGCCGTTGCTGGAGCAGAGGTGTGGGCCCACACAGCTTAGCGGGAAGGACAAGCTGCTTCCCTGCCCATCCAACAAATGCCTGGAAAGAAAACAGAGAGCAGTCAGCAGGGCAAAACTAGCAGAGAAAACCCGGAATCTTTCAATACTAAAAAGAGGCTGCAGGCACCCCACAGATACTGGAGAAAGCTCTACAAATAACACCAAGCTGCCAGGAGGTGAGATGTCCTGAACTGTCCCTCAGGCAGCCAAAAGGAGCAAGCGGTAAAGCAGTCTGATCTCCCTAACAACCCAGAAAACTCGGCATCCACAGAAACACTAACACTGGAAGTTATATAGTATCAGATGGTCTTGTGAAAAACATCAGACTAGGACTGCCAGACAACTTTTTGTTTGATCTAGGAGCTAAAATTGGGCTGGAGGCAGCTTAACTCTGCCTACTTCAGAGGCAAGCGCGATTCAGCCAAACTGACCCAAAGAGCAGCACCCAATTGCCAGAGACCCCATGCACAACTGGTAACATCTCCAAGAGTACCAATTTCACACCAAGTTTGGATGCCTTGCCTCACTCAACACTTACCTCAAAGTTGTAAGCCAAAAGAGCCTGAAACGCTTTGTGTTAGTCTTTTTTTTTTTTTTTTTTTTTTTTAAAAGAGTAGTTTTGCCCAGGATCCTGGACGGAGCTCCTCTGGCTGCTGGGGGAATCAGCTATTCACTTCTGCCTTAACGCACTGAAGTTGCAGTTACTTCTAAAGCATTTGCAAACACCTTGACAGTCCCTGGGATTAAAAGCACTAAGCAGAGAGAAATATTTTACATCAGTTAAAGCAGGATGAAGTTTGCTCTGTGCACTAAACGGGGGACAACCTTAGTCAGGAAAGGTGCAGAGATGTCAGCACTTCTGAAGCCCATGTTAGAATTGCGGTCATTTTTCCCCTCTGCCATGAAGTGCATTCCTCTCTCTCCAGTAAAAAAAAGAGGCTTGGCAGCGCTGCGTTATTCTGTATTATCATCCCGATCCACCTGCACAGGGTTTTAACTACTCAGACAGCTCTGGAAGGAGTCGTTTACTTACCGTACAGCGGTGAAGTCCAGACCATCCCCAGGAACTGCCCGGCAAGTGGAAAACTGTCCCCAAATCACTGCCCTCAGGTGCCCAAGTCACCTCCATTAGCGGCTCTTAAATCAGCCCCTCGTGAAACGAAACATCTTGGCCTGAATCACTCTCAGCAGAGCCCCATTGTTCAGCCTCCTTTTTGGGGGGGAAAAGGACAGAGAAACCTTCCCAGGCATGACAGCTGGATTTCTGTCTGGATTCTCTGCAGGACGTTTGTGTCACACTGCCCTTACACACTGTCCTGCATAAGGAACTGGCAATAACTTGTGGATCCTGATAATTAATGGAAATCACCTCCAAGCAACTGCAGATCAAGGCCTTGAACCAGGATCTTTAATTTTAAAGGAAAGCCTTCTTCCTTTAAACTCATCTCGTCAAGCGCTAACAGCCTTGGCTGCTTGAGAGGCGTTGGTGTACCCCGGGAAGAGAGCGTTGCATGGCTGAAAAAGCCAATCTGGAACTCCTCAGTGCTCACTCTGCCATCCTTGTCCAGTTTAGTGAATAAATCCTTGAGTTCCTAAAGACTGAGGTCAAGAGAAGAGAAACCTACCAGCTTCAGAAACACAGCTGCAAGCATCCAAACCAGCTTCTTAAAGGAAATCCCATTTTATTTTTTGCAGTGCAAACAGAACACACAATTAAAAAACCCTCTTTGAAAATTAACACTGCACTTCTTCCATGCACGTACAAAGAATCAAACTCCTCTCCGCCAAGCCTGAAACACTAGCCCAGTGGTGGATCCACACAAGCATGAAAACCATTTGAACCCTGCTCCGGTTCTGGGAGAGAAGGGATTAAGGCCCCCATGCCTACCCCAGGACCCCAAAGAGATGTGCGTTCACCCTGGACATAGCCTTTCATCTTGGAAACGGCAGAATCTTCTCAGATGCACAGCGAAAGGACAAGATATAACAGGCACAAGCTGCAACAAGGAAAACCCTGACTGGCCATAAGGAAAAAATTCTTCCACCTGAGTGTAGTGCATCCCTGAGACAGGTCCAGAAAGGCTGTGCGGTCTCCATCCTGGGAGATGTTCAAACCTTGACTGGACAAGCCCTGAGCAACGTGGTCTAGCCTGGAAGCTGGCCCTGCTGCGGTTAAGAGGACTAGACCAGAGGCCTTCAGAGTTCCCTTCCCACCACTACAGAGCAGCTCCTCTCCAGAGGAAGCTATCTCTGCCTCCAGGGAAATGAAGCTGTGCTGGAGTACACCGGCTGAGGACCAGTGCCTGTGCTCTGCAGGATGCAAAGGTTGCTTCGGACCATCATTTCGACTGTACGCAGTCAATGCACAGCAAATCCCCCTGCCAGTCCTCTCGCAACAGGCTGGCTCCCAGCCTTTCCCCCCTGCTCACCTTCTTCCTGAGCTCCTTCAGCCAAACGCTCTTGCAGACCAGCACCAGCCGAGGAATCCCTTGCCTCCCACACCAAGCGCCTCCCGGAGAGCCTGGACTTGAGCCTCAGCCACGTCCAAGCAAGGGCTGGGCACACGGCAGGGGCTGCAGCCTAGGTCAGGCTTCCAGGTGAAAACATGGTACGAGTCTGCCGTCCTGAAAACAGCCTTCCCACCACGTTGCCAGGGCCTTTACCGCTTTCACCCGCTTCGTTCGCCTTCGGGCTCTGTAAAAAGAAAGAGAAAAGAACGTCAGCCGCTCTCTGCCCCGGGGCGTGGGTCACGCACCCCAAACCTGCTGTCACTCCTCAAGGGTCCAGTTCCTCACAACCGTGTCCGCTCGCAACTGAAGCGGTACCGACCCACGTTCACCTGGTGCACCCCAGGCACCCTCAGACATGCTGGGCCTGGAAACACCCATTTTTCCATGACAGCTCTGTTTCGGCACGTCAAATGGAATTCTAGCTCAGGACTCAACGACCGTCCTGCCAAGTAGGAGAGAACCTTCCCCCGTGAGAGCTGAAGGGTTTGTTCAGAGATCAGCCAAGCAGCTGTCTAGACTGGTGGAAAGAGGACGAGGATGAAAAAGAAAAATCACTGCTGAAGGAGGAGAAAAAGGGGAAAAGAAGATGGAAGATGTAAATCTTGCTGAAATCCCAGACAGGAACGGAAGACGTGGGGTGCAGCACGCCCAGATCCAAACCCTCTGCCCCAGAAGCAAACCTGGAGACCCAGCTCTGTCAAAACGGGACCCCTGCTGCCTGCAGGACACGGGCAGAGGAACGGCAGGGACAGGGCTGGAGCCAGGCAAAGCAAAGCACGCTTTGCTCTTGGCTTCTCTCAGCTTCCTCTACAAATCTCTTTCTTTTCCCTTGTTTGACACCCCTGGGCTTGCACGGGGGTGATACGGGGGCTGAGAGCCAGCCCGTCCTCCACCCGCACGTTGCTCGGGGTGCTGCTGGGTCTGGGGCAGGACGCCAGGGTGCGCATGGGCAAAGCGGGTCCCACATGCAGGCACCTTCTGAAATACCGCTTTTGAAACAAGGGCGAGCCCCCGCGCTACCTGCAGTGCCTCCACGAACGAGAGATGGCAAAAGCACGCAGGCAACGCAAGCCGTCCGACCGCAGCGTTTCTCTCGGAGCGCCTCAGAGAGGCAGGATTTTTCCCAAACGGCCGGCGCAGAGCGGAGGTATTTTCATCACTCTTTGACGCTGGCCGTCACCTCACGAGCTCACAAGCCACCGACGCCTTCGCCGCTCCAGCCCCGGCCTCTCAGCCGCCGGCCAACTCTTTGCAGGGTACGCGTCGGCTGGAAGCCTCTTTCAATGCGTTTTGGGGTACGAATGGCCAAAGCAACGCAAATGAAAACAAACCAGGCTGGGAAAAAGGCCCGTTTTTATTTCCTCGCCGGGAGCACGGCTGCTTGGGGTTTCCACGGTAACTGCCGATTCCTGGCCGGGGAAATCTCTCTGCGCCAAGAGCCTGACCGAGGGCTACGACGCGCCGGGCGCTCAGCACCTTCGGGAGACACCTGGCCTAAGTAATTTTTTTTTTTTAATTTAGGTGTGTAAACACTGATTGACAGCTCCATTCGGGGGCATTTTTTGTTTTCCTTAAGCGGGCTCAGAGCGCTCATCCAGAGCTCATGCTGGGAGAGGAGAGGAGAGGAGAACAGCTCTTCCGGGCCGTTACAGCGAGCGGGAGTCCTGCCGCTAAAAATAATAACAATTAAAAAAAAAAAAACCACCAACAAAGCAAACGCTCAGCCTTAATCGGTAAAATATTTCAGTCAGCAGCAGCAGAAACGCAGCCCCACCACGCCCCTGCCTACACGACGACTAGACGGAGCCGCCGCCGCCCGCACCAAACCGGACAGAACCGGACCCAACCGGACCGGCCCGGGCCGCCTCGCGCGGCTCCTACCTGCCGCCCGCGCCGCCCCGCCGCGCATGCGCGCCGCCCGTCCCGCCCGTCCCACCCCCGCGGTGGCGCATGCGCGCCAGGCCGGGCCCTCCGTGCGTGGCGGCGGTTGTGCCGGTGCCGCTGCGTGCGCGCGGGGGGGAAGGGAGGGGGGAGACGGCGGCGGCGGCGAGGAACGGGCCTCAACAACGATGTCGGGGTCGGCGGGGTCCGGCGGCGCGACCGGCTCGGCGCGGAAGCGGCTCATGAAAGAGGAGGACATGACCAAGGTGGAGTTCGAGACGAGCGAGGAGGTGGACGTGACGCCCACCTTCGACACCATGGGCCTGCGCGAGGACCTGCTGCGCGGCATCTACGCCTACGGTGCGGCCCGGTGCGGCGGTGGGGGGGAGGGGAAGAACCGGGAGCGCGGCGGCGGCGGCGGCGGGGGGAGGGGGCTGGAGGCGCGCGGGGAGGGGGAGGGGCGGGCGGCGGCGGCGCCCGGATGTTGGGGCGGCGCGCGCATGCGCGCTGGAGCGGCGGCGCACGCAGCGTTCCCAGGTGGGGGCTTGAGGCGGAGGGGGGGGCGTGGTCTGGGTTGGGGGCGTGGCCACCATCGGATGGGCGTGGTCTGGAGGCGGAGGGGGCGTGGCGGGGGGGGACCGGGGTGTCCCTGGCCGCCCTGCCTCACCGCCCTTTCCTCCCGCTGCTGGCAGGTTTCGAGAAGCCGTCGGCCATCCAGCAGAGAGCAATCAAGCAGATCATCAAAGGGCGGGACGTGATCGCACAGTAAGTGGAGCCCCCCCCCCCCCCCCCCCCAGTGCACAGAGCCGGGCTCCGATCTCCAAAGGCTTCGGAAATACCCACCTGTTTGTCTTTATGAAGCTGGGGGGGGGGGGTTGCCCAAAAAGATGTGCAGTGAGTTGAGGGTGCTGGACGCCAGATGAACCGCCCACCGTCGGGAGGAGCTGGCGCTGCACGCGGCTCTGCTCGGAGCTGGCGTGGTCAGCGCTGCGAGCACCGGTGACGGTCCGTGCCCGCAGCTGGAGGTGAGGTGCGTCGATGGCGTTTCCCAGCCGTTGCTTGACGTGGCAGAGGACGGGGGAAATCACATCGTAAACGCTGTAGGGTGAAACAGGCCACCCGACATGCAGACAGTGTTCCTGACAGCGCTGGTAATATCTAGCCAACCCAAGTGGGTGATGTTCTAGATGTGCCACTGTGATAAACATTCAGCCAAGATGCTGTGTGTTCTGAATAAACGGGGGTCTGAGACTCTTGGGAGTGGTTTCCAGCAAAGCTAGAGAAGTACAGAGACACGTGCGGTCTCTCGTCAAGGGAAAAGAAGTAAGTAGAAACGATCTTGTATTTGTCTCCGGAAACAAAGGGTATACATCCAATTGAAAAAAAAATTTTCTCAGTCACTGGTGGAAATCAATAGCCTTCTGAATTGTAGCATATCTACTGCTTTACTTTAAAAGAAAAGAAAATCTTGCAAGGCAAATTGCAGAAAGTTGAAATGCTGGTGCAGTAAGGGGTAAACGTGACAGTGCTGGGACCCTGCAGTAGAGAGTACTCTAGCCCTGAGATTACATTTCTTAAAGCTGTTTTTCTTACCAGTCGAACTTGTCTTAGCAAGTTGTTGTTTGCAATATTCACTTCTTTGCAATGAACAAATGGCAGAAAGCTACCTTTGGGCAGAGGGGTGAGAGATGTATGTTGAAATTGCCTCTATTAGCTGTTCAGAAGAAAAAGTATTTACCAAACACCTCTTTCTCAGGTCACAGTCTGGAACGGGGAAGACAGCAACGTTCTCCATCTCTGTTCTGCAGTGCCTAGATATACAGGTGACTTCGCAGCACATGTTAAAAGAATTTTTAAAGTAGATCACTGGCATTTTCATTATAAAAGCCTTCATTTGGCTAGAGTGAAGGAATGAAGCTTTAAACTGAAATCTTTTAATTATGGGCAGTGACCTTCGGCCAAAATTCTGACTGAAAATTTCATCACGCTCTGTTGCTGTCAGGATTTAACTGTTAAACCCACCTTGACAGAATAAAAAGTTCAGATAAAATCTTGCAATTATAAAGCTGCCTTTTAACAGCTAATCTTTTCCAGATGCTTTTATTGACAGCATTAGATGGCTAAATTAATCTTCCAGCAGACAGTTGTCCTCAAACAGTCCTAACATCATCATCAACCTGTCCACGAACAGGTGGCACATATTGCACAGAGTCGAGCCAGATTTTTGCCTGACGGATGTTCATTTTTGTTCTAGTCAGGAGTATTTTGTTCGCCCAAATGTTTTTGAAATACAACTTATTATATAGGTGCACTTGAACATTAGCATGATTTTCTGTGGACCAGTAGTCCCTTAAATTAAGCTTTGTCATTCACTTGGTATTGCTTGGGGACATAATTATTAGCTCCCTGTTCTGAATGGAGAGGTCAGCTTTTCACCTCCTCTCTGTAAAGCGCTCAAAATATTTCGCAAATATGATACTTTAAAACATTGTCTTGGCATCCTTGAACAATGCAAAGCTTTTTTGCCTGAGTTGAAAGTATGAAAGTTAAGTCACTTGAAAATTTGTTTTTATTCTTTTACAAGAAAAGCACACTCGCTTTTATAATTGTTTTCAGAAACGAGGTTGGAATGAAAAATGAGGTGATGAAATGAAGAACTGCATCTTGTCAAAAGTAACTTACATAAGCAGCTGTTCCTGTGTAAACGCTTTGTGTGGGAGCAGCTTTCTAGGTGAACTGACCCTTCCAAGCAGTAGGTTTTAGCACAGAACTCTGTAATTAATCCTTCAAACGTGACATTGTGGAGCACTGTAGGATCTGTAATCTCGGTTGAGCTTGATCAGCCATGGCCATGTGATTAACTGAGCTGTTTTAATCAGGTTCGCGAGACCCAGGCATTGATCTTAGCCCCAACTCGGGAGTTGGCTGTACAGATTCAGAAGGTAGGAGCATTTAAAATGAACTGTACCTTTGGATTTCCCATTCTTTGTCTGTAAAGCACGCGTAAGGCCTGGGGTCAATTCTTAGGTAGTCCCTAGTAGAGCCAGAAGTGCAGCTTCCACTAGAGGGAGGCTTTTTCTTTCTGAACTCCCGGTGTTTGAAAGCTTGCCACTGAGGAAATTTGGGTAACGCACCTAAAAGATCCCTCTTTCTGGTGTGCTTGTGTCTTTTAAAAATATTTTATGGCTGTACAGACTTGCCTCTCTTTGCATAATAGATAAACTTTATGAGAATTCAGATAACTAAGCCGTTCTTGTGTGTCCAAACAGGGTCTCCTTGCTCTGGGAGACTACATGAATGTCCAGTGTCACGCCTGCATCGGAGGGACCAATGTGGGTGAAGATATCCGAAAGCTGGATTACGGGCAGCATGTTGTTGCTGGCACGCCAGGCCGCGTGTTTGGTAAGGAGATGGGGGGAGGGTATGTCACCTCTGCGGTCAGACCCAAGATGATCCATGAGAGCCTCCTGCACATTTTGTGCACTTGATGTGCAAGACAGTTAAATTCCAGAGATCTGAAATACCATGGAAACTACATTTATCTTGACCCAATTAATGTAAAATATGCTTAAATATAATGAGGTGTCCGCTTACTTACTTGTCAGAGCTGTAAGAGGCTAAAGAGAAGTCACTGAGGTTAGCATTTGGATTTTCTCTGGTTTACATTTTACTTTTCATTGTTCAAATGAGTCTTTACATACAGAACAGGAGAGAATATTTTAAAGCAGAAAATATAAAAATCTCAGGAGGTATTTCAGAGTCTCAGAGGAGATGGGAGCTGAGGCTATTTGAGTGTCTTAAGTTAGGCCCATATTTTCTGCGTACTGGCCATCACTATCTCTGTTTAAACCAGGTGCTCGTGTACTTTCTACTTTCACTGTATGAAGGCTTTTATGTATGAAGATTTAAAATGGGAAGTACCATAGTGACACAGTGCTAGCCTTCGAGCTCACAGCTTTTGACTCTGAGAAACAAGCAACGTTTTCTTACAGAGGTACCTGTCCCTGGGGACGCAGAACTAGTTGCAAAAGAAAAAATAGTATCTGAAAACTGGGCTAGCTCTGAACAACATATTAACAGCAAATACTTTTCTCTTTCAGTGTTAGAGGATTATGCAAAGCCACATTCTCCCCCAAACAGAACTTAACAGTTGCTGGATGTGTTGGTTAGAAGTTCATCCAGTGTTTTGCATTGCTCGCATCCAGCTGCAGTTGCTGTGGGGGACTGCGATTCACCTGTCCTGTGTGCTTAGCGGATAGCGTCCCAAGACTCAGACTCTGAAAGCCTCCCTGCAGTCAGTGCTCTCTTAGGCTGTTCTGCAGATACGTGCCCCTAAACTGTGGCCCTTGGAAGTGCCTTCCCATCACCAAGCGCTAGTCACGGTTTTAGGAGTAGTGCAGGATTGCACAGTTTCAGAGCTTTTTGATCTTACAAAGCGAAATCTTACAGATATGATTCGTCGCCGAAGCTTAAGGACTCGAGCCATCAAAATGCTGGTTTTGGATGAAGCAGATGAAATGCTTAATAAAGGTAAAAATATTTTGTCTCCTTAGCACTTCCTTTCTCTTTATCTTTTGGCGATTTTCACATATCCCAGCTGATAGGTCCTGCTCCTACAAACAATCCTTTCTTTGCTGTAGTTGTACAGTGTGAGTTATGTTACAGGCTGCAACAGTTTAAGCTAGTTAAAATCTCTCATCTGAGTCAGTTGCACTGTCCTTTTCAATAGTTACAGATTTTTGAGCACCAGCCTCTAGTACTGTACTGTGTAACACGGCTACAGCATAGTGGGTTTGGGGGAGGTGGGGAGAGATGAGCAATGGTTCACACTGGTTGCAAGTTCCTGATTCACTGCTTAGTGGTCCTTGCATAGCGTAGACCCGATACAGAATTCCAGAGCAAATTGTGAAAGAACAGGATACTCAGGAGAAAGATGTGCTAACATTTAAGCACTGCTTGATTTGCTTTTGTAGGTTTTAAGGAGCAGATTTATGACGTGTACAGATACTTGCCTCCAGCTACGCAGGTGGTTCTGATCAGCGCCACTCTGCCTCATGAAATTCTAGAGATGACCAACAAATTCATGACAGACCCCATTCGCATCTTGGTGAAACGGTGAGTGAGGTTCCCTTGGAGGAGAACGGGAGCTCTTCAGGTTGCTCCAGCCTGGAGCCAGTTCACAGTGTTTACCGATTTAAACGTGCAAAGTCTCTTCTTGTGTTCCTTCTCACCAGTGCGGTTTGACTAGGTACTTGCAGACATCCTTCACGGCCCGTTTTCCAGCAGAGGCTGGTTTGCCTCTTGCTTTGTCATTGTCCAGTTCTGTTCGCTGTTTCTCAGCGTGGCCCTCTCCCTATCTTCCCCGTGTATAGCAGACTTCTGGAAATTCATCCTTCCCACCTATCCTGACTCCTGTGCTCCTCTTCTAGAGGATTTTTGGAAGGCCTGCATTAATTTGGTATATAGAGCAAGCCTAAAAAGCATCTAGCGGACTGGGCTTGAAGCCCTGATAGCTTTTATGTTGCCCCCGTTGTCTTTCTTCAGTTTTCCTTGTCCAATATTCTGAATGTAAAAACAACGCAAGGAGAAGGATCATTTTCTTTGAAGCTGACTGCCTAGATCAGAGAGGGGCCCCAAGTTCAGCTCTGTTGCGTGGGTCACATTTGAGTCTTTCCTTAGAGGAGGCCTCTCAAGGGACGTTGCAGAGCAACGCGGACCTGTGTATGGACCCAGCAACCCACAGCGCTTAGGACAGCAGCCCGAGCTCTGCTGAAACACATCCAGCCCTTTTATCTGCATTGCACCTACTCTCTGACTTGGGGTGTTGTGTTATAGCTGTTGTTCTTCCTTGCAGTGATGAGTTGACGCTTGAAGGAATCAAGCAGTTTTTTGTGGCTGTGGAGAGGGAAGAATGGAAGTTTGACACCTTGTGTGATCTCTACGACACTCTCACCATCACCCAGGCTGTCATCTTCTGTAATACCAAGAGGAAGGTACAGCAGCCGTGAGACGGGCATGTTATCTCACTCGCATAGAGTAACTCAGAAGCGGATGCTGGGGTGGACCCAGTTAAAAGGCCTGGTTGTTTGCTCATTTGGGAATAGTTCAGTAAGAACAGAGGTAAACCTCGGGTCTTTGAGATGGGCCTAGTACAGGCAAGAACTGGTTATAAGCGGACCTGGTAGAGTTGGCAAGAGTTGCCTTTTTAAAGTAGAACTGATTAGTTACAATGTGCTTATTTTTTTAATTACGTATAATCCCTAAAACAAAACCACACTTCCTGAATAAATGCCCTTAATTCTTTCCATATCAGAAGAGGGAAAACTCAGTGTTTCCTGTTCCACTCACAACCACTAACAGGCTTGGCCTAGATGTCTCACTACACACAGCCACAGCCCGAGCCCTTCCTGTTATTCAAATTGTTAACCTCCTTGCCTGGAGTACGTCTCCGCTCCATGTCCAGCTCTCTGGGCAGGCTTGGATCTGGGCTGGTAAACACGACTTGCATTTTTTTCAGCAGTGAGCTTCGCAAGGATAGATGCAGTTACGTGATTCATGGAGCTGTGTGTTAAGTCAGTGCTACACGTCACATAGCTGATGCTTTGCATAAGGCTTACTTGAAAGCTCTTAAACAAGCATTTTGGAGATACAGTCCTTAATGGTGTATGTCTCTGTATACAGTCTCCAAGCACGACTGGCACATCTTGTCAGGAGCAAATAGCTAACCCTGGCTGCTTGGCTGTACGCACAGGTAGACTGGCTCACAGAGAAGATGAGAGAAGCCAACTTCACAGTTTCATCCATGCACGGGGACATGCCACAGAAGGAGAGGGAGTCCATCATGAAAGAGTTCAGATCCGGCGCAAGGTAAATGCCCTAAACAGTGTTGCTCAGTGCATTATTACCTCAGGCCAGGGTTTCTTCCAGGTCCCAGTGGAGCAGGCCTCAGAAGCGCTTAACACCTCTCCTCATTGAAGGCCTCGCTCCTTGTTTAACTTAAAACAGGAAGAGCTCGAACTCCCATCCATCCTCTTAGGGTGGCTCAGAGTTGGGGAGATCGCAAGAGCTCCCAAGAAGGGATGTTTGTAATTCTAGCCATAGAATTAGCCTGGTTTGTTTTGCTGAAGAGGTTGGTAGTTGCTACGTTTAAAATACATCAAGGGAGAAAGATGTTTGGGCGCTGTCCCCATCTTTTTAAGCTCCTGGCGTCAGATGAAAGCTGGCATCATACTGTGTCTTTTCACTGAAGGTTGGTGATTCTGTGTAGAGACAGCTTTCCTAGTAGCTAAACCGGATGCGGGCAGCACGCTGTGGGAGGGGGAGCACAGAATGGCAGGGGATGTCCCATGCTGGAGATGATGTCTCTGCCTCTCTAGGGAGTGGGACTGCAGTAACTGTAGTCTTCTCTTTGCAGCCGAGTCCTTATTTCAACAGATGTTTGGGCTAGGGGCCTGGATGTGCCTCAGGTGTCTCTGATCATTAACTATGACTTACCCAACAACAGAGAACTCTACATACACAGGTAAGGACAGCACTCACATTAGGGAGCATAGTTGGAGTACCCTTCCAAGATGACTCCGTTCTCTTTCCTTCTGCCCGCACAGAATCGGCCGGTCAGGCCGATATGGCCGCAAAGGTGTAGCTATCAACTTTGTGAAGAACGATGACATCCGCATCCTGCGAGACATTGAGCAGTACTACTCCACCCAGATAGACGAGATGCCCATGAACGGTGAGTGCAGGCCTGCCACAGCGAGGCTGCCACTCTCCTCCAGCTGCAGGTTTGCGCAGCATCTGAAAGACGAGCATCAGATACTTTTTGCCATGTGCCTCGTTCCCAAGCCAAACCCATCTCTGTTTGCCCTGAGAAAGCCCAGGAACAGTAGCATGTGCGCTTTACTGCTGGGCTGTGGCTCTCAACTTGCTCAGCGCAAATTTACATACTCTTATTCTCTCTCGTTTCAGTTGCTGATCTTATCTGAAGGTCCATGTTTATGAGGAAGCTGCCATCGTATCATTTCTTACCTTCCATAATTATGTTTTGGACCCCTGTACTTTTGTCACATTACTGTTTTTATGTTCTTGAGTTGAGCTGCAGATGGGAACTTGTGTAAATAATGTCTTTACTTCTGCCCATGTTTTTCAATAAAAAAAAAAAAAAAGTTTTACCATAACCTGTACCTGGTTACTTTAACCTGAAGCAGTAACAGGTAGTGAGTTTTGAGGGAGTACCATAGTTGGATAATACTATGGAAAAAAACATTGGACATTCTGTATACTTAGGTTCATAAAATACAGGATTTCCTGTTCTCCACCTTTTATTACTGCCACGCCATAGTTCATGCATTTTTTTTTTTTCATGTCCTTAATCTGTCCTTGTCCCTCAAGGATCCATTGTCTATAAAAAAAAGTTTATGGTCCATGGCCTGTTCGTAAGGTGCTTTAAGGCGACTGAGTTACAAGATAGTTAAAAAGGAAGACGTTTTTGTTTATGGTCTTCTAAAGCCAGAAATTTTAATCATTCGTTACTCTGGATGAGCTTTTCCCCCCTCGCCAGACACCCAGGGGATTTGAGCTCGAGAGGGTGAGTGCCCTTCTTTAACTTGGTGCCAGCTGAGGAAGGTACCTTCTTACCAGCATTTCCTGTAATAAACTATCTTTTACCTCATCCCTTTCTCCATCTGCCTATTGATTTTTGTAGCTTGTTAAACCTCCCTGGTCATCTCCCCTACTCTGTCCTCCTGCAGCATTATGCTGTACTTCACTTTACCATCCCTGATCTCCAGAGCTCTCCCAGCTGCATCCTTCTTGAGAGCTAGACAAGAGCTGGCCAGAGCTAGGCTGCCAGTGTAGCCTAAGTTACACTGTTTTCCTCTCTGCCTTCCCTATTAAATTTGTGCTTGCTTTGCAGGGGGTGGGGCGGGGATGGGGCAGCAACATTCAAGTACAGCAGTGGTTTGCACAGAATTGGAATAGTTCTCAACCCCTCTCCTGAGTCAGTCACAGAGTAGCCCTGGGTAGAGAAAGGCATGTGCATCTCCTTCCTGCCCACCTTGTACACCACCAGCAGAGTTCCTCTACTCCCTTGTACTCCCCATGCATCATCCTGATGTTCTTAGCTGGCCCTGGATCCCCAGTGGCTGGCACCTGTACACAGCCCACAGCCCCAACTCCAGTGGCTGGCACAAACCGCCTCTGCACGCCAAACCAAATAGGCGCACTGTGGATCCCTCCAGTAACTTGTCTCAGACACTCAAACCCATTCAGTAACCAGCTGAGTGGCCTGTTGCAATTTGTCTCCTGTTGCCTCTGCAGGTACACAAACAGGTCTCTCAGTTGACCCCCCAGACCTTGGTGTCTCTCCAACAGTTGGCCTGGACCTCCTGGTGCCTCCAGTTGCATCGTGCACAAGAACACACGCCTATCTGACACAGACTTCTAACCGCTTCTGTACCGGGCTCCCAGGTCATTTACCTTACTTGCCACTTAGTCTAACTTGATATTCTCGCACCGACACTCACTCCAGTTGCTGGCACCAACATACACGCGGGCCACTAAGACCCACGGTCCAGCTCCAGTTGCTAGTACTTCATTTCCGCTCACTCCAGTCTCTGCAGTTGCTGACACCACAGACACAGGACTCCTGCGACCTATGGTCCCACTCCAGCCCATAACATGTCCCATAGCCCTGCAGGGGGTAACCCCCCTCTGGAGCCTTTCCACTGACTCGCAGCAACGGGTTTCACACCACAGAGCTGGGGCATGGTCCTCTGCGCTCCTTCGCATGCAAGACGACAACCTTTTTAATGGCATAACCTAATGCTAATTGCGAATCTAAACGTTCAGAACTAGAGGGGAGGGGGCAGTTATCCTTACTGTTCTCCATGCCATAAAGCACTAACTTTGCAGTTTGTTGGGACAGTGATCAAGAACCCTCCCCCTTACAGCCAGTTTCAGTCCTCTACTACCAGGGAGCAGCAGAAGCTGAAGGCTTTACCCCGACTCACTAGCATCACGTCCTGGACAGCTCTGCTCTCGCTGTCGCTGCCAGGCGAGCAGGGCACAGCGCAGCCTCAAATCTGACTCTGCTTCTCATGTTCTCCAGGAAGGCATAAGGCAAGCATGGTGCTCCAAGCTGCCTGTGTGACTCCTTAGTCCTTGAACTAATAAGGAAACAAGAGAGATTGAGCACCAAAACCATTAGACTGTTTAAATAACAGTATTTAATCTGTACAGTTTTGAGAGAAGATATCATAAAATGCAACATTCCTACCTCATCTTTGGCATCATTCACCTGGAGCTGAGCCCTCTTTGCCAGAGGGCAGCTAACTTCACCACCACTCCCTAGCAGTTCCTTAGGGTGCAAAAGTCACAGTGCAATTGCTTTAGTCCTAGACAGATGATTCCCCTCATTCAAGAGAGGGGAGACTGGGTGAAGCTCAAGAGTTTATGGAAGCTGTTACCGCTTAGGAATGCGAACAACAGCTATTGCACACAGTCATTTCCAGCTGTTAACTACGTAGCTGCCCTTACACTCCACACATCTGAAAATACCTTAGTTGATACCGATTTAGTCAAGAGCGAAAACAGGTTAGAGCCTGTAGCAAGATTTCAGAATGATACAGTTGTCGGAGGGCAGAAGCTGACAAGCAGCTCCCCAGGTCAAGTAGCATCCTTCCAAACAGCAGAAAGCTCCCCTAAACAGGGAGGGGAGATGAGCTAGACAGTCTTTCCGCAACGAGCACGAGGGGAGCATCAGCTTCAGGAGAAAGCTGTGAACAAGTTGTCTATTGTACTTCATATAATTTTCAAGGCAAGTATTTGACATGGTTTATGTAGTCGAATACACAGGTGAGCATCTTTTAAAAATAAGCACGAATTTCATTTCATATATACACAACTGATTTTAATCATGTACTGAAAATAAATTACAGGAAATAACTTTAAAATGCAACAGAGGACAAGAGTTTCACAACAAACATTCCCACTGATTTTCCCAAGGGGGTGAGAGACTGCAGTGCTCAAGGCAGGTAAATATCACAAATATATCAAAAAACTTCAAATCGTCGATGCATTCACACATTTACATGAGCCACAAACATTCCTTTACAGGGACTGCACTTAGCTACCACAGAACCAGGTTTTGCCATAAACTACAAAACTTTGATACAAAATTGTATTTATATATTTATATGTCATATACATGCCCTATCTGTGGTTTCTTAAAAAATAAAAACTAAACACACTGTACAGACAATCCTAACTCATTGCTCGGTAGCTGTAGGCAACATTTTTGGATGGAATTTCTCCCCCAGTAGAATTAATGGCAATATTATATACATGAAGGCTAAACTGCAGAAAAAGACAGCTCAGTTCCGATATGCATCTCCCTTGGGACCAGGTCTGCGAGTTCAAGGCAAGACAGCATATGCTCTGACCCACGGCCTCCCTTACAACAGTTAGTTCTGCCATCGGCTGTGTGAGGAACCAATACATGCATTTGGGTAACACTGGTATAAAAGGCAGTAAAGCAAGATGCATATTGTAATGTAGTGGCTCTAATGGCTTCACCGGCTTGGTACACTTACGCACAAACGCTCCCGAGTTAGAAGTGGCAACGGGATCTTGTGGAGCTAGGTACATTCGGGTAGAGGGCACCTGCTACGGGTCTGACCATTACTTCCCTGAAATACCTCCCCGCAGAGGACAGATTCCCACTTGTAAGCCAGAGACTGCATCAAGTCAAACACAGGAAGATCCTCCTCCCCACACCCCAAACACAGACGTGCACCATTCACCAGGACTATACTTAAAACACACACCCCCCACCTCCCCCCCCCTGCCCCGGTGGTCTCCATGGCACCAGTTTGTCTCAGAAGCAGAGCACTGACAAACTTACTCTTCCCAGGTGATGGCAGCGATCTGCAAAGCCAGTCACACTAAACTACTTCTACAGTCGATTGTAAACTTTGGTTTATTTATTCATTTTTTTTTATTATTGAGTTCTCATGGTACAGCAAGCATGTCTAGGATGAGAGGGCAGAGTTGAAGAGGAGATGAACTGTCAGTCTGTCTTTAGTCTGGCATGCTGAGACACCTGCTCGGTCAGGCCTGCTTTGATAGAGTTTTTTACAGACTGCCTCATATGATCCTCCATCAAATTATCACTCATGGGCTTCAACACCTGTGGGATGAGAAGTGTGCAAAGAAACAAAAAAAATGAGGTAACCAAGGAAAATGAAATATAAAAACATACAAAAAGATGAGACTTGAAATAATGAAAAAGACCTAGAATGCTGAAGTCTGACACAAGCTGGCATGATGAACTGAAGAGAAATGAGTTTTGCTGCTACAGCAATGACATTTAAAATCAGTCACGTGCTTTGACACAAGTGATCTCCCTCCTATACAGCAGTATTTCACTGAATTCAAACCACTTTACAGTTCCTAGAAGATGGATGTGCAATTCCATACCCTATATGCAGCATCGGTCTGGTATGGTTACAGCATTTATGCAGACCGGCCCAGACGGTCCAGCTTATTGTCCTATATGTATAAGTGTGAACACTTCAGATACAGAAAGAAAGTTAAAAATACTGGCTAGTTTTTCTTCTTGTTATTGTTGGATGAGAGTCGCTGCCGCGGCACTGATGTAAGAGCACGGCGGATCGTTCGGCGTCTAAGAACTTCAAAGAGTTTGGAAAAGACCTAAAACATGAATTGAGCTGTTAGGAAAAGTGGCTCTTAGAAGGCAGCAGAATAAAAGTCAAGCAATTTCAAAAAAAGTGACTGCCAGTGACTTCTCACCTTCCTGGGATTCCTCTGAAGCAAGGAGGGAAGAGAAAGGTAGAGATTCAGAGAAAAAAAAAAAAACAAACAACAACAGCAAGAACATGTGAAACAATGGAATCTATCATCAGCATTAGAGAAACTCGGACCAGGATCTGTAAGATACTTTGCCTGTTATCAGTGACGTACTGCTGTGCCAAGAATACCTGGAAGCTCTTTTAGAGACTGTAAACAAGGAGCCTTCCTCTAGCCCACAAAAGACTTGCTGCTGCTACCATAGGCCAAGTTGTCCCCCTCCTCAGGGTCAGCCAGCAGTCAGATCAATCTTATGTGCTCTAGGTATCCTTCAGTAGCAGCGGTACCCACAGCCGAGCACTACACATCCAGCTGAGGCTTTCCACTTCCTTTGCAGTGCTCTTCAGCCCCAAGCACCAACGCAAGAAGCTACGATGGTACATGAGAACCTCCATTTTTATTTCTAGTAATTCAGTGTCTGATGCTCATTTCCCCTCCTCTTACTAGAGGCCCATTTTTCCTCTGCAGTTACCCTACACGCTTAATGGGTTGTTCAAACAGGTGTAGCATACCACCGCCCATGGTAAGTCTCCAACAGAGTCATCGTTCAGATGTGGAAGAACGCCTCCATACAGGCGGCTCCAGGCAGTTAGTTGCTTGTGCCTTGTAGGACCCCTTTTGCCATCATCCCAGCTCAGTTCAGAGAGCCTGTTTAATTCTAGTAACGCCACCCAGGTGTTTCACTCCTGCTGGCACTGGACAGTGCTATGAGGGATGCTCCAAACACTGTGCAGAAGTTGGTCAGAAATTCTCCACAATGGCTGAACTTGCCCAGCTGCATCAATTGGATTTGGATTGCAAAATCTGATCTTTGTACAGAAGACTCTCCTCCAGCTTTGCTACTCTTGCACTCATGTCTGTTGTTCTTTCAGAAATTAATCCGCCTAGCAAGTATTTCTTACAACAGCAGTTGCACAAGTCTTCCTGAAGGAAGAAACCTGCTGTACATCCTCTAACAGTCAGTTTGGTCATTCATCAGCTAGTTTTCTTTCTGAAGTCTAATGAACCCTTCAGTGCCACACCATCAGGTGAGGTAATGGAGTAAAGCAGTGTTGCCTTGCACATTTCTTTTGCAGCACCTGAAATATTTTACCTACCACATCCATAATACAAGTGCACCACTCTCAACTTACCTTTAAGACCAGAATTCTTTAAAAAAAAATCTTTTTAGTTTCAGAGCAAAGAGTCCCTCCAATCTTACTCTCAGAGCACTTGGCTCTTTTTTTTTAAATAATATCCTAAGCTGGTTTAATATTCTCTGTGTGGGCACCTCTTACTGAACTTAGCAATTATACCTCTGAGCAGATTTTACCTTCAGCAGAACTGTCATTCTCCATTAGATCTAGACCAGCTTTTCACTCACAGCACTAAACAAACTGTAACTGACACGTTTACTCAAGAAAAGACTCTGCATGAAATAGATACCAACCTGTTCCCATATAGCTTCAGCAATCTGATCAATGGCTGTTCCAACTTCTCTGAATTCCCCAGAGTACTTAACGTATGCCCAAGTACAAAGGGATATAAGAGCCATCCCCATTATGAGATTACACAGGGTAGCTATGGAGTTCATACCAAGGAACCCAGTCAGTCCTGAGGTTATATACATGGCAAACATGACTGCAAATAGAGTGGCAGGGGTACGAGCAGCATAAAAGATGTTTTTGCCATCATTGTGCTTCACAAAGTTTGCATAGATCTCGTCGATTTCCACCTCAAGCTGGTCCTGGTAGCGCCGACAGAACTCCTCCCCTCCCATCTTCTTCACCGAGCGGAACTGCCGGACAGCCGACTCTCTGAAATCCTGGTGCTTCCGCTCGAGGTCCGATGGGGCAATGTAAGGCTTATCTCCCCCACAAACCTGCAAAAGCAACCAGAGGTGGGGTCAGCACACCCCGATTATCTGCTGCTGTCCAGAAAGCAAACTTGCTCCTCACTGCCCCCTCTCAGACGACCTCCTGCTGCTTTCTTAGCTCTGTAAGCTCTAGAATCCTGTCTCAAGCAAAGCAGCTAGAGGGATTCTCACGCTGCACTGCGGAGGCTTTACCTGTTTGGCCGTATCCAAAGCTATTGCACGGGACAGAACTAGCTTTTTCAACCCTTCCCTTTGGGCAAGCCCAAAAGGGCACCACATCAGCCATAGCGTTGGTCTTTACACAAGAAGAATGGAACAAGGAACACTAGGAGGAGGAGAGAGTTTGGCTCAAGGAAAGTTAAGGAGCACTCTGAAGGCTGCAACCCCCCCCCCCCCCCCCCAAGCTTTTCATTCTAGGTCACCCACCTCAGTGACAGGGTCAGTGCTGAACGTGGGCAAATTGATAGATTTTTGCCCACCAGCACTCAACAAGCTCCTGTTTGTTGTTGCTCAGTTTCCACCAGCAGGCTCCAAGGAACTTAACAGACAATACGAATTAACAAGAACTAGCTGCTGACAATATCTTTAACTCCTGTTCTTTGCTAGACTGTCTTTCTAGGCTTGATTCAGATCAACTTGTGAGAGGATGTTTCTGCTGAAGGGAAGAGACCAGACTCACATGCACACCCATGAGGCAGACACATACCATCTGCTTCTCCCTGAATCAGCATGGAGATGAAGTTGGTCAGATGCCAAGGACTCCTACTTTGCCACACCAACTTCTGGCCTCTTCAGGACTACAATTAGAGACTACCTAGTCCACTACTTTGATATGAACTGGGCAGATCAGATCCAACTCCTCCAGGCTTTTGCGGCCAGGCTCTGTCTGAAGACTGACGATACCTTCCACGTGATGTCAAGGTACAGCCTTCCCTCTCCCGCCACAAGGCGGACTCCTATAACAATGCTGGTTCTCATGCCTTGAGCACAGCAACAACCAACTCTCCTGCTGCTATTCCTTCGGCAGGACCCAGAAAAGATCACTTGCCCAGCCTACAGCTTCCCGTTTCTGCCTCCCAAGATGCTCAGCCTGACTGGCTAGGTTCTTCATAGCAAGTCTCAGTCATGGTCAAGATGCTGACTGCCTGCTGCCCTTTTCTTGAGGGTTTGAACAAGCACCCTTCTGCTTTTTCCTCATTGCAGTCCTGTGCTTTTTCCCTCACTGCAGTCTTCCACATCTGGCAGAACTCCCTGGGAAACAGCTACTCGTCTCTCATCCTCCAAAAACGTCTCTTCGCTTTGCCTAGAGAGTACTGGACACTAGGAGCTGCTGATGCATCAAGACCACTGCTTGCCATGCAGACAAGTACTGCCACTGTTTTCTCATACTGTGTCTGCACCTGTTGCCCATTACATTTAAGGTCATTATGGCAGGGATAGCATTTTGTTTGTGCATACTCAGCACAACAGGGCTTTGGCTCATGAGAGGAGCTCAGAAGCCAGAATATGAACCATCTGTACTAAGCAACATAACCCAGTCTCAGATCCAAAGAGTTCACACTTATTTCTGTTTCTAGCATCAGAAATTTCAGATCTGTGTCACATCTTCTAGAAAGTCTAGATAAAAACTGATTCAAGACATTTGTGTTTATCTCTACAGCGATATAAAAATATACAGTACTGGGGAACATTACTATGGAAACAAAGTCTGTTTAAAAGAACATCTGTTCCTGTTTATTCTTTGCCCCAAGTAAGAAGTCTTACAACTACAATATCTCAACAGCCAATAAAGATTCAAGGTAGAAAAGCAGACCTGCCATTTGTTATAAACAAGTCATCTACTATTTCAAGACATTTTTTCCAAAACAAGTGATGGGGTCCCTCTACGCCAGCAGAGCATTCTCAGAACAGGCTTACAGAAGTTAGCTGGTCTGCCACGAGCATTAGGCCTTAGACCTATTCCAAAAAATGGAAAGTTACTTCAGAGATTAAGGTCAGAATTAGCCTAGTTAGTGAGGAGCTATGCTTACAGCATCTTACCACACCTAGTGGTCTTCCCCTATGGTAGGGTTCCACACTAAGTGTGGGGAGGAATCCTGTTCAGCTTTGCAAGACATGCAACTTCCCAGAATCCCCCATGATAAATCCTTGCATGCCACTGCGCTTGAAGTATCAAGTCCATCCAGACAATCAGCTTAGAGTAGTATAAGTTCCATCTCCAAGAGGCAGCAAGGAGGAAGTTACATATGCAGTCTACTCAGATAGGGCAAAATTTTTGCATTTCGAGTTTCTTTTTAAACCTTTAAAGGACTTCAAGCCACAAATTTTACAGCTAATGAACAAGTACTACTCAGAAGCATGAGACTGCACTAGAACTCTACCCTTGCATGGCCCTGCATGCTCGAGATCAGACCTAGCAAACATCTCTCCATCTATTTGCCCTTTTCACATTATAGGACTTCAAGAGGTCAGTCAGGAGCAGCAGGGGAAACCAATAGGTAGTTATCTTGCAGATATTCCCACCCCATACCTCCCCACCATTTTCCATCTCAAGAAATCCTGGTTTTGCTGCATCAGAAGTCCTGACACTAAGCTACTTTTCCCCCCCATGAGCATGCACGCAACCAACACGTAGTACAACATTAAAACTGAAGGCCTGTATTTGCATGTAGGCAGTTAAAGTTAGTCACCATACCTGCTCCATGCCTTTACTGTACAAGTCTTTTGCTCCTGCCACAGCAGCAAGATTGTTCGCTTCAGCCGTTGCCTAGAAAACATGGAGCTCCATCTATGGTTACAGCATTACTAGCTAGTCACATATGTGAAGTTGTACCACCCATTGCACCCCATAACCTCCAAAGCTTTAGATTGCCAAGAAAATCCCCCACATGAACAAGTGTCAGTGATATATACACTAAAACAGACTACTGAACTAGGAGGAAGTTTTCTCCACCTTTCTAGTACAGCTGTAGATTGAAACTCCCATACACTTGCACAGTCTTTTCGGCATGAGTAATCTCTTCTGAATGCTCTACTGTGAATAACCAAATAAGGATCTCAACTATTAAGCATTAATCCTGATACATCATTATTTGTGAGGAAAGCAGCAAGCAGGCTGGTATTACTTCTGTAGTATATAGTTTTGGTGTCAAAATTTGTATGAACTCAAGACTACCGTTAACCTGGGTCCATGTAGGGGACAGATATTCTAGTTAATACTGCTGGATATCATCTTCTGTATCTCACAGCCACATTTATAGCATGCCAAATAGAGCGAGCGATGGCAGCCTTTGTTTCGCTGAGACGGGTTTTCTGAACCCCTAAAAAGTCTAAGGGGAACTGGTTTCTTGAAGGACCGGAAGATAGCCGGAGCAAAAATCAAGTCTTAGTGAGCTGACAAAAGAAGCTTCGAAAAAACTAAGTCTTCCAAATGTAAAGTGGTTAAAATCGGCCCCAAAGCCTGCATTTTGGCAAAAGCCTGTCATCCCAAACAATTGGAGCATTCAACCCAGAGCTTCATACAATCAGTTTGCGTTCAGATTGCTTTAAAGCCGATTACATCCTCTTTGGATCAACCCAGAAAAGAAACCTCAGGGCAGTTATCCAATCTAACAACCCACATACACCACAACATAGCCCAACACTGCTGGCGCAGTGGCGTTAGCTGCTTTACCATAAGCTTGTGTTGGCATGAGAACCATAAGCTTGCTCCATTTTATCTGCAACTCCATTTTATCTCAAGCTAAACATCCTCTGAATAAGGTCAGAAAGATACTGACAAAAACAGCAAGTTGTCAGAAACATACGTTTAGAAACTGAAGCAGCTGGAAAAGCCATCAGCCAACCAACTACAACCCTGCTCCATTTGGTAGAGAGGACTGGTGGGGGGAGATGCAAACGCGTACCTAAGCTACACTACTCAGATGGCTTTGAAAGTACACAGCTCCTTCAAAGGACTACAGCTCTGTGGGCAAAATCTTCAGACTCCCAGTGGTCATGACCTTCAACTGCAAAGAAGGTATGAAGTGCACAGCTTCTGTCAGGTTACTTGAAAGAAAATAAATACCTGGAGCATAGATTTTGGATGAGGTAGCTCCTCTCCTTGATAGATTTTAATATAAGCCTAAGGGAGAGGGAAAAAAAAAAAGAAATGCTGTTTATCCTAAGCATTTAGGATTGAGGGGACAGAGAGAAGAGGAATGGTACAAAGATACAGCCCACAGATAAGACTATTGCAAAGAAACAAACTACTCAGTTGGGCAAGTTTCTCCATATATAGGAGGCTGGCATTCATACATTTATATCTACTGCTTTAATCCCTTCACTTTCTCGAAACCTGACATGAGGGCTAATCTCCAAAGTTAGCAAGCAGAAGCAATGCTTTAACCAAGCACACCAATTAACATGCTTTTACTGATATTAGGAATGAACCATTTTAACACAGAGATGAACAATTTTTTTAAGCAGCTGCTGACAGATTTCCTAACATGCAAGCACCATCAAGCTTGGCTGCTACGTGTTTTTACTTTGAGACTCCTCCTTCCCCCCCAACAACAGAAGCTTCCATCTCTTGGATATATAAGGTCTGTGCAACTGAGGCTAGGGCCTGGCAGAGCAGCAGAGCATTTTGATAAGACACAGCCACTTTCCCAAGAAGCAGATCAGAGAGCAGGCTTCTTCCTTAAGCGCATTCGAAAGTTTCTGCTAGGCAGGCAGTCTTCTTCCCAGGAAACAAGACAGCGAAGACAACTATCTCACACAGTCTTTGTGCTGAGGCCTGTCTGAACAGCTGCTGCAAGGAGAAGTATTTACATTTCTCCACACCTTGCTCCTTCAGAGTGTGGGAGGGAACAGAGTAAAAGAAAAAGGTAGATCAAAGCATTAACAGACTGAGCTGAGCCGTCAACCCCGCTGAAAGCCACGTGGGCAGACTGTGCCTCTGCTCCCCACCTCACCTACCCTCAGGTGCCCTTTCACAAGGGTTTGGGAAGGCTGGAAGAGGACATATCCCTCACATCCTCTTCGCCAGCACTCAAGACAGCTCACGCGCCAGAGCACAGCTCTTTAGGACATACTAGGGGAGGAGGCAGAGCAGAGAGCCGGTATCTCAGAGCTTTGGGCAAGCTGTGCAATTCAGCCCAGTAAGGCCAGTGGCAGCACTTCGGAGGCCGGGTGCTTTTTCTTCTCAGCTACTACTGCCTCTTCCCTGCTCGTCTACAAGCCTCAGCCCTGGAGATTTCTTCCATAAAGCAGGAGTGAACAAGGTCACCAGGGTCCTTATATACCCGCTGCTCTAGGTTGTAGGACAACCTACATAGATGTATAGAGTTATACGGGACTCCGTTCCCTTGGCACCCTCCTGGCTTTTGTAGCTATCTCCTCTGAGTAAAGGCCCTTCAATTTCCAACTCAACAGCCTTCACAATCTCAGCTTTAGATGCACAGTCACAAGGGAGCAGTCCTCTTTAGTTACGTGACTACAGCGTTTCCATAGCACCCTGCATCACTGCTCACAGACTGGATTGCTGCAACATGAATCAGGCAGCTCTTCAATAGGTGGGGCGTTACACTCATTTTTCCGGGTGCAGTCCTTACTGCTAGAGGACATCCACTCCCTGCACCACATGGGATCAAGTCTTACTGCAGAAGGAAGAGGAATAAAGGTAGTGTGCAACCATGTAATACAGAGACTGAACATACAGGCTTCAGAGAGCTGATTGGGCTGCTCTGAAAAGCACAAACTTCGGCATCCCAGCTCGTGCCTTTCACTTATAAAGCTGTGTTATTTCACGAGTGTTAGAGTTCTAGTCTCAGATTCTTCCCTTATGTAACTACTTTCTTGACATCAGCACAACCGTCCTGCCTTTGACAGGCTTGCTCAAAAGTACTGATGCAAATTTAGTGTCTTCAGGAATGAGCGCTACTTTCCCCTATGCAGCCAACTGTTTAAGTCATTCCAATTCAAAAAAGTTACACACACCAGACCAATTCCTGGTGATCTAGGGATTATGTTATCACATTTCTACTAGTGTCACCACGATTCCAAAACAGCTCAGGAGTCTAACAGCTGCAAGTATCATGCCCAAATATTTCTTAGCATAAAGTGGTGACATAAGTGCAAGTGTTCAGAAAGCATCTTTCCTGCACGTTAAAGAAAGAGGGAGGAAAAAAGTGATCTGAAACTTCCACTGCATACCTAGAAAGCCAGCTCTCACGCTTCTATCTGTTCAATCTAGATGAGAACCTACTTCAAAGAAATAACATACCCAGACAAATAAACTAAAATTTTGATTAAAACACACACCACCTAATAGAACTTGAAGCATTATTAGCCTACTTGCAACAAAAACCACACAATTCTGCCAATAGCAGCTTGCTAAGAGCTATACTGACAGGAAGCTGCGATACCAGTTTTGGAAAGTCAGAGCAATGAAATGAAAGTAATAAAGTGAGCTTATCAGTGAATGTCAGCCCAGATACCTTATCTTCTCTGGGAAGAACTTGACCTATAATTAGAATACTTTCTTTTAAGCCATTAACAAAAATAATTAGCATGAGTTTGCTTACCTTGAAGTATTCTACAAGATCTCTACAGGTCACCTTGGATCCACTAATCTCTTTTTCTACCAAGTTTTCAGGGGCAAGCAGTAATGGCACCAAATTTCGCAGCTCTTTCTTAAAATCTTCATCTATATCTAGTAAAATTGAATCAGTTTCAGAAAGAAGTGGTTAGTTTCCTCTTCATTCTTACATTTCCTAAATGAACATTAATACATGACCCTTCAAAATCCACAGAAACGCAGATAAGACTTGTGATGCTCAGATATTTAGAGGCTTACGTACCATATTATAGTTTTAATAAGTTCTACCTATTTCCAAAAATCTTGACTTGAGACTGAACGCAGGGTTACCTAGTCCTTATAATTTCAAGTGCATTTCACCAATTGCACCAGAAAAATTACAGGACAACCTCACAGGTCTCTGCTCTCAGCACAGACCTGGTGGGCATCCCACCACCTGGAAGCTCTGTTAAAAAAAAAAAAAACAAAAAAACATCACCCCCACGCCCTTTGCCACTCCTGATGCATTTATTCCCTGTTGTGAGGGACAAGCAGTAACTGGAGGAATCCCGACTACCTCTTATTCTACAGTAGCAAAAGCTTACAGTTGGGTAAGTTTAACTTTTAATTTTAAAGTCACTATAGTTTCAACCTTTGGTTTAACTAGTTCTTCTTACAGAAAAGCCTTTCTATTTAAAAAAGGTCCTCAGTGTTATGAATTCTCATCTTTGGACTCCTTATTTAATGACTTTTGACTGTATCTCAAGTTATCAGGTTACAAACAGCTGGAAGGAGAGAAGGGAAGAAAGATCCTACCCTGGGTGGTTAATTGCTCTGCCTTTAAGTCGTTAAAAAGAACATGCAATATGCATTTCTAGATTTCATGTTTTCACCTCTTTGCCACACGTTTCTCCCCATCATGCATTTCAATACCCAATCGCTTAACTGCTTAATTCCCATGCTGTAAGAAAACAAGAAGTTTAATGATCTGTTTCAAGAGAAACACAATGGAAAGCTTCCTACCATTCAACCTCCCATCAAAACTTGGATTTGTTGCAACTTTGAGACCAGGGTGGGGCAACAGGAAACAGCCAAGGTTACTGAAACAGGAGTGAATATGCTTCCTTACATTCTGTAGCTCTTCATGCTGGTTTTGCTTTACCTAAAAAAAGAGTAAGGAGAGCTAGTAGTTTTGCAGCACTGCAAGCAATATTAAGCATCAGCATAAAAGCCGTAAGAGCACAGAAGTGGGTTTAAGCTTTAACTCCTGCACCTAAAGATTTAGGGTTCTAAACCTCAGAACTCTACACACAAGCAGAACATTACAGTATTTTTATTAATGCAAAGAGTTAGCCTATAGGGCATCTTGACCCTAAGGAGTCACTTAAGTTAGAAGACCACACTAGAACTACTGGAAGTCTCAACTTACCTGCAATCTTTTCTCTAGGAATTTTTTTCCTCCTTCCAAACCATATGCATGTTCATAAGGGTAACTCCAATCTCTAATTAAGAACATTAACGTCTGCAGAGAAAAAGACCGACAGTGGTGAATGGTTCGCATCTTTCCTAAGAACTGTACCACACAGGTTATTATTACAAACAACAAAAATTCTAAGCTTGCCTAGTCTAAATGAAGTACTCTTGTACTTCTGTTATGCAAGTACTTGTTGCTTACAACAAAAAAGCAACTTCTAAGGCATTTTCTTTCAGACAAGAGCTAGCTTCCCTGTTGCATGGGTTTGCCTCCTGCTATCCCAGAGGGGTTACATGGATTCGCCTTCTCGTCAGCTGAGCACGTTCAGCAAACCTTGACATTACTCTTACATCAGATGGTGCTTGAAGACAGCATCTGGCCTGGGCCTATCATGAAAACATGGAGGCCTCTTAAGCTCGCAGGCTGAATATTCCAGACAAGAGTCAGAAAATTCGCCACAAGCAGCAGTCACCTAGCACCTTGATAGGTTAAGAAGGATGAAAGGATAATTCAGGCTGGAAGGGATCTCAGTCTTTGTCTCCACTAAATGGAAGAAGGCTCAAATCCTTCTCTGGCCTAGCAAGCAGTCAGGAGAGACTAGCAGTTTTCAAACTTTGAACAGTGAAGTCGGTGATGCTTCAGTATCGCAATGTGGTCTTCCTCAAGGATACTATTTAGAGCATACTCAGAACCATTCATTGCCAGCAAAGACCAGCCACACCACAAAGAACAACAAACGAAGAGGAAGGAGGCGTGAAACCTCTCCTCTGGGACATCAGCATATCAGTTGATGCTTTCATTCCCTTTCTGCCTTATAGCTCAGGCACAAAGCTGTACTTGCCCAAAATGCAATCGTCTTCAGATTTTTTCCACTGTTCTTGCCAAGAGATGTGATGGCACGGAAGAAAAACCAGTCTTGTAAAGAACAGACTAGCTTCAGCCCAAATAATTTCTCTTCACAAATTATCTTGAGCTCATTTCCTACACATGTAAAGATGCGTTTAACACACACATAGTTACCTGAAACGGCTTTTGATAAATTTCTTCCATAGCTAGTCTTCCATATTCTGTAAATAACTGATAGAAAGAAGAGTGTAAGGGTGCCACACAAAAACACATACATTTTTGTATCATAAGTTGTTCCATTTTGTCACTAGATAATAAGGCACTCAATTTTAAATCCTATTATGGATTGCAGAGGTCAAGAATGAACACACCCGTCCCCAGGAAGGAGACTGATAATTGCCACTGGTTTCCCAACGCCATTTCAGAACCATCACCACACCTCATCTCCAAGCGGGTGGCCTGGGGGCTATTCTCAGGAAAGCAGGCTGTCTCCCTCAGCCAGCCCGCTTCCAACGTGGTTTCCCAGGCTAAGGAGTAGGTCCTTCACCTCCAGCTGACAAAACGTTTGCCCCTTACTTCCCACAAAAGTTTTATTCTTGGAAATCTCAAGGAACTTGGCTAGAGCCAAGGTATCAGACACTTGAACAGAAGCCAAGTTCAGTAGCATCCGAGATCTCTACTCCAACCAGTGACCTTAACACACAATTGTTCCAACCCAGCCTTCAAAGTTTCCACAGCCTTCTAGGGAGGGGGTAGTGAAACGCAGCATCTGATCAAATACCAGAGAGCAAAACGTGTTTTCATTTTAGCAGATAAATCCTCAGGGGCAATAGGAAGGAAGGGAATGAATGAACACTACCAAAGATTTGGTTTGTTGGCTGATTCGACAGAGTTCAATGCTATCAGCTGTCATCTCATAGGGCAGGATGAGAGTAGTACACCAGCACCCTTCAGAACACAGCAACAGTTCCTCTGAATTAAACTAACTCCTGCAGCACCTCAAATAAATTCACAGCTACAAGACCAAGTTTCCCCTGTGTCGATCACAAGGGTGTCACAGAGCATATACAAGACTGATTTACTATAACGGAACTTCCAAAAGCCATCGTCACCCTAAGCATAAAGCAGCTCTGAAGTGGTCAAGTATCCACATGACAGTGGCTTTTTCCCCAAGATCCTAATTCCCTATCCCATTCACTTCCCTGCTATTTGACAAAAGACAGCCAGAGAGTATGAGTATTTTTAGAATTACACATTTCCTTCTCTCAACCCAAGATTTATTGTCTCCCTCCCCCACTGCTTACATTTGTGGCCCTACCCTTCCTTTCCCCGAACACCATCCTTCAATACAAGAAAAAGGGATTGCCCTATTCAGATTTGATTGAGGCTGTCAAAGGACCGTAGTCACCAGGAAAGCCTAGATTTAATTACCTAAGGTTTTTCTTGGTTTATTTTGTTTGGGATTCTTTGGCCCAGTGATACAACTCTGTCAACTGAGAACAGCATCACAAGACTATGTTTAGATAGTGCACTTCTACTTCCAGTATTGGCAGCCACAGTCTTTTGCAGCACTGAACAAGACAGGAGTCCTTTCAATCAGAAGACACATAGAACACTTTAGCTGTGACAAGGTCACGGCCTGGGCAACCACGCAGCCTGTCATTTGTTAATGCACAAGCTAACTTTAAACCTGTAGCTTTAGAGGGTAAGGAGATAAGGCTCTTGTACCATTCACATGGAGCCAGAGTTCAGCAGCCTCTAGCCACGACGTTCCATTTGAAGATGAAAACCCCCAGGGTACAGAGAGGATAAGTCTTTCCCAGTTCAGTTACTAAGGTGAAACACAAAATCCTGTAGAAGTTCCTCTGCTGGAAAACTAAAGATTTCTGGGTAGAAGATATTCTTTCTGCCCTGACCCAAGCTTTCATCTTTCCATAGAAACCGATTATGAAATACCATTTCTTTTCCTATTTTAGGAAAGCAGCAGCACTGGAAGCTTCTCATTAAGTGCTTTCATGAACTATTTCTCATTCTCATCCTTTCAGAGATTTAGAGCCTGCTCCCACATAAAGACAAGACTGTAGAAAGAAAATACTTAACCCCACTGGAAGCCTCTACCACTTTCACCTCTATGGTGCTATAGCAGAGGCATCACTGCATCCATAGCGTTGACGCCAGTAACTTTTACCAGCAGTAAAAGCTTCAATATCAGGTCAGCTTCAGTACTTCGTATAGAGAAGCTGGCATCTCACAAACCACAGTTAGGCTAGCAGTAATTTCGAGAACAATTTCGAGACAGTTTTCTGAACCGTCAGTTCAGAGGCAGCTTAACGTAAACTCAGCACACACTTACCTGCAAGTGCTGAAGATCATCTTCCTGAATGTTCTGGGACAAGTTGTACACCTGCAAGAGACAGCTAGAGGAACTACACTGCAACTTGAGACAGTATTTATTTTACATTTGTGTAGTCTCTTTCAGAGCTCTTGAAACTTTTTAACCACCTCCAGAGAAGACTAGCAATCCAAGAGTCAACATCTAGAACGGCATCACAGACAGTCACTCCAAAAAAAGGTCATTCCATACACCCAGTGCTAAGGATAAAACTGCTGACAACGAATTAAGTTTCCTAATCCTGCTTAGGATAGCTTCTTTCCAAGAGAGCAAATTATAAACGAATCTGAGAACACTGCTGAATGCTTAAAATCACCACACAGGTGAGAGAAGAGGATGGAGGACATGTCCATTTCTCATCCTCAAATCTAAGTGTTCCACGATGCAGTGCTCCAGCAGCACCACCTCAGACAAGGAAACAAGTCGGCAGTTGGTTCACCAGGTTTGTTTGCTTTAAAGCACACCCCAGAGATTTAGAACTTTAGAAATCTGACCTTCTCCAGGGAGCTCACGACCGTTTCAATAGCATCAACACAGCAGTGTTCTCAAAGGTGGATCAGTGTTCCACAGCTCACCCTAACCACAAGGACCAAAAGACACAGAAGGCAAAAGTAGTGCTCTATGTACTCCTGCTACTTTGGATGTTGCAGCTAGTCTGAAAAAGTTCACTTGACATTCCTCAAAAAAACCCCACAAAACAAAAAAATAAGAACCACACACAAATAACACACCCACACACTTTTGGAACATTAAGACACAAGGCTACGTTTTGGGCACAGTGGAAGAGAATTGTCAGAAGTTTAACAGCAGCAGCAGGTTTAGCAGATCAGTGTAATTTCACCCTTAGCTACAGCGTCTAAACTCGAGAAGCTTCCGTAATACAGCCCTACAGAAGTGGCTGGTACTTTGACATCCGTGTTAGTGACTCCCCAGTTTAGTCAGCAGTTTCATCCAACTTGGCCTTAGATAAATTTCTTTGGAATCAGGTTATCTACATTACACTGAAGACATTAAGTACAAAACCTTAAATAGTTGGAAGAAGATACACAGGTGAACTTTCACAGCATGGCTAGCAAGATATTCTTTGCTTATTCAGGCTAGAGAGTTTTTACAGCTGCCGTCATTTGCCAGCACAGGTATTCTCACCTGGACAGAGCTCGTCATGGTGCTCAGAGCAAAAACCGTTGCACAGTCTTTGATAGTGGATTGGCTATCAAAGGCACCTTGGGTATCCATGAGTAGGACAGCAACCTAGAGATTTTTAGAGAGCAGCAATAATTAACCAAATTGTTACACTTGAAAACTCCAGGTCATTGCGATAAATTCTAATTCAAGTAGAAAAGGTCTCTGCCTCTACGCCTACGTATGGACTTCAGTCTCAGTTGACAGTCCAGCTCAGCTTGTTAGAGCCAAGTGTGAGAAGGTTACTAACAAAAAGAGTCTTAAAATAATCATTTTCAGAAGAAAGTGAGGCACTTGATACAGTCTCCCAGAATGAGAAGGAATGAAGTAACCTTAGCAATAAGAACTCATCCGTCCAACTCCCATCACTGGAATCTACTACAATTCCCTTCTCTTTCAGTTAGGGATGATTGATAAGCAAGAACAAATGAGTGATTTTTCAGGGAGCACAGACAGAGCCTCACAACTTAACTGTTTTGTAGCTAGTGAGCTGTATGGTTAGCTGTGAGATTTGAAAGAGCCTTCTGTACACCTTCGTAAGCCACTGTCTATTTAAGATCAGTGTCCCATATTAACTGGCCACCAGGCATTTCCTTCCCACTTCAGCACCACAAAGGTTATGAAAGTTAATTATCAAGAGCTTAAGGTTCAGGAGAAGATAAATAACGGAAATGCACTGACAATATTCTGGAGTAAAAAAAAAAATTACTGACAACACAACATTAACATTTTGTTTCAGCATAAAAAACACAAAACCAGATTTTTAAATTAAACTGACTTAGAATTAAGAAAAAAGATGCACTAGTTTTCATTAGAATAGAGTTAATGCTATTCACCCGTCAGGCTGGATGATCAAGCCTCTTCTGTTTAACGCACTACCTGTTACACTATGTGGAAGAACCACCTTCCAGACACTGAAGCTAGGTTTCCAATACATATAGCCATCCACTGCATTTCACAGAATGTAGCCTGCCCTCATCTCTCAAAAACAGTTTGTTACGAGTCCTTCTTACCCGAGCTATACTGTCTAAAAGCAGTATTTCTAGCCATCATTTCTAGAAACAGGTTTACAACATCCACAGGATAACCCACCCATCACCCTAGAAAAAATAGTCTTCTGCCAATACAACATACTCAAGATTAGGAATATTGTTGGAGACTGAATCTTACAAGCCAATGGGAAAGCTCATACCTGCATTGATATAAAGTTTCCAAATATTACACAGCTACTGAAGGTAAAGGGAAGCGACTGATGTGTTAACTGTCTCCATTAAACCCACAGCATTAAAGCTAAACTCATAGTTTTTTTTTTTTTTTTTTTTATCTCCAAACACACTTATTTAAGCCAAGCACATACCTTTGTCCCGTTGGGTTTGTCAATGACAAACACTTCACTCCAAATCTGAATGCCAGTGGTTTCCCGTTCGCATCCACCTCTCCATGTAAACCCAGTCAATGGCTCTGTATTTCCACCTATCCAGCAAGGAGAAGTCTGTAAAACAAGAAGCTTATTTAATACCAAGGCAGAGATTTTAAGTGACCGTTTAGCAGGCTTCCACATAATCCTATCATTTTCACCAGAAGATCAGCAACACTACACAAAATATAAAAACACAATGCTACTCTGCAATACTTCAAGGATCACCCAGGGAGAGATTTTGTTTTGCCATCTACTGTTTTCCAACTGTTGCCCAACTCGCCACCGAAGAGTACGCGTACACAGCCTTTAGGTCTCAAGCACTCAGAGCCAAAATGAGGGGAAGAGCTCAGGTTTGTCCACCGATTCCACTTAGCGTGACTCTCACTCTTCCTTTCAAAAATGGAAATTTAAACAGTGTGTATTTTAACCACAGCAACAGCTGAACCTCTGCAAGGGGAAAAAAAGATCCTGAACTGGACTTAACCCCTCCCTTCTCCCTCACAAATAGGTCAGCTGCTGAAACCAAGCATCTCAAAACCCTGCGCTGAGAGAAGCGGCACAAGATTCCAGAAGTCCATGTCCAGAACCCAGAGAAAACAGGCAAGGACTAGAAGACCTACAACCCATGTTTAAGTCACAGTTACGAAATATTTTTTCCTAAGTGATTAGGATTCAAGAGAAAAGGACAAGCTAAGAGTCTGATACGCATTAATAAAACCATCCCTGTTAAAAATTTATTTGCAAGTCATCCATTTCAGAAAGGGCTGTCAGAAAGTCAAGTACAGCCTGCAGTTAACTAACAGTACTAGCTCACGGTACTAAAATGAGGTTTTCGGTCCTCAAGGACAGACAATGCAAGGACTAGTGGCTCAAATACAAGATTTCAGCCAATATGTAAGCACCTGCTTCAAGCCAGAAATGCCATAATTACGTACTGGGGAAGGTAAGAAGTGGGAACAGTCCTTCGGAGGCATTTTCACTATGGTAGGTTTAAAGTATAATGAAATTGTGGAAGAGAGAAGCAGTAAACAGATACAGCAGTCTAACTTAAAGGTTTTTTCCCCAAAGCCCCTCAATATTTCTAGGTTAGAGCACACCACACTGCTAGAACAGAGGCAGATGTTTAATCTACTTGCCTCTGACTGCCCAGGGAAGACTGCCAGCCAGGAAAGCATGTTCTTTGAGGAGATCAGAGGGAAGAGCTCTCCATTCAGAAGGCTACCGTCTCTATTTAGTTAACTCTGCACTGGCAGCTTTCAGAAGAGAGCTCAAGACCAATCTCGGTTCGCATCTCTGAGCAGCATGAGGGCTGCACGGAAGAGAAATACTTATATCAGTAAGTGAAATTGCTTATTTCAAATGAGGAAAGGGAAAAACAACTGCACACGTTTCTCATGCCCAACTGCATTACTTACTGCAGAGTAAATCTATACCAGAAGGGAAAGGTGACCAAGCAGTCTCTCTCAAGTGCTAAGCACATACCATTCAGCTTTGCTGCTCAGACTGGACATGGTAAAGGTCAAGACGACGACAAGATGCAGAGTGTAGAAAATGAATACCAGTATCCAAGTCAGGATCACCACAGTTCTTTACAAGCAGGCCTTCTGTTTGTCACACACTCCTACACCTGTGACCGAGTGCAGCTTCTCATCCAGTTGACACGCAGATCAGTGGTGTCGTCCGAACAGCATTCCCCAGAAGTTCTCTATTCCAGAGGCTGTTTACAGAGCTACTGGGCACCCTAGAAACTTGAAGCTCCAGGCCTGCTTTTAGCTTCAGTATGCTCTAGGATATGTTTCTGCCGTTCTGACTCAGATTTCACCAGTGTACGTCAATGGGTGGTAGCCTGTCACTTCTTCAAAGGAAGCGATATGTTATTCAACAATATGGACCCCATTCATTCATTTGTACAGGAGGAAGAACTGTACTTTCCCCTTCTGATCCAGAAATTTATTGTTCTTATTTGTAGGAACTCAGACCAAAACTACCCTAATTTTTGACAAGTACCTCAGTGAGCACTGGATATAATCACATTTGATTTTATACAAGATTCATGTTGCAGGAGACTTTGGTGTCCAAATAAGCACAAGTTCAGCTGAAGCTGCTTCACCTTGTGGATGATGCACTTAAGCCTGTCTCTGACTTTAACCTTGCCCTTCGTTTGAAGCACTCTTAGATTGTTACCTCCTTTTGTTTCCAAGGAGCTTTGTTTTAACACAATATCAAGTTGGCCTGAAAGAGATTCAAGAAATATGGGAGGAGGAGCAAGGCTTTGTTCCTACAGGAAACCAAGCTGAAGCTGCAGTTCAGCACTGGTCAGTTTTGCCAGTGGCCACCTAATGGGTAATTTCTCTAAACAAATTCCACACTAAGGAAAACACTGTGCTTTATTTGCATAGTGCCATTTAATATGCAGTGTATCTTGCAGATTAATGCAAGCTAAGAAGGTCACACCCCTGGAAAAAGCTTACAAATCTTAATTTACTCTGCTACCATGGCCAACTTAATAAGGCTAAACTGCAACAATGATCACAGGATCCTTGCAGCATTTTGTTGAGCACGCAATGGCCACTATTTCACAGCAGACAGTTCTGTCCCTTTTCGAACCAGCAACCAGAAAACTAAGCAATGTTTGTAATGAGAGACCTCTCTCACTAAAGTTAGTGACCAACCTCAGCCATGACAAAAATCCTTACCTTTGACTCAAATTGGCACACGTGAGATTTTTAGAATGGCAACTCTCCACGTGATCCCTAGCTCTTAGTCTAGGGCAAGGGAACAGAGTTCTGAAGCATCTTGACTTGATGCGATTTTTCCTCATATGCTTTATTATGCACAGGAGAGGACATTCTAGAACTGCTTTATCAGCGCATGGATCAAATACTGATGCACCGGTATTCTGTCCCGAATCCAGCATTTGGTTCACAGCAAACAGATTTGTAATTAAGCCCAACTGAAAACAGAGATCAGACTTCCAAGAATCCCATCCTGTAGTGGAATCAGCATGAAGGTAGGAGACCCTTTGACTTGATACAACTCAGCTGTGCTCAAAAAAAGGCAGCATTTCACTTGTCTTCTCCCAAGCCTTGCATTCCCATGGCTCCGTTTGCAGCACTCTGATGCCTGTAAAACTCTTTCCTAAGCCAGTTTACATCACTGACCTGGCAGAAAAATAATCCAAAGTGTGGAGTCTTCTGTTCCATCAAGGAGTCCCAGCTAAGGCCCTGCGAGCGTTACAGCTAGAGAACACAAACGCACAGCCAGAGGCAGCACGTGGAAAGCAAGACCTCCCCCTCCTTCCGGGGAGACAGAGCTGTTACACTAGACGGCTGAGCTTGTCTTTATCCTCAGTTTCTTAAATGGAGGAAACAGCATTTTGAAGGACTCCTCCGGAAAACTGAAAAAAGTGACTGCACAATGCAGTAAACAGACATATTACACAAGGCTGAAATACTATTCCAATCTGCTTTGCTTTACAAACTAACTCTCAGATTGTGAATTAGGGTAAGAGTATTTGCTCAAAGTTCACCCCTGCTATTTTTGCAGGGACTAGGACTGCCTTTATCTATAGCAGAAAAACTCCCTATTTAGGGCCAACTGCAGATTCCTCCCCCCGCCCCCAAGAGGAAGACCTTACAGAAGCTTTATACACAGACAAAAAGGCCATCCACTGAACAGCCATATCAATGAAATGTTTATTTCTCCCTAGGTTAGAAGGGTTAAAAAGTTGGAAGCAGCAGCTTGCTGCTCTGTATTCCTCCTACCACATCCTCAGTCTCTTTCTTATAGAGCTCTTGGCACACCAGTGAGAGGAATTCAATAGCAGGCATTGCTGGAAGAAAGAGAAAGGAAGTCTTCAGCTGCTAACTACCAGTAGCTTCTTTGGGATATTCCTGCATTTCTTGTAACTGCTGGGTTCATCTCAACTTCTCCTCAAGGCAGCGAACATGAAGGCAAAGTAGACATAGTCATGGCAAGTTTCTGCTGTGTATTCCAAGTCTGGACAACACGGGCCTAGAAGGAATCAGATCTGTTCCTTCCAGGCTTCAAGAAGGAGCAGAACACCAAACTGTCAACATTCATCATGCAGATTAGAAGAAAACAACACACCATCATCTGTCACAGACAGATGTTTATGTTCACAGGAGTCCCTACCCCACCTTCTCCATATCAGCCAAGAGTTCAAAGTATAGTAGATGCAAGAGCAAACATCAGCCACAAGCTACAAACTAAGAGAAAGAATTAAATTTCAGATTGAGAGTTCATTTACCAATGACTTAAAAGGATTTAAGGACTTCCTGGACTACGTTCAGAGACAGGCCAGTCAGCAAACCAACAAGAGACTTTCTCCTTTCTGCCATACCTCTGTAAGCCAATTTAACCCTCTAATAAGTACCTGACAAGGCTCCTCTTTCTGGAGCAATGGGTAAGTACGTACTAGAATATGATTTCAGGAGACCCAGTCAAAGCAAGGTTTCTCTAGGCTGCCACCTGCTTAAGCCCTCCCCAGGAGCTCAACCGGCAGGCCACTATGCTCCCCTCATTACAGTTCTTCTCACGCCCACTTCCACTGGGACACCAACAAGTTACCTTGATAACTGCAGGAAATTTACATTGAAAAACTGTTCCTTAAATACACTTCAGAGTAGTAACATACAGTAGCTAGCCCCCCACCTCGCCCAATAAGAAAAGTCTGAGCTGCTATCTTTGTGTTCAAATCAACAAATACAAAGGTTAATGACTAAAACAAACAAAGTTGTTTTTTTTCCCCCCCTCCTGCAGGGGAAAGTCCTAATTACTCACCCTGTTATACATATATCTAAGCATGAAGTCCAGCAGAAAAGATTTTCCTTTGCGGAAGGCTCCTGCTACAGATACAACTACGATGTTAAGATCTTTGATGTGTTCCTGAAGCAAGATTTTTTCCAACGCCTCTTCATCTAGTTCAAAATTATGGTCATCTTCATGAGCAAGAACAATCTGTATTGGGCGCGGCTTATCCAAATCCACCTCGTCATCCGAGTCCGGCAGGGCGTCCGAGTCCGGCAGGGCGTCCTCCTCCTCTTCCTCCTCATAATGCTTACCTGCAAATTGACAGGTTACAATACATTAGTAAGCCAACACTCTGGACACTGTACATTTCTGTAGAGTGAAGCCTCAAGCTGGGCTCTTACTCCCAGCCGCAGGAGTGATGCGGGTACCATAGGCCAACATAGGCCAGCTTTGAAAGAGAACTTTGCCTCATCTTCTGCGCGTGTCATGAAAACAGCAGATAAGTTCTCTGTCCATTTTCACGAGCTTTGCGCATAGTCTACGTGTCAGATCTTCAGCATTCTGTAAGTTTTAAGGAATCTATCACAAGAGAACTGGTTTTCACCTGTTCTCTTTTCAGGTTCTTTTAAGGCTTCTCAAGTGTAACGTCTATTAAAAACCAAGGGCTTTTGCTCTTTTCTCATATGGGAAGGATTAATTAGTTCAAAGAAAGCTCCAAAGAGGATAAAAAGACATTTTCAGAATGCAGCCTTCTTATACTATTGTTTTTCTGTCAATTTTTCTTGCTTGTACATACATGTTTACCTAGTACATAACCCAAGGGTTACATACATCAGCAGAAGCTACATGAACTTCTATCTTCAGCACATCATATTACCTGTTTTAATCCTCAAGTATAGCACAAACTTCTTGAAGTATTTACTCACTGCTTGAAGAGGGGAAAAAATCCTTAGCATATACTCAAGGTCTAACACTTGGGGGGGGGGGGGGTCACTTTCTGACTTCATATTCCTCCTATGGCACATTATTAAGCCGAGTCTGAAAGCAGTGAATTCTTAGCAACTGCTTCAAGAAGAGTTGAGAGCATATTAGGAACGCATTTTAGATACACCTAACAAAGCAATCCTGAACTGACTCTCTGGACAAAAGCATTTCCCTCCACCCTACCTGCTCCCAATCAGCGCACAATATAGGAAAACAGAAGCAGAAATCAGCAGAACATAGCCTCAAGATTAAAACCACACATCACTGGTTACTCAGCACAAACCATTTCACAAATTAGGATAGCATTCAGGATCTACAAGTGACTTGGCTTAACTGGCGAACTTGAGTTTCAGTGTTTTGATTTCTGAAGACAACATGAGAAGTATACAACCAGCAAGGGACATCACTTCAGACTGCCTGTACTATGCTAAGAGTGGTGCAAACTACCCAATTAGTTTTAATACGTCACCTGAAACGCTAAACATTAGAGGTTAAAAGTTGATGTTTTAAGTTTTCTTACATGCTCTTAACACGAAAGGAGTATTACACATGTAGTTTACCTCTTCCCATGCTGATGGGCAATAAATTAAGGCAATGCAACCCTTCAGACATACAGCACGTTAGTACCAATATCCTGCTTTACCGACTTCCAGAATTCAGGAGCTACTGGGTTGAAGCCTAAAAAAAAAAATTGTGACCTGTCCAAGACGGAGTCTCTCCTCTTGGCCAACACTGAGGTTTGTTCCACAGAAGAAAACCTCCGCCATTGGCCTGATTCCAGTTTACCTATCAAGCATCCATAAGGGCTTTTGTGCATCCAGAATTGCTTTCAACTCGTAAATTTACATTTTGTCATATTGCATCAGAACCCCAGAGGCATAAACTTCCGACTGAGGTACCTTCTTAGTAGTTAGGTGTTTGTACGTGCACCACTGCATGAACTTAGGTATGTTGGACTGCAAGCCATGCCCACGTTTCTAGCATTGCTTTTAGTCAAGACAAATAAGTAGCCATCTCCAGTTACATGATGCATTGCACACAGGTATCTTACGTAGTCCCCATGCTTCCCACGGAAGCAGCCCAAGAACAGCGTTCTCTTGCAGGATGTGTCTTGAGACACCAGAGAACACATCAGCTTGACTCATTTGTGGCAGAGCCCCTGCCAAGTCACTTCTGCCAGACTCTGCATCTTAGATCCATCCTCAGCAAGAGGCTCACAAATAATGCTCCAGTGCACTGTTTTGCAGATGCAATGAGACATTTGAGTCATTGCCATGAAGCTGAAAGACTGGTAACAGGATGGTGACCCTCGAGTTCTTCCAGAGGCTCTCTTTAGCCATTTCTGACAGCATCTTGCCTCACTGCAAATCAAAGCAGATGTTTCCATTTCCAAGCATTAAGACTGTGCTGCCTCAAAGGCCAGTAGCACTAAATCTTTAAAGTAAAAAAGGCTTAGTTCAAATACAATCAAACTAGCATAGCGCTTAGTTGCGACAGGATGTAAGTGCCAGTGCTTAAATCCTGAGCAGCAGGACCTGAACTCCAACATAACGTCCAAGGAGGGGTGCAAAATAGCTCCTAGCATCACCTTGAACTAAGGCTGGCTGACAAAGCAGGCCAAACTCAACTGCGCTAACAGGCCTGACAACTGAAAGGAGTAACTTAAAGAACTTCACTGACGCACTACTGGTCACCGCTTCAGAAGACTACTCTCACTTTCGGCTTAAAAGCTTTTGTATTCCCAGAAATTAAACAAGTCCTCTTTTCCTGAAATAGTTTATGTAACAGTTTGGCACATACAGGTATCATCCTTTGTAGGCCAAAGAGTTTGAAAAATACCCCGAGTGAGGCATCCCGATGAGAGAATCCGGTTTTGCCCATTGGAAAGAGAGCCTTCAGTTTCACAGACTAGGAACATGAAGGGAATAACTCTACTGATAAGAACACCAGGATGATATATTTCCAAGAAAAGACTTCTGTGTTGCAGCAAACAGACAGACAAAGTATCCACACTTCTGTACATTCCCCAGGCAACAAGTTTAACTTGGTTACTTAAAACAGCCTTCGATTCCTTTATTTAAAGGTATATTTCACTTCAACTGCAGTAAACTGGCAGTTACGTAAACTGAGGCAGACTGTAAGACAGCCTGAAGCAACATCTGCAATTTCTCCAAGTGAATGGAGAGAAGGATGCCGTCTTTTCCTATCTGGAAGTCAGAACCCCAGCAGACCTCAAAGCACTTGCTGCAGTAACATCTTTCTGCTAAGAAGCAGAAGACTCACCCGAGGCCTCCTCAAGCCAAGTCGTCTTCCAAACAGACAAGTAGAGTGATATTTTATCATTAGTTATTTCCAAACAAGCAGATTCTCCCTATCACAAGTAGATAGTACTATCAAGAGCCTGGAGACAATACTTCTCTTAAAAGTTCCCAACATCTTGTTAATAGCTTTCTGCACTCCTGCAGCTCACTTAGCTCAGAGGGAAAAAAGAAGATTTATTCTCAGGTCCTACTCAAGTCCTGTAGGATTTCACTTACCAGCAGAAATTGGAAGGTAAAGTCCAACGCAGCAAGCTTTTTCTTTTTTTGACTTGACAGCCTAACGTAGCTGAAAGCTCCCAACCTACCTACTGAAAGACTATCATCACCATGAATCAAGCACTTTGAGGGTGGAGAGCTGCAGTGTTGACAGTCGTGAAGGACTGTCATCCAGAAGAGATGGTTTCATAACCTCATGCTCGAGTGGCACAGAACATCCTTCCCCTCCAGAAATCTTGAACTAGTTAGTGATTACCAGGACAGACACTACACAAATTAAGCAGGTTAACTGTGGAGCAAGTGCTACTGCTTCTTCCAACAGCATAATCGGCATACGCTAATTGGTCGTGTGCCCCTAAGCAGATGTCATAACCTTTTAGGTCCTTTATACTACCCTGCTGGCTGCTTACCCTATTAGTCTGCCTATTCCAGCATTGCCTGAGATGGTGACTACTTCGGAAGGCTCTCTAGAAGGCTTTGGTATCAGAGGCACAGGGATCACATTCCACTTCCAAGAAATGCTTTTTTCAGAGCATTCTCTCAAAATGATGGTCAGGACAAGCAGTCCCGCTTTGCGGTCCACTTTCCTGCTAAAGACTAAGGCAATGCTTCCGCAGCTTTAAGTAGTTCATAAAAGCAGCATGCTGATAGCACTGGTCAAGAGTCAGGACAGGAGTTAACGAAGTTAAGAAAATGAAGCCCTGCTCTAACTTATTCTATTTTTCCCATTTCTTAACCTCCCCAGCATTGTCATAGCACACTACTTGAAAGCTACAGTTTGAGTGGATTGGTTCTGAAGCCCAGTCTACAAACCACAAACTGCTCTAGGTTCCTGCAATAATCCAGTCTCACCAAGTTAAGCATAGAAATAGAAAAGGACTCTAACCACAGAGGAAGTGCCTTTCACAGAACGACTGCCCTTGCAATGAACTGCTTCTAGCCAACTGGACATTGATTTGGATTTGTAAAGCTCATGGCAACCTCCCTAAACAGGTCTCCATGACAACATATTCAGTACTGCTGGAGAGGAAACCAAAGCAGCAGAGTTTACCCTCTGTTTTTTTGAAGTCTCTTAACACTTTCAAGAAGTCCAGTTCCATCCTAGTAATGGAGTTATGGACACAGCATATCTATCCCGTTACATTCAAAAGTAGTCACACAACAGTTGTCAGAGCCGTAACTGAAGGTTCCTCGCACTGCCTGTGGCACAGCCAGACAACACTGTCTCCTGCCAGCCTGCTAAGGACAGGCTGGTAGATTCATCTGCCTTGCTCACAGGCTTAGCCTCGAGGCTGTTAGAAATTCCTGCAAGCGCAGAAAACTGGACCTCAGGCTTCCAGCACATACAGAAAAGCTCTCACCTGTCAGAATATACAGCATTGGACCTGGTAGTGCAACGCAGCAGGCCCCCGGCTGTAGTTTCCTGTTTTCGAGTTGTATACCTGACCTTTGAAGCTTCTGGACTACACAACTTCTGACTAAGGTCACTTTCTGCATCTGCTCCAGCCAGAGCAGGGTATGAGATCATAAACTGAACTTGCCCCTGAAGTCTGCCACCCATTTAGCCCTATTATTACAGTTGCTCGTCAACCATTCCCTACTCCATTTCAGCTTCTTTTGGATCATTCAATCAAAGCATTTAAAATTATGCACAGTCAGAATTGTGCATTAGTGCTTCCTAACTCAGGTCAAACAGGCCAAAAGATACCAGAGGAGCAATATCGTTTGGAAAAAAACACACACGCAGACACACATAAATGGAAGCAAAGGTAGCTGGCTGAGTGAAGATATTACCACCCAACATCTTGTAAGCTCTTTACTCCACTCAGCAACAACTACAGCAGGACCATACTGACCCTCATCAGCTAAGTATCCAGAACAAGCTATGTTTGTTGAAACGCTAAGCCAGCTTTTGAGAACAGTAGCCTCTTGTGTAAACATACAGAATACTTAAACCTAATAAGCCCAACTAAATAACCCGCTCCTTAAAATAAAGGGTAAAATGAAAAGCTAATTCCTGCTTCCCCTAAGGACACAGCTAGCATACTACAGGACAAATAAGTCGTGAGTTAAGAACATGGGAGCAAGAAGAACCAGCTCAATTTCCAAACTATGGAAATTAGGAAGATGTAGACTACATCTTCCTAAAATAGTCTATTTTAAATGCAAGTCTGTTTGTTCCCTTAAGCATCAAGAACACCCAGCACATTAACTGGAATAAAGTATCAACATAGCTACCTTTAAAGTTTTAACCCAAATACAGTTTGAGCTAGTACATCATTTACCTCCTTTCATCATAAAAAAGAAGTACATACTATAGTTGCTAAACTCAATTGGTTTCAGACACAGTACATATTCCTGGTCAACAAACAGCGAATGCCAACTAATGATCCCTTTTTTAGAGGGTGGGGTGGACACAGAAAACTGCATACAAATGCAGCACATTAAAATCAATTTAAATACATTTGCTTTAGTGGCTTAAGACCTGGATTACACACAGATAGCTAAAGCCACTTTCATCAGCATAGATGACTATCAGCGTTCCCTCAATTTGCTGTATCAGGAGTAAAGACGACTTCCAAGTTCCCTTTTCTAGTCTGTCCAAACTTCTACTTCTGTAAGATCAAGCTAGGAGCCTTAACATCTTGTTTATACAAAAACCCACGCTTCGCTAGAATCCCAACCTGACACCAAACTTCTAACATCCCTAGAAGCTTCATCTCTCAGCGTCCCTTGACCTCTTCTCCTGGTGCTCTACAGACCCCACACGTTTGTGCCCATACAAGATGATCTAAATCTCCTCCTCAGTTCAATACAGACGCACAATAGGTTCCCCTCCACACACATACTGGAAAGCAAGCGTGGTTTACTACACTAACCTTAACTCCTGTGGCTTTGAAATCCTTTTCTACCTCCACTGCCTGAGGGACTTCACAGCTTGTATTAAAACCTTCAAATGAGTTATCATGAGGAAACCACATTTCAGTGTAATGTATCCTTCTCAGAGTTTCACCCAAGAAACTTTCATTAGAGAGAAAGGAGACAAACTGTTTACGTGTTTCCCATTTTGGTGTAGTGAACTGAGGCGAGCGTAGGCAAGCGTGAATTGAATTTCAGAGGGTGGGAGAAAATAGGTTAACTTTTAAACCTTATTTGGACAAGGAAAAAAAAACTACAAAAGAACCAGGCACATCTCAAAGAAAACCCCACAAACACATACACACCACTAGATTTAAGTGACAAAATTGTCCTCCCCTTTCCCTAGCTGTATCACTCCATGCAATAAAGTCACAGCAAGACCCACACGAACGATATGGGGCCGCTTGCGGACCTCAACACATCACTGCTTTCCTAACGCTGACGAGCAAATACTGCCAAGTAGCTCGTTTTAAGGCCAGAAATAATTAAATGTTTTGAATATTTCTGCTATAAATAGGACAGATGAGTTCCAAAGACTCATTTGGATATCCAGTAAGACTGATGGTGGAGTAGGGGAGGGTGGGAGATATCTTTAACTCTCTCCAGTCCTTCAGAGCAATGGAGCATTAAGGGACAGATCTAGAACTGTTATATAAAATACAAGCAGAAGCAAAGAAGTACCTGAAGATAAGCTATGATTTTACCAGCAAAGGGGAAGAAAGATATTCCCATGACCTAGAAAGCTATGAAGTGTCATAACTAATCAGACAATAGGTCTGTCTACTATTAAAGGGCTTTGAATTGCTTTTCTGTTGAATGGTCTGCGTGCATGCACAAACAGAGAGAGGTAGCTCTGCCATAGCTACACAAAATACTGTTAGAGTTGACATTTTGCATTCTCCGGTTAAGGGGACAGGAAAGCTGCAGGGAGACATCATTAAAACAAGGTCAGGCAGCAAAAAAGTTAACCCTCAAATTCAGCTATTTTCAGGAAGCACATATAAGTAAGAAAACATTAATAAGCAAAGGTTAAGACAGCAGCAGCAGAAACCCTGACACATACAAAGACTGCTTTTCTGAAAGTACATCATGAACCCAGTAAGACAGATACGTTTCTCCATAGCCACAAGGAAAAAACCTGGAGTATACGGATAGCGACAAAGCATGCTTCTCATCCCTCTTCCACTCTGCCTCGAAAACATGACTATTATTAGCGCACTGAAGGACCCAACAGGATCTCTACCCACAGTAAGATTTAGCAGTGCTTTCCAGCCCCCTCAAAAAGCACTGCTTTAGAATATTAAGGCTAAGGTAGACTAAGATAAGCAAGAGCACTAGCGGAAAAAAAAGCCCTTCTCCCCTTTAATACCCATCCCCCAAGTTCTTGAGGTTGGGAATCAGAACATGCCAGATCTGACAGTGTCCTAGTTCACTGCAGGCTCCAAAAACGTTAAGTGAAAGCTCTCTGTGGACACTCCAGGCTAACTGGATCTCTGCAGTCCATGGTAGATTTAAACCAGGCAGCCTTACGCATGCATTTCAGAGTATGATTTTATTCAAGGCTGTTGTTTGTCCGAGTTCAAGAATTCAATTCTTACTGGCTAAGCGGATTCAGTCAGTATTTCCTGATTATTTCAGGCCATAACCATGTTTTATATGCACTGCAGGTGGTTCTCGCATGTCAACAGCTGATTAAAAAGAGAGAGCAACTGTCCCAAACCAAGATTTCAAGTGAGAAGAGAGAAAAGAGCAAGTGGAGAGACACCAACTGCAGTTATCCCACGTGTCATTTTTACATCAATGCCCAGAATAGTTTGAGTCATCCAGTTGTACCTGTACTGCAGCCACAAAGGAGCTCAGCAGCAAGTGAAGCAAGTGCTCCCTGCTCTCTGTGCAGGAGGTATGCTAGAGGGCCAGTTTTCATCTTCATTGCCAGGGTAAACAAGCTGTCAGTTAGGAACACCAACGGATTTAAGGAAACAGAGCAAGTTTAAGAGGCCTCTTTTTTTTTTTTTGGGGGGGGGGGGGGGGAAGGGGAGGGCAGGGGAAGTGTTACAGGCATGCAGACCCTGCTTCTAATGATCTGAAGCCTCTAAGCAAGAATGATCTTTTAGGCCAACTGACACTTTACATCCAGCTTACTTTTCCCCTTTAAATACCTGTAGTTAAGAGAACCTCCCACCCAGCTTTTCCAACACTGACCTCCACAATTTTCTTTTAATAAAAGTTCTAGATTGAATTTCAAAGAGCAATACAGGGAGAGATTGTGTTTACATTAAGGAATAGCCTTCTCTAGTTTGTGCACCCAGCAAAATTGATACCATTGCTACCTTCAGACATCTTCATGGGGTATTTAAGTTCCTCCCCCTCTTCCAAGGAGGGAAACAATCCCTCACCTGGTAGTGTCACTAACACACACACACACACACACCCCCAGGTGAAAGGGAAGTGCAACTTGGGGAACACAACAGGTGCACACAAGATTAGTGCTTAGTGGAAGAGAGCCCAGATCAAGGAGAACTGGCAACAGGCAAACAAAAAACAATCCACAAATTGCATTTTAATTTTTTTGATTGTTTAAATTCTCCCTAATCAATCACATTTTTACATGTGTTTCCTTTACCTCTACTTCCCATCCCACCCTGGAGCAAGAGATCCTTCTCACGTAACTGATACTTTTGTGTATAATGCATACAGCACCTGACCATGCCCACATACGTCACCGCCCCTCACCTGCTCTTCACGATTTTCAGCCCTCTGCCAGGCACTGGTGGCGTTGCTTCACAGAAGCCCTCTTCTAAGGCAAGAGCTCAAAGTACATCTCTTTTGCCAACAGGACGGCATTAAGTAACTGCCTCCTGCTGCCTGGTTCCCTCTTCAAACCTGCTTTAATAGCACAGCTGAGTAACCACTCATTCAGATAACAGCTCTCCACTGCCTTTGCTCATCTCCAGCACCATGCAGCCCCACACCGCCTTCCCCGTTACTTTTGTCATTCATCTGACACTGCGGACAGTCAAATCGGGCCAAGAAAACCAAACTAGCAGAACAAGCAATCCAGTATTTTCTGCAATAAACTGCATCACTGCCCTAAGAGTCCAATGACCAATGGAACTATGCAGCTTTGGCATCTGCAGGGCATCGGGTCAGTCCATTTGTACGTTGAGCAGTACAGAACTGTTGCCCTCTGAGTTGGCACAACTGTCCAAGGGCCATACAGGAACTTCTCTGGAATAAGCACAAGTTGCTGTGCAACTGTGCAGCCTCTGAAACAGCTGTACCAGCACAGCTGAGGGGGAGGCACAAGCTGCTTGGCTCGACACTGGTGCCAAAGTTTGGCTGACTACAACCTCACTGCAAGCTGGAAAGTTTCTGCAGACCCTCTGCACGCTCAAGTACAGTTAAGAAGCGTGTTCATGTGGACACTGACTTAGTGATATGTGATAATGCTACAAAGATGGGTAGACAACTGGGCTGTAACTGGATCAGACCATGTGCTGCCAAGGATCTCTCCCGATTTTGAAAGAGTTCAGATTCAGGTTGGGTTAGCCAACACATTTGTTAAACTTCAGTTAAAGACAAGTTTTCTTTCCTTTGCACGTGCAGGTTAACACCACTTTCAGTTTTGTCAACAAGATAGGCCAGGATGCCTAGCTGATGGGAGAACCTTGAGGCTGGCATAGTCCTTCCTGCACTAGAGGTGGGTTCCACCATCAGTAGGGGAATGTTCCTACTAACAGTTCTCTACATAGCTCTTAATTTCAAAGTCACCACAGTTTCACACGACAGGCACCATCATACCAGTACAAAGGGCTGAAGACTTACCTAGGCTCCTTTAACATCATTCTCACTACTTGTTGTCACAGAAACCCCTTAAACATTGCTAGCAGAAGAGTCTTAAGAACAGGAGCATTTTGTTTTTTAAAAAGTATTTTCCCGAGACAGCAAATGCTGTCACCTATAATCCAACAGCTGCTAACCAGCCTGGCCTAGCATTGAGCATAGCTTTGGAGGAGGAAAAAAGTAGCCCCAGAGGTAGGGCAGGCCACATTATTCTCTTGAAAGGGACAAACAAAAGGGGAACAGGTTATTTTTAATCTTTACTTCATGTCCTCAGTTTGAATACATCTAGCCAATCTAAGTGCTTTTCTGTAGGGCAGCACACGACACACAGAGGCTACACGCGTTTTAATACGCAACTTTCACCTGGACGGGGAAGGAGGAAAAGTACTCAACTGTCTGAAGATGTACGTGTTTAACACCCCTCCAAACAGACGATATTCACTGTCCCCATTTTGTGGGGTCAAGAGATCTTTCCTTACGGTGTATAGGGGGAAAGACCGGGGAGAGAAGTCCAAATTTATGAGATGAACCAAAATAAGGATAGCAGTGTGACACCTTTTAAAGGTCACACAAAGTTTAACTAGCTGGTTCTAACGCACTACAGAAATGGGAAGGCAACAACTGTTCAGACCAAAGAACAACACAAAGTACCTGAGCTGAGTGTTTTTCTTGCAGAGTCTCAGTCTATCAGATGAGCCAACTGACAGCTTTTTTACATGCACCAGACTGCATTTTTAAAGAGTTCTCAGAGAAGCAGGACTCCTAATAGCACCTGAAAGGCTCCACAAGTATGTATTCACATCTGTACCCAAGTGCTCAAAATGGACACTGGGCTCATTTTTCTACTAAAAAATAAGCTTAATAACAGAAGTTGTGTCTTAATGCTACTGTTAATTTTAAAAGATCCTTTTTCTGTTTAAATCTCAAAAAGCATAAAACAATAAGTTTTCAGTAGCTCTTTACTGCTACAGTACTGTTACTTCTAGAAAACAGCCCAAATCTGCCCTTGCCCCCACCACAAGCATTAGTTACTGCAATTCTCCAGACAACTTCTGTACTAAAAAGTCTAAAGATGTCTGACATGCTAGCATTTGGAAACATTTCCTTTTAAGTAGTTTGTACTACATTCCCTCCCTCATCCCCGTGACAAGCTTAAGACTATGCTGTTTGGAAGACTAGTGATAACAGCCTTGAGGGCAGCTTTAAGGCCACGCTTAGAATCACATTACTATCATTAACCAGAACAATTCCTTATTATTTGTTCAGAATTACACAAAATATTCAGGAACATGTTTCTCTTTAAAGGAAGAAAACTTATTTTAATAAAGCGACTTAGTTCTGCCAAGAACCTTAACCTGATTGTTTATAGCAGACATTTCCACTACTATTCTATATGCAAGCAGTAGTGATAAAGGTAGTCAGGCTACTGCCTCCACACCTAGCAGTTCATCTACTTCGACAGACTGTTCCTCACCTGAAATCAATGCTGTGAGGACTTCCGTACCATGCAGATGATTGACAGATGGTACCTTTCAATCCTCAGTTATTTAAGATTCTTGGAGTAGACCAGACTACACAGACTGGGATGAAAGAACAGCCACAAACAAAAGCCAGAGAAGAGCCTTTCTTACATCTACCTGAGGAGCTGAAAATGCAGAAGGGGATGGGAGTTGGGGGAGGGAGGGGAAGGTAATAAGAAATAGCTTGCAAGTTCACAGACAATAGTAGCACAGGATTTGGCTTACAGAGACGGTTAAAATAACTGCACTTATTCTTCCACTCAGTAGTACAACCCCATTCAAGAAGATAAGAGGTGCGAACAGCTTTTCCAAGCATGCACAGCGTACAAGAACTAGTCCTTGCATGTCAGTACAAGCAGCTGACGTTTTCTTCAACCGGCTTCTAGAAAATTTGATCCAAGTGGAAAATAAGTCTCATTGTCCCGAAATCGTTATACCATGCGTCAAAAGGCACTTCAGATAATTTACCAAGACCAGTAAGAACGTGTCACCTTAGAGACTGAATCACGTTGAATTTACAAGGGAAGGAAGAAAAAAAGAACCATATTATGACTTGACACTGACTGGGACCCGATTCTGACCAAAGCAACAACTGCATAGGAGCGATTTCAGTTCTCCTCTCAGTATCAATTTACTAGAATTTATATTCTAAAACCTGCCTGAAACCTGTGAAACATTTCATTAGTTCAAGTCTTCAGCTCTGCTAATTTCCAGGTTTTGGCTTCTATTCCAGTCTTTTAAGAGAAACCCGCCAAGACTTAGAGTCACACGCAAGCCACACCTTGCCATGCAGAAATTGCTGGTATGTGGGTCTGAAATTAGAGTCAACCATTTGTTCATTCTCCGCATTGAAACTAAAGCTGGGAATACAGCTACAACAACGAGAAAAAACATTGGATAAGGATAAAGGGGATGAGACACCTTCCCTCCCAGCAAAAGGGTATCAGAATACCCCTCCTAAAGTATACCAGCTGTAAATATCGGCCCAGTAACTGAGCTGTAAGCCAAGTCCCTCCTCAAAAGGCACCTTGTGCAGTCTTACTACTCAGACAGTTCTCTTACCTGTTCCTCCAGGATACAGAGGAGCAGGGCAAGCTACTAAGAAGTTGTCTTTCACAAATCACTTCTGCAAAAGCCTAAAATGCACTTCTCAGTCATATTATATATTTGATTTTCCATTAGCCCTGATCATGAGTTTGTCAAGTCAATTACTGGCATCAAACAAGACTTCCGCTCAGCTAGCTTTTGTCAGACTACCTTAAGCGCTATGTGGCTCAGTAACGCCATCTTTGGTGTCGTGAACGTTCTGCTCTACGTTTTTCTATCCCTAAGCAGGGGCCTGCTACCAACCAACATCATATTAGCATAGCTATTTTTCCTGTGTAGTTAATGGGGAAGGGAGAAGACACTTACTTAGTTTCACAGATCACACTGAGTGCTAAGATCTACTGCCCTGATACTAGCATGAGATATTAATTCATCTTGTTACCTCAACTCCTGTAGGAGCAGGAGTTTCGAGTGGCTGACTCCAGGCAAACCAAATAGATAGTTTTAGCAGATAAACACATGAACAACCTGCTACGGAGATAACTCAAAATGTATGTGCCTTCCCAATAGCAAATGCTAGAGCATGGGGAACCAGCTCCTTCCTCTGCTGCAGAGCAAGAACTCCAGTTAGACACCAACAGGTGGTTACTTGCCTAGTATTCATTTATACTCTCGATTATCTCACAGTAGCTTATTTGCATAGCTACAGCAGATAACGGGCATGGGTTACCTTTAAGTCCTAGAGGATAAATTCAGTCAAATAAGAATTTACAGTGGGGGAAGAAAAAGAAAGCTCTTCAAGTTTCCCAGATCTCATTTCATGTTACCTAACTGGGCAGAAAAACAAGTTTTGAAGTTCAAAACCCTTCCGAGTTCTTCCAATCTTACACTGAATGTGTTTCAGAATATTTGTTCAGCAAGCACAGAAGGTTTCACTTTCCTAGAATTAAACACTTTGAAAAGTGCAGTAGTCTCCTACGGAAATAAACATAAGTTAGAAGTCAAAATCCAATGTCCTCAGAACATTAGTACCTATTACAGACCGATTTGTTGCTGGAAAGGTTTCGATTATAACCCTTATCCTCACTGAAGTTATGCATTTCAGATTAATCTTTTTTTGCAGCTAAATGAAACATCAGCCCGCCTTAGCAACGTTTACACACATATTTCAAACTTACTCTTGGAAGAGATCCATTTGTTCTCGTGTTTCAGATACGAATCCCAATCCCACAAATACATTCATATAAACCAATCCCCTACACAACACCATGACCTCAAAGTCAGCTCCAAGATGGGACAATATTCTAAATGTAAAGAGCAACCTCCGGAAAATGAGGAAAGTTACTCCCATCTTTCCTCCCAGTTAGCTCAATACTAAAGTTTAGGTTGCTAAAAAGGTTTTGGTAAAGAAACTCCACCATTCTCAGACAGGTAGTTTTAAATAAAGCTTAAGATCAGTATATACAAATACTTCTGAACATTTCTGATTCTTTATGAATGACAAACACAGCAAGCCTGTCTATACAGAAACATAGAAAGCATTTAGTTTCATGTTTTGTTCAGCTTAGATAGTAGAGATTAACCTTAAAGTATTTAGTGACCTGTAGAGTAAGTTTGAGATGTTAACACAGGGTTTAGAGACAGGTCGGAAAACTACAGTCAAAGGGGCAGCTTGCAGATCACATTCCAAGCACAGCACGTAGCAACAGTAAAAACAAGCAAACAACTCAGTTTAAACTTAAGCCTCCCCATTCGATGCTTGACCCGCTAGAACGTCAAAAAGTCATCCTCAGGAAAGGGCCTGTTCACCATTGCAGCGCACACATAAGCTGCTTCAAGCTGCACCCTATATAGAAAAGGCAGGTTGAAGTGAATTTTGGCAATTTTCCTGATGAATATGCTACACACCCTTGGAGCAGCTAAAAACTTCCACAAACTGTGTAAAGATGTACAATGGTCTACTAGTGACAGGCACAAAGGTAAAAATGAGTTTTCATCATAGCCCTGAAGTGACGTCTGTGATCCTGCTGTAGCTGAAGACTAACACACCAGCGCAGTTCATCACAAAAGCGAGAAGAACGTAAAATTTAATCTACCTACATTTCAGCTTACATGTTCCCTCAGTTTTTGCAGTAGGGCAAAACTCAAAGTCAGAGGTTGAGACACTGCCATTAGGAGATGAGCGTTCTTCTAACAGAATGGGGGAGGGGGAAGGAAACAAAACACACACCTTTCTATATACAGTCCAGCCAGCTTGAGTTAGCCCTCCTATTTTTATTAGGATAAGAAGAGAAAACAACCACTCCTTACCATGCTGTCTTGCTCCAGTCACTGAAGCTTCATTACTCTAGTCAGGAAGCAAATATTAATCAGCAGTATTTAACCAAAACACAGGGACTACGGTTGGTGTGAGATACCTGAGCACTGTAAGCACTCCTGCAAGACTTAGCTCAAGCATTCAAATCCATCCAACATCAACGAGAGCAGCCCAACCTCCTGAACTAGAAGGAGCTGCCATATTTAAAGGAGTGTGTTTATGATGGTTCTAGCACAGAACAGTTTGACTTCAACTATTTTAAAAATGCACCCTTCACAGTGATAAGGAGACGCAGGAAGGGGAATACCGCGAAAAGGAATGAACCCAGCCTTTCTCAACCCCGCTCCCTGCATTCAAAAGATTGCAAGTTGAAACAGCACAGAACTATTGCAGAACTACTGCTGTTTAAGGAGGAATTGTAACATCTTTAGCGACTCTGCCATAAGCTAGAGCCTAGTAGCTATTAAGCAACAATTAATAGTAGCACAAGAGAAGTTACAGGCCTCTCCTATTACATTCCTTTTGTTATAACTATTCCACTCTGCTACCACGGCTTTATTTCATTGTACAGAAGATTCTTCTGCACACATGCACAGATCATCCACAGCTGTACATGCAGACTGTCAATTAGGTTGTTCCAAGTCTAAAATAGGTAGGAAACTTGGCAGTGGCATGTACTTGTTTTCACCACTAATGATGACACAGCTACCTTAAGGTGGCTTATTACAGATGTGCTCATGCTTTTCTAACTCTCAGAAAGTTATGCAATAGTCTGATGCTCTGAGATTAAACTATGCACTGCTGAAAAAAAAAAAAGAGAATCATACAAGAAAGGTCAACAGTGCTAGAAAAAAGTCAATACCCAAACAGTGTCAAATCCTTCATAATTGATCTCTGGAGTATTTTAAGTTATTAACATCACAACGCTGCCACACACATTCAGCTGTTTCTATAGTTGGAATAGTTATTGCCATTCCCTCCCTTTAAAGGGGCCAGTATAGTAGCCGTTCCACACCTGCCAGTTTATAGTTCCCCTTCCCAGTCTCAAGCTGGTTTGCAAATGAAGCAATTCAAACCCAAACTAGCACAGGAATCTGATAGCTTCTGTTTAATTGAACTGTGCCCAGTTCAATCATTCTGCTTCCAAGTTCAGAGTCGTACAGCAACGACATTAAACTATTCTGATGTTCTGGCACAGCACTCATGCGATTCAGCTTTGCAAGTCAGTACCGTCTTTGCAAGTTGCAGGTTCCCCCCACCCCCCCGCCAAAAAAAAAAAAAAAAAACCACACATCCCGTGGCAGATACAGAGTTACAAGTTCTCAGCTTTTAAGCTACTTTTGGGCAATAATTGTATTAAGAATACTAACACTGCGCAGACTCCAGCCCATCTGAGGCTAAGCACCACCACCACAGAGACACGTCCCTCCGCTGCCAGAGGGCACGTTACACACGAGAAGAGGGGACGGGCCAAGACGGAGCCGCCAGCTCCTTCCCCGAGTCACCTGGCGCTGCTCCCTTCACGGCTGGGCGCCGCTCCGCGGGCACCCGCGCTGCCCGGCTCCCGCCGCCGCCACCGGGCCGGCCCCGGCCCGTAGCCCCTCACGGGAAGGGCACAGCGGCGGGGCGGCCGCGCCGCAGCGGCCCGTAAGGTCACCGGCCCGCACCGGGAGGCCCCCCCCCCCCACAGCCGCACGGCGGCAACCGCCGGGGGCACCGCGCCCGGGAGGCGACAGCGGCAACCGCCGGCCGCGCTGAGGGGGGGGGGGGGCCCCGCGCCGGCCGGCCACCCTCGCCCCCCTCACAGGCAGGGCCCGGCGGCCGCCCCCGCCATTTTGAGGCGGGGGGAGAAAAAAATCGGAGCCTCTCTTCCTTCCCCCCCCCCCACCTCAACGCGCAGCGCTGCCGCCGCCCGCGGATAGGAGGCACCACCGCCGCCGCCGCCCGGCCCCGCTCCGCGCTCCTCGCGCCGGGCGGCCCCGCTGCTGCCGTTACCGCGGCGAGAGGGGGAGGGAAGGGGACGCGTTACCTGCCGGGTCGGGCCGTTGGCGGGCCGGCCCCGCGCGCTGCCCGCGCCGCGCCGCGTCCCCTTCCGCCATCTTGTCCGGGTTTAAAATTAACTCGCCGTGACGTCAGAGCTCCGCCGCGAGACCTTTATCGCCCGCCGGCGGCGGCGGCGGCGCGCGTGCGCGTGCGGGCCGCGATGGGTCCTAGCGCTCTGGCCTGGCCGGGCGGCGCAGGCGCAGCCCGCTGCCCTGACGTTGGTCGCGGCGCGTGCGCAGTAGCGCCCCCTGGCGCGGGCGGCGTGGCGCAGTTCCTTCCCCCCGTCCCCGTCACGGGCCGCGGAGGCTCCTCAGGCACCGGGGGGCGCGAGTGGAAAAGCCCACGCCGTTTTGGGGGGCCCCGTTGTAGCAGAGGCCGCCCCGGCCCGGACACCTCTGTCCTGCGCCAGCGCAGAAGGGCCCAGGGCGGGGGCTGAGGGTTTTGGGGAGCCGTTGGGGCGAAGGGACCAAGGTTAAGGCCAGGCGGCGAGGCTGGGGGGGGGGGGAGGGGACAGGGCACACGCACGACCCCATGGGGCTCGCTGTGGAGCTGCTGAGGTTGCGTTTGGGCTGGACGCCCAGAAAGGACGGCGCTTAATCGCAGTCGGGACAAGCCGCAGGAGCTCCCAAGGAAGGGGCCAAGCGTTCCTGCTGTTCCCTGGGTAATGCCACAGCCTCCTTCCTCCAAGCCCAGAGCGGCCTTACTGCCTCCTTTGGAAAGGCCGGCCGTTAAAGTTAGCTGGGTTTAAAGCAGAAAGGTTTCAGGTCTCTTTTGAGTTTTGCTGTTGCTAAAGGTCATGTAAACATCCGCAGTTAAATCACTCGGTGTGCCCTTAAGTTGTCATCTGCTACTGCGACACGTTTGCCTGGTAAATCAGCATGTAAAGTGGGCAACAGCTGGGCAAAAACCCTTCTCACCGCTGCAGCGCTCTCTGTGCAGGGAGTGTTTTTTCCCCAGCATCTTGAACTAACGCTAACTGTTTTCATCCAGGAGAAGAAACAGTCGAGTGACAGCAATCTAAAAAACAAGCAGAATTTCATTTTGTCTAAACACAGGTGGAGGGAAAGGTCAGAAGAGAGCTCCGAAGGGGAAGCTGGCATGCCCTGTCGTGGTACCTGGAGGGCCTTTCCCAGCCTTCTCCCTACCCTGCTTTCAGTCCTTTCCTCCGGAGGAAGCATGCTGGAGCCTTTGTAACACTGGGATCCATTACACCAGGTGCTGTGTATACAGTACGATACAGTAAATACAATAATCAAACTAATACCATGTCTTAAATGTTAGGTATGCCACCTGCAAGAGTAAAATGTGCAGTCCTGTAAAAGCGTTGGGAAGAACTTTATTATTAAAGATTTACATCAGTGTAAATACAAGCAGAATTTACACTCTTTGTAGAGGAAGATTGGCATGAGTGTCAGGGAAAAGTGCTTGCTGTTGCCATTTGCAGTTTCACTTCACAGTTCCCCTCGCTTATTCCTGTCTGCTTGCTGTGGAAAATGCCTGTCTTTCTAATCTTCAGCCCAAGTCAAGAGGAAAACCTTTTTGGGGGGGGAGGGGAAGGCGACAACATGGGGACGGGACATCAGAAGGAACCCAGAGCACGCTCTACGTCCCTGGCTTGTTAGTTTTAGGAAAGGAGGGATTTAGAGATATTGCACGCATATACAGGAGTTCAGGCAAATAGAAATATCTTAAAGTAATATACACTGAAAGCTAGAAATGCTGTTGACTACAACATACTTATGCTTCAGTAGCTCAATATGAAAACTAAAGAGTTGGAAAAAAGAATACTAAAAACTAAAGTTGCCCAGTTTTGCTGTTAATAGTGCAGATGACCTTGTTTCTGATCAAGGCTGGAACAGTTTACAAGAAGAGTTTGAAACATACACACACACACACATATATATATGTTCTGTGCAATAGGATTTGCTGCTGCTGTAATGTGAGAACAGAAGTCAAGAACTTAGAGGTCAGGAAGCTCAACCTTAATTCTGCCTGTTACCTTCACAGGACAGAAGGAGACGTTTTCTGAGCTGAGGATTTTGCTATCAACACGTCACCCCTTGGCTGCAAAGGTCCCTGTCTCCACTGTGCTCCCGGCTGCTTGCCACTTCTCTCTGAGCCAGGTTAGCAAAGACTTGGCTTCAGCGGTTTCTTTCAATACTAACAGCTGATCTGGCCTGAAAGCTGCAGAGCAGGGTGGGAAGTGGCCACCAGACCGGGAGGGCATACCTAGCCAGCAAGCGCACAAGTTTTTGGGCCGGTGGCCCCTTCAATCAGCAAAGGCACAGTCCTACGCTACAGACAGCATCTCCTCCTGCATTTGGCCCTGCTGGCTTAAAGCTCTGCTGTCCCTAGCTTGTCCCAAACCCACTTCGGGTCAATCTACTCAGCTAGTGTCATCAGTGCAAACTGCCAGTGCTGCCCAGGGCCAGGGCAAGAGGACTGTCCCCTCCCGTGGCTGGAAGGGAAACGGACTCGCCGGGAGGTCTCCTGGCCTTCAGGCAGCGTGGTGTGGCATGGCACAGCACAGCACGGAACAGCTCCTGACTTACCCTTGCAGAGACACCCGCTGGGTTCTAGAAAAGGTCAGATCAGGCTCAGCTCTTTTAAACTTTTCTGAATAAAATGCTTCTCTCTCCCTGTCAGCTAACCTGCGCAATGCTGCTGGGGTGGTGATCTGCACAGCGACACGTTGCTGAGCCCAACACCCACCTGAAACAAGCTGGGGACAGAACAAGCTGCCATCCCGGGTGCGACACCGCTGAAGGGTCCTGGGACAAGCTGAAGGGATCTCTGTCAGAGGTACTGCACTTACCGACGTCTTTCTTCATCCGCTTCGGACCGTAGAGTCCAGGCTCGTTACCAGGCCGGTCTCCGTCTCCCCTCCAGCCTACACCAGCACTGCGGGCAGCCAAGAGCTGAGGGCAGACACCATGAGATAGAGGTGCTTCTCCCGGCAGCCCCCACTGTCCTTAACAGCAAGACGCCTCCTGCCCCTGGCTGCAGTCGCTAGACGCCCCAGGGACTTCTCGGGGGGAAAGAGCAGGGACGCGAGCAGAGGGACAGGCCTGCAGTGGTGGCCCCGTGCTCTGGGAGCAGCTGCAGCCAGGCAGGCGTGGCGAGCTGCCCTCCCACCAGACGCCACCGCTGGAGCCGCCTCACTGGGGCAGGCCTGAGATTTCCCAACAGTCTCCCGTTGGGAAATCCACCCGGATCTCAGGCTTGTTTGCGGGGGCAAACATATGCCCCTCAGAGCTTGGGGCCCTACCGCCCCAAAGAGAGGTGAGTTTGTTTCCCTATGCGTTTTTCCTCGCTGATGTTGCCCCAAGAGCATCTTGCTCTGCTTCAGGGATGCCTTCTGCCTCTCTGTCACGCAGACAACCTGTAAGCTGCCACGTCTTGCTAGAGAGGGCCTGGCACAGCCCCGAACGTGTAGCTATTTGCGTATGTTTGCTGCGATGAGCAGCAAGCACCTGACTTGGGGTTTGCCAGAGCAGAGCCCAGCATAGCGCTGACCACAGGCCCAAACCTGGTTCAACGCTTTCAGCTCTGCGTTCAGAACATGGGAATAAGGGATGCCACCCACTAGCTGGAGCGAGCAGGAGAGCTCGGAGGAAGCAGAAAGCAGGTTGGGAAGGGAGGAGAAAAACCTTTACCAAATCTCCCAAACGTGCAGCTGTCCTGCACGCTCAGGCGAGATGCCTTTTTAGCTGGCAGCAACGCACATGCTTGAGAGGCAGAGGAGAGCGGCCTCTCACAGAGCATTCATTTATAGCACCCCGAGTGGGAGACATGTCCCATTCTCTCCTTGGTGATGACTCAAGAGCTGCTCCTCTGGGGAGGAAGAATGAAATAACATTGAATTTTAGCTGTTGTCGGAGCAGCTCAGAGCATGTGTTGCTAGGCACCAGCTGCAAGAATTGCCTGCAGGTGTTTTCGCAGGAGGGGCTGGGCCGGTCACAGGGATCTCCACATGCAAAACTGGGAGCGCAGCCCAAGTGCCGAATACCTTTGAAAGGGGGCGTAATCCGTTCTCCGCCCAAAGGAGTTGCTGTGCAGTTTCCCTAGGGTTAAAGGTTTAAATCCAAGGGGCTGTGGCGTAGCCAGGGGAAGGGCGGTGGGCAAGCTCCAGAGCAATGCTTTATTTGGTGGTACGGATCAGAGAGGCTCTCTGAGGGTTACCCCATTTCCCCATGGACCTAGACGTGGAGCTGGCAAGCTCGCAGGTGCAAACGGGGAGGGAGCCTCTTCCCCCCCTGTCCTGCCCTCTCTTCCCTAATCGAGGTGATTGAAATTTTCAGAAGATTAAAGAGCAAAGTGGCTTTCTTCTGCTCATGGAAATGAAGCTCTCTAGCCAGCTGAAGCTTTCATGTGCAAGCATTTGCTGGCACTGACTCCTGTCATTTGGCATGAATATCTTCCTCCAGGCAGGATCTTTGCAGGGTTTTTATAAACACGGTCCAGTTTCCATCACACTGTTATGCAAGAGAATAACAAGATGAGGCCACTTTTAAAGCCTGGGACAGATCCTGGCTCCTTTGAAGGGTGCAGTGCTGCTTACAGAGGGCTGCCCCGCTGCGGAGAGACTGCTCTGTCTGAAGGCAGTGCTCTCCCGCCGGCCTTGCCCAGAGGATGTGGCTGCTTCCTCATCTCCTGCTGCATGGTGGGTTTTGACTTGCCTCTGTGTCAGAAACGAGGCCAGCCAGGACAAGCCCTGCAGCCCGGGAGTATGCACACACGTACAAAATGCGGGCACGGTGAAATCATTTTCCAGCCAGGCTTTTGAACTGCTTTTTCTCACCTGGCCTGGGCCTCTCAAAGTATCTCTGGGTCCAGGTCCCCTTAGTGGCGTTTCCTGATGGTTCCTGAGCCCAGACAAAGCCACCGCAGAGAAAAGACTTTCCTACGCCCCTAGACTCTACCCCCAAACCTCCCATCCTAGACAAAGAGGAATAGCTCCAGCTGTCGCTGCGATGCCTGTCAGACGTCTCGCCGAGGTAATCACGCCAGCTACTGAACCCGTACTGCCTCCCTCCAGGGCGCAGAGCCGGCTCTGCTCCATTGGTGAGCACAGCAAGGCACTTGGCTCGAGAAAGGAGTCCCTAGTGTTGTCCACGCTGTTGGCGATATCGAGGTCCAGTCCGCATTAGAGCAGGGCTGTCGTTTTCTGGACGACGAACAATGAAATGATCAGATTAACAGAGCCAATTTGGGATGGGAGAAAGCACTCCACGGTCACAGAAGCATCAGCCTCAATTCAGGGTCTCACTTGGAAAAATGCTGTGTAGACGTGTTGTTCTTTATAACAATCAAGTAAGACTGATTGCTTAACGTGCTGCTGGTATTTGCTAGGCAACTCTCCTGTAAACTCTCTCTCTCTCTTGTAAAGCTCTAGCTTTTACAAGAGGGTATTTGTCCTTGCGGCTTAACCAATCTTTGACGTCGCAGGCCAGCTCCTGCTCTGCAGGGTGAAGCAGCGCTGTGCGATACCGATTTGAGCGAAGCGGTGCTGCTTTACGCCCGTGGAAAGCATTTCGCATTGCCAGAGCCGTGCGCAGGCAGGCCTGGTTGTGTAAGGGGTTGAGAATGGTCACCCTCGCGTACGAAGGCTGCTAATTACGCAGCAACATCTGCTTGCATCCCTCATAGCGATGTGAGTCGGGCTCTGCTGGGCGAGATTTGCAGGTCCCGCAAGGAGGCGGGTGGTTTATTCCCAGGGTTTCACATGGCTCCTTCCCAGGCAGGTTCAGACCAGCTGCCCGGAGATGAGCTGTGCTTACAGTAAGCCGGCAGTAACCCGGCCCAGGCACAGACCTGAACTGCTTCTGGCAGCAGCGTGGGCTCACGAGAGGGTGCTGGGGGCATCCTGCAGGACCCCTTGGCCCTAGTCCACGCCGGGACCTGGGTCTGGAGCGCGGTCCTTAACACACAGGTGAAAGTGCCTCTGGCATCAGACCAAAGCCTGGCGCTGAGTCGAGGGCACAAACCGCTGGACTGTGCTCTGCACTCTGAAGTCCCAGATGCAGTCTAATCTCTGGGCCAAGTCTAGGACGCAAAGCAGAATGTGCCATTTAATCTTTCTGGATTAAAAGCGGCGGATTTAATTAGCTGTAATCGACTGTCGCTAACACGTACAACAACTAGCAAAATGATGGTTAATCTTTCCTCGAGCCCCTTTCTATGCAGCCAAGCAGCACCATGGCCATGGACAACTGCAGTGAGAAGTCAAGTTTTCGCAGCACTCAGAGGACGGAGCTGAGATCGGGGTCCCGTCACGGTTGGCTTTGTGCCAGCGCGATTCAGAGATGCCTCGCCTGCCCAATTCCCGCTCCCGGGCTTGCTCGCGAGGCAGCCGGCTCCTTGCGTCCGTCTCCTGGCTTGCAGGGACCGCGGAGGGCTGCCAGGAGAGCTGCAACAGCCGGCGTCTCCCCTCGCGGAGCTGAGAAACTCGCACCCGTGGGCCAAAGCGAAGCACGCGTGTCTTCACCGAAAAGCACCTATTTGCTCCTGGCGGGGGGGGGACGCTCATCAAGAGCACGCCTGGGTTCTCCAAAAAGCTGCTTTTTCCAGAGGTTGAAGGGATCCGTGTGCTGCCCTCCACGCTAGGGCCTCGTCAGGTCAGTCTCTATACCAGCTAAGGCACAAAAAAAGCACCATATCGCACCCGCTTTGCTCTTTTCTTAGTTCAACTAAAGAGCTCTAGCAGCTTATCACAAGAGAAAAAGCATACAACGGTGTGGCAGTGTTAGTCGGGGGGGGGGGGGTGTTACCTATTTTGAGCAGATCGAGTAAAGGTAATAGGAGAGGGCGAGGGAGGGCACTTCTGCTCCTTTCGCCGTTCTGCCTGCGCTGGACGAGTGCAGCCAGGCTGGAGTGGAGGGCTGGAGGCTCAGCCGCCCCGACCAAATTCATTTGAGATCCAGGGATGGAGACACGCTCGTTTGAACTCCGATTAAACAGCGGATGAGCCCCACAAAGGACAGCTTAAAACATTTGGAAAGGTGTTAAGGGAAAAAATCAAGTGGGATTATAGCACAAAAGAGCCGCGTTAAGCCAGCACGCCTGCCCGGATCAGACGAAACGGCGCACCGGCGAGCCTGCCGGCAGCGACGGCTGAGCCCACCGCGCGCCTCGGCTTTGCAGCGTGTTTGTGTTGAGCAATTCACTGCAAGAGTAAAACCAGGGCAACTCGCGCTCGGGGAGAGGTCAGCGATAACTCGAGCGTCCTTAAGGCCAGCCAGCCCCCAGGGTTTGGGCTTCTCACGCGTCCAGCTTTCCCACAGGCTTCCTGACATCCTCCGCGCACCTTTTGCTCTGCGACGCCTCGGAAATCATTAACTCAGCGCCATGAAATGGGCTCCAGCCCCGGGCGGGCAGCGTCCCCTGCAAGCAGTGCCCGCGCCGCGCGTGCGGCCCCCTCTCTAACACGCTGCTTTTGCTCGCCTGGGGAAGGCAAGGCGGCAAACCCCGGCCTGTTTTCGAGGCAACGCTGCTGCCAGCTGCCAGGCCGGTGGCCCCGGGCGATGATTTAACGCCGGGTTATATAACCGAGCGGGGCGGCCGTTACATTTCCATCCCTGACCTCAGCCCTGGGACATCTCCCACCCGGAAAAAACGCCTGTCTAATCTTTCAGACCTCGAGGGAGCAGCCTCGGGCACCTGACGGGGCTTGGGCGCACAGCCCGGAGCCTGCAGAAACCCCCGGTGTGGGGCGGCAGCGCGGGCTGGGAGCGGAGCAGCTCTGGGCGACGGGCTCGCCAGGGAGCGTGGCCAGCAGCAAGCGCGCCCTTATCGGCGCTTGGCATTTACCTGCCTCGCCGGCTGTCCGCGAGGCGCACTTTTGACCCGAGCGGGTGCTCAGGGTTGCTCTCGCCGATGCAGTGAGTGCCCCCCACCCCCCCGCCCGGCCCTGAGCGCATAGGCAGCTCGTGCACGCGCGGGGCGACAGGGCGGCTGCAGCCCGGAGGCAGGGGATTGCTAGAAATGCCAGACAAACCGAGCTTTGTTTCCCTTTTTCCCCTGGGGAGTTGCAAAATCCACGGCCAAAGTTAAAACACCGACGATACCGTGACCTCTGGATCCGGGCCGAGCCTTTGGAGAGCGTGGACAGCTCGACTGGGCAGAGCCCGTTGCCCTGTCCTGAAAGAAGAGAGCACAGATGAAAAGCAAACCGAAAAAGAGCAAATCCCAAGGGAAAGCAGAGTGGGAGAGAGCCCAGGCGGCAGGCAGGCAGGCAGGCAGGGCAGGGGCACGTTTGCCTCGCGAGAGCTGCTCCGCCTAAGCCGTCCCTGCCGCCTCGGCTCCATCTGCATAGGTTTGGAGGCGCACCAGATGAACCAGCCTCCCTGGCCCGACGGATTAAATCGCTGACACAGCCGGCAGCAAAGCCAGGTTTCTGGGCTACCCGGCGGAGCTGTTTTGCAACCCCGTTCTTAGGAGAGGGGTTGCGGAGGCGTCCGAGCTCGCACCTCAGAGCCGGAGGAGATGTTCAGGCCTTCTGCTGCGCTTCCCAACCCGGCGGGCCCGGAGCAACGTGCTGCACGAAGACAGGAGCGCCGACTCCGGCCCTTAGTGGCTACCGGGGCTCTGGCCCCCAGCCCGGAGCAGAGGGACTTGCATTTCTTGCTGCCACCTGCTGTCCCCTGCCAGCAGGGTGGGTCCTGCCCAGCTCTCCCTGCCAGCCCTGCGCCAGGGACCCCCGAAAGCCTGGCCCCAGGCCGGGGGAAAGGACGCAGCAGGCCCCGTTGCCCATCTCTGGCCAATGCCGCGGGCAGGAAAGCCCTCCAAATCGTTTGCCAGACCTCAGAGGAGGTTGGAGATGAGGCAAGCTAGAGCACCCCTCTACGCCCAGGTAGCTGCTTCCCGAGGCTCGCGCCTCGTAGGCGTAACTCATCGGCCGTGATTCCCTGGCTGATCTGCAGCTGGGACTGGCTTCCTTGCACCGAATGTTTTTTTCCCCGAGAGCAGGCGTTGCAGAAGCTCCGTCCCACGGTCAGCGCTTTCCGCTGCGACGCTCTCCTTGCACCCGCTGCCTTTCGATGCTGCGCAAACACGCCAGCAGGACCCGGCACCACCTTCCCCCTGCAGCCCAGCGAGGGCAGGTTATTCACACGGCAGGTCGTTCACCTCCTAGCCGGCAGACCTCAGCTCAGCACGTGACTTAAAGCAGGCGTGCAAGAGGACGGCATTGCCGGGAACACGAACCTCGACGGTCTTCAGCAGGAACCAGCCCAACGCAGGGGTGTGGGCGGCCACACCAGGACGCGGGAGACGGCAACACGAGCGCCTGAAGAGGAGCACAGGAGAGAAGCAGCCCAAGCGCTTGCAGAAGGACTCAAGAGCAGCTTCCCGTGGAAAGCGACTGCTTTTAAAGCACTTTAGAGACCAGCCCCTCTGAAACGCTGAGCAGCTCTTTGGCAGCGGCACAGCAGGCTCTTACGGGGAAGTACCATCACCTCCTTTCTCTGCACGGAGGGAAACTTGTCCTCTGGGCTGCTTGGAGAGTTTGTTTTTATTATTAGAGGAAAGGCGTTGCTGTAAGAGCTAGACTAGAGAGCGTGTTACGCTGCAATGCTTTGAGATAAATCAATAGCAGAGTCCTCGCTTGAAATCCTGTGCTTAGTTCTTGTTGCTCCACGTTAAAAGAAGACAAGAAGCAGAAGTTAAAAGACACGAGGATTATTAAAAGGCACAGGCAACCCTTCCTTTGTCCACGCAGCAGCAAAAAGATAAAAAGCCTCAGCAGAATTATTGGGGAAGATGAACATATTTAAATACAACTGCGCTACTCCGCTCTGAGTTCTGCCTTCAGAAGTCAGAGCTTGTTTTTAATTTAAAACTCTCCCAGAAGAGAGAGCCATGAGAAGTGAAAGCTTAGCGGGAGGGATTCACACCTGGACTAATGACAAAACTTGAATTACCATGTTTCAGACAGAAGCCACCAAGTAACTTAAAAAAAGATTACCCAGGCCCCTGGCTGGCCAGACCATTTCTCAGGCGCTCTTCCGCAACCTTTGGGCAGGATGCTTATCTAAAGCCACTGACTTAATCTGATTTCGCAATTCCAGTGCTATGGTTAACAGAAGAGAAAATAGAAGCGTAATCTACCTTACATGCAAATCCCTCCATCGGTGCAATACCCGGGCCGTAAGTTTACACCGACAGGATGGCGAAAGCACAGGCAGCCCGGTTTAGCACTACCGCTGTACTGTGCCTGCCAGGAGCCCCCTGTATTCCTGGATCGCGGATGCTCCGGAGAAGAGGATAAGTTATTTTGCCTCCGTAACGCACCATGTAGCTGCTGGCTCCCCGTCACATTCCTGCAGGAGCGTCCGTTGCCCCGCGTGAAGGCCCAGCTCTGCCTGCAGCTGCTCTACCAGCACCGGCGAAGGAAAAAGTAAAATAAATCATGCCCGAAATGAAGCGCTTGCATCAGCAGCTGCAACGGGCTAACGGCAGAGCGGAGGCCCTGTGTGAATCAACGCGTGGCTCTAACCCAGGGAGCTGGCTCTGAAGCACAGAGGCTCGGCCTAGCACAGATACCAAAGCTTTTGAAACACAAGAAAAGGGGCCGAGGCTACTTCCTTTAGCAGCCCCTAGCCAACGGGCGCTGCAAGGGAACTGGCTACGTTAGGCTCCCCCACATCCTGTGGGGATTACAATCCCCTCTCCACAAGTGCCAACTTGAATGACGCAATTGAGAAGAAGATACTATTTTACTGTTTAGTGAGCACACACAGGGTGAAACGGGTGAGAAAACATACAGGCCTTTTTTAAACAGATGCAGGAAGACACCATGAATTCCTCAGCTCAGACTTCCTTGGTGAATAATAACAACATTTTTCACATTCTTTATTGAAATGGTAGGCAGAGGTAGGCTAGGATAAAGCCTAGGATTAATTGCAAATAACGTGGTCTTAGCAGTGAAGAAGAAAAATGACACAAGCTAGAGGAAACGAAGGAATTGAGGAACACGTGTCCTCTAGGACAGGATGGCCTCACATCAGACCACTTCCACCTCTCAGGGGATCCAAATTCACAGATTCGTTCTCTTAAGGTTGAAAGATGTTTATATTTGGCAGTCTACATTTAGCGGGGAAAATGAACTCTTCTGTGAGATGAGGCCGGGGCGTTGCTCGGCCGTAGCATCAGACACGCGTACTGGCACAGGTAACCGCTGCAAGGCAAGTGTCGCAGCAGGACCCCAGAGCCACCGGCCGGACTCCAGACCTGTGCAGGTGAAAGGCTTTGAACTTCAGCACAGTTGCATCGAGTTCAAGGTCAAAATCGGAACAACGATATTTTCCACTTCAAGAACTCTTCACAGGAAGCGGAGCCCATATGCAATGTTTTATTTACCCATGCCTTCTCATTCGCTCTTTCTGGCAAAAGCCAGGCCAAGGCAAACACAATTTTAGAGATTAATACCATCTCCGTAATTAGCAGAAGAAAATAAGCCAATACGCTGCGAAGACATATATAACTGCAGTGGCTAAAAAAACCCAAATAGCTACAGATGCGAGACTATACCACTTTCAAAAGAAGATGCAAAAAATCCAAAAGATTTTTATACATATCCCAGAGATGAGAAATATTCGAATAAGTGTGTGCGTTCCCAGCCTGAGGCGTGTTATTTAACAGGAGAGACTGAGTGTCTCCTCCTAAGCCAGCATGAGATTCAAATGAGTTCAAGCTCTGTTCACAAGAAAACACACAGCAGCAAAAGGAGCAAGTTGCATTTAATTACAACAAGGAGGGTTTCAGCCAGTTACAAGCCAGCTTACCCCAAACATTATCCCTTGCTGAAAGACAGACTTAGAGACACCACATTAAATTGCATCATTCCTTTCATAAAGCAAAACATCCAAACGTTTCCTAAATGGTTTCTTTTACATCCTTTCGTATATCACCCTAGCTACACACTCTACCTACCTTACTGTGGTGGTATAGAAAGTCAAAAAGCAACTCTTCCCACTTCTTCCCCTTATAAGGGACAATAAAGAGAAATAAAGATTAGGGTATTATGAGAGAAGATGAAAAGATCTCTACTTCAATATATCATTTACCTCCAGTGAAAGGTGGCCAATTAGAAAAAATAAGCTTTAAAAAAAAAAAAAACAACACTGGAACTGTCATGAATATTTTACAATGTGAATGCGAACTGCTTACACGCAGGAAATCTGCATAGCAATGTTCACTTAATTTGAGTATATGGCTTATGCAAAAGGGACAGAAAAGTTGCATCAAGAAACCTTAGTGCTTTAATCTAACAAGTATAACGAGTGGTAGGCTGCCAAACTACACACAAACTTCACTCCCCTTGGAGCAACTCTTTACCTGTCCCACTATTTTGGCTCTGTTCCAACGAGCAAGACTATAGGCGAACGTAGACCGTGATTGTGGAAGGAGGAGACCAGCCTAATTCCTCCCCTAGGAGGAGCACCCATCCATTTAGGCCCAGGAGAACATATTGTTTTCTTTTTACGGCAAAATACTAATAAGGAATCTTTCCCATTCTCAACTTCCACATGGACACAACGATTGTTTTAAGGAGTACCAACAGTTTCCCGGTCTCCTCTCGTCTCTCGCCACGTGGTACAGGCTTTTCTCATTTCGAGAACGGGGACTTCCAGTTGGCAGAAAATCTTCTTGGATACACCTGGAACTAGTCTGTCCTCTGCTTGATCTGAGCAGCCACAGGAAAGATGCCTTTCATCAGGGCATCTTAGGCACTGAAGGCTGTGATCCACTGAGGATATGGTAACATTAAAGTGCTTTTCTATAAAAACCTGAATGTTTTAGGGTCACTCATCCTACATCCCAAACAGGACCAATAGATAACATGTCTATTTTTAATATTCAGCTACAAGACTTCTGACTCCTTGAACTACATTAACACTAATAGCAATGCAAGCTATGACAAGAGAAACACGTTTCCACAGAACGTTCAAGCTAATAGAAGAGAAATGAATGATTGGGAGAAGACCTTTCACAGTCGAAATGGTAGGCAGCGCTAAACACTTCACTAGTTGGCAAAGGGCAAGGTACGGCATGTAGCCGTCTAGACTGGAGCTCTCCAGAAGCAATTTCTGGGGGCAGAAGCAGTTAGGCTGAAAGAATCTTAGCAGTGCCCCTAGAAAGCAAGTCAGTTTGCCACAGACCAGGCAGGAAGCCATCACTACTCCAAATCGTATGCAGAAGGTAACATGAAGCAAGGGCTGCCAAACAAAGTGCAGCTGTCCCTTGGGTCCCAGTACACACATTATTAGCAGCGTGCTTTGAATTCTTGAAATACTCATTACTAGAAGCATGAACGAAACGGTGGTAGCCAGGATGGAACCGAATCATTGCTGACTGGAAAACCTGAAAGACAGCTGACTTGTTTTCCCTTGATTAGGTGTTTCTACCTTGAAATTAAGAGTGGGGAAAGTCTAGTCTGTATTTAAAGATGTGTGCAATACCCACTGTCTGTAAACAGACTGCAACATACTCCCTCAAAGGCAAGTGTACATGAATAGAATAATCCTGCAGCTGAAGTTAGGACAAAACATGTACGATAAAATATAAGATAAAATGGCTGATAAAAGTAACTTTTCTTTGATCACTAAGCAGAACTGAAAAAAGCACTGGACTGTTGCATATTCAGAAAGGGGAACAAACATGGGTAATTGGCTTCCAAACTTTCATGCTTGGATTCCCATTTCTGGGGTTGGGCTGGAATAAGACTGCAACTCCAGTTCTGGAGCAGAGAATCGAGGCTCTTAAGTGCTGGGACAAAACAAATCATCTTCTCCAAAACAAAAGATTTCTCATTTAATTACGTGATATGAAATTCATGAGAAGTATATTAGCTGAATCCCACCTATATCAATCAGATCAGTGTAAATAAGAGGCTAGCCAAGTCTATTCACCCTATGCATCCTTTTATCATCATACCGGCAGTATGAAATAAAAATCAGACAAAAGGAAACAAAACACCGATACAAACATTAAGTGTAAATCAAATAACAATCCAGGTATGAGAGAGTATGGTGGGGCTTGCATTTTTTTTAAACTGCTTTTACCACCTTTGTTCTGTTGTGATCAATCTTCTGTTCTCACATATCCAACTTTTACCATTTAATAAGTCATAACCAATATTTTAAAAAGTCAAGAGGATATGTTAAACATCAAAGATTTAAGTTTAAGTTACGGAAAAGGAGGATGAACACGCTGATACAGGCTTGCAATTTTAATTTTTAAAAGGCCCCTACGGTGGGACTAGCTATAGACGGCATCATGCTAATGCAAATGGAAAATAGTTTTCCAAAAAAAAAAAAAAAACAAAAACCCAAAACCACTGTAAATAAGTATGAATTCACACCATACACGTGTACATACTTATTTTCTACATTAGCTTTGTTTGGAATACAAATCAACTAAGTCTATACTACTTAAAATTCAGTATGTGCAACATTAACCTGATTTAAGCATTTTATAAATACAAGCTTTTTTAGTATTTATTGCAACATACTTCACTACTTAACATACTGAAAAACAAGTTCTACATTTAAAATTCTGATGTAATAGTTCTACCTGCCAATTAAAACTACAAATGGAAAAATACTTGCTAATCTTCAACATCAAAAATGCAAATAAATTTCATTTTTGGAAGAAAACAATTGACATTTTAAGGTCTGAATGGTACACTCTCACTATCTTGTATATGTTACTGGTGTTTCTTTAGATTTTTGAAGTATTACATTAATGAAATACAAACTTTGTAGTTAGCTTACAACACGTACTTCTCAGAGGCAAAGAGGAAAAAAAAATCTGGTTTGTATTTATGAAGGAACATCCATTTATTATAAAACAAGATAAAAGATATTAGAATTAGGTTGAAACAAGGCAACGTTAGAGCAAACACTTTAGAGCTTTGTGAATGAAGTGTAGTTTCAAACTTGCAAATCGAGGTGAACGTAGCTCTTAACATGCTGTCCTCTTCTCTATAAATGGGATGAAGTAGAGAAGCAAAGCTTCAAGGTGTAAGGGTTAGAGCCATCTGTCAGGAGACAAAGAACATACTCAGTAAACTGCATTCTGTACGGCGCTCTTGTTCAAGGCACCTTGCATAGTCTGACAAGTTTATCGGTCCTGAAGGTTTAATGCTTCCCCCCAAAAGGGTATTTACCTGTTGCCCTGTTAATAGTCTATTTTTTTTTGTTTTAAATAATCTACCAGCATTTTTTAGGCAGAGCAACAAAGGGATGGATTTGATCATGAGAGAATACAGACAGCACTCCGTATGTTGAGCTACATGCAATAAAGAGACACCCTACCATGACTGCCCATCCTCCCTTCTAAATTATTCAGAAGAACAGTATTTAACAGGCAATGGCAAAGACAAAAGGGCACAGCTTCATCAGGATGTCAAGATTTAGAACGTGGCACTTCCATCAGAGATGGGGTGGCACTGGACAGTATTTTGCATCTTTGATAGAGAGAAGGAATAGCAGGACATCTACCCCTTCAGGCCTCTCCAGAAAGTAAGGCATAAAACAACCCCTCTCTATTCATAAAGGCTGCCAAGGGCCGCAGACAGCAGTACACAGGTACCACTCCTAGGTCATGGAAAATAAGTCCTCCTGGCTCAGCCCACCTCAGGCAATCTTATTAGGGCAAGTCCGAACCAGTGGTCCTTGTTTTAATACACTCTGTATTTTCTTCTAGTAAGTACACTTGACTCTACGTTATGGTACGTCTTTTTTCACGCTGAAAGAGCAAGTTCTTCTGCTGCCTGTACCACCTCTCCAAAATGACAGATAAACACAAAATTGTGAGTATGTTAACAATATCTTAAGAAAATTCCTGCTCCTGAAGTAATTTCATTCTCTTGTTGAGAGAGTGGAGAAAACAGGAGGGAGCACAGATAAAAAAGGTTTAAACAAACTATTAACACTTGCCGGGAAGAGACAAATTCATAGTAGTGTGAAGAAGGTAGTTTAAAATAATATTAGACACTGGGCCAGATTCCAAATTATGTCTGTGAACATCTGAAATAATTCAATTTATTTCAGTAAGCTGTCTTTACTGTACAGTGCAAATCTAGCCCGCTGTGTATGCGTGCATGTCTAGCAGGTGAACCCCTCTTCCACTCCTATTAGATTCCAATAAACTCAGTTTGGCCCCACAATATCTGATTTGTAAGGGAATAGTTAATTCAGAACAGTAAACTGTATATTTACAAACAAAAATTGTAACTTAAAGAATCTTCTACCCAAAGGTGTTTCAGATTTCTCTGCATTTATTGTGAAAGATTTTTAAAAGCTTTAGCAAGTCATTATACATTAGATTTGATTTTGACGACAGTGGATTTTTAAGCAATGCTTTTCCTGCCTTCCTTCTTTGAAGTTAGGGAAAGGGAAAGAATAAACAAAAACACACCACGGTTTGGGACACAGAAAGTCTCGGAGCATATTTGGATTTCTACAGCTTGACCCAAAAGCTAGGAAGAAAGATTCTCATTTAGATAAGAGCCTAATGGACCCTAAGCGACACAGGATTACATAGTATACTATATACATAACACACACACACACGGTAAATAAAGCCATTTTTAGCTGCAGAGATTGAGCTACTGAAGCTTCACATTTTACAGCAAAGACAATACCAATGCGAAAGAAAAGAAAAAAAAATGTTTGTTTTTTAATAGGATTAAAAAAAAAGGAGTAAGGTTGTCTTACTTGGGACTCTTATCTGGTAGTGATTAAGTACAGTGAGGGCTTCCACTGCATCTGTCTTACATTCCCATTCCAACAGACCAGAAAGTGTTTTGGCAGAAGCTGTCAAAACGAGAAACAAAAAGGGGAGAAAGGGTATCAGTAAACTCTACTGACAGCATAAGCTCTTCTCAAAACCAGAGCTGGAAGAAAGGTCGAGATTTACTTACGTTTTGGATCAAACACTTTGTATTTAATAAAGCTGAGAACTTCATGATCCTCACATAACTGCCACAAAAATAAAATAAGAGGTAAAACTCCAATAAAAATGCACAAAAATACTATTTGCAAAAATTCCAACATTTCCTGGAAGAGACACAAAGGAAAAAAAGAAAATACTGACTCTTTAAGAGAGTTTCCATGAATTTATGGCAAATCATTGTTTTAAGAAACACTTTAAGATTGGAAACTCTTTAGAATGCCATTGTGTAGTCTGCAAAACAGGGCTTCGCTACCTGTGCGCTCTCATGATAAAAATGATCTTACAGGAACAACACAATTGTTAGAGTACAAATATCACTATTGCCTCAAACAACAGGTATCTAAATAAAAATATATTTCTTTTCGACACTCCCGCTTCAATTCAATAGCTCAGAAGTCATACATACAGGCGCACCATAGCAGTCATTAAAGAAACCACCTCAGAGAGCTGCTAAATCCCTTGTGGACAAGTCTTTTCCACACAAACCACATAAAGCTCTTCAACTTTACTTCCAAAATCTTTTTTTTTTTTTGTTAATTTTTTTTTTATAAGAAACAAAAGAGAGAGAGAGAGAGAGAGAGAGAGAGAGAGAGAGAGAGAGAGAGAGAGAGAGAGAGTAATGCCAGATACTGTAGAAATATAGCAGCTTCTATATAGAGAGGCTACAAGCCTATTTTAAGAATCAATGATCTTCCAGTTGCTATCCTGTAACTATCCCAGATATTTGCTTTTTTAGAAGTAGCACAGGGTATAAAGCTATGATAAGCCCAATATCTCTATCTGCCACAGGTGTTTCAATTGCCTACCTTTACAAAGGTTTCTTCAGTTACGCACAGGGGTACATTATAGTAATGCAGCACACAAGAGGGTGGCTGGATGATGTTCTTAGATGCCTGGCCAGCACTGGTGAAGCGATTGTTCTTACTCATCGCAAAATCCTTGTAACTACTTGTGCCATCCTCCAGTTCAAATATCTGGCTCGGAACTACTGAATGCTGCTTGGAAACGCTGGGATTTAAGGAAATACAGTTAAAGTTTCTTAAACAATTAAGACTTGCATATTTTGCACACAGAGCATCAAGGGAATTGGAACAGAGCCGACTTTTCTTTTCAGTAACTTGAAATAAAAGGAGAACAACATGAGTTGGATTTGATACCTTCCTTAAAAGCTGTGGAAAAGGCGACCAACTGTATTGGCTAACGTGCCTTATTAACAGGCAAGCTAGATAACGCCTATATACATTACTAATGTAAGTTTGCACCAAAACAGTCAGCTGTCAAACTTACAAAAATATATATATTTTTGCAAGTAAAACACAAATAGTAGTTGCAAATAGGAAATCATAACTGTAACAATGATGACAAAACAAAGGGACACCCTCCCTCTGCAATCTCATTACATCTCCCTGGTAGCAGACTATTAATGTAATAAACTACATATTTACCAGACGTTAAGTCTCTTTCCAAATAATTTGACGTTGTTGAGATGTGTGACAGCTCTTTCTACAGCATACTCATCACCCATTTCAACCAGTGCTGTGCCTGGAATGGTCTTCATAAATTTCACCTGAAGTAGATAAGGAAAAAACGATGATGCAATGAACTGCACAACTAAGGATTTTACATGTTGTCAGGCAGTATTTTTAGATCATCTCAGCCATGCCTTTTCCAAAGCAACTAGATTAACAAAGTTGGCTTTAGTATAGCAGCCTCTAAGTTTCTAATAAATGATGCCTTACCTTCTCAATGTTTCCATACAAGCAGAACAGGTTGAAGACCCTTGAACAGTTCATCTTTAGCTGATGCAACCCACTAACCATGACAACGGAACCAGAAGGATTTCCACCATGCATGTAAGAGGACGATGCCTGGGGCAACGGATAAGCGACGAGTTCTGGAGTGTCCCGAGATCCCATTCGATACCGGCTCGGTAAGGGCAATAAAGGACCGTGTGACCCTAAGGGGATGAAAGATCATGTTTTCATATTTCTTGAAATACAAGTTTCATTACTTAATCGTGCACTAAAGCCTACATCCATAACACTTTAATTAAAACAGAACAAAAAAAAAAGTTACAGCAGTGCCATTAATTCTTTTTCTGATTTAAAAAAACAAGACCTCTTCTGCTCCCTTTAATGTTTTGAGTCTGTTCTCGTATTACCATATAAAAAGGAAGACATTTCATAGTACTGTTCTATACATGAACAAAAAAGGTATTTCACTAATCATTTTGATGACTGAATTGCAAGTTATACCCCTCCAAAAACTTTGCTTAATGCAGTCTCTCCCCCAGCACCCTACCAAGAATTTGAACATAAAGCCATCAGCAAAAATATTTAAAATACAAAGTCATCTCTGTAGTCATGGCTACTGATAGAGCTACGTGGCACCAAAGTATGTATTATAAAGGAGGAAGGGGAAAACAAAACAGAAGCAGTAATGGGTTTTTTTGCCAGGGATCAGGAGACAAGTTGATACAGCTCGGCTCTGTAGACAAGACATTAAGACTACCTTTCCACAAACAGCTCGCCTGGAAAAAACACAAGTATTTAAAACTCAGCACTATTACAAACAGAAGCTGTCTTGATTTCCGCTATAGGTGAAGTGATAGGTTTCACTGAAATAAGTAATTTTTTTTTTTTTTTAAAAGGAAGAAACACTATTAGTATGCAATACTTCTGTTCACAGAAAATATCAGTATTACAGACAAAAGTGGAGATTTGGAGAGGATCTCTGTTCTTCTGAGTCAACAAATAATGTGAAGTTGAGTACAAAAGGCACCTCTAGCAGTTTTTTCCAGAAAAAAAAAAAAAAACAGTAATGGAAGTAAGACAATGGTAAAGGAGGAGGCAACAGAGGCAACCGTATTAGTTAAGGTAAAAGGGCACATCAGAAGCGTACATTAGAAGACTAAACCCCCCCCCCCATCCTCTGGGAACAGAGGCAACCGTATTAGTTAAGGTAAAAGGGTACATCAGAAGTGTACATTAGAAGACTAACCCCCCCCCCCCATCCTCTGGGAACAGAGGCAACCGTATTAGTTAAGGTAAAAGGGCACATCAGAAGCGTACATTAGAAGACTAACCCCCCCCCCCCCCATCCTCTGGGAACAGAGGCAACCGTATTAGTTAAGGTAAAAGGGTACATCAGAAGTGTACATTAGAAGACTAAACCACCCCCCCCCCATCCTCTGGGGGAAAAAAAAAAAAAGAATACAAGTTGGAACTGAAAACTCTGTAGATCTGAAGAACCTTTGGAAGACCAGGTAGAAGGTCGACCGACATAATAAAATAATACATTTGCAAAGAAAGAGGCAAGACAAACCACACTGCCTCTGACAGTTAAGACAGTAAATAAAGAAAAGTCGCATGTGACCCTTGACACCATTTTCTCAACCTTTAGGTCTCAATGCACATCGTGAGAGTGATGGCAGATCTTTATGTACAGACAGCGCAGGTAACAGCACTGCATCACTGGCTACCTGAACTTTATAGCAGTAATTCCAGAACATCCTTCTTATGTAGGGACATGGCTGTGCTTTTCAGAATTGGCTACATTCAAAGAAACACAAAGCACACAATTAGCAGCTTTGCATGCAAAAACGAAGAGCTCTGGGTTGCACTAAGTCATTTATCAAGCTATGTTGCACTTTCTAGAAGGAAGCCGCTTTCCCAGTACAGATGTTATTTTCTATCCATTGCCTATGGTGATGGCAGCTGACAGAAAACATTCTTCAAAGGAATGTATTTGTTGAGCCGGATGCTCCCCATGAAAAGACAGTTACTGTAAGAAGTGCACTATGGATTTCAGTCTGTCACTAGCATTTTTAGAATATGGACGGACAGCACCACATGTATAGTGTTAACATTGAACTATAAATCTCTCCACAGCATGTATGGTTATGCATTGACTAAATATTTAGAATTCCACATAACATGTACAGAAGTCATTGCCACCTGTGATCCTATGTTACTTACCATAACCATCGTGTCTAAATGACGATGGGTGCTCTCCCAAAATAGCTTGCCTCTGGCGGCCCTTCCCTCTGTCTAACATGTGGGAAGGGAAAGAAAACAATTTAATATGGACAAGTATGCACTTGATTTCTCAAGTTAAGACACAATGCTTCTGTTTAAGAAGCAAAAAAAGTAATTTGAGTCCTTGTTAACTTTTATAAACAACTTCTCATTCATTATACATTTAAAAGCACAAGCTGTAGCCCTGGGTCACCAAAATTAAAAGATTCATCTGTATAATAAATACCACTTAAGTTGATTGGGGGAGGGAAGGAGTAGTGGCCAATGAAGAGATGCGGACATTTAAAGTCTATGGAAATACCCAATAGTTCTCCTAAACAGACATTGCACATTAGTATAGATAACACCATACAGCAGGATTTACCTATGCGTCTCTTAAAACAAATTTGAAATGCAGTACTTTTGAAAGACAGTACCTGAATCATAATATTAGCTTCAACAGCAACACATTTTCAAAGTGGGCTTCTTTCAAGAAGTTTCAGCATAAGCCAACAACAACCTGTATTACATGGTTTCATAATCAGTAAACAGAGAGCATTACATATGTGTACATATATATTTACAGAACACCTACTGATTTAAGGGCATGCTGAAAGGATTGTACATTATTGCATTATCAGCAGCATATAACAGGTCAACTGAAGAAAAACATCACTGAATAATGCACTTAACCAATGGTCAATCCTTTAAGAAAACCCAGTTCTCTATGATAATAAAGTTAAGCAAGGGGTCTACATTACTGGAGGAAAGCAGTGCATCATAGTCAAAGCAGTATTTTCTAGTCAGATACATGCTGCATGGCAAAGAAAACCTGAACTTTTTTTTTTTTTAGTGGTAAGCAGCAAATCATTTCTCACATTTTAAAAAAAAGAAATCTGTTCTTGAAAAGCCACATTGAAAAGGTGGGGCAAAATATGCAATTTACAACAGTTCCCTGAAAATTTAAGTATGACTGCTGAAAATGGCATCTCCAGCCCAATGCAGCTGGAGATACTTCCCCCAAAAAACAGGAACTATTCACGTTAGACAGTACACAGTGGGAGATGAAAACCCATGTACCCTTTCCCCTCAGGATTTTAAGGGCAGGTTTCAAGTCAGACAATTACTTTGGCAATAAAGATTCAAGAGAGAAGAGTACTGACCGCTTTCAAACACATAGAAGGAAGACTACTTTTATCTGCAATTGATTCCCCAGTTAAATAAAGTTACGTTTTCCGTTCCCCTTTCAGGGTGACGGCTCTAAACTTCTTAGCTCAGGAGAGTGAACGGGCAGTCTTACTGGTTATTTTGAGCATTTACACTGTGTGCAGTAACAATCTTTCAGAAAAAATCAGCTTTATAATTCTAGTCCGTGGAGCTAAATCCTTTGAAAGCGTGCACAGTAAAGGACTGTGACCTTGGAATAAAAAGTGCTGGGAGAGCATAGTTTGACAAATATTTCCTCCTGGTGGCAGAGCAGACCACTGCCCTCCCCCTTCCCCACACTTGTTTCTTCCTTGAACTAAGGCCCTCCATTGTGCCAATACAAATATTTGTGCAACCAGGCAATGAAATAGATCTGAAAACTGACCTGTGTTAAAACTAACCCTGAAAGATGAGATTTATTATAGTCTAGCTTTTTTTGTTTGTTTGTTTGTTTGGTGTTTTTTTAATAAATCAGATTCTTGAGCCTCAGAGACAGCACTAGGACAAACTTAGGGGAAATACAAAACCTGAGTAAGCTGGTTATTACCACCAAAAGAAATGCCCAAACTATGGTTTGAGCCTTTTGGCTAAGAGCAAATAGAATATAAAAGGATAGGCTTTGCTTGCTTCAATCTAATGCAATATAGCAGCAGGCATTTGTCAGGAAGCCTACTTAAGTGGAGGGAAAATAAGTACTTTACTACCATACAGAATTAAAAATAGTTCTTAAAAATCATTAGCAAAATGCATTTCCTCTATGACCTAAGCTAGAGGGTGGGGGAGTGAAATTCTTACTTTGGTGTAAACTTTGCAAAGTTTAAAACAAAAAAAGAGTAAATTGAAGCACATATACTAAAACACTCAAAGAAAAGTCCCAGATTACTTCATGGGCGTAACTGCTCTAAGCACCTGCTTTCTCAACTTTGTTTCAGAGTTCATTCAACTATTTATATTCTCCTTTTTTTTAGACCAATGGGAGCAGGCCACAATTTAAAAAAAAATCATGGTATATAATATAAATCTAATCTTTTTCTTTTTAGAGGTAGTAAAGTCACGTACAGAAAATAGAGACAGGCACTCAAAGTAACCAAAAGGGAAAAGAGTCAGTTCTTGAGAAAAAGCAAGCCGTACCTATGTTAAGTTTTTCATTTTCCACTGGGTTTTTTTTGTTTGTTTGTTCTGCTCGGGGAACATCTAGTTCATACAGCCATATCTATCTGCAGACCAATTATGTAATGTAATTAGATGCACAATGTCATAACTCAACCTCAAAACACTGCAATAATCAGAAGATACAAGGGTCAAATAATCCTTTGGACTTTTTCTTGCCTCTGAGTTTCCTCAAAGTCACTTTTTAACTCCAGAATTTGAGAAAAAAATTGAACGCCGATTCAAATATTCACATTCTATAAGCTGCAACCAATACTGTAGCTCCCTTGTTAACCTTTTACAAGAACTTCATTTTGAAAATTCAAACCCTGCATTTTCAGTCGTACAAGTTTTACAAGCCCAGCGTCTCTATAGAATTACTTTCAAAGCGCACATCACTTGAAATAGCAGCCAAAGCTCTGGCTCCTTTATAGCCTTTGATAGATACTCTATCTTAGACACGTTGTCTTCACTTGTCTAACTTTACATTGCAAACATTATTGTACATAATACACTGCACTGTGAACACTGCACTGGATAGTTACAAATTTTTTTGAAATAAACACTTTACAGGAGTCAGGCTACACAGCAGTTTGTCTTTACACGTATAGGCATAATTTCCACTAACATGAGTTAAACTCTGGGTAATTTTTACAGCTGAGTACTTAAGAGACAATATGCCTGTACCAGGCATGAATCTCCCTGTTTTGAATGCTTAAATATAACTGAAGGGACCTATTTGATATTGCGCTGCTCAGTCCCAACTACCTACAGATAAGGATCGAGTTTCCCTATTACTAGACAATATTTACACTGTTAAGAATGAATTCAACTCTCACATACAGCAAGCAATAAAACGTTTACAACAATGTCAACGATATCAACAAGAGAGGTTCTTAATTTTGGAGAGTCTCAATTTTTCGGTTGTAATTTTAAGGGAAATAAGACCAGCATACATACAAACTTGAACAGAACGGGTACAGTCTATCGTGTTATTCATCCCACACAAATCTGAAGTACTGAAAGTGTCCTCCTTTAAAAACTTGTGGTGGTGGTGCATGCAGTATGCAGACAAGGTGAATTGCAAGTCTGAGGTTTTTCAGAGGGTTTTTTTTTTTTTTTTTTTTGCTGATGCCGATGTGGTGCATGATGAAGTGTAGAGTCAGCCTGCTGAAGTCCTCTATCCTTCTTAATGCCTCGTCCAACATAGGGGGAAAAAAAAAGAGAGTCCTTTCCAAGGAGAAGCAGTGTGCAAGTTTGTAGTTTGTAAGGAATAGTCTGTATCAGATTTCCTCTCCTCCAAAGAGAGAGAGCTGCTTGGAGAAATGCAAGTCCTTGAGAACTGCGAACATGCTTGCAGGTGTGGGCTCCTTGTTGAACTAATTGGCTCAAGCACACGGCAGTAGGGGGCACTAGGGCTCAGGGTTAATTTCCTGGGTTACAGGTTGGCTTGTGCAGCACAGCCTTCAGCAGCACTGGCTCGCTTTGAAATGACTATTGTGATACAGCCTGACCACGTATGAAGGATTGTTATTAGTATAGTCAAACATCTACAGCGATAACGTATAAAAACCTACCTCGTCGGCCCAGATACGGTTTAGTGTAGTCCCAACTATCGTTGTCGTTTCTAATGACATTAAGTCGAGTTGGCTGTTCAAATAAAGTAAAAGTGAAAGAAGTTAAGTCTTGACTATACATCTTTTGCAAGTAAAATTAAGAGAGAAGGTCCAAGCATTACCCTTGCATATTCAATTTTTAGTGTACAGCATCCTGCATAGATATCTGCTCCATTTAGTGCAGCCTTCGCCTTCTGGGCACAAAAGACCGATTCAAACATACACACGTTAAGGATTTTTTTCTCCAGCTTTCTCCATGTCCCCTTGGCCCTAAAATGGTTTTATTTTTGTAGCCTGCAGATATTTTGCCAAGAGCATACCTTATAAAAATTCTGAACAGACTTTAATTTAAAATTACCACAAGGTACCCACAGAAAAGTTCCCAGAAGTTCTCAGGTTTAACTTACATCTCAGAAACAGACGCTGAACATAAGTGGCGCAAGATGAGACCATTCATACATTAATAGGTTCTTAAGTGTGGATTATATAGAAGCAAGCTTTGTTTATCTTCTGAGCTCACGCAGTTTTCGAAAGATAAACGCTCTAGGTGTGTGTGAAACTGAAAGAGGATATTCTGGTGGATGCGGTAAGTTTAATCAGTGGGCATATAAAGTTACCGGCAAGCCTAGAGAATATCTGAACCAGAACCAGAAGGGAAAAGTTCAAGTTGCATCTTTCGGGAAGGGATGGGAACTTTGGGGCAAGAAAGCATGACTTCAGACCATACATTCATTCTTACAGCTAGTTCCAGCTAGAGAAGGGAGGCTAGGAAAAGTCATGAACTCAGTAACTCCACAAAGAAAAAGACTAAGAAAGAGTATGCCTTTTGTAGTTTGTTAGTCAAATAAACCACAGAGCCAAAAGACATATTTTGAATGGGAAAAACAAACTCGCATCAAAAAAATACAACAAGCAGTTTGCTTTAAATCCACTGCTCAAGGCAGATGCATGGACCAGGCCCCCAACATGTAGGTTATTGCACATCCCCTAGATACTCCCAGATCAATTCCATTAGTAGCAGAAAAATGTTCTCGAGCACAAAGAGCCTTGGAGCATGGCAATCCATGGTCTCCAAGGTATTCAATAGCAAACTGTGCCAGAAAGCCCAAATCCTGCAGCAGGCCAGATATCTTGTGCCATGTTTGGACATAATTCAGCGAAATTTTGAAAGTACTCTGCATCAATACTATGTCCCTTGTGCTTTACTGTATTCAATGCGGTCCAGCTTCCTCCACTGAGATGCAAGTCCATAGTGGAAGCGTATAGCTGCCTTGAGCTTGTCAAAAAGAAAAGTGAGAAGAGTTAAGCTCTCCAAACCTCTAAGAAATGGTCAGAAGCTGGCCAGAACTGTGGGAGCACATCTGCAAAAAGAGATCAGCATGGCAATTAGCAATGAAACTTAATAGTTTTTGGAACCTTTTCAGATAAGGTGCGTCTTGAAGCTCACCTAAGACTTCTTTCCAAACTGTATACCTACATTGCCGCATTACTTTGTTCACATTTCAGAGGTTCCTTTCAATTGCTGGGTTTCTTTGTTTTTAATAAAAGGCATTTTGCAGACTTGAATTGAAAGGCGAGGCAGCATGGCAGATTTTAAGAGCACCCACAGGACCCTCCCGCACAACTTTCACAAGACGACAGAGAACAAACCCCTCAGATATATGAAAAGTCACCTGAACAAAAGGGTGTTTGCCACAAATTTGCAACACTATCATAACAAGTCAAACCGCTGTCTGTTGGGATGCGCAGCTTGAGATAAAGAGCAATTAGTTCGCTTTTATGGAAGTTGGGGCAATTCTTTCTGCCTAGCAAATGATCAATGAAGCCACTGGTTAAGCCGTTAAGTATGTTACAAAAACGATGCACCAGTAAAGCTTGCCACATTCGTAGTGGCTGAAATCAAAACAGGGTGTCAAGAGTTTAATACAATTTTCTCTAGGGTATCTGCTTTCTCTAAATACCAGCTACAAAAAAGGAAGGTGATCAGAAAGGTCTATTACAGTTCTATAAACTAAGGCTTAATCATATCAGACTTTGGACCTTGCAAACCGCAGTAACACATTAACAACTCTGAACACTCATCCCGCGTACAACTTAGTGCTACAAATACAGTAAATAGTACGATAACAGAACAGAGAATTTCCTCAACACATGATAAACAGGTCAAGGAGGCCTAAGTTGGTCACATGTTTCATAAAGTCGGAACAGAAAGATAAGCACTATACATTAGAACAGTTTTAGAAGGGTTTAAAGAAGTCGGACCACACCTTTGCATGCCCTTACCCAATCAACACAGGCAGAAACCACGAAATTTCTGTGCACAATGTGTTGTCAAATCCATGAAATAGTTCACGTCTGCAACTATTAGCCTTAGGATCACCTACAAACATGGTGACCAAGAACGCTTGTCAGAAAAAACACCATGTAATTTTGAGTTTTTTTTTTTTTAAATATCTAAGACATTGTAATTTCTAATATGTGTTTAAAGTAAAATAGCACTTATACATGTCATTTTTATAGGAAAATAATGATGTCAACATTCTCATGTTAAATCCCATCTGCAACGGAGAACCTACAGGGAAAAAAACATTTCAAAAAGGATATTCAACCATAGCTTGTATTCCGTTTCTCTTGAATATAACAATGCGCTGAACTTTTCCAACAGGGTTGCACACAGTATACAAGACATCCTAAGAAAGATGAAAAAAAACATTTTAGTAAGATGTGAAATTTCACACACATTCCATGCACATACCATTTTTCTTCACTGGCATTTACGGCCAAAGAAAAAGCTCGTTAACTTTTCGTTTACCATTTTCTCTATACAATTAAATATTTATGATTGGCATCTTTATGGGTTTATTTATTGCATCACAGGCAGTCAAACGTCTGAGAAGAAAACAGGAAGAAACCTTCTACAAGAAGCACTCAAGCATTACAGACAATTCCCTTCAGCTTTAACGGTGTTAAAAATCAGGGATCGCATCCATGCTTCAAGCTGGTGTTCCTTTTTAAGCACGCACTCAGTCTCAGCAAGTCTCACCAAATGGTCAATCAATAGTATTCCCAAAGCAGAGTGCCAAAATGGCATTGCGATTACGGTATATTTAATTTCGTAAAACTTCTGGCCGGTGCTTTTTTTCCCTATTGTTTTAATTGCTCATTTTCAGAAAAGCAATCTAGGGTAGTCCAAGATGTAAGCTTAGAGAGCTTATCAAAGGGAGAACTTCAGTTGTATTCACTTGAACCAAAGACACTGTAAGTGGATGCAGGCTTCCTGTACATAAGGCAGAGAAAACTTCTGCCGGGAAATACTAGATTCATACAAATCCATTGTTAAAGATTTGCTTTCACCAGCTCTTCTCTATGTTACATGAAACTGACAAAATTCGGGACCGTTTTCAGTGCTGCAGGGAAAGCTAAACACTAAGAACAACCACCCTCTTCACTCCTAACAACACTTCACATTGTAAAGCCTCACCTGACGCAATGGGCAATACCTCAAAGGACCACCAGGTATCCGTAATAGAATTTAGACATTACGGTACTGGAAGCTAGCTTTACACGTAAATCTGACTTGGAAAAATACATCTGTTTAATAGAGCATTTAATACACCTAATATACACTCACAGCCAGAATTTCCAAGAATGGGGCTTGAGAACCTGAATAAACAGGAACTGCGATTTCTGGAAACAATACACCTGTTAGATCACGTTCAAACAGTTGAAAGCACACAACCTTTACCAGATAGCCCATTCTGTAGTTAACCCTAGTGCACAAAGGCACCGACATTTCAGTGAAACACCCTACCACAACCTGTTTTCCCCCTACTTCCTCTACATTCAAACCACATACTTCCAAAATGCTTGTTCCCAAGATCCTAGCGTACGTTCCCGAGTTTATTTGGGTGACGAGGTAGGAGGGGGAAGGGAGTAGGTACCATATTTATTATTGCCTTCTGCAGAACAGCAGATGGGGAGGCAAAAAAAGGAGGGGGCACTGGACTTCTTAAATAAATAAGAAAATAAATAAAATGAAAAAAAAAATCACACTAAAGATATTTCTGAGATATCAAGATATTAAGAAAAAAAGATGTCTTATTGCTGGCCACAGATGAAATGGTGCAACTCCTAGCTTACCTGGTAAAGCACCATAACCCTCTTTGTGTAGGTGAGTTATTACAAACATTTTGTCTGTACTAGCAGCCTTGCACAAGACCCTCCAGTGATTGTTTTATGTAACTGAATCAAACAAGCAGAGGAGATAGTTAACCTTAAGTTTTCCAGGAGATGGACAATTTTAGAAAGGATTCAAGCGCTCCTCATCCACAAAAATAGTATCTATGGGATCATATATAGGTATGTGTTTTATTCACAGGCAATAGCACAAACACCTGGCCTCCATCTCTTCCTGCTTGGGAGAGAAGCGTACCAAAGACTTCCCAGCTCCAGGCCACATTCATTTTAAACCACATAAGTAACCTTTTGCAAATCACGTCTTGAAACATTTCCTCAAGATTACATAAAGAGAAAGAAAAGAAAAGAAAGAAGAACATGAAGGAAAAAAAAGGCATCTTCCAAAATTTAAGTTCTACTCAAAATGCCATCAGTGGCCAGCAGGCACACAGATGGCTTGACATGGCTTGACTTTTTTTTTTTTTTTTAAATTTAAATCAGCTACCTTAGAGTCCCAAATCAACCAAGCGTTCACAAGACAGTCATGCAGAATCAAATTTTAAATAAAGATTTAGCACTAGCTTTATTTACTTAACTAGAATATCTTAAAAAAAAAAAAAAAAGCAGTACAGCAACTTAGTTTCAGAAGTTGATAGTTAAGTTGGTAAAGCACTTCAGCTACCAAGGAATACCATACGTTCCTTGCACATGTATAGAAGGTTTAGAGGGTAAGAACTAACAGGCAACAGCAGAGACATGCCTGAAGAGACAACAAAGTCTGTAGCAGTGGGGGTCACTTTCAAAAAGATCAGGAACAATAAATAATCCCCTACAGATCTCTGCCCACAGGTAGGGAAATTGGAAAACATAACTTCAAAGACAAATATAATGACAATTCTTGGGCAGAAGTTTTTCAAAACATCCCCCCCCCACACACACACAAAGGAGTGGAAAGCAATTAGGAATTCAATACAATTAACTTGCCCTTCTTCCCCTCCTTGCCACACCCCGCCAGAAAGAAAACAAAATTCTGTAAGGAAAGAAGCAGGTCACAGAAGGAAGGGAACACCTTGCAGCAAAACCGGAGATTCATTTAGCTTCTTGTGCAGGATGTCCTTGAGCAGACCACTTGCTCTACAAAAATGTCTATTGTTTTGAAAGAGAAGCTCTTAAGAACGGTACAACAATTTGGTGCAGTAATTCAGACTTGTCACTTGAGGTTGGTTGCAATTTTTCATGTTTTTCTAACTGTAGAGGGTGTGAATTAATTTAAGGAGAGAAAAGTTTAGAAGAGGAAGACCTGGTTTTGGGCTTTTGAGTTGTGGTTTTTTTTCCTTTTTGAATAATGCAAACTTTACCAGAGGCATTCTTAATAATTTTGAGTTTAACCTATTGGCCAAGTGCAAGATTTTTATTTCTTCATCACATTTACACAGACATTCCTAGTTGCTGTGGGTGCATTCGCTTTTCCCAGTTGTTACGGGTAGGGTGAGAGCCTTGACTCATCCATACTGTCTTTGATGAGCTCTGGTGCTTGCTTCCAAAGCAGTTTTGGAAATCTGTGTGTAGCGTTCATTGATATATTCCACACAAACAGTTGGGGGCCTCAGGGAGGAAGAAAAAAGAAGGTTTTGTTTTGTTTAAAAAAAAAAAAAAAGTTACTCTGCAATATAAGTAAGCCTCACCCTCAGAGTTCACATGAGCCTTTTCTAGCCTAGAATGATGCTTTGGATACTATAGTTTTCTGCAGGCATCTGTGTAAAGCTCATTCGCTTTTACAAATCAAATTTAAAATGCATGAATACTGCTAAATGAAACTTACTTTTCAAAATACTCCTTGCATGTGACTATAATTAGTATTTTAACTTAGATAGTGGATTTGTTCCTAGAGCTTAGAGCATGTGTATTTTTAAACACCAATGAAAAAGCAACTCACGCGCCTGCCGTGCTTTTCTATAAAGAAAACTGAGAGGAGAAAGAAAATTCACCATCCACTAACGAATCAACAGCAGAAAACCTATCTATGTTCACAAAATAGCGAAGCAAAAAGCACGATACAGAATGGATTGCTTGTCAAATTAAGTAGTATCAGGAATGCTAAGCTTCACTCCATCTGCTAACACAACATAAGCACATAAAATAGAGCTTAATACTTGCATTAAGTTACATGGTTCCACAAAACCCAAACACTTGGATTCATGCAAACTGCCCGATATCCACGCCTTTCTTTAAGCTATGCCATACAACAGTACAAAGTTAAAGCTAATGTATTTCATGTTTACTGAAATACTCCTGTGCAATCTAATAGCGTATGCTGTGTATGCCCTCTATAAAAAAACAGACATAGACATTTCAGTGCATGAGAAAATATACGTTCGTAAATACTAGCAAAAATATCTGTACCATTAAAAAACAACAAAAAAGCTACTGTGCCATAAACAGATAGCAATGAATTAGGATGCTACTGTATATATGGCATGACTAGAAATACTGAAAACTAAACCTGAAGGTTCATCAATTTGGATTTGATCATCAACACAAATCAAAGTTTTGACATTCTACAAAGGAAATATTTAAGAACGAAGGACAACAATAAAATAACCCTTCTTGTTGGAAAAATTACTTGCCATTTGCTATAAATTGAACTTATTCTTCAGCGCCTGAAAATTAAAAGACCCTCCTGATGTTACGGCAACATATTTGGAAACATTGCAGAAGTAGGTAGCAACTTCAAACATTTCAAAATCCTGACCACTGAAGTCTTCAAGTGCATTGCAAAACACCCGTGCAACTGGACAGACTCATCGTGAAAAAGTATTTTTCCAGAACTTGCATGATACTTACGTGAGGACAGTTTTAAGCTTTGGTAGGTAACTAATTTTTGACTCAGATTAGCAGCATACAATTTTAACAAACAGTACACAACAGAAGTAATACAAAGAGAGACTGTTAAGAGAAACATACCACTGTAATTGGGTAGAGAGGATTCTGAATTGACAACAGGAGAACTTTATTTCCACCAGATGGATCATCAGTGTTCCCTGGCCGAGTAATCCTTTTGCTTGTTGAATAGTTGAAAAAGGCTTGCTGCCCAGCAATGTATACAGGTTCGTCTGCTGCAAACGTTACACATTTCTTGGCACTTTCTACGTTTTCAAACTCCACCAGAGCCTGGCGCTTAAATGGCATCATCATGACATAGCTGGTAAGAGAAACATTACAGTGAATCCTCCCTTATGCTTGCTCAAAGCAACTCTGACAACCCAAAACTGTCATACATGACTATTGTTTATCTAAACAATTCCAAATGAAGACGTGAAAGGAAGCTAGGTCTCCCCACTCCTCTTTCCCAGACCTAGTCATATATTTCTAAAATATTTGCACAAAACAATTAAGGAATTGTATCAACAAAAAAGCATTGAGCAGTTGTTTTACTGAAAAAGTTTATTACATAAGAACGCTCAATCAATACAACTAGCTAACCATTTACTAACTTGTTAGAGCTACAGTTTCAATATAGAAAAATGAAACTCGCCAAAGACATTTATGAGGTAACGGATCAAAATGAATGCAAATTATATTAAAAAATTCAAAGTTGATATATTGCACTAAACACTCCTGTTGCAAAAAATTTTTAAATACTGTTTTTTCTGGCACAAAACTAGCAAAATTAGTTACCTGAAATAAGATAAACTCAAGATGCTTTTTCAGCTGGTTTAAGTTTTGGAAAAGTAAATCTCTCCGGCTAAAGTGTACCTACGTGTATTCCAAACTGAGTCTATGCTTACTTCATTTTATTTATTCTTAAGACACAGGTAAAAGTATAATTCAGTTATTTGAATATTAAGGCAGTCAAAAATACAATTGCAGAAGTATTTTTACCACGGTAATTTCACCTCATCCCTCTGAGAGGGATGGCTATACAGTTTCCTACATATTGCATAACTTGGTATACTTCTGTGGAAGACCCTACCTTCTAGTACTATTTATAAAAACCCTATAATTTCAATAGAAGCATTTAACTGGGAAGAATTACACGTTTTCAAAACGAAGCCCTCAAAGCTCAGGATAAGTTGGTTCTACCAATTCATGTTTACCACTTTGCTTATAGATGAGGAGTCTTTAGGCTACACAATCACATCAGATATTTAAGTTTATGCCCTTTGCTTTGACTACTGAAGGGCTTTCTTTGGATAAACATCTCATTCTGCAGGTCTTACCACATCATAAGTACTCCTCCTGTACAAAACAGGAGGAAATAGCGCCTGCTCTGACACATCCCTCTCCTTGGTATATTCACTCATATCAACACAACCACCTTTGTACTGTTTTGCAGTTCAATTTAGTTACAGCTTATACTTAACTCCAAAAGTAGCTGAAGTCTAATGGCAGACATTAGGGCACACAGAAAGCATAATTCTGGTTGATCAGACTAGACATATATAGAAATAGAGCACCTTTACACATTTAGAAGATCTTTACGCTTCACTAGTAACTAAATTCTGAATTCGAAATGGCTATCGTCATATATTTTAAAAGGTCCAAAAAACTTTTACATGATGCTTCCTACTTGTCCGGAGATATGACTTTATACTAGTTCACATACCATATGGTTCCAAACTTTTCCAGAGCTTCCACAAGATCTGCTTCCACAACCGATTCACAGAGTCCTCGGACATGAACAACAGGTGAAACAGAGACTTTGTGATGACTTCCCCCTGCATCCTAGCAGCAGCAAAAACAAAATTTAAAATTCAGTACAGAACAAGGAACATAGCTATCATTAACTAAAATTAAGTATTTGACAGTATATTGGGTCCAGAAGTGGCCATCCAGACATACGATCCAAACATGTTTCTGTAATTTAGCTTTTCTTGCCAAACAGATTGCCAAGTTTAGTTGCCGAAATCTACTCATAATTAAATCTGCAAAGAATTTAATGTGTTTGCCCAGGCAAGACTCTTCCAACGTAAAATAAAGCCTATTCTAACACTTGATTCAATTGCAGGAGGTCTTCCATCCTATCCCTTCAAAACAGAAAAGGATACCTGAACAAGCACAGTAGCCAACATGTTTTTAAGACTCTTCCTGTCTGTCTATGCTAGTATTTGCTTCAGATAGGCAGGAAAAGAAAAAAAAAAAACAAAAAACAAAAAGAGAGTGAACAATACAAGTTGTCAGCAAAGCGAATCGATATTGATTATTTTCCTAATGAAGGCAGAGCTGAGCCCCACAGACTACAAGAAAATAGCAACTGAGTCCTGTACCTGCAATAAGAAAAATCAATACTCTTTTCTAATTCTCAGCATTCTTAATAGATGGTTTTAAAAGCTCTCCCAATGTCTGTACATATGGACACGTTCTCTCTTTTTTTCACCCCATGGTTGATTAACATCAAAAGATTCAGTCATGCTACACTAGTACTCACAATTCCCACTAAGAACGTTTTCAGACCTAGTGCTGTGAGAACTTAAGACAGACTTGGTTTTTAATGACTAAACAGTTCAGGCTGCAATCAGTTCATCTTTTCATGCAAAGCCTGAAGTAAGGCTGAAATGTACCTTACTTGTTCTGAGACAAGGGGGAAAAAAAATAAACAATGAAAATGTAAGCCAACAATGAAAGAAAAACAAGGAAAGATTAGACATAACAAAAGCCACGCTAAATATACTGCAATTAACAGAGCCCAAATCTAACGTAGACGACTGCAGCGTAAAGTTTACGTATTCAAATTTAGCAACTACGTCAATGCATTTGATCTAACGGATCAAGTATTGTTGATTTTTCACTTTTTTTTGTTTGCAGGAAAAAAAAGCAGCATAGCATCTTCTGGAGCTAGCCAGATATTCCCATCTTCAAAACATGGAAGCTTTCAGCTCAAGTAATTAAATAGCCAAAATGATTACCACTGCTATAGACATACCTCCCCTCGCTATCATCTTTTGAAGCTACAAATGCAAGCAAACTGACCACATGTTCCAGATAACTACAGATTGCTGGTCTTGATGTGCGTTTAATTCCTATGTTCCATATACAGCTCTCCCAACAAATTATGTATTTTTTCTTTAAATCAAGGATTTGCCTATTCTATTTGAACCTTAAGCCAGTACTTCTGGTTTTGGTGGACTTCAAAACAATTGGCTGTTTAACTTTTTAAGCTTAGTTTACATTTTACTCCTCTGCACCAAGAAAGCACTGTAAGTGGCAACACGTGTTCTTTGAATAAAAGTAGTGACAATTGTGGGAAAAGACCAATAAGGATATTTGCATAAGATACCATATTCCCAGAATTGACTAGCTGAGGTCTACAGCAGTAGCTGTAGACAAATCAGTCATAAAAGGTTAATACTTTGAGCTGCAGACACTTAGGCAATTGCAGAAAAAACAAAAATACACAGAGATTATCTGTTCTTCACTCGTGTACGCACTTTTCAAAGCTGAAAGCAGCACCTATGGAAACCTTCAGGACAACATTACAACAGTAACCAGTTTTTCCTGCAAAGTCTTGTACTCCAAGATATTAAGATATCAGGCACCTCCACTTTATTTACAATCTACTGAACGATCAGAAATTATTAAATCAAATGTTCATTGCTCTGCATACTTGTTACTATATCAAGGTTCTGGTTCATATTCGGAGCACGCATTTCTTTTTCTTCTCTTTTCTTTAATGCATTCAAGAAACCTCACCTGAAAAACACATTTATCTCTATATCAACTGGCAAAAATAAGCAACGATTTTCCCCACTGAAACAAAGGCTCATTACAAAAAACTGCCTTCCCTAATTATTACTCTCTGATCTACTCCATACACGAGAAGCTTTTCAGAGAACGGACGACAAGGGAACGTTATTTCTCTCTCCCTCCCTTTCCCAGTTCAACCTTCTTTTTCTATCTTCAGTTTGTGCTTCTTTGTCATATACTTTCCTTTTTTTTTTTTTTTTTTTTTTAGGTCTTCTGAGAATACTAAGTGTTTAGATTTTCAGAATAGTGTCATATGCATTTCAAGCCTTCAGTCTGCCTGCTCAAGAGATGAAGCTTTCCAGTAGCAGTACAAACTCGCTCTCTTAAAAAAAAAAAAAAAAAAACAGAAAAAAACCCAACAAACGAACACACATGCTTTATACATGTACACATGCATCTTTGAATCCATAATGCGTGAGTTACATGCATGTATACAGGCATCCACAGTACTGCAGACCGGAAACATTCTCAGAACCATCAACCAATACAGATTTTGCTGTCTTCTGTAGTTAAGGCAACGTTTGACTGGTCAGCCAAAAATCATTCCAAAGCCAAATTTCTTCCTCCCTAATACTACAAGGAAAGCATCCTGTAGTTCTAGTAGGAGATTTAGCAAGAATCGAAAATCATAGTAACACTGCTGCTGTTACAGTAATTTATCCATGAGCTTGAGAAGCACGGAGTAAAGAACTGTGTGAAAAGAAATCTCAATGATTTGCCATGAAATTAAGGGCTTGCCTACATACCCTTTCTGTATTGCTAAGCCATATCATTTCAGAAACTAATGTATACAGATAAAACCAATGATGGGGCACAAATGGCCAGATTAGAGGTCCTCTATGCCTTACTCAAAATAGTTCCGAAACAGAAACAACAAACGGCAGAACAAAACTAAGTATAAGTCAGTCCTGAGCCTGGAAGCCACAAACTAACATTCACACAGCATATTGCTGAAACATGAACATGTGCCACGGGCAGATATTTTGAACACCACCAAGAAAACCAACCAAACAAAACCAAAAAAAAAAAAAAAACCCAAAAAACCCACCACCAAGGACACACATATGTATTATAGTCAAACAAGCTTTGCAACTACCAAACGGCAGTATCAAGCAAATCTAGAAGCATCCTTGAATTCCTCTAAAAGGAGGAGAAATAAAACCACCAGACCACATGAAAAAGGAAGCAAGTTTGTCAATGCAGAGCATCTTCACAGCTAAGGTCAGACTGGATACAGCTCATCCAAATGCTGTCATTATTTCTTTCCACAGATGAAAGATGTAGGATTTCGACCAAGATCTCACAGTCACTGTATCTTGAAAACTACATTTGCTATATATATAGCTGATACACAGATAAAGGATAAATCAAAATACTTATCTGTCATAAAGCAGATTGACTTAATCTCCAAGCAGTTAGAAGTTCACATGCAGATTAAACACTACCACTATTTCTCTATTTACAGAGGGGTCTCTCACTACTTCCAGCTCCCAGGATGGCACAGAAATCCCATTTAAAACTCCAGCCTGACACTTGCCCTCTGCCAAAGCCGGCAGAACAGACTAGCTAATGTTACTCTCTGTGCTCATCAATAAGTATGACTTAAGGGCCTTTGAAAGCTCAGCAACAATCTCTTGAAGAATCATCAGCTGGACAGAAAATGCAATCACTGAACAGGTAATGGAAACAGACTTTCTTTCTAAGTGCTCACTCAAGATCAGTAACACAGGGACAGGAAAGGTTCCCCTCAAGAAAGAGGCTAGCAACATACATAACATATTGAGAAGGAGCTTCTGCAGAGAACAGAAGCATGGAGGACATGCTGACATAACCAAGCACATGAAGCACAATAAAGTTATTTCACATACATAAGACTAAAATAGAAGCAGTTTCAAAGAACAGCTGTAGAATTTTAGTATTCATTCTTTGCTGACCTACATAGTTCTAGGGAACATTTTAAATCTTTCACCGGTTTCTTGTTAACCGATTCTGATTTGCTATTCTGAAAAGAAAAAAAAGTCGCGAAGAGTTCCAGAATTATGTCTCTCTTGATCACCAATTTCAGATCAGATATTTTTTCACCAGTTTTTTCCCCACATATAAATCTGCTCTTTATCCTCTCTTCAGATGCTTTCCGTTCACTATATTCACCCTAGTTCTATTACTTTCTAGTACCTCTTTCGGACCACCTGCTCCTTTACTGTTTGCTTTACTTAAGTCCTTCCTTTCTCTTTCTTTCTCCCTTACTGCAAATGGATTGCACTCCTCCTTCATACTCCCCTCTCTGGATACCTAAATACACTGTCATATTATTTCTCAGCCTTCAGGTTCTCTTACTCGCTCACAACTATTTTCTCTCACTGCATCTCTCAAATTCTCTGAACGTTTTTTTGTTTTTTTTTTAATAAATACAACAGAACTAGAGGGAAAGCCCCAATACGTTGCTTATTTTGTATTTAAGTACCTAAATCTTCATTAATGCCTAACTACAGGCTGAGCTGCATCCAGCTGCCTAACAGGATGTCAAGGGTAGCCAAAATTACCACTTGAGAAACCCAGAAGACAGAGCCAAGTTACATACCACGTTCCCAGCGATCTTACTCTGTCCACCAGGGATGGTCCAATAGAGGAGGAAAGGTTACAATTAGCAGGTAGGCTGCATTTCCTGCCCATTCTTCAACTGCTGCATGTACTACATGATGACAGTACTACTTAAAGCGGTTTGCCCCATCATACATCATCCCTGCCAACCACACCTGATTTCAGCAGTTCAGAAGTCTCTTGCCTGCAGAGGTGCAGGATGCACTTCTCTCCTTGCCACCTGAGCTTTCTCTAGTCTTGGAGTGACAACAGCCATTGCTACTACACAGTGAAATAAGTAAGGACAGTGTCTCAGACTAACAAAATGAAAAGGATAAAGTTAATGTTCCATAGCAGTAGGGGAACATACAACAGCTGGGATTTAGGTTCGCTCTTTTTTTTGGGGGGGGGGGGGAAGGGGTTAACTTTAGGCACATCCCATATGCTAGAAGGCTATCTGTTGACTTTAAATGTGGTTTAAATGTGAGGTTTTGGAGTATTCAGTTCCCCCTGTTGTACAGATACACATCTTGCCAGCACTCTCTACCACGGTGTCCCTTTCAACAATTACAACTGCTACAGAATTTAATATCTGCAATCCACTCCCTTTGCTAGCTCAGAATCATCTTCACCCTCTCTGCTCAGCATAATTTGAGTATCTTGTTTCAAAAAAAAAAACAAAACAAAACAAACAAAAAAAACTGAACAAGCTGGAAGAGAAATAGTTTGAAGCCAATGGCCACTTCTTTTGATGGAGGACAATTTACACTCAGATGGCAGCTCCATAACAGATTTCTATAATGTACTTAAGAAATGGATCTGCGAACACGTTACTATGAAATAAGCCAAGATCTGAATTCTTTGCCATCTAGATCCTGCAGCTGCAGCTGCCTGTGACAGACATGAAGAAATTTACTTGAGAGGTGAGCTACTTTCCATTCACACAGAGCAAGAATATTGCACATACGAAGTTACAGTAGAGTAGCTGAGATGCCGCAAGTGCACTTCCCTATCTTAATTGCAGGAACTTGTTTTTAAAGGAAATTGTCTCTTTACAGACCATGTCTCACCCCCTTAAGTGTAAGAACAGGAATATTAGCCCTTCCTTACTTCACAGAAATATTTAAGAATAGATATGCAAGAGCATGAAGCACTTGGATGCTACAGAAAATATGGGTTGTATAAATACTGATTAATCAATGCAATGGAAACTTAAGTGTGGGAGAGGGAACTGAGCTGAAGACCGCCCAGACACCCTCAAATACAGCTCTGTGACATCCTTCCCACCCTCCTTTTTCCCCACTGTTTTGACCTTTTGCTACATCCCAATTCCGACTAGGCTTCAACATGACCCAGCACTACCTCTGTAAGGGTATTTTTCCCAAATCTTATTTCTGCCCCTAATAGCGCTGCAAGACCTCTTCCTGCTCTTCCCCTGGCGGACGCTCCGGTCTGTTCTTGGCTATCCATGCTCGTCCTTCAGATGGGGAGGTGGGAATATCTGTGGGCTGTGAGGAGCTTCATAATAGTTGGAAGCAAGAGAAGAGAAATATGAAATATTTCTTCCACTGGGCCTCACATAGAGGGAAGCGTTTCTAGGCATCGGTTTGCAAAAACAATAAGGTCAGAGGTGTGAAGGGCTCATTCATCTCAATGAAACAATCCCAGAGGAATGAGAAAACACCAGGACAACAAATACAGCCCAGTAGGGAGAGCCCCCTCCCCCCAACCCATTAGAAGAGAAGGGTCATACCACAAAACAGCTTTTATACACACAGAGCATACAATCCTTACGGGTAGACAGTTTGCCAGGATTCCAGGACACATGCTAGGAGAGAAAGAACATGCCAGGAGAGAAAGAACATGCGGCTGGCAGGCTCCTATCACTCTTACTACCCTGCTCATCCATTTTCCTATTTCCCTCTCCTAATTCCCACTCCATATAGTTCTTCCTGCTTCATCTTCACTTACTTTCTTTTTCTGCTCTCTTCTGAGCAACCCAACATGCTTACACTTCTTCATCCCTCTCTTAGCCTGGCCCTATCTTATACGCCTTAACCCTGCACCAGAGATCTAACTGTTACATGCTAAGAATGTCTCTTTGCAGGGAAGAGTAGAAGAACAGACATTTCAGAAGAAGAAAAAAGACAAAAGAAATTCAGTTTCCTGCACAAATAATTTTTTAATCAGAGGAAAAAAATAAAATGCACATGAATTAACTCTAATGAATAATTTTGCTATTGCAAGTCCCAGATAAAACTACTAAGAGAAGTGCTCAGTCATTTTCCATATACCGTCCTCATGTTATGGCTTATTCTCAAGAAACTAGTTTGCTCCCTGTTATCAAGATAATTGCTGCCTCGCCAATAGTTGACTTGCCAATATGGCTTTGCCAGCAAGCCACCGCTGAGCATTAGGAGAACCAGGTACAGCACTGAGTCTGTGTACAGCGAGTGAGTCTGATCTCACTCCTTGAGGCATACTGCAACCCAGACAACAGGCTGGGTAAAAATCTTCCTGTTCTAGTCTTGCTACACGTTTGTTTCAGTTTCTTTGGCTCATGAGGCTCAGCACATGCCATTCTTGAAATCCCAACTGTAAAGTTACAGACATTTTTGGTATTTTCTTTAGCTAGAGGGACAACGTGCCCTGGGATGAACTGATACACTAAGGTCAACTTGTAGACCATCAGAGCCACAGCCAGAACCCAAAACGCAGGCAAAAAAGAAAAAAGAAAAAACCCACCCCAACAACAACAAAAATGGTAAGAACTAGCTGACTTTATAGAATACTGCAGAAAAGAGGAAAGGCAAATTGGTAGATCGTTATCTTGTTCCTACTTGAAACATTGCATGATGTCCAGCTGTCCTGTATGACAAAAATTCAAGATAATTTAAGCAAGCATATGGATTTCATTTAGAACTGGCCTTTAAGCTAGAACACGCTGCTAATCCTCGACTGCACATAGTCGATACTCCATCATGAGAAAATACAGATTTAAAAATAGTTCTCGCCAATGATGTAACTTTGCTGCAGTTTATCAGGGAACTTTTCTACTCAATTCAGTAGATACCTTCTGTTCATCAAGAGGTTTAACTCTTAGAGAGATGGTAACAGCAAAAGCTTCTATTGTTATTTCATCCTGTTCTTAAGCAAGTTCGTTTTAACAGCTAACAAAATAGAGGTACTTTAAGTTGCAAGCTCCCCCATTAAATCAATGTTTTATCAATCGTCTTTTTCAAGTAGAAAAAGTGCCACCAAGAAGAAAAATGGTTACAGTTATATGGACAATTAGTTAACTGAGCAACCACATGGTGGGCACAAAAGCATTGTTACCCTAAATTTATAGGTCAAGGACTATCTTGATACTTAGTTACAAATTCATAAAGAATAAAAGGTATACAGCAAAAAAACAGTGAACGAAACTTACTCGGGAACACTGTTTGTGGAGGGGAAAAAGTAAAGTAGAAGCATAAGCGAATTTAAAAAGGAGACAGTCATTTATGATCAGCCTTTCTGGTTCCGCTGCCAGACAAAAAGGTAAAGCAGAAGGATGAAAGCAACCCTCTGCCTCGCTTTCTTCCCCCGCTCTACGTTTCTATAGTTACGTTCAGCAACAGGGTAAGCACTAAACTTGCGATGGCAATATCCCAAACGGCAACAAGCTGCCCACGACGCAGAGGCAATCTCTGGACTGCAAAACCCAAACCACGTACAGCCGGCAGACGACCGTGGAGCTCAGCCCTTTCCTCGGGCAACCACAGCGAGAAACAGAGCGCCGCACGCCCGCGGGCATGCCCGCCACGGGGGGAGGGAAGACGGGTCCCGACCCGGCTCCCCCCGCACCGCTCCTGCCCCACGACCATGGAGAGGGAAGAAGCGCAACCCCCACCGGAAGCGCCGCTATGCCCGGGGAAAGGGCCGGCGGGCTCCACCCCGAGCAGGCCGCGCAGCCGGGGGCTCCCGGTCGCGCGGGAAGCCCGCGCCCCCCGCCCCGGGCCGCGGCCGGGCAGGGAGAGACCGGCCTCGACGTGTGAACCTCGGGGGGGGGGGGGAGGGAGAAGAGAGGGCGGGGCGGTGGCTCACACGCCCCCCCCCCCCAGCCAACGGCCTCCTGAGGGCACGCGCCCCCCCCTCCCCCCCGGGCCAACGGCCTCCTGAGGGCACGCGCCCCCCCCCCCGCCCCCGGGCCAACGGCCTCCTGAGGGCACGCGCCCCTCCCCGCCCCCCGCCAACGGCCTCCTGAGGGCACGCGCCCCCCGCCAACGGCCGCCGCGTCCCTCACCGCGCCCGCGAAGCCCCCGCCGCGCGGCGGGGGGGCCTTCTCCCGCCGGCTGTCGCTCTCCTCCGCGCCGCTGTACTCGATCTCGCCCTCCTCGGCGGCGGCGCTGGGCTTGAGCCGCTTGGCCTGGCTCTCGTAGGCGCCGTCCTCCTCCTCCTCCTCCTCGTACCGCTCCCCGGACGACGGCGACGACATTGCCGCGGCAGGGAAGGGGACGGGAGGGGGGAAGGGACGCGGCCGGGTCACCGGCGGAGGGGCGCGCGCACCGCGGCGAGGACACGGAGGGGAAGGAAGGGAGAGCAGGGAGCGGGGACCGAGCCAGGCGGCAGCGGCGAGCGCTAAGGATGCTCTGCGCCGCGTTCCCCCGCTCCACACACACACACGCCCCCCCCGCCTCCCCGCACGGCGAGTGGGTCCCGCCTCCCCGCCGGCGCCTGGCCCCGCGATTGGCTCGCAGACGGGGAGGGGGCGAGGAACGCCTGGCTATTGGCGAGCTGACACGCCCGTCGTGCGCCGCGGCCGCGGCGATTGGCCGGAGGGAACGCCCGTCACGGCGCCGCCCGGCTCCCCCTCGGCACCGCCCCCGTCCCTCCTCCCTCGCTCTTTGATGTCTGCGGGCTGGAGAGAGGGGCCGGCGCGCGGCGCGGCGCGGGGGGGGGGGGGGGGGGGTGCGTCGCGCGCTGGCGGGCCCCTGGGGGCGTCGCGCGGCGCCACGGCCGGCGGCGGCGGCGCGCGCGCGCGCCCCCCGCTCCAACGGTCACTCCCCCGCCCCCCTCAGGCACCAACGGTCCCGGCGCCAACCGCCCTCCGGGGCCGCCGCGCCGCCCTGGCCCCGGCCGCCTTTGTCTGCTTGGCTCGTCCAAGGGCCGGAGCGCCTGGGCTGCGGCCTGCCCGCGCCGCCGGCAGCGATGGCGTCTCCTGCCAGCGCGGCGCTGCTGTCCCTTCCCCAGCTCGCAGCTCTCAGGCCCTTCCTCAGGGACAGCAGCGAGCTGTTGCCAGGGTCACAGAGCGAGGGGAGGGGAACGGAGGCAGCTGCCGAACCGCTTCTCACGCAGATCCGTTAGCTTCACGCCTAGCACTCGCTCTCCCCCCCCCCTCCCGGCCCATGAAAAATAAGCTCGGGTGCTCGTTCACGTGGGCTAACGTGGTCCGGCGGTCGCTTTGTCAGGTGAGAAGCGATGCTGCGCTGCACACACGGCGGGTTCAGCCAGTGCGGGTAGCAGCTCGGGCGGCTGGCTCCATCCCGCTCGCCTCTGCTACTGGCATCACCCTTTAACGGGTCAGCGCGTGGCTTACGGGTCCGGCTCCTGCAGGCAGCCTGAACCGCCGACCAGCCTGCCCCGGCTTCCTCCTTCGCCTACCGCCTGGTGAAGGTGGCTTTGAGCTAGTGCCCGTCTTCCTTAGGGACAGAGGCACAGCAGCGAGGCTTTCTGCGTTCGCAGTGGGGCCGACAGCGCTTTCTGGCCGATTTAGATCGTGTCCTTCCGGTTGCCAAAGCCAGGTGGATGGAGAGCGGAGCCCTGCCGAAAGTAGGTCAATGGAGAGCAGGAATAGGGTTGTGCGAGTAATTGATTTTTCAGTTGGGCAGCCAAATAAGAGAGAGGGAAGTCATTCAGAGACAGCCAAAATAAACGTTATTCTTTTCTTCTGTTCTTGTTTTGGTGAGGGGGGGGAAAAACAACAAAAACACCCCGAAACTTTATACTTGTATAAAACAAAACACCTTCCCCCTAAAATGGTGCTTGTAAGCTAGAAAGGAAAGCAAATGGTTTGCTGCTTAAACGTTTTCTGTTATCCTGGAACCCACTGGGAAAGGCACTCATCCAAGAAGCCGGAGGCCCAGGTTCAGTTTCCTTCTCTGCCTGATGTGATTTGAATCTGCATCGCTCAGGTAGCTGGTCTAATCATCGGACTTCGGGGCAGTTCATCACTTCAATGCGCTATTTGTACTTTGCATTGCATTTAAGGCAAAAATACACAGTAGCTTTCTATTTCACTTGCTGCTGTTTCATAACACCTCCCCCCCCACCCAGCTTGAGAAATAAGGCTAAAGGATAATCCATAGCTGGTAGCTTTTGAACGGTTGGCGCAGTTCTGGTTTGCATAAGTGATTCAGCGTTCCCTTGCAGAGTATCTGCCAAGGCTCCAGTTTGCAAAGTGTCCTGAACATCAGTTTGAAGAGTTTCTTTCTCCTATTCGCAGTGAATTAATCCACACGCAGTAAAATAACTCCAGAAGCAAAAACTGAACCCACCTTGTAACCTGGTGGTTGTGTTATTCTGCCAGGGGACTAGCACCCTCCGTTCGGATGTGCTCACTGTCTGTCTACAGTTCAGGCATATGAGTTTGGTGAATGTTGAAGCCAACATGTACAGTGTAGGTTATGAATGTAGGTTCTAATTAATCATTTGTTTTTTTTTTTTTTTCCAGAAGAAACGACTCAAATTCTTGTTTCAGAATGAATACACATGCATGTTTGGTAAAGAATTTTTTTGCCAAACATTTTCTCATCTCTAAAAGGAAGTTCAAAGACCTGTATAAACTTTGACAAGCGGAGCTGTTAAGGGTTTTTTTTTTTAAACAATATACATGCAAACAAATATTGTAAGTATATAAATTAAGACTTATCTACAAACACATATTTCTGATTTAATTTGCTCTGTTTCTTACCTTTTTGTTTCCTCTGTTGCTTTTTCTTATCTTTTTCTCTCAGTATTTCTTTTACTTGTACTTATTTTTCACTTTTAACAAAAATTCATTATATCTTTGAGAACATACAGTCCACGCAGCTGAAGGTGTACTTCTATCTGTTCTACGTTCAGGTAGTCAATGAGGAACGCGGCTTAAATGATGGCATTAAACTTACTTGTCTTGGCACTTCACTTCTTTATAAATATACAGCGTATGTTACTCTACAGACATTTCTGCTGTGGACATAAATGCTTACTTGCCATATGAAGTTTCTAGTAAATTAGTTATGTGTGTTAGAGCTGTGGGATTTTAGTAGACATTCACACCTCACAATTGCAAACAATAACACCCTGAGAAATGACGGAACATACCCGAGTTGTAGTCAGAAAAATGGCATTGAAACGTTGCAACAATTAGGTTTTTCTTCCCCCGACCATGCACTTATAATTATTTTTCTGAAAGTGAAGAAACAACTCAACTGTTTGACCAAGTTCGTGTTTACTGAGCATTCAAGCTACCACAAGAAGGAAACAGAATAAGTTTCAGCATGCTTCTGTGCAGCATATGGACTCCAAATGTCGTTTGTTAACAGACCCTACTCTACTGACTAATGTGGTATTTAATTACTCCGCAGTGGAGATTTTAAGATATTGTCTCAAATTTAAGTGGCAACATTGAGGCTTCTGCACTAAGCTACTGTCTTGTTCCTTGTGAGCAGACTTGGAACGTTCATTCTTTCTGTTTGTACTTCATACGTACGACAGGCGGGAGGGAATATGGAAATATATCCCAGTTATGTAAGTTTGAAACAGAGCATCTGACTCAGCAGAAGGATGTCACTGTTGTGTTGCTTGTCAGACCTGTTACTTTTGTATAAAAGAGAGTGCTGAAAGGTGCTAACACTGCCCAAAATAGTTCTTTTCATACAATTTTTATTACCCAGAGCTGATCAGCAAAAGTTACGGTTTCAGTCCTCTACCCTCCAATAAGAAAGGCAATTAATATTACTAAACACTGTGCAGTCAAGTGCAACCACCTAATTACCTAAGGGCTAGAACAACGTCATAAAGAAAAATCCCCAAACTCCATAGAAGTTTAAACTGCCTAATTACACGTACTTATGGGAGTGCATGTTGTTACCAGTACAGTTTCCTCTCCTCTGCTGTTGCTGTGCTGCCTTGTGTTTCTTACATCCCTTAGTGTAATTTCTATTACGTTAAGCTATTAGCTCAGTGTAGCAAGGAATGTTTCTTACCGTGCTTACGTATTACCCTTTCAGTGCTAGGAACAGTGCATCAAGGTACTACAGGAATGCAAGTAACAGCCAGAAGAAAAAAGGGAAAAGAATTATGTTCATTTGGGCGTCGTAAGTGAAAATAATTAGCATGCGTTAATGATGGCATTAATAGTGGGATGTTAACAAGAAGGTGATACCTAAGAACTGTCTGTGTATGACTTTCAAACGCGAGCTGAAACCAGCCCTTCAGCAGTCACTCATTTTTGTGCAAAGTTAGGGGTGAGTCCTCCTGGCAAACGCGTCTTGGTCACTCACGTTAAGTGTAAATTGCTGTTGATGGTGAGGGAGGCTCCACTACTGAGAGTTTTTATTCTGCAATTCTTCTTGCTTAGGCAGAAGTTAGCCGTTTTGACTAAGTAATTAGCGTGGCTTTCTCCTGTTTCATCATTTCAACTCCTCTCCTTTGCCAAAAACAGCTCACCGAGAAGTCAGTGGAGTCACTGAGTTACATCGCTGAAAGACAAGTACAGAGCAGGCATGTTGAGTGTAAGGTCTGCCGTGCAGCGATGAAAAGGAAGATTAGCAGTGGTGTTCATTAGCTACAGCTATTGCACGACTATTCAGGGTTTTGTTCCTTTTGCGGGGGGGGGGGGGATTTAGTCTTAATAGCTTAAGAAAGGCGTGCTCTGGAGTGACTGTTCCCCCCCTGGAAGTTACCGCTACCACAGCAGCAGAGGGGTGGTGAAAACACCATCATGCCTGGACAAACTGAACTGAGCCATAGGCTGGAAAGTATTTCTTGGTTCTTATGTTTGCTTATTTTGATTTGGGTTTATTCATACTATCCCCTATGCTGGACAACACTTGCTGCTGCTTGCAGTGTTCTCTCTTTTCAGTCCACCACCCCTTTGTAGACCCCTAAATTGGGTGACCACCACAAGACATCTGAAGCCAAAAGGTAACGTTACTGAGCATGCACCAAACTAGTTATTGTCGCGCGAAGCTATGGCTGCTCAAAAATCTTCAACACAGGCTCGTGTTCCTAACTCAAGGTGAGGTGCGTACTTGGGTTGACGAACAGCTGTGGTACAAGTCAAATCCGCCCTGACCGGTACTGACAAAAAGTTATTGCCTTACCCAGCAGAATTGCCAAGGCTTCCACTATTACCAGCACTTTTCAACACGATCACAGATATTGTGATATGTATTGTTTCTTAAAGCATCAGACGCTGGAGTCTGATGGTTAGAGAAGCTTTACTTTTGTTTTGAAAAAAAAAAAGCAAGATTTTAACTCCTTTGATTGCAACTGAAAACTATGATTCTTAAATGCTTCCCTGCCAGGGGGCAACCCACTCTCTCAGTCTTTTCAAATACACGATGCACAAAATCTCGTAGTTCATAAGCTCGTCTGCTCCCCTGTATATACAGGATGAGCATGCACACACAAATTAAATTATGAAGCTGCTTTCTTTCTCCTCGCACCTATGTAAAACTAGGCAAGTCACTTAAATCAGTTGTTCAGAACTAATTTTCAGAACTGAATGTACAGTGCACAACGAAATTGCATTAGCTGCGGAATCAGGTCGTAGACATTTCAAATGCTCCCCTGAAAAGTGTAAAGGATGAATCTGGCCAAGAACTGTTTATGCATCATTTCTCTACCTCTGAAGAAGACTACCACACCTGCTCATCTCACACAACAGTGACGCACTTCCCTGCGGTAGTGAAAAATACTCAGAAGAAAACAGATCATCCTTTTACTGGCGGAAGAGTTGAAGAGTGTGCCCTGAGCACGGCCTGGGTTCACTTTGTGAATGGGAGGAAAGCAAAGACTGAGCACTTGCTCGCTCACTGGGCACAGCCTGTCCGATGCACCAAATGAAGCTGAAGTCCTGTGATAAAATTGATAGGTGATTGTAAAATTAAAGTCCTTATCGCTACACGTTATGCAGGAGGGGGCAAAGTAAGCCTGCGTTTGCAATTCTCATCCTGGCATTTTCTATTTTGTACGGTTTTTGACTTTGTACGTCTAATTTTTTTCTGTGTAAGCTAGACATGCGTGTGTTTTTCCTGGGCTAAAACGGTAAGAAGGCAAACTGATGGGTCGTTCTGTGGCCTTGTTCAGACGTGTACTACAGAGGTACACTGGCAAACTAAAACCACCATATTTGCCTCATAGGTCTCCGACCCTTGTGCTAATGGAGTCGCAGCAGAGACAAAAGTCCCAATGTCACAGCTCCTGCCTAAGGATATCTTTTTGATTTGTTTTACCTTTATTGTTTGTTTTGCCACCAGAATTCTTGGATAAATGGCGTAACGAATCTGTCTAGTCAGACATTTCCTGTCTCTGATTCCTGTCTCTTTCTCTGCATAAATGTTAGACACCCCTTAGTTCTCCAAGACACTGTGATCACACTTTCACATCCCCATCTGTGGCTGCTTTTGCTTCTTCTGGGCATGTTTCGTAAAATAACTGCAGTTCCATAATTTATTCTCTTTGCTTGCAGGTTACTGATCTGTTTGCAAGTCAAGAATAGACAGCTGACTCCAGTGCCATCCAGATACGCCATACAGAGGTACCTCATTTGTGCCTCAAAGCAGTCATCCCGCACCCTCTCTTGGCAGCAAGGGCTAGCTTAGCTCTCCAGGGCTCTAGCATAGGTAAAACGAGGAGCAGAGCCACAGCCGCCTGCTGTCGTAGGAAACTGTCTTTCCCGTGCCTGGACTCAGTTCTGCACCTGCTACACACAAACCTGGTCCTACTAAATGAAGGGTTTTGAAGTGCACCTGCAGTTTGTTTCCATGCACGTTGGCCATGCCCTGTGCGTACTGAGGTCTTTTGAAAGAAACACTGGCAGCCCCCCCCACCCACCCCCACCCCAATCCTGCCTGGCCCCGGAAATGCAAGCACAGACTAACACGGCCACTCAGGGTAAGAGGCCCCAGCTACATGTCCTTATAATGCTCTCAGGGTCTGCTTGCACAAAAACAATCTTCCCACTAACAAAGCAGACAGCGTTCCTGCCGTGTGAGGGCACAAATCATGCCTTTACCCAGCTTTGACACTTGCTTCCAAGCTGAGCTGTCATCTGTGGGCACAATTACCTAGACACTAGGAAGGTCCTTTCTCTGTTAAAATAGCTGCTCCATTCTAAAGATGAGATTTTGGAAGCGTTTCTGGTAATGAGTGTTGCATCTCCCAAGAAGGAATGGGTCATAAATTCTGGGTTGTTATTAGGCAACAGATCTCAAAAATGAGCAGCGATCAGTTTGTGAAGCTGGGATTGTTCCCAAGAATCACCATTTGGTAAGCTCCCGTGAAGCAGACTTGCCAGAAAGGATACACATTTCTAAAATAGACCTTTAATTGATGTTCCGTGGTTTGTATCTTGCTCTTTGATGGTGAACACTGGGGGCATGAGACTCAGTGAGGGAATGTCTGAGAGCCAGGTGCTTTCCCACAAGTTACTTTATTTTTAATCTTGGTCTCTGTCTCTTTCCACCCAGGATGGAACAGCGCCACAGGACTACTTTGCTTGCTGAGGCAGGAACGCAAATCGGTGATGGCTTTTGTACTAAATGTTAAGAGAGGGCATGTCTGCAGGGTGAGACAGGGCGCGCTGACGAGGTTCCCCAGCCTGGCACTGGGCTGAGACGCTGCATCCCCTGAACGCCAACGGACAACGTACAGACATCCTTGCCTGGGCTCCCCAAACGGTTTAACGTACGCTGCACAGCACAAGCACGTCCTCTGTGCACTGAAAGCTCAAAGCAGTTCTGCTTACCAGTGTTACTGTGCTGTGTGTGGTACATGAGAATTACTGGTATTGACTATGAGTCAATGTCATCCCCACCCATTTTTACCCATCACAAGGAATTTTCTGCTAGCTAGAGCCAAGCAAGACATTTTAGGCCATTTTCACCTTGTTAGCTGCAATAGCCTTGATGATTTCCTTTGTGATTTCCTCCTAGCGTAACAGTTCTCCTAGCGTAACTCACTTTCCCAGGCTCCCCAAGCAGGGCACGAACAAAGATTTTGACTGCAACGGAAGGGGCGAGTCCCGAAATATTGCTTCTACTGCTTTGATTTTGCAAGGATGAAAAAAAATAAAAAAAAAAGGTTTACCCACTTTCACTTTGCCTCAACTGACAATGTCTAAATCTTTGACACTGAAATGGGTGCTGCTGCTTGCAGCCGAAGATGACAATATCGTGGTGAGGGTGGAGGAATCAAGCGCTCAGCGAATGCGTGGTACATACCTAAATGCAGGTGGCCTTCTCTTACACAAGCAGCAGTACTGTTTACCGCGTGAGCGGCTCCGCAGCTACTCCTTCGGCTGGCGTGCTTTCTCTGCCTGAGGAAAGGCTCTGCGTACAGACGAGGCCTGCGGAGCCTCGTTGCTGACTCTAAGAGCTCCAGCGACTTGGCTAGGAAGTTGCACTCCATGAAGCATGTCCTTAGGGTGTCCTTGATACGCTGTCTTGAGCGACACGCTTCACCTTTTCACGCTCCACTTCACAGGACCGTTCATGCATTGCCCAGCTGAGCCACGCGCTTAGACAGGCTGTCTACCATACAGTGACACAAGACTACTCATTTTTCAGCTATTTATGAGCAAACTTTCAAGGGTTTCTTTCCTCTTATGATGTTGCCTGTACTGAAGAGGAGTTGCTGCTCAGAAGAATTTCGTAATCCTGCCAGCAACAATACTTATCTAGCACAAACGAGCTCTCCAGTAGAGGAAGTCTTTTGCAGCCTCCCCTGAGTTTTTGCTAACGTAGCTGTGTCTGTCGCGTGTGCTTTTTTTCTCCGAGCTTTTAATATAACGAGACTTCCTAAAGTACAGGTGTTCTGCGTATTAGTATCTCATTAGGAATGTCAAATATAAAATAATTTTAAAAATTACTCCAAATTTAACATGCAGAGAAATCCAGTTTTCCAGAAATAGCCCCATAAATGAGTCTTTAGACCGATACTGCACATCCTGTGCATCAAAAGTCATGGATTAGCTGTCTCCTGCTCCCTCCAGAACGTGGCCTTAAAAAGTCATTTTTTGTGGTTAAATAGGACAGTCTGAATTCTTTTGCTTGCATTGGGGTAACTTGAGACTGTACATTATGCTTGGCTCATGTTTTTAATTGTATTTTTAACTCCCCATGAGGGCTACAGATTTCCTGTTTAAAGAAAGCCAGGATTCTTCCACAATCACCTGACACCATTTTTGGCTAGAGAAACAAATGTTGTTATTCTGCTGTAATTGCAGGGGTTGGCCATAGCGAATACGGAACTGATATCCAGGTAATATGTTTCAAGAAGAGCTGATAATATATGGAATGAGGTAGTGCACTGATTTGATGGAAACATCTTGTCTTGATGCGCCTTTCAGTTTTACTTTTTGTTCTTTAGAGCTTCTTGCCAGAGAAATACTCCCCCCCACCCCTGGTTTCATTTAGGATTTTGCATCTTAAATGTTGCTTCAACGGGACTGCTTGGGGTTTCTGCTTCAGTGACAGTTTTGAGATCTTGATATACCACAATCCACCAGGGCTGAAAATGCAGCGAATTCTCTGATACAATAGCAGGAAAACCGTAGCCCAAGAGCTTTATATAAAGGCCACAGGAGATTCTCGGACAGAGAAACTGAAGAATCACAAGTTTAATACAGAACAAACACTTTAAAAGTTCTCGTAGCTGAACCCTGCACAATTGGATTGTTGCAAATTAAAAGTTGGGCCAATTGTGAAAAAATAAATAAATATAGAGTCCTTGCAACGTGGCAGGAGTCATTTTATTAGGGGTTTCTTGTCCAGCATCTGCACCCTGCCCAGCGCCAGCTCAGCTCAAATGACCCGTGCACGGGCTCTCCCTGCCTCCGCAGGGCTCTGGGGAGCCCGTGCAAGCGGGAGGGCTCGTGGCGTGAGACCGGCACGTGAATCTGGTCATCAGCGCGCTCCCGGACTCCTGTTTCTCTGCAAAATCAGCATCACCCTTGACTTTCCAGAGCCATCGCTACTTGTAAAAGCCACCTGGCTTTAGGAGTGCCGGTGTCATTAGAGACAAGCCTCACGTGGACGCACGTGGGCATGCCAGTCCGAGGGTGCTTTATCATCAGGCTTTGCCTAGGGAAAAGCACTGGGCTTGCACTGCTCCAACTATTGTCAGGAAAGCAGTGCACCTCAGCAGCAAAGCTGTCTAGGCACGAAACCTGCGTGCATGCTATGCCTAAATTTGTATGTGCGGGTCTATCTGAATGTCTACTTGTGTGAAATACGGTCTTATCACCTGCTGCTTGCAAGTCTAGCAATAGATTCTCAGCCCATGCTCTTCACATTCGAAGGCCCAATTTTGGCCTGTGGTTTCACCAAACATCCTCCCTACCCTCATCTTCGTATGTTGCTGTTGCTCAAACAGGAACTGTTTGCGTTTGCAGCCTGTTAGCGCAGCGCGCAGGTCTTTTATCTCCCTTTGGCATCTCCCTGCCAGCTGCCAATGCAGCCGTGTACACATCTGACAGCGAATTTTCTAGGACAGCCCAGGGTTTGCACTGTGATGCAAAACCTTTCCCCTGCTTGTTTGCTCCCTCCTTTCATCCTAACCTCTCCAGCCCCTTCTCCGAGCCCTTTGCTACGTCCTCATCCCCTTTTTCTGCTCTCTGCCTGCAAAACCAAGCAGGTACGCTTGGTTGCTGGTGCCGGGGCCGTACGCAGGCCATCCCCAGCGCCCCGGCTTCCCAGGCCCCTCACCGCTGAAGATGGGCCTCGGCACGACCAGTCCCGTTTCCTACCAGCTGCTGACAGCAGTAATGGAGCACGAATCCAGATCTTCTTCACCCCCACCAGAAACCTCAGCTGCAAGGCTGCCCTACCGCTCTTGTCTACCGCTTTTATTTTTGAACCCGCCGCACGTTTAGACCTGCGACACATCCTCTGCAAACGTTAAACTCAACATTAGCTGTACAAAGGGAGAGCTGTCTCAAAAGTCTGCGCTTGAAACTCCCCGGCCCTCTCCAAAACAGCATGGAGATGTCTCCAGTTCAAGGCAGCCTACGCAGCAGCAACCTGCAGGAGCCGTAAGCTATTCTTGTAGCTCCCGAGCAAAGCAATTACCATAGCAACCACCCCATCCAAATGGCTCTTTGGCTGTAACTGAGATACAAACCGCTTGCATGCAGAGGCACGCTTGAAACACGCTGCGGTAAGAGCGCTCTCGGGGAGCTGCGTGTTGTTTTTTTTTTTTTAATTTTTTTGAAGCGCTTTAGCAAACACGTGTGACTGGCTCCTGATGAACGACTGCCGGCGTTGCAGCACGCAATTGTGCCGGGCCGCTCTCCAAATAACCTAATCAATGGCACAGTATCGTTTGCCCCTCCGTTTTAAGCTGGCGGGCTCAGAGGTCCCCAGCAGAGCCGAAGAAGCCGTCGATAAGCAGACAATAAAACGGCGGGAGGGGGGGAAGACGGGAGACGTCTCCCCTTTTTTTGTTCTGCCCCGCGGACGCAAACCCCCTGCCGGCATGAGCAGCCCCAGCGCTGGCTCAGCCCCTCAGGCTCACGCACAGTTTGCCGGTTTGGGATTTAATTACAGCCTTGCAACGATGCAGGGTACGGCAAGTGACAGGCTGAAAAGCTTGGCTCCCTGTCCGCGGCTACGCGGCAGCCAGCCCCAGCGGACCCCCCTCCACCTCCACCTCCACCGGCCGCGTTTTGAGCGCGGTGCCGGTGAGTCACAGAGCCGCCCAATAAACGTGCCCTGGCGGGCAGCAGCGGGCGGTGAGCGTTGGCCATCGCTTCACTCGAGGGCTCGGAGGGTTTCTGTCACCTTCCAATCAAAAAACCGCCGCCGTCGCGCTCATCGCCGCGTCCTCCACGCAAAGCGGCGCCTCTTCACCCCGCTGAGGCCAACAGCTCAGGCGCCCTAAAAAAAACAAAAAACAAAACAAAAAAAAAAAAAAACAAGAGATTTCGTCACGATGGGAGCAACCTGGCCCGGGAATACTGTCCGGGAGATTCCCCACGCGGCAGGAACAGATATTTCCCCCTACCAGGGAGGGTGCGGGCTGTTAGCTGCGCTCTCCTGCTCAGCTGCAGGATGCAGCTCTGCTGAGAGCGACGGTTACGGCTCCGGTAACCCGGGGCAGAGCCTGATCCTGGCAGAAGCGAACACGCCACCTTCCCCTGCAGACCTGAGCTGCTGGAGGCTTTGTTTTTGTGGTTGTTGTTGTTGTTTTTTGGTTGTTTTTTCCCCCATCAACCAAAATCTAAAGTCTTGCTCTGGGTCCAGATCAAGTTGAAAATCCCAGCTGGGTCGAAATCAAAGACAACAGTAAGGAAGGAAGCGTCGTGATGTACATCATTTACGACAGAAGTGCCTAGAGACCGACCATAAAAGGCTCTTGCGGTGGCAGGGGCTGCGCGGCGGAGAATAAGCAATAATCCTTGCCCCAAAAAGCTTCCAATTTTCGGCGAGGCAGACAAGGGACACCCGTAATAGGATGAAACATGATGTCCCAGAGCGCAACCCGAAATAAAGCTACCTCGCCTAGGCCTGTCGGGCCCAGCCGACGTGGCGCACGCAGCAAAGCCTGCGAGGGAAGGCCGAGGTCTCAACGTAGGAATAAGTCCAGCCAAACTAGCACGTCGCTGCGGGACAGGCCTGCCTACCTCGCCCACCGGGACGTCCACCTTCAGGAGGGGCTGGGTCTAGACGCCGTGGAAGTCAGCCGGCTGACAGCTTTAAGACCGCTCTTAAAGGCCGTAAACGCACAGAAGGAAGCGTAGTTCCCCTCAGCAGCCCCGTGCACGGCCAAAAGGTGATGGGTTTGCTGCGCGCGGGGTATAGACGCTGATAACGGTGGGTAGCGGCGCTGCCTGAGTAAGCGAGAAAAGAGTGCGGATGTTGTCGGTAATGACGTCATCAGTCCTGGTATGCTCAGCTTGACGTGTCCGTTCTTCCTCTATTTTAACTTCCCTGTAGCTGTAGTACCACCACTTCTCTGCCGCAAGATCTCCGTGAGACCGTTTGTTGCTTGGGAAAGGCATACAGAAGACAACTACCTCATTGTTTCACATCTAGCCACGACTCGTTGATCTACGATGTAAAACTGGGGCAAAGTTTGGGTGAGGAACATCAACGCTTTTGGCCAGCGACGTCTTAATGCTGGTAAGGAGCGAGTTTGCGATTTGAGTTTGAAACCTCCCCCTTTTTGGGGGTTCACCTTAGCCTTTCCAAGTCACTTCGTTTTGGATTAAGGAGAAGCATCGCACGTCATCAAAATAAAGTAACCATAAGAAAGTGGCACAGGCAGGCGTAAAAAACTGATGCCTCCTCTGGGCCTTGCAAAATGGCATTTGACCTGCAGCCGTCTAGACTTTCCGAGCATCTGAACCCGGGGGAAATAACTTCCCCTGTAACGTTTCTCCGCAGTTTATCTTCTGAGAGTACGTGGCAGGGCCGTAAATGCTTGCCCCTCCAAAAACCGGCCCCCCCTCCGCGGTATGCCTTTTGACGAGTCTTGGGGTGAGGCTTTAGAGGCAGGACGGGTTCCCTCGCGGGCTGCCGCCCCAGTCGGGCCTTGGCAGCTAAGGCGAGGAGCCTCCGTCACCCGCTTCCGCGCGAGCTGCAGGGCGCCGGCGCGCCGCGGTAGCGCTGGTAGAGCCGCCCTCCTCGCCGACAAAAGCACATCGGCCGTTGAGAAGCATGCTCTCCTGCAATGCTCTTCTCCGAGAGAGACCCTCAGCCGCGACAGCGAGGCAGGAAGCGCTTGGAGCGCAGCAGCTATGTTAAACCGTGAAGGCAAAGCCATGACTAGCAGCGGAAGAAAGGCAGATTTCAAAACCGCCTCGACTCTGAGCCGGGTCGGAAGTTTTGATTCAGGGTTGACATGACACCTATGTTTTCTCTTGTCTAAAGGGGGATCGCTAGCCTGGGAATGAACGTTTAGCAACCAAAGCTCGATTTCGTTGCTGTCGTGAGCCTAGAATTGCCTACCGCTTCCCGAGAAAAACTCTGAAAATGCACCCCCCCCCCCAAAAAAAAATATAGCTACGTCAACTTGTAGTAAAGCTGCGTTGTCATGCATTCGGGTCTGAGCAGTGGATGCCAACCGATGTGCATACAAACTATTCCCAGCGCCCTCTCACAGACTCAGCTTGCTTGCCAAAGCGGTGGTGGTGGCGGGTGGCGGGGGGTGGAGGGAGAGCTGACGGTGACGACGTGCGCCAGCGTCTGAGCCAGCGTCCAGGGAGGAAGGCGGCCGGCGCTTGGCGTAACCCCTCCCCGCTGCGTGGCTCTGGGAGGCTCCCGCCTGGTTTTGTTGTAGCTCCAGCTACTGCCCGAACTGCGTTTGCTCCGCTCCCGGGCCACCATCGCCGCCCGCTAAGCCGCTGTCCCGCCGAGGGGGGCCCAGACTGCCGGGAGCGATGACGGAGGTGATGAGGGAGGCGTTCGGGCAGCTGCCCCGGGAGGAAGGGGGAGGAAGGGTGGAAAAGTTTGTGCTGAGATCTGACAGCGTGAAAGTGGAGCTCCTGTCCCTGGGGTGCATCGTCGCTGCTCTGGAGGCCAAAGGCAGGGATGGGGCGTTTGCAGATGTCGTCCTGGGCTTTGACAGCTTGGAAGGTGGGTCTGAATCCATGTCTCAAACAACGTAAAACGTAAAATAAAAAAAGCAGGGAATTTAGCCAGCTGGGCCCAGCAGCGGACAGGGAAGGGGTGCAGCCACCTCCTTCTGCTGGGCTGGCTCCTTGTCACCCCCCAGAGCGCAGGGGGCCGTCTCTGCAGTTTTGCAGCGAACGCGATATCGCCCACCCCCGCCAAGGCGGTTTTAGTCAAAGACGGGCCAGAGCAGCCAATGCCCCCCTGCGCGCGCCTCCTGGGAAACACCAGGGGCGCAGTCTCCAGGGCCATCTGGTTGCAGTCCCGCGGCGCGCCAGGTGGCCCTCCGCTCCCATCCCTCAAGAGCACGCCGTTTTCCTGGCCAGGTTACACCAAGAAGCACCCCTTCTTTGGGGCTGTCGTGGGGCGAGTTGCCAACAGGATCGCGAAGGGGAGGTTCACCCTGGATGGGCAGGAGTATCAGCTGGTCCTCAACAACGGACCCAACAGCCTGCACGGAGGAGCCAGGGGGTTTGACAAGGTAAGTCCCAGCCTGGTGGGTCCGGTGGCCTTCAGCTTCCAGGTGACAGCGAGAAGAGCAGACGTCTCCTGGCCTCACTCTTTAGGGCTTTCTGGTGGGTGAATGAGTTAAATCAGCAAATGCCCCCGTGTCACCATCTGCCCCCCCCAGTCCTTTCCCCTAGCTCCGTGCTGGACCGCCGCAGCTTCTGGGGCCAGGTATCATCTGTGCTCTGCAAGGGGCAATAGCAGCCGAGTATCTCCTCCCGGGGTTTCCTCTCCGGGCAGCCATGCTGATAATCCTGCTCTTTCCATAAAGGACAGAGGTTTCCGCTTTCCTGAAGCCCTGGGCTTTGGAGGATCAAGCGCGCTGGCAGGCGGCAAGGGGCTGAGCCACCGTTTCCCCAGAGGAGCTCGTGCAAACGTGCTGGTGCAGCTGCTTTCCCAGGTTAAAGTTTTGCTTCGTGAACGAACGAACGTCCAAGCTGATGGGGCAAAAGTCAGAGCGTTTGGCGGTTTAACAAAAAAAAAAAAAAAAAAGGATCACGGGATGAGCGGCACCAGCTATGAACTGGCACCAAACCAGGCTTCAAGCCTTCCTCGCCCCTGGCCCGTGCGGCAAGCTCAGGCATCTGCAAAAGGCCCTGCCGCCAGCCCGGCCCTCCGTGGGCTGCTGCAAGCACGTCGGGGACAGAAATTGTAAAATCCTAGAGCCGGGCCTGGTGGCGAGCACGCAGCTCCTATCTCCCCGGTTTGCATGAAAGAAAACTTCTACCGGGCTCAGCAGAAACGCGCTGCAAGTGCCAGCTCTGCCCCCGCCGAAGCCGGAGCGCAGCGACAGAGCGGGGACCTGCAGTTAGCGCCGACAAAAACAAGACGCGCTTGGCTCCTTGCTGCGACTCTCTTGGTCGTCTCGGCAGTTTTCCCTCATCGTGAAGGCCTCGGCGTTGTGGTCAGCCCGTGGGCTGAGGGTGCAGGAGTTTCGGGACCTAACGCGATTGCTGATCCCTGACTGCGCGGCTGGGGGGGCCGAGGGGCTACAGAAAACGCCTCTGGGCTGAGACACATGGCTGCTGCGCCTGTCCTCGCCTGATGAGTATCTGGTGGCTCCTCGGTGGCAGGACTCACTAGTCGGCGGCCTTTTGGAGCCGGGTGGTGCAGGAGCCCCTTCCACGCGTGGCCGTGGCGTCGCAGGGCCCCAGGGGCTGGTTGCCAGCCAGCGCCAAGGGAAGAGCTTGAAGACGGTCTCGTCTTCCTGCAGTCTGCAGGCAGCCGCCTGCAGAGTACGCTCGCTAGCCTTTGATAGCCGTTTCTGCTGCAAACGTAAATAGCCACCCTTCTGCAAGTGAAAACGCACCCAGGCGGGGGGGGGGGGTCCCCAGCTGAACTTCGCTCTGCGCGGGAGGAGGACCCGCTTTGGAGCCCCGTCATGGCCTTCAGCACCCCGAGTTCCTGCGTTTGGCGGAAAAGTTGCCTTGCGGCAAGTTTGACTTCCTGATCCCCTCCCAGGGCCTGGAAGGAGGGTGATCTCCAAGAGCGTTGCCGGGCCCCTGCTTCTGGATCAGTCTGTCTGATTAGAGAGTAACTGTCCCTTCGAAGCGGTGAGCACAGCCTGCGCCCTTTGGGACGTGGAGCAACACAAGGACGCCCCGGACAGATTTCCCCCCCCCCCACCCGCCGCCTCCATCACAACAAGCTGCCTCGTTCGTTCTGCTCTGCATGGAAAAACTTGTCGCCTGACGCTGGCCCCAGCTGACTAAGAGCAGGCTGGTATTTGCCTGCATTTTCTCCTGCTTCCCTCTTTTTCAAGAGGGGGACGTCATTCTCCAGCCCTTCATAGGCAGAACCAAGTAGATGTTTTTCTCCTAGGAGGAAGAGCAGGGAAGATGGCTGAGAAAAGCTTTCATGTTTGTTCGGGTCCATCACTCCTTGGGTGCTTTTTCTTGCCGAGATCAGCCCAGCCCGGGGCAGGCGAGGAGGGCGCTGCATTTCCCATTGCTCTCCAGCTAACGGCCCAGTCCTTGCAGGTTCTCTGGAGCCCTGAAGTTGTGCCAAACGGCATCCGCTTCTTCCGGCTCAGCCCAGACGGCGAGGAAGGCTACCCTGGCGACCTGAAAGTCTGGGTCACCTACACGCTCTGTGGTGGGGAGCTGGCCATCAACTATCGAGCCCAGACCAGCAAGACGACGCCCATCAGCTTGACAAACCATGCATACTTCAACCTAGCTGGGCAGGTAAGCATGGGGAGGCCCACCACCATGGAGCAGCTGCAGGGGAGGGACAGGAGCCCTTGGAGAAAGACTTCCCATGCGATTATTGGGACCAACACACTGGTTTCCAGCAGTCAGGGCCTGCTGGCAGGGCCCTAGAGAAGGGGGCTGGCAGACAAAGTTAAGACTGTTGCAGTCTGTCCCCATCATCAAGCATGGGAAGGACACGGCATCTGGAGACACAGGGGTGGGGGTTGTCCCTGTGGGCAGGGGGTTGGATGGAGCCTACAAGCTGGGAGAGGACTGGTTCAAGTAGACCTCAAGCGAGCATGCGTTATCGCAGTGCCTTGGGAACAGATCGTGAACGTTAGCCCTTCTTTTGTGGGCAACGGGGACTGCCGGTCTCTCCTGCTCACGAACCCTCAGAAGCGTAACAGGAGGTGCAGAACCGGCGTCCCCTAGCAATGGGCTGCCTTTTCTTAGCTGTCTGCTGTGGGTGTGAGCCTCTCGGAGGCAACGTGCTGAAGACCTCTCTCTGGACGGCGTAGCCGAGCTCAGCTCAGCATCTAGATGTCCCGATCAAGGTGGCGAAGAGAAACACCCTCATGGAAAGGGGATGTGATGGGGCCAAGGTTGCACCGCGGGGCAGGGGCAGGACCAGGAGGGCATGCAGGGGTCCTGCACACCAGTCTGGGATCCCATCAACTTGACCGCACTGTATCTCAGCTGCGTTTCAGTTTCTAACTAGGCTTAGAGGAAAAGGAGCTGGGAAATAACGTTGCTGGGCGGGGAGCACCGAACAGGATGGTGCAAACACATCAGAGCTGAATCAGAGACCCTTAAAAGGATCATGGAGAGCGAGAAACATCCCAAGCAGACACCTCTCCGTGCAGGGTGTCTGCTTATGCCATTGCTCGAATAACGGCTTTGCAGATAGCTTACCCTCAGTTTGCCCTCCCAGGGCTGCGGTTATATAAACACCTACAGCATGCAACTCAGGCACGTTTCCAGAGGAACACGAGACCCTTGGGCATGAAATTGCTGCACAGATTAGGCAGTGCTGTGCACGCTCAGCTTTGCTCTTGCTCCCCATCCGGCCCAGCAGGTTCCTGCCAGCATCCCCAAGGCCGCAGGAGAGGAACAGGAGCGCGATCCCTCCCTGCGCCACGCGAGATGAGTGGGGAAGATGCGCTGTGTCCCCCCCCCAAACTTGCTTCCTCCCCGCTTTTGCCTACTCTTGGGTGCGCAGGGACCAGCACGCTTCGGCTAGTCAACCTGCAGCGTGGTAGCATTTGGCGAGGCAGAAGTTCAAACCGATCACCCCAAACCCACAGGATTTACAGCCTCCGGAGCCCACACAAGTTTTTGCCAATACAGGTAGCTTTGCCCTCTGCCCTCTAAGGAGGAGAGGATGGAAGAGGAGATGCTGTAGGACCAGGCGCTACCAGACCAGCTCCAGTAGCACCATGGAGCATCACCTCCCAGGTGCTTTTAGGGCTGCAGCACGTGCACGACCCCCAGACGGCTGACCAGCCACAGCAGGACTCTTGAGTATTTCCCATCCTCCCGCAGGGCTCCCGGGACATCTACGACCATGAGATTTCCATTGAAGCTGATTCTTACCTGCCCGTGGATGATACCAAGATCCCTACTGGTAGGTGGCGTGAGACTCGCAGCACGTGGGCGAAGAAGCTTTCACGGACAGGGATTTGGGGGACCCAGGGAACAGCAAGAGCAGGGCAGGCAGAAAGGGCTACAGCAGCTCTGGACACTGGTCCGAGGGGGCTCATCTAGGAGACAACCTACCTGCAGTGTAGGTCTAAGGACCACCTGGGGCCTGAGACAGGAGCGAGAGAGAGAAGTTGCACCTACAGCATCGCTCAAGCAGGGACTGAGGGCCTGGGGCTGAGCGTAAATAGGGCTCCTGGGCCCGTAGGTAGGGGTGTGGGGGGGTCCCAGGTGAGGCTGCTCCGTCACAGTCAGGCTTATTGGTTTTGGGGGTGGAAAGCCTGGAGCGCAAACTGCTTCCTGAGCCCCCTTTCGCTTGGTCTCCTCGGCCTTTTCGCCCGCTTTGCGTTTGGGGAGCGCGGCGCCATATTTACCGCTCTGATGCTGACGACTGTTATTTTGTGGGTTTTTTTTTTTTTTTTAAAACCCTCTGTTTAGAAGTGACGACAAGAAAGGTTTGTCCCGGGGACGGTTGGGTTGCGCCCGACCCCAGAGGCGTGACCGTCCCGGGGGCTCGGCGGCCCGGGTTTGCTCCCTGTTTTGGTGCTGGCCCGCGGTACGAGCCGACGGCGCCCTTGGCACGCGCGCGGCCCTCTTTGGGGTGGGGGGGGAGGCTTTTTGGGGGTGGGAACGCCCAGGCCGTTGGGATTTTTGGCGTTGGGGGAGCCTGGCATCGTCCTCCCCGCGCGAGCCGAGCCGGCGGCTGGGACGGCAGAGCCGGCGCAGCTGGCTGCAAGGCTGGAAACCCCAGAGCAACACTTTTAATACAGCTTTTTTTTTTTTTTTTTCCCTCCCCCCTGCCTTAAGCTGGCTTTCACGTCCTGCGTTAAAACAGCCCAAGAAGTGGCCTGAGATACTTAGAGCTAAATACGGGATTTGTTGTTTTTTTTTTTTTTAAGTCACCCTGGCTGGCTTGGAGGCGAGCGGAGCATCTCAGGGCAGCTGCGAACGCGGCGCGCCGGCAGGGGCGGCGAGCGGGACGGGTCTCGGCTCCGGCAGCGGCCGGCGGGGGGACGGCGACGTTTGGGGCGTAGACGCCGGGGGAGGGGGGGGGTCGCTAGGCCAGCGGCTGGGGGGGCGAGACGCAGCGTGCGGGGGTCCCCCCGGTGCTGGTTGTCTGACCTCCCGGCAGGGCGGCGGGGTCTCGCGGGGTCCTTACAGAGAGACTCGGGAGCAAGCGGTGGGTTTGCGGCCCCAAATGGTTGGGTTCCCGTCCCCGTCCCCCCCCCTCCAGCCGAAGGGCTGGGGAGCCGGGCTCGGGGCTGTCGGAGAGGAGAGGATTCGTTAAATGTATTGATTTACGAGTTGAAATAGGTCTGACGTGGCTACAGCTCGGGATCGCTGCCAACCACAGCTTTGCTGACGCGTGCGTTAGATGGCGCAGGTCCTTGCTGCTGTTATACCAGTGTGTTTGTGTTGCTTGCTACCGATCTGCCGTCCTGCGCACGTTAAAAAACAAAAAAAGGCCGTAGCTGCCTGCGCAGCCGACAACCGGCGAGCTCGGCTCTCCCTCCAGGCCGACCCGAAACGAGCTCTCGCTCGCCGGCTTTGCCGCCGCAGGGTGCCACGACGCGCCGAGGGGTTACAAGCGGCTTCAAAAAATCCTTATCGCCCCGGAGCGAGGGCTTTCAAACCTGGGCGGGCAGCGCGAGGCGGGCGCGAAGGGCTCACGCTGCCCCTCTCTGCGCTCAGGGCAGGTGGCGGCCGTGCAGGGCACCGGCTTCGATCTCCGGGCGCCCGTGGAGCTGGGGAAGCACTTGCACAAGTTCGCCCTGGACGGCTTCGATCACAACTTCTGCCTGAAGCCGGGCTCGGCCCGGCGCCTGGCGGCCAGGTAGGACGGACCCTTCCCTCTCCCCACCTCCGCTATCCGGCTCCTTGGGCGCGGGACGGGGCCGGCCACCGCCGGCTCACCCGGCCTCTTCTGGTGGCATCTGCAGGGCTCGGCACCCTGCCACCGGCAGGACGCTGGAGGTGCACACCACCCAGCCCGGCCTCCAGTTCTACACGGCCAACAACCTGGACGGCTCCCTGGAGGGCAAAGGCTCCGCCGCGTATCCCAAGCACTCGGCCTTCTGCCTGGAAACGCAGGGCTGGCCCGATGCCGTCAACAAGGTACGTCGTCCCCGCTCCTCCCTCTGAACTCCCCAAACCCCCTTTGCTTGGCCAACGGGGCGCTCCCCCGCCGAGCAGGAGAGAGGCGCCGGCATTTTTGGATCCGCCGCGCCGGCGGCAGGTTTCTGCCCCGACGGGAGCTTACGATTGCCACCGTGCCGTTTCCTCCCCGCAGCCTCACTTCCCGGACAGCCTGCTGCGCCCGCAGGAGGAGTACAACCACACCACCTGGCTCGTCTTCTCTGCTGCTTGAGGCCCGGTGAGTGCCATCGCCGAAAGGGGTCAGCGCGTCAGGCAGGTCAGCCAGAAATCCTGTAGGAGGCACAAAGCTGCTTTCAAACTATCCGGGACGAGGCGGCAGGTTCAGGGTCTTTTCATCCCTCCTGAGATTTTGGGTTTTTTTAACTCTTTGGATCCTGCTCACTGTGAGTTTAACTCGTGTCGCCACCTCTGCTACTGTCTGGTCTGCGCAGCGCTTTCGGGTGTTGGTCAGCCCCGCTCTCGGGTGGAAGGTTTTGTTCCTTAAGTCAAAAAGCACAGAAAACACTCCGCTAGGCGCACCGCAGGCCTGGGCTTAAACTGCAGCAGGGGATACTCGGGCAGCGCGCCGGGGAGGACCGCTGGACGCGCCCCATCAGCAAAGCGCCCCGAGCTGCGCCCACCCCATTGAATTGCCCCGGCGGCCAGGGGTCAGGTAACTGCCGAGGTCCCCACCGAGCGACCGAGCCCTGGTCACGGCACAGCTGGAGCCACCGGCTCCGAAAGCAACGTTACAAGGGCTGAACCCCTGGAAGGTCCGACTGGAGCCCGCGAGACAGCCGCAGCCCAGTCCCCTACGCTCCTGCGTAGAGGGTGGTACCAGCTCTCCGTGCAGAAGAGCCTGGTGGAGGACAGCGTGCTGGGATTATCCGGCCTGGCCACCTCTGACTTCCCTCCCGTTTCAAAGCCAGCAGCGACAGCCGCGCAAGAGCCTGTTTCACACCGCACCCGCCTGCCAAGGTAAAGCAGACCAGTTGTGAGCATACAGCTGCGGAAGAAAACAGTCAGCCTCAGGCTGCGTTTCCGAGCAAAACAACGCACGCCGTCCTCCAAACCCTAAAACACGGAGAGGTCCGATAAAACCCTAAAAACGTGTAAAGTTTGTAAGCCCAAAGAATTGGCACGAGCCAGCGGGATAGCACTGTCACCACGTTAGGAACGGCACTGCTCAGACTGCCTGGTGCCCCTCTCCCCCGGGGACACACGAGTGACCAGCCCTCGAGCAAGGCAACGCAGCCCAACTCCCTCCTGCTGCAACGCTGCTACCCAAGGGGCCACGCAAGCCCCGACCTCTCCATCCTCAGCAGCAGGTCGTGGGCGAGCGACGCTTGTGGGACTGAACCTCCTTCAGGCGAAAGCACCTGGCCTCTGGTTTTGCAGCCGTTGCAGAGACCTGCCGTGGTCAGAAGCCCCCGCAAAGCGAGTGCTCTGCCGCACTCTGAGCGCACGGAGACGCGCTGCTGGGCTCAGCGTTACCCTAACAGCGCTCACCCCAGGACCCCCGGTGTCAAGGCGTCCTTTCGAAGCGCCCAGGAAGAGCTCCGCAAACACCTCAGGCAGCTTTGTCAAAGCCAGGCTTAGGTGAGTACTGAAGCTGCGCTGCCAGGTGAGCACCGCTGCTGAGGACGACGGCTCAAGCTGGAGGAGGGAGCACGGCCACTCCAGCGAGATGCTTGTTTTTGGTCACCAGTCACAGTCCCACGAGAGCTCAGGTACCAGGCAGGATTTGCCACTGCCCGTTTTCCATGCCTCACCTGCTGGCCACCCTTCGGAGGGGCCGCAGGCGCGCAGCCTCCACCCTCCGGCACGGCCCTGCCTCCTCGCTCCTAGTTTTCTCATCGCTAAGCCCAGGTTTAGCGGAAGCTCAGTGCACTGTGGAAACCTGGGCTCCTCCACTCCATTTTCCATAGCATCTCTAGGTACTGAAAAACAGGTACCAGTACAGGTGTAGTGTTAGTCGGCAGGTTTATTGTGGAGTAGGTTTGCCTTAAGAGTACAGAAGAGAAAAAAGCCGATCAAATTCCAGAGCACTGGTGCGCGTGTACTTCTCGCCGGGAATGCCATGAAACGGGCAGGCAATACACAACCAACCAATAGTCTAAATACAAGTCACAGGCTTTCGGTATTTCTGATAAATCATTCCAGGGCGACACGTGTCACCTCCAGCTCTCTCTTTGCAGTTACAGTGGAAATTCACGGATCGTGCCAGATATTTGATCATTGCACCTGACAAACGAAACACTAGTTCCCATTGCTATGCATCAACGGAGCATCCAGATGGACGGACAGACACCAGGCACGGCAACAATTAGGACTAGGCATAAAGGCCAAAAGCTTGGCTTCTTCACTCAAACAATGCTGCAATATGAGACACGTTCAGAATCTGGACTATTGACTCATACACTGAAAAAGCTCCATGAAATCATCCTTGAACAGAAAGGCTGTTTTTTGAAAATCATGGGTTACCCAAGGTGTGATTGAAGTTAACTTTGTAATTGTTTTGCTTTTTAAGCATACTCTGTTATGGTTTACACGCTTGAAGCAACCTACCATTACCTATTTCACTAGAAGCACAAATAGCCCTCACTTTCCCTTTCAGTGCTTGTTTGGACAGGTTTGTAAGTTTTCTTTTAACACTGAAACCAGCATTTATTTCTGCTAGATATCCCACCACATTTTAAAAAAAGAAAAAAAGTGTGTTTTTCCCTCCAGCTACCAATTTGTTTGCTGACAGTCTAACGTTGTTTCCAGTCTTTTGGTGTGATCAGCGTCAGAGTGCCTTATCATGCAATTTTTGACTGCGGAATGAGTATGGAGTTTGACAGATGTATATACACATCATTAAGCCTTCAGCTATGTACTTGCTGTGCAAAACTTGTTTAATCAACAAATTTGACTCCAGGATCTGGGCTGCTTTAAAATCGTACCATTTTCTGTGCGACAGGTTAGAACTCCTGAGGTTGGCGGTTGGCAAGGAGAATCTTTCACTCTTAGGAGGAAAGGTAGAGTACACTGCAGGAAGACTAATAACAGCTTCCTTTTGCCTCTCAAACACACGTCCAGAAGTTCCCTCAGAAAAACATTTGTTTCCTTAGGTCTTCCCCCCCCCCCCCCCAAAAAAAAAAAAAAAAAAAGAAAACATGCTTTGAGACATTTTAGGATTTTTTCTTTAAACTCAGACTGAAGAACTAAGAAAAAAAAAAAGGGGGGCAAGAAAACAAAGTAGCAATCATCAGGTTATTAATGATTTGTATTCTGCTCAGATGTTTCTGCAGAGATTAATTATTTTAACTATGTCAGCGTTTTGAATAAAAGCTCATTCTTACACTTTTGGACATCTGGTATCACACTAGGCCAACCACCAAAGAATAAGCATTGCAGAATGAAAAATAATTAGATCAGGGAGAAAAATGAATGCCCTTTAAAGATACTAGAGGAATAAAAAGGGCATCTGCAAAATCTTAACCACCTCCAAACACAGAAGATGAACTTTAAATTCCATTTCAAAGAAAGCAGAAACTGATCCTATCTGCAAACACCATTCGACAATAAATGTGCAAAGCGACTAGCCTGAGAAGACGCTAACATTAGTCATTGCCATTTTAGACATTTTTCATCCACGTTACATGGCACACAGTGCAAGTTACCCAAATGTTAACAGAAGCAGCAGGGTTACTACAGAGAAGTTGTAGTTAAAAATACACATTTTATTTCAATGTGCCAATAAAAAAGTCCCACGTTTTCATATCACAGGAAGTTAATCCATACAATAAAAACAGGCCTGCGCTAGTCTATCGTGCGACTAACTCAGAAGACCCAGATCATGCCAAAGTTTAGTTGATATACTCTTCTATCTACATTCTTACATTTACAAAGACACCACAAAATCCCTTATTATAATGTAAGCAAAATAACTTTCTTCCCAAAAGATTAAGTTCATAACTTTAATCCATTCTTTCAGGACTTGCACTTCTTTGAGGACTTCCTGACGGTGAACGACTGGAAGGAAAAAAATTCACAGTTAAACTGCAATAGTGATACGTGATTCACAAATACAGGAAAAAGGCAACAGAGAGGTACCTCAGCTACTCCAGCACCCTTGGAGCACTGATTATTTAAAAAAAAAAAAAAAAAAAAGTCAAAATTAACGGGCTGATTATTCCCACATTAGAGAAAACACGTTCATTTCACTATGAAAAAAAAAAAATCTATTTTAACAATCCCAATGAAAAGCAGCTTCTTCATTATTAGCCCTATTAAACAAAGTCAACTCAGATACTTGTGTTTTTTTTCAATGTAGACTTTTAAATTGTTGCATTTCTCTGTTGTTCTTTCTGTGATACCATTTAAATGTGATTAACATTAAGTAACTTGAGGAGTACTACTGATGCTGATTTTCAATGTATGCAAGGTGTTTCTTCACCATTCGGATACAGTAGGTTGGCAAAACCTCCTGTCACCTATTATGGTGACCACGTCAATATATAGCGAGCATTTATCCAAGTCCCGTGTGATTGTTTATGAGGTTAGAGTACATAGAGTAGCATTTTAAAATGGGGAACCCCCTTCAAGTTCTAAAAGAATGTAAAAATAAAAGCAGCAGCTTGCAGGGTAAAAAGATGACCAAGGTGTGGGACACACTGTGGCAGGACTAGAGCTATTCTAAATACCACATATCCCGTCCCTGCAAATCCTGAAGTTCAAAGTTGTAAAAACGAGCTATTAATGACTTCAAACTAGGAAAAAAGTGCTGCTGATTCTGTCATTATGTACAGATGCAGAACTATTTACCAACTTACTGGCGGGGGAAAAAAGGAAAATCTGAGTTAACACTAGTAAGAAGAAGAAGATCAATCTTCCACAACTGACTGCCACACCAGGTTACTCCACTGTGTCTTCCCCAGTCTCGCTGCAGCCTTTAAGGAGACCCAAACCTGATGCTGACATTTATTCTGTGCCTTAGGCTCACTCTTAGAAAATCTCTGTTCAGTAAAACTGGTAGAAAAATGAAATAACATAGCAGCAGTCAAAGGCAAGACATAATATGGCTATGTAACCAATATCTTGGGGGAATGCTTTACAATAATGGGAGCAGTAACCGCAATCACGCTATTTTTACCAGAGGGATCTTTTCAGTAAAATACCTTTCCAGCATTTTACTGTGAGCAGCAGTAAGACTCCTCAGCACAGATCACTGCAGATACTACAGTGCCAACTCGACATACTCTAGGCTATCGGTAGCGAGATCAACGTACCTTCTCTTTGGAGAGGGTGATCGGGACTTTGATCGACTGTCAAAACAGAATATAATCAATGCAGCTTATAATTAAAAAATGGAACTTATATATTCAAGAAAGTAAACATCTTAGATAGCAATGTAATTATGAGCAATCGAGCCTGAAGTTCTTTAAAGTAGCAAAGTCATCAAATCAGCTTTTACAATAGTGGGGATTCTCAATTGATTTAGAGTAATTTTAAGGAACCATCTTCAGCAGAGAAAACACTGGAAAACAAGGGGAAGAACTGAGGTGAGGCTTTGAGACAAGAAGCATCGTCATAGATCCTTTCAAGTATTTTACCAGCAACAGTAACAAAGCTAACGCCCTTCATCTGATGGACAGTGGAATTCAATGGAATTCAGCACAACAAAATCAGTACTGTGATGGAAACCACAAAGAGCTAATGAAAACAAAGAGGTGGGTAAGGAACACATTCCTAATACCAGCAAGGGAAATTACATAATCACAGTTGTATCTGAAACAGATCAGCTGGGCACCCATGCTTTGGGTTATTTTTTTCTAAAAGCCTCCCAGATGCAAGTCAGAGAATTAACAAACTTCTAAAACGTAACTGAAATACTGATCGAAGGACCAAGCTTCGCTAATCATGAAAAAACAATACTGAGTTCTGGATACCACTGCAGGTTTTTTCTTTGTATGCTCACCTCTTAGCCGGGGAGCCAGATTTAGATCTGCCATGAGACCTAGACCTACAACAAGAGGAGAAAACACAGCTCAGTAAGGAAGCCAGGAGCATGCACGTGCCTGTGTTTGAGAGAGCGAAATTCATGCTAAACGTGTAAGAACTGTAACGCTGAACACCGACAGAATCCTGCAAGCTTGCAAGGCTTATCCTGCTTTAGAAGGAAGCTTTCTAAACTGACGCTGCACATGTTGCTCAGTACTGTGGCACAAGGCTGATGCCTGATGTTTGCTGATGCTGGTGGCAGGAACGCATAAAGTACCCAAGTTCTGACCAGTATGTTCACAAAACTCATAAAGAGCCGTGCTCTGAACTTGCCATTTTTCTTAGGCTTGAGTTACGTCTTCCGCTGTAGTTTAACATGGCTGCAGGCAGCATGCTCCTACAAATGCCTTCAACTCAATGCATTTAATCTTTCACATAAACTTGCTAAAAAGGTTTCTTTTAAATCTTAACCATTTTGAAAAGACTGTCAGAAATAGCAGTCTTTTTGCGACAAGATTGCTGCACCAGAACACTACTAATATTGCCTACAAAAACAACTGAAATTTTTAAGAGTCCTCAAAGGAAGTGTTCTGCTTTTCACATCCAAGGCTTTCCACAACTACTTCCAGATTTATGCCTTGATGCTGTCAATGCAGCAAACATCATGTAATACTTCAAAATCTACAGTTCAGTGCCATGCATTCCTTTGATTCTTCTGTAAAGAGTTTTTCTGTCTTTCGATTGTCTGATGTGGAAACGTAATAGTGACTTCATTAGAAACTAAACACCAACAATTTGCCAGTTTTCAGTAATCCTAGTTCTGTACTTTCCTCTGCCAGGATCACTTAAGCTGCACTGAAAAAGAAACACGTTTCACAGTTCACATTTTAAAAATTACACTAACAGTATGCTGTACGCTTCAGAAAATCATCCTGGCCCTAAAAAAATAAGAAAATAGTGATTAAAAAAAAAGACAGATTTTTCTCTTTGAGAGCCTGTTAACCTTAGCTGTTTTCTGCTCAGCACCGTCAGTACATCAGCAATGAACCATGGATAAGTCATGTTGGAACAGCTAGTATTAAAATTCAACACAGTTTAGCAACAGGTACTGCATCTGATCAAAGGGCACGGCTTCACTGGCTCACGGACTTTCCCTTCTTTTTTTGCTAGTGTTTGGGCTGTTCGTGCCATTGCTTCTACTCTAAACTAATCCATCTTCTGGTCTTCATCTCTCCATCGGCTAAAAAAAATCCTGTCATTGCTTGATGCTCCACCCTTTTTTGTTTTCCACCTTTCATCACTGAACACTCCTGGTTTCAATTGTACACTTTTCCCCTTACCCTTCCCTTTAGCTAAAGCGCCCCCTCCCCCTCTTTTTTTTTTTTTATTTATTTATTCACTGTTGACTACTATGTTAATTATTTCAAAAAGTAGCTATTCAAGTGGAGCAGCAGGCCCAGGTATAGACTGGGGAAAAAAAAAAAACAATACGCTATTCTTCAGAGCAGAACTTCAATTTACTCTTATTCTCCTATGACAGCTCCCAGAAGACATCCAATCAACAGATGTCAGCCATACCGTTCTTGACAAGTTTGCAAGCACAGCCTACATTCGTTTACTGTGGGAGGATTAAATCACAATATTGAAGAGAACAAAGGACATGCGGCGTTTCTTTAAAATTTGATGGCTGTACTGACGGTACATTTGATGGTACAAAATAATTCTCCAAGTTGTTATACTATCTCAAATTTAATTCAACTACCACAAATCAACACACTGTGAATGAGCAGTCATGTATTTAAGGGAGCTGGAAACAGCTGCACCGCTCAGCTCAGGGCACTCTAGCAAGTTCTTCAAGACTTGCCTGCTTACATATATTAATACTTTAAAAACACTACCAGAAGGGCACTCTCATTTCTGACAAATTATGGAAAGTATCCACAATCTTAGGTGCACTAAACAAAGCAAAAGAAAAGCACTTTTCAGATTAATTCTACATTTGTTTGCCACATCAGTTAAGTGGTAATGCAAACCAGTCAAAACTGTACTTCTGTTTGCTCTCAGGCCTCAGACAGCGATATGTAAAATAAACACAAAAAGAGAAAGAACAACCTTCTGTACTGCTTTTTACAGCTTCCAACCCACGTATTTGTGCTGAGAACACTCAAACTTTTTCTGAAAATTTTGAGGTCAGAAAACTTTAACAGACCTTTAAGCAAGGAAGACACTAAGCATCCTCCATCGCTGCAGAGATCTTACCTGCTCCGTGGCCATGTAACAGATCTGGATCTAGACCTGGATCTTGATCTAGACCTGAATTAAAAATTAAAAACATAACGAGATCAAAGAATGCAACTCAACTAGAACACTGTTACAGCACTACTTAGATTAATATCTGAGTGTACAACCTGCCTGATTACTACATGTTTTAGACAACCAAATTCGTCAAAGACATGCAGCTCTGTTAAAGCCTCAAAAAGCAATCAGACGACCTTTATTCCGAATTGTCAATAACTCTTCACAGTGTTCTCAGTCTGACTAATTACCTTGATCTCTTCAAAGAACCCGATCGGGACCGGCGGGGAGAGACAGATCTAGACCTACGAGGAGAAACGGACCGGGACCTGCGATAAGAAGCTGACCTGGACCTGCAAAAAGTATTTAAAAAGAACCATAAGACTGTAGCTCATCTCTGAGAAAAAGACATAGTGACAAAAGACAAGCCTAAAGCGTACCTCCTACCACGACTGCGACTGCGTGACCGAGAATACCTCCTTCCTCGGGACCTCGAACGGGATCGAGACCGGGACCTAGTTTTAGGTTAGAGAAAACAGGTATCAGGAAACAGCCACAGCAACCAGCACACGTGAGCCTCTGCTGAAGTAGTCAAAACTTTCAGACAACTAAAAAACTAGCATCTGTCAGTTGGAAAAAAATCTCTGGGCCTACTTGTCTTGAGCATTTTTACTGCCTAGAAAAATGTTAAAAGCTGAATTACATTGCAGAATTACATTAGAATAGAAAACACTGTAATGCGTATTTAAAATAAACCTTGCAAGTTTGCAGGTCGACCCTCTTTGGCCCAAGGTCTAGCAGATCTAGACGGTCTAGAAGTATCTATAGCCGATCGCTGCATCTAGGTGTTCTCTTCAATCTAACGACGATCAAACTGACAGCCCAATGAGCCAGGGTGAGGCTTGATTGACGCAAGAAGATTTTTCTAGGTGGGAATGTGGTCAATCTGGTGTTCCTCTTTCTAAACCGGAGGGGGGGGCCCCAATTGAAAGCCAAATTTACTGTTACGGCGATCACCGTCTCAAATTTTCTGCCCTTAAAGAATAAGGTGAAGCTACGTGTAGATGGCTCGAGGGGATCTGGCCTCTTATGCTGATCACCTCAAGGTCTAGGAGGATCTTAAGTGTCGGATTTGCAAGGCGCCTCAGCATGAAATCTTAAGGCTCGTGACATTCTGAATCAAGGCGACTGACTCAAACGAAGAAACCTGAAAGGTTTTGACCAGGTTGATTATTAAGATATTAACATTCGATAGAAATAGCAACAAATTGTAATATACGCCTATACATTTACTCTAGCTTTAAAGTTAAAAGAAAACTGGCGTAACATTCTCTTCTTTGCTAACAAGAGCTACACAAGAGTTATCTGGCGAGACAACCCAGCCGCCTCTGGTCCCATACGTACCTGCTCCTCCTCCGGCGACTATAGCGATGACAATCGTAAGCATAGTGGCCTTTCTCGCCACACTCATAGCATCTGTCATTAGGGTCAAAGGGGCGCCGCGCCGGAGGCCTGTCATAGCGGGAGCGACGAGGCATCCCTGTTGACACTTCCACTCTGACCCTGGAGCCACAAATCACCCTGGAACAAGTCCACGATGGCTGTAAGTTAACTTACTGCTTGCCTAAGGCAGAACTACACAAACGTAAGGAACCAGACAAAAATTCCCGATTCTTTCTCTCTCTGGTTTTACATAACGGCAGCTCCACGGTCTTTCGAAATACGCACGTACTTGCCATCGAGTCCCCGGACAGCGTCCTCCGCATCCCTCGGGTCTTCAAACTCCACGAAGGCAAACCCCGGCGGGTTCCTCGCGATCCACACCGTTCGCAGCGGCCCATAGTAGCTGAAGGCCCTCTCCAGCTCGCCCTTGCCCGCGCCCGTGCCCAGGTTCCCCACGTAGACCTTGGTCTCTGCCGGGAGCGAGGCCCGTGTCAGCGGCCCCGGCCCCCGCCACGCGCCCCGCGGCCGCCCCGGCCTCCCTCGGCGCGAGCAAGCGGCCCCCCGCTCAGCCCACGCCGCGCGCCGCCATCTTGCCGCGCGCCCCGCTCCCGCCTAGCGAACCGGCAGCGCCGCGCGCGGGCGCGCCCCCTCCCCCCGCGGCCCCTGACGCAAAATGGCGGCGGCGACAACGGCGGCCACGGCCGCCTCGCCTCGCCTCGCTCCCTCCCTCCCCGCTTCGCCGGCCGCTCCGCTCCCCGCGGCGAACAGCCCTTTCCGCAAGCTCTCCTGCGCCCTCCCCGCCGCCGCCGCCCGCGAAGCCCCCGCCGCTCACCGCCTCCATATCGGCCGTAACGCGACATCCTAACGGCTGCGCCAACCGCCTCTTCCCGCGCGCACGCGCCGCCGCTCGCACCTCCTCCCTTCCCCGCCCCCCCCCCCCCTCCCGCGGCGCAGAGCTACGGAGCGCGCCCGCAGGGCGCATGCGCGCGAGGCGGCGGCGTTGGCTTGGCGCGCGCCCGGCGGGGCGGGGCGGGGCGCCGGTTGCCACGGCGACGGGCGGCCGTTGGCGCCTGAGGGAGGGGGAGGAACGGGCTGGCGGGGCGGCGGCGGCGGCGGCGGCGGCGGCGGCGGGAAGGGCCGTCCCGGGGCGGCGGGCCCGGGCCGCTTCTTTACGACCTGTAAGTCACCGAGGGCTTCCGCTGGGGCGGTTCAGGCCTGGGAGCGACCCTGAACCGGGCTTTTCTTTCAGACAGAACCGAGGGTTTCTCGCTGTGCTCTTACAGCGAAAGCAGTCAGGTTTGGTAATAATCCCTGGTTTCTGATAAAGTAAAGCTTTGAAAGAAAGCAGTAGGTGAATACTGTAGCGTACCCCGTCCATGAGTAATTCCCACAGCACTGTCCAAATTGAATTGAATCTTCACGAGAAGAAAAGAAGGATTTTACCTCCTTGAACCTGCAAAATAAGGTTTTATACCTCACATTTTATCCTTTTTTTTCCCCTGCTGCGATCACAAAAATCATCACTTGTTTTCACTTGAAAATGATGCAAGCCTGTGAGCTTCAGCCCTGGGAAGTTTTTCATTAGTAGCCTTAAAGAAGCTTTCTGGAAAAAAAAAATTCTCAGCCTCTCAGTTGCTTGCAAAGACGATTCACAGAGCATCCACAAGCAGAGAGCAAACGTATCGGTGTATTTCATACAGTAGATGGAGCGCGGCCCCGCGCTGGGACGCGCGGGCGGAGGGCTCGCCCCGCGGCCGCGCTGGCAGGAGAAGCAGCGAAGCCGGAGCATTTTCAGTGGGGCGGGTGCACCGAGCGCTACACCGCACACCCCGTTCTGCAATTTGACCTCTCTCCTGTGCCTACGTGTAAAAACATATACATATATATATATGTATAACATGTACACACGTTTGTTTATACCCACGGAAACGCTGACAGGACGCCCCAGATCCGGGCATCCCGCGGCGCACGCAGAGCGAGGGCCGAGGGGCGGGTGTTTCTCCGCGGCAGGAAGCGGCGCGGGGCAGCGTGGGTCCTGCCGCCGCCGCCGCCGCCGCCGCCGCCCTCCTCCTTGGCGGGCTGGGAGCAGGCAGCCGGGAGCCGCGGTGGGTGAGCGGGGAGGCGGGCGCGGCTGCCCCGGCCGTGCCCCGCTGGCCGCTCCGGCTGGGAGCAGGCGGGGATCGCGGGGTGGCGGCCCCGGCCGCCCAGGGCAGCCTGCGGGGGGCGCGGGAAGGAGCTGCCTCCCGCCCGCCCTTTGTCGCGCCGCGCCGCGCTGGGCGCTGGCCCCGTCGCTGCCCGCAGCCCCTTCCGCAGGGGGCTGCGGGGCAGATGCCCGCGCTGAAACAGGAGCGGCTCTGCAGGGGATGAGGGCAGAGCTCGAGTCGGGGCGGAGAGCGGCCCGCCACGAGCAGCACAAGGGCTCGGAGGCGCCCGATGGGGACCTCCCAGCGCACAGAGCGAGGGCAGCAATTTTCTGCCCTCCGGGGCAGTGATCCTGAAGGTTTCCTAACACAATACAATGGCAGAGACACTAACTAGAGTGTTTGCTGCAAAGGGAAACGTTAAGTTAGCAGAGCAGTGATTTTTTGAGGCCTCCCTGTGTGCTTCTAAAACCACATGAACTGAGAGGAAACTCAGCGTTATTGCAGCAATATGCAAAATACTTCAGTAAATGTTTGGGCTTGAAAAAAGAAAATGAGGTGAATGGGAGATGGTTACCTGGAGACAAACTTAGTTCTAACGTGAGGGGGCAAAGCAGGGAGATTCGTTACTTCTGCTAATTGCTCTGGCTGTTTCCTAGGTTCTGAACGTAGCAAATATGAACGACTGGCAAAGGAAAAGCCCTCTAGAGTGGCAAACGTATGTGAACAAACAAGTGAAAGTTGCAGCGGCTGAGAAACATGAATATGAAGGATGGGTCTTAACAGTTGACCCAGTTTCTGCTAAGTAAGTACCAAAACTTTTGTTTCCATAAAACTAAGACCTAACAAGCTTTTCAGGAAGAGAAAAGAGGATCCCAAGCCTGAGGCAAACTTGCTTGGAGCAAAAACTGCACACTGAGGCTCTGCTATCTTTTTTTACTTGGCATGGCTTGAAAGAAAGGGATATTGCAGGTGATGAGGCCAGTTCACCTAAAGCCAAATTGATCTTGTTCATAGGACCGGTAATTCTGGGGAGCGGGTAATACCTATGAGCTTCTTTGCTCTGGACTCATGATGACTTTACTGTGGATCTGGGGTTACTATAAATGCTACTCCTGTATTTAGGACTGCCTTTAATAATATACCAAGCCCTGCCTCACAAAGAGGCATTTTAATGCATTTTTTAATGCATTAGGTGTTGCTGAAATCCTTGTCCTCTGTTGAGCTCTCACATCAATGCCCTGCTTTCCCCTCCACTCAGCTACTAACGAAGATGTAGCGGCAGCTTTGGGGCATTGGGCAGGTACAGAAAGCGGTACCCACAGGTTCCTATGTCTCAAGTGAGTAACATGAAAACAAGGTTTGAAAGGAAGGGTGCACCAGGGAATAGGTTGAAATTTGGCAGAATTTTGGCTCCTTGCTGCCAGAGCTGCTTCTTGCCTTTTTGGTTGCAAACATGTCCAACACGAGCATAAGATGAGCACTAGAAACTCTAAAACATCCAGCCCCTTGACTCTGTTTCAGAAGAATTGATTGCTGCTTCAACACTGGAGTAGCTCTGATACTCCAGTCTCTTGGGATTGCTTGTGCTTTTGTGGTAGGAAAAGTCTATGCAACTGTGAGTAATTCTGGGGATGGCCCAGGCTAATTCGAGGTATGTTTCATGGGACATTTCCCCCAAAATTGTTTATTCAACCAATGGTGGCAACAGTAAGTTACCAAAGTGCTGGCATCAAATTCAGGAATTTTTCTTACCACAAGAGAAAGAAAATGGTTTCTGTCCTCTTCCTTGATTTATGTAGAAGAGACCATAGAAATAGAAAGAGTTGCTTTCTTACCTGTACTTTGGGATTTCTGGGATGTAAGTGCCCTTGGAAAAAGACCAAGCAAGAGCAGCCTGAGCCTGAACCTGCTGTGCTGTGTTCCCACTGTCATGCTCAGGCTACAGTTTTCAGTTAAGGAGCTGGCAATACTCAGTAAGAAAAAATATATATATATATAATTTGGGTAATGATCAACAACTAAACACTAATAATTAATCATTAAAAGGTCCTGATGCTACATTGTTAGCTGCCACCATTGCCTTCAGCACTCAAGTGTCCAATGTATGAAGGTACTGTTGTTTTTGAAAGCTGGAAGGCTTAAGGTGCTTTTGCAAAGGTGGGAATGCTGCCCCAAAATATTTGGATAGCCAGTCCCGATTTTGACACATACTTTACTTTTTAAATATAATGTTCTGCTGGATAGTAGCTAGAGCAGTTCTATCAGTCAGGGCCAGAAGTTACCCAAAAAACTCACACTTTCAGCATGTAATGGGTATGACGTGCTTTTCAAGAAAATTGCTGGGTACTCAGTGTGGCCTAAAAATCTGGGCTACACTGAGCACTTACCTCCAAGATCTCGGCCTGTCTTTCTCAGTCTTCAGTTAATTATGCTCAATAATATGTCCCTCTTTTCTTGGCAGTATCGTCCTTGCAAGGTTTCCAGAGAATGAAAAAGTGTTAATTTCAGTCGTCTTGGGCCATGCTATCCAGGAGGTTGAAATACTGAAAGAAGGGGACGATGAAATGAAGAAACGACTTTCTCGCTTACTCATGCCTGAAGAGAGCAAAGCTTACAGCCCAGAAGAGCTGGAAAAGAGGAAGAACAACTTGAAGACTTGGCTAGAAACAAATCACATCCCTGTAACAGAGCAAGGTGAATCAGGAAGAACGCTATGTGTGGCAGGTGTATTAACTGTTGACCCACCGTACGGCCCAGAGGAGTGCAACAGCTCCAATGAGATTATTCTGTCTCGGGTTCAAAGCCTAATACAGGGCTACCTCGAAAAACAACTCTGATGTTCAAAGCATTTATATTTAGGCATGGGTCTCCATGTCCCGTTTTAAGGACTATCCTGGATATCTGTGTTCACTATATGCAAAACTGCTGGGTTTAGGTGTTTTTGTTGAGTGTTGTATACAAAGAAAAGGATAAAACTATCAGTATAAACTAAAAACAATAAGTGTTTTGCATGCGCTTTTTTTTTATTAAAACCAAGCGTTGAATAATAACGATAATTAAACTGATACATATTTGTGAGCAGGTTTTGTGACAGTATCATGAAAGATCAAACGAGAGAAGTTTAAACAGTTTTCCTCTGCCTTTAAAATTAATTTTATCCCATTTTCTAGTTGTCTAGACATGTTTTTTATATTTAAATGAACTCCTTGCCATGGATCTTTTTTTTTTTTTTTTTTTCCAGAAAGAGAATAGCTGAAACAAAAAAGCTCTGTCAGCTATTTAAGTTTCTTTGTGATACTTGGAACTTCCCAAACCAGATGCAAAATTTGTTCAGATTTTTTTTCCATAGCAGTTCTCCTGTTTTAAAACATGGACTGTAATACAGGCCCAGATTTTGTAACATTATTAGGTAAGGTAAGTAGGCTTGAAATGCATCATTTCCCATCTACGTTTGCTATCTTATAGTAATGGTGGTTGGAAGACCTTTGTTCCCTACAAAGAGAATTTTCTTGCAATTCCGTACGTTTTTGTTTTTTTTTTTTTCTTAATGTTTTGGGGTGGCTAGATGAGACCATTGCCACAACACACAATGCCAAATTCGTTATGTGATTATTCTGGGGATTATTAATCCAGACAGGAAGCTTTTACGCCCTTCATTTTGTGAGTGTCTGGGCATGCTAATTGCCTATGTATTATTACTAGATAGCACCAAATCCTATGTTAACTGCGCGCGCAGATACGTGTGAGGTCTGTCTGCTCCTTGTTAACAAAAGGCCCTTATGCCTGCTCTGGTTCGTTTAAAATCAGTTCAGACCAGTGAGGTTCCGGCTGATGGTGCTTAAAACAGAAAGCCTGAGCTGTTGGCGTTCTCCGGTGCCCACCCCCTGAGCGGGCCCACAGGAAAGGGCAGGCTCCGCAGGGGGCTCCGTGAACGCTTTCACGGAGGAGCGCATCAAGGGCTGCCCCAGCTCCGGGGCACCGCAGGCCAGGCGGCGCACAGCTGACAGGACAGCTAGCGCCAGGCCGCCTTCCTTCCCCTCAAGAGTCGTGAGAGGGCAGCTGGAGGCTGCCGCGTTACGGGGCGGCCAACGCATCTTACCTCCCGGCCGGGCAACGCGGGCCGCGCTCGGCCGCCCCCGGCCCGCGCAGCTACCGGCCCGTCCCCCTCAGCTCGGCCCCAACGGCCGCCGGCGGTGGCGCAGCTCTCGCGAGAGCGGCCGCCCGCCCCGCGTTGCCAGGCGACGGGAGCCCCGCCCCCGTGCGGCCGCGCAGCTGCGGCGGCGGCTCGCGCTATATAAGGGGTGGCGCGCGGGGCCCGGCCTGCAGCCGGGGAGATGTCGCGTTACGGGCGTTACGGTACGGCACGGCCGCCGCCGGGGGGCAGCCGGGCGCCGCGCTGGGGGGCTGGAGCCGCCGTGGGGGCGGGGGGGGACAGGGATCGCTGGCGGCGGGGGGAGATTGAAGGGAGGGAGACCCGACAGGTCGGGACGCCGTTGTTGTTGTGGGCGGGCGGTGCGGGGAGAAGATGGCGACGGGAAGGAGGGCAGAAAGGGGGAGCGGCTGCCGCCGCGGGACCGGGAGGGGCTGCAGGCGCCGATCCGGCGAAGGGTGGGCGCCGCGGGAGCGGAGGGGGGTGGTGGCGGGCTTGGGGGGGGGGGAAGCGCGGTGGCGGGAGCGCAGCAAAATGGAGGCGGTGACAAAGATGGCGGCGGGAGGGGGGAGGGGCGGCGGCGGCGCCTCGTGCCCGGGGCAGCGCGTGCGCGTGGCGGGGGCCGGGGCCGGGGCCGCTGACACGGGCCTCGCTCCCGGCAGAGACCAAGGTCTACGTGGGGAACCTGGGCACGGGCGCGGGCAAGGGCGAGCTGGAGAGGGCCTTCAGCTACTATGGGCCGCTGCGAACGGTGTGGATCGCGAGGAACCCGCCGGGGTTTGCCTTCGTGGAGTTTGAAGACCCGAGGGATGCGGAGGACGCGGTGCTCGGGCTCGATGGCAAGTACGTGCGTATTTCGAAAGCCCCTCGGCTGCTTCGGCGGCGCTGTCTGACCTTCTCGCCCTGCCACTGTCAGCGGCTTCTGTTCTTTGTGTAACAAGCACAAGGGAGAAAAGTATTTCGGTAACCGATATGTGCTCTATCTCGCAGGATAATATGTGGCTCCAGGGTCAGAGTGGAAGTGTCAACAGGGATGCCTCGTCGCTCCCGCTATGACAGGCCTCCGGCGCGGCGCCCCTTTGACCCTAATGACAGATGCTATGAGTGTGGCGAGAAAGGCCACTATGCTTACGATTGTCATCGCTATAGTCGCCGGAGGAGGAGCAGGTACGTATGGGACCAGAGGCGGCTGGGTTGTCTCGCCAGATAACTCTTGTGTAGCTCTTGTTAGCAAAGAAGAGAATGTTACGCCAGTTTTAACTCTTAATGTTGTAAGTCAACAGGTATATATCGCAATTTGTTGCTAATACATATCGAATGTTAATATCTTAATAATCAACCTGGTCAAAACCTTTCAGGTTTCTTCGTTTGAGTCAGTCGCCTTGATTCAGAATGTCACGAGCCTTAAGATTTCATGCTGAGGCGCCTTGCAAATCCGACACTTAAGATCCTCCTAGACCTTGAGGTGATCAGCATAAGAGGCCAGATCCCCTCGAGCCATCTACACGTAGCTTCACCTTATTCTTTAAGGGCAGAAAATTTGAGACGGTGATCGCCGTAACAGTAAATTTGGCTTTCAATTGGGGCCCCCCCCTCCGGTTTAGAAAGAGGAACACCAGATTGACCACATTCCCACCTAGAAAAATCTTCTTGCGTCAATCAAGCCTCACCCTGGCTCATTGGGCTGTCAGTTTGATCGTCGTTAGATTGAAGAGAACACCTAGATGCAGCGATCGGCTATAGATACTTCTAGACCGTCTAGATCTGCTAGACCTTGGGCCAAAGAGGGTCGACCTGCAAACTTGCAAGGTTTATTTTAAATACGCATTACAGTGTTTTCTATTCTAATGTAATTCTGCAATGTAATTCAGCTTTTAACATTTTTCTAGGCAGTAAAAATGCTCAAGACAAGTAGGCCCAGAGATTTTTTTCCAACTGACAGATGCTAGTGTTTGTTTTATTTTTTTTTTTAATTTTTTTAGTTGTCTGAAAGTTTTTGACTACTTCAGCAGAGGCTCACGTGTGCTGGTTGCTGTGGCTGTTTCCTGATACCTGTTTTCTCTAACCTAAAACTAGGTCCCGGTCTCGATCCCGTTCGAGGTCCCGAGGAAGGAGGTATTCTCGGTCACGCAGTCGCAGTCGTGGTAGGAGGTACGCTTTAGGCTTGTTGAGAGTTGTGTTTTGTTTTGTTGCTTTTTCTTTTTTTTAATTTTGGGGGTTTTCTTTCTTTTGTAGATCAAGATCAGCTTCTTACCGCAGGTCCAGGTCAATCTCTCCTCGTAGGTATAGATCATTTTCACCCCGCAGATCACGTTCTGGTTCCTTAAGGAGATCAAGGTAGGGGTCACCTGTTTTAGGTTGTAAATGGAACAAGGTTGGAAGGGAACACAACTGTTAACATTAAGTCTGTATGTCATGCTCTGTGTGTCCACAGGAAGCTTCATGGCGTTACATCCCTGAAAGCTTACCAGGCCCCTTTTCTCAAGTTGAAATTTGTTCTTAGAGCTCTAGATGTGTCATTGCTGAGCTTTTTGGCATTGTATCATCATTATTACAGTGTGAATTGTTACCCGTGGTTAAGAATTGCTACTTTAGTTCTAAGGACGCAGGAAGTATTTATACTTAACTAATCAGGGCAGAAGGATTTCTTGTGTGGATAGTTCCACTGGGTTAGTTTATTACAATATTCTAATAATACAAGAAGGTTACTTCTGCAGAACTGATAGTAGTCTTTGTTTAATGGTATTGACTTTAGAGAATTGGGTTGTAGGATCTCGGTTGTTGCATGAATTGTATGGTAGTTGAGTTTTCACTGTTTTTTGTCTAGGTCTAGGTCCAGATCACGCTCGAGATCTCGGTCTGTTGTGTGGCCCAGAAGCAGGTAAGATACTTAACTTGATTCAAACCAGTAATAATACTCTCTCCCTCCCCTCCCTCCCTCTGGAAATTTAGGCTCAGTGTGGTTGCAGAGTTTTGCAGCATAGCAGTTAAGTTACTGCAGTAACTTAACTGCTGCCTTTTCACAGTCTGCTTCGGTGGTCCGTTTCTTGTAATAAACGAACAGGTGTTTTAGTCTGTGGCTAGGTCTCTGCCTGTGTGCATATATGTATATGTAGCCAGAAACAAAACGCATGACTTACAAAAGGGTAGGAGAAATACAAGTCCCACGGAGAGAAGTTCTGGAAACTGATTATATGTTTAAAGAATGCTTGAGCTCACGTCCTGTGGGAAGTTAGCAAAATATCATGCTGTTGCTTAGTATTCTCTTGGCATGTTTTTTTGAATGGTACATGCTGAGGAGAATTGATGAGAAGATTCCTGCTAGTGCCTGAACTCTTGCTTACAGCTGTTAAGCAGTCTGCCAGTTGTGGGACTTGGATAGTGTTATGTTACTGTAGTACTAAGAACCAGCTTGTATGGAGTAAAGCACCTGGCTTGAGAGTTTTAGACGAGAGAATGAAGAGGAATGTGAGCCCTGGTGTTTTGAGGGGTTGCTCTGACGTGTAGTCCTGGCTTTGTGGACCCAGATGTTTCCTGCTGCCTGTGACTGGCAGGCTGAAATGGAAGATGAGGAATTTGGAGTAAATGCTGCTGTATTATTTTCCTCTCCTTTGAGTCTTGGCTTAGAAGAAGGATGAAAGAGTAGGATAAAAATATTACAGAGATGAGAGCTGGCACGTTGGAAGAAATTGTCTTCTGTATTGTATTAGCACCGACTGCAGTACTGCAATTTAGGTGAGCCAGGCTCAAATTGCATGCTGCTAATGTGGAAAAATCTGCATACTGCTAATGTTGCTTGGTGACTTCTGGTTTGGGGACAGTCATGTTCCTGCAGAAAAGACGACGCTTTTTTTGAGACCGGCGTTGAAATTTCTGAGGAATGCTGACTTTGTAGGTCTGCAATTGCAGTGGTCAGAAATACGGCAGTTAAGGGCTGGACTCTCAGCAGCGCTGTGGAAAAACTCGTAACTTCTGTATTGGCCAGCGTTGTTCTTGTGGTAATATAGTAGAATGCTAGTGCGCAACTGTGGTGCTGCTTCTAAAACTTGTTTTGCGGTCCTTGCTTTGTTGCTTGCCTCTGGGAATGAGCACTTAACCAGCAGTTCTCATAGTAAGATGATGCTGGTGTGCAGCCTTACAGTATTTCTGAACAAAGGAAGTCATGCTACAAAATTACGGACTTCGGGATAGACTTGAGCAACTCTATGCTGTGTAATTTTGATACTTTTCACCATCACCAGAAATGTTGTTACTGTATTTCAGGCTGACTGTTAGGAACTGTTACAGGTGATGAGCCAGCATGGTGACTGAGAAGCTTTTAGAAGTAGCGGAACATTACTCTTTTCTTTAACTTGCTCTAACGGTGTCTACATAGTCTTTTTATAAACTAATGGGCAAGATAAATGACTTGACTACCCTTGAATCTTGACTACCCTTTAAAACTAGTTCTGAGTAGAAATAGAATAAAAAAGCTTCATGCTCTTCTGGCCAATTCTGTTGAACAGCTGACTGTAACTTGCATGCAAGGCTTGTCGATGTTCAGTAATAATGACGTGGATGAATTCTGAGGCTCTGGAAGGGGACAAATTCTAAGTAAGTGACCCAGCAGCAAATATTTGAGTCAGCAGCATAACATGATGAATACGGGAGAAAGTCGTATTGAAGCTCTGAAGCTGTAAGATGAACTTTGGCGAAAGCTTACAAATCATGAAGCCCTCCTAGCATTCACAGTTTCTAGGATCTAGTAGTCTAGATTCACGGCACTTCAGTTTTCTGTTGGATACTTTTATTGGGATGTTTGAACCTCATTATACTTGAATAAAACTGGCAGTGAGAACTCTGAACTGGAGAATGCATCAGTTCTTCAGCACTTGCTTACCTCTAGCTGACATCAGTGTCTTAAGGTGGTGTTACTAAAAGGTTTTCCAAATAGCAACACTTGAAACAACCGTTGTGCCCTTATGGGATACTTGAAGGAAAAAAACACCGGGAGCCTGGAACAAAGCTTTCTGTTTTATGAAAGCGGTGGCCAAAGCTTTGCTGGGGAGCTGGCTGAGCCTGTAGCATCTCCTGGCAAGTGGGGCCTCTGAACTAAAGGAGCTAAAGGAGTCCTCTGTAGTGTCTTGAGGAAAAGCCTGCAGCACTGGAGTCTTCCTCTTTGGTGTGTGATGCTATGTAGTGTGACTTTGCAGTTGCTGATTCAGCTAACTTTCATTGTATGTGCACGCCACTGGCTGCTTTGCTGAGCTTTGTTTTTCTCCTGTTGTAGGTCTGGGTCCCATGGTAGATCTAAATCTGGCTTACCTGCTAAAAGGTGAGCGTAAATGCAACTAGCACTCAGTTTTTTGTTTGTGTGTGGCTTCCTCCTCTTCTTGCCCTTCCCCCCCACCCTGACGCAAACTCTTTCCTTGGACCGCTATTTCAGTTGCACTTGGAAGAATGGTGGTGTTTTTTTGGTAGACTATTTTTTTTTCTTCTTTTAATATGGGATGGCACGCTGTTCTTTCCAAAGGGACTGGATATCTATCATGTTTTGTTTCACCCATGACTCTGACCACAAGTATTTTTGCAGGATTTGGGACACACCTGTTGCCTACCCATGTTCTTAACTGTCTGTAGTTCCTAATCTTCCGGGCTCTTTTCCTCATTTCATATACTGCTCCTGCTTTGGAGGATTGTTGTTGACACTTTTTAGCTGCTTTGAAGCTGTGCGTTGCCCTCCCGTGAGGGCTCCAGCTTTCAGCCGTATTCTTTTTCAACTGCAGCTCCTTGCTTAAAGCAAGTTTGACTAAATTGGGAGTATTTGCTTTCAGCAGCATTAAGGGTGATGCCTCGAATGTTTTTAGCAACATCAAGCTATTTACTGTTTTGAAAGGGTCAAGAGTGGTGACCAAGTGCATAGAATTGTTATATTTTTATGCATATTATATACATGTATTTACAGGCTGTTATGTAAAGTGTTACATTGACTGGAATTTTTTTTATTTTCAGTCGCTCAAAGTCCAGATCACCATCTCCAAAGAGAAGGTAGGAGTATCTTTTAAAACTGGATCACGCGTGCTCTTTGGCTACGTTACCATCTGCAGTGGCTGCTTCTGACACTAACTTTTGCCGGGATAAAAGCTAAAAACTTTTTCCTCGTCCTAATTTAAGTGTAAGCTATGAAAAGATGAATTTCCATGGATGTTTCAGCGCTGGTAGTCAGCACTTCATGACTTCAAATCTGTTCCTAGGAGAGGGCTCTAGTATCTACTTACTCTTCTATTACTAGAGTCCCGCAATGTAACCTGCTTTAACGAACCTTTCGGAGGACAGTAGAAAACGAGGGCAAATGAGAATCTACTTTCCAGAAGTTCCTTAAAGGAATTTAGAATCTGGGGAAGAAGTGGACAATGGAGAAAATAAAAATGGCTCTGAGTACAGCTGGAAAGGGGATGATGCGGTATGAAGCAAAACGCAAACCATGTGGCCGAACTGAATTCTTGCTGGTGTAATACTTAAAATTGGCTCTTACTCTGCTGCACAGCTGCCAAGTCTTGCTATGCAGCCTAAATTAAAAGCAACTTTCTCTATGTAACCAGAGAGGTACAGGCTGGAATTCATGCAGTTTTGACGTGAAGAATCAGGAGTGTAATCATGGCCTAGCTCCAAACTAGAAGCATGTAGGTTATAGCTTACCTTCATTTTGGCAGGGTAAGCAGCCCTCTGTGAACAGCTGCGGAGCAGACCCCAAAGTTAGTCCTTCTGAGCACAGCAGCTGTCTTACCTAGTCCTTGTACTAGATGGCCACCTTCTGAAGGGGCTTTTCATGCTTAAGGCAGTTGCTGCTTATATTGCTGTAAGATATGACACTTTTTCCAGTATTCGCAAAGTTCAAATGCAAATCATGTGCAAGGGGGGAAAGAGGCGTTATGGGGGTGGGGAAGAGGGTGAATGGGTTAGCTTTCACACCAGGCACAGTGACCGCACCAGTTCTGGGCAGCGGTTGCTCAACAAGGAGCAACTGCTTGGGCTAGGTTGAGGAAATGGGCTAGCGTGGATTTTTCTGTTGGTTTTGCTGTAGGAGTTACCCTTACTCTGCTCTTTCTCTTTCAGTCATTCACCATCAGGAAGCCCTTGAAGGAGTGCATGTCCTGAGAGAATGGATTCAAAAGTTAAAGTTTAAGAAGAAAATTTATTTTGTTTACATTATTATAAGGGATTTTGTGGTGTCTTTATAAATGTAAGGGCTTAGTCCTAGAAGGCTATTTCTATCAACTAACAATTGGCATGACTCTGGATCTTTTAAAAGTCTTATTAGTAGACTAATGCAAAACTCCTGTGTTAACGTTCTGTGATCTGAAAATGTTGGGCTTTTTTTATTGGCGCATTGAAATAAACTGTATTTCTAACTAAGAACTATTTTGTGATAGCCCTACTGTTTCTGTTAATACTTTGGTAACTAAAGCAGACCATATGCCACTAAGTTGAGAAGCAGGAATCCAAGTCTAACAGGCACTTGTGAATTGGAGCGTACTGCAGCAGCCATGCATGGATACCCTGCAGTTGTCCCCCTTGGAGGACTTGCACTTGTTCCTCCACAGCATTGATTAGGGCGAAGCATAACCAATGCTGGTTGTCCTTCTTGCTGTTCATTCTTTAATGTCACAGTGATCTGTACCTTTTATTTGCACCTCCTCGCAGCTCAGTGAAGCTTAAATGCTGTGGGTTGTGGTGTGTGTGTGGTTTTTTTTCTTTTTTTTTTTTTTGAGGTGCTTGTACAATTGATGCTTTGATTCCTAAAACTGTCTTTAGAGGGCATTAACAAATACAAATGGTAAAAAAATATTAGGTATGTGTGAATTCTGGTCTTACTTCCCCATTGATTAAAGGACCCATGAACTTAAACTGAAGGTGTCTGGAATACTTCTGGAATGTAAACCGTTAAAGGGAATATTTTTAGAACTTTTGTTTTGTCCTGATTGTCCAAATAGTGAAAGTACTACTTCCTTTTTGCAATGCTAATGATGATAGCTTGGCAGCTCTGGTGCAGAAGGTAATGTTTAGACCTTCTTTTTAGGAAATTCAGGCTTTTCTTGCACAGTGAAGGGTAAAGTCACAAGCACAACTTGTAGGGCACCTCTAAATAACAGTACAGGCTTGGAAACAAAAGAGCCTCTCATGTTACACTTAGCCTGTCTTACCAGCTTAGTCATGTTTTCTCCTTAGACAATAAACCAACCAAGTGACTTTCTGCAGTCCTCATCAGTTGTTTTGAGTAGCTGGACTTCTTCTATCTATATGCAGACAATCTGTCCCACCATGAATAGGTTACTGAAGGAGGCAATACAAGTGTGATGAACTAATAAATACTTGCTAGCTTGATTTCCAAGTGTAGTGAAACTGACAGAAGCTGTTCATGAGCCTTTATCAAGTTAGTCGAAGGGACCAGCTTGCCAGAAGATTTTTGACTTAAAAGCCCTTTTCAGCCAGTTGTGGACTGTGTTGCTGCAGCTTACATGCTGCTGTCCACACCATAGGAATAAGAATCTTTTAAAGTAGGCACTAACATGTTTCATGGGCTTAAAACAAACTGGCACATCTTGCCTCTGAAATACTGACTGATTGGTAAGAGTGCCTGAAGTGGAAGAAAGCATAACAACTAGGGATGCGCCTGGGGCTCCAAGCCATGGTTTTCAGGTGAACTTTGTTCACTGTTGTTTCAGAAGTAGTCTAGCTATTAGAAGAACGATAATTAGTCCTCAGACAAGACTTGACAAAGGCAGGCTTCCTGTGCACTACCAGCGCTTAGACCTACCTCTTTTAAGAGGTCAAGTCTTTCATAGCTGATCATAGTTGCTTGCCACTCTTTCTTAAGGTTATTACTTGGTACTGTCCTGGCTTTGTGTTGTCCCTCCCCTCTTCTTTCTGCCCCATATTGCTACATCTTAGTGCGTTGGTGCTTAGGATAACTGGCTTTCCTTGCAAATAATGCTGCAATTACTATTTGGTTGTAACCATAAGCTTTAGTTGGTTACAAGCTGCAGAAGAGGGAGCTGGAAAGAACAGTATTTTAAGTATTTAGCATGACTTAGCAATACTCAAAGCCATTACTTAACCTTTCTTGTGTGGGCGTTTATTGGTCATCTACCTTGCAGGTCACAGCATATATGATGAAAGCACCCCATGCAACAGTGCTTTGAAGCCTGAGGGGTTTTTCTCGTTTTGTTTTTGTTTCCTCCTCCCTCCTTTTTTTTGCCTTTTCTGTACTGCTGAGGCAAGCTGACTCCACAATAAACCTGCAACCTAAACTAAAACTACTTTAAGGGTACCTTTCTTTGTCAGTCTTTCCACTCCTCAGTGTTGTGGAGAGCAGGGTAGCAGGCCCTGCAGCTGCATGCTCCGTGGCCAGGTACGCAAGGGAGGCTGACAGCATGGCTAGAAGGAGCAGGCTTTTTGTTGGTACTGCAGGCTTGGGGGGGAGGCAGGCAGGTCCCGTTAAGCTGATCAGAGAAGTAACCAACCTCTTCATCTGCTGCTAGTACTGGCCCTCCTGCCAGTCGGGGCAGGGGTGCGCTCCCTGTAATTCATGGGAAGAGAGAACCGAAAACCAGAGTCATCAATACGACGTGTTCACCTCCCCCCCGCTAGGTGCAGTGCTGGCCTTCTCTATTTTTCGAGACAGTTCACGTCCTCTCGTTAAAGCCTTGTTCTGGGAATCGTCCAAGGTAGTTCCAGCTCTATGGAGGAAGGCTGGCGTAGCACCATTTTGCAGCTTGTACTAGCTGGGAGCATGGTGGCTAGGTTCTAGTCAGGTTTGACTACCCGCCCTGGTACTCATAGCTAGTCACACTTGCTTTGCAGTATTTTATGCCTTTACTGCAAGGGTAGCAGGAACTAGAGGGGAAGCTAGATGTTGCTACCATGCCCATGGACTGGCAATGATTTCAGGGTTTGCATACAGTTATCATCTAGGTAAAAATATACCTGAGGGATAAATACAACTTTAATGCATCTCATCTGTTGTATGGATACTTCTGAGCCGTATAAATTGTAAAAAGCACAAACTGAGATGATAACTTTATGTAAGGGCAGTCACTACTTCCCTGCAATTTGGCCCAGAGGCAGCGCCTAAGACAAACTAAATCATATTGCAGAGGCCACTACACAAACCGGGTCTGCTAGGCTGCTGCACAGCCACATGGCACATGCATGCGACCATCTACTAAAGGCGGTGAGTAAATCTAAAACCACGCGGCGCTGGAGGCCATGAAAGCAGGCAAGTACGTACACAACGAAGCATGGGAAGCCAGCCTGGGTTTCAGGATGGGGCATGGTTACATAAAAACCCTAAAGGTTGGTTTAGCAGTAACAGGAGATCCATAAAGTGTGTGTGGGGGTGGGAAGCGGGTGGCCTCCTGTAACAGAGGGGTGGGCGCACAGCTCACTGTCAGTTACCATCTTTTCATTGTATGGATGGGCTCTGTTTCCCTTCCCAGGCTTAATACAGGCTGCCACCACAGCAAGGTGCTGGAACATTTCACAAGTGCTTCCTCCAGCTCGTCAGATGCTTCTAATTATAACTGTTAGCCAATCTGCTGTCCTTGCCCCTCACCTTCAGGATGGCTCAAATAATTAGAAGAAAAATGTAGTTGAGCAGTTAGCGTGCACCATTTAGAGCCTGCTTGAGCACTGCTTTCCAGGCACAACCCAGCGCACCCGGATGGCGGAAAAGTCCTCCCTCTCATTCGAGAGGCCAGCGGTCTTGAAAGCGTATGAAACTTGGCAGCAAACAACGGAACCTGTTCCTGTTTTCTCCACAGCCTACCTGAAAGCAAATACTGCATATTTGCTTATCCTTGTCGGAGTGACTGCCAGCCGTACGCAGAGGCAGTGCCACGTCTAGCGAGGTGTCACTTAACACAGAGCTAACGGCTGTGGGGTTTGTCTGAAAACACACAGAGCGTTCCTCTGAATGCTTTCCTATTCCCCCAGTGCTACCAGGCCTGGCAGCGCTTCGCTAGCCCCCACAGAACCAAGCGTCAGCATCTGCTACAAAACGTTTATTGCAGATGTGCAATTACAGCAATACGGTGCTACTGTTAACCCGCTCTTCCTGTAATTTTAAACAGCTACTGGAAAAGCTTAGCCTTTTGCAGTTCAACATACCTGCAGAGACCACCGTACCGAGCCAGTACTTCATTCTTGGTGCTCTCTTCCCCTTTTCTTCCTTATGCAAGGGGGTGTCTCTGTGAAACGGGGGGTCTACAAACACTTGAGTGTGTTTCTGAGAAAGCAAACTAGTCCTGAAAGGATCTGCCTCCCTCTGCTCCTTGCTGCTCAGCTTGATGGTTATTCCTAGGCAGGTTTGCTGGTACAGCCACTTCCTGTTTACTGTGATTTTCCTATTACAGATGACAGTAGTCAAAGTTATTTCACTTAAGGCACTTGCTATTATTGGCAATTGCTAAGGCAATTGCTGTTACTCCATGCAGATCAGCTACAAGTATGCAGAAGGGAAGCAGTAATATCTCATTATTACTGCAGCACTCTCCACACTCTTCTGTATCTGCCCACTCCCCAGAGCAGGAGTTTGGCTAAAAACTGCAAAACTTAAAAAACCTTGACTTCCTTTCAGCTGTATGGGGTGGCAGGAAGACTACCTCCCACCAGAAGAGTTTAACAGTGAGCAATACTGTCCACCCAAGCATCCATTTTTAATAGGCTACAGCAGTCCATCTCAGCGGTTTTGCTCTTGGCACAGTTCAGGGGGGCCTGAAAAGCAGGTCTTTCGGAGGAAGCTTCCACCCTCCTCTGCAGTTTTACAGTTTAACTAGAAGCAGTCTGCACTGGTCCAATGAATTACTCCAACTAACTGAACCACACTGTCATAGTATCTCCTTGCTAGAGGAGGCTCTGTAAACGCAGTCCGGAACCCCTTGACACGAACGAACAGGCTCCCACCTTTTTAAGGGCTTTTGATCCTTAAGCAAGTCAATTCCTGCTGAGCCAACACAGACTATCTCGCTGAAGTCTCGGCCAAAAAGCAGGAGCGAGTTCAGACCAATTTGGGGAGCGGCTTTCCAAGTCTCATGCTGCCTCCAGCTGTTACTATCACAAGCAGCAGCAAGGTAGCAAGTATTTTTTGTGAGCAGAAAGCATATTGTCAGCATAGAACTTCATGAACAAACACTTTGTTTTCTTGCTTGGAGGTTTCTATTCCTCCTGTGAGATTTTCCATTTTCCTGTTTCCCAGTTTGTACTGTAAGATACCTTCTTTTCCACAAGTAAGCTCTCTGCAAATAGTCAAAGGTTTGGAGAAAAAAAAAAAAAAAGTGAATAGTACAGTTGCCAACTTGATCTTCCAGAGATCAGCACCATGTTTTGACTATACAGAGACACTGACGTTAACTCAGTCTGTTCTCAGGCAGTAGCAAATAGCATCTTTATAGGAAAGTGTTCTCACTTTACTGTGTGGTCACAAGCTTTACAATCATGCCAATGATCCGAGATCCACGGGGGCACATGCATAAGTCCATGCTGGGGTTCTTGATTTTATCCTGCAGCAGCTGATCTAGTTCACAGCGTAGTTCTTTCACCAGCTCAGCCACCTAACGCACACAGAGAGATACAGACACGAGCGTAAGGCTCGTCTCCTGCGTTCTAAACATAAGCCCAGATCAGAACCCCTCCCAGGATTATCGCTTCTTATCATTACCTGATGCGAGGCAGCCACGAATCGGATCCATCCGTCATCAAGAGAAATGACAAATTCTCCCTTCTGCAGCTGCATGTGAACCTGCCCGCCCCCAAGGAGGACCAGCGGGTACACTGACACCATACTGCAGTCTCGAATGAACACGCGACTCGTCTTGATCTTCTCGTGATACACCAGGTAGGGACTCTCAAAGTGCCTCGTCTGGAAGGGCAGAGCCCAAAGGGCTGCAGTTAGGTATAAAGCACACGTACGCGACATCCTCGTTGCAGGGCCGCCGCCGTTAAGGAACAAAGCCAATCTACTCGCTCAGGCAAATACGGGCCTGCTTGCCTGCACAGGCCGCCTGCCGCCTCCTCTAAGGGTGCATTTCTACTCCTGACACGCACTTGCCTGAGAGACTCCCTTCACCCCGTGAGAGCTGCCGGCAAAGTCATGTCTGCCAGTTACCCCTTGCTCCTTCCCCCTTTGCAGCGGGCGTGGGAGAAATGGGCTAATTTAACAATGTTGCCTCAAGGCCCCCAGTTCTCCATTTCATGCTAAAGAAATCTGCCATGTGCAGCTGGTTTGTTATGCTCTTTCAGAATAACAGGGATGAACAGCTCACAGCCTTTATAACCCTAGAGTTAATGATGTAAGACGGCTTTTTTTAAGCAAGTATTTGATTTCCTGGAAAAGTAATGAATATGGAGACAGACTTCTTTAGACAAGCGTTACCATGTATTGTGGTAGAAGGAGAAGACCTATAATCTAAAAATTAGCTATCAGGCTAAAAAGGAAATTAACTGCATTGAGGTCAAGAAACAAGGCCATGAAGAGCCATGAATTATTTACCAGTAAATAATATTTCAGCTGGAGAGACCAAAGTCTTGTAGGGGTCAGGGTCACCTGCACGTAGGAAGGCTACCCCCGTGCGTGCAATCTCAGTCAGCGTGAGGAAAAGGCTGGAGAGTATTTTAACTGCAAAATTTTTGTGTGTAGCATTACAGACGCAGCTGTAAGAAAACACCGCCTGGGAGGTTACTGCCTCTACTAATTCTGCTCCGTAAGCTAGAGTTTAACTGTGCGCCTCAGAGGACACACTTACCTCTGACAAATACATACACCCCCCCCCCTCCACCCCACACACCATTATTTACAATCCTGACAGTAGGACTGTTCAGTCAAGGAGTTGCTTCATTTACTTACTTGTTTTTAACATCACTAGGGACCCTCACTGCTCAAACAAAGGTGATTCCTGTTATAAAAAACAGTGTGCTTTGCAGAAAAAAAGAATCCTGACCTGATAGTTCACAGAGGAAGGGTGAATGTGAACGTAACCATCGTTTTTGGTAACAAACTTCAGCTCTTCTGCTTTTGGTTGCATTTTGACTGCTCCTGCACTAGTCTTCTGGTATTTGCCCTCTGGCGTTTTCACCTACACGGTAAGGTAAATATAGTTATAAATCCACCGTACTAGAGAGCTGAATTTACTTTTTTTTTTTTAATAATTTTTTTATTTTTATCAACAATACACATTCTCAGCTGGTCACAAGTCAGGTCACTGGAGAGGGACATTACATTCCAGCTGCTGTCTAATCCTGACTGTTCATGTTCTAACCACAGACTTCTAAAAAGCTGTAATTTGAACTAGGTTCTCAGCAACATTTGCCACTGGCATCTGTGTGGCACTAAAGGCAAACCTGTAGGAACGACAGCGATATCAAACAAAGCAAACTGGAGCTCAGCTGCCCAGCCGTGACACCACAAGCAGCAAGCTTTGTCAACCCAAAGAAGATAAACCAGGCTCAAGCTCATAATGGGAAAAAAAATCTGCCAGCTTCAGAACAGAGTCAAAGCCGGCAGTGCGGATGTGCTACGCAAAAGAAGGGAAAAAGGAAAAACGCATTCTTTTTACCTGGACAACATTGGGATACAGCGCAGCACACAGCATAGCTGAGATCAGCTTGATGTTCTCTGCATTTGAATTTGCCTGTGAAATTAATGCATGTATTAGGTATTCTACAGGTAAACCAAAAGGCAAAGCCCTGCTTCTGAAATGATTTAACTGCTGAACAGTTTCCTGCTTTCGCTGCACTGCTGTACGTTACAGAGAAGGACCAGTTACTGGCGCTAAGACCTCAGGCTAGACCTAGGCTGTCTGCCCCCCACTTTCAGGCTGGAGCAAATTGGCCACCAATTATCTTGCTGCAGCTAGTGCTTAACGTAACTGCTCACTAACGTTTGGCTACAAAGCGGCTTGCCCCTGAGGGAAAAAAAGCAGAGCCCGTCCCAAGTCCGCACAGTGAGACTCTGCAACTGCCAAACCTGTATCACCTCGTCATGTCGCACTGAGAGATCTCTGGCTCAGAAGGTACCGCTTTCGGAGCATTTTCAGCCAGTGCTGACACATTTCACTGCTCCGTAATGCAGCTCTGTTCCCAAAACAAGGTCTGCACTAATGCCAAGATTCAGCACAGGTCAGGAGTTCACAGCTACAGTGAATATGTAAAGTGGAAACTGCACATCCTGCTGCACAGAACCAAGGGCATAAAAGCCCCAGCCTCAGGTCCCTGAAGCTGCATTACGATGTACAGGGCGGAAGAACAAAACAGGCGGGAGGTGCTAATGTGAGATAACAAGGCCAGGCCACGGCTGGAAGCCCACCAGGCTAGAGAAAACAGCTCGCACTCAGGCTAAGTCAAAACCTGCAGCATCTGCTCAGAGCACTGAAAGGTAGGAAATTACCTCTTCTCCTGTGGCATCCGACACACCATCTCCTCCGTGGCAACACTTCTTCTCAATGTCTCTGGCTCTTAAGCCTTCCTTCACAAACCCAATATCAGAAAGGAGTTCTGTGAATTGCCTTTTCAGACTGGCAATTTCCTACAAACAGACAAAGAACCGTGAAAGGTGCCACACTGAGGGAAAAGAGTCTTAACAGGTTGGTCATTTTAGGCACAAGGACTCTGCCTTGGCGTCTCAACCCGTCCCTGCGCAAGGCCACAAAAACTTACTTGAAGAACTCTTCCTGATAAAAAGTTCTCCCTGCAATAGTTGTAGCTTGCCTGAGAGCCCTCTTCGGTACTTAAACGCCATCCCTAATTAAGAGGGGAGGAGAAAAAAAAAAAAAAAGGCAAGCAGAAAGCTTTAATAAAATATAACAGCTTGAATTTCAGCATTGTCACAAACCTCTGACAGAGGCTCCTGGTTTTTAACTCACCTTATAGGCGTGGAGAAGAGCCAGATAGTCACTGTTTCCTACTGCAAACTCCAACTTCTTCTTGTTTGCTTCTTCCCTTTTATCCCATGGCGACACCTAGAGAGAGAGGTAGTAAGAGATTAAGGCCCTTCTTCCTCCCAGCTCAGGCAATGCACCCCAAGATCTGCACGGCACACAACCTCTGGTAGTCAGTCAGCAGCTCACAGGCCAGTCTGCAAATTCTCTCCACGGATAACGGAGAGCAGGAGGCATTCAAAAAAGCCTAGTCAACAGCAGAGCGCCTAAGCCCGTTGCCCTGTCTCCTAACAGCAAGAGACCCAAAGGTACGTTTGGGAGTGACCAGCTCACAGAAAATGCCTCCTTTAGGGCAGACCTTTCTCCATCTGCAGAAGTCCAAGATCTGTGAAAAATACCATTAAGAAAACTTAACAAGTTAATGAAGCTCAAATGAGAAGGCACATAACAACAGCTAAGGGCAGGGCAAGTCTAAAATCCACTCACTTGGGTCTGAGAGAGAGAAAGCGACAGCAACTCAGGACGTTCCAGAAGCTGGGCTTAAATCTATATCATCACCCAGAGACTTACAGCAATTAAAGTTACAAGGCTGTAGAAAAATGCCCAGCAAGGATATGGGGGAAAAATGCAATTTCATAACCAGAACAATCTGTTTCCATCTCTTTCACAACTATCCCAATATAAACCATAGCAATCAAAACTCCACTGGCAAGGAAGTCTAACTTTTCATACAAAGTCTCTACATTGGCAATAGAAGTCGCACAGAAGTAGGAGCACCAGTAAGTACAGCAGCTGATTCAAAAAGCTGAAGTGAAAGTGAACCCACAAACTGGGATCAAAACCAAACTCTGCATTCACAGCTCAGACGTGTCTCCTTCATAATTATCACGGTCCCACGATTGTTCCTAACTGCGTGTGGAATAGCGACAAATAGTCAAACCGCCAACAAATAGTGGACAAAAGATGGAAAAACACTGATTTGCAATTTTGACACCAAAGTTGGACAAAACGTACTGGCTGTGCTTCTTAGCTAAGTTAGAACTAAAAATAAGATCCACGTTATCTCTGCTGTTCACTCATAATATAAGTAACATCGCTGTCACTGCTGGCATGGTTTGGGGCATCTGCTTATAACTCTTCCCCCGAGGGCTACATTAACACATGAACAGTCTAGGCGAAAAAGGAGACTCAAAACACTCAAGAGCAGTTTGCTGCAAACTACAACAGCGTTCCCTGCTGAATGGAAACATACTGCTTTCAAAGCGCAGTACCGAGCTACGGTTCAGAATACTTACAAAAGGTGACTTAAAGGCCAGACTGGCTGCTATAGTTAGTGCAGGATCCAGGCAGCGGAAGATGGTGCCAAACAGCATTAGCTTGCCAATCCTGACATCAACAGGCAGAGAAGCCAAGTGATATCCCAAGGGGGTGAGCTTTTCATCTGAAGTTAACGCTCCCAAGTCTTGTAGCCGCAGCTTTGAGGCCCGCAAAGACTCAGTTCTCGGGGGCTCAATTAGTCGTGATAAGACAGAGTGAAGACTCTGTGCAGAAAACATCTCCAGAATCTTGATCCTTAAGGGAGGGGAAAAAAAAAAAAAAAAAAAAAAAAGGTTTAATACACTGGTCAAAACAGCAAGCTTTTATCAAAAAGCCAGGAAACACGCTCCTAAAAACATGCTCTCTAGAAGAGGGCCTGCAAGGCATAATTCAAGTCAGGAAGCAACAGGAAACAATTGCGGGGAGTTTTTACCTCATCCAACCTCATAACGTCAGTAAAAACAGATTCCCATTTAGCACACCGGGTATTTACTGATGTCTTTACCATAATAAATTGTGTTGTTTTTTTTTCTTTCCCCTCCTTTTTGTATGAAGAGGTGCACAGAGCGAGGCAGGGATAGAAGGCCTCTTTATTTAGTACTGACATGATAGCGGTACTTGATCCAAAGCGTGGCTTTACTGCACTACGCTGTGCACAAACACCAAGGGAGAGTTTACAGTGTACCAGGCAAACATCTGCAGTGGATCTGGAGAACAGGAACGCAACCGCCTCTTCTCGTGATGACAGATACACCTTTTGCCTAGCGCCCACTGAGAATTAAGGAATAGGAAGGAGGACAGGGAGAACGGGAGAAGGGTGCTGTTAGAAGGGGCTCTGGACACAGTGGCAAGTTGATAGCATGATCAAAGCAATCAACCAACAGAACTTTAAAACTCCAGCGCAAGTTTGTGGGTTTCATGATGTCAGAAAACTCCTGAGGAAAGCGAAAGCCTTGGTAATGACAATGCAGATTACTCCCTGCAGTGGAGAAAGGACATTCTGCACGCTGGCTCTTTAAGGCAATAGAGGAACAACAACTCACCTCAGACAAAGCTGCTCCAGGGGCACTCTCTGTATTTCTGGTAACTGCTGTTTTATAAGCTGATGGTTATAATGATGGCTACTAAAAAGATGAAAGCAGACTCCGGAGGCTACACGGCCTGCTCGCCCTTTCCTTTGCAAGGCATTGGCCCTGGACACAAATGTGTCTTCCAGACTTTCCATTCCTTTGCTTGGGTCGTATCTACAGGAGAGCAAGAAAAGGCTTGTGTCCACAAGCGCAGAGCGAACACACTGCAGCTCAAGCAGACAGATGCTGCCAACTTCTGAATGGACGCAACTCCCACCCCTGCCATGGGATGTGGGAACTGGTCCAGATGGGCTTCCCCCACTTCACACTAGCTTTCTGCAGATCAAGCTCCTCTCCACCTTTTCCCCAGCTCTATTGGAAAACGGAAGTTTGCAGCTCAAGTCAGTGGTTTCCAAGATTAAAAAGCCCTGAGGAATACCAGTACCTTTTCTCTTTCATTTTCCCAGAATCAATCACATAGACCACATCATCAATGGTGACAGACGTCTCCGCAATGTTTGTAGAGATGATGATTTTGGTAACTCCTACAGGAGGCTTGAGGAACACAGACTGCTGTTCTTCACTGGACAGCGAAGAATGAAGCGGATAAACAACGCACCTGGAGGGAAAATAAGAGAGCGTGCTGAGCATCGTCAGCCTTTTCCCTCCTGGTAACAGTCTGTCTGCACACGTTTGCCCAAGAAGTACTAGACACTGCATATAGCCAATGAAAGGAATATAAAAATAGCAAACCTCTCTGCCCTGTTACGGGTAAGACATGTTCCAGGGGAAGGTGCAGAAGTTTTCAGAAGAGACAAGTCTCAATAGAGACAGAGTTTTAGCTCGTCTCAATCCTGAAGAGTCCAGAGGATCCCACTTGCAATGCCAGACTAGAAGGAATCACTCCAGGCAACCTTGCCGAGGGCGTCTGTGTAAGCAATGTTTAGCCAAGGAGATCCATTTACGTCTCCATGTAACAATCTTAAGGCTGAACGCAAAAGCTACAACAACAACCACCACCACCACCACCACCGAACACGTCTCCACAGGGCTTCTGAAACAGAACAAGGGCTGAAGTGACGTCTTCAGCACTCCACTGGATCATGCAGAGCACAAAGTGGAGAACGTTAGCATCTTTGATAACAACAACTAAACTGATCACAAAATTTGACGCTTTTCACCTTCTTGGGCCGGGACGGGGGGAACACACAGAGAGCAATCCAATAAGATAGTAGAACAAGAATTACTCTGAATGGCGTCAAGATCTTCCTATCACAAGCTGTCTCACACATTCAGTGATCTTAATTTGTCCCTGAATAAAGGTAGACAATGTGCAGAAAGCTGCTCTTAATTTATGGGTAAAGACTGATAGTTTTGGAGCTTTTCTGCCTTACCTCTTGCTGTGCCTGTTATTGAAAAGAGCGTTGGACTGGAGCTGCTCATAAAGCATCTTGATTTCTGCTAGACCAGGCAAAAATATCAACACAGCACCTAGATACACGGATAAAAAAAAATTCATTCAGCAGAAAGGACAGAAGATAGTTAGCATGATATTTTATTAACGTGCAGAAGGCCCTAGGCAAAACTGCAGCTCTATTTTACAATTTCTGTACAAAAAGCACACAGGCTGTAACAATCCTTCCCCAAAGACTTTCCAGAGAAGCAGAAAATTTTCTCATCTTCCCCATCCCATGCAAACCAGAGGCTTCGCCACTCAGATAACACCTTATTTTTTCAGTAATAGTCAGTAACTACGGAAACTTAGCATTCAAAAGTTTAGCCTGGTGCTGTCTGCTCAAGCCCACACCCTCCATGAATCTACTTTTGTTTTATCTTTCAAAGACAGCGAAGTTACCTGGGGGGTATGAATGTCTGCCAGCGACTATCCACTCCAGCAAGGCTTCAATTAATTCCAGATTAACTTTGTCCAAGTCCATGACAGACATTGTTTTCAACACTGTCTTGTTAACTCCTGGCGACAAAATAAATCAAACACACAGTAAAACCATCTCCCATAAAAAGCACGCGCTGGATACACTCAGCCACAGTCTGGCTGCTCAGGCAAACACAGCTTAGTCCGAACGGCCGGCCCCCTAAGTAGCTCAGTGAGCCTCTTTCTCCCATTCCATTCTTTCCTCCACTCCAGCTCTTCCCTTCCTTTGTCACGCCTTACCAGGGCTCACGCCTACCTGGTACAGGGCCTACCCCAGGATTTGTCTCCCAGCAGAATGGCATACACGCCTTCATATGGCCATTCACAGATACCTCCAGGACTCCCTCCTCAAGCTCTCTCTTCTCCCTTCCAATGTATCTTACACCATATCGAGAGCAGACATGCAGATCTCTTTACCCTTCTAGGAAACGCATTTTCCTTTGGCGATTTCAGCACTACCGCGAAAGGACTATAACGAAAAGACAGGACTGATCATGCAATGACATTACCACCTTCACAAGTCACCTTCAGAGCCTGAGAGGCTCACCTTCTAGCCAGCATCAGAGGCTTTTATGCAAAGTCTCTCACTCGTTATCACTGAGGAGCTTACCATGAGGATCTGCAGGGAAGAACTCTTCAGGACTAAGCAGGGGGAGGACTTTGATGCTGACAGAGCGGGCAGCTAATGGAAAGGTCTGCCTGTCTTATTAAGCTGTTCACAGAACGACTAAATTTCTCCTGAAAGGCTTGTGATGCCCAAGTGACCTCCCTGCTGCGGGCAGATGGGCGCTGTGCTTTATGTAAAGCTGCCCCAGCAAGAACAGATAAAGGGAAGAAAGTGGAAGTCAACCAGGCATCTGAAACAGGATGGAAAGAGACAAAAGCTGAAAACTGTCCCCCTTCAGATGCTAAAAACCGTCTGCAACTTTCAGACAACGTGTCTGTCCCAGTTTAAGAGAACGATGGGTTCTTTTCAAGCTGGCAAGAGGTTTCTGGATCTCATCGAGAAAGTAGTGAGTGCCCTGCCTAAGCGGACAACCAAAAAACCCTGATCTATGTACATGCACTAAATATCATATGCTGGCGCACCGTGCTGGCTGGTGGATGTAATATGCCAGTTTGCTACGCTTAAGAGAGAGCTCACCTTTATATCGTGCCAGGAGCTGTTTTAGAGTTAATTTTTGGTCTGGGTCTGAATCTCTGACAGCTGCGTCAGCCTCTCCCAGCATGCCAGCCCGTCTCAGGTCCTCCTCCACTTCTTCAAAGGCAGTTCTTTTGTGTCTTCCATTCAGTTTGTTTTCTTGCTTTGTCTTGCGCCTGTAGGGACTGCTGTCCTCTAAAACATACCTGAAGGGCAGGAGAGCATTCAGCGGTGTGGAAAGAAGCCTCAGAGTCTCCTCCTGCTAATAAGCTATGGAGACAGTGAACCAAAAGTATTTATACTAAGTTCCTCTCAGACTTACAACAAGGGGTTTGCAAAACCACAGACAGTAAAAAGACTTTGCTCTTGTTTCACTTCATGCTGCTGCTCTGCCCTCCACCCCAAGGACGGTCAAAGCAGTACTTCTGAAATGATTTCAGTTTTATTGGGGGAAAGCCATGACAAAACAGGTTCTTCGCCCCCTGTGGGGGCTCTGACTTTGAGATAAGGTAGTTCCAGAACGGACCAATGCTCAAGGAAATCTTGTCACCCACAGTGCAACACTCTCTCGCGCTAGAAGGTGGTCGCTGGTCCTGAAATTTAGCGCCAAGGCTGGATGGTGGAGGGAGAGATGTCCTGCCTTCCTGAGATGTTAGTCTTTTGAAGGCTGTGGTGAGAAAGACTAGGACTGCCAACTTGATCCTAACAGTTCAATGGACAGCTGAGAGCAACTGTCTACAAGCGATTTACAGTGGCTAATCAATTCACTATCTGGAATATCTGAGTTGCTCTGACTCTCCAGTAACTACAACCGATCACAGGGATCTTCGTCTCACCTTCTGCTGGGACGTAGGGTTTACATAAAAGCATTTGTCTGGTATCCTGCATTTTTCACCTTCCATGCTGAAATCTACCTTCACGTCTCTTTTGCTTCCCAACGTCTAACCACCACTGAGACAAGCGACGAGGAGAGAAGTTTGTCAACACATAAGCAGCGACAAACTCTTCGTGGCAAAGGTCACCTCTTCTCGAGTAACTATGCAGTATCTAATGCAGAAAGGCTTGTTTGGGGCTGGGGCCCTAGACCCCGCTGCAGTATGAGAAGCATGCTTTAGATTCAGCGCTTTAACAGAACTCTAAGGCTGCAGGTGATGGTGGGGATTTGGGAGGATTTCGCTTTTAAATTCACACACAGTGAATTCACACGTAGCGCAGTCTCAAGGTCAGTAGTGCAACTTCAAACACATCTAAGCATGCCTGGCACTGTCATACCTTGTCATTGCAATCACATCTTCCAGAAAAAACTGATCCACAGGAAACGTTCGGCCTAAAGGGGAGCGCGAGAGTAATAAATCGACATGCCACACAACACGCAGGAAAGAGGTAAAAAAACAAGAGGTGCTATTATTCCATACCTTGGTTCCACAACTTTAATCCCTACCCCACCTCTGTGACCTAAAAGGGAACGTGCAGCTCTGAGATCTATACTACAGTCTTCCATGCAGCTTCTGTCTAGAAAAGCAGTGGATGTTTTCCTAGCATGGTGTGGTAACGTGCACTCACTCTCTGTCAGAGAAGGGCCGATACACTTTTGGCAACACATGCATCAGACTAAGCGCTTCTATGATGCTCCACGTAGTAACGGAGCAATTCAAAAGGCACGTTTGGCTAAATGTGTACGCATTCAACTAGATCCTCTCACTGCTGCTTGTTCACAAGGATAGAGCAGAGTTTTCGGTTGTGGTGAAACTAGCTCAGAGAACTGTGCCATATAATTCTTGTCATTTTGGCTTTCGGGAAAGAAAATTCTACTGGAATTGAGAGAACACCAAAAGGCTCTATTTCCACATCTCCTTTCCAAGGAAGGTCATTAGTCTTTCTTTATAAGTCCTTGGACTCATAGCTCTTGCATAAAACCTCATCTTGCCCTTTCGCAAATTAGCCCTTGTTTGTAGCTTGAGTCAGCGAGATCTGCTCCCCGTTTAAGACCGTAACTTGCAAAGGAATAAAGAAACACTTCACAAGCAGTAAAACTGAAACCAAACCTCTAAAACAGTGCATGTAACAGATAATAAAAACGACTTTTTTTTTTTTTTTTTCACCTGGTATGTTAATAATTGGACAGGAGTGAAAGTACTGAGAAAAAAGCTCTGCATTCAAGGTGGCGCTCATTAGTATAATGCGCAGGTCTGGTCTCTGAAACATTATGTCCTTCAAAACCAGCAGCAAGAAGTCACTGAAGAAAACAAGCAAAAGACATTAAAATTCCTTCAGTGTTAACTTTCAGATTTCTCTTCTTTCTCCCCGTTCTGTCCACTTTCATGGTTTTCCCAATAGCACAGCTGTACTATCACATCAATAGCATGAGCTTCGCAGAATGGCTGGCAGCTAATAATGCAGTCAATTAACGGATGCCAATCTACTTACTTTTTAGCTGTCCCTTACTAGCGTGTCAGGATTACTTGGCAATTTTATTTAAACAACAAAAAGCTTCAGCTGCCCTCTAAAATAGTTACACTAACATTAATGACAACACAAGAGCATTAGATAACAAATTAACTCAAAGTAACAGGTGAATTTGCTTTTTGCTCCTTCCCCACTGGAAGGAGTTACTCAAACTTATCCACTGTTCCTAGTTCACTGTATTCTCCCCTACGTATTACTAGCTTTTGTGCCATGTCTAGAAGATTGGCTTAAAGCGATTTTAGACCAGGAGGAAGAAGAATCCTCAAGAGATGCAAGTCCTTTTATCAGGTCAAAAATATAATCCGAGCTGTAGATTAACAGGTCACAGTCAAAGCCTCCTCAAAATCCGCTAAATTTCAGTGTTCCACAAGGAAAACACCCAAGAAAAGGGCTTGCGTCACTCATTTTACAGAGAAAGCGACAGACATTGTCATTTGCCTGGCATTAGCAGATAAGTGGGGCATAACTGCAGGAGGCTGGAGCAGGACAGGATGAGGAATGCATAGCACCAGTAAAATCTAGCCTGGAAAATAAAGCGAGCACTTGTCTTTGGCAGGTGCTTTACTGAAATCTGTGTCAGGATAAACAGTTCCCAAAAGGGTATGTGAAGAATTAGGATATTGGGCGAAAGCTGAAACAGGGGAGGAATAAGGTCATCAGGACCAAATGATTGTGGTTAAAAAGTTACTTCTTAACCCGTATGCCCCACCTTAAATCTCTTTTCAAAGCAACTGCAATGAGATGAGCATAGAATATCTGATAGAGATGCGCTTTCTTTGCAAACTGCTGCAACGCAACTCCATGTCGGCCAAAGACAAGAAGCTAAAACCTGACTCCTTCCATCGTCCCACGCACAGATTACTGCCACAGGATCATCAAGTCTGACTTCAGTTATTTGCATCTTAGTCACCTCGGTGCTCCTGATTGAGTGTACTCATTTTGCTTATGGGATAAAGGATTATTTACCTTTCTTCTGTTCTTTCATGAACTTCATCCACAATAACATGTGTGACTCCCTGCAAAGTCAGATCTCCTTCCAGCCTTCTCAGCAGCACGCCAGTAGTGCAGTACAAGAGTCTGGTAGCTGATGACTTGAATGTATGAAGTGTTAATAATACAGTTACTAATGCAATCATATCATCACATGATATGTACTGATAAATAAATTTAACAAGACAAAGGCACAAAGCATTTAGTTGGACTTTGCGCAATTTAAAATAGCGCAGAGGGAGCATGTGTTGCTGTAAAACATTCGGTTCCAGCTGAGTGCCAGGTTTTGAAAGAAAGGGAACAAACAATTCTTGCTGGAAACTGCGCTGAAGATTTTTCATTTCCATATTAGTGCTGATTAAAACTCAGAGCATCTGCTCCTTACCAAGGAGCATCACTGTAAGGGGAAAACACAAAATCTTAACTAAGTTCTTTTCCATGGAAGTGGCTGTGTGTGAACTCAGCTCTCTCTCCCTGGAATGATTCAGTGAATCTCTTTAACACATTCCTTGGAAAAAGCAATCAGCCGGAACACAGACAGAACTTCACTTCCAGGACAGTAGTTTAAATTCAACCCCCCCTTCTGGTTGACTGAAGCTGTACAGTTCAGGCTCCGCTTGGAGACAAATGGAAATACCTCGCCCAACCTTCCAGGAGACAGAAGCATTACTAATACTCTCAGACCCTTCATCCACTGTCTCAGCAGAGAGTGAAACGACAACACAGCAAAGCACTCTCACGCTGTAAAGTGGGCTATGCAAGTTGGGATGAGATAAAAAGAGAGGAGCAATAGGGACTTGCTGATCTTACTACACGATGGATAAAGGACGGAGACTCTGCGTGCCGGACAAACACTAAACACATTTTAACAGAACTAAATGAAAACTAACAAATAAACCATACACACCTTTACACTTTCTAGTCGGATCTGATATCCGACAGTGACCCCGATCCTTTCGGTTCTTTCTTTGGCTACGCGTTCAGCCACAGAAATGGCAGAGATCCTGCGAGGCTGAGTACAGATGATGTTTGCAACTCTGTTTGGAGAGCCTTGCAACGAAGCATCCAAAATAAACTGAGGAATCTGAGTGGTTTTCCCACATCTGCATGACAAAAACAGGAATCAATAAAAACAAGAAAACCCAAACCTTCTATCCACGTAAATTAAGATGATCTGACTCCACTTGAAAAGTGCTTTGTTTCATTAATGCCACACTGCACACAAACATCATCCAGGATTCCTGCCACCGGTTATGAACAGACCATGACCCTTATCTTTCCAGGACATGGTTACGTTGTACATTCTTCTGTGCGCAGTTTGATATATAAACTCTACGTGGCAAGTCACGCTCTTACCCTGTCATGCCACTCACAACAAGAACTTGGTGGCTATTCAGCAAATCAAGGATGGTTTCTCTTTCTTGCCACGCAGGGAGCTTCTGTCTTTCTTGCAACATGGACTGGAAGTGCCTAGAAGACTGACACACAAAAATAATTAAGAAAAGTTGGTATCTACGGTTAGTCCTGCCCCTAAGTTCATCGATTTTTAGATGATGTAAATGGTCCTTTTGGCCTTAGTCTGACCTCCTGCATAAAATAAACTACAGAATGTTCTTCTGGCATCAAGCTTGCCTATAAAATAGAGTAAAAGGATATTTTCTAAAACGCCAGCTGAACTTCAACTGAATTTCAATGATTTGCCACATTCCCCTAGTGAGTTGATCCTGTATTCAATTATTCTGGTAAAATCTTGCATTTATTTGCAGTCTGAACTCATCCAAGATTTGCAAGCTCTCCTTCGGATGCCTAATGCCTCCTTAATGCATCCTGCTGCAGAACTACAGCTGCTGTTATTCTTAGAGGTATCTGCAATATCTTAGCAAGAAGTAGTCCGAGCAATCTTTTACCAAAACATCTAATCTGAGACTCAGATGTAAGGTTCCCAGATAAAAACTGCAGTTAATTGTGCTCTTCTAACTCTCTGATAGTGATAAAACTCAGCTTTGACAGAGACCAAGACTCCCTGCAGGTTGCTCGAAACAGTGGAGTCACCTTTCCCATGAATGGCTTCTGCATCTAGAACAAATGCATTTTGTTTGCAATAGATTAATTTAAAAAAAAAAAAGTCAAACTAGCCTATAACTCTTCCAAAACAGTATCTTTTACACTGCATATTTCTTTCTTTACCGGGAGGAAGTGTGTAACAGTTGGCAGATGCTGGAAACATTGTTTGCTGAACTACTGGAAGACAAGCAGCTTGGTAGTAAGAACACCACTGAAGTGGAACAGAACTGTTTTGATAGTCTCTTGTTTAAACATACTTTTTTCTAAAGCAAGTAAGTGTGAAAATAGATACTCTTTTCTGTACACTGTACCTTTTTCAGACGAAACTGCTTGCAGATTTTAACATTTTCATTATACAGAGACTTTGCCTGCATATCATACTTTTTGGAAAGCTTTTTCTTGAGGTTTACGTAACTCTCATTCTCCACAACGACTTGGTCAGGCTCATCCTCCTCCTCCTCCTCCTCCGCCACTTCCTCCTCCTCCTGAGGCTCTGACACTACAGAGACTTGAGACAGAAAACGCAGTTAGTTATTCGTATCATCAAGGAACAGGACCTCCCTCAGCACTATAGAAAAATCAAGAGCCACGTGGTGCAGGAGCGTTCTCAGTAGAGAATCTTGCTAGATTAGAGGTAGGGATGTGCAGGACTGTTTTTGACATGCATTTAGCTCAACACTACCAGCAAACCTCCCCCGACCCTGTCAAACAAGCCACCACTTCTCCAACTCCAACCCACTTGTTACTACCCCTGCACCAGCTCTGTGCTCTGCAGCACCCTGGTTTGGGTGGCCACACGGAGAACCAGACTAAGTAACTGGTTTGGCTGGAAAAAATAAAAACCACCCTCCCATGCCCAACAAACAGAAAACCCCTTCCCCTTCTTGAACGCTTTTCATCTGCTTCAACTTCCCTGTCCAATTCACCACATGACCACTTGTACGTAGCACAAGACTGAGATGGCAGTGCCAGCTTAAATGAATTACAACTACGCCGTAACATTTTTAGGCCGCTGCAAAATACTTACTGGACCAGGTACTTCGGTGGCCTACTTCTTATCAGTTTAAGGGGAATTTGCTCACACAACAAGCCAGCCCTCAAAAGTTTTGAGGCTGTATTTATCAAAAAAAGAAGGTATTTTATAACATAAAGAAGATTATCTGAAACCTCTATTCAATTTCAATTTCTGGAACAAAGCTATCCTTCTGTGGAGATGTTTGAAAAAAAAAAAAAAAACCAGTGGTTTTACGACAATCAAAAAAATTAGGTTGTCATCATTTAGGTGCTCTAAAATGTGATGCAATTATTCTTGCAAGCTCTCTTTAACAAAGTTTGCCTTAGATGAGGCAGCACCGGAAGTGGGAGCTAGGAAGTCATCTATGCCGTTCAGTTGCTGTCACTCTGCCATAAATGACTGGGGGTGCCACCTCTTCCCCTGTGAGGTCAACCTAGCTGCGTGCGCATGCAAAAAAGAGATGATACCGTAGGAAACATTCCAGACGTGCTTGAAACGTTTACTCTAACTTTACAAAATTAATTTAGGGTAAGGGCTAGTAATTTCTTTTTTCTTTTTTTTTTTTTTTTTTAAATTTCTAGATGTTTCCGAATTGGTGAGTAGCAGAAGTGCCAAAGCTTGCAGACAACCTTCCCCAATCCCTTCCAAGTGCAGGTCTGTAGTATTTTGGTGAACTCACACCCACTCTCTCAATTTTTAGCAACTGTGTGGAAACGGGCCTCATTCACTCCACAAACCAAAACTCATTAACTGTGCACTCCTTTCACTCAGTTCTTGCAAACCGAAAACCTTTCTGCTGCACCTCTGTTAAGGAAGGGACTTCCGGAGGCACAGGCAGATTATGGATCTGGCTCACTGCATGACCATAACCTCCAGAAATAGATTGGGAACAGATGCCTGAATTGTGCTCTCCACCTTCTCTCGACTGCTCTCAGCCCAGAAGCGAGGAGGGAAATTTGGTGTACCTTCCGACATTTGATTTGAACCGGACGAACCATCTGCACGCGGCCTCACTGAAGGCGTTGCCAGCAGGGACAGAGGAGGAACGCTATACTTGTGGTGAGTATTTTTAAGCAACTCGCTTATTTCAGATTCATCTTCTAAGGAAGTCACTAACGCATACACCACTGGTTCGCTAGACTCCGCAGCTACCAAGGCTTTTCCAAAGAGGAACTCAGCAATGTGTAAACGACAAGCAAGAGGTAGATTCTCATTGGTGGAATAAAATGCCACGAGAGGTGCCTGGAGCGGATACTTGTTTTCTTCAGGAAATCTTATTTCAAGTTCATACATGGGAGAGTCATCACTGTTAGGTCTGAGATGGGCATCATCTACACAGCTCTTGGCTGGTCTTAGAGGGTGATCTGGAGGAACTTCATGTCTGAATCTGCATTTTGAACCAAACCTGCAGCCTCCTTGAAGATAAAATTTACATATTTCTTGTGAAGTCTGCTTTGTTGTTTCTCTAGTACCACTACCCTTTTGTTTAGATTTGCTGAGCCTGTTTGTTAGGTACTCCAGCTCCAAACCAAAAGTCCAAACTCTGTTTTGAATTCTTTCCACAAATTTTTCTCCGTAGATTGACCGGAGGACAAAAGCTTCTTCTTGTCTCTGCTCTAAACATTCTCCTCGACTGGCCTGAGCAGCCGCTGCAGAAACCTGCATCTTCTCTCCGTATCTTTCTGCAAAGCACTGCAACAGCAAATACTCCAGTGATGCCCCAATATTACCGTTGCAGGATCTCAGCACTGTCCTACAATGCTCCCTGTCGAAACCATACCTGCAACAAAACAGACAAAACATGACCACTGGTGAGAGACAGAGACTTGCAGGAAGCAAAATAATCACAGATCTGCTCGATTAGGCTTACAGTAAGGACACACGCATGGCACGAGACACTATCTATTTAAAGAACCCCAGTGCTTACGCTATTTTAAATGACCATGGCAGGCAGCAGGTTTTGGTGTCTCGAAGTGCCAGGCTGTTGTTTAGAAGGTGACAAAGTAGGTTACGACCGTCAAGGAGGCAACCGTCTCACACCGCCAAAAGTAACACGTAAGAGCTACAGGATTAGATTCCCCAGTTGCACCCACAAATTCAACTCTTCAGAAAAAGCTGAGTGCTCTCACACAGGAAGCGCTAACAAAAACCAAACAATCAACCAAACCCCCCAAAAAGAGTTAATAAATGCTTGTATCTGAGCAAAAAGGATGAAGAAAGCTTGCAAGGTTTTGAAATGATATCTACCTGCAAAAAGCATTCATCACTGAGCAATGCTGCCTTAGCTTTCACAATATGTATTCTATTTTCTTGGCAAAAGAACTGAAAGCTTCACTGAAAAAAAGGCTAGAATGATTTCTTTTCATAAAACCTTTATTTTAATCCTCAACTAGTTGAGGATTAAATTAATGGGAGACACAATCCTAGCAGTTCTGCACACACAACTTCCCTGGAGTCAGGAGGAATTCCAGGCACCAACGGCTCACAGTACTGAACCTAGAGCAATTTACCTCTTCAGGATACAAACTATGCACTGTGAAAAGCATCACCTGGAGAGTTTATGCACAGCAAACGGAGACACCTCACTTTCCACAATTTTGTGTTCAGTTGGTTCAGCAGAAGACCTTGGAGTTATGTCAGAAACCTCTTGATCTGTTGACCAGAACTGCTCATCATCAAGATAATCAGGTTCATCATCATCTTCACCAGAACCAGCTACTCTGATTAAAAAAAAAAAAGTTATTAAATTTTAAAAGAAAACAGAATTATACTGCTGATTAGACACAAAACTCTGCTATTCACGTACATGAGGAACTCTACTGCTCCTTTCCCTGAGTTCATACTGCACAGGAAACAAAAGCAGACTCAAGAACAGAGGATTTAAGACCAAATTAAAAGTTAAGGGAAAAAAGAATACTGCTTTAATTTCTAACAGCACGCTCATCCAGAACAGCTAGAAGTAGTGCCTCTATTTAAACTAACTCTGATTCAGGCGCCAGCTCCTGCCCTTGAAGCTCTCGAAGAAGTTCTTTCACTCTTCTCTGGTTCTCTGACGTCATGTGTATGGTCTGCAGAGGCATTCTGGCTTCAGCTCTCTGTCTCGTTTGCCCTCCTCTTCTGGCAGGGGCACTCGATCTACAAATTAAAATAAAAATAAAACAAAACAATGACTGTTATTTGCCTGGCTGAAATAACGTGGACTGAACAGATAAGCGAAGCTGAACTTTAGGACGCAGCCCTGTATTTCTAAACAAGAAAACTAAAATAAGACGCTTCTGTCATCTAAAGAGCATTTAGTTAGGTTCATCTTTACATGATCAGGGTGTCTGTGCACATGCATACACTCATTTTATCCTATGCCAAGTCCATACTGAGCTAATAAATGCTTTGCTAGATAAAGGTGAGCTCAGACTACAGTACAAGCAAGTATTTCTGGGCCTGACTGGCTACAGGACATTCAACAAATTTATTCTAAATTGTTTATTTTCCACAGTCCAACTTCACCTCTGTAACACCCCAAAATGATTATCCTGTGTTTACTAGTGTGTTCTGATCAAGGATGCTCTGAAATTACTTTTCAGGCAAGGAAGAAAATTAACAGAGAGGTTCAAATCTTAAAAACGAAAACAAAACAAAAAACAAAACCAAAAAACCATTCATAGCTACAAAATGGTTAACAACGCGAATTAGAACAGACATGTTAAAGTAGCTTTACACTGCAACAGCTTTAGCTTGAATATTTAAGCATCCCTTTGCACTTCTGCACATTCGAAAACGTCCAAAAAGCAGCTCCAAAATATCCCAAACACCTTTGCAGCAAATACCCTCAAATTAATGGAAGAACCTGGATTCCAGCCTTGGTTCCTCGAAGAGGCAAAAATCATCTCCATCGTCCCAAAGTTTTGTTGAACATTTCCTATTTCCACCAAGTTGAGACTTGTTTGAATGGCGGCTGCTGCTGCCTCCTCCTCTCCCTCCTCCTCCTCCTCTTCCTTTTCCTCTTCCTCCTCCTCTGTTGGGCTTTCCTCTCCTCTTCCCTGCTGAACTCATGTTGTCTTGCTGGAGAAGAAAATAATGCCGCTCAGTTATGAGGATGATTTAGCGTGCCACAAGGGACTTGGTACATGCTACTTCAGTTGTTTTTTCCATATGACAAGAGGGGATTCCCTCTCAAACTGCAGTTAACTACCTACCCGTTCTCATTATTTGTACACCCTTGAAGTAAAATACGTTCTTCCAGAACGTTGTTAAACAAATTCAGCTTAAAAAACAAAAGGGATCCTATTTTCCCTCACAGCTTTTCTAAGCAAGAAGCGCAGGGCCTCTGAAAAAATACTGAGCCTAGCAGCACTGCTGTCCAGCCCTGGAACTCCAGTTCTGTCTCCCTGATGGGATTTCCTTGGATACAGGTGAGCAAAGGACTAAACTTTGGGGGGACCTTCACAGAGGAGAGCACGGTGCGCCCTGCCACTTTTCCACTCCGGAGTTTGCAGGGCTGGGAGCGAAAGGTCAAGGGAAGTTGAAGTCAGAAATCCAATGTGTTTCCACATCAGCCTGCTCCTGACCCATTCCCCCTCTGCACGAGGCTGCCCAGATGGATGAATGCTCAGTGGAGCCCGGGGCAGAGGAGACGATTATGGACCTTTTCCAGAAAACAGGGACCCTCCTCTCCTTCCCACAGCGGGATCTTCAGCGGCATTGACGTAACAGGCCCCTACGTTTAAAGCCATCATTGCAAGCGACAACAGAACGGCACAACACTAACGTCTGCCCCAGCTGCATACTGACTGCACTACGCTCCTGCAAAAAGGAAGCTGTGCGGGCACAGGCGAGCAGCTCCGGGCGGTCCGGCAGGGCTTACTACCCAGATCTTTGCATTGGGGTCGCCAGAGCTAGGACAAGGACTAACGGAGCCATGAATGAGCAACAGCTCAAATGAGGGCTCCGAGAGTGGCAACAGCTCTAGACTTGGAAAGAAGCAAACCTCCTTTTTGTAGCAGCTCTCTGCGCTGGCGATCAACCAGGACTAGGCAGGATTTTAACAGAGGAGTGGACTCCACTCAGGGCCTGAACGTGCACACAGCAGCCTGGTGCAACTGAGGGGGACTGTGGGCAGCATGTCCTACTGCAGCTAGTCACAGGCACTGCAGCGGTCCCCAGGGACGCTGCCAGGTAGGGTTGGGGGTCTCCTTCCCCTCGATGCACAGCACAGAGCCCACGGCAAAGCACAGCACCACTCCCCACACCGGGGGCACCCTGTCTCGTGACCCCTCCACAGACTCCAGCGTCCCCCTGTGTTCACCAGGGACCACAGCCTCACCCACCTCCTTGGGCTGTCTGACCACCCTGTGCTGCTGAGGGCCGCCCCGGGGGCCCACCCAGCCCTGTGGCCGAATGCTGCCCTCCGTGGGCCCAGGAGCCTCCTTCCTCCTCCCACCCATACCCCACAGGGGCCGCCACGCTTGTCCCCCCAACCGCCTTCCTAGCCCCTGACACCCTGGGGATCCCCAACACCTCCCCCCCCAACAGTGCCGGCCCTCCTTCCTGCCCCAGACCCACTGGGGACCCCCAACGCCTCCCTCCACCCCCCAGGGACCCTGCTGCACACCCCCTCAATCCCGGCCCTCCTTCCTCCCCCAGACCCACTGGGGACCCCCAACACCTCCCTCCACCCCCCAGGGACCCTGCTGCACACCCCCCCCCATCCCGGCCCTCCTTCCTCCCCCAGACCCACTGGGGACCCCCAACACCTCCCTCCACCCCCCAGGGACCCTGCTGCACACCCCCTCAATCCCGGCCCTCCTTCCTCCCCCAGACCCACTGGGGATCCCCAACACCTCCCTCCACCCCCCAGGGACCCTGCTGCACACCCCCCACTCTTAACCTCCCCCCCCTTCCTGCCCCCTGGGGATCCCCAACACCTCCCTCCACCCCCCCCACTCCCCACCCCCCTTCCTGCCCCAGACCCCTCTGGGGACCCCCAACGCCTCCCTCCATTCCCCCCCCCCCGAGACCCCGCTGCAGCCCCCTCCCCACTCCTGGCGGGGCCCACAAACGCTCCCGGGGGCCGATGGTTGCCTCCGCCCTCCCTCCCTACCTCTCGGGCCGGCTCGGCCCCGGCCGGCTGACCCGGAAGCGCCCGCGCTGCCCTTCCGGGTCGCCGAGCTCCCTAGCAACCGCCCACACTTCCGCCTAGCAACCATGGCCGGTAACAACCCCCCCCCCCCCAAAAAAAAAACAAAAAAAACCAAAAAACCACCCTATTAGTTAAACAAGGAAAAATCAGCAGTTGGGACAGAGCTTGGTCTGCTTTGCCTTTGTGCCTGTCCGGTCCTCCCGCCGAGGGGAGGGCGGGAGGGTCACCGCAGTGATGGCCGCCTTCCCTTCGCCGGCAGGCGCGGCGCTTTTCAAGGTGTCCTTCGTCTTCCCCAACAAGGACACGTACGGTAAGGGCTCCGGCGGGGCGGCGGCGGCGGCGGCGCTCACGGCCTCGGCCGTCCGCCCGCTCCCTCCTTCGCACCTCGTGTCCGCAGAGGGCGAGTGCGCGAGGACGGGCGAGGGCGCGCTGCGCAGGAGCGGCCACGGCGTGCACACCAGCCCCGGCGGCCTCACCTACGTGGGCCGCTGGCAGAACGACAAGGTGGGTCCCGAAGGGTCCTCGCGGCGGACGCGTTCCCCCCGGGCGCGTGGCGAAGCGGGAGGCAGCCGGCGCCCCCGAGGAGAGGAGCGACGCCTCAGCTCCGCCGCCCGGAAAGGGAAGCCCGCGGGCGTCCGGCGGCTTGCGACATCCCGCCGCCTCCGGAGCTGAAGGCCGCCGGCGGCGTCGAGCCGGAGCCGGAGCCCGCCGGGCGGCCTCCCACGGCGCGGCTCACCCGCTGCGAAAGCGCCGCTCGGGTGGGCCGCCGCGGGTTAGGCAGGGCCTCGCCGCCTCGGCGCGGGCGCACCTCCCGGAACGAAACAGGGGAGCGCTGGTCTGGAGGAGACACGCCGTCGCTGGGTTCGCCAGGAATTAATCAGCAAGGACTGGAAACTCGTTGGGTTTTGCTGGTGTCGGAGAGGAGACAGCCCTGGAACGAGACAAACAAGGGTTTGAAATTAGGAAACGGTGTCCTGCGGCTGTTTTAGATCCAGTCTGCCCTTTTCTTCAGTCTCTTACAAAAACGTTTGCGCAGCAGTAAGAGTTAAGATTATGGTACAAATGAGCTGTAAAGGATTTAAATCCCAAGGGATGGCTTCGTGGCCTAGGGTGAACAAGCGAAAGGCTCACTCTGCCTTGATCCACCGAAAGAAATGCTGGAAAACTTAATGAGCCCCTCAGGCTGTCAGGGTAGGTGAGTTATTTGTAGGGCTGGAGACAGCAGTTCCCTGGCTGCGTAAATTCTGAAGATCCTGTGACATTGCCATCAGAGGAAGGGTTTACTGGGCACTGGGGTTGGCCAAAAACTTCTAAGCTGTATCTGAAGTCCCTGTAGAAGCAGGAACTGACTAAGTTTGAAAGAACAGTCACTGTCCTCTCCGTTTATCTGAGTATGATAGCAGACTCAGGTTTCAGTTATCTGGAAGAATACTGTAGTGAAAGGAAATAATACTGTAAACATAAACATTAACCCTCCTTTTCTTTATCCTCCAACTCTCATTAAACGCAGATGAATGGCACAGGAAGGCTGGAACATCCTTCGGGGGCAGTTTATGAAGGCGAGTTCAAAGACAACATGTTTCATGGAGTAGGAACCTACACATTTCCAAATGGAGCAAAGTACATTGGACCGTTCAATGAAAACAAGTAGGTTTAAAGTTGAAAAGAGTCACACAGTCTCTTCCGTTAGTTTCAAATTGTAAGGTTTAAAGGCCAACTAACATTGATCCAGCACAGGAGTCGATTTTTTTTTTTTTTTTTTTTTTGGTACCAGGAAATTTGCACCGGTCTCTGAGTGCAATGATCTCAGTTGTATGCTTTTCGTCAGATCAGTCAAAAATCCATGATGCTCTCCCAGTCAGAAGTTTTCAAGACAGTTATCCCATCCACCCACCTTTTATTTTGTTACCAAGTCTTTGGGCTTGCACGCAGTTCAGAGGAACAGAACAGTTCAGATCCATTTCAGAGTTAGTGTTTCAAGCTGTCTGCCTGCAGACTCATAAAGAAATATAGTGTTGATTTGTGCTGACAGTTGCTTGTGAAGTTTTTTGTTTACTTACTTTTGAGATAAAGTAAAAATCCCATAGAGATGGGAAAATTTGGAGGCTTATTTTTATCACTCGGAAGCAAAAGTTTTAAGGACTCTCATATAAAGCAGCAGCTGAGTTCATTTCTGTTGAGTAAGCGTGTGTGTGTGTATGTTTTGAAGTGCTAAGATACCATCTTCTCCTAAAACAAAAAGCTGATACCCACTTTATAATCCACAAGACAGATCTAATGAGAAAGCTAACTGTAAAAAATGACATCAGGGTGTTCATGTTTATTCTCATCAAATGACTTCTCTGTCAAATTTGCTAGGTTCAATTTAGGTTTAAGTCCCTCCCTAGTCCCACATGTGAAATCAATCTAAAATGTGTATGTGTTGGCAATAGCTAGTCTTTCACCAGAAAACAGCCCGATCTTGCCCTGCTGAATAGCCCACAGCAGTACTAGAAGCATGACCAATTCTGCTTTTAAATGACCAGACACCAAATTCAATACATGTTAGCAGAACGTAGTTGGATACAAAATGGAAACCTGTATAATCTCAAACTGTTGTTTGAGGAAAAAGACATTTACTTCAATGCTTCAGAACACATCTAGTTCAATTAAATAATGCCACTATTACAGTGGCATGTTAACATCTGCTAAAGACCTTCTGTCTTTGCTGTCACATTAAATGCCATCTGACCTCTGCATGAGTACTAGAATCGTAAATAACCATCACTTTGAGCATATTCATCAAGAGATCACATACGTAGCTTTACAGGCATTTTCTCTCAAGAAAATTAGGGTGACGCCCCTGTTCTCGTGGGAAAAATACAGCCCAGCACAGAAGGGCCAGCACAGTACTTGTCACTAGTAGCTGACCTGCAGAGCAAAACAGCGGGTGCTGATTCAAACTTGTGATCTAAATTAAAATGCGGATGCAGACATACCCTGCTTTGCAGCAGAGACCCCATCTTTACCTGCACTGCCATTTTCCTCAGGGAATCAAAATTTTTTCTTTGTTGACATTGATTTGTGATCGTTAATACGCGCTGCATCCCGACAGCCTAATGTTGGCTGTTCAGCCAAGTTTCAGGTCTGCTAGTTTCCACCTACTCGCACAAGATAGGTGTCAGTTCACCAGATCACTGCAGTTTTTATGGGAGAACGATATAGGCAGCACCATAGCAACGAGCTCTGACTGCTAGGTGGATTTATTTTTTAAGGGAAACAAATCTCCAATAATTGGTTTTAAAAGTTATTTTTTCCTCATTTGCAAGGGATATTGCTGCATAGACATTTCTTCTTTGTAGCGGTTTTCAGGTATTATTATGAGTTTGATCACAGCTTTCAAAGATCAGCAGAAATACATGCCTTTTAAGAAGTGAAATCACATGGCAGTTACATTTTTTTCCCCACAGGAGGCTGTAAATCCCTGCACTTTGTCATAATGCCACTTAGAGAGTGCTGGAGAAAGAGTAAGAGTAGATGATTTTTACAGCAATAATATCACACAGTAAATGGCTGCATACAGGTATACACTTTTAGGATGCCCCTAATGAAAGTCAGGATAAACTTCACAAGACTTGAGCCTCAGTGACCTCAAATCATGACCAGGACTATGACACTATTCCTGTACAGGCTACATGCTGGGAAGATGCTGGTGTAAATACACTTCTGCAAAGCAAAGGAAGGAATATATAGCTTGGCTGTCTAACCTGTGTGCTTCATAAGTCTTCCTAGTTTGTAAGTCAAAACTTTTACGGGCTACCATGTAGGAAGAAAGTTAAGGCAGGTACTTTAGTCTAGACTGGGAAGTTTCTGCTTCCTGGTAATTCGTTTATCCAGCTTGTGCACGCATCACCATGCTGCCACAAACAGACTGCGTTCTTCATTAACAGACTGGATTTATGCTGTTACAGGCTGGAAGGTGAAGGAGAATTTATAGATGAAAAAGGAGTGGAGTGGAGCGGCACGTTTCACCACACAGCAGCAGTGGGACTGAAGCAGAAGCTGAAAATGTAGCTATTTGGCACTGACAGTAGCATTGATTTAAGGCAGCTCTTTGGCTGCTTTCTGGGCTCAAACAGCTGTGACCAGTTTTCAACAGGCATTCATTTCTTCATTTATTTATTAAAAATAACCTCTGAGGATGCATATCGCTAGTAGAGAGAATAAACAATTGTTTTTCATTTCAGTTTGATCAGCTGGTCTTCCTTTTTTTTTTTTTTTTTTAAATTTTTAATTTGTCCAAGGAATTTCTTTCTCCCCAGGTTTCTCAAGATAAAGCTGAAAAAACCTGTCATCAACAACTGAAGCCTAATTTATGCTCTACTTGTGTAACTTTCCCAGAAAAACAAACCTCTCCACCCACAGAAGCCTTTGCAAACACAGCGCTCATATGATCATGTTTACACTAAGCCAGGCTTGGCATCGTGGGGGTCAGCACAGAGAGCAGGTGCAGCAGGAGCACTATAATTACTCCTCCCAGGCCAAGCCCATAAACCCCTGGTTTCAGCCACAGACTACTCAAAGATTTACCTTTGTCGTGCACCAAAGCTACTTTTCTGTGGGAGGGAAATAGATGGGAGAGCGCGCATGGGCAGCTGATCGCTGCCACTGCCCCTATCGGAAGGTCTAATGCAATGATAAATCTATTTCTATTTTTTTTCTTTCTATTTTTTGGTCATCAAAAGTCTCTTCGCTCCATGAATCTAAATACTTTGCTTTAAAAAGCAGAAAAATTGCTTTCTAGTAGGAAAAAAAAGAAAAGAAAAACAACAGTGCTGTCGGGGAAAAAAAAAAAGTGTGTTTTGAGTCTTTGCTTGCCGGATGTTGAACAGTGTAAAATACTTGGCCTTGTCTCCATTTGCAGACATGATGTACAAATGCTATTCCTTCAGATGTGCCTTCAAATATTCCTCTCGTTTTGCTAAGATATGGGGAAAAAGAGTCAGAAAATCACCTCCAGGCTGATCCTCAGACATTAACAGGTCTTTAAATCCACCACAGGAGACTGGGGAAAGAAAAGTGCGTTAAATAGGCTTAGCTGCCAGATGCCACCCGTTGCTACCAAACATTGCTGCCTTGGCCCACTGCTGGCCTTAGCTGTGGCGATAGCCCGGGCGTGGAGAAGAAAGCTGTTGGAGCAAAATGGCACACGCCAGCAATACCTCTGTGACTGGAAAGCTCACCCAAGGGTATGGCTTTTCATCCATGTTTCCTTGTAGCCATGGAACAAGGACTCTTAATATATTGCTTAGAGAAACGCTTCTCGGACATATGAAAGCATCCTCTTCTGCTGCTGTCAGAAACCATTTTGAAGGTTTAGAGTGCCCAGTGGTTTCTTAGTAGACTGAAAAAAACAGCACGTTGTCAGCTCACTGAAAGAGACTGGGCCATCTGAAGCAAAGCAGCTCATTGATCGTTTGGTGATACAGCTCCTTTCAGCCCTTTTTATTAAAGCTGCCTGTAGAAAAATCTCTATTTGAAATGTTTATTTTTATTATTAAAAAAACTTTTTTTTTTCTAGCTGGAACTGTTTGTTGTATTCACAGGCATTTGTGACCCACCAAAAACGCATTTTCTAGCAAATTGCTTCTTCAGAATTATTATTTTAGTTTGCTCAGTTCTGTTCTGCTCCTGAAATAGCCAGCTCCAAAAAAGCAGCAGCGTCCTCTGTCTCTAGTCCTTGACTTCAGAGGTAGCAGCATCTTCCACAGAGCTTTAATCCAGGAGTCTGTCCTTCCAGCTCCTCAGCTAGGACTCTGCCTCCCCACCGTTTATCTGTGCAGCACAGTAATTATACTGAATTAGGCTATGTGAGTTCACATTCCAGGTTTTCTGCCTGACGGGCGTCTTTGAAGCAGAGCTTTGTCTTTCAGTGAGAAATTCTTCTGCCTTTTGCTATTTTTCCTATTCTGCTATGTCTCCCTGCTCTTCTGCTTTGGAGTGACTCACTGGACCAGCACAAACCTTTTCCTGATGCTCTTGGCCTTGCCTAACCTGCTTTCTCCCCACATCTTCTTAACGTCCTTTGGCGCAAAAGCCCTGCACGACCTTAGCAATGAAACCAAAGAGGCACTCAGGGCTGCTGCCTCCCACTCCCCTACATCCCTCAACCCCCTCCCCCCCCATTTTTCTTTTTCTCAAGGGGAACTTGTCATGATCTAACCAGAAATGGAAAATACGTGAGTGCTGGTGGTTGCAGCTCCCCTTCCCTGGCTTCTTTGGCAACCCTGCTCTTGGCCCTCGAACGAGGCAAGGCGCGTAGGCGAGCCGCCGTCCTGGCCCTGGTAGCCCTAGGAGACTGAGGGTGCCACAGAAGGTGAGCCGGTCCCACGTCCTTGTCCCCAGCCGCAGGCTGCCTCGCGCAGGTGCCACGGGAGGTACTTAACAGCCACGGAGCTCGGCGAAGTAGCACAGCCCACACCAGGAGCCAGCTCGCGCCGTACGGCCCCCCCCTCCGCCCGGCGCTTTGCGAGGCTTCCCTTTGCAGCAATGTGCAAGTCTAATTAAAAAGGAAAAAAAAAAAAAAAAAGAAAAAAGTCGATAACGTCTTCTTCCAAGCGCACAGTCCTGGTTTTTGCATGGGGATGCAAGGATGTGACCCGAAGATTACGTAATGAGAAGGCATTTGTTATGCTTGCATTTCAAATCAGTGATTAGCATGTGACAGTCCCATCCTGGGAAACGTCAAGCCACCATTGCTCTCCTTTCTCTCCTCTCTTGCACAGTGCTAATTCCCAACTCTGGCAACTGCCAGTGCTGACGGATCTTCAACTAGCCTGGGGTAAGTTTAAAACGTATTCGGCATGGGATGAAAAGAGGGATTAACAATGCCATTTTTCATGTTATTGGGAAAAGCTAGAGCTGTAGCTGTTAAATGCTGCATGGATAGCATATAAGATGGTATTTAAAGTATTTTCTGTCTTCAGTGCCCACGGTTATTTCTGGCTAATTTCTTCTAAGACTGTGCATGGAGATCTACCTTCTCAATGGGCTGGAGAATTCTGTGAGGCTGCATTTATAGTAAGGTCTCTAAAACACCAGGTTGAAAAGACTTCTTTGCTCTTACCATTTAAGAGCTAAATTGAGGTCTCAAGTATTTGAATGATAATGCATTAGAATTAGCTGGAGACAAAGCGTGAGACTCATGAGTAAATCACTGATTTTTTGCTGTCTGTGGACTAGGGGTGTTCTCCAGGGGTGATATTTATAACAGACAGCAATCCTGGCCGGCAGGGTTGTGAGATAGTCACCAGGAAGACTGTGAGCATTTATTTAGGAAAACTGTGGATGTTTAACAACTGAAGGAGCAAAAGTGCATTCAGATTCCCCTGCATTGTTATCCATTTCATGATTTCAGAAACAGAATGGGATGGAAAACCAAACAAACAGTAACTGTTGTCCATCCACGCTAGGTTGCAAATGCTTTACCTAACTTTGTTTGCATGCTGATGCTTGGGGTATTTGGAAGAGAGCCTATAAACAGTGGATTATTTCTCCAAGTTGGGCCATTTCATGTCTGGAGGGAAGCACTGGAAGGGTGAACAGCATCACAGAAGTGCCGCGCAGGCTTCAGGACCTGCCTCCTCTCCCGGTCCCCCTGGCCACGCTCCGGGGCCAGCTGCCCGTGGAAGGTGCCAGGGCAGTATTTTTTCGCTGGACGCTGGTGGCCGGAGTCATGAAGATCACTGACGGCAGAAGTGCCACTCAGCTTTGGTTCTTGGGCTCGGCAGATTCGGGTACAGGAAGAAAGACGGGGACAAAAGGGGAAAACGCTTCCTTTTGCCATGAGGGAGGAACCTGGTGGCTTTATCGTGCTGAATGGATCCTCTGGGCTTTGCTCCGGAGATGTCATGCAAGCTCGATGAGAGCTCCAGGAGGCCAAATCCGAGCTTTAATTCTCAGCTCTGAAGAAACAAGCATGCCTCTTCCAGTTATGGCCGTCCCCAAAGCCGAGGGGCTGTGAGCGTGGGTGGCAGGTGCAGGCAGTCCACTGACGGCTGCATGTGACTGCGTGCTGAGCCTGTGCTGCTGGCAGAGGAACAGCAATAACACCTCTAGAGCTACTTGCTGATGGGGAAACTACCCTGTGGCAGGCTGGCAGCTGAGGCAAACCTTGGATTTGCTGCAGGTGGTTTAGGAAAGTAGCCTCCTGGAGGGCACGCTTGCTCTTGCACATGCATTTGCGTACGTGCATACGGGAAGGGGTTAAGGGAACGGCGCTTGCTCAGCAGTGAGAAAATAAGCAAGCTTTAGGGTGCTGGAGGGCCCAAGGAGGCTGTGGGGTCTCCAGCGTGGGAGATATTCAAACCTGAGCAACCTTGATCTAGGTTGGGCTTAGCCCTGCTTTGAGCAGGGAATTGGACTAGAGACCTCTAGGGATCCCTGCTCACCTAGACCCTGCTGTGAGCCTATGATTTTTGTTCGCTGTCAGCAGAGGCAGGATTTGAACCAGCAGCCCATGTATGGGGTCTCAGGGCCAAATGCCAGTCTTATTTTCCAAGCCGTTTTTGTAACCTTTGGGAACAAGCCAGACGCTTGTCAGCCAACTCGGACTGACTGAAACACTCACCCTTGGTGAGGACAGTGATAACAGCTTCCCCGCTGGCAGTCGGGGGGACAGAGGACAAGCACTCGATGCAGCTGTTCTGAGCTGGCCCAAACCACAGCAAAGTGCATGTTTTGTTTTAGTGCTGAGCAAGGACCAACGAGTTCTGCTCCATATATTTGATAATTCAGAAGAACCAGGGACAGGTAGACAGTGTTGTATATTCACGCAGTCCAGCAGGGATTCCTAAACATTGGCAAGAAGCCAGGAAACTGCAGGCTGCAGCTAAAGGACACCTGAAAGACAGCTGCTCTGGTACGACAAGAAGATTTTCTGGACCCACTTAACCAAGGTCAACCTACTTTGCAGCACGGTCACGTAGCAGAGCTCTTGGTGGTGCTGGAGCAGAAGGGGATCACGGCATCCCCAGTGTCCCAGTTCCAAAGCCTCGCTCCCGGGCTCTGCAGAGGACAGAGACCACACTCGCACCATCCTTGGCCGCACAAGTGGGACGTGGAAGCTTCTCACCGCGTGTGCCATGTGGGTACTGCTTAGAGTTCCCTCTGTGAGGGAAAGTTACTGCCGATATCAGGAACCCACAATGTTTTCATAAGCCAGGAGGCAAGATGCAATGCCGAGGGGTTCCCTCTCAGTCCTCTGCGGCCTAAAGTTAAAAGAGCATGAAAACAGAACAATGATGTGAACTAGCAAGAGCCCTCCTTCTACGAAAACCCCATGTAGGTCACTTTTCTCCTCACTGGACAAATTCATCCATCTGTGTTTTAGGAGGTAAGCAGGCAAACCCTTTTCTTTGTGCTGGATCCGAGCGGTTGCACGGCATCAGCTGTAGCATAGCGGAGGGGAGGATGCCCACCTGTAAGCTTCTCCTCCTTAGCTGCGCCGCCCCATGTGAGGACAAGTTTCCGTGTGGGGCTGGAGGGTCATGGCAGGTGCTCTTTGTTGTACTCTGCACCCTGAACTGCCTGCAGTGAGGCTGACGGCAGAGCCCAGGGGACGTGTCGGGCAGAAATGGGACCTAGACAAAGACACAAGCATTTTGAGGTCTCAGGTACCTGGGAAGAGCTGGTCTAAGAGGGGAAGTAGATAGCACTTCGTAGAACTGAATTATGCTTTAATTCTGGCTTTTCTTCACCTTGGGTGCCTGACATTGCAACCTGTTTCCACGTGGTTTTTTCATGGGTTAGAGTCCCCTGATTAGAGTCCTCCCTCATTTAAAGCTGTGCAGCAGTATGGGTTGGAGTTGCTTGTTTTCCTGTGTTTGCAACTTTTTGAATATGTCTTCTGGCCAAAAAAAGGAAAGAGAAAAAGAAAAAATTCCCCTGGGTGGACATATCTTCCCTCAGTTCCAGTCTTCTCCAACCCTCCTCAGCACAAAAAATATGTTTCCCTTCCCCTCCATGAAGGCTCCGATAACTGAGTGTAAACGCGCCTATGACGTGCACTAAGCAAACTGCCGTCACTAGTGCCCCAGTGAAGATGTGGCCAGCTAACATTGCTCAGCAGTTGAGGGTTGAAGCCGCTGTTCCCAGTTCAGACAACTCTGCCCCTCCCAGCACAGCCCAGCCTGACTCTCCATGCCAGCAGGAACAGGGGCTCTTGCTGGGGCTGGTGCCTAAAGCTGCATCCGAAGTTGTTTACTTAGACCTCTTACCAGTCGAGTCCCAGAAACACACCGCTTCAACCTCAGAAGCAGAAATGAGTTTGGGGACTTCATGGCCCTGCCCTAATTTTACTGCAAAGTCTAAACTTTTATGAAACATACATGCAGAAAATAGTTTTATCTATTCCAGTCGCCAAATTGCGCCCTTCACTCCAGAGCTGTTGGGCGGTTGTCCTCCCACTTGCAACACCGCCCCACACCAAGTGCCCTGGCAGGGTATGGGCACGCCACCCGGCGAAGGCCAGAGGTGTGAATATTGTCACTGGAGATTCAGGGATCCCCAGAATAACTCATCAAGCGGATAGTAAAATTATAAACATCTTTAAGACAGGCTGTGCAGCTGGTGTATTTAGTGGTATATGAATACCATTGGTTCCATACTAATTGAGGACTGTTGACATTATTAGTTAACAATGACATAAAGACATAAATACTGTAACTGGTCTAGTTAAAGGCAGAACTGGTTAAAAAAAAGTATATATTTTTGTTAAAAATAATAAAAAAAATGCTTTTCTGGCCAGAGGCCATGTTGATTGTTTCCACTGAAAATGTTTATCTCAGAGGAGGTTTATATTTCTTTCATTTTTGTTTTGCCTTTTCGATTTGCTCCTTCCCCCCCCCATCATTACAAAAACAATTCTGAATTTTGAATCCAGTTCTCAGTGTTAAAGAAACTGGTCCCAGTTCACTGGCCCCATAACGAAAGCCACAGGAATTTTCCATGGCATCAGCTAATCCAAGCTGTGAGTGAAGTGAGGGCAGCAACTGCTGCAAAAGGTGAAGGGAAAAGTCTGTTTCACTCAGAGACCCAAACTTGTACCTTCTCTTCCTTACAACACTTCCAACTCCTTGATGGTTTTTTTTAGCTACTTCGAAACAACCTAAACCCTGCTGTGACCCTGTTCTCCCCCCTCCCCCCCCCCAAAAAAAAGCTTTTACACTGTTGACTGATAGAAATCAGATTTAATAAAATATTAAATTTATCTCACTGTAACCCTGAGTCTATCTAGTCCAGTCCATTTGTACCAAGTTCCCAACAGCACCAAAGTCTGAAGTTTTGACCTGCTGCCAAGGCTCAGGTGTCCATCCATGTCATCAAAGGAATCCCTGTGGATCCCTTACCAATATTATTACAAGAACTTTGCCCTTTCATTAATCCTTAGGCCCCAGGATATGCTAAACCCCAAATCCCTCCAGCACCATGCTGCAAGCCTCCGTCAGTCCAAGTCTGGACTGCTGGAGGCCTGGACAGCTGACGCTGTGACGGCAATTTGCCTCAAGTGGCATCCCTCCCTGCCGCTCACTAACGTCCGGCACGGCCCCGATCTCAGGGGCGCCGATGGCGTCACCGCCTGCCTCCCTGGGGACCTCACGCACTGCAAACACCAGAAAGAGGAGGCCGGCTGGTGGGTCGTAAACGGCTGGTCCCCAAGCTGCAGCGCTGACTGTGCCTGTTGCAACCACTTTTGCAGCATCTCCTAAAGCCACACGGGGCTTTTCTTGCATCTCTCCGGCAACCAGCTCTTTAATGCTAGGTGACCTCCTCTCTTCCTGCTTCTTCCAAAAAATGGCCCTGGGCTTCTTTGAAGCACCGCAGCCCTCCTGGCTGAGCTGTGTCAGCAGAGCTTTGCAGCATAATTGCACCGGCCTCTCCGATCCCATTAGCAAAGCTACCGAAAACTCACATCTCTCGGCATAGCCTTGGGCATATCTATTAAAGAGGAATGGAGGCGGGGGACTATTTAAGACTCCTAAATCACATCTGGTACAAAAGCAGACTTGAATTAAAACCTGGGGAGTGGAAGAGTAGATGTGGGGCAGTGCCCACACTTATAAGAGAAGTACGGGCTTGTAAGAGAAGTGAGTTAGTGCAATCTGTTTTTCTGAGGCTCTTCCTGCATCATTAATCAGGCATTATCTTAAGATTGTTCCCAAGGTCCTACCACATTTCCAGACTCATGAAACGCTTTATCAAGGAAGCGACTTGGGCACAGCATCATCCTTTGTCAACCCTGGTTTCCAGAGAGGCCGTGTCTCTACCCGTCCAGGTGCCTCGCAGCACTCCTGTGCCTCTCAAAAGTTAGATAATGGAGAGAAAGCAGGCGTGACAGTACAAGTGCTCCTGAACGTGCCCGTGGGATGGCACAGCAGCACTGAGAAGGCAGTATGTCTTTGGCCCGTACACAAGTTTGCAGGACAGTTTGGGTGACCAGTTGCTTATCAAAAGGCCTTTGATCCAGAGCACCCGTGTAAGACGCTTATATGCTTCTGACTGTTCAAAACGCATCTTGTTTTGCTTCTGTGTTTGAACAAGAGGTGTCTTGCTCAGCAAAGAGTCTCTATGGGATTGCACAGTACCTCTTACTCACTTTCCCACATAAGCACAAATGGCCCTGGACTGGGAGGAAAGTGTTTGTACTCGAAGGCCGCTCTGCTTGTGCGGACATTGTGGACCCAAACAAATCTTTAGGATGCCTCGTTCCCTCTCAAATCCCTCCTCCATCTGTTTTCTGCACTTGGAGCCTCTCAGCTCAGTAAACCCTTTCTGCGTCTTTCTGCACTCAGGGTTCAGGCCATCTGACCCATCGCAGAGCTCACATGCGGGCAGCTCTAAACCATGGGATGTTCCCAGTGACCAGCCAGAGACCTCCAGAGTGAGGACAGGAGTCCCTGCGAGGACGCACAGCCTATAGCAGCCATGGATTCAAACAAACAAGAAGGTAAAGCATCCTCTCATTTCACTTGCTGATGGTATGAAATAGAGCGAGGAAGAAAGCTGCCCTCACATGACCTGTCTGTTGGCAGACATCTGCCAGCCCCATGAGAGCACCTCTGAGCTGTGGCAGAACCAGTCGGGCTGTGCACATGTTCCCTTCCTTTAGCTTGGGAGAAATATTTGGGGTTTGAAGTTTTTACTTCTTATTTTAAAAAAACACCTCTCCTTTCCCCTCTGGGAAATAATCCTGTGGCACACGAGATGTGCCATACGGGAAATCATTCTCCCTCTCTTGCCTTGGACCCACCTCTGCCTTGGGATCTACAGAGACTTCACGCTGTCAAAAGCAACATCTTACAGGAAGGCATGGTGAGGATCTGCCTCTCTCTCTCCCACGTGCACTGTCACAAGAGGTTATGGCTCATGTCAGTGCCCCAGTCCAGACTCCTGCTACAGTCAGCAGCATTTCTACCGAGTCTGCAAAGCTCAGCAGCTCCAGGTCCAGGGCTCTAGCAGTTATCAGCTTCAGAAATTCTTTTTGCAGAGGGATGTGGGGCTGGTGGTACTTGCTTTCCACCCCAAACCACTGGGAGCATCGTTGTGCTCGGCCTTGCCACCTCAGAGGTTTGAAGACTGAGGAGCCCTTGAACCTATGAAGAGCAGAACCTTTACCATTGCCCGTGATTATCAACTCAATGAAGACCCTTCCTGTTCGGACGGCCACCTTCCCTCTTAAAAGATGCTCAGTGGTGCCAATGTTCAGTCACGGCACAGGAACCCGAGGAGTTAATTTCTATATTATTATTATTCTAATTTGACTAAATTAGGTCTGTGTACCCAGGCCCCCGCACAACAGCAAGCTGAAAAGGAAATTAACTTACGGATTTTTTCCAATTAATCGGTATGCCCCCATGGGCTGCAGATATTCACTGCAGAAACTGGGAGGTAAGCACAAAGCCCCTGCTTCCCACAGTGCAGCTCAGCAGAGATGACTGGGGGTTTTGGCCGGGTACATACAGGGGTCAGAGAGTGCATCTGCTCATACACGCGGGAGTGGGAGGTAAAATCACAGTAGCAGGGATCCTCTCCCATCTTCTGCCTTTTCTCAGAGGCAGTTCCTAGCTTTGAGTGTGTTTGAGGAGGTTACGGACTCATCCGGATCCAAACCCAAATGAACGAGCCCTGCAGACTTCAGCTCCAGATCTCTGCGTTATAGATCAGTTTGAAAAACCACCCAAAGGAAACGCGAGAACAGAGAGACACGGCCCTTCCTCACTCTACCTCATTTCTGCCTGACATCTCTAGCGCTTCACAGAGCTGAGCATCCAATACCTTTAGCACTTTGCAAAAAACAGCCTCTCCCTGTCTTCCCAGCAGCTATTTTGTATTGTGCTATGAACCAAGAAACATGTCCTCTTGCTCTTTTCGGGTCAGTCATTACCATCCCACAGTAAAAACCCAGTACTAACATTTACATCAGAACAAACACATACCCCAAGGATTCTTCTTGATTTCAGAGGATCTCAGTACACTGGCTGTTTTCCCAAGCCTCGGCTCCAGGAATCACGAGCAAGTGTCATCGGTCAGGCCAAAAGTCAGTGTCCGTTTTGCGGTGTTGCAGAGAAAATCTGAAGACGAACCCAGAAGGGCCACACCTGAAAATAAAAACAACTTGTGATTTAAAAAACGCACCTTGGCCTTTGGTGAGGGCTGGCTGATGGATTTCGAGCCCTGTCAGCTGGCAGTGCTGGTCTTGGTTACTTCTCCGAATCAGCCTGCTGTCCCTTGCTTCCCCCGGCAAGCACCCCGGAGGATTATCTCCCAGAGGGTCAGTGCCTGACCCTGCTGCCAAACCCCATGGCCGCAAGGCAGCGCAGGGAGAAAGTGGCACGCTTTGGTGGAGAGGAGCACCCGGCCTCCCCTCCTACGCCTCTCACTTCCGGGCGTCGCTGGGGAATTTGCTCACGTTCCTCTGAATCAGGACAAATCCTAGAGACCAGAACAGGGCCAAGTTGTAGGTGCCCTTGGCAGTAACCCATATTCCCCCTCAGGGGCAAAGTAATCGGCACGGAGCTGTGCTTTGCACAGCCCTGACTTCCAGGCTTCATCTTTCCACTTGTTAACTGTCCTCCCTAAACCCTTTCTGCGCTCTTAAAGGTAAGGCACTGAGCCTCTGCATCCAGCAAGGACACGAGGAGCTCAGCAAAACGGGCCTCCGGCCACACTGGTGACTGACAGCGTAGAGGGGCGAAGCCAATTCCTGGAGGCAGGAGAAAACCCACGTTGTGAAGGAGCATTGCCAAGGAGAGGTGACCCAGACCAGGAACTGGGTGGCACGGTGCTTTCTGGGAGGTAGGGAGCCTGGTTTAGAGAATAACATGGAATTCGATGGCAACTGGACTGCAATTCCCTCCATGTGCCAAGGGAGCACGCTCAGTGACACCCAGTGACAATTTCTGCACAAGGCTTCTGCACAAATGAGACCATGTTAGAAGAGGAAATAAGTAAACATAGACTTTTTTCCATCAAGAACCCAATAATGCTTAGAGAGAATGCCTCTGCAGCGATCAGATCACTTTTGCAAAACTCTGTGAGCCAAGTGTGGTTTGGAAATGTTAAGCCCACCTCCCTTATACAAGATCAGGTGGGATCACAGCGCCACAAAAGCCCAGGAATTTAAACTCATAAAGGGTGTATTTTTTGGTGTTACAAAACAGACGGTCACTGCTTGGGACCTGTTGTGACAATATATAACTTAGGGCTGAAAATACACTGACTGGATCAGCCATTTATGGGGATAATGAAAATATGTACAATAGAGGATTAAAAAAAATCAACAAAATTACTGACTAAACTGTAATGTTTCAGAGTAAAAACTTGTTACTAAAGGCTGGTACATGGGAATGAACTTCCTGGGAGCAATTTATTCATAATTGTGCATATAGGGTTTCTCACCTCTTTGTATAGATCAGCTCTGGACAGGAAGAGGACAGCAAATGAGGTGAACGTAAGGTCAGAGTTAGCTGAGCCATTCCCATTTTATGACTGCAGTTATTGTACAACCTATATGGTGTCCACATCTCCTAAAGTGAGACTTGAGTCCTTTAGAAACGATTTGTACCTTGAGAGGGACTTCAAATCCTCTGTTCCGGTTATTTATAGCAACCATAATAAGTCATTTTAATTGACTGAAGTTCTTTATTCCCGCAGGAGAGACTGAAAGTGTGCCTGTGAGTAACCCTGCAACACAGATTTCCCAGGTAAAAATGAGCAAAATGCCCTGAATAACTCCATGAGTTTGAAGAGTTACTAATAGATAACCAGTAGTTGCAAAGCTAAATCCAGTGGGGAAAGAAATGTATGCACTTACAAGGAACATGGCAACCAAAACGTGCACACTGCATGAATAAATGTCATACATATCATCTCTTGAGCCTCATCTCAAAAGACACTCCAGTAAAATTTCTCCGCTCGCAACCAGTTGTGTTTAGACAGGTGATTTGTGCGCTCAGCTAAGTAACTAGCTGGCATCAATTAGCACCAATTAGAGACTGTCAATTTATTGGGCTGGAGGGAGATTACATGGCTGAGCTCTGATGAGCTTTCAACCAAATCGGATGAACTACCCCAGGAGCAAGGACGTGTTGATTGACCTGGGGAGGTCTTCTCCAGCAGGCAGCAAGTCTCCCGGGGGGCTCTGAAGTTATCCTGGCAGCTTCGCAGCTCCTTGGACCAAAGGGTGCTATTACCTGATACTCCAGTGCAGCTGGGCAGGAAAGCTTTGAGTCTTGCTGCATGTCTCTGCCTGGCGCCCCAGCCAGGAGCTGGGAAACCCTGAGCTTCATCCCCGCTGTGGCTCATGGTGCTCAGGACTTCCAGAGCTCTGTGGCCACTCCTTGATGTGACATTTGTGCTGCAAATAGCCACTGTGAATGTGAAAGATTGTCTATTTCATGGCCCAGGGAGCTCCTTCCTGTGAAATGCAGTTTCAGTGTCTCCACGATGATGTTTCCTAGGCATTTCCATTCTGTAGGAAATTCGAAAGAGTTTTGAGCAATTTAAACCTTGGTCCAGTTCGATCTGGAGCTGCATTTTGAGAGCGCAACATTTCCCTCACTGGAAATCCTGGCTATCTGAGACCACCCTAGGCACCTTTGCAACACTAATGCCCATAATCGCTTGTAAGTGCAACATGGCAAGTGGTTGTAGAGTTATGGGTGCCCCTTGCCCATAATGGAGAAGGTACAGCACTGCAATATCAAGGCAGTTTCCCTTGTTTCCTCCTCTTTTCTCATCCAGACAGCTCCGAGCAGGAGCTGCGACTGGGTTGCTGAAGAGCCCAGGGCGGTGGGTCCAACGGGCCTGGAAAGCTTACCAGCTGTAGGGCCAGTGTGCTGGGAAACCTCCCCCTCTGCAGTGCTGAGGGAACACTGTGCACACACGTACTGCTTTCCAGAAAAACCCAGCTGAGATGCGGACACCCTAAAGAATTCTTTCAATTAAAGTTACCAGCTCACTGTTCCCTTCTGCACCAGCGAGGGCCCTAGGGACACTGCGATTACCAAAAAAGACCTCAGAGACGTGAAATGAGCTGAGAAGTGCAGTGTGCTTGCAGCTCCCTTTAAATACCTCCACCCTTCTCTTTTGTCCTTACCCTTCCGCTCTTTCTTTATTCCCACCGTCCTTGCCTGTAAACGCTAGATATACCCTTAGGGTCAGGCTCTGCTGCTGTCAGCTCTGCTGACTTCCCGCTATGAGGCATCACAAGCCTTCCTAACGCTTGGTTGCAGAAGTGCTGCCTTTAAACATAAGACCAAATAGCTGCACTAGAAATTTGTTTTTTCCCTAATAAGAGCATGCAGCAAGCAGCTCAGGAAAATCAGATCCAGACTTTGTGGAAAGTATTAGATATTCTGCCAAATTAGTTTCAGGTAATGTCACTAACAAGACAGGAGAGCCCTCTTTTGCATAACACAATATTTACTTACCTCGCCAGATCAGCCATATCTGAAGATAACGCAAAGTGATGGATAGCAGATAAGCTGGGGTAAGCTGGGAAGTAACACAGTTTCAGTGTCTCCACATTGATGTTTTCTAGGCACTTCCAGTCTGCAGGAAACACAAGTGTTTTGAGCACTTTAAACCTTCAAGGTTTAAATCTTCAAGGCCATAGGAGGTCTTGCTCTTTTCTAGGATATATTTATAACAACAGAGTTATTCATCTGCAGGATTTCTTCATCACAGACTTGTTTCCTACTGGCTTGGACAGGCTCCAGCTCAAGGTCCCCAAGAGCAGGCCCAGTGCTAGCATAAGGACCATATGCAGCACGTGCAGAACAGTGATCCCTTTGGAGGTGCAGAGCCCTGGACAGCCTGGCTGGCTGGTGCTGGGGAAGATGTGTGGTGACACAGCTTGTGGCAGTGAGGGTTCATCCTCACCTTCCCAGCAGCAGCAGGGGCAGTAAACCCAGCTTACAAAGGCTCTCCCCTCTGCTTTCTGTCCCATGCCCATCCTTCTGCAAGCTATCCCCATCTCCTGGTTATGACCCTCTTCCTTGGGCTGCCTCAAAGTCTCAGAGCAAAGCTTTAGACATCAGGGACAGTCATGACGTTCTGCAAATAGAACCCACTAAGCAACAAAGTCTAACCATCCATCCCAGTTTTAGGTCTATAGGTTATACCTCCACGCCGAGATCATCTGTCTTGGAGGGGGAGGCTCTGCAGTTTTGCTGCCTCCTGCCCACCCTCTGGGGACAGCACAGCAGATGAGACAGGAGTAGAGGCTCAGCAAAGGGGATTTCATGGCTGTTACCACTTCACTCTTACAAAGCAAAGTCAAAACCATGCCGAGACGCGCTTCTTGCATGTCTTGTGATCTCACCCTTCCAGGCTGTGCATGGTCATACCTTCTAGCCATTACTTCCTTCATACGGTCATGGTTCCCCCTCTGCGTTGGGAAATGCTTGCTCTCCTCTCCAGGTGGACTTCTACATAGACTTCATATTCCTGTAGGGTGGAGGTCAAGTGAGAGTCACAAGTGATTGCTCATCACTGTCCTCTTGATCAGAGTCATGCAAAGCATGGAGGAGAATCCTTCATTTCCAGCGGGCAGTTACTTGCTGTTGCTAGAGGTCTTACATGCAGGGCTTTTCCACACAGAGCTGATAAACAGCAGGGCAGCAGGTAAAATGAGAGCTAGCCTCCCCCCCCTCAAAGACATCACTTGTTACAGATGCATGGTGCTGGTTCCCACACTGCACTGCTGTCAGGTTTGAGGGCCACACTGCAAAGGCAGCTGGTTGCTGAAATGTCTATGTCATACTGGATTATTTAGATTCCTAAGTTTTTTTGGAACAGGTCTTTCCCAGTTCTGGGACAGGCTCTAAGGATTCCCTGTGACCATGCCGGTTCATTTATCTTCAAGGCATTAGATAGCTCAAATTAACTCAACTAAGGTGCGTTCCTCTTCAACTGTATTTGTTCCCATGAATAGGTGCGTCAGGACAACACGTTACAGCTAAACTCTTGCCAAGTCTCCATGGCAGTATGAAATCTGTCTTTTTTGGTACGTGTTGCACTTTAGAAACTGTAGAAATACTGGATTCGCTCGACTTTCCAGGGGCTCACAAACCAGTGAATTATCTCTCCAGGCCCACAGGCATAAGCACATGGGCAAGACATAAGCATGAGCCGACGCTCTGAAGGCTTCCATTTTTTTGTAATAACTCAAGGGATTTAAAGGATGGTTTTCTGCAGCTTGTTATTAGAAATGAGCTCAAACTGAAACCCAGCGCTCAAGTACTACACCATGCTTGGCAGGAGTTTAAAGATAATGTGTTGCTTTTAAACCACTCCATTTGATTTGGGGTCAAACCTGCATCCAACACCACAAGGCTGTTTATGCTTCGTTTCTGTGCTCCTAGCACTGAGGGCAGCAGAGGAGGGAGTTCTGGCTGAGCCCGGCTCTCAGGGTTTCAGCACTTCATGTCCAGCTGTACAAATCCTGGCAGATGTGGCTGACTGGGGTCACTGCTGCTTTCATCCATCACATGGCAACAAAGGGAAATGAGAGTAGAAGATGCGTTTTGGTGTCTGAAATATCCACTGCCAGCTCCAGCTGCATGGGGCTGAGGAAGGGCATACTGGGCACAACAGGGCCAGGCTGGGATCTGGAGCGTTCTCCTGAGGAGTAGACAGAGAAATCAAACTAGCCGAATGACTAGGAAAACTGAGATTGGCCAATAGCGAACCCTACAATAACAACGGACTGCGTGCCTTTAGATGCATCTGCTTTGATACAGAGGGTACTTAGTCCAGTTTCCAGTCCAAATCTTTCCTTCAGCTACCCAAACTCTGCTTTTGGAGAGGGTTTCAGTATACATGGACAGTGAATTCTCTACAATAGCACTTTTTTTGCTGACTTTGATGACATCCAGCAGTTTTTGTCTCTTAAAACCTCAAGGTCAGCACTGTCTCCCATCCCTGTAACTTCTGCAAAGGATCCATCTAGTTTACCCCCACGCTGGAAGCACCCGAGGAGAATATGGCCAGGCTCGGTGGTGGGACATTTCAATTTGGGCTTACTCTCCCCAGAGAGAGATATCTCCAGAGCCAGCTTCCAGATCACTTCCCCTGCTAGCAGGACTTGGAGGATGACAGGCCTCCATCCTGAAACAGATCTCTCAAATGGGTCTGAAGCATCACAGCTTTTCACTTGGTGGAAAGTGTAGGATGTCCAGCCCTGATGCTAGGGAAATGAGCCGTACTGTGTAAGGCACTGGCAAGCACCAGTGAGTAAAGGCATGGGAACGTTAACATTTTGGACAGTTGCAACACTTTTTGTCCCTTCATTTCTCCAAGTTTGTCCGTTAGGATGTTTCACGATGCCAGGATCACCTGGTTCACCACCCTGGGCTTTGATAAATGGGCGGATATCAGATGCGGTGTGTGCATTGCCCCCTGTAGCAGCACAACTCCAGCAGCTGCTCTGAGCACAGTGCCCAAACAGCCCCTCTACCCCTTCCAGCTACCCTCGCTGCTGGGTGTGCTCTGGTCCCAGTGGTGCTATGAGATCCCTGGGTGCTCTCACAGCTAGGCAAGGCTGAGGTTTTTCCGCCCCAGTGCGCTCCTAGTCCTCTCTCACTGGACGCCTGCCCCTACGGGAGAGGGAGGAGGCAGGTGAGGGAGCCCTTCGCAGCTCTGGAAATGTGTCCAGCCAGACCAGCCTGGGGGACCGCGGGGCAAGCGTTGGGGCAAGAGTGGGGATGTCAGGCAGACGTCCTCTGTAAAGACGCTGCTGGTCCGCTCCACAGCGGCGGTGACCGAGGCTGTCTTGACCAGAGGAGGATGGTGTATGCCATTGCCCTGAGGTATCGGAAGCCATCTCTGCTCCATTTACAGGACTCAAGCGCCTGAGTTCCCCGGGGTGGCTGTCCTCTTACCATCAGTGCTCCAGTTTTGGACTCAGTTTATAACCAGATGTTAGGCCGAATTTCTGTTGTAAAGGTAAAAACCACTGGTACCGAAGCGCCTTGGGCCGCGACCTAGCTGTGGGCTTTGTGCAGGCAGAACGAGAGCCTCGCTGATGGCAGTGGGGGCTGAGTTCAGGGTCGCCGGCCCGAGCTATCCCCGAAGAGGGTGTCCCCGCTTAGCCCTCCGCAGGCTGCCTCTTTCCCTAGTGTCCACCTCCAAACCTGCCTTGTCTGCTCACTCTGCGAGCCTGGCTCAGCCCGGTCTGCCTCCTGCTTCGCCCGGCTGTCAACCGGCTGCCTCCAGCTTAGGTTGTGAGCTTTTCCGGCAGGGCTAGGGCCTCTAGGGATAGAAAACAGCAACGGTGGGCACGTTGTCTTTGTATGCCAGGAGAAGCCCCCCCCCCTCCCCGTTACAAGCTAAAGAGCTGTTTCCCTCCCTGGAAAGGGCCCACTGACAAAGGACATGGCTTCTCCGCAGCCCTCTGAGAGCCAGGAGGTGTTAGACCTGCGCAGCAAGAGCACCAGCCCTGGGAGCATGCAGGGGAAGGAGGCCCTGCTCCAAAAGGGTCATGTTCTGGGTTGCTCAGCTGCTTTGGGGATTGAAAATCTGGCTGCTGTCACTGCAAACCTGCAAAGCGTGTTTCAGGCTGTCCTCTCCTGCTGGAGATGGACAGGCTGCAACCTGCCAGGGAGCATGGAAAAACTCCGGGGCTGGCAAGGGGCACTTTAATTGTCCGAGACAAACAACTCCTACCCCGTGCCGAGGCTGCAGCAGGAGCTGAACCTCCCCCCATGTCTCCCAGCCATGACAGGAGGAGGAGAAAGAGGACAGCACCTTACAGGACGGGTTACACCCAGTCTTTGCGCCATGGGTGACCCTCGGGGACACAGCCACCTGTGTCTGGGAGGAGGGACTGAACCCACCGTGTTTGTGGTTCCTCTAGTTGCAGGCATTAGCCTCTGAGTTGAAGGCGGGTTTCACAGAAGCGATGCAGGAGCTGTCACGAATCCAGCATGGCGAGTATGCCCTGGAGGAGAAGGTCAAGAGCTGCCGCTGTGCCATGGAGGAGAAAGTGGCTGAGATGAAAAACTCCCTCAACACGTTCAAGGTAGGAGCGTGACTGGTGGGAGGGATGCCTACTTGCCACGTTTGCTCTGGCGGCACGGGGCAGCTCTCCCTCATCGATCCTTCCTGCTTGAGAAGGGAACAAACTGGCAATTATTTGCAGATGTAGTTGGTGCAGTACCTTCTGCCCTGGGTTCCCCCCACAAAGAGAGCTGGGACTCTCACCCAAACGTTACCTATGCCCTGGTCTGTTTGGGCTTCTCAAGGGGCCACAAGGCAGTGCTGCCTGCTGCCTCGGGCACAAGGGGCCTGTGTTGAGGGCTGCACATGTGACACGCTATAGGCACACGGTGCGCTTGTGGGTTGCTGTGCCCCTGCGCCGTATGTCTCTCTGGGTCAGGTGGGGGCATTTCCTGCAGGAACCAAAGCCGCTCGTGGGCAGGGAATGAACACAAAACCCTAAAACCTTTTGAAGTTGCATTCCCACGCGGTTGGGAGGAAGCGCTGCCTGGTTTGATCTGGCCCAAGAGGCTAAAGACAAAGGGCTGCAGAGAGAGCCTAGTGAGAGGGCTCGGTGTGCGCTTCAAACCAGCCAGCAGCTCCCCGCAGAAACTGGATCATTGCCTGTGAGGAGGCTGGCAGAGGACCTGTTTTATTGTTTTTATGGTAAATTTTCCCCAAGAGGTTTTGCTGAGTCAATAACACCTTGTGAAGATAAGGAGGGCTACTTACCGGAAAAGCCTGTTGTTGCCCCTGTGGCAGGGAGAGACAGTTGGCACTGAGCAGAAGGTGGTCCTGTGCTTCTAGCTGAGCAAGGAAGATGGCAAGAAGCATAAGGGCACATGCTGGTGGTCGTAAAGCAGCCAGAGGCAGGGTTATCTAGCACATCCTTATGGGGCAAAAAGGGGTTTTAAAACCCAGATGCAAGGAGTTAAGCCAGCAGCAGGAGGGGCAAAGACTACTTTCCCTCTGCCTCATGCTCATGTCCATCATCTAATAGTGGGGTTGAGCAGCTCCTGGTGAAGCCTCTTCCTTGCTAGGGAAAAAAAAATCCCTCTCCTGCGATTTACAAGAAATTCTTGAGTTCCTCTTCTCCATTCTGCTGATCACGTTGATGAAACCTGCAGGAATTTCATGCGTCGGAGAGCTCTATGTCCATGCCAGGTCTGGCTGAAACTGCCTGAGGGCTGCTGGGGGAACACATGCTGACCGTGAGCCACATGCACAGGGAGGTTACAGTGGGCCTTGTTTCCTTGGGAAACAGGGCTAAAAAGATAGCTTCGAGGCTTGATTGACAAGAACTTATACGCATGACTGATCACACTGGGATCTGGGCCAACAAGCGCAATGTGTGAATAGCTATGCTGGGACACTGGGAACATTGTGCTTTTGTTTGTTTTTCAGGAGGAGCTCAGCGATGCAAAGTCAATGATTGAAGAAATCAGCGCCAAGCAGGAGGAAATGCAACAGAAAATCGAGCAACTGCAGCAAGAGAAGCGGCGGGAATCCCGGAAAGTGAAAGCGAAGTAAGGGCCTGAACTCCAGGGCTCCGGATGGGCTTATTAACGCCGGTGTCCGTTTTGGTTCATTTCCTTATGGCTTAATTTCTTAATCTTTTCCTGGCTGGGCATATGCATAAACCCTGACTACTAGTGGCAGCTCCAGCCTTCAGTTCACCCCAGGCTTTTAGACATATACTCACTGAGCAAACACAGCAGAAAAACAGCAATGCTCAGTGGGATTCTAGCAGAGAAAAGTCCCAGCGGCTCCGGGGGAAACGAAGGCCTGGTGACACGCACAGACCTACCGGAGACGTGTTGGGACAGGAATACTTGCGACAGGGGCCTCCCTCACCATTAAAAGCTGTTGCTAAGCCACCCTATCCGACAATAGCAGTGCAGTTTCCCCTCCCTTCTCGCACTGCGAAGCGTGCGGGACTCGACGGGCACCCGAAGGTGCAGTCATGCTCTGCTCCCTTGTCAGCAGCCTTTTCTTCTCTGAGTGGGGACCCGTGGGAGCATGTTTTCACACCGCTGGGCCACGCTGTTACCGTGAGGAGGCAGATCGCTCGTCCGCCCTGGCCGCGACGAGCCTCCCTTTGAAATGCAGTTCGGATGATGGACGTACGACTGCCTCGATGCAAATCTAGGCTAGCCCCCGAGCTAATTAAGCCATTTAATTAGCTGAGATATGTCCTGCAAAAGAGCAGGTCTGAAATAACTTTCTCCTATAGCCAGTGGAAGTTGCGTCTAGGATATTGTTCACAAACTGCATCAAAGCCAACTCCGTTCCTGGTGTCTGCTTCAGTTGTTCTACTTCTTCTGCCTCTGCGCTTGTGCTTATGTCGGTGCCTGCCACAGCTGTAGTGTAACTAGAAGCGTCTTCGGTAGCATTCACACTTTCTGTCTCATTCTTTGTATTTGTACAGAAGAGCGCAAAAGGATGACCACGGGTCACAGACAGTACCTACGCCTCTCCAAGGCAGCCCATTTCGATCCATTAACCTCCCAGATCCTGTGCTGATCAATGAAGATTTTACTAGTCTTTTGCACAACGTGACCTACGAAAAAGGTAGGAGACAGCCAGAGTAGGCAAGCGCAGTGCTTTTCTCGTGGAAAAAAAACTGCAGAAAAGGTCACTAGGGCAAGACGACACCAAGTTTTGCTCAGGTGCCAGTGGCACAGAAAGAGAGCGGGGTGGTGCTGCCTCCAGCAGCACTGCTCCTGGGTCTGTGCGTGCACCTCAGCGCCGTGTCTCAGGAAGGCAAGCATGGCCTTGGTGCCGGCCTGGATGCAGAAGACTCTGAATGCTGCCCCAAGAGCCATTCATTGCCTCCTTCAAGAAAAAGGGAATCAGGCTGCATCTTATCCCTTCTAACGCTAGCGGTACGCACACGAGCGAGTAGGGACTCCTGATGGAAATACTACAACCTGTGGATGTGTTTTTGTGTAAGGGAACAGGGCATAGAAAGGAGAATCACAGGGGATTGGGCTGAGAGAGAACATGTGGTATCATCGAAAGGACGTACCAGTGGTTGATGTGACAAGGGGACATGGCAGTTGGTGCATTAGTTGGTGCACGGCAGCATCCGGCTGGTGTTGGAGATACTCACCGTGGGCTGGCTGTGTCCCTGCCCTTTACTAGCTGCTGAAGGCTACCACATGGGGTTAGGGTTACACCTTGACCCAGAGAGACACTTCCAAATGTGCTTCCTTGTGAAGGTCAGAATCAAAGGTGATGGCCCCCGAGTCTTTTTTTTTTTTTTTAAAAAAAAAAACTTCTGGGAGTTTAAACTTGTCTATCACCCTCTTGCTGTTCAGCAAAACAAAAACATACACATTTAAAATGTGCATGCAAAGGTACAAAAGTTGAATGAAAACAAAGTGCCATTTTCTATTCTGCTCTGCTCAGAATCTGGCCAGTTATGGGCTCCCTCTGCCCTGCTCTGGGGTGGTACGTCAGCTCTCCCCCACATATCCCTCATCCCACAGCTGCCTCTTAGCTGCTTCTCCCGCTGCCCTTTGCTTCCGGTTGTTTGACACCTCCACTCTTCCCTAAGCTCCTCCTCACCCAAAATAGCAGCCGGGTCACTGTGGCAGGCCTCCATCCTCTCACTCTGCCTGCCATGTTTGTCCTACCTGACTTGCACGCCCTGAGCAAGGACAAGCCAGGCCTGCTCACGCTCCTCTGAGGTACTACAGCACCAAGCCCAAATGGGACTCCACATTAGCTCGCCTGCAGGTGCTACTGAAATGAAGATCAGAGGCCCAACGGTAAAGAGCAGCTTTTTCCTCAGCAGAGGATTTAACAGGGGTGTTCCCAGACCAAAAATGTGAGAGGCTAAAAGATCTGACCGTACGGACGGGGTTCGGCTGGAGGAAGTCTACTCTACAGCCATTTCCTCTCATTAAATTTTTCTTTGTTCTTCAACAGTGTCTGACACCCGGATCATGCCAATGGGAGAAGGGAGCGTGAAAGTCATAGCAGGTAGGTCATGTCCAGGTAGGAAAATATCCAACTGTTAAAATGCAGCAGGACAATGATTCAATTACAGTGCCTGCTGTACTGCACTGAAGAACTGCTTTCAAGGAACGCGTTTCACAGCAATGACTTTCTTTTCACTGTGCACCTCCATTTTCATGTGGCAGTTGAGCTATCAGGGCAAATGCGGGTCCCTGAAGTGCTGAGTAACTGCTGGACAATGTGAAGCACCGATATTTGGCAGGCACAGCATTTCTGCTGCTGCTTGTGTAGGTTCCAAGGCCTTTTGCAGAGAGGAAGAATTGAGGCTCACTGTAAAGGCATAGACTAATCACTGAGACATTCTGCCACGTGGCAAGAGATGGCTTTTACAGCGACTACCCTCCGGGTAGGGGCGGTGAGCTGCTTTATTCGCCCACCAGCTTCCAAACAGATTGCTCACAGACGTGCCTGAAGAGTTAGAGAGAAAAAGTTTTCTGTGGCAAAATAAAAATGGGTAAGAAATAAGAGAAGGATGTAGTAAGGGCACACTGAGGATCCTGCTCCCCCCCCAAAAAGAGGGCAGGTGAGAACAACCACCAGAGGTTTACAGTATTCACTAGAAGTGCTTAATGTTCCAGATGGCTCTTTCACCTCAATCCACTGAAAGAAGAAGAGAACAAGAACTACGGAAGGTGGTTCATTGCAACCCAAATTCAAACTATTTGCGCTAAAGCAATTCTAGCCCTATAGCACTAACATGTCCTCCCCTACCTTCTCTATGATTTAATAGCCTCAGACTACCTGTCCTGCTGCTGCTGCATAATCACATTACGCTAACAAAAACTGTAAGAGCCATGACAGTTTTTAATCTACTGGGAGTGCCATTTAAATCCTAATTCTAATAATAATTCCCGTTTCTACAATACCTGTAGAATGTCATATTACCAATGTCATATTACCAAGTCCTGAAGCGTCCCAAACACCATACCTGGAATATGTATTTTTTCTTTTCTAACACATGTATCTAATTTTGGACCTTAAGTGGTCAGAAAATAAAGCAATCGAGTTTGGAAAAATGCTTGTTTTGCTGAAGTGCCCAGCAACTGCACTTCTGCTCAGAGCTATAAATTAACTCTATGAGGCTACGCCACTTGTTAAGCACCAAGAACGCTTCAAGCTCCCCTTTCAGCATTTTACAGGGAAAATAATGCAGGTTAGCTGCCTGCTTCAGCATACCTGTTGACTGAGACGACACGGTCCATGCCGCTGCTTGCCATTGCAGGAGCAGCCATAGAGACGGATGATGGCCTCAAGCCTTCCTTGACAACGGAGGGTCAGTCAAAGGTGCATCTGCCATCGACAGTGTGGAAGCAGCCTAAGGACACCAAGGAGTGGGGAGATGAATATATATCCAAAGAGCAACCAGAGAGAGGGAAAGATATGGGCCCAAGCAGATACAGCTCAGCAGACAACATTATATGTGAACCCTCTTTGGCGGGTAAGGGCAGAGGGGAAAACTGCAGCCAGAGAGGCTCAGAGCTGCACTTGCATCTGGTGGGAGATGGCAATGACCCTTTACAGATGGAGACAAACAAGCCCGTTTCCCCTGCTGGGAGGGAATCCCTCAGGGCATCAGAGTCCCCAGGACCCTGGCCTTTGTATTTGCTGGTCTAGGCTGTCAAATAAGATAATCCCAAACACACTCTGCACCCAGGACACCCATCCTCTGTTCCAAGACCTGGCAGGTTCAGAGAGCTGGTGGGGTTGCGACAGTAGAGCTGGGGAAGTGGGTGGGAAATACAACTTCTCATTTTGTAGGACACTGGATGTGAATCTCTGGTATGAGTTGTTTTGCCCTTGGTGCTTGTTTTGTTTTTCCCAAGATCTCTGAAAAAAGCTGGAATCCCTGAGGTGAAACATGTTTGCTGTAGCATCAGGCTAGAATATCCTATTTTGGGGAAAGCTGACATACAAAGAAAAGACATTGATCTCACTTTTCAACAGTTTCTTCTTTCATGATTTAATGTCAGATCACCAGACAAAACGCAGCCTAATATGATGCTGTCCTTGGGGTCAGTTTTTCCTTTTTTGTTTTTTTAAAATTCAACTTAACCCTTTTTTTGTGGAAGCTAAAAGGCAGAACATCGCTTTGGAGCTGCTGGAGTCAGAAAGGAAATATGTAATCAACCTTTCCCTAATTCTGAAGATCAAGGCCACATTGCAAGGGCCAGATGTGAAAAGGAGCACCAAAGAGAGAAGGTATTTGATAGAATATTCTTTCTGTTTCATCCCCTCACCTAGTTCATCCACACAGAGATATTTAAACATTTAAGGCTTATTTCTAGTTGAAAACTGGAGGCACTGGAAGGTTTTTGCAGGGATTACAGACGTTCCTGCCAGTTTGTTGCAGTAGCAAACCCCCGAAAACTGTAAATTTGTATGACTCAAGACAGACATTGAAATTTCCTCCTGATACCTCACTGATGTTGGCAAGCGCTCACTCTACAAAGGCACCCTTTTCTTTCACGTTATGATCACGCAATCACTTGCCAGATCACTGTACAAAAATGTCTCGTGCCATCCCTCTCTTAAGGACAGATGGCCAGCAATTATCCAGCGTGACCATGCTTACACTGAAAAAGCAGTTGTCACAGATCGCGTTATTTCCCCAAATTTGTACTTTGCTCCAATTTACCATTTCTGCGAGGAAAAAAAAAAAAATCACACCAACTATTTTGTTTCGGGTCATTTCAACTGGATTTGGTATATTTGTTAAACTGAATAGAGAAGTTTCATTTCAGGTCTCTTAGCCCCTGGGCCTGCAGATGCTGGGGTCCCTGACCATACTGCATTTCACACAACGCACTGTGCCCCGGCCAGAGGCATCCTTGGAGTCATTTGACAGAAGGACATGGTGGGACATTTGGTACATGGGTAGATATGGACTCAGTTAAACAGTTCCATGACAGACACAGTTCAGACTGAAACATTTTGATAGTCTCAAGTGAGTTTTCACTTTTCCTCTTTTTTCCCTGGGAACTTTCCATCTGGCAAAGTATTTTGATATTTGATACTTTTATCTTGATTCTGGATGAAATCAGCATGAAGTGATAGGAATGCAATGGCACATTTTGACCACCACTGCCTCAGAAAGGTGGTTTGTTAAAGGGCTCAGCAAATGAGCCGATATACAGAGCTGAGGAGCTCTCCTCCAAGCACTCTATGGGATTGCTAAGGACCGTGATCCTGCTCCCTTAGCCAAAGCAGCACAGGCTTGGGCTTTTTAGTTGTGCAGATCCCGGTTGGCTACACCAAGCACTGGATAAGCCAGCTTAAGAAACCCTCAACACACTAAAATAACCCGCTGGAGAGGATATCTGCACGCATGCAGTGCCTGAAACAGGGCCTCCTGGTGCAGGACTCCAGGACTGCAGCCAGGACTCCAGTAAAAATGGTTAATAATACCTATGTATAAAGCAAGCCCATGCTGACCGCCTGTGACCGCAAACTTCAGCAGTACATGCCCAGGGCCTTGAGATTCAATTCAGTATTTCTGCTCTATGTAACTGGGTCCGATATTCTCTCCCTTCAGTTTCTTCCCCAACTCTTTGCGGTACCTGGTCCAGCAGCATGTCGATTTACTTCACGCTCTACAGGAGAGAGTCTTGAGCTGGCCACGCCAAGGGATCCTAGGAGACATCTTCCTGAAGTTAACAAACGATGAGGTACGTTGTGGACCTCTCCGGGCTCTTCTGCTATGATGCATGACCTTGTGCTGGGGTCTGGCAAAACAGCATGTCCCACAGGTGGGCTGAGACAGCTTGCAGCAGAGGGGCTGTGCTGTGAAGGTGTGGCTAGGGTAAGCGATGCGTAGCGGTGTAGTTGGATCAAATTCCTTCCCTCCCATACCTGCTGCTGAGAGCTATGACCAGCGGGTGGACAGGCCCCATCCTGCACGCTCTGTAGCACCAGGTGAAACAGCACCTTCACAGTCTCATATTGTCTTGTTCCTCTGTCCATGGGCCAGCACCTCCTTCTCAGGGTGAAGGTCTGCCCAGCCCATGGTGAGGGGTGGGACCTTTCCTGGAAGGAAGTGTCAAATCTGATTTGAGGCTTTTTCGAATTTTAGAGTGTTATATAGGTAAAGTTTCTTCCTTTCCAAGCCCTCCCCGAGCCATCCGCTACAAAGTTCTGTACGCTACGTTCAACAGCTGAACCCATTTCATTAAACAGAATTGCTTGTGAAGTTCTGAGCCCTGAAATCTTTACACAGCTAGGAGCTCTGCTGAGCTGAAGAGTGATGCGGGGGCATAAACGGAGTTTCTTGTTCTGGCTGACTCTGTGGCCACACTCTCCTAAATTTCCTTCTTTCTTTCTTTTAAGAACAATTTTCTGGACTACTATGTTGCTTACCTGAGGGACTTGCCAGAATGTATCTCTCTGATCCACGTGGTGATCCTGAAGGAGGTAAACTTCCTTCTGTATCTGTGCTTCACAGACACCTACAGGCAGCACGCATGCCTGGCTCTCTTCTTGTTGTGCCTTCCCACAGCCGGACATCCCTGCCAATCCAGGAATCCATTTGTTCCATTACCAAATACCAGTTTCCAGAACATTGCCATGGCTGATGGTTGTTCGGACCTACTAAAGGCAGCTTTAAACATGTTCACCACTGTGTGTAAACAAAACTATATCTCTGCTGTGACATGGAACAGTATCTCAGATCAAACCTCTTGGAAAATTCTCCTATGCAAATCCTTTCCAGACCTGTCCTGGGAAAATAAGAGCGTTTCCTGAAAAAGAGAGGATTCATTCAAACAGGGAGAAGAAGAGTGAGGTTTTAAGTGCTAAAGCATTTCCTCAGAGAGACAACGTTCTCTACTGTTCAGCTTTAGATGTTTGGTCTCACATCCTTGATTCTTGGTTTTAACCAGGAAAGTTAAACGCAAAGGTAGCTTTAAAGTGCAATAACTAAAACAACACTAACTTTTTTCCAAGACATCTTAATTCAAGAGTCTATCCCTTTTTCACTTCAGGCCTAAACTAAGGCCTTAATTCTGAAAAACAGTGTCTGCCCAGGGTTTCAATGAAACTTAACTAGCGCACTTTAAACATATGCGCTTACTTAATTAGGCTGCATGACCCCTGAACCTGAAGAACTTCATCTCTGGGACTAGCACTGCTGGTGAAAGGAGTTGCAAATACCCCTTCCAGAAGCAAGATGGGAACCGTTGCATTGTCGCGCACAATGGTCACTTGACTACCCTGCTCCTGCGAATTGCTCTAACTACTTACGGCAAAGCACTCAGTAAACCCCAGAACTATTTGCAAGCAGACATATTTTATGGGTAGGAGTGACTCTGAATTTGCTTTCTCTGTTTCAGGTGGAAGAAGAAATCAAATCTGATCTCTACATTCTGTTCTTCCATATAGTCCAGCGAATTCCTGAATACCTTATTCATCTACAGGTAGGGCCCTAGGATGGAAACGGTCTTGTTGAACTCCTTATGACAACAAACGGCTTTTACCTCAGAGCTGGCTTTCGGGCCTGTACAGCTACAGGGCTTCTGGCTAACTCAATGGGCTCTGTGAAGAAACCTCTGAAAGGGGGAAGCCAGCTGAGAGTGCCTTGATTTTCATTTTTCATCCGCAACTTGTTCCTGTTTGCCAGTTTCCCCATCGAGCCTGACAGGACCAGCCTTTGTCCCTTGGGAAACCAAAAGCTGTGCCGCCCGCTGCTTGGGGAGAACAGCAGGCCAGAGATGGGGCATGTCTGCTGTGAGCTGAGCTCTTGTGACAGAGCTGCCCCCTCTGCTGAGGGATCCCTATGCCTGGGAGCTGAGAGAGAGCTGCTCCAGGGGGCAAAGGACCTTTCCTGTGCAGAGCTGCCTGAAAAACAGAGTTCTGGTTCGCAGGAAGGTTACTTGAATTGTACTGAAGCATTTCAGACAAGGGAAATAGGAACACTGGAGCAAAGGCCAATAAAAACCAAAGAAGAGACTGTTTATCCAGTCTTGGGTTTATCTGATGCTAGACTCCACCACTGCATCTCCCACACCCCCAGATTACATTTGGGCCGGCTACCCGTGTATTTGTACTGGAATAGCAGCAGACAGGTTCTGTCTAAGTCCCCCAGAAACTGGTGCTGCCTGGGAGGGCTCCCACAGTGCCCAGGCAGTGCTGTGGGCACTCCCGAGGGCCGGTCTGTGGTCCCGATAGTACCTTCTGCCCAGAAGGGGTTAGGACAGCCTCCAAACAGCCTGCTCTCCTCTGTGCCCCAGAATGTCCTGAAGTTCACGGAGCAAGAGCATCCTGATTATTACCTGCTGCTGGTGTGTGTGCAGCGCCTCCGGGTTTTCATCTCACACTACAGCCTCCTCTTCCAATGCAACGAGGACCTGCTCATACAGAAGCGCAAAAAGCTAAAGAAGTAAGCACATCACCTCGTTTTCTCTATCACCAGGGAAAGGGGGGTGCGGGGGCAGCCCGGAAACATGGGGTGTAGGTCCAGGCAAGATCAACAGGCACAGGGCTCTGTTGAAGTAAAACGCGGCCCTTTGTTTATGAAGGCTGGAGAAGGCCATCTGTTGGCACCTGTCCTCCAAACTGAGGTCAGACTTGGGGTGGGCCCTTACCCGAAACTCGGAGAGCAAAGGGAAATTCAGTTTAACCTTAAACATAGCTGCCGTGTCTTTTACTGGAACATTTGATTTCTTAAGCTGATAGTGAAGTCACTCCCCGCTGGCAGCATACAGGGAGGTTTAGCAGGCTCAGGGTCCTGGGAAGTCCAAGCTTGTGGCCTGAAGCCCTTACAGGCTGCACAAGAGATCAGGAGAGAATGGCATTACCTTATTTTACTGGGGGAGCGAGGCGGGGGAAACAAAAGCTTCCCATAACTTGTTTGAGATGAACTGTGGCAGACTAGACGCTGAACCCAGATTCCCCTGTTCTGGATCAGGAGTCTTCCCTGAAATCAGAACTTTTTTGTTTGTTCGTTTGTTTGTTTTTTAAATCAAAACCTGGCTGTCTTTGCTCCTTGTGATGATTCACTGGGGAAGTGGGACAAAGGAAGAAAAATTGCAGCTGTGCTGCTTTAGATCAGATTTCAGGGACGTTTCCCAACATGGAGGGTGGTAAAGGGCTGGATCAGACTGCTGGGGAGGGGTTGCTATCATGAGAAGTATTAAGAACAGGACAGAAAGGCTACTGCCTACGACAGACTAGGTGCAACGGGTTTTTCCTTGGGTGGGAAGAGGTGCAGGGGAATATTAAGGTCCTTCCCAGCCCTTTTTTCTGTGATTCTACACGCTCGTGCTCATTCCCTGCCTTATTTCTTAGCACGACGATGGATTTCTCCTCCCTCAGGTCGTCCCTGGTGAAGCTGTACAAAGGTCTCACCTCCCAGTGTACGAGCCAAGAGGTTTCTCCAACACCAAGCGCGACCTCTATCCGGGACAGCGGGATCCACTCTGAAGAAACCATACAGTCGTTCCCACCGGCACCTTCCTCTGGCACGACAACCCCGTAAGCCTCTTGTCCTAGCACAAGGCTGTCAAAGTAGGCTGAGCACTCTCTCCTCTCCCGTACTATGCCAGTGACACCAGGCAGTAACAGACTGTCACCTCCAAGGCTACTCCCCCAGGTATACCTAGTGAGATGAGGGGCTGGCTCTTTCCTCCCATCCACTACCACGTAGCTCACAAGCAGGCAAGGCTTCAGAGCTCTACCACAGGCTGCCAACGCCATCATTAGCTGCTAGCTGTCCTAAAGGAACGTGCCGGGCCGGGATGCATTTGTGCAAGGCTGGCCGCAGGGTGCACAGCAGGACTCCGAATGATTCGCTGACTGGCATGTTACAAGAGCTAGGGAACATGACCAAACAGGAGGTTTCAAACCAGCAAAAAAAGGTGTTTTCCACACAGCATGTCATTAAACTGTGGGAGACTCTGCCACAGGATGCAAGAGCAAATGGGTTCAAAAAGCGACAAGACTAATTTAAGGAAGACAGGGCTTCTGGTGACACTGCAATCTCTGGCCACCCCTAACCTACTGATAGGAGCCAGCTGAGAGGATGATCAGAGAAGGAACACGCTAGGCTTGCCTTATTTCTTATTTCAGCATACCAGGCTGAACGAACCTGTGGGCAGCTCTTTTGGGAACTGGCCCTGCAGACAGAATGACTCTTACTTTTAAAACTATCTAGGCCAGGTGCTGGCTAGGGAGACATGCGGGTTCACTGATCCTACAGCGCTGTCCTGTGAGTTCCCAGATCCAGACCATACAGCAACAGCTCATTAAGAGAAGCTGCCCCTTTTTTTTTTCCCCCAGTGGGAACTAGAAATATTTGTTGAGACCTGGCAAATGTCTGTCACCTAAATAAGTAAAGATGCACACAGAGAATCACAGAAATTCTTGCTGAAAGGGGCCACTGGAGCCTCCATCCAGCCTCCTGCTCAGAGCAGGACTACTACCAACATTAAATGAGCCGTGGCTTTATCCAGTCCCTGTCTTGAAAAGCCTCTGAGGATGCAGACTCCCACATCTCTCACAATCCCCCTAATGAAATCTTTCCTCCTACTGTTCAACCTGAAACTCCAAAGTCACAACTGGTGGCTGTTGTGCTTCATTGTATCGTTTGATACTACAAAAACTTTGGCTCCACTATCTTTCCTTCAAAGGAACTGCAGAAATGTTATTAAATCAATCCTCAGTCTCCTTTTCACCAGACTAGCCAAGCCCAGCTCTCTTCCCTCACCGGTGCTGTGCTCCAGGGCTCTGACTGCCTTGGTAGCCCCCAGCAGCCTCTCTCCAGTTTCCCCACATCCCCCCTCAACTGGAGGACCCAGCACTGGACACGATCTAGGTGGGGCTGCACCAGCAATGAACAGAAGGTGAATATTAATTCCCCTGGCTCTGCTGGCCACGGGGCTCCTAACACAAACGAGGATAGAGTTTGTCTTGCCTGCGGATGAGAACGCACTGTCGGTTCCTTTTCATCCTCCCATCCACTGTAACCCCAAGTTCACAGCCGAGCTGCTGCTCAGCCCAAATCTCCCAGCCTGGCCTAACGCATGCAGCTATCCCGCCCCGGGGTCGAGCTCTCCGCGTCTCCTCCTTGAACGTCACAAGGTTTTTTTTGGCCCAGTTCTCAAGTTGACTGAGGCCCCTCTGGACTGAAGTACTGCTGTTTGTCATGTCAGCCACCTCCCTAGCTTAGCGTCATCTTCAAATCCGCAAATGCTGCACAGGCATTCCCAAGCAACACAAGCCCCAGCTGCCGCAATAGCTGCTGCCAGCATGCCTGCATGGATGTCTTGAAATTAAGCCAGGATCTCACCACAGCACATACGCAGGAGTACAAAACGCCTTACTGCCTAGCCCCAGACCCCCTCCTTTTTCACCCAGAAGCAAAGGGCTACTCAGACTCCCAGTGGTGAGCACAAAATCATTCCTTCCCCCACCCCATTCATTATGTCCCCTGTGGATGGCAGCATTACTTTCTTAACTAGGGTTTTGTAAGTGCAGGGAGACGCATACCTTGTGCCTAGTACCTCCCCCGTGCAGGACTCCCCACAGACTTCCCTGGCACACACGGAGGGCAGCAACACTCCAGGTACCCTTGACACTTTTGCAGACAGAATCACCTCCCCAAGACAGTCCCTGACATCAGAGAGAGGGGAAGGAAGGTAAAAATCCAGAACGGGGATGAACTGGAAAGAGAAGGAGCAGCCAGCCTCGGCACTTGGTTACTCTCCGTTAGGTGGTGTAGAGCTCAAGAGTGACCCAAAGCTACTGGACAGGCAGTCCTACCCCCTGCAGGTTCGCTCCTGCTAAGCCATCTAGACAACTTCTATTAACGGCAGCTCTGTTACTGTTCTCCAAGATACTAAAATACTTGCGCTTATTAAAAGCGAGAGGATGGGGTGGGTGGGGGGGAGGGGAGCTTGCCAGGCTGTCTCTCTGTCATCCTTTTGTACTCTACTTCCTTCTGGGTTTTTTTGTTTTGTTTTGTTTCTGATTTTCAAGGCATTTGATGCCCCAGATGAAGAAATCCCAGCCATCTGTGATGGAGAACATCCAAGCTGTAAAGCCCCCCGACTGGGAAATGGAAAGTAGAAAACATGAGAGGCCAGAGAACATCCTTGCATCCTCTCAGCTCACGGAGCAGGAACTCAAGGCCCTGACAGCCCCCTTACAATCTATCCCCGAAATGGAGTATGAAGCACCGCCAGCTGACGCGGTGGGAAACCCCGAGAGAGCCATCAGGACCTCTGTGGAGCTGCTGCAGGATGCGAGGAACTTTGCGCCAAGCTATGAAGAGTTTGACTACCCTGGGGAAGTTTTCACTCTGCCAGGCCCCTATGAAGATGACACCTTCCAAAACCTTGCTCTCTTTGAGAATTGCTCCCCAGCCTCTTCCGAATCCAGCTTAGACATTTGCTTCCTTAGGCCTGTAAACTTCACATCAGAACCAGAGAGGACAGATCATGCCTTACAGCCACTGCCTAAGAGCTGTACTCCTGTAAGCAGCAGTACTTACAAGCGTGAGATGTTCCACAGCAAAGGCAAGCAGCTGAGCAGGTCCCTGAAGGAGCTGCCGAGAAGCGCGGAGGGTGTGAGCGCCAGACTCTACAGCACGAGGAGCAGCAGTGGGAGCCGGCTGCAGCAGAAGCAGGAGAGAAATGTCCAGCCTCACATGATCTCAGCTTCATCCCGAAGCTCCCAAAGGAGCTACTTCCCCCCACAGAGAGGAGCGGGTGAAAAACAGAGCTTTTTGGAAGTAAGGAGGCTAAAATAGGAGGAGAAAAGAAAGGAGCATGGTGGTGCAGAAGCAGCAGCAGGAGAGAGAGAGAGATCTGAGATACAGTTAGGGGAGAACATGCCAAAATAGCTTCCAAGTCTGCACATTCAAAGCCCTCATCTGCACGTACATATCCAAGGGAGGGACAAGACGCAGGACAGCTTCTTTTCACACCTATCTCCCCCAGGGACAAATATGGGCTTGAGACATGCAGCTGGCTGAGGGCAGGGCTGGAACACCCTGGAGACAAGCTGGCCTCTCATGTTTCTCTAGCTGTCACTGAGCTCCCCTAATGAATTAAGGTATCTGATCAGGGCCATGAGGTGTGAGCAAAGCTGCTTGAAATGAGTGCTATAGGTTGGCACCCAGTTAAAAAGGTGCCCTTTCACCTCCTGCGAGCAGGAGTGCTGGGATAAAAAAAAAAAAAACAACGGATTTCGGATCAGATCCTCAGCTGGTGTGAACCAGTGTGACTCTGCCAAGTCAGCCCATTTGCACCAACAAGGATCTGGTCCGTGGGTTTTGTTTCACCTGCGTTTGCTCTGTGGCCCTTGGAGCCATGCTGAAGTCTGTGGGAAAACGGGCAGAGCCCAGCAACGCGGTCCCTGTCCCTCAGACAATCACCGGCAAGGCAGGTGGCACTCCAGCCCTGCAGGGACACCGGGCCTTGCAGGAACAATGTTTCTGCAGTTTGCAGTGCCTGCTCAGAGTCAGCTTGGACCTGGAGCAGTCACGGGAGAAGGCATGAACGAATATCCTCGTGCCCGTCACACCTCCTTGGGAAGAGGCCTAGGTGGTAGGCTAGTGCCCTCTGCGCAGCCTGGAGAAACACCCTCCTGTTCAAACGAGGCAAGGGATACGAAGGCTGCAGATGCAGATGATGATGGGAGGAACGTTCCCGACAGCCTGGCTGAAAAGGTAGCAGGGAAACCTCAAAGAAAAGAAAGAGAAAAGCCTAGTGAGTGGAGGAGGTGGTGGAGAACTAAGCAGGGGAGGTGAAGGAGAGGGAGAGGAGCTGTGGGGACACAGCCCACCCAGAAAAAAGAGCCCGCCAGCTGCTTGGCACCCACCTGCACATAAGCAAGGTGCAGATAGGAAGCTAGTCCAGAACAGCTGCTGTCTTGGCGACAACCTCTGCAGGACACGGTCTCCCCCAAAGGAGACCACTGCAGCAGTCATAGGCTGAACCGGAGAAAAAGGGTCCTGTCCAGAGTCACAGAGCGGGACTCGGCCATCTCCTGAAAGGGGGAGAGGAGATCTTTCAGTGGCACATTTACCACAAGGTGTGTGTGCTAACGAAAGCCTCTTGCTCCACAGATATACAACCAGGGTGCAGCAGAGTCAACAGAAGAGTCTCTATCATCCCATCAGCTAGGGAAGCCTCCCTCTTCTAAGGTAAACGGAGTTCACAAGCGAGGAGGGGGCGGGAAGGACCTGCTCCTTCAACTCCTCATGCTGGGCTAGCGAGGCCTCTCTACAGAAAAAGGTTAGTGAGGAAAGCTCCAGCTCCCTCTAACAGCGCCTCTCCGTTCCTCTGCCAATGCCCCGGCTTCACAGAGCCAGCAGCAAGCTCTCTGCAGAGGTGCCAGCGCTGCCGAGGCCCGAGTGATGTGTTGTCTCCCAGCCTCACCAGCACCTCCTCACCCACCAGGTCCCTCCTAGCACAGAGAGAGAGAGAGAAAGAGAAAGGGACAAGGACGTGAGGTTGCAAACGCTGGTTAAATTGTCTTTTCCCTTTTAGGAGCTCCATGCAGAAGACAACACCAGGTTCTGCCAGAAGGATGACAATGAGCAAACATCCTTCAGCGACCACAACCCACGGCACGAGCCCAAGGGGGGTTTCCGGAGCTCCTTCCGCAAGCTCTTCAAAAAGAAATAAGCAGCCCCAAGAGAGGCAGGCTGCAGCCTAAGTGCGACAGTGCTTCCCCAGGTCCCTGAGGGTGGAGACAGACAGCGAGGCCCTGAGATCCCCCCTTGACTAACACAGTAGGTGGAGGGGTGGGAGAGAGGAGACGGTCACAGCTGCCTCACAAATGCAGCCTGCTCTTCCTAGCACAGGGGAGGGCCAGGCTATGGGTTGAAGCAGAGCTCAGCCAGCAGGTCCAGTAAGCACAGGAACTTGCTAGCTTTCACCCCCGCCTGACTGGAACCCAACTTTCCTTGGAGTTTTGGAAAGCTTTGGCCAAACCCCAATCTCTTCTCCTCCCCCTCATCCCCCAGTGTTGCTTGATTTCACATACATCTCTGCTCTTCCAAATTCAAAACAAGTCTAATCTGGGCTCACCTGCAACAGAAAGATTTTGCCTTTGCAGCATTTGCATCCTGGCCAGGAGTCTGAAGCTCTCCTCTTTCCTGCACTTTCCAAAGAAAACCCGGCATCAAAGATATTTTCCAGGAGGGCAGCTCATATTACCCAGCTGGGTCGAGAAGGTCTAATAAGTATCAGCTGAAGCACCCGGGCTTCGTACTGCTTAGCCAGCAGCATCCTTTCTTTTGGACTTCCATCACTCCCTGAAATCCTGCTCTACCTTTTATTTGACGAGTTGCTCCGTGAATTGCCTCCTGCCGTATGAACCTCTGCTCTTGCTGTCAGGATCACCTGTGTCTCCAGGCAGGTGGCATTGGTTGAGTCCAGGGCCCGCCACAGGAGACAAAGACTCTTCTCCACTCTCCCCCCACCACGGACCAATGCAGACATTGACACAGTCAACCAGCGTCCAGGCTCCTGGTCTGGACATACAATATGGTCTGGTCGAATGCAATACATTTCGAATACTCTTTGCTAACTCTCTCTGGCCCGACACCTCCTCGCAAGCCCCAGCACGTGCAGCATCCTGCTTTGGAGCAGCTATTCCAGCTAACATTGAGGCATTAGGGCAGGAAAGCTGCCGGTGCCCCACGTTCCATGCCGGAAGCGCTCCTTGTGCAAGGACGCTCCTCCTCCCCCAACAAAGCCACGAGTACGCCCTCCCCACGTCTCGATGTGACAAACCCTTAGCAATGCTGTTTTCTATAGAAGACTAGATTATAGCTTTTGTTAAAACAAGAATATGGAGGGAAACCCAGCCCTCCTAGAGCATTATCCACGCCACACCTCAGCAGCAAGAGCAACTGATCGCACAGGGCTGTGACACTAGCTGAAGCTGGGGCATGCTGACGACAGGTTCAAGAGGAAAGGTGGTTTTATCACCCTCTTTTGGCAGGCTTGGGACACCTGTCTGTCATCTCACCTGAAAAGGTTGTGAACTGTCTCAGCGGGGCCAACCGCAACCTCCTGGGGGGCAAGACTGTGAGCTGAGGGGCTTGGCACTCCAGTACCAGCGCAGGGTGACTGTATCTGCTGCCCGATGGCTCCCCATCTAGTGGGGCAGAGAGGAAAAGCACCCAACATGCTGTACGGCTCTCCAGGAAGCAGCAATGCTACAGGGAGGGCAGGAAGCCAGTGGCCTAGGCTGCAATGGCTAACCACCAGCAGCAGACCCAGGGCCTACAGCTCTTCAACAGTGCCGGCTGACCTACTGTTATTAAACCTGCTTTCCTCCTCCCGGGGAGGGGAAGAGGTGTGTGTGAAAAGAGGTTTTAACTCAACCCAAACAAAATCTGTCTTTTATCTCAAAGTTTTTCCAACATTTCAAGAAAGCGACCAAGCAAAACCCTAGAGATTCAAATGTTTTGGCCAAGCAAAACCCCAGAGGCTAGACTGTTTTAGCCAATGCCTGCCTCATATATTTTACTGGACCCAAAATACTTCCCAAAACCCATCTCTCCTCCTCCCAAAGGGAAAAAAAAATGTATGCTAGTCTTTGCATGTGTATCTTTTGGAAACTATTCTGGGAAGAGTTTTTTTTTTTTTTATTTATTTAAGGTTTTCAATGACCAAAAAAAATTCCAATCTCTTTCTCTCTCCCTTGCATCCTCATTAAGTTACAAATTCCCTGGCCCTTCCTATCCAGCGCTGCTCCACACTGACCAGCCACTGCATCAGCAAGGCTCTCTTAGGACTTAGCAGCCCTCACTCAGACAGCACAGAGTCAGGATACCCCACATATGTAAGAAGAGCCAGATACTTGTAACTGAGGCACCCATGAGGCCTGTTTGTTCTGCAAAGGAATCAGCCACAGACAGACCTACTTGTTTGTCCATGGAACCAGAGTGTTATCGATGGGGATGAGCTTCCCTCCCCGACATCATTCCTGTCCAGGCATGTGAAGATGTGGGCAAATGTTGTGGGAAAAGGGATGGTGAAATGAAGGAGGAGGGAGGCAAAGGGCTGGGAACATATCCAGAGGATCTGAGAAGAGGTAAAGTCTAGGCCAGTGGTGGGTGGTAAAAAGAAAGGGTTGAGGAGTCCAACAGAGCCAAGCGCAACTGCCCACCTGCACGCTGAGCACTCAGCAGCATGAGCCCAAAGGCCGTACACACGCTGTGCCTGCTGCACAGGCTCTCGGGAGTGCTGCTAAGCACAGGCCAACCCACATCACAGGGGGGTGCTCAGAGGCCAGAGACGGGAACTGCTACTCAGATCTTTCAGTGTCACCTGGCTCTCCCATTTCTGCACGGACAAAAGCAAAACGGAGAACACTTTCAGTGACACCAGACATCCCTTCCTTTAGGAGAGAAGGCTGACTGTGCAGTGTCAGACACTGGATGAGGAGAGGGAGGTTTGGAGACCCTGCTAATTGTAGGCACAGTGAGAACGTCCCAGCGTGGAGAGTTGTTACCCGTATTTTTAAGGTTTAGCTTACTGTAATACACTGATTCTGCCACGGGCTCTGATGCTCATGCCTTTGGGTCTCATACACAACCAGTCTTCCATCTTTCACAGTACAAATTTGCTCCTCACATCTGCCAGGCAGATGCCAGGGCAGAAACAGGGACAAAAGGGAAAACCTACCTTGTTACATCTCCTGAGTGAGGAAATCCTTCCAGAGTGGCAGACCCTTGCTTGTAAAACGCACATGGATTTTAGCTTCTGTTTTACTCATTTAAGGCATGATGAGACTGATGGATATTATTTCTTTCTGCTCCTGTGTGAGTTCTTACTTCCAGGCCTATACTTATCATTTCAAATGTCCTCAATCTTTCCTTGTACCCGCTCAGAATCTGCAAAATGTAAATAAAATGAGTGAATGATGCTCAGCACCACAACAGAAACACACAGCCTCTTGCAGGATCCAACCCAACCTCATCTTTTAGTATGTGTGCGCGCTCTGGATTATTTTTCTTCCTGTGCCAAATAAATGTTGCTTTTAAATAATGCCGTTGTCTCTTTTGCACTGGATCAGCTGCTAGGTTGCATCCATTAAAAGGAGAAACACATGTTTCTCAGGTCTCTCTCCAAGGCAACATTACTTACAAAATCCTGTTCCCCTGCCCACACATGGAGCCACTTGAGAGGACGGTGCTCCCATACACCTGGTTCCAAGCCTCTTTCACCCAGCACTCAGCTGAAAAGCTCTCTCTTTCTCAGCTTCTAGTCAGGACCCCACTGCTGGTGCAGCTCAGTGTGTGACATTTCTTCTGTGCTCAGCTCCATCTCCTTTAGGCTTTTGCTGCTTCTGTGACAGACGAACCAGCCTTCACAAAAAAATCCCATGAACCTCCTCCACTCACACACACGCCACTGTAATTTCAACTATCCAACTCCACAAGAGATCTCAGTATCTTCTTGTATATCAAACATCTGTCACATACCAAGTTTCTCCATGATTAATTCTAATTCTGGGAACACCATGCACGTACCTTACCTTTGTCACATTCTCAAAAGGCCCAAAACAACGATACCATAAGCAGGGCAAATCAGTCCGTTGAGCTCACCTCTCCTCACGCCACAAAACACCGGCAAGCCTGCCTAATATCCCTCCTACTCCTCTGTAGCACCTTGCAGTCTTGCGTAACTCAGGGACAGCGGTCTCAGTGATTAGGATCTTGGTCAACAGAGTTTTGTACTGCCAACCCAAAATGCAGTTTTACTCCTGTGCAAATCTACTGGGGGGTTTCCCGCTCAATTCCCTTTTCACCATCTGGATGCAGCACATGCCCATCAGCTGGTGGGGAACCACTGATGTCTGCGACAGCTCCCTGTAGGACACGTTGTCATCAAGCCGGTAACTTTCCTAGATCTCCTTTCCACAGCTCTATTGCCTGCTTAAGGCAGCCATCCTGAATCTCCTCAGTTTATGAATAACTTTGGCTTTTAGAGCCGGCCCAAACCTAGCCTCTCACCACTTCACTGCTCTAAGTCAGCACAACAGAGCGTACTTCCCAAGAGGCACCTTCTCCTACTCTTTTGCCAGTGAGGCAATTTTTTATGGCTTCCTCCATGTGATCTTAAAAGTATTTTCACCTCGCTACAGACTATGCCAATATTCCTTGGCAAAAGCACAAGGATTTCAACAGCTTCCACTGAATCAGTTCTTTTCTCCACACTCCGCACAAGAAGTTTTTAGGGCCTTTTGCTCATGCACGAACAGGTGAGGAGCCGCGGCGTGTGTAGTACTGTCTTTTGCTGTTGGGGTCTTGGTTTCTTTGCTTTTGGTGGTTCTGCAGGGGGGACTAGAGAGAGGAGGCTACCAAGAATATTAAGCAGCTTCTACTTAACGAGTGCTTTTCATTTATTCACTCTGTTCTCTGAAATCAGATGTTTTGTCTAACGCCAGATACGAGTTATGAAACATAGCGTCCCTTTATTTACTGTGGTCTGATTCAACGGAGAGACAAGATGTAGGCCCTTATATGAAACAAACTACCTAACAAATTCATACAGTAAAATCAAGAGACAGTATTTACCCACAAACTGGAGATCCTTTGATGCAGTAAATTATAACAGAAAGCTGCAGAGCTGGATTAACACCTACAAGGAACAATCCTGTGGCAGAGAACAACACAGTTAAAAGATGCTGTCACTGTCAGGAAGCCACTTTGTTTCCCCCACTGTACATACATCTTGCTCACTTGTCTTCTATGCCATATGGCTCCGCGGCTCAGAAGCTACTGCATATTTTAACATTTTACTATTCTGAGCAACACCTACATCTGGAGCAGACTCGCAAGTGTCCTTAACATAAAGCACACAGCAGTAAGCTTAAGACAGCCAGTCTCAGACTACCAAGACTTTCATTGTATCTCACATATTCAAAGTGTACACTTCCAGGATATGTAAGGCATTTTTTATTTTTAGAACATATCTTTTAATGCCAAAAGGTAACAGCCACTATTAAATTTTCACTTAAATGCAATCCAAATACCACTGCAGACACAGCATACAAAGATCACCTACAGACAGTTAGGTACACAGGTCATAAGATGTGCCAGGTAAAGTTTACCACTTTTCTCTTTCTGCTTTTTTCTTTTTACATCTGGACTGACATCGCTTTTGACAATTACTCTTTCTGGCAAGTAACCATGCCATTAAACAAAGGCAAATGTACACATATACTGGAACAAACTTATTGGAACCTAAAATTGGCTCATTTCACAAACAGAAAAAAGCTCATTCCCAAGTAGATTCAAACAAATTTGTCCAAAACAATTCCAATACCACGCGACCCAGATCGTCTACCTTTCTTTTTAAAAAAGTTACAGATGTTCTTTGATAAAAGGCACATTTGGCAGCTACTAAAATTGTCATGCATCTGGCACATTTTTTTTTATTTTTTTTTCCCTTTCATCCTTTCAGCCACCTGGTACATGATTTCACAATTGCTTGCTAGGGAGTCAAAGAAGTGACTTGCCCGCTCCTTCACTTGCCTTACAACGCTGCAGCAGTTGGCTACTTAATGCACTATTTTTCATTAAAGGCAAAAGGGAAATTTGCTCACAGTTGACAGAAAAATGCACTTAAAGGTTTTTTTTTTTTTTTAAATGAAAAATAAGGCATGAAATTCACAAACTAAGTTAAACGCGCATTTGGCTTTACAACTCTATTGGGCCACATGTTTCTCTCCTTAACAAACAAGAGCAAAAAAACGCTTCAGCCCATGTATCACCTAGGTTTTGAAATGACAATTCTCCAACTATAAAGGATATTTAGGGGCAGGGGAGACCCACAAGAGGCTGCCAGCTTTTTAATAATATCTTTAAAAAAAAAGTCTTTTTGAACAAGGCCCTCCTTCCTGGCCGAAAAAGGCATCAGCATTCAGGAGAAAGCCAGGGAAGGACTTCTATATACCACAGCCAAACGCACCGCTCACAGCAGCAAAGCGTTAAGGAACATTTTGTTTAACATTTTTAATTTTAATCTTTTTTTTTTTTAAATAATTCTAAGACAATCAGTCATGAATACTGGGCTCTTTCTAGCTGAGCTTAAATTGCAGCACTGCTAGAAATACCAGTAGTAGAGGCTGCCTCTGTAAATTGCTACACTAAATCGAGACGACAGCCCCAGAGAGGAGAACTGACGCTTATTATCATGCACTGGCTTTGCCACACAGCCTGCTGTGATGCAAATTTGTCCAAGCACCTCCTCAGGCTCCGAGGAAAACTTCCCTGTGTGTAACAAAGTCAAACCCCCTCCCAGAAGCACAATCATCTACTGACTTCAATAGTGGGACCTCCAGCGACACGGCTGAGTTTGAATCAGACCCAAGCGAACAGAGGAAAAAAGCCTAATTTAAGATACGCGCAAAAGAAAAATAACTAAACATCCAGCAATGCTCATCTAAATCTGGAAAGATCTAAATCCAGCGCACTAGCACAAATATACTCTTACTGAGACGGACCTCTTCCTCGCCGATTTAACCGGGACACGCTAGGCAAGCGGGTGAGCTCCTGCCACGGACGTCTTCCTGAGGCTGCAGCGCTCAAACGACTCCGCGGTACGGATCCCAAAGCAGGACGGCGTTCTCCTTACACAAACAGCGACAGGAAAGCTTTGCCGGGGCTGCCGAACGCCACGACAATGACGCGTGACTTGGGGCACCAGGTAGCAAGAGAGCCGAGCTGCCATCCCGTATGCCGAACTAAAGCAACCGCGCACGGCTTGCAAAACTAGCAGTTCCCAGACTCCCAAGGGACTTTTCTAAGCTAGCGCACGACTACGACACCCTCTCTGGAAGGAAACGAACCAAGGCAGGTTATGCCGTGCTGCTGCGCTACGCTCTAAAGCGGAAACCTTGACGTGACACGGCAAAACCTGTGAAGGTATTGCACCTGTACAGTTCTGCTGACCTCTACAGCCACGAAAGCACTTCCTTTTCCACCCCTGCCCGCGCAAGGATCCCTGTAGCCAAAGTACTTTGCAGTTGGTTTGGGCTCACTTTTAGCCATAGCGGGCACTCTAGACTAACACCGCAACGCACCCAGCTAGCTGCCAGCCTCCACGTAAGCATGTCTCATTGCGCCAGGCCGCACCAGACCATCCAGGGTCATTTTAACGAGGAGCCAGATAGAATCATAAAAGTGATTCATTTCCCACCTGAATTTTCCACGCAAAAAGTATTGTCCCTAATGCAAACGTGGTCCAAATAAAAAGTCACTGCAGATTAAATAACTACTAATGCAAATAAAGCTGGCATAAGACAAACCAGTGTCTCAGCAATTGTGCTCAAAGCTCCTATCCTAAATGCAACGTGTTTGAGTCTCACTGTCTTTCCTGTTTTGCAGCTGAGTCAACCCCATGCTTTGTGCATTGCGTATGACCGGACTCACTCTGCTGGGCTCTAAAGGAAGTTTAAGCGAGGTTCTCGCATAGCAACCATTATAATTTATCGTCTGAGTACCTCACCAGTAAAGAGCTTTTATCCTTATCCACCAAGATGCGAGACAACGCTCTCCCCGTTTCACAAAGGGAAGCGGAGACCTAGCAACGTTCAGGAAATCTGAGGATTAACCGAACAAATACGGGGTTCCTAGCTGGACAACGTAACCACTGGATCATTCCTTCTGCCTCGCCTGCCTTGACTACGAATCAGCACAGAACCGGAGCTAAAGACCAAAGAGTCTACGTCTGAGGAGCTGTCTCTGGTAATCCACTAGCGAGCTAACAATTTCTGTGACATTGCCAACATATGCCCATCATATTGTTCACATCCAAAGCACTGACAACCTAAACTACGCTTCCTGTAGCTGAGGGTTTTTACAAAGCTCCCGTGATGAAAGTTCTCCTCTGAAGTCGAGATTTCGAGATCTTAATTTTCTCTTCTTTTGCCAGGAGACTAGTTCAAAATGAAGTTGTTAAAGATACCAAAGGCGGCATACAACTGACAAATTCTCAACATTTGACTTTGATGAAAACTGCTGTTTATGTTGATGAAATCAGAACATTTTCTGAAATGTAAAGACCACACTAAAGGACCAGGGTACATCGATCAATGGCATTGCAGAACGTATTAAAAAAGGCGATTTCCATCATCATTCCACTAACACCATCTCTAATAGCACAGCTTTCCACGATGCTGAAATGTATTCTTCTCGCAAAGAGGAAACGTGATAGAACGTTACTTTGACCCACGAGCCTTATTAACTGAAGATGAGATAACTTCACGCTTGGCAAACATACTGTAGTGGAGAGTATAGAGCTTCTTTTCTTCAGTAGCTGGCATGCATTATTTGTCACAGTATTGGCTACAGTCGAAGAGCAGTACACAGGTTTATGGATAATCCATGTCATGAAATTTATGCCAGTACATGTTCTGTCATGTGTACTCCAGACATAGAAAGGCTACTGTAAAGATTAACGTAAGTTTGAATTTCTCTAACTAATGGCGTACGTGAGGTCTGAGAAGTTTTATAAGGTATAATAATTCACTTTGGGAGTAACCCAGCTTCTCAATTATTAATTACTAAATTGTTACGTTGTTACACATGCCAAAAACTGACTTTGCTTTAGACTCTTATTACTAAAATACATACGCTGAACTAGGAAAAATACGTACCACAACATGTGCTTTTATCCCCTTCAGTGTTTAACTGAAAAACTGAATTGTACATTTGTCCATGTAATAATTTAACATATGTCAGCCAAACATATCTGTATCTTTATTTCAATTAAATTAAAAACAATCTGCAAGTATATTTATGCAACATTCACTATATACACATGATTTATGCAACTGCAAGGCAATTCTATGTATGCTGATTAATCTATTGTTAGTAAAACATGACAATAGCTACGGAAGTTGGCCAGTGAGTGCTCCTTTTCACAAGTGACTGTCTTCATGGCATGACTGAAGAAGAATAGCTACTAGCCATGAAATGGATTATCAGTAAACCTTAAAAAGAACGTGACATAACCTAGCAGAGATTAACAGTCTTCTAAATGTAGTAGTATATTTACTTCAGGTGATAGTGATGCTTTTTTTTTTTTTTTCTTTTTTTTGAAATTTTGCTGTCATCTTAATGATGTAAGACTTTCATCTGCTCTATCTAAAGAAAGCAATAATTAGACATTATGCTTCCCGGCAAAAATTTATTTTGAACTGGCACCATAATATTTCAGAAAAAAATAATAAAGTACCTCTTTGGTGAAGCCTAGGTACCCCCTACTACTCATTGTAACAACTTGTAAACAGGACCGCAATACAGTGCTATGCTTTAATTCTAACTCGGTTAGGTACCACAGATCTTCCTCACAGTCCTCCTCACAATTTCAGGAAAGTATTTTAAAGCAGGGAGTAAAGCAAAGGAAAATTAAGAAGGATATAAAGTTCCCTGTTCGAGATTTAAAAAAAGTGCATAATGTTTTCATTCCAAAAACTGTGCCACTGTATGGAACTGACGGATACAAGACTGTTTTCCTTCCTGTACTGGGTATTAGAGCTCATTACACAAACACAGTCTCTGCTCATTGGCCAAAGAAGTCCCTCAAGTCTGTTTTCTGGTACAATCAGTTGTCCGATTACTTTAGAACAATGTCCTGCATACAAAAAGAGGAACAGCAAGTTAACCGGTTTTCCCACTATAATGTCTGCTTTTGCAATTCCATTTCTGTACACTGCATTTCCAATCTATTGGAGAGTTTTTAGTGTTTGGCATACACATCCCAACTCCTTGGCACCACCAGGTTCAGTGCATCCATTGCCAGCAACAGACGTAGCACCAGGAAAACGTGACTCCCAGCGCAAGGGACAGTTCAGGAGGAGTGGGCGTTCTCCAGCAAGGGCGGTCCGTCTCGATGCATCGATGGGTGTGTGTGCTCCCTTTTGTAAGTTTTTGGAGGAAGCTTTGGGATATGTTGAGAAGTGCTTTGTCGTGGAGGAACAGGTGGTCCAGCAACAGAATGGAGGTCCACGTCTTGTGGTATCAAAGGCGGTGATGGAAGATGCCTCCGTGCTACATGTGGAGAAGGTGTCTGAGGGGGAGGGGGGGTAAACGGAGAGGGACTGTTTGGGAAAAAGGTGTTACCAAGTTCACTCTTTCTCCCCAATGGTGGAGGTTGGAGGTGTAGTGGTGAGCTAGAGAAAACATCTGGAGTTCGCACAGGTTCTCGTGGTGGTAACACAGGAGGGCTTTCAGGGGGGTCAGAGATGCAGGTCCGGTCAGGCACTGAGTACCTTGGTGAATACACTTTAGAGGTTGGTTGTCTAGGAGGGATTGCTGGTGGGCTGTCCAGGTGTGCAGATGTAATCTGAGGTACACAAACATTTCATTCAATAAGCTTGCAGAGCGGCAGCAAAGAACAGGACCCTGTTGTGATACAGATGCACAGTAGTCCCTGCACCGCAAATTGCTCCATGCAGTTAAAGAGAAGGCACAGCAAGCAAGTGCAGGATGGAGGTGGGGAGTAAGGAAGTGAAAAGGAGTGGTGGTGTCTGACAAAAGCATGTGCTCAGTGATGCAGGCAGAAAAGATGATGAGACCGGAGACGTGCAGGGGTAGAGCAGGGGGTCTATCAAAACGTGATTTAACAGTCAGGGATGCGGGGAATGAAGATGCAGGGAGAGGAAAAAAGGCAAGGCAAAAAATGATCAGAGCAACAGTTTCCATGCTGGTTCCAGATCTGCCTACTGACAGGAGTCAAGCACTTAGGATGGCTAAAACTACCAGTTATTTCCCCCAGAGAATGAGGAGAGAGGGAGAGGCAGGTGATGCTGAACAGAGAAAAAATAAACTACACTCAGAAAATGGAATTAAGGAAGGGTGGTCAGGATTACTGACGTGAATGGTTCCCAGGCCGTGGCTACAATGACAGGGTAAATGGTTTCCACCATCCTACCACGTTTATAATGTTTTTGATCGTAATTTGATAAGAAAATAGAGAGATGTGTTAAACTCTGCAAGTCGACAGCAGCCTGTAGTCCAAAAAGGACAATTGCTGAAGAGACATATACAAGTCCTCTTCAAAGTCAAAGACACGCATGCTCCAAAGTAATTTTGAGTGGGATTTTCAAATCCACCCAACTCTCTGAAGTCATCAACCAACTCCCACTGAAATCAAGAGACATCTGATACCGTCTGCAACAAAGGCTGGAACAGGTCCCAAACGCCAGACAAATGCAACAGGAAAAAGCAGCAATGGCTCAAGCAGGAAGACAGACAGGACAGACAATCAAGAAGGGAAAGCACTAAACACTACAGCATCAGGGTCAAATAGCCTAGTGAACCTTTCCAGAGGACTCAAGTGTGTACCTCACTTGCCATTGTTATTGTTCTTCAGTTCTTTATCCCTGCTTATGTACTGCAAGATGATAATCTGGGACAATTATCCCAGATGGAAACATCTGCCTGGAACCTCAAGTTCTCCCAGGCAGTGCCAGGCCCTGAGCACAGCAGATCAGCAGACAAGAGGCTGAGACACATTTCTAACTCTAAATTTAGGTTCCATCTGTTAATTTCCATTGGTTTTGGGATCAGGATAGAATGAGGCAGAGCTACGCAGGTCTGAAATACACACTTACTCTTTCACATGCAGTTCTTAAAAAATACAGCTATTATCTTCAAGAGTTTCTTATCTACCTTACCCCACCCTCTGCTCCCAGAACCCCTCCTCCTTTTTTTTCTCTCCTTACTTACTTTTGATGGGGAGGATTCAGCTGGGGCAGACTCTGGTCTTCTTCGTGGAGGAACTGGAGGGGGAACAGGAGCTTCATCTGAACTTTTGGTAAAGTTTATGGATGACACGGAAGCAGATCCTAGCGAACATAAAAAAAAAAATACTATGATAACGATGAACTTTTATTCAGTTCAGCATATCTCCCCCTATTGCTGCTAATAAAGTGGTCATGAAAGGCAACTCGCTTTTACTGAAGTAAATTAATTGCTCGTCAAGAAAAAGTGTGAAAAACGAGTAGAAAGATACTACCAAACAGCCCTCTGCCGCTCCCAGACAAATTGCTCTTCTGAGCTGCAATTGCCTGTATGGCCATCAATTTCTGCACTTGCTAGACAATCTTCAAGACAAAAAAACACACAAGTTGTTCTTGCCTCACCAAAGCGCTAAAACAATACTCTGGACCTGCAGTCAATGGGCCGATCCAAAAATGAAGATAAATCTTCTTCTACAGGGGTACTCAGGAGACCTGGCTTGAAAACTCAGCAGTGTCACTGGTCTGCTAAGCAACTTCTGCTTTAAGCCAGTCATTTCTCCTTTTGACACCCAGCTGAAGACAGGACTAATCCTGTCCCTTCTTTGAAAGCCTGAGGACCTGAGAAGACGTTAAGTTCACTACAAGTTACTGAAAGCACATCATAAACTATGTGCTTCGTTGTATGTTGGTGAAGAGAGAAGGAAAACAGGTGTGGATGAGTCTTGATGGATTTAACACAGAGAAAGACTGATTTTAAGTTCTGCAGGAAGAAGGTCTATGTGTACTGAAACCAATTAGGAAGGCGAGACGGTAGAGTAAGGCACCAGAATAACCTTTACTTGTATTCTCACTGTTTCCCACCAAACAGATATTCACCACATACTTTCACCACACATATGGCAGCAAATCCCACAAGTGTTGGCTTGGGACATATATGGGCAATAAACATATATATCAGCCTTCTATTCCAACAGCTTCTCCAAAGATATGCAGTACCCTCTATGCAAGATGCCTAATTATATTCAGTTTTCCCTTAACCATAACAGCTTACAATACAAACGGAATGAAATGCATGGAAAGTTTTTGCTGCTGCAAGGAGACAAAAGTGACCATTTGTCACTTTAAAAGAATGCAATTTACTGTTTTAAGACCACAATATCTAATACATACATTCTTCGCAGACTATCTATTTGCACCTACTTGCATGAAAAGGACTTGAAGGATCTGAGTCAAACACACTGCAGGCATCTGTAGTGCTTGAAGTAGCAGAAGCAGGGGGTGGGGTCAAAGGTGTTCGTGGAGAGTTTGGTGCAGATGCTGTAGTTTCAGTTTCACTCTCTGGGATGCGGCTGTAACTAATTTTCCTTGGCTCCTGTTGCAGGGGTGTAGGGTGTCTCATGGTACCTGGCCTTGGATTAGAGGGACGAACACCTGGGGACTTGAGAGGATAGCTGTACTTTTTGGGCTGAAATGAGAGAGAGAGAAAAAGAAAAAGATATACATATACATACATACATATATATGTGTGTGTGTGTGTGTGTAGTGTATATATATACACATACATACACATACATATACATACACACACACACACATATATAAAAGGACAATATAACATTTAAGAAGGTCATATGAAATCAAACCGCCAAACAAAATCAGCTACACGTAGCTTTTTAGTGGTGAAGCTTGAGATCTACAAGGATTTCTGCTGCCTGTGAAAGACATTTAAGCACCTTTCTTGAAAGATGAAAAGAGAGTCTGAATACTAACAAATCTTGGTGGAGGCTTGACGTTTCGTGGCTCTATTTCTAGTGACTTGTTGAACAAATAATCTGTAAATTCTGTCTCCATGCTGTTTCCCATTGGATTCAGATTTTCAAAAAATCTCTGAAAGACAAGAAGGAAAAAATTTACATCAGCTAAGATTCTTCTGCAATGTCTGTTTCTATGGCACAAACGATCTCAAGAGTTCCAGCTGAATCCTAGAGGACACCGGAGGCAAAAGCGATGACAGGTATGTAAGCTGTTAAACTTGTTTGTTGCCAGCCCTCTGCTGGACACTGCCCCTGCCATGCTCAGCCTGAGGAACCAACTGTGCAAGCACCCTAAATCATTGCTGCATGCAAAAATCAAACCAGGTTAGCTCAAACGACTCTCAGAAGAAGCTGAAGGGAGTCTTATCTTCACACTGACACAGGGGAAGACTGCTCTCAGAAAGACAGGGGAAGACTGCTCTCAGAAAGCATTCTTGAGGAGAATGAGAGGTAAGAGAAAATCTTACAGAATCTCTTAAAACAATCAGTGCAGAACTATGGCTTTTTGAGTCTATCAGTTCACAAGGTCTGTCGGGTGACAGAATCACCACAGAAGTAGCTCAGTATGTGGAGATACAAAGAAATAACGCTACTTACTCTGATGTCAAATTCTACTCTTAAACAATATGGCTGGTTCTGGTACTGCTGGATCTCTCCTGTTATTTCAGCTACCTTTCTTCTCTTGCTGAAATTTATAAGCTCTTTCCCATGTCGCTTTAGAAATTCAGGGTTGCCTTCTTCTGTTTTCAAAATGTTAGTTAAGTAAATTCCTAAAGACCACACAGAAGAGATTCTAAATATACAGTACAAAACAAGGAGGAAGTCATATGGCTGGAATAAAAAGAATTCCGGAAGAACCTAATTTGTTCATTTTAATTACTTAGAAAAATGCTCTGTTAGGGTCAATAAGAAAAATCACACCTCATTTTCAAATAACGGCAATAATTTAATCAGTTTTCCCTGAGCGCTGCCTTTTTACATCAAAATTGCAAACCTATACAACCTTCTACTGTTTAAGAAGCTCATAACACATCTACTGAACCATAACCAGCGTTCTGCAAGACAGGAGTTCACTGAACTGAAGAGCAGAGAGACCAAGTGTTTACTCTCATCTGTTCTGTCACAGTTCAGCTTTACTCCATTAGAGACCCCAGCTAAGCTCAAAACAATTATTTTTTACTCAGCATCAGACTGATGCAGAATGTCATCTGCCTATCACTCAGGTTTTATTCTTTTGTCCAAGTCTCCACTCCTGGCTTCATAATCGTATCAAGTCACGTGAAGATGAGAGAGAGAAGAGTTCTCTAAAATCCACAGATGATGCATCTGGAACTGTCAAGGCCCACTACGACTCTTTTAAGCATAGCTTGAGAGGAGAAACTAACACTATTCATGTGTGATCCTGCTAACCTCTGCTCATCTCTGAAGCAGGACAGAAGGTTTCTTAGTTGATCTTATCTTTCTTTGCAGAGCTCTGGAGTATGCCTTTCCCCAGTACGTAGAAGGCCAAAAAAGCCATCAACACCATTTTCTTCCAGTTCTGGCCTGAAGCCTGCGTTGGACAAGTGTGATATATTGCCAGAATTGGAAGTGATCTGCAGCAAACGTTTGAGTAGCTTGCTGAAGAACAGAAACGCCGTTCGCTTAGCTTCACAATTTGCTACAGGCCAGAAATTCCCAATTTGAAAGAACTGATAAGTCTTTGATGATCCAGAGTGGGGTTCTTTCCCCAACTCTATATACATTTTTATTTCCTGGAATTATTTTGGGGGAATGGGGAAAAAAATTCCTTCTTTCTGTATTAGCCAATGACAGTAATATTTTTTATTTGCCCACCTTTCACTTAAGTCATTTACGGTCGCAGCACAATTAGAACTACACTCAACGAAAAAATGATTAAATACGTAAGTAAGATTTTGCAAGTATACTTATTTTTGCTGCAAGTAACATCTGCAATTAATAGCCAATTTAACATTTCTCTCATCTACAGGCAATTCACAGTTTCCCTTACACAATCATCTCCGTTGCCAGTCTAAGCAAGCCAGGGAAAATGCTGAAATTCAAAACCAACTGTCCTATTACAACTAACCTTTCACTACTCTTCACATTTTTGCTCAGTGCTTTAGCTCAATTCTTTCAAGATGTTTGTGCGTGATACAGCTCATTCAGAACCAAACCTACTCACCAAAAAAAGGCACACAAGGAGGATTAATGGACCTGAGTTTTGCCAAGTATTTCTTATAGTGATCCTCACTCAGTTCATAAGCTTCTTCTAAAATCTTCTTCTGGCGACTTGGAATTTGCTAAGAGGAGATGAAACAGGTTAGCGGGAAAGACAGGACCATGAAGTGACCCACCAGCACCACTGAGAGTAACCGCCTCCAGCTGACTCTTAGGTCAGTGACCATCTCAGGACCTTGCTGCCTTTTTCTGGGCTTTTTAAGTGAAGACTGATTTCTTGCTTCTGAAACCAGCAAATTAACTCTGTATTACCACCTAATTCATTCATCCATTGGGGGTTTTGCTTTCCTTGTTCCATCTTTAAAGAAAATGCTTACTGAAAAGATTGGCTTTTAGAGTAGCTAAGGTGCAATGCATGACACCTCCATATCAAAAATGGAAAACATTTCACTGTACCTCAAACGTGTGATCCAACCTATACACTGCTGCAGAGTTCATAGCACTGACAATCTCAAGGACACCGTTAAAGTTGTTTAGCTCTTGAAAAACTTGCAGGATTTCAATTATCCGGCTCACCACAATTACTCTTTCCTCTAGGTTTTCTGTTTCTACAATGCACCTAAACGCACGAGAAGATACGACGTTTTACTGAAGCATTCATGCATTTTGCAAAAGCAAAAATTAATTTATAACACAAGTATACAAAGTTTAGCTCGACACAGTTTTGAAAATGTTTCAAATGTTTAGAATGAAGTCCTCTTCTATGAATAAAAAGAATAAAAAGCTGACACCATCACGGCAATATTCTCTCCGAGACTAGCCATAGCATCAATAGGAATTCTCCCAAAACAGAATTTTTCATAGCATAGTTCTGAATGGACTATAAACGCCCAGGTACGGAGTCGGTGTAGATTTAGCAAAGCCACTTACTTTTCAAACCACAAAGTGAGGTTAGTTGTATGCCTTATCATTTTAAGAAGGTTAGGAGAATTAATTTCTTTATCTTCCTTTGTCCACACACTTCCAACTAGTTCAGACGGCTGCACAGCTCTAGAAAAGTATAAACATTTATTAAAACGTGCACCTAGAAGCATGAAAGACGATACTGTTCTTCCAAAAAGTCTTAATTTCTAGGGAATTGGAAATTAATATTTAGAAATAAAAAAGGTATCACTGTTCTCCTATGATCTCAGGCTTACCCCGTGACTTCTGTGACTGGTATTCCTATGCTTCTTTTTTAGACTGTAAATATTTGTTAGTTTACATCATTATCAACCACCTCTGTTCATCTAAATGAAGAATGACGTCTAAATCTCATTCACCATAACAAAATGAGAGCTTCCAATGCCTGAACAATCTCTCTCAGACATCTGGTCAGATCTGACACGGTCCATAACTTGCTTCACAAACTAGGGTATGAAGAAAACTGATTTAATTCATGTTCATATTTCTCAAAGGTTGATCCATCCCAAAAATACCAAGAGACACCTGGAGCATAATGCAGCTAACAATATGCATCAGTCACAGGTTCTGCACGTTAACTTGGGGAGACTAGACAAATAATGGGTTTTGAGATACATTTTTCAGAATTTTTTTGCTGAAAAAATAACAATTAATATACAGCATTGGTAAAGTCCCTTGACCTACCGTGGGGCTTCACAGCAGGGGCCCGCAGAAACAATTTCATGCTGGAGGATATTTTGGTTTGTGTCATGTGTTTTTCAATGGAGGAAAGTTACCTGTAAAAATCTGACTCAAGTAAAGTGAGCTGCCGAGCAATTTCTATTGGATGCAAAGTGAGCAAGTCAAAAGTCTCTGTGTGTCCTGGTTTGCTTATGTGCCACTCAATCGCCGGAGGTGGGCTTTCAAAAGTAATGTTGTGACTTGGCCCAATGGCTTGTGCCTGCTTTTTCCGGTTGATTATCTTTGTGATTGATTCAACCCATTTCTTCATTGCTTTGCCTGGAACACAGAGAAAATCACTACTTAGTCTTAATGCAGTTTTCTCCAAAGAGGCCAGTATAATTTGGAAATCTTGGGATTTAAACCCCAAAATGAATAAATGAAAGCAACCATATATTCTTTAAAAGTGCTTAAATGGTGTTCCCACAGAACTCGCAGGGCTTTCAAACACATTAAGAAGAATACTCGCAAAGTTAACACTAGTCTAATGAGCTTTACCTCTCCAGGATCTCTCAGTCACTGCCAAGTGTGCCAGGTTTGCCCAAGTGCAAATCAGAACACCTTCAAAAGGCTCCTGCTCTGAATCAGGGGGAGGCTTTTTTTTTTTTTCTTTTCTTTTCTTTTCTGACTTCACAATGACTTCATGGGAACCAACCTTCTTTTGCCCAAAGTGAGCTTCTATGAACACCCCAAACCTTATGCCTTGGGGCAGAGCATGTGCTTACCTCAGATGAAACAGAAGGGCAAAATACTGAATAGGGAGAAGCTTCTCCCTCAGTTGCATTCAGCATCAAAACTGAGAATAAAACCCAAGGGCCAAATGCCTGTTTAGCTCTACTCCATAAGAATTTCATGTATAAGACGGCAAGTCCATTGAAAACTTACCAGTAATCCGCATTAAACCAGCTGGCTCACTCTCCTCCTCTCGTTAATTGCTAAACAACCCTTAAATACTTCTCTAACATTACCTTTTTCTACAAACAGCTCCTGTAGCTATCCCAGCTATTATTACATGCGAACAGGAAAGATCTGTACAGTCACAAACGGAAAGTGATCCACAAGTCTGATACGCACTGTGAAATACCTGGAGAACCCTTGCTCTAAAAAAATAGTGGTTTCACCATCAATCTTTTACAAAACTCATCCCTGCCTACAGTTTAAAAGGACAATCAAAGCAGCTATTCTGTTTTGAGCCTCACTCAAGTCTTATCATTTTGCATTTGTTTCAATCCCCTTACCATAAAGCTAAGACATATTTATCAGGATACAAGTTACGTATTCTTTCTTCTGAACATGGGCCATACTTTGGAGAATTAACAGATTTTTTTTTTTAATTAAGTTTTTTTTTATGTTCTTTGTGAAGTACTTAGTAAGCAGTCAGCCTTGTTTCTCTTTATCTACTCACTGAAAGGAAAAAGGATCCATACCATACCTTTGACAAGGGATGATTTACGATAAATACCAGCATGTAAGAAACCATAAGTACCTCTGACTGTTCCAATGAATTCCTCCAAACGTTGCAGAAGATCAGCATCTCTTTCAAAGTCATAGAAGTGGTGTTCTACCCAGTGTCGACATACATTTAATACTCTGCAACAGTAAAGGGGAAGTAAGCACTCTGCAACGTGGCCTTATCTTCAAGTCTAGCATTTCAAGGCTTTTAGTAGTGGAGGGCTCACAAAACTATGCAAGAACCAGCAGACCAAATGCAATCACTATACTTTCTGCATTTCATCAGCAACCATTTATAATCATTTTTCTAGCAGAGTGATAGCAGAGTGATGCTATCATTCAGAAAAAGAACATTATTTAAAACGTTCTGTATAGCTCTCGGTGGCAAACTTATGCTTTACAGCCTTGCAGAAATATAGGTTCCAAAAAAACAGCAAGTGCAAGAGACTGATCAGCACACCAAGAACCGCAAACTTCCCACAGGCTTTTTCCTAGACTTTTCATGCCACGAACTCAAATCCTCACAAGGTTCTCAAGTAGCAAAGTCAAAACGGCTCCCCCCTCTGCTCTATATCAAAGCATCTGCAAGAAAGACGCCTGACTATCAGGAAGAGCACCTGCATCCAAAAGATGGTATTTAAAACCTTGAAAGGAAATCACTCTGCCTCACATTGCTGCAATACTCACCGTAGCTGCACAGGCTGTATGTACTCTTTCCTAAATCTTTTTAACTCGGCACTAAGAGGCTGGTCTCCGTTCTCCATAGCGATACGATCAGCTTCTGTTGGCTCAGGCTCTGGAATTTCAAATCTAGCACAGAAGATGTGTATAAGCACCAGTTGCCTGTTAGATCAACCTTGCACACAACACGACGAATAAACGTTGATTAAAGATAGCTCAAAATTCAGAAGGATTCCACAAGTTAGAACTTTACTTCTTGGTAAACACACAGGAAGATTTGCTAAATTCGGCAATAAATCTGTGCCTTTTCACAAATATGAGATGATTATGGTAATGCCATTACAGTATTTAACGATGTAGATTTCAAACATAAGAAGAACTTCGGACAGTGGAAGAAACTGGAGCAGTTTCTTGCAACACTTGCCATCCTTAAATTTGACAACAATCAAAAGGTGTTAGCAGTGAATCAAAGCCAACTTGAAAACAAGAATTTTACAAACTTCACTCAATATAAAAATCAAAAAACCCCACCAAGATTGCACTTCATTGAACAGTATTTTAAAAAGTGACATACCTTTCTATCAGCAGACTCAGCAACTCCTGTGGTTTACAGAAGGATCTATATGTCGTTAGAAAAGTCCGAACAAAGTTGGGGTCTAGGAAAAGAACCATTTCGTGCTCGTGTCAGCAATTATCTAACTTCTCATATTCCGAAATAACGTTTGAAGTCAGTTGTATCCTTTAAAAGCAGGGATCCTGGACTAGCAGTTTACAGAAAAGATAACGCAAAACCAAACTGCTTCTGGAACAATTCAGAACCTCTTGAAATAGCCATATCAAGTACAATTTAAAATCAATTTTAATTGTGCTTGAAAATTCATAAAAATCACTCTGTCACCTCAATCATTAAAAGATTGGATTCTTTTCATCAACTCTGAAGATAATAAATAGATGATTTCATTAATGAGCCATCTCGTAAACAGTCTTGTTTTTGACAATCTCCAGGATAAGATAACTCCAATGACATAGCAAGTAACATTGCATCGAAAAGCAATGGCATAACTCTCCTCTAGAGGAGGATTTCTGCCCAGGCCTGGTGCATTTTACGACCAGTTGCGGTTAAGGCAGGCTAAAGATTTTTTTCAGTTAACTGACAGCTATACTCCGAAGCTGTATTTATTCCACTTCAACAAAATCAATACATTTCGTTTAAACTGGCCACTTACGTATCGCTTTATTTAAATATTCAAAACAGTTTTAAAAACAAGTATGCAGAGCGAAAATTGGAAGTGTTTCCCTTAATCACAAAAGCAAAACCATTTGTTTTCAAGTATGAGGAAACCCAGTGACAGCATGTTGGCACTACACAGAGTTGACCAGAAACAAGGTTTATGTTACCACTGGACCAAATTAACGAGCAGGTTGCAAAGGCTTCTCCACACACAGATTTAAAAGCCAAACCCAAACTGGAAACATTGCCAAGATAGAGCAGCTGACCTAGAGCATACAGAACTGGAAGCAGGAGTCCCTATAGGCTGTTTGTGCAACGTAGGAAAAAAAAATCCTATGTTATTTGGCATAAAACTATAGACACCAATTACACAGGTAGATTTGCTCACTGGAACATGGGGTTTTAAGACCTTTTATTATTATTATTATTATTGTTATTTTAATCTTCCTTAACTATTTACAGGCTTCTTATCCATTTGAACAAACTTTCTTGAAATCCTACTAAGGTCTTGATCTGGGGAGCAGCTTACTGTAATGCTTCGCACAGGTTGATCACATATTGTGTAACACAGCTTTTCCTTGCATTTCTGTTCTGCTCAAATTCCAGTTTCTTGGACCATACGCTGACTATTCTGCTTTATCCTCTCGTTTCTCTTATTATAATGCCTCTCGCCTCCCCCTCTTTGAGACGGCACAGCCTAAAAACCCTTTCAAAGGCAAAGCCCCCAAATCCTGTTGCAGAAAGCACGTCATGTTTGCTCCCACCATCCTCACCACGCAAGCACATGGTTTTTACTTGATTTCCAGGGGATGAGTGTGTCCCCGAGCTGCCCATTGCCCCTTGCTTCATGTGCATCACTGGCCCTTCTCAACCTGTGAGGGAGCAAATGGTTTGGAAAGCCGAAAGAGATGCTACAGATAGAGGTACTTACAGGTAAATGAAAAAAAAAAAAAAGACATTTTTCCTTCAGGCTGGGAACTTAGTGTCAAATTTTTAGATCCAAAGTACATATTGAATTTCATATGAAGCAAATCAGAAAATCAAATCTAACCTTGTTATCTTACTAGCAAAACCTGTAACTTAAAATAGTGTACAATATATGAGCAAGTGTTAAAAAAAAAAAAAACAAAAAACAGACAACACTAGTTAGTCAGGATGTCTGCTCATGTGATAATTCTCTCTTCAATACAGCCAATTTGAAAGCTAAAAAAGAACAATAACTTGTTCTACAAGGATTTATAAATAATCACCCTTGAATTCCTTAAGAAAGGAAACGGACACTATGATGACGCACAAGCACTCTCAACATATCAAAGCTTTAAAAATAGAAGAGCGCTGCCCTATAGATAAAAAAGTTGCCGTAACTTTCAAACTTTGGTACCTCCTAACCTAGCTGCTCTTACACAAACATCAGGAAAAGGAGGAGATAATGAACGCAGACGCACATTAAACGCATAACCCTCCTCCCAGAATATGCACAGAGGGTCAAAATCTGAATTTCCAACTGAAGGACAGTTTCTCTCACGTAAAAATATATGGGAAGTGGCTTTTGCAGAGGAGATTTCTCCTTCTTAACCGCTCCGTCACAGCATGGTTATGGGTTTCCACACCTTCTGGACAGCCAGGGCAGTTCCCGCCTGGGCAGACTGCAGGTCTGTGTCGCTGGCTCTGGTGGTGACTGCATGTCTCAGCCCTTCACAGCACTGCTGCGTAAGAGCTTGGCTACCAAGGAGGCTCTATTTTGCAGTGAAACAGGGAAAAAATTCTGCTGCTAAGCCACTACCGTGTACGTGTCACCGAGGTGAGGGAAGAAAGTTTAAAAAAAAAAAAGTCAAACATCCATTGCTGCAAAGGGGACACAGATTCCTGCATGGATCTTCGTACATGGCAAAAAGTGGAGCCCTGATTTGAGTTAACTGCTGTCTGTAAATAGCCCATTTACTCTTAAGTATACAACTAATTCAACTGTTCTTCAGCAACTTGCAACAAATTGGTACAACCTATGCAACTGCACCCCTAAAGTACTCCTTGCAGTATTTGACCCACCAAGATAAGAACGCAGAGGAGAGGCAGAGCCACAGTAAAGGGTGTCTTTAGACCGTCAGAGCAAGGGCTACCTACCCCGTCACACCGTACCGGAGAAAAGTTGCATCAGAAAAGTAAGCGCTTGCTATTGTGGCTTATTTATATACAGTCAATAACATTCTTTTAAGATTACAATCGTGTGTACGCAATCCTGCGTGGGGCAAGAAAAGGAATTCTACAATCCGTAGCTGTTTGGCTAGATACCACCAGGATGCTCGTTTTCCTGTGCCTCAAGACTCAAAGCAAACCAGAAGCCCTGAGCTCAGCTGCTACATGCAGGAAAGAATAACTGAAGGGTTACTATGGAAAGTTGTTGCCTAACTCACTGCATCTCATAAAATGCAACAAAACACTGAGTGATTTACATAGTAAATGGACCTCGTTTCCTGTGCAACAGAGCCTTTTTGGCTGAGTCACTAAATCCGTATTCCTTTGTTCCCCTAGAAAAGACAGCAAAGAATAGTTAGAATGACTAAACTTTTCCTCACAGAAAACTAATTATAAAACAGAAGGTATGTAACAAAAAATAAGAGTACAGACAAATGACTCTGAATCTAGCTTTTCAGCACCAGATCCACGTGCTGAACTAAGATCTTTAGGGTTACAAACACGGGCTAAATCAATACATTACGAGACCATCCGATTTATATATTTTTTTATTTGGTTGAAGTGCTCCAGCCTGTCCAACAGTGCCCACATCCTTAGTTTTGCTGTCAAATGGTTTGGTCAAGGTCACACAAGACAGCAACTTGCGGCCTCAAGCATCCTACTTATGGCTTCATTAAGTAGGGGCTGTTAAGCGCAAGGACTTAAACGAGGGTGGAAGAGGGTGGACCTAATCAATCACAATTCTCCCTTGCTGCAAAAGGACATGCAGATGCAACAAATCAACAGAGGAAACCTCCTTCAACAAGCGACATGTTTTTTTAAAAACTGCTGTTTTCATTTTACGGAACTCAAGACCGTAGTTCGTGGCTTGCCGAACAGCGACGAAGCTTGGAGCATGCTACCGACGCTTGGAACAACGCCTCGCTTACTGCGCCAAAGCCGCTGTGTACATGGAAAGGGCAAGTCTCAACGGTATGCAAGTTAGCCAAAACAAAGCAAACGCTCGCAAGGGCACTAAAAGGTACTATTTTTGTTAATTCTCTGCCAAATACAATTCTAGTTTAAAAAAAAAAAAAAAAAAGTCTTCCTTTCTCTAAGGCTGCATTGTTTTATTCCAACTTCCAAAAAACAGAACTATGTCATAAAGCATGCCTGTAAAATTTTAAGCCAAAAGCTAAAGGTTTATAAAGTTACAATACGAGCACAGGCACAAAACAGCTGTGGTAAAAACTGCAGGCAAGATACTGCTTTTATGCCTCTAATTAATGTTAGGAAAGCTGAACTGAAGGAAATGTGGAGAAGAGCAATAAAAGTGATGGAGTAAATAGATTTATTTACAAGCACCTTAAAAAGAAAATAAACAAAATCACAACACTATCCTAGTTATACTCCGCTTACTCCCCGCTTCTTCCAAACAAGTATTCCTGCTGTATGCTAGGTATCCAGTGCCATCAGGACTGAGCTACTGAACAATCGAGGATGATCACAGTGGAAAGGAATAAAAAGAAAGAAAGAAAAAAAAGGGAAGCTAGAGCTGAACGTGAGGAGAAGCACTAGTAGTAAGATGCATGAGCATCTGGAACAACTACCATAAAGACAGAATCAAAAAAACCCCCAAGCTTTTCAGCGCAGCTGATGAAAATACTGGGAAATTATCAAGAAAAACACAACACGCTGAGGTTGGACTGGACGAGCCGCTTCATTTCACGTATCTTCAGCCCAAACAGAAACTTGTAGTCAAAAGTGCTTGGATCAAATCCCCACTGAAACTGGGATTAAGGCTAAGTGCCGAGGCTAAATTATGCAGATGACTACCTCTAGCAAACTGCTCTTCGCTCTATTTGCTGCACGCTCATTGCACGTCAGCATGGGCACAGGTAATAGTTTATAAACTTAACTGAAATAACCAGGCCGTAACTCCCTGCGGAAATGCTGGCCCTTCATATACCGTCCCAGCTTTGGAAGTCCCAGGGGAAGGCAATTCTTGTCGCCTGGGGCACACAGGAAAAAGTATTGTCTGGAGCTCAATTCCTGCAGGCGCCGCCCCCCTTCATCCCTCGCATGAGAAAAAGCTTTATGCGCACACGTATTCCACTGCATTCAGCCAAACAGGATTCATGGTTTTAATTTCTACAGCTACAAAGCCGCAGAAAGATTTCTTTACAAATCCAAACCTTAATTCAAAAAGCGTTTCAGAATATTTGCAAGGCAAAGCATATTCCCTTTCTATATACCGTATATATTTTGCTACGCCTATTTAAAGTAACAGAGAAAAAGAGGAGCATGACCTTCCACAAGTCAACACCTCGTTTGGCTATATAAATAAGATGCCTCACCTGCATACATGTGGTAAGTCAGCCTCTCAATGAGCTTGACAACAGTTCCAGCCTTGATGATAGGGATCCCAGACTTGGGCTGCATGTTTTCTTCGAACACGATATTCTCTTCAGAGTCTGGTTCCGCAAACCTATAAAGCTCAGGATTTGGAAATCTCATCTGCTCCTCTTTTTCTTCCTGTAACATTGTCACATCCAACATTCTTTCCAGCGTGCTTCTATATTGCAAAGATATCAATGCTGCCATCCAGTTGTTTTTCTCCTCGGCCGATTTAGCAGCAAAAATAACACTGTTTTCATCTTTTAAGATGATTTCAAAAGCATGTCTGTACTCATTAGTGTCGTCTTTATCGTTGATTTGTACCTTTCGCATAAAGAACTTTTCTTTCAGACGATATTCTGCATTGCTAGCACCAGGAAGTCTTGGCTGGCCATGATTTGACTTACAGCAAATCATCAAGCCATCAAATAGAAATATGTGTCTCTCATGCTTTGCTCCTACGCGTGTGAGCGTTCCTTCCATGATGAACTCGTTACAGCATTGTCCAATGTCCTTACCCTCCCAACCATCAATATTTTTCTGGATTTCATTCATTTTCTTAATTGCTAGCTGTTTCCCCTTCATCTGCTGAGTATAGAATCGGCATGCAGATTCACTTCAGTGAAGGATGGGAGAAAGGCAGCCTATTAGTATATGTGTTTTTAAAAACCACAACCACCACTAACAACAAAAACACAAGATAATCTGTTTTCTGAGTGATGACAATTCCACTGAGAATACAATTTCAGAACCGAGTATCTGGATTCTTCTACCAAAAGCACCACTACAGGACCTGACAAACGTTTTTTCTCAGTACCGCATGCGAAGATTTTTCTACTTATCTTGTATGCAATAAACGTTTTACCTAAACACAAGCGATCAGAAACAGGCAAGCCTTTGAAGTACCTTCTTAGTGTAAGACATCGTTTGTTTCTACAGTTGAGAAACTATTTTAGAAAGCATTAATTTGAAAGAAGCAGATTCAGAGAAAATAAGTTGCTAAATGCATTCACGCCCAAGCCTAAAGATCACACGTTGCAGTACAGAACTTCTTTGGTGAATAAAATGTTGAAATAATTTTAAGAGCAAAGTTTTAGAAAACGTAAATAACCAATAAAGAGAATCCTGCATATATTCTAATGTCAAAACAAACAGAAAATTATATAACACAAGAATTTGCTACAACAGTGCAACTGAATGCTAGTTTTCTATGTATCTAGCAGTAATTTTAACTAGCTCTTGTACGAAAAGCTATTCAGATTACTTTCAGGTAGTTTCAAATTCAGGAACATTCCCTTCTAGTCACACAGAAATGCACGTATACAATACTTTTACAGAGGCATTTATTAACTGAGCATAATTAACCTGCAAATGCTGCGATTTTCTACTTACCAGCGAATCCTCTGAACGTCTCAACTACCAGTATGTAAGGACGCATAGAAATTCGAAGGGTTTTAAAACAATAACAAATTATCTTGGCTTTGATGTCACTTCCTCTGAAAAAGCAGGCTTGTCACAAACTATTTTGTTCATTGTTTACTAAAAGAGGAAACTAGGAGCCCTGGATTTATAGCAGAGCATTAAGAGCAGAAAGCAGGAAAAACGGAAATATGTTTACCTAAGCCTTCGTTTTGCAAGACTTTTGGAGCATATCCTTTCCATACTGCTTTGAAGATTCAGCAGGGCAGTTATTGCTTGCTTTAAGCACTCTTTATCCTCTTCATCCTCACTCTTTTCTTCTAATTGCTGCAAACATTGAAAGTCAGACACAAGAAGTGTTACAAGCATTTTGGTACACGTGCACCCAGAAGCTTGACCTAGGGAAAAGAAATCCAACCGTTTACCGTTTTTGTGTGCTCCTGTTTATTACTAAGTACAATGAAATAACCAGGTGCATTACCGACACGGACAACGGAGACAATTCTCCGCTAATGGCCTAAACTCAGTAAGATCAGAGCAGTAGCCACCAGTCCCTTGCATACGGACAAACTCATGTGTTTACCACAAAACTAGTTTGATTCACCTCGCATTACCCAAAAGGAACCAAGTAAAGGTGCTACTCTCTAAGAGCAGTAAGGAGACATGTATACGCAGCATTCTACAGGACAGGATCTAACCTGTGGGAGGTACGTATGTTTGTATAACGGGCATGAAGGGAGCTTTTGGGACAGAAGACCTGGACTAAAAGCTAAGGAAACCTCCTTCATCCCATTTATAAACAGAAGATTATAAAGGCTCTCACCTCACTGACAGCTTAATCACTCAATAATTTAGGTTGGAAGGAACCTTGGAGATCATCTTATCCAACCTCCTGCTCAAAGCAGGGCCAACTCAGGTTACTTAGGGCCTTACTGAGTTTTGAATCTCTCTCAGGATGGAGAGACCACAACCTTTCCAGACAACCTGTTCCAACGTTTGAAAATCCTCATGGTGAATTTTTTTTTTCTAATAGCTAATAAGGATTTCCCTTGCCGACTCTTGCCCTTCCGCTACGCACCTCTAAGAAGAGTGTGGCTGTCTTCCCTATACCCCCTCATCCCGTTACTGCCAAAGACGGCAGGAAGAGCCCTCCTTAGCCTTCTCTTCTCCAGACTGAATAAGCCCATCCCTACATCACGTGCTCGTTCCCCTCATCATCTTTACGGCCCTCCCCAGGGCTTCTTTCAGTATACACTGAAAAAAAGTCTCACCAGGGGTGAACAGAGGGGGACAACCACTTCCCCTCCACCTGCTAGCTAGACTTTTGCTAGCACAGATTAGTACGAGGCTCACAGCACTGGCCTTTGCTGCGAAGCTATTCTGCTGACTTGCGTTCAGCTTGCTGTCTGCCAGGACCACAATCCTTCATGCAAGATGCAGACAGAAAACAATAACCAGAAAGGCTTGGGAAGAGGAAGCGAACATTCAGCCACAAAGGGGTTGGTTGCTTGCTCGTCTGCACAGAAAGCGGCACCTAACTGTAGGTAGCTTGTAAAGGAAAGGTAAAAAAATTCTCCATCTGAGTGCACAGCTACAGCCTTCAAATACTAACTCAACTTTTCTTAAAGGACAAAGCAATACCACCATAAAATAAAATCGGAGTAGAAGGGTTAATACTAATATTTTGTGCACAACTATAGCTATAACAGATGAGAGTTCACTAGAACAAAACCTTCTGCTCTTTATCCTAAAATGCTGAATGAGATGTTCATCTTAAATGTTACAGTTTAAACCCGAAAGTGTTTTGGTTTATAGTTAATGAAAAAATTTCCTTGGCTGTGGCTGTGGCTTAAGCATAGGATTGAGGTATCAATTATTTACAGGATTAATAAGAGATAAGTGGTTCAGATTATTACACATCATCAAGAACTGGCTCCACATGACTGAAAAGCATATTTTGACAGAGGTGACAACAGTAGGTAACAGGCTGGCATGAACGAAAAAGGTAAACCCCTGTGGAAAGAGTACAATTGCGCTGTTTGCCTCCAGTGTAAAAGGTAACTACTGTCCTCCAAAATCCAACTGAATACATCACATTCATGTTTGACATTTAAATGGGGCACAGAATAGCATTAGTTCTTTCCCTTCTTTGTGTTTTTAGCCATAACGATGGCACAAGGTTTATTCTTGGCAGCTCTAGTTCATCTAGCACAATCTATCATACTCTGACCTAAGTGGTATTAGCCACGAGTGCCTACTAATGAGACCAGCACAAAAACAGAGCTGACAATACACCACAACAGGCTTTACTTCAAGCAAGGTCTAGGTCCAAGAATGAACAGACTACTGCCACCATATTCTGCTGACCGCACAACATGGAAGGTATCATCTTCCCTTTCCTGGAGTTGTGCAGGTCATCTTCATTTAGAGAGGACTTAAGATAAAAGAAGCAGGTGTAGAACTGCTGGAAGAAGTCGGGAAACAAAGCTAAAAGGAAAGCGTAACTACCTCTAAGATTCTGCATCTTTCCTGCACAAGAGTTCAAAGGAGGTTCTTCACCTCTTCATCAACATGCATCATCAGAGTTTGGCTGGATTTCCTATCATCTCGGGTTGGTTAGCCTTCAGCAACAGTTAAGACTGTTCCTGGCCTAGTTTCCTTGAAAACAAGGCTTATTAGATCCTAGCATATCCTACCATGATCTTAAATTATAACAAGGCCCTTTATCTTACACTACCCTTAGAGAATTTGGAATAGGAGGTTATGAAAAGTGAACAGCATCACTAGAAACGCATTCATTCCTCTGCAAAACCCACTGATTTTCTGTAGCTGTGCAGCGCCCCCTAATGATTGAAACAGGTAGATGCCAAATAAAAACGCTTTGTTTTGTTTCAAATAGGGTCTACTATGAAGAATACCATACTATTACTACTGGAACGAGATGCAGTTTCCTGATTATCAGCAGCACTATAGTCGTTAGACTATTTTAATAATCTTACAAGAAAACACTGGTTTATAATAACTTTAATATAACAATCAGAATTATTGTAGGTACAGCATCCTGGCAATTCCAGGCTATTCAAGGTGAACAAACTTAGAAAACAGAATACCTAGGGAAGTCTCTAACAAAAAAAAAAAAAAAAAAAAAAATTTAAAGTCCTCTACATTCCAGGTTGCAAACACTGAAGGGATGTCAAGAAGCACAAGATCAGATATTTTGTTCTACCTGTTGCATAACACAAAAATCAGATAATATTTACAAAACCAAGAAACACGAAATTCCAAACAGATACAACAGAAATCCTCCTCATGCTCAGTTAGACTACGGTATTCCTTCCCTTAAGCTGTCAGGGAGACATCTATCTAGAAAGGCAATGAAGGAAAACACAGTTATATGTAATGATGAGAGCATAAAGATATAACAGTGCTAGTAACTGTCACGAGGGACATAAAAACTTGCCCTTCAGGTCTTGCATCAGGATCTAGACCGCTATCTCCCTGGAAGATTATTCTAAGTCTAGCCACTGAAATTTATGAACTGCAGGTTCTTGTTCATCTGACAGGAGAGATCACGGATCAGATTCTGTAAGTAAAAGACACGACAGCAGGTGAGAGGTAGGGAAATCACGACTGAATTTTCTGAACTGCAGTCCCACATAGGCTTAACAAGTGGTCTCTTGATTGCCGGTGCTAACAAACCTCGCCGCCCCTTGAAACATCAAGCCAAGATGTTTGGTGCCTAAGAGATCCCACCTAAGAAGTGGGAGCTGCGTGTAGCTCTACTCTCAGGCAGTGCTGCTTTAGAGCGCCTCTTCTAAACACCTTCTAGGGAATTTCTTTGGACATCCCAAATCCCACAGGGAAGCAAAAACCACTCCGAGAGCTGGCAAAGGAAGCCTGTGTGATCTGTAGCACAACCCAGCTATCTTCTCTTTAAGGAAATGCTAAACAAATAAGCAACATTCATGAGAATTTGAAAACAGTTACTCCAAATTCTATTCTAATGCCTCACCATTCTTCAATACATTTCTGAAGATCAAGTACCTACTGAAAGGTAATTCTCAGACAAGCTATTTTATGATCAAGGAGAATAAGAGTGAACCGGGTTTCTCCTCTAACAAATGCAGACTGACAGATGTGCTGGCACTTTGCCAGAAAACAATCCCAGTAGCCACTCTTCTTAACAGAACTGAGCTGCCTGAGCGCTCTTCTGCCTTTTGTGGTTTATCTGAACGACAAAAAACTCATCCCAAAATGACTGTATGATAAAAAAAGCACTCTCAGATTCAGAAACCTCTCTATTTTTTCCAGAAAGCATCAAGAAATCATTTGGAACAGCAACAGAGGAGAACTGCAGGGAACATTATACTTCTGGAAAACGCTCACAGTCAAAGAGGCACTTCCCACTCGAAGCCTGAAGGAAACTCAATGCGCTGTATTCCTGGAGATGCATCCGCAGGCTTAGCGCATTCGAATTTACAAAACCCTTTTGTTTTCATGCAAACTCAATTTTGGGCACAGGGCAGCAAAAATATATGCACACCTGTAGGTAACAGTTTATTTAGATTTACATTACAGAGAGTTATTTTCTTAAGAGCGGAACAGAACTTAATATAATGCCAAAGTAATGGTAAAATTTTTTCCTCTGATCAAAACTTCTTATTAACTAAGCCTTCTCAGTTTAATTTAAAAAGGTGAATTGCATTAAAATACATAATCTTATACACAAATACGTGAAACAGCAAACCCCGATTAGATAAGTAAGTAATTTGTAAGCAATTAGATAATTACTTACAAAAAATAAACTCCAGCATTCTCTTAGCGGTACAACATCTTACAAGAGAAAGGAGCTAAAAAGCCATCATCTTTTCTTTCATGTAAAATCTTAACTTGCATAATGTAAACTATGGTCAGTCCATTAGGAAGCTTACTGTACGAGCAGTGTTAAAAGAGGGGGAAAAGCAGCATTTCTATTCAGCGGCTTTTAGTACAAGCTTCCCATTCTTTCGCAGTTTGACCACTTGATTTCAAAATATATCTGAAAGATACATAGAAAGTTTGAGCACATCAATCTTCAATCGAGCCCAAAGAAGCATAACAATTTGGATTAAAGAAAAGCGTGAACTTAAAGAATTGCTACTTTGATTTCTTGATGTGGATGCTCTTATTCCCAGCAGGGAGGAAGGCGGGGGATATGAAATTTAAATTAATTTGCTTCAGGAGTGGATTATACTACTCTGAAGTGTCGTCTTCCAAATTAGAAATGGACACAGAGCAACGTCAGCTATTTAGAAATATAGACCACACAAATTCATCAGTTGATGTGTCGCCAATTCAACAGTGAAGTTTTCCACAACAGGTTTCAAGATGCCAATTTGCCCCTCGTATTCCCATGAATGGGTACGGCCTGTCAGGAGACCGTATTCCAGATTAGGTCTACTCGTCGTTACCGCAGCCTGCTGGATATTTTGACTGAGCTCTGCTCAGCAGGAAAGAGAACATTTTGTTTTCAAGTTCTGAATTTTTTTTTAAGTAGCCAAAGAAGGGGTTCGTGTATGTGACCAATTCTGCTTATTGAGCTTACACAATTAACGTTTGCTCCAGCAAGGAACAGATATAAAAACAAAGCTTTGTTTTCAAGTAAGTTACTTGATGTTTTCATAACGCCATTTCCTAAATATTCGTTTTTTTGTAACTAGTAGCTGCCAGCAGAATCTCTGTATGTCTTTTATATTGCCCGGATTCCCATACTGGGGAAGTGGCCAAAAATTATTTGCTCCGCATTCTTCAAATATACGTATTTTTCACACATGCTGACGCCTCTTCCACAGCAGATTCATTACCTTTCTGCAACCAATGTACAAGTTCACACAGATCCTTCCAGAGCCTACATGCCCCGAAATTCTCTTCTTTCTTACTGTCACTTTTGCTTTGTCTCATCATTAGGAGCAGACCTGCAGAGTACATTAGAAATTTAAGATGCATAATTCAGTTGATAACACTTCTTTAGCTCTGCATTCGAAATATCACAAAATATTTACCTACGTGCTTCCACACTTGCAATTGAAGTCTTCCACTTTCTTCCCCCAAATTTTCCATCACAGTAAAGACAATTCAATTTGAAAACAGCTTCCCTTTCTCTTTTGTAATTCCAAAGTGGATTAGAATCCACTCTCAGTGCTTCAACACAATTCAGGTCTGATCTTTACCAGCCAATTCTGCAAGACCGAAATGGATGGCACCACTATGCTTGGATATAAATGTGTTAAGTTTTGAATGCTACATCTGATGAATTCCAAAATTTCAGGGTTCATTCTGGGAAGCAATGGGAGAGCCCTGTTGATTTTAGAGAGGATTAAGAAAAAACAGCATAGGAAACGAAGGACAAGCAGAATCCCATCAGCTCCTAAGCAGAACTACCAACTTTGGCCATTTTTTTTTTATAACAAAAAAAAAAAAAATCAGCTGATGGCAGCTATTACCATGCTGTATTCCAGGGCAATTCTCCTCATCTCTGCCCTTCCGCACAGATTTACAGATGGCACATCCTGAAAAATGACTGAAAGAATGTGGAAAAAACGAGAATAGAGTGGGCAAAGAAACTCCGCTGCAAAGGACAAAGTGGGAGCTGCAGGCAATAGCTGAAACTAAAAGAGACACAGCTTGTGCGGGAGCAGAGGGATGCAAGGAACCCTCATTGAGGAGGGCCTGCTCTACAGAAACCATGAAGGCAGCTTGTTGTTTTACTTCTATTTGTTATTTCCTCCATTTTTCCATCAGTCTCCACTGGAGATATCAAAGTGTTGATGGAAAAGGTGGTCCTGAAGAACACTGAAGAACTATAAACCCCACCCCCCCGGCCCCAATGCAATGAGAGCAAATGGAGAAAGCATACTGGTAATGGGACTAAAATGCAAGATCCAAAGCCCCATCCACGTCCAAAACGTTCCGGCTGAATGTCTTAACCAGAGAACCACCTCTCTCCAAGGGTCTCCCTGTGTACAGAAGGTGACAGGAACAGATGCAGGAAAAAAGAACGGGGAAATGGACTATTACTGCAATTAAAAGACCACACAGCAATGCAGGCGTACCAAGGACTACGCTGTGGATGCCTTAGCAACAAAAACTGTTAGTTTCCAGGGCTTGAAAGTCTTAGCTATAATAATCAATCATCTTCACACACAATTCTCCAAGTTATTTGCGCCAAAGCTTTTATTTAGAGGAAAAAAAGGATCAAAGCTTTTCCAAGTTACTGTTAACACCCATCTATCGTCATGAAAATTTGGCCTTGGGCATTCAGTGTGAACTGATGCCCCATAAGCTAAAGAATTATCTACCCTCAATTAGGAGCAGGCAGCTGTTATTCAGAACTGGGAACAGATCACCAGCTCTAGAAAGCAGTCTGTCCCAGTACAGCTCACCTAATTCCTCAAATACCAGGGAAATTTTGCCCTGTGAGTTTTCCTAGAAAAGGGATCAGGAAATAGGCCACCCAAACTCTAAAGTTAAGGACCTAAGTGAAGGCAAAGGAGTCAGAGCTTGGTTAGTTTTCATTTGATTCTCCAAACAGGACATTGTCTAGATGAGAGCAGCCTGGCCCAGCGCCATCCTACTCCCTTGCTTGAAGGGATCAAAGTACAGCATTTGTTGGTACAGCGGGATGACAATAACACTTCCCAAGTGTCATTGAGGGCTGTAAGCCAAGTGAAAGGAACAATATTTATTTTGGTTTTGCTAGCTAACATTCAGTTTTTGTAGAAAAGTACTTTTAGGGGGATAATGAAAAAAATACTCTTTAAGGTAATTCCTTCTCATCAGAAAATTCCCTGCAAATAGATATCTGCTACTCAAAGAAAAGCCCTGAAACACCCTTTGTAAAAAGAAAATATTATACAACAGAACATACGGGCCCCCCATCCCAACTCCACTATAGATGGCATAAGTCAAGGAACAATGAAGCCATGTGCATGTGTATGCATTTATCTTACAGATATGGACAGATACATAGGCAACTCACCAGTGAGTCCCACAGCCACAAGGAAAAAAAAAAACACTATTATGCATAACTTGTTTAATATTTAGTCAAAATGAAATGACCTCAGGGATCCCAAACAGTTAAGATTAAGAATAACCAAGTTTGTGGAGAAAATGTCCTCCATCCCCTTCCCCCTCCGTACACACAAGTGACAAGGTTTTATTTTCCATATCATCTTCCCTTTGGCTGCTGCCAAATGCGTAGCTGACTTCAAGCAGAAACGCACCAGCCACCAGCCTTTAGCAGAGGAAAACAACCACCGAAGAACTACAGAACCTCCTGTACCCAACTACCACTGCCATCTTCTGCCACAGAACCAAGGTCTGTATCTTTACAGCACTGCAGCTATAATTTAAGTCGTCATAGCTTAACCATATGAAGAAGCTGCTTAATTTTTTTCACCTACTGTCACACTCTAGGAAATCTCTTCTTAAACTTGAGACTGATTTTGACTCTGCCCCAGCTCTTTCGCCCCAGAAACGCTCAAAAATGCTGTGCAGTGCTTGTCCCACATTAGCAACACTTCTATCAAGCTATTATTTTTTCCTCCAACAGATATGCTTGCATTTGTGCATGCAATTGCACTCTTAATCTCTGATGGACATAAAACAAATTCATGCTCATCTGCAGCTACATATGCAAATACGTGTAAAACAACAACAACATTTTGCTTCTATTTCTATTTCAAAACAATATTGCACATACAAGCGACTGCGTTTGGAAAGAAGCAGGCCAGACTGCAAAGTGACTTGAGAAAACAAAATCCTTTGCTGACACTAAGTAAATGCTTTCTTAAAATAACACAGGGTTGGTCTGAATTCGTGATTTTCGGTTGTTAATATTCATTTAAGGAGCCTTTAAGAATAGGCTAAAGCAAGAGAACCTGTTAATTACAGTGCCTGCACTAAACACAAGCTACGCAGACAATGTTTCAAGACAATGATCTATAATTGCAGATATTGTAAAAACTCTGCCGACTGCCAAAGTTCAGTTAATTAAGACTGATTCTCCACCCTGGGCTGGGTTACAGATGGGATCGCAAACCTGCTTCATTGATTTGCGTTACGCTCTGGATCGTGAGCCTGGCTGAAGCAGGGCTAAGAATCAAAGCGAAGTCAAAGTCCAAAATAGTTTGGGATGCGTTGCCCAATACAACAATACAGCAACAGGCTTACAGGATCAGCAGAAACATACGCTGGTTCCAAACCACTCACGTTTCACCCTCCTCTACCTTCTCTAGCACCGTGCAACACATTTAATGCCATCAGGTTGGGGGAAGGGTGGTTTCTTATCTTGGAAGACCTTGCCAAACCAGATTTTTTTTTTAAAAGTTGCATTAACATAATGAAAGAGGCAGGCAAAAACAAAAAACAAAAAGTTAAATTGAGGAGTATTTCCACTCAAGCTGAACTGCCAGTCTCTAGAGACTGACAAGTCACTTGCCATCTAAGAACAAAGTTGGGGGAGTGGGGGGGGGGAACCCACCCGCAAGATGTTACTGTGAAACGTAAGCACCCTGAGAATTTAAACTCGTTATAGGTAGAATGCCAAGTTAAAAAAAAAATAAGCAGGGAGATAGGAAGTTTCTATTCCTAAGTCATGGGAGCCAAGTTCGCACTTGGGCAGAGAACAGATTTTCTGGAAAACAGAAAGGTAATTCCCCTGTTACGAAGTTCTTGCAGTTCAGAATTAGAGGCATCTACATTACTAGGAATCTGCTGTGGACTTAGTCCTCAACTTTATATACACATACATATATATGTGTGTGTATACATATATATATATATACACACATATCTCTATTCCATCTTCCACAATGTATTATTTTTTCCAAGAAAAGTTTAACATCTGCTTTGAAAAAGGAATTTTCAGGTAATCTTTCCTTCACCCAAAAGTGTACCACACGTGCACACAAATCACAGCATCTGAGACAATGCCTAAGTTATATTTTGTAAACTTCTTTTTCAATAATTCAAAGTAATACATCACTGCACTGTTTGTACCACTCTACTGTTCAGTTAACGGTTCACGTTTGGAAGAACCCATTTACAGTATGTGCAAGTTTGCACAAAAAGCATGGTCCCATAAGAAGCTGCTATTTTATATGGTTAGTTTCTTGTTTAAAAGTTTGAGGACTTTTAGGCTGCTCAAAGGAAAACAAAGCCCTTAGGAAAATTAGCATATGACTACAAAGTTAAAGCAAGAAACTTCAGCTAAAAATAGAATATGTATCTGTGTGTTCCTGGTCCCCTGCCAAACTTCAGGAGGGTTTTAGCTTCTAAATATGATAACCATCAGCGGACAGAAATTTACTTTTTTGTAGTCTGCATAGTTAGAAGGTAACTTTCCAAGATGCATTTTAAACAGATGACTTCAAAGCACGCAAAGTTACACAACATAGCTCAAAGAAAAACGCTAACCCCTTTATCCTTAAACTTATCTCTTCTTGAAGAGAAATAACATGGTTTTTCATTACATACAATACTGTGCCAACACTTTGTCTCCTCATACCCAGAGATCCATCTGTGTAGTATTTTAACTCAAGTATGGATACGTGCCTACAATCACTAAGTCAGGGCTCTTAGCAAGTAAGAATTTAACACAGCCTTGCATCAATGAGATCGGCAGGATTATAAAAATAAACAATGCAGTATATACCCCTCTGCAGCAATTTAACCCGGGCATTTTTAAGTACAACCAGACTAGAACCTGTTTGAAGATTCCAGATGTACGAAAGAAAACGAGATTGCCAGCAGAGGCTACAGGAGAGAGGTATTTATATGCTACACGCGCACGTGTGTACTGGCCGATAAATGAAACCACTGCCACAACAGCTACCGACTTTCTTCACGTGTCCTATCAGCCACCGCTGCCTATTACGTGCATCACATCTGCCAGACCACAGAAAGAGGGTGTCTCACTAGAATGGTACACGGAAAACACAGTGGGAGGACAACCTGGAAAATTATCAGATATAGCACTAAAATATCAGAGTACATGGGGGGCAGGGGGGAGGAAGAGGAATGCAGAGAATTAAAAGGAAGAGATGAGAATTTTACGTGAAGCACGGGTCAGGAGCTGGGAAAAGATTAATTACCTTCTGGGGCTGGGTTTAGCTTAAACTCCGGTTGGCCCTACAGAAGGCAAAGGTGAGCTGCCGTCTACTTTTTAAAGCACGTATGCCCCCTTTCCCCTGCTAAGATACCCAATGGCAAGAAGCAGCACGGGATGCTTGTGGTTTAGGCAACGTTAAACTTCATGCTTTGTCTATCAAGTAAGACAGTACCATGTTCAGGTGGAAACTAGGTAAAGCCACTAGATACCACATTTTGAGAGTGTATGATAAAAGCATGAGCAGAAGAATCTTATGGCTGTGCAGGTCTTTATGGCACAAAATGCAGACAAGCTGCCTCACCCCTACCTCCCTTCCCCCCCACCCCAACACTGCGTCAAGAAAGGAAACGTTTAGTACGTAAAAGGTACCTGAAAAGTCAGGCCCAACCCAAGAGCTACACGGACAGATTGAGCATAAGTTTCAAAATTCAAAAAAAAGCATGTTACGCAGAAGAGCGACATCCTAAAACTGCACTTGCAGATCCAACTCAGTGTAAACGGTGCTAAGGAAGGAAGGATATCATCTGCATGCCCACCGCAGGACGCGTGCCACATGAAGGAGGACACAGAAGGTTTACCAAAAGAAAATGAAGTCCAAAGGGGAAATCTTACCGTGGCTGTAAAATTTCTCAAGCTGTTGCTTTGTAAAACTTAAGACGTTTCCTGGGATACTGCCATTTTGCCCATTATCTCTTACCACCGGTCAACCAGCCTTACAATCATTCTAAAAATGTGTACCTATATCTCCCAGATTTCCCTTTTTAATTAATACTTACAGCAACTTCATTATTCAAGACACAAAGCATCAGCTGCTGTACAACTTGCATGAAAAAACAAGCCAACGTTCATTCAGTTATAGTATGCACAAGAGCATATAAAAATGCTACGATGAAGTGCTGGTTATCATTCAAATTCCAATAAAAAGTTTTACACCTAAGCGAGCACACAAAATTCTGCTATCTAAAACACAGTATGATAAATAAAAGTAATAGCAATAAAAAAACCCACCAGGACCAACAGCATTTAGAGTGACACAGTGTTCTTACTTTTAGCAGTTCAAAATAATGAAGACAGTGGTAAACAGGGGCAAGGAGCAGCCGGGGTAGAACATATTGAACAGCTTCTTTAAAGCCTTCACCTATAGACTAGAAACAAAATACATTTCAATCTTATAACAAAAAAATGTACTGAAACAACAATATGATGTAATTAAAAAATTATATGGTTAGCTTAAAAAAAAAAAAATTACCTGTAAATAAAACGCTGCTCCTGGCTTTGATAATTGACTTAGAAAATGATCATGAAAACCAGGTCGCAAAATATCTTGTGCATATGATTCATATGGATCAAATGCTAGCTCCTGAAACGAAATATGGAATATTTTTACTAAAGTGATTTAATATCTAGACCACATATTTCTTAAGGAAAATACATTTACTACATAGAAAAGACTTTTCTACCTAGTTATTCTGAAACAAATACAGAGGAGAATGAATACTGCGCACAGATTCATAGAATAATTTAGGTCAGAAGAGATCTCTGGAGGTCTGCTGGTTCAGTTCCTTCTTCAACACATGGCCAACTTCAAAGTCAGGTCCAACGTCAAAGCTAGCTGAGGTTGCTCAGGGCCTTGTCCAGTTGCGTTCTGAGTACCTCCAAGGATGGAGGCACCAATTATCTCTCCGGGTAAACTGTAACGTGTTCAGCTACTCTCCGTGGAATTTTTCCATAGTATCTATAATCAGGATTCCCCTTGTTACAACTTGTGTGCTATCTCTAATCCTACCACTGTGAACCTCCAAAGAGTCTGACTCTACCCTACAACTTCCCTTTGGGTAATTGAAGCAATAAGATCTGTTCCTCAGACTTTTTGAGACTCAATAAGCCCAGCTCTCTCAGCACATCTTCCCTGTGCTTTGAACAAGCTCTTCTTGAAGATCAACCAGCTTTCCTGAGCTCCTTCAGCCCTCAAGGCAACTTCCTGTGTGATCCTGTGAATCTGTCTACCGATTCCTTGAACAGGGAAACTGCTCTCTCAAAGCCTAGCATCTTTAGTCTGCTACTTGCCTCCTGCACTTCTCGCAGGATCTTAAACTCTGCTACCTTGAGGTTACTGCAGCCAAGCGTGCCATCAGGTATGACAGTCCCATCACTTCTTCCTTATTCATGAGAAAGGGACTAAGTGGAGCACCTTCCCTAGCTGGCCCATCAGCCCCTGCTGCAAAAAGCTGTCCCCAGTACACTCCAGAAATCTCCTGGATTACTTGAGCCCCAGTAAGTTGTCCTCCCAGCAGATGTAAGGATGGTTATCCTCTCAAGGAAAACGGGGTCTGTGATCAGAAGATTACTTCTACTTGTTTAAAGAAGGCATCATCCACTTCTTGATTAGGCAGTCTGCAGCAGAAGCCCCACCACGACATCCCCTTTGGTGGCCTCCCCCTCTCATCTTGATCTGCAAGTGTTCAACAGGCCCATTATCCATTTCATGATAGAGCTCCATATATTTGAGCTGCTCCTTTGTAAAGTCTCTCAACGTCATCTTCCCTACCTGTCCTTCCTAAATGCTCGTATTCATTTGTACAGCCCTCCATCGTGCAACCTTTCCTGCCACATCACTGTAACTCCAGTGACATCAGAGCTCTGCAACTGTGCACAGACTTCCAGATCCTCCTGTCTGTATGCAAATACATGCAGCCTGGAAAACAGACACTTCAGGTGAGCCCTCAGTCACTCAGCTTTCTCAAGGGCAGTTTGACAGCCTCTCCTGTCACGCTTTCCCTTATGCACACCCCCTTCTCTTTTTGTTTCCTCAGTTATCTGTGATCTTGGCTCTCCAACCCCTAACGAGCCTAGTTTAAAAGTCCTCCTCACCACCTTAGCAAGCCTGCTAGCAAAGAAGCCCTTGCTCCACTTGGTCTCTCTGCAGCAGTCCTGACCTACAGCTGATTTACAAAATACTTCCAGTCCTGTCCAAGTCTAGGCACAAGCGTTAAACTTTTTTTCGTGCGCTCTCCCCACCACTAAACAGACCTACAAAAGCCGAAGTCTAAAGTCAGTAAGGGCAAAGTAGTCTCAAAAATGGGACAGTCTATTCATGAAGGAGGGGAGGCGCTGAAGAAGAGCTCTCAACCTAAACAAAGGCAACTAAAACAGAGATACTTTTAGCATCTAAGTGCAGGTCAGTAAAAAGCACGTGAATAGCAAAAAGCACAATTATCTTCTTACCTCAGCCATGTCTTCAAAACAGCTGCCGACTAATGGATGAGGACTACCTTCATCTGTCATTTCAACAGTGTCCTCTATATGGCCCAATAACTTCACACTAAGTTCATGAATGTCTGATATACGACTAAATATATTTTCCACATCCTGTGAAAACCAATTGAAATAGATAAAAATCAGCAGAGAACTAGATACTAAAGTTCTAAGAGAAAGCCTATTACATGCAAAGCTACTCTGCTATAATACAAACGTTAAACAGTGTCTCAATTAGAACAAGATATTCTTAATATGTTTTAGACACATCTCTGTGTGTGTATAAATATATATATATAAATACTAAATAAAAAGTTGACACTGTAAATTGGCACAAACACTTATGATTCAAACACAGCAAAGAACAACACTGATAAACCTTAAATTACGTGGCTGCAAGTGAACATAGCAAGCTGGGTGGCTTCCTCTACAGAAAGAATCAGTATTTCCCCACAAGTGTTCCTTTGCAATTTCCATTTCAGAGCTCAAGAACAATGCTTTCTCCACTAGAGATATGTTAAACTGGACAACACTTAAGTCCTATAAAAGTTCATCTAGATTTATAGCATATTATAGTAGGGTATAATTTTTACATAATACTTACATGAGATGAAAACAGTTTGGAGTTGGAGGCGTATGGCTCTCTAAAAACTCTGATAATGAGGTTTAGTTCCCTTATATACTGTCGAACTTCTGCCATAAATGACTTCACTAGGTCATAATAGGTTTGCTCCCCTGAGGTGGAGGGTTCCTCATCTGATAAAGTTAGTGCACTTAAATCTTCTACATCCTGATGGAACATATCCATCAACACCTAGGTAACAGGGAGAGAAAAAGCCAGAGACTGCAGAGATCATCTTTTCAAAATCTACCAGTAAGTTACTGGAGAAGGAAATCTATTATTGCCATAAAATTAGACTGATCAGCAAGAGGAGTTTTAAGGACACTGATCTGCAACCTGTTGAGCATTACAAATGCAGCATTCACTGCTATGATTTTGCAAGTTACAGAACTACTATTTGCAGTAAGAATTTCTGAAGAATCCCCAGTCCCTTAGACAAATTCAGGCATCTCTCCAAGAACGTGGTCCTAAAAATCAATCGATCAGTCTAAAAAAATGAGAGTTCTACAAAGTACACAGAGGTAACATTTAGCCATATTTTTTGTTATTCTGAAATTGCTGTGCAGAATCTACATTTCCGGTGAGATTATATTTTCTGATGTCAAAAAGTATGTGTGTTTAGCTTTTCACCTTGAGCTTTACCAGGGAGTCATACATGATTGTCCTCAGAACCCTTTAATCAGCAAAGTCTGCTGGGACTGCCCACACACCGCACATGCCCTGGTCTCTGTCCTCAACGGCCCCTAAGTCCTCTTGTTAGAGCAGAGCCTCAAAGAAGGGCTCCTGCTTCAGAAAAGAAAGTGGTTGGGTTGCAGAACCACAGACAAAAAAGGACTTCAAAAACTCTGACTATCAGAAGTCTTAATCCACTCAATTGCCCAAGCAAGGCTTACTAAACACAAACAATCAGTGATTACTCCTCAAGAGAAAGGTTTTCTAAGCAGACTACTGAACGCTTCTTCCAAACATGGCATCTGAGCCGGGAATTACTACAATGACTTAGCAAGTGGCTAACAGAAATTATACTTTGGGTTGTTGCCTATGAAAGGCAAAAAACATGTTAAAAGTGAACAAGAGATGCTGACTGCAAATTAGCAGAGTGCATTCTAACTTGAAGGATCTTTAGAAAAAAGAAAGCCTAAACAGAGTCCACGCACTTAGTCTATAACCATGTAGAAAATTTTACGAACAAGCCAGCAAAAGATGCAGTTTATTACACAAGATGACTTTGTCCTGGGACAGACAGATGGGACAGTATTTAAAAGTCTGGTGCTCAGAGCTACCCCCCTCTGCAGAAGTCATGAAATATATCAAACAATAAATATGAACCTCAAGATAAATTAGAATTTTTGCATGCTGTCTTCCTTATGAACAGATGGAGGTGAAGCCATGGCAACCTGTATCTGTATGCTCTAGAGACAGAGATGCCTGCTGTCAATCACCAAGATGACAAGGCAGGGCAAACTGCAGGATCAAAGCTGTAAATACTCCTTTGAGAGCCACATGAAGAAAGGCTGACACATTAAACACGAACTAGAGCTTTCAAAATGGTAGAAAACAGAGTAGAAAAGTCAAGTGTTTGGCAAAATAATTGTCAAGCTGGAGTTCAAGAATTAAACTTCTGAATGAACAACATGACATTTAGCCTGGTATATGCAAAAGTCTTTCTTCAAATCAAGACATCACGTTACACTCACTTACCTAGAGGGCATCAAAAGAGCAAGCTGCTGAGTATCCACATTAGACAAATGAAAGTATTCTGCATAGAACATCTGGAGATTTATAAGTACTAGAGATGGTCTGGTAGGTTCATTAGTTCTGACTCCTGGAAGAAACACACCTACTTAGAGCACTCATTCTTGAGCCAGGTCTTTTCCTAACGCTCCTCAGTAATGCACAGGTCTAGTGGGGAAGGAAACAAGCAGGCAGCAAGTTCTTCCTCCTAATGAGTCAGAGGTCCCTGCTACACACCCTGGTCTTAAATGTCTCTGAAAGCAGAACAACGGACATTTTGCATTAAGACTGACTTCTTCTGGAAGACATACTCTAAGAACAGAAGAAGAATCATCTTTTAAAGTCAGTGAATTTACATGGAATTCAGGTTACAGGCAGAATCCTAACTAACTCTGGACAGTGGGACATTATAGGCTCTCTGCTGTGGGCAATTAAAGGGAATAATACAGGTATTCAAGGAGGCTCCAATGTTTGTAATTATTTCATGGACCTAGAGCATACTCGAGCTAGAAGATTCCAGGCTGTATTCATAAGGCGCATCCAGCTCCTACGAAATTCACAAAAACTAATCAAAGTAAACATATCCCAGGTATATGATGTAGTCTGTCATTCATTCAGAAGAATGAACAGATAGTGGAAGAAAAATAGCTTGCATTGTAATAGAGTGTTTTTTGCAGACAAGGCAAAACTTTTCAGAGGAAAGGATGGCACAAAAATAAGCACGAAAGCGCTTGAGAAAAAACAGGCATACGAGGCCATGTTGGGGGTAGGAACCTAACAGCCTCTTCTGTGTACGTATTAAGAGTTCCTCCAATTTAAGAGAGTGCCTTTTGTAGTGGAATTTCCTAAGTCAACCTCATCATGGCTCTGCTGCTAACTGCTTTTCCCTTGCTTCACCTAGGATGGAAAGAACCATGCTGCATCAGCACTGTCCTTGTTATCATGACAAACATTCAAATGTTTTCCTCTAAACACTGCCCTAATGAGCCACGCAGTTACAACAGCGACCAAGACAACTGACCTGACTGAGAAGGACTTTACACTTCAAGATCTCAGAAGATACCTTTCTTTATCCTCTATTAAGATGAAGAAAGTGAGACCAGGTCAGAAAGAAGGACGAACAAGATACTCACTGAAAAGGAGCCCAACTAAAGACTAAGCCCAACTAACATAGACCAAGACCAAGCACTGAAAAGAGGTGATAAGTCTCAAAATCAGTCTCAGAAAGATTAGGGACTCTGAATTCCCTTCCCTTAAGGGGGAGTCTTTCTTCAAGCTTTGTTTTTGAAATGATGGAAAAATCTGAGATGCTGATGAGGTGGCCATAGAAGCCAGAGTGTGCAGGCACCTGAAAGACAGCCAAGGGAGCCTGATCTAGCGCTGCTGCATCACTGGGGAAAGGCAATTCCTGTCTAAAACTAGTGACTCCTCTTTGAAGCTTCAGGAAAGATTGCTTGCAGATGAAAACACGGACCCCTAAGAAAGATTAGGCTGACATGGTCTTTTTTTTTTTTTTTTTTAAATTACTGGACCATTAAAACACTACTTTTTCTATGAGCAAGACAGCTTTATTTATTTTGGGAAAACGCCCATGCTTAAGCTTAGCTTTCTTTTTTCAAGCTATGAAATAAGGCTTCACCATCACAACTCAGGAATGTTAAATTTTGAAGTTAATGCTGCTTCACAGCAATTTTTAAAGCATTCACACGCTGCTGGGATCAGGGGAGCGAAGATTTCAAAGAGAAGAGACACTAAAATATTAACCAGCACAAAGAACAACTCTGTAAAGTCAATTAGCTTGTTGATAGCTTTGCTACATTACTGGAACCATATTTTATTGCAATAAGTTCTTCTTTCAAATGTGCAACATTCCATGTACACAACAAGGAATCAACACTATTCTCTCATGACTTAATTAAAACTTTCCTTCTGTTAAAACACGAGAAACGAGTTATGCTTACCTTATCAGCACACATTGCCACTTTAATATCTTGTTTTGTAATCTCATAATGTCTTATATTCCGCACATAATTCCCAACCAATTTTAAGATGTCTGCAGAAATGTATTCTAATACTGCCACTATGTAAACAGATACTTGGTGGTCAATTTTGTAGCCTAGAACTTCCTGAAAGGGAAAAACAAGTGCTCCGCTGTTAGTCAGCTGATCAAATATATACCAAAGGATACAATTAAAAATCAGAAGCTTAAGACCCTACTCAAACATTCACCACATACCTACAGTCTATTTCAATAACGCAAGAACAGCAGTCTGCAGGCCTAGAGGGGAAACTGTCATCACAGATGCTACTCTGCTATTAACCGTGGAAGTGACAATCGACAAGAATTCTCCCAAAAAACTTTTAAAAGTGAGTTCATTCTCTATTGGATAAACAAAGCTAAGCACTCATTTACTACGAATGTAACTGTTCTTTTTACTACGAATGTAACTGTTCTTTTTACTACGAATGTAACTGTTCTTTTTACTACGAATGTAACTGTTCTTTTTACTACGAATGTAACTGTTCTTTTTACTACGAATGTAACTGTTCTTTTTACTACGAATGTAACTGTTCTTTTTACTACGAATGTAACTGTTCTTTTTTCATTTGTGCGGCTCCAAGAAAACCACCACGAAATTTCTGGAAATAAAGTCCTAAATTTTTAAATTAAAAAAAAAAAAAAAGTACAATTCACTAAACTGGAAACACTGAAAATGAAACTATGTAACACTAAAATACAGATAGATAGTTTCCTTATTCTTTTTTATTTGCATTTTAAGGTAGCATACATACATTTCATGAAACAAAAGTGATGACTTTTAGTTACATGCTAAAAGCAAAATTATATGACTATTTACCTTTAATAAAGGATGGATTTTTTCTACTGGGAGAGATAACGGATTTCTTCGTTTCCTCTTCTCAATAGCAGACTGGGCATCAGCTATTGCCCATTTATCAATAGGATGGGGAAAACTTTTTTGAACACGATCCTTAAAGAGAAGACAGGACTAAAGGGCAAGTGCCTAATCTGAATGAGTTCAGTAATATTACTACATTAAGAAAGTGCTTTCCATTTCTTAAAGATATGTTTGAAAATATTAACATTTCAAATATAAAAGCTTACATTTGCATGAATTCAATAGTTTGAGCATCAGAATATCATTAACATAGAAAAATCTAGTGCTCAAAATACGAGAAATGCGAGAATTAAGCTACCCTTGCAGGCACAATTTGTTCCCTTCGTGAACATGCCTGATAATTCAACATTTAAGTATATGACTACATGTTATCATAGCACTTTATTCCACGTATAGAATGGATACTGGTCACTGAATGAGATGCTATGCATTTTCTGCTTTACCTTCCTTGATCAGCACGTGGTCTGCATTGTGTATTACTTACACAGAAGACCCTCTGAAAATAGCAACGAACACGTTAAGAAAGAGAACGTCCAACAGCATCCACATTTTTCAAAAAAGTTTTATAGACTACAGTTGGACCAAATATGCCCAGTATAGCTTTGTCCTGATTTTTTTCATGGTTCACTCCTTCCAGTAGACAGGGTGTCTGAACACACCCACACTCTCCTATGCTCTGAATGGCTTCCCTGCTGGAACTTGCACACAGGTCTCTGGAGGTTCAAAAACTTCACTGTTTTTGGTAGCCCGGCAGTTCAACTAAAGATACCAGTAATCCAGTTTCTTAGATAACTTCACTTTTTTTTTTTTCCAGACCACAGCTCCCATTGTCCGTTTCCCTTGCAAGTGCCCACTTACGTAAACATAACCTCAATTTGAGCAACAATGAAACGAGGAAGATGAAATTAATGGCCACTTAGGAAGAACTGGTATAAGGCAAGGTATGCAAACAAGACCTCTTTTACAAAAGCTGGGACAGAGCACAATTCTGTAAAGGTGGCACCCAACTTTCCAAAGTACAGGCTTTTTTATTTTATTTTCTTTCCCCTCATCTGCACTTCAAGGAAAGGAGAGGTCCTGAAAACAAAAGTCTCATTCGCTGTCCAATACTGATTCATTCCCCAACATAGTCCAGTCTGCTGACTGAACAAGAAAGGTGTCCTGGGGGGAAAATAAATCTGCATGACCATATAATTAAAGACAGCATCATCACGCAGAAACACAAAGGGGGTAAATTGAGGTTGCCTGATCACCTTTAATTCTTGCATTTCTCATCCTAAGGGCTTGACTTCACAACCATAAGACTTTTAATATAAAACCATGTTTAATGCTGTGCTTAACAATGCTAACAAAGAAACACTTGCACAGAACCTTTCACAAACCTCTTTCATCTGGGCTAGCACCAGAAATAATGTTGCAGAACAGGCCAGCCACTAGAGGGGACAGTGAAACACCACTAGAGGAGTTAGCAATTAAGAGAGAAGAGGAAGGAAGGAATTCACAAATCTTGAGTTAAAAAACAGCTATGTCTTGGCTTTCCAGCCTCATCTTAATCACAAGTCTTTGTCCGCCACCTCTTAGCTCCTCAGTCCCCTGCACTTCTCTGACAGGGAGCCATCAGCACCGCTTTCTTCAGACCTTAAGGAAGTTGCATCTTGTTTTGTTACCTAACCTGGCGCAGCCACAGCCACCAGCTACTGGAAAACAGCACGCACACTGCAGATGGAGTGCGTAACTGGGCAGCTGTCTTCGATGGGTGGTGAAGCACAGGACTATTGAGATGCTCATGGGCTTACAGCTTATAACTTAGCTATAATTTTATAGCTTATAGTTTAGCTGTGATATTACAACTTAGACGTAAGCTTATAGCTTAGGCTGCTTCTCAGGTGGAAATAAGATGCACGTCCCTCTTCTCAAATTTCAGGCCGCTTCTCTGAGAGACAGAGTTTGTAGATCTTTGAAAAGACAATTCTAAGAGGTTTCAATATAGAGGAAAGAAGTCTTCCTTAACTCATTCTGAGAAAACTATTTTTGTTCAAATTGCTGGGGGGGGGGATGGGGGAGGAAAGAGGGGAGGAATAGCGAGGGGAATGAGAAGAGAGAAATCAGCCTAAATCACCACACTGAGAAAGCGGCACAAAGTTTCAGAGCAAGCAGCTATAAGTTTGACCGCAATACAAGTAGAAAGAAAGGTCTTTTGAAAGGAAACACTCAGCTTCACCTACAGAAGTTACACTCACCATCTATTATATAATAATGCACTTCCACAAAGACAGTTTTACTATGCATTGAACAACAAATTCAATTGATATAGAAAAAGCTATTAGGTAACTCAGACCAAAGCAGGTTTTATGCTGAAGGCTCTGATTATGTACATAAAGATACATGATTACTGTTTTTCTTTCTTATACTGTGTACTCAATTTTACATTTTGAAATGATTAATATACTAGACTTTTCATACAATAGCTCAAATCAAGCTGTAAGACACAGATCAAGACATGTAATAAATATTCGCTATACCTCTACATCCAGAAAACTTCTTGGCTGGGCTTGACACAACATATTTAACAACTGGAGAATTAACTCCTCGACATACTGTAAAGCATCTTCCGTAGAGGAAAGTTTAGGATGGACTTGCACCTGAACCTACATGAAATAAAAGAATTCAAGCTTTGAATGTCACTTTTGCCCAAACCACATGCTTTTACTTCTAGAGCAGCTGACAGAAAGAAAGAGCAAAACACAGTTTAGAAAAATCCAACCAGAACTGCGTGCACTGCAGCTCTGTTAAGACACACCAGACAGTTGAAGCGAAACACTCATTTACACTTTGTAGAAATATAAACCTCAAAAGTTAAATGCACTCAAATTGCTGTTAGTAACATTTAATGTCAAGAAAACAACTAATTAATAACAGTGCTTAGCAGGGCAATTAGGAAAACTGTTTAAAAAACGCTGCATATATTTATCTTTCCCCTAGCTCTTACACCATTTTTTGTACAATCAGCTTTAGACTAGGGGTTTTCTCTCTTTTCCAGCTCGCTGTATGCCACTCAAGCTATCGTAACACAAATACAGAACTTTTTCAGAGAGAGAGCACTACGGAAACAGTGATGGCTCCTTCAGATCTCAGCAGTATTTTGCCTTCAAATGATTTAACCCATCCTCAATTAGCTCCCAACTGAAGTAAGTTTGGTTTAGAATTATTCAAAGTCTTTTTCTGCACTTAAAAACAAAAAAAAAAAAAAAAAGAAGAAAGAAAAAGGATGCCAGCCTCTAGAATAGAAAACACTCTGAAAAATACCACAGCGTTGTATTGGCATCAACTGGCAGTTCGGAGTTTTTGAAAGCTTGGCCCCCGCAACAGATTAACTTTACACATATGTACACCAGTGGGAATTTACAGATACTTATGAAATCTATCAATCCTTCTTGCTCCTCCCAAAGGGTTAGGTTATCAATTTATTTTTCTAGATAGTTATTTTACTTCTGAAACAAGTCTGCAGCACGAATCTTCTTTGCACCCTCGTAGCTAACAAATAGGGCAGTTTTAACTAGTTTAAATTTCAGGTATGCAAAGCACAGTGCTTCAGAGCTTAAACCGACAAGTAGTTTAACCTCGGTCCTAAGCAGCGATGGCAAATATTATGCCAGAGCAAGCTGACTAACTTTCGCAACAGATATTTCAAGTCCCAATTTCATCATTTTACCATTCCACTGCACCCAACTCTAAATGCCTCCAGTTTACCCTGCCACTCACAAAAGAACTTAACCACCTTAAATCAAAACCCAACAGTTTGTCTCATCCAAATATTAAACCCATGCCTATATTCAAATACTGCTGCCATCATTAGCTAATTTCACAGCTGAATTTTCATTCCCACTTGCAGTTATAGCAAGAATTAAATCTGTCATGAAGTTCAAACGCACAGCAGCCTCAAATAGAAACCCACTTGCCTGCTAAGGTACTCATTAGTTTGGAAACTTCAAGTCTGGGCATAGTCCTGGTGTTCATATAACTGCTGTGCAGATTTAAATATGCTACATCGTGGGTTTAGTTACTTGCAGATTGTGTACCTATATGCAGCAGGTCTTAAAGAACATCTCCAAAATTTACTGCTTTTTTTAACTTAAAAACACTCAACCAAAAATAGAACAGGAGAACTCCTCTCCATTTGATTAGCTAAAGTAAGCATTTTGATTATGTCATTCATTTCATTTCTGCCAAGAAACGCACCATGCATAGCTACAGAGCGTGCTTTTGGAAGTACCTGAGTAACAGCATGCCCAGCAGTCCCAAGCGTTATTTACAATTCAAACACTGATGCCTGAAATACTGTACTCTCTCGGAGCATCTTAACAACATCAAAAATTACAGACTTGCACAAATATCCTCTCAAAGATCAGAGTTGATATAAGCTGCCTGGAAGATGATGTCTGTCTGTCTTTTTCCCCTTTTTTTTTTTCTCCAAGCAGAGCTGAACAAATTAACGTGACATTGACTCTAAAACATGCTCTAGCATTTTGTATTTCAAAAAGTGTTGAATTACTTAGCCAATGAGACAGCAGAAATACTGAACACGGTAAACCAGAGTGACGAAGAATGGCTCTATTTTCTCCTTTGCTTGGAAAACAAATTCTAGACTTAAGTAGTCTCTTCATACTCTTTCAGTCTGTAATACAGATTCTATATGAATAAGAACAAACAAAAAGCAGCACATCAGGCTGCGACCTGAAACATTATGCATAGTCAGCCAAAACAGAGTCAACAAAGATAACCTACTTCTAGTTCAGAAGATAAAAGTTCCAAATATTTTTCCTAAGCGTTTGTGTTTGGGGGTAATTACATCATTCTTCTCAAAGGCCATCATCTTCCGGCACTAGCAAACTCTACTCAAGCAGAACATCCACCTTGTCAGAGAAAAACATCATGAGGTACCGTTTGCTTACTAACATAGTTTGGCTGTATTAAGTAGGCTGTAAGTAAGTCGCAGTGCTACTTTAAGTGAGGTTTAGTATCATTTAGAAAATTAGAAAAATTTAGAAACTAGACTAATGAGCAAAATTACAGGATAGCGTGGTATACAATTATCACAGAACCATGTCATTTCAGTATCTGAGCAACAACAGTACCTAAAGGCTCAGACTGAGATTGAAACAGTGAATTTGAGAGTACTCAAAGCAAGTCCCGAGAAGTTAATAATCTAAGAAATGATGCAAGAGTGGATAAGATGTAAGATTTAGTAAGAGAAGACAAGAAATGAGAACATCTGTTGGCATGCACTGTCACATGACCAGTTACAAAAAAAGATGGAAACCCCCCCAGTAACGTGATCATCTTTTTCATAAAGTCAACTCAGATTTTAAATTAAAAACACCAGGCCACCCTGCTCTATCATCTCGAAAGGAGGGAGCGTGGCTTGAATCCCACTAAGTTATTCACAGTCCAGCGTTAGGAATCCACATGATAAAAACAAACAGACTAACAACTTCTGAAGTGTCGTGATGTTTAGATAAGATACTTATCTAAACATTTAACCTCTCCCTTAAATAATGACAGAACCCATCCCTTCCCTCCTACACACACACCCCAAAATGTCTATCTTATTAAGAAAAATTTCTAAAAGAACACCTTATGATCTTTTACAGGAACTTCAGTACATGGAAATATCCCATCAAATTCTAATGGACATATACAATTTAGATCAGCTAGAAATCCTTGTCTCCGTTGCTCCAGTTGCCACTCAACTTACCCGATTGCTTTTTCTGAATGTTCAGTCCTCTCAATCTTTTTATAATTTTCAAAAGGGAGAGACCTGGGATCTTTAATTAAAGACAAGCAGAGCAAGCATTTCTTGAACAGCTTTCCATTCTCTGCTCAAGAACAAGAGCAAAGACATGCAGTGTCTGGCTAAAAAAAAAAACAAAAACAACCCCCCCCCCCAAAAAAAACAAACAAAAAAAAACTTGCAGCACTTCAGGAAAATCCTATATTATGACCACTCACGGCTTTTCTAAGCTGACAAGAGCAAAGAATTTCCATCAGGAACGATGACAGCTTAAACATTAGGCAGCGATAAATATAAGCGGTCAGAAAAAGTCCACGAAATTCAACTAGAAAATTTAATGAACTATACAAAGATAAAAATCTTATTTATCATCTTATTTTATAACCCTTTAGCAACTTATTTTATATAGACCTTTCTCAAATCATGCTTTTCAAACTTTACATCATAAATTACAATACATACGCATTCACAAGTCTCATCGGAAGCAGCAGGCATCTAGACCAAATCCAAAAACAGGGTTCAGTTGAAGGAAAGCAGATTAAGCAGCTTCAACTTACACAGAGGTTTAGCCTCTGACTAGTCCAGCAGAACAATTCCTAGGCTGGTCACGCGATAATTCAAAATAGAATCTAGACCGATATACAGCAATTTATTCTGCACTTAACAGGTGTTTGACAATAGGTAAGCAAGGAAGACTCAGACAGTAAATTTAACAATCTGATTGATACTAAACCAAACTTCCACAGCAACAATTCCGAGTTACCTCTTCCTCAGAGCCACCTTGTCTCCAAGGAAAAAGGCCTCATTTATGCTGAACATGAAGCTGAAAATACAAGCTCAGTGCTCCCCGGTCATCATTAACAAGTCAATGCAATCAGGCGCGCAGCACTCAAGTTTTTGTTCTGCTAAATACAGAACATACCAAAAAAATCCTACGTACTAGAAGACTACAGATACAACTATAGAACTGTGTCCCAGCAGGAGCAGTAGAAGCTCTAACGGCTTCAAAAAGGTGCATAACAGAAGGAAATCATTCTGAAGTTACATAACGGAGTACTGAAATGAAAACGAAGCATCTAATGTTAGGAGGAGATCATCTTGTCCATATCTGGGCAAGACTACCCATCTATTGGGATTCTGGCAAAAAGTCAAACTATGAATCAAATAACGACGTATACTGAAGAACAATTCTACTTCACTGCTGAGTACAGGTACTTCCGCACCATGAGTCTTTCTTGGTGGCTGCTGAAGTGCTTGTAAGAAAGCGTCTACAGAAAAAGAGAGTCACATTTACCACAGTATTGTGACAATAAAATGGAAGAAGCTAAAGAAAAGATAGAGATCGTAAAAGGAAAGAATGAGATTTGGCTGCCTTTCCCTACCTACTTGGATGCTGAATATTCTCCTGTCACTGTGGGGGGGGGGGGGGGAGGGAGGGGGCAGAGGGGGGAAGGTTTAAAAGACAACTATGATTTTCATTATGTTATCTCAGGTTGGAAAGAAGCCTGGCCTCTAACATCCCTCCCAAGTCACAGACCAAGGTATCTTCCAAAAGGATTTCAGACGGGGTAAGATTTTACTGATTATAAGTATTTTCCTAAGCCTTCAAAATGTTAAATACAGAGAGGCAGTAAAAACAGGCTTTTGCAGATACAGCGTCCAAGACATTTTTAGTAGCACAGCAGAATCTTTTTTTCAGGAATTTTCTTCAATTAGTTTGAAAGTCTTCACTAATGTCACAGCCCTTGTTTTTACTCAACATATCTTTTGTAACCTTTCCTCAATGACTACAGAATTACCGACAACTAACTGCTTGTTACTTAAACGCTCCAAGAAGTACTTTACAGAAAGGCTGCATGTGTTTTTTTTTTCCTGTAGATCTTTGATGATACTTGGCAAACCTGTCTCATGCGGTTACCTAATGTTTTGTTTCCTTGATCAGTCAAAAATTCAGTAAATTAAACCAAATACAGATGTCCAAGATCCATACTTCAGAAGAAATTCACTGAGGCTACAAGATTCTGATGTCAGCTAACAATTCTCTTATATCAAGGCAGCAGGACTATGCAGCACCAGTCAGCAAGTGAAAATACTTACAGTAACCCTTAAACTGTCGGGTATTTTAACTTTATTCTCCACAGCCACCAGAAGTACAGAGAATCCAAAGCCATCAGAAACTAAGGATGTCCTACATCTGCAGTAATGCAGTGCTCAGAACATCTATTGCCATTTTGAGTAACAATCAGCAACTGGAGTGTCATCAGTTTGAAGAATCAGATCATTAAAAGAATGAGGTAGAAATATTCAATCAGCCATGGCTTCCTGTGTATTCTGAAGTCGCTTAAGACACTTCTCTTGCCTCTTTTGCTCCATGAAAGGTACAGAAGACTGACTACACAATATAGAGGGTCTCTGGAAGCACACTAAAACAGTTGCCTTGGCTGAAGAAGCAAGTCCCCCTTAAGCTGTCAATTAACTTCAATCCAGTCATTTGGAGCACAATAAATTCTGAGGACCCCTTACCCACCTAGCCTTGTTAATTGCTCAGCTACTTCGAAACCGCGGAATATCTGTACGGTAAGAAATTCCTTCTATTTCTCTCCATCGTTAAGTTGCTTAAGATACCAATCTGTAACACATCAGGGAAGAAGCAAACCACAGGTGTACAGAGAAACTCCTACTGCATACATGAAAGTTATATAAGCAAGATGAAGCCACAGGGGAAGATGTTTGGGAAAAAATTATACAAAAAGTTGTGGTCAGAATAGAGCGCGTGTATAAAATCCCTAGTGAAGGAACGTCAAGGTTGGAAGAGGCATTGACTGGCAAGCGTCCCCTTTGAGTCTGTTTTCCAAGGCGTATTAAAAGCCACGTTATCTCCATCTCCAGCCACTCAAGAGCTCTGCTGTTTCATACGTCTTCAATCCTCTGTCTTCAGCACCAGCATCTCATCTTCTGTCCTCCTCTGCAACTACAATTTCAAACACCAGGTGTTATTCTTACTTCCTTTTCTTGTACCTCGTCATCAAGATTACTATCTTTCGCCAGCCGCTGAGATCTCTGTAACACTCCTTTTTTGCTGCGTCAAAATAACAGTGACCAGGCAGAGAAGCATCTCAGAGTACACATCATTTTCTTCCTAATTGAGTGCACTGGAGTCTATCTTGACAGCATCTGAAGGAGAACTGGAGAAAAGGGATTACATTATGATCTGAATGGTACAAGAGCTGCTTTTTGTGAATGCAGCTGTTCCATGCAAACACAGTGCATTACAGAGCCTATTGTTAAGGTCAATATCTAATGAAAGACAAGGCATACTTTCCTAAAATTCACTGATGTAGGAAGGGATTTGTTCTTGCAACATATTCTGTTTTGTGTTGTTTCATAAAAACATGGAATCAGAACAACTCCTTGGGAAAAATACATATTTTCAATGGTTTAACAACACGCGGCTTGTAAGCAATTGATTCTGGGGCTATAATTTAGACTCAACACAACAAGCCTACTCAAAGTTACAAAAGGGTAATGGCAGTTTAACGATTCAGTCCACATGTGGTAGTTCTCCCCAGTGGCTGGGAACACTCCATCCTGGTGTACATACTTTGGCAACATTAAATCAAAATGCTGCTCTCCTAATCAGAGATACCACTTTGATCACAAAGACAGGCCTTTCCAAATTGTCAAGTCTCATTTCCAAATACACAGGAAAGCTTCACAACCCCGTTTGCAGATCTAACTGGCTTTAAGGGAGAGTTCAGAAAGCTACTTGCTGTCACTACCTGAGACCGAGTATCAGGATCTGGCCAGCTAACTGGGAGTCATGAGGAAAAAGCTCTCCACTAGTAACCACGGGATGCTCCTGAGCTTCAGCTAATCTGACTCTGACTGCGACAGCTTACCCTAGCAACTTAGCAGAAAAAGGCACAAGGCACCATGTTTCCCTCCAGGCTAGTTCTGCCCTTTGACCCTGCTGGCATATGCTGCCACGTTCTCTTTTTTACCAGCTGCACACACTGACGTCTAGCTATACGCTCGGCCTATAGCACAGCAAAGGGTCAATGTCTCAAGCCCACTGGTTGCAAAGCTGCAATATCATCTCTGTTTTCTGAGCAATTCAATGATAAAGAAGATAGTCAAAGCAAGCATGTTGTATTTTTGATGGCTTTACCTGCCAATTATGTTCATAACTTTACAGGGCCCGTCAGGATTAAACACTCTAGCTACGACCACGTGTACCCACGCAAGCTCGTAAAATACTCTGTTTGGCTTTTCCATTAGCTTTAATGTTTTCATCTGCCATTTAAGTATCGAGTAACTAGAGTATCCAGCTGTTCAGCAAGGTAGATGGCAATATGGACAGATGCTTCATTTCTACATTTGCAGGGACAGGAACAGTAAGCAAAGAGGACTATGATTCTGGAGCACACTGGACTACAGCCTGGGAGCAGATAAGAAACAGGTGGTGACCTCATGAAGAGCTGAGGTTAGAAGAGTTAACATCTGCCACACAGTTGCAAGTTTGAGTGTAGAAGAGTCTTCAGTAGTAACTCCACATCACTCCTGCCATCCCTCTGCACACAACAAGAAACAGAGCATAACACAGTGAAATCAAGACCACCATACCTTGCTTGGCCGGTTTGTCATCCTTCCTAACTGGTCATCGTTGGCCTTCTCTGATTGTTGACTTCCGACTCCAGAATTCCTTGTCTCCTTTTCCCCAAAGCGTTCATCCAGCTCCTTCGGTGAGGATCTTCAATCCAGGGCGGCTTCACGAATGGTTTGTCCACTGGGATGAAAACTAGTGCTTCACATGTAGCAAGTAATTCCAAAGTCTTAACTCATATTTGCCTTTGGATCCTCGCTCTCTTCCTCCAGCATTTAGCACTGAGCTTCATTCCAAACTTGATGAACCTCTGGGTGGGGGAATAACCCACCCGCCACAAAAGCAAGCTCTCAGGGGTTCAGACCTCGGTAGCTCCAGGTTCCAACCAAGCTTCCGCCGGCTGGCTGCCCAAGCGCTTAAAAGCGCCATAAGAAGCAGGGTTTGCCTGGGTCATACGGTCAGCCCAGAAGTTTAGTTTCAAAAAAGTGACTAATGATCAGGGATAAGACATTTGACAGCTTAGCCTACGGATGAGACAAGTAAGAGGACTTCCAAGAACTGGATGAAACCACACAGTGCAGGAGATCTCAAAGAGCATGCCCAGAAAAACGTGAGGCAACACATCGCAAGAGGAAATTGGGAAGAAATACTGAACGGGTACAACAGCAACACTCGAGACTTCCAGTCCGCGCTGGGGAACCCAACGCTTCAGCTAGCCCTGGGCGCGCAGGAGTCGAAGTTAATCACCATAACCAAACAGACTCGTAAAACGCTGCTGCGTATGACTAAAAAGCGTTGACCGAGTCCAGCGATCTGAGGCCGGTTCGAGCCGGAGCGTCTGAAGCTTAATCTTAAGCCTTCTACTTTCTGAACTCTGGCGGCAGAGGCGGAAAAGGAGCCCCGACGATTTTTTCCTCTCCTCCCGATCAACTCTTTCCACGCCGCAGCCATCACCTTCACCACCCTCCCGAGGGAGCAGGGCTCCCTAGCCCGCTCCCACGACGCCTCCTCAGCGGGAAGCACGTACACCGAGACAGGCTTTAACGAAAAAAAAGCCATTTAACCCGTACACTGATTAAACCAAAAATCCTCTCAGGAGGATTTCCCCTCCCCAACTCGCCGTCTCACCGGTAAACCCGCGCTAGGGGACGAGGCGCCCGGCCCGGCGATGCTCGGCGGGCACCGGCCGGCGCGGCGAGGGAAGGCGCTTCCGGAGCGCGCAGAGCCCTGGCGGCGGCGGCGGCGGCACCAGGCCCCGCCAGGCGGCTCCGCCGGCTCGGCCGCCCAGGCGCCGCGCCCGGGGCGGCCTCGCCTCGCCGCGCCGCTCCCCTCCCAGGCCGCCGCCGGCGCGGCCCGGCGAGCCCCCCCCCGCCGCCCCCGCTCACCTTCTTCAGGGCGGGCACCAGCAGCCCCCGCCACTTGGGCGCGTTCTCCTCGCTGAAGAACTCGTAGGCGAGCGGCTGCGCCTGCATGGCGGCGGCGGCGGCGGCGGCCCCCCCCCGGCGGCGCGGGCTCCTCAGAGCGAGGCGCGGCGGCGGCGCCCCCCCACCACCACCACCACCGCCGCGGCCGCCGCCGCCGCGGCCGCCGCCGGCAGGCCACCAGCGGCGGGGGGGGGAGGCGGCTGCCGCATTCCCCTCCGCCCGGCTCTCGGCGGTCGCCCCCGCGGCGGGGGGGGGGGGGGAAGGGAGAGGGGGGGAGGAGGGCGGCGGGGTCACGCGGCGCGGCCGGCGGGCCGCGAGGGGCGGGGTCGGCCGCGGGGGAGCAGCGCCGCCGCTCTGCGCTCCGCGCGCCCCTTCCTCGCCCGCACGGCTGGCGGCCACGGCGCAGGCGCGGCGGCGGCGGCGGCGGCGGCGTCCCCCCCCCTCCGCCCCGCCCCGCCCCGCGCATGCGCCGCGGCGACGCGTGGTCGCGCTCCGCCGCCCGCCTCCCCCCCCTCCCATCCCCTGCGCGCGCCCCCTGCGGGCGGGCAGCCGTTAACGGCCGCGCGGGCCGGGCCGAGCCGAGCCCCCGCCGCGAGAGGACGGGCTCGGGCGCTGAGGTGAAACCGCTCAAACACCGCTCGCCCGCGCCGGCAGCGCTGCCCGAAGCGGCCGCGGCGCCGGGGAGGAGAGACGGGAAGGGAGCGACGGTGAGGGCCGCGCTCCGCAGCCCTGTGAGGCGCTGAGGGGCGCCTGCCTCCCCTCCGCCCCTCTGCCGGCGAGCGGCAGTTCGCAGGGATCGTTACTAACGTCCCCGAGGCAGCCCATGTCCTCACAAGCCTTCCTTGCCCCGGTGGCTTCGAGCACGCGGAGACGTAGCCGGCGGTGAGGCGGTGCGACGCCTGCCCGGGGACTTCTGTCTCTGACGCGTCCAGTCATCTCGCATGTGGACAGAGATCACAGGTAAATGAACACCCTGTTAAAGCAGCGCAAGAACAGCTGTAAGGGCGAAAAGTGAGCTTGGTTCTTGGCGGAAAGCACCACAAAGTCCACAGTGGTCAGTGGGGTCCGATAGGCAGGATGGAGGGAGGGATGATGCTGGAGAGGAGAAGTTTTTGCTCTGTTTCGCAAGGTGCGGGGGCCCAAGGGCCGGAAGAGGCAATAGTTAGGTGCTGTTAGGGAGCACAGAGAGCAAGAGGGATAGGAAAGATGTATGATCACTGAAAGGAAGGCTTAGGACCAGCTTTCTAGTGGGGAGGAGGGTGAAGTACCCACACAGAGTGCTTCGGAGAGACTGCGGAGTCTTCCTTCGTCTCAAGGACTGGTTAGACAAACATCTATCAGGAATGGCATGCGTGTTGGGAGGCTTGGCTAATTAATGTTTGTGAAGCACTCTGGGGACAGGAGACGTTCTTGAGGAGCTAAGCAGTACTTTGGCAGGTAATGTATTTAGCCTCTCAGAAAGAGCTATCTTTACCCCTCAGCCCTGCCTCGGGCATTTTTCCTCTACACAGGTACTCCTGTCTGAAGGAGTCAGACTTCTGCTTTGAACATGCTGGAAGAGGGATGAAAGGAGGGAAATTTCACATCTCAGAGCTATTATTTTGGCCTGCCAGGCTGCCTGCAGATTCAGGAACACTCAGTCTCAGCATCTGATAGACGGGGAAGATGCTGTACTCATTACCTTATGGTGAAAAATCTGTCTGTCAGAGCTTAAATCCTGAAGCATTATGCTTCAGGAGCTCCTGAATATGCATAACGCTGGGTGTAAAATCGCACCAGCGCTCTGCTTTCCAGCCCCTCTCTTTGGAGGTGATGGTCAGATGGTGTCAGGGCTGTGTTCTGAGACCCCCTGAGTACCAGTGAATGGCCTACAATATCTCTTCCACTCCCACAAAAGAGCATCGGATAACGTAAGATTTCAGGCGCTGTATTCGCAGTTGGTTCAAATGTTCGGTAAGGCCACAGGACACCCTGTGACTCTGAGCTATCAGCACTCAGCCCCCCCCCCCCCCCCCCCCCCGTATTTAGCCTTCTTGCTCCTGCCTTTCAATGCCTTTATGCCCACTTCAAAATCCCTTTTTAAAGACACTGAGGACCTGGACAGGAAGGAAATGCTGTCTTCCATCTGAGGACCGAGTATTGCCTAAGTGGTCATGACTTGGGCTGTTGGTGAAAGCCTAGGGTTGCTTGGTTGGCTTTTTACACAAATTCAAGGCTTCCCTTCTGACACAGCCATTTTCCACAGCGGGGCTAGGACCCTGCCATGCCCAGCCCAGTCCAGCATGGACCATGAGCCCCCCATGCCTGGGGGGGCCCTGGGTTTGTCGATGTGGACAAGGCACTCCAGGTTCCTCACTGGCCACTTGTTCTCTGCCTAACTGCAGACACTCTGTGTGCTGTATGGGAGTGTGCGGTTTCACTTGTGAAGCAACTTAACAAGTTGCAACTATCGCTATGGCTGTCTGGGGAGCTGTTGCTTCACCGAACATGGCAAAATTAAACCAGCATCTAAGGCAGGATGGGAAAAATCCCACCTATCAGTTGAACGTGACTGAGAGCAATAGATGTTGTTCGCTTACCAGTTGCAGTCCCAGACCTCTGGATTCGTGGCCCAGCATCCATGGAGGGCAGCAGAGGCAGCCAAAGTGCAATCAGGTGCAGGTGCTGCTGGTTACTGGATATAAACATGTGCGTTGCTACAGGCAGGGTGCCTAAGGACCTGGAGGGAGGATTGCAGCCTTCCTGGCATTCACTATGGAGCAGGCTATTGCAGGAAAGTGCATGGAGTTAAAAGCTAGGAGCTGCTGAGGGACTTAATAACAGAGGGGTCAAAGCACAAGGGGAAGGAGAAAGCTTGGTGGCAAGGGGAGATGCAGGCAGCCTGGCAGCAGGACGACCTGCCCTTACACCGAGAGAGGCAAAGCTGAGGCTGATCGCTCTTGCTGTCATCACAGCAGAAATGAAAGGCTGCAGCCAGTGTGGTGGTGGCTTGCAGGCTGTCTGTGGTGTATGACGTGCATGGGCAGGATGGGGACATTTGGGATGCCCAGGGCTGCTGCCAGAGGGAGAGGAGGACAAGCTGGAGGGGCACAGCAGCCCTTTGCCATACTCTCCTCTGAGGGCTGGAAGAGCAGCCGGGGCTTACGGTCAGTGACAGCACCCCTCCTGACTGAGCAACTGCCAGTGGGGGATAGGAGGGGATGCCACCAGGAGTGACTGACAGGGGCTGAAGACATACACTTGTGTTTGGACTGCAGGACGCTGCTGGGAGTAGCTGCCGGTCAGATATCAGAACAAAGGAAGGGGGACCTGAATGATGTTGAATTTAAATTAGCTCCAACTAGCTAATTAGGGGGAACGTCTGCACCCAAAGAGGTGTTCCCCAAGGAGGGAAGGAGACAGTGATGCAGCCATATCATAGAGGATGATGCTGGGAAGCAGACAAGCTAACTGCTTTCTCCAGCATCGCTGTCCACAATGGAAGCTTGAGAGCCCACCAGGGCCTGCCTTGGCCTGCCCCTCTCCAGACATGTGTCCCCTCACAGCTCCCTCTGCACCCCTCAATACAGGCCTGGAACATGGCTCCCTATAATCCATGTTTTAGATCAATCTGGACTGTTTCCTCGAAGGGAGGCAAGAGGTTTAGGCACATTCCCTGTTTTTATCAGCTTCTTTTCAGCCCTTTTACATAGAGCCCTTTAAAACCCAGCAGGGCACTGCTAAAGCCAAAGCCTGTGATGAGGCAAGAAAGTCACCCTGCCTGTGCCCAGTGCCTCAGCCTGGTGGTTGCATGCATCCCCACCGCTGCCCAGAGACCTCTTGGTGCCCCCAGCCCAGGGCACATGGAGTCTGATCTCGGGGTCATGATTGCAAAGCTGTAAGGAACAAGTAGGTAGCAACAAGGGTGTCACCTTGCAATGCTCTTGCTTTCAGTTGATGCCGGTGGGGTGCAAAACCCAAATCTGAGCCTCCTCCTTTTTGAGAACGTCCCCGTTTCCCATTTCTGACAGGGGCAGCCAGCACTGCCTGTAGAGATGCGCAAGAACAGGATATTCAGCACTCATTCCCCTGTCCTCCGTGCTTCCAGGAACATCTCTGCAAAGGACTGGAATATCTTTAAGAAAGCTCAGTCTGAACTGACACCAAAGCTCGGCCCCTGCACTGATCAAAACTTTGCTACCAGGTTAGTGAATGCCCTATCGCTTGGCCACACCACACTTCTGCATGCGAGCGGCTAGGAGTGAAAGCAGCCAGACTAGATGGGGCTGGGACGAGGGAGAAAAGCAGAACCCAGGCAGGCTGTTAGAGTAGCTGCTTTAACTAGCTGTAGGCTTGCCTGTAGTTCAGTTCCCTCGCTATGACTCTGCTCCTTTCAGTCAGCCACAGAGTCTTACATCAGGAAGGGTGGTTTTGGAAGCTGCCACTAAGCGTGGCTCTGGGAAACTGTTGCTTCAGGGCAGCTGCAGGCCTAGCAGAGGAGACCTCTTGCTCTACCCGATATCCAGGAACTAAGCAGCTCAGAAGGCTGGAGAAGCAGTCTTGCAGCACGGATCCCCAAATTCTGCAACAGGACAATTCCTCAAGAAGCAGGAGCCCTGGCACCCTCTGGAGTCCGAAAGATTGCCGGAGCAAGCCTAGTCTGCAAACCAGCTCCCCACTTCCATGGCTTCCTCATCGATTTGAGAGGAAAAACTTACGCTTCTTCCTCATCTTTGAAACTGGAGAGCAGCATGCGGAGGCCAAACTGTCTTTACCAATACGTTGGAGACAAACCTGTCCTAGCACATTTCCCTTCCCTTCCTGTCACATGCCATTGCCCTGTCCTCTCTGTTTTTCATCTGGCCAGCTCTTCCAGCTGCAGCCCAGATTGCAGAGATACACCAAAAAACGCCCAGCCAAAATAAAACAAATGCCCTTGAGTGCCTGTTGCCTGTAATTCAGCAACAGCCCCGAAGCCCCCAAACAGCAAGACAATTGGCCACAACTGCTGCAGAAACCCAGCAGGAGGAATCACGTTCAGGGGCTCTCATTTGCAGCTCAGCTATATTGTATTTTTAGGGGCGCTTTGGTTAAAACTCAGTTACTTTTTGTGCGTTTAAGTGAGGAACAGCCTATGAGAGGTGAGATGGAAATCCCCTTTGGGCAGCAGCACCAGCGCAAATGTGCTGTGAAACGCACAGAAGTTCTTGCCTTTTCTGAGAATTCAGCTTCTCAGCAGTGGGGCTTGTGTTCCCATCTCTCCCACGGGGCTGCTCTGAGGTTCAGTACAAAGGAAGAGAGGAGATAGGCGTGTTGCCTCCGCTAGCCCTGAATCCTGTAGGCAGAAAAAGCCCTGCTGGAAGGAAGAAAAACCAACCAACCAACCAAACAAAAGAATTGCAGCCACAACTTTTGCAGCCAATGAACTTGGAAAACTAGGCGATGGAGGGAGGGGCCAAGAGACAGAAAGGAAGAATTGAAACAAGTGAGCTGAAATTTGGCAAGACAAATTCTGAAGTCTAAAGCGTATATATCTGGTGCTTAAAGGCCCAAAGGGTAGTAATACCCACCCTCAAGTGCTAGCACAAGCCAAAATTCAGTTGAGCCCCAGCAGTCTGACCATCCATACATTCAGAATGCCCAACTTCTCTGTTTGGCACATAAACGTTTAATAGGAGAATTCAAAATGTGGTATATTCCATCAGCACATGGTAGTCTTATGTGGAAATTAGTGCAGGTGGTAATCTACTTGTACAACAACGTGTTAAAAAAAGTTTATTTTACATTATATACATTAGGGAACATATTCCAAAGCATTACCAATCACAACAATAATGCAGGCCATAAATCACCTTAAATTTAGTTTGTTTTTAGTGTATATTATCACAATAAAATATAAAGAACATATACAAAAAAAAGGAGTCAAATGTGTGCATTTTGCTAAAACTTGGCATTTACATACTCCATTGGAAAATAGCAATCAAAAATACTTCTGATCAAAACTAAGTTCCTGTGATGCGTAGTAACCATTGTATTGTTTGAATGAGGTAGTAACTAAATTATTTTGGCCGTGTGTTAACACCCTAAATCAAGAAAAGTGAAAATGGTTAAGGCCAAAAAAAGTCAAAAATGACAAGATCTTTGAGCCATTTCCACAATGTGGAATGTTGCTGCTTTTCATTGTGATATGAAGCTACTTAGTAAGACAAACAGTAATACTAACTTTTAACCATTTGTTTACACTAGTAATTCAAACACCTATTGCAGTGTTACAGCAAGGTACCACTATTCTGGGACTGACACCCATCCAGGAAGTATTGTTTTCAAGCATAGAGAAATAATCGTAAAGAGAGTTTTAATTAAATATAAAAATACAGGTGTTTAACTGGTTTGTTTCACAAAGAAAGCTACCCAAGTAAACTAAAAAAAGGAACTCTGAAGCCCAAGTCATATCCACAAAGTCACAGCTTACCTTTGTGACTAAATACATCACATCTCAATACGTTGTGCAAACATGAACACCAGTGTGTTGCATCAAAATTAAAAACAAGATTGTAATCTGATTACAGCCTTGGTTACAATTTCTAAAAGTTAAGATTTATTTGTATTAGTAAATTACATATAATAAAATACAATAGTGTTGTTAAATGTACTATATTTGCTGCTAGCATCCCACTTTATAATAAACACACGAGAAGTCCTTAAAATAGTACCCCGGTTTCATTTTTGCGTCCTCAGTGACTTTTACATCTGTACAGGTAAGACACTTGTACTTAACAGGAGGACCACTATCTACATAAGGTCAGTGTAGGTCTTCAGCAAGAAGTTTCGCTGAAAAATACTGCATATGTACAAAGATTACATAACAGTAAATTAAGCACTTCCGTGGTATCTTAATGCTAATGTGTCCATACCACAAACAATTCTCATCTTCCACTCATGCCACAATAAATTATAAAGTAACTGAAGTCAGGTTACTGCCACTTTTGTGCATTTTCAGCCTGCCATGAACGCTGCAGCAGGAGTGTTATCTTGTCATGGTGAGTTGCCATGCACTGTTCTCAGTAACTGTTCTCGTGCCCTGCCAGGATATATAAATTGCTGTTGGCTGTTGGGTTATCTGTTGGCCTACTCTCCAGCACCACGACCCTAAAGAGAAGAGAAGAAAAGAAAAAAAAAGCAAGCCACAGTAAGTCAAGTAATCCTTCCTTTAAAGGCATCCCTGAGTATAGCTGCAAATATTCTTTCCGCTTGTCCATTTGACTAGCGGTGGTTTCTCTTTCCCTGGAGGCCTCTAGTCCGACTCCTGCTCAAAGCAGGGCCAGTCTCAAAGCCATCTCAGGGTCCTGTCCAGGCACGGTCAGGGTATCTCCAAGGATCTCCCACAACCTCTCTGGGCTACTAGTCCAGTGTTTGACCGCCCTCACCATAACGTTCTCCCCCCTTTTATCCCGCTAGAACGGCCCTTGCTGCTACTTATGCCTGTTGCCTCTTGTCCACGCCTTTCAGCAGGTGCTTCTGAGAAGGGTCGGAACCCATCACAACCTACTGCTTGGGCTCGTGCTTCCCTGGAGCTTTGCAAAGCTAGCCTGCTAATCACACGCCAGTCCTGGAACACATTAGCCCTTTACTGAAAAGGGGAGAAAAGTTATCCTCCCTGGCAGATGGCACGTCCAATAAGAGGTACAGGAAGTTGTTCTGACAGAGGCTTATTTTGCAACTGAAAAGGCAGCTCTGAGTTAGACACAGCCCGTGTTTTGTCTCGCTGCCAGATATGGTGAGAGGAGAACTGTGCCTGCCATGTTGTGCAAGACCTGTGTAGAGCACACAGGACCACTCAGAAAGGTAAGCTTGTGCGTGTAAGACTTAGGCATGTATATCACACCACTCTCAGCATTGCGCACTGAAAGAACTATGTTCAGACTCTCTCAGAAGAGGAATATAAAGGATCACTGCAGTCACCCTGAACGCTTACTGAAGGCAAGCATATCACATAAGGGAGAGCTGGTCACTTCACCTGTCCTTGGCCATTGGACATGACAGACCCCAAAAGCTGACTTTTCCACAAGTTTCTCCCTGAGCCCATGTATTCCACCAAGCATCACTAAATCCACAGAAACTTTCTCCGGCTCTGAAAGTCTGAGTCAAAGTCTTGTAGGCTGAGACCGTCTCCAAGGGAAGGATCACTATATGCATAGTCTCCTCTCATACTCTCTTCTTGGCACCAACTTTTGGCCAGCACTGGAGACAGGAAACTGGGTTAGCTGGATCTACACTACAACTGGAAAGACCATAAGGAACATCCTAGATCAGACCATTCTCTTCAAAGGAGGGAAATTCGCAATCACAGCTCAGTTTCACAACTTATTCAAGGCGTTTAATCAGGCACTTAAACTGCTAAATGGACCAGGATGTTCCTGACCAAGTTCTCCCCCACAAACACCCAAGAGTGAAGGTAGATACATTTGACTTTCCCACAGTTTCTAACGATTCTGAATTTGACCAGGAAGAGGTTGCTTGCTTTGAAACTAACACTCAGAAAACCCAGCCTCTGCTTGACATGCTCTAAATGAAGTGACATCTCATGCCACAGGGCATTCCCCGCTCGCCAGGAGAAAGCAACAAGCAAGCTCTTATCGCACCACCCATCAGTGTTTTGGCTTCTCAGAGCCTCCCTTCCTATGAACTGACTAGGAAGTGATGTGTTACCAGGGAAGGTTTCAAAGCCAAAGTATGAAATACAACAGACCTGCAAGCAAATCACATCTGAAGAAGTTGGAATTAGTACTTACTGCATTGCAAAAATCTTTTAACATTGTCTCAGATTTGGGAGAATATGAGCGTGAGCAGGAAATAGATGGACCAATAAATGGGGAAGAGGCCATTTTTTCCAAGGCAACAATCTGCAATACGACGTTCTATTCTGAAGTCAGACTTGTTTTTAAGTTGAGCTGCACTCTCTCTCCACAACTAAGAGATATGGCATAATAAAGCTGTGCTGCATGCACACCTCACTGGCAGAGAATTCAGAGACGAATGCATTTCTTAGTTACCCATTACCAAAAAGCTATCAGGTATTGCACCATAAGACAGAACCCCCAACCTCCAGCCAGCAAAAATAGCCATAAGGGAGCTAGCTGGTAAAGCCATGGTGCTATTTAATACTGTTGATGTTATGGCAATTACAGGGTTGTGCATCAAGCTTGAACAAGGGGACGGCCTTTGGTGGACGTGAAGCTTCTCAGCGGTTCTGAGACGCCACACGAAGGTGAAGATCCCTGTAAGAGGCATAAGACAGAAACAATTCTCTGCAGAAAAATGAGTCTAGCTTTGCACTGTGTATGCATACAATGCTGGCAAAATTGTCACGTCAGCACGCACTACCCAGAATTCAGAACATCTGCTGTTTTCATGACTGTTAGAGAAGTACAAAGTTCGACAGCAGGGCAGAGAAAGTTGAGGAAGTTAGTGACACTCCTAAAATAGCAATTACTGACTAGGCAAGCTGCTATCTGATGGGTCAGACCAGAGGCATAGCATTACAGTCCTGCGAGGCAGATGCTGAAGATGCTGCGAGGCAGATGCTGCTCTGGGGATTATGAAGGGCTCTTGAACACCTGAACTGTCATGTTGGGAAGACAACAGTGAGAGCTCCTTTCTAGGGGAAGAACTGAGATATTTACATTTTTATGTATTTTCTGCATTTCTCTCAAGAGGTAGATCCTGATGAGCTGCTGCAGCAGAGCATCTGAAAAGTGGACTTTACCAACTTGAATGCAAGAACTTCAGTGCAAAAAGGAAGACATTCCCGGAGACTTGTGACTGCAGCCAAATATAGGCTTACTACCGAGGCTGAGTACCTTCTGGAAACTCACAAGCAATACTGTATTCCTTCAGAAGAAAAAGAAGTAAACTTAAAGGGCTGAAAGGCACACATGCACACAAAAGGAATGAGGAAGATGGCTACAGAAGGGATCACAAAAAACAAGCAAAAATACTTTTAAAAGGTAGGAGGGAAAGATAACAGATTGTTCTTCTATTTTAACATGCTATATTTGGTTCTGTTCGTACCTGTCAGATCCCAGAAGCCGGAATATCCTTGTATTATCAGAAATTTCTTGTGTGATCTAGACAAAAATAAGACATTTATTTGGGTGAGAAATGTATTTAAACAACAACAAAAAAACCTAGATAAAAGAATCAACCATGACCGATACTGAGAATTCACTGCTGATTTAAGTCAGCTAGAGGATTTAAGGTAACTGTCGCTCTTAAATGAGGACTAACAAAGTTTTCTGTAACTCCTGCCACGTTATGTGAATTGCTCTGGTAGCAACTGCAAGCATGAGAGCAGGGCTCAGCGCTGTGCTACCACAGCATCTGAGCTACTGGTGCTGATCTCTTTAGAGCCATGAGTGAAATAGGTACCTGTGGGGTGCAACTGGTCTCACTCTACAGTAGATATCCAAAACAATCAGGTAAATTGCACACACAATACCTGTGCATTTCACTGAAATTCTGAAATCATAATAATATTGCAGGAAGTCCATATTCTGAAAAGCTTAACAGAGAAATATAATCTAATCTGTGGCACTTACGTGGAAAGAAAACTTATTATTTTGACATTTGACAAATAGTGTAATAGAGCTTTGTTTACTGCAAATAACTTGTACTACCGTTGATAGATCTTTATGGTTATGTGAACGCCACAGCGTCATAGAAAACAGCAAGTCAAGTCAAAGCCCAGAGCTTACTCCAAAGGGTATCAAGTCACCATGTCAGCAGGCAGCACTGTTTACAAAGCTCCCTTTCTACGCAGCCACTTTTCACATTTTTGAGAACAGAAGTGTCCCTTCTTTCCTTCCTAGATCCTAGCAGGTTTAGTTGACTTAGGGAATTCACTTTTGGCACAAAGGACTTCAAGAAAAGTTTTAATTCACAACAGTTAAGTGTCCCTTCTTTCCTTCCTAGATCCTAGCAGGTTTAGTTGACTTAGGGAATTCACTTTTGGCACAAAGGACTTCAAGAAAAGTTTTAATTCACAACAGTTAAGTGTCCACACTTCTTTGTTGGGGGACTTCTTTGTTGAGTCTGTACAATCTTGGTGCAAATTCCAAGAGACTTGCCTCAGAATTCACACAGTTCCCTGTTGTTTCATTCTTCCCATTGAATCAAACCATAGTGGAAGGTCACAGTCGTGGAAGAAAAAGGTGAAGAAACTTTACAAACAGCTGAAATCATCCCCAATTCGATTTACCAATATCAGAATAGAGAAGTTGAGCTAATAATGTATTCAAAGACAAATGTGCCACAAAGTTAGGTTAGTTAGGTTTTACACAGTAAGAATCCCCACAAAGTAATGAACTTGCAGATGAAAATGGGTTTATTTTCTTAATAGCTGTGGCAACCAGGAGAGGTAAGGGTTTTAACAAGGCCTGAGAGCTTACCCTAAAGATGTTCTACAGAAAAAAAATGTGGGTTGGCTCTCTTTCTGACATTTTGGTCTTGCCTTCTGTTCTTCATTTACATGCTGGCTTGACAATAACAAAGCAAGAAGACAGTGTTCCTTATGCTAACATAAACAATATAAAGCATGCACTTGCACTGCAGCACCCTGGGGCATGTCCTCTCACAACTGGATCAGAGATACTGAGTGCCAATGTGGAGTAATAAATACACTGAGACTTGCAGAATGCTGCTAGCAGCATTTTGGAGTTGGAGAAATGCCAAGAGTCATCATCTCCTCCCCGTGGTCTGTGCTAAGAGCAGGGGTATTGCAGTTTACCATTACGGGTTCTTGGGGAAAAGGACAATCATGTCTGGTGATCAAATATACACAGATGCCACAAAAAGCATTTGTCAACTCGGAAATAAAAAGTAGTCTGACCGCTAGTCTCTAGTCCAACTTCCCACAAAGAGCAGGATTACTGTTAGCACAGGTTAGGTCAGCTGTGGCTTTGTGTAAATAAATGTAATTGTGTAATAATGTGGAATATCTAAACTTGGCATGATGTGAGTGTATGGGTACCTTAAAATACTATTAGCCGTAATGAACTCAGTCTCTCTAGTTGATGCAACACCGATGAACTAACTGGTAAAGTTTGTAAATATTCTTTAATGACCAAGTCAAGAGATTCATTAAAATCTAACAAAGCACAGTGCTTCCACCAACACATAGGTTTGCAACAGGAAAAAAGGTATCAGAAAGGTATTTAAAATAGTTTAACTGTGTTTAAAACTCACATGCAACTGACTGAAAAACAGGACTGCTCAGAAATTTTATCAAGAACATTCTTTAGGTCAGTCTGACATTGTTCTCCTGAGAATGCAAAAATCTTGTGAAAGTTGGGCACTAAAATTTTTAAAGGACTCGTAAGCAAAATTATCATGGAGGAGACCAAGAACAATGAGCAACCACTGTTTGGCACTGTGACAAAAACTGGCCTTTGAAGCAACTTAAACTGAAGATTAATGGTTAGCCTTGGTTACTTTTTATGGCACCAAGCCTGTTGCTGCTTTCTGCTTTGTATGTTAGACCTGAAAGGGGTTCCCAGTATAGTTTCATCTCAGCTGCAGCCTTGTAGCATATACCAGCTCAGCTCATTTCCCAACTGCCGAGGCACCACTCACCACTACCTCCAATTACATCATGCAGCTTTCTTCAACAGAGCGCAAGGGAGGACCAACGCTTATTTCAATCACGCGTGGCCCGTTTAGCGCAAAAAAAAAAAAAAAAAAAAAACCTCAGCCTGAGCCAATCGCTTTAGGTTGGCTGGATTCTCCACGGCTTGCCTCCACCTATGCAACGTGGGCATCATATCCCACCAAGTCAGAAGGACTGTGTGTCCAACTCAGCTAACTTTATGCAGTGTTCCACTAGGGAGGAATAAAAGGATCTTTCTTCTACTAAAGAAATATTTCAACACTTACACTTTCATCTTTGGAAAGCAGGTCTCATTCACTTGTAGCTTATGAAACATGTTAAAATGAGACTCCAGCTTCCAGGCCTAACTTAGGACGTTACTGAAATGTTTTATTCTTTTTCAGATCACAGCATTATTTATTTATCCTAAACTTCGGTTATAACATAAATACTAGAATTTGAAGCAAAATGCTGCACTCACCTCATTAGATCTAAAACTCCTTCCTTGCATTCCATGTTTCCAGAAGGCTAACACACTGTCTTGTAGACAGACTGGCAGAAAAAGAACACTGGAATCAGACATAATGTCAACTCATTCTTTTACGGTGAAAAGCATAGCTCTGCAATTTTGAAATTTGTGAAGACTGCAACATGTCTTGGAAGAATCACTGATTCTGCCTCCATAGAAGTTCTGTGTGTGTATGTATGTGTACATATAGTGTGAAGAGTAAGGTTCACAAATAATCGCACCCAACTAGAAAATGACCTCTCTCTCTAGTTTAAGAAGAAAAAAAAAAAAAAAAAAAAAGGTCCCTCCCTCCAAACAGGAACCTCCTCCCTATTTTAATGCTAGCATAAAACGTTAATTAAATTTTAGCAGAAAAGTTGCAGGGATCCTGCAGTGATATTTCACTTTACAAGCAACTCTTGGCTAATACCGTCCTTATGTAACAGCAGCGGGAAGTTTTATGGAAGTTTTATGCTCTCCTCAGCCCTTCCTTTGTTACCTAAACAGAACCATGCAACAAGCACACCTGCATTTTAATCCTGTGAGAGGAAACGGGTCCAGGGCCTCCTCAGAGACAGCGACAAGTGCGTAGCTCATCAGGAAGAGCCTGTCCTGCCTGCATCCAACCTCCTGCCTCTGTGAATCAGGGCAGGGATGCAAGAAATGGAGCAGAGCTCTTCAGAGACGCTGCCAGGCCAGAGCAGGACACTGGTACCTCATTTATGGCGAGGAGAGAGAGGACCACAGCGCGTGCAGAGTTCCCACAGCAAGCAGCTCCAACTACGCTTATTCCTTCCTTCCCCAACTCCTAACTAACAGGAGGTAAGGTATAAAAGCAATGTTTTCCATGACAGTATCTTTTCATTTTTCTTCTTTTTTGTCCTATTCTCTGTGGGAGATTATGCTTAAAGTGCCCAGAGCTTCAAAGCATCTCCTCAGGGAGAAATTCCCTCCACCTCCCTATTCTTTTTGTTCCCACTCTGCCTCTTGTTCTGGTGCTACTCTCCATTGTGCACGCATCCTTCCTCATCCCTCTTTTCCCCTTGTGGCTCCAAACTATTTCCTTCATGCAATTCCTTCCTCTGATTACCTCCTACCCTTGGGTTCCTCTGCTTATCTACTCTAGGAACAGACTGGGATTGAAAATGGCTTCAGCTCTCCCAGAGATCTCCCAGCTCTCTACCCACTCCCATATCTCTAGAGCCGGAAAAATACCAAAATGAATGTATTCTGCCTTTCTGTTTCACAAATCTAATTCATTCCGATTCTCCCCAAGAAAACAGCTAGTCTTTTTTTTTTTTTTTTTTTTTCTTCACATAAACTAACATATTGTATTAATTTGGTGTATGAGCTGCTTTTTAGAAATGGACTGTGTGAACGCACATGCAGAATGAATCAGCCGTGAGTGATTCACAGGCTTTAAAGGAAAACCTTAACAACGCGCTCCGAGGCCGAATGTCTCCATATCTCCAGGCCATTTAGCCTAATCAGGGAAAACTCTGGGGTTACTGCTCTGTTTGCTCTTGGGGAAGCACGTTGTGTCGCGTGCTGAACCTTCCGCTGAGCCTTCTAACACAAGTGAAATGCACGAGTTAAATGTGCTTCATGCGTCAAAGACTTGACGGTCAGCGTCTTTAATTCTATACTGTAATAGTAAATAAGTGAATTGGGACAGTCCGTGTTAAGACTGACATCCAACTTACCTATCGATTCAATTTGAAAATCAAATGTGAGCTCCGATGACAGTTTTCGGCTGGATTTTAACCTGCCTTGTAGATTCACGATTTTTATGCAGCCTAGACAATAAACAGGATGTGTCAACCAACAATTAATCCTCAGCATATGACCTAATTTGAAGACAGACAGTATGCACATATGCACATGCATATGTATATATTTAGTTGAGTCTAAAACTTACAATCCAAACACACCAAAATGGTATCTCTCTCCAGCTGTGTTACATGTACAACACTTGTCTCTGTAGTGTCTATAAAAAAATGACAGTGTTAGTTTATAACAAATTACCATGAAATTTGAAATGGAAGTTCTAGAGTTTGAGACAATTTAATGGGTTAGTGTGTTTTTATCTACTGAAAATCATCATCTTACCAGTGACATTTCTCTTCTCTTAGAAGGCATGTCCACTTATCCAACATGTTGACTGTGACGGGAAAACTGAAGCTGTAATATTAAAGTATGGACTTAATCCAGCCTTTTCTGAGTCATGTCACAAAAGCAAACTCATGTGTACATTGCTGTCCTTTTATCATCTCTTCGTCCCATTTAGTACTGCTGTTGCAAAAAATGCACGCATCTGAGCCTGTCCACACTAAACCTGAATGCTGTTTCATTCACTTTTGTTCTGCCTTTATTTCTGAGTCTTGCTAAGGACTTTTACAGTAGTACTCAATCCTTGCTGCTATTTTCAGACTTTCCATCCCCAGATTTTACAATATGGGGGAATATTTTTCCTTCTCCAGACTCTTAAAGAGAAGGGTTACCGTTTCTTTCTTCCAGGTTACAGCTGCAGCAGTCTCCAGCACAGAAAACATGGGGATCTGACCCACAAGTGATCAGTGGACATGTCAACTCAAAAGAGAAGTGTGGTTGTGGTCTGTTTGTTTGCTAACATTAAAATTACACAAAAAGCAGGTCTTACTAATTTGGCATTGATGCCAGTGATTCTGCAGGCATTCCTTCATACAGAAAAGAGTGAAACTCATTAAATCTGTTAGAGATGAGAAATTAGGGCATGTTACCCAAAATACAAAAGCAGCTCTCAGTCAAACAATGAAATCCACAGTCCCGTTGAGCAGCAAAAACACTCCCCAAGTGGGATGGCAGAAACGTGTTCCCTGAGATGGTCCCTCCATCTGTGTTTGACGTCTTGGAAGGTATATATTTGTGATCTTAACCAATTTCTAATGCATGATTTTAACCGAAGGTGGATATAGCCACAATGAAAGCATGCCAGAGAAGGACTGGACCATATACATCTATGCAACCACATTATGGTCTATGGAAGCACGCGCTGCCCTGGCTGAAGCTAACGAGAGGGAGAGGAACGGGAGAAAGCAAGCCCTTGTGTTAAGTCTGGGTCTGCTAATATAAATAACTTTTTTTTTTTTTTTTAAAAATGTCTTTATCAGACATTTACAAACAAATACAAGAAGTCAGACAAAGAAAACAACTATTTGACAGAAGCTATTTGTGACCACATGGTACGTTTTCCTCATTCAAAAACACTGAGATTTTGTTTGCTTGCTCTATCTCCATCCTGCCAGCAGGGGACAGGAAGAAACCAATATAACACAAGGGTTTACATTAGCGTCAAACAAATAGGAGAAAATGACAACGTAGACACAACCAGAGAACACACAAATGATTCAAGAAGCTAAAAGTATTTAGGAAAGCACAATGCAGTGTTACGTTAACCACGTTAAAAAATACGGGAACCAGGAAGGTATTACTGTTCTTGTATTTACACGCTGATACAGACAATACTGAAGGAAGAATGACAACAGGACATTATAGTTCAAAGAGTTTTTCTTCAGTATGCTACTTTTATTGACTCTACTGAAGTCACCCAGCTACATAAATATATGTATAAGCTTGAAAATACAATGCACTAACTTTGAAGTAGTAAGTGCATTAATTGGCCATCCACTGATCACTTTGTTTTTCGCAGCTATTCTTTAAACCGTATCAGAATCTGACATGTACTTTTTAGCAGCAAGAAAGCAGGCCTCTTTCTAGTGGTAACTGTACTTTTTACTGAGGTCCACAGTACCCAATCACTTGGATTCACACACATGTATCTGCCAGTACAGGGCTACTTACAAATTCACTATGGATCAACAACAGAATTCTGTATTCTTATTTCCTTTGTCCTTAGTAATAGCTAAGTTATTGACTGCTTTTAAACTTGCAAGCTAGGACTGGGGTCCACTCACTGCCGTAGCTAGCTTTAAAGGGAACCCTGCAAGTCTAGAAACATAATTCTTTGTACACTTCCTTCTTAAGACAATTTCTGCTGTTGCTTAGAGCAGGAGCTTAAGTTTCCTATAGTTCTTTTCTCATTCCACAAACATCAAAAGAATAGAAATTCTCTCTCTCTCCCTAAGCAGTAGGCTGATAACAGCATTTTTAACCTTATTGGCTTATTGCGGCAGGGCCAAACTACACCTAGAACATTTTTGAACAAAATTGCTCAGACTGAAATTGTATTAAAATCTCTTAAATAAATAAGAGTCACGGTGCCAGGCTAGAGCACAGAAAAAGCTCAGTGGACGAGAGGCACGTACAGCCTGATTTATGGAAATGCCAAGGAACCACAACTCTGTCCTCTGTTTTCAGTGCAACAGTAGAACATGAGAGGAAAAAAAAAAAGTGAAGGTGCAACAGGTACAACCAGATACCCCTTTAAACTGAAAACTTTCAATGACCGCTTCACCTTAATGATAGGACCATTAATTTCCTTGGAGGAAACTAACTTTCTGGTGTTTCAACTATAATAAAAGAGCAAGGAACGTGTGTGAATGCAATCACAGTAGCACACAAACCTGTTTCTGTAAACCATGAAGAGGTAGAATTTGGGTTGACAGTCTCAAACTTCACCACTTGGTTGAAGTCTCTCCCTCTACTGACACCAACACAAACTAAAGGGAATTCCTGCTCGGGGACTACCAGCATTTCAAACAACCTCAGCGGACAAGGTACAGGAAAATCTATGTGCTGGATTAAGAAACAAAAAGAACTGTTAGAAGAGAAACTAGTAAAAAGTTTAGTCCAAGTTGCTATTAGACATTTAAACAGCACAGTAAGTTTTATCCAGTACATTTTGTAATATTAAGTTTACTTCTTCAGGTAACAGGAATTGATAGATGCAGAACGCCCAAGTTGGAGATTACAGAGTCTTCATGCCAATTTGGTTAAAATAGACAGGATCTGTCTTTAATCATGTGCTTTCCTTGTGGCTGCCTGCAGACCAGAGTACAACACCCATCGTTGCTCGCCCTAGCTATAGGGCCTCTAAGCCATTGCTTCCCAGGTTGATCGGGTCATAGCAGTTGCAGATATTTAAATAGCTATTTTCAAAGGAAAATAACAGAAGCCAAGAGAATTAACACAATAAACAGCTAATGCTAATTCTTAACAAATCGTTACAAGTACTCTTCTGCTAGTTTTCAGTTGTATTTCACCTTATCGTAATATTACCTTGATTAACATAAATTTTTGCATTGGTTCAACCCATTCCAACAACACAATGCTAGACTGTAGTGCTCCACAAAGGTACTTGTGACCCGTGTATGGATTCCTCACTGCCAAAAAAAGGAGAGGTAAAGTACATTAGTATACTAAGCAAATATAGCTTCTAAACCATTTTCAACAGTTCATACAATTCGGGAAAACAAAAACTCCACCTTAATGCTATATAAAAGGAGCCTGCTGAAAAGTCAACATCCACACTATGGTGGCAGCTAGCATCGAAACAGGGGCTGCCCTTCCCCAGGGGATGAACAACTAACTAGTTGCCATAGTTAGCCATCATGAAGTTTAGGGTTGGTTTTTAAATTGGTAGATGGGATTTGCTGCCCTAGATATTCTGCAAGCTAGGTCTATACATACACTTTAAGTATCTCCCTCCACTATCTTGGTTTGCTTAACTCATCTCCATATTATCATAAGAAGCTGTAGAAGAATGGCTTTTTCTGTGAGACACTGACTCTTCTCCAGCAGGAACTGAACAATCGCTGTCATTTCAGAATTGCTCAGCTGCCTTTGCAGGTGCTGTCATTGCACGTCTGAAACCCAAGTACTCTGCATTTCTGAGGGCCACTCATTTAGATCAGTGGGAAACCCAGTTTTAAAGTGACATCATCAGCTTCCACTCAACTGCTCTTCTACTGTTTATCAGAGCTCAATTAAAAACTGGAAGAAACCCACTAAAGTTGCTAAGTTGAACACTGAATAATCAAGAAATGCCAAAGTCAGTTTTACAACCTGAATTCTACAGCTTACACAGTAACAAGATCTCACTCCTTAAGCACTGCCAGCACACCTGTCGTATAAGATGGACAAGTGCAACTCCATACCTTGTGCAGCTATGCCTAAAGATCTGATTTTAAAGCGCAACAGAACAACATTGGGCCACTAGGGAACTAAGAACGCAACTCAGATAACGAGTCTCTACCACAACACTACCTACATAAATGAAACATGCTCAAGCTATTCTATTCCCAGGGAAATCCACCGGCAAGCCAGTGGCACTTTAGACCCCAAAGCTTAGTTTCATGAATCCGGTTTCTCGCTCAACATCAGTCAAACCAGCTGCAACAAGCAGGAAATAATGCTTGGCATGACCCTTAGTAAGGCTGAACGCAGCAGTAGAAGCTACAAAACATGCAATTAATTATCAACACCAGTAAGGTGAAGAAACAAGACCAGAAGTTCTGGTCTTTGCCTCCTATGGCACTGCCGCTTTGCCCAGGCCGCGGGATTCTTACGCTGCTGCCAAGAGTTGAGGCTCAGGCTGCACGTACGTAGGGTAGTACGGGGGGGCGGGAGAGCTAACCTCTCCCCTTAGGCCTGTCTTTTGCAGCTCCCTGTGTTGCCATCACAAATTCTCACTTAGTGCTTCCTGCACAATAGGCACTACAGACTTACTAGGCGAAGCTATTTCTGAATGCCAGAAACAGCAGGCTCCCCGCCATTTGCTGTGCCAAGTCCCATGGCACGCTTGTTCGATTCTGGGCCAGTTAGCACAGAAACCGTAAGATTACGGAGGCGCATACCACCTGGCTTCTCATTTCATAAACGGAGACCTTAAAACGTACGGATTTTGAAATCAACGTCCATGTCAGAAAGTCACAGTTCCTATCTACTCTGATCCCCCCTACTCCCCAGCTGACTTCCCTCACTGCAAGGCATGAGAGGCTGGGATTTTTCCTTCTATCAGTCCATTAACATTCACAGCTTGACTAGATGCCTCAATTAAGTCCAGGGCTGGATGTGCACAATACATACTGTTAACACCCTACCACACCCTGAAGGATTTGTATCCCAGCAAAAGTCAAGTTTTAACAGGTGAGCTGGACAAAGAAGCGGTAACAAACAAAAAGGATGTTTCAGCAGTATCGGGGAGATTTTCATCACGATAAATGACAGATGGATGCTCACTTACCACTGAGCGTCTGAAAATCTCCTGCATAATACAACTCCTCACAACAAACATTCGATTATGGAACATTAGGTGAAACATTTCCATGGACAAGAGCTTGCCTCCAAGAGATCATGCATAGGTTACCTTTCCTGTTCTTTTCCTCCTTTCTTTCTTTTTTTTTTTTTTTAAAACTATCTGCTTCTCTCCCCTTTTTCAAACGTGTTTTAACACATTGCAGCTGTGACTCTTCAGCAGTTGGCACTCTGAACACACTATGAAGGCTTCAGAGACAACACTGCCCCCAAAGAATTAAAAATACTCCTTGTTTTTATTATCCAATATTAATAATTTGAACTTGTGTGCTAGAAAGCACGCTGCAGCTGCTGCTGCTTCTTTAAAGTCAATCCGTCCAGGGAGATGAGGTGAGGTTTTTCCTAAAGCCTGGTTTAAATCTGACATACATTCTGCTTCTCTGCACTTCCTGAGAATTGTCTTTAAACATGGAGAGAGAAATGGGAGAAGTTTTCACTGCTTAAATGCAAGAACTAATCTGAAGGAGTTCACTGCCTGGAGATGCATAGCTTCATAATAGTGTCAGAAAAGCCTTTTCTTTTTTTACCTCCAGAAACTGACTCGGAAAGTCTTAATACTGCTACCGTTTGTGCTGCTTATTGGCATTTATTCCGCAGATCTTTACTTACCAACACAACACTTCTGACACCACTTAGTGTCAGGAATTTTTGTAGACACTGCAAATTTCCTACAAGATATAAATACAGGATTATCGGTCAACTAAAACAATTGAATGAACTTGCTTTTCAGAAAGTTGGTGGTGGGAAAGTTATATTTACCCTCCTCCCCCCACCCCCCCAAACCTAAAAATATATTTTTTCTCCCCAAAATGACATGCCTTACACATACATGGGATCCCCCTGGCAGCACTGAGATGCTGCTAAATTATGCAGACTTACGAATGCAGTTACAAGTCAGGAACGGAGAGAAAAGGCACTTAGCTTTCAAGCATCATTTACCATTATCTCCTGCTATTTAATTATATGTATTTATTGCACATGCCTGGATAGTCTGTTGGTACTCCCATGATCATTACCCTTTGCAATGCTGTAACTTGTTGCATCTTGTTGTTCTGGACGCTGTACAGACAGAACATCAGTCCCAAGGACATCACAGTTCAAGACAAGACACAGGGACCCAAAGGGTGCGAGAAATGTTGCTATACTGGATAGCTTGCTGGGCCAGTCTTCGCAAACTAACGGTCTGAATGTTTCAAAGGTTTTTTTCATAGGCAGCATAGCATGAATTTTAAGAAAAGGTGCGAAGGAAGACAGGAAGGCAGCTCTGCAAGATCTTTTCTTGTGTGCAGGGCACACTTCCTGAGAAACCCTGAAAAATAATTGCTTGAGAATTTAGCAGATAGGTCAGGGGAGATGGTGTAATCTGCCAAAAGTGGGAATCAGTATTTCTCTGCAGAGTAAAAGATAACAAACAGTAGGGAGTAGCCTCGACAGTCAAAATAACTGTTTGGGCTGATGCTGCAGAAAAGATGGGAATAAGTGGAGTGACAGAGTCAGGCACTGCAGCCAGAGTTATGAACCAGGAACATATGTGCATAACATTTCAGATGAAGTTGTCCAGAAGTGATTGATAAAGCAGCAGGATTGAGCAGCATGAAAACTGAGTACTGGCCACAGAGTTCGGCCTCGAAGAACTCACGAAAGGCTTGAAAAGAACTGCTCAAGGATGCTCCTGGGAAAGAAGCTGAACAGATTTTTTTGCAGGATTTTTTTCTGCTGCTAAATGCTTGTCTACTAAGTATCATCAATTGAGCTTAAAGCATTTCGCAGATGAACATGCTGAACCTCACGCAATTGCTTTGAATTCTCTTTTGCTTTGCATTTCCTCTACGGAAATCTTTACTTTTAGTTTATTTACATTTTTCATGCTGCACCATGGTATCCAGGACCTGGCTGGAGAACATGCTTTGTAGTCTGGTAGGAAAAAAATCATTATGCTATCTGCATACTTCAATTTATACTTTTGGTAGTCAGCCTGGCTAATGTTACTCTGACACCTTACAGCCAAGGGAAAACCAGCAAACTGGAATATCTGTATGAGCCTGTCCTGCCTTGGAGTGACTTGCACATGCTGGTTGCGCTACATTTTTCTGGACAGGAAATTTCCCGGTTCCTCTAGGGCATCATTCCAGGCCGAGCGTCCTCTGAAGCTTTTCCTCACGTGACCCTTGTGATAGCTATGGTTATCAGCCCACTGCTGATACAGTCCTCAAGCCAAAGTCATTCAGTCAGAATTAGTTTGGAAGAGAAAGGAACAGATAGGTGGTGCAGGCATAGGCAACACAACAATTTAAAGCACAAATTACCTCTTTGTTAGGTAATTAGAGCTTAGCTTCTAGGGAGAACACAATTTTGAGCAAGCGGTTGCACCATTAAGTTTGCAGAGGACTGAACAGAAGCCTTTCCTGAACGTGATAATTAAATGCTAATAGGCGACCATGGGTCACCGAGAATCAGGTCTGCTGTGATCCAATTCCCTAACAGAACAGCCTGTTATATGAAAGGATTCTGTGATTCACTATGCCCTTTAAGAATCAAAAGCTTCTCTGCAAACTAGGTTAGCGTTACTACTTTCTCGTCTTAGATCTGAGCAGGCTCCTCAGGCTTGTTTGGCAGCCAGCACCAGCCCCAGTCTCTGGGATTTTGTATGCCCCTCGTTAGTAAATAAAGTTTGGCGGGACTGCAGGCACAATGTACTGTAAAAGCATAGGGGGATAAGTAGTCCATTATAATACCTCTCCATGTCGTTTTAAATCAAGTCTACCCTTCTACCTAGGCCTGAGAGAAATGACTTGCCAATGACTCATGTCAAATTCACGTTCCAGTTCTACTACTCCTAGCTTTCAAAATAACCCATCAACCCGACCCCTCTGCCATAAGGGCCATCTTGCTCATCCTGGCCCTTTCCGAGAAAACTTGTTTCACCTCTCCAGAACACCTATCACTTCTCACATGATTACTTGTATTTAAATGGATTTCCCCTGCCCCCCCCTTCTTTTTTTTTCGGATAGAACGGAAAATAGCAGTATAGTGCCCAGAGCTCAAGCAAGTTAACTAATGTCAGATCACCATTTCTACCTGCGTGAAGTATCACGTGTGCAATACTGATCCCAGATTATGTTTCAGAACAAATACAACCAGGACTTGTCATACTAGGCTCTACCTGACAGGAGGCTTCCTGACACGGAGGGTAAAATATAGGGAAAAACTAGTTCTCTAGCAAGAGTATATTCACATCTCGATCCATGCAAATTTAGCTGTCTACCTTCCGATTAATGCCCCTATGAATTATTCATCGCAATCTGTCAACTTAGCTCCAAATCTTCTGGGAGCCACAAAGTTTCACAAGCATATCCTGAACTCTTGGAACCAAGATGACCTGATATAGCTGATTAATGTCTACTTACCTGGGAAGTATTCTGTCAGGGAGTTTGTGTGCTGGAATAGCAACAGGTAACTTTTGCATTTGCCTTGCATAATCAAAGAGCCCTGGTAAATTATGGGAATAAAGCTGAGAAGCTTTACCTGGAAATTAGAAAACAAAAACACACTTCAAATACAAAACAAAATGTACTCCAGCACTACCGATCAAAGATAGCAGAGTAACTCACCAGATATTGATAACAAACAATTATTCATGACATATAACCATGTACACCTTCGAGGAAATAGCTGATAAAGGAAAAAAATAAATTCAATTTAATATACACAAAACGTGATTACATTAAGTTGATCAATTAATAGCTACGTCGACAGTACGACAAAACTAATACTGACTTGCTTTTTGTAGCAGAAATTAACTTAAGCCACATAATATTTACCTGGATACCAGAGTTAATTCAGAATAAATCTCAGGCACACCACTATATTTTACATACACATTAACATTCAGACGTGTGAACATTTTCTATCCATGTCCCCAGTATACTCTAATTAGCCCACAATATGACATTATAAAGATCAATCCAACCTTTTCCCAAAAACTTTAATGGTCACCAACCCTTTCTCCTTCGCAGGAGAAATGCTTAACAACCACCCTCAGCAAACAAGGCATCTTCAGTAAACTACAGCCATTCTCAAGACTACGGTATCCCAAATCTCTTGAAACAATTAAAACTGGCACTTGAAAGGACCTTCCATATGATTAGACACTACACTTAAGTGACCAAGGAAGGCAGCAAATGGTCAAGGCAGAGCTGTCGTTTGTTAAATCCTGTAATTATGAGAAAAAGGAGGCTGAAACCAGTAGCACATCCTTCGGGGGGGGGGGGGGCGGGGGGGGAGAGAAAAAAAGGAAAAAGAAGGATAGATAAAGAGAGACCCCTCACCCCACCCCCCGGTTCTGGAGCTTGCTGCCACAAGAGGTCACGGAGGTGGGCAGTACCAACAGGGTAAAAAAGAGATTTGACATAGTCACGGCCAACAAGTCCGTAAATAGACCCAAAAAGGGAACAGGTAGGGACGTACCCTCCAACATCCCTAATTCAATGACTGTAGATACTGGAGGAGCCGAAGGGAAAGGACAGCAGGGAGCGGCTGGGCTCGGGGGCACTTCCTACTGCCGCTGTTGGAAACAGGCTATTGGGCTAGACCGACCGACCACTCCCTGGGCTGACCCAGCAGGACATTTCTTAAGCTTTTAATAAATAAATACAAATCACCTCACTGCTGATACATTAAAAAGTGATTTGAAGAGATGTGAAGATCAAGTGAAAGATTTTCTGCAACGGAGTGAGATTAACCTTAGAGCTGTACTAACGCCTGGAAATGTGCGCTATTTTTGCTTCATCCAGTAGAAAAATGAGATGTAGTGGAAAAATAAGCAAGGACACAACTTTTGCTTTTACAGCGAATTTTATCAGACCTAGAGAGTAAACAACGAAGTGAAACACAGGATTAGAAAGTGCTACATGGGTTAAAGCCCAGTTGACTATCATCACAAATAGCCACGTAACAAACGGTCAGCACAGAGGGCACGTAGCGCTTCTATTCCTGATGTCGCCTTATAACCGACGCACACACTATAAAACCCTGCAGTAATAAACTAACAGCCTGGCTGCATCCCAATTCAGGTTGTAGGCTCGCCTGGCCTTCTGCAGTTGCAAGAACACACAAAGAGGATTAGAGACCAGCAATACTTCAAACTCCCAGTTTGCTCGAGCCTGCACGCACTCCTCCTGCTCCACACGGTACTGGCTAATTTTACTTGCATCGCTTCTTGCCTCCAGGTGCTTATTACAACACCTCTGCAAAGCCTCATCAGACAACACACGCAGAACACGGTGCTTAGGAAAACACGGATGAGTATAAGAGCGTGAGTTTCGTTATATCTACTCTCCTTGCCATTTTGAAGACGCTGCTCTTGGTGTGCTTGGCCTACAGGAACTACTGGAGTAGGGATGTTTCTCAGGGTATGTTTCTACAGCCGCAGCGTAGCAGAGAGGTACCTGAGCTATCTTTAAGCTAGCTAACTCAAGCGCCAGTAGCCGATTATGGATTACGTGGAGCTCAGTGCAAGCTAGCTAGGCCGCCTGCTCAATGCGGCAAACAGATCTACAAAGCCTGGACCCTGGAAAACGAACACCAGCGCCTCCAGCTTACAGTGTGAAGGCTGTCCTTGCAAATTCCTCCATCTTGATGGCAGACGCATAGCTCCCTAAGTCAGGGAGAAGGCAGGAAAGAAAACAGGTCTCTTAGAGGTTAATAGAAGAGCCGGAGAAGATACCATACAGAAAAGCCTGCCACTAGCATTTCTCCCTCCCCACTTTCCCCTCCAAAAAATTACTGTTCATGAGAAACCGCAAAGACAGATTTTGAATTGAAGATTCAGTAAGTTGAGTCTCATCATCAAAACTGCTTTTAAGACCACAAGAACGGAACCCAGCAAACAAAGGCTCTCTGCACTTTGTAGCTGTAACATACGTGTGTTGTAAATATTCTACCTTGTATCACAGCTTTAAAGAAAACGGGAACCTTCACCTAAAATATATCAAGGAAACTCCACACTGCTAAGCAAATCATTTAACTGCTGGACAATGCACTACGATGAAGTTCAACACATTAATATATGCAGACCTCCTACATAACTGTGGTTCAACCTACAGAAAACTTAAACGTTGCACATGACTGAAAGGTATCCTTCCTAGTAAACATTTAAGGTCAATCTCAGTGTACCTAGTGCATATGTAGCAGCAGTAAAGAGGATTTAAGAAAACTAAAAAACATTATATAGCATTAATCTAAGTGGCTAAAAAAAGACAAAGATATAATTTTTTTCCAAAACTTCACAACAGAAATATACCTGCTCCATTGATGTTTCATGAAGTTCATTGAGGTTCAGTGTGTAAATACCTTCTTCTGCACCAAATATCAAGTACTGATCTGTAAACATAAATAAATAAATCCAGAAATCCTGATTTAACGACGGTCAAACCTTTACACACACACACAAAAAAAAAAAAAAACCACAAGGAGGAGACAGGGTGACTCAAAACAGTTACATGCACTGGAGCCAACCAACCTTCAACAGTCACTGTGATTCAAAGCACTGAAAATTTATCAGGCCAAGAAAGCTTAAATTTCTGGACGGAGCTGTCGTAAGACCTTGCGAAAGATCAGTTATTTTTGTGGCTAGCAGTATGAACAAAAAGAGTAGTGATACAACTGTAAGCAAGAATTCAGGTGAATGATTTCCACTTATACAGATTAGCCAATTTAAAGATTTCCCTGTATTGTCTGACAGGTCCATGGCTATTTTTTGGAGTGCTGGAACAGCAAGAGCGAGTGCCATGTTTTCACGGCACCTCCACCTCGGGGGTGGCCTCACTTCTTGAGCATCGTTCACCTTTCTTGCAATTACAGCAAAAAGTTAATTAAAAAAAATCTTCATTTGCGTTTGCACACAAAAATGGGACAGACATCTCACATTAAGACGTCAACTGCAAAGACCAGCTTTAATAATTTCAGTTTCTAAAAAACCTAAGTGTTTTCTTGCTTATTTGCTCAGTAGCATCTAGCTACACAGCCCACAAGCAGAAGGTGGGATCACAGGCGTTACGCAAACAGCGTTACCAATTATTCCTTTCATCAGGCTACTGAATAACGCACCCAAATGTATGCAAGCATGAAGAGAGATCCAGAAGCCTGCATGACCACAAAGATTGAGGAAAATCACATGGATGATAGAGACAAATGAATTTGAAGTAGAGCCTCTGGAAGTCAGATTTAAAAAAAAAAACAAAAAACCATCAATCAGGTTTGGCATTTTTGGTGTCAACTGCAATGTTTCTGAATCTCAACCAAAAAACATTTCCTTACCTTTATTTATATGCAATTTATTCTTTTTAATCAAAGCCAAAACTGCACCCCTCATATCTTAATATAATGAGAAAACCCATTTAACTTCAAACAGTTGTGTTATAATTAAGGAAGTTTTTTGCCTGTATAAATAAGTGCATTTTAAAAGGAATAGTCTTGCTCATCTACACACTCTTCAAAACTTCAGGAGAGGATAAAATGGGTAAAGTATACATATAATATAATACCTCTTGAAAACATCAGGAGAGGTAAAATGGGTAAAGATGTACATAATACAATACCTCTTGTATCTGGATTTATCCATGATGTTGCACAATGAATTTTTAAGGGACAGCCATTGAAAACCTTTGAAAAACAAGCACCCATCTGTAAAAACAAAAACAAGTTTTTCTAAAAGCAATGAAAAATATACATAGGAAAAAATTAAATTCTGACATTTCTAACAGGATTTTTTTTTTTTTTTTTTTTTTTTACTACTTGAAGTCAAAATAGGTAAGAACACAGTTCCATGTCATGCAGAAATAATCTCATCTGGACAATATATGCTGGCAAATGGGATTTTTTTTTTTTTTAATGTTACTTTCTGTATCCCTAAGACCCTTCGGAGCAAATATGTCAGAATTAGCCTTTTTTGGAGCTCCTAAATTAAGAGTCTACGCATGTACTTACTGTAAATGTGACAAAACTGAAGAAGGTTCCCGAATTTTGTGATTTTAAAAACAAACAGTCTCATTTTATTCCTGCCATGTTTAACAAATTTAAAATAAAAATCTAGGTCATCCAGCAATTAAAATTTTAGTCTTTATTTCTCCATGACTTGTTCTCAATTAATTTATTTGCAGTACCGGATGCCTCCCAAAGCAAACCTCTGGCAGATCTGGTAGAAGAAAAACTTCAGAATTAACCCTTTAAAATGAAAAGCAGCCCAACGTAGACCTTTCTCTGTGCCCCAGACATCTCACTCTCTCAGCAGTATCATGAAGGCCATGAGTTGGTCCACATTTACTTCAGGGAGGGAAGACTCAACCCCTTTACAGTAATGAGCTAAACGTGAAGACGACCCCATTGCAAAGGGGAAAGATTTCAGCACGGGTAGCGCTACTGCAGAAGCCTCAGGAGCAAGGCAGGGAGCTCGCCGCTTGCTAAGCAAAGAGATGATCCTTCTGCAGGTGCAAGAACAGGAGTAAGAGAGAAGGTATAGATGGTGAGGCGCAGAAACACAACAGAGAGGGATCTCAACCTACTGGCAGCATTCCTTGGCAGCAAGGAGTTTGAAGGAGGAGTATCAGGAAAAATGGTTTTTTTCGGCCCTTTACGGAAGTCTTCTCCCAAGCATGCAGAGGGCCTCCTTAGAAGATTCATCAGACAGCACTCGGGACACTGATCTCCCGAAGAAAGGGGAAATGTTTCTGCTGCTCCCGGCAGCAGCCACGCAATTCTCCCCGACCCTTTCCAAGCGCAGGAGAGACATGCTGCAGACTGGAGGGAAACCATGCTCATGGCAGAGACCTAGCTGAGCACCACAATAGCGTTTGGTAAGAAAGGAGGAGAGGATGGAGATCAGAAGAGAGCAACCACTTTCCCTGGCCTTTCTCAGTCCAGAGCTCTCGGGAAGCCTGCAGAGACAAGACGCTGCTGCAAAGTCTCAGAAGGGTAAACAGAGCTGAGGGTATCACCCCTAAATACCAAACGGATCCCTAGGACACAGCTGAGAATGAGACAGGCGAACTACTAAAACCGAGCTGTCGAGAGAGGTGTTCACCGGGGAAGAAGTGAAGTAAAAGGTTGCAGGAAGGCTGCTGAACTGCCTGCGGCCATGGAGGCGCTTGAATCGGGGAGGGCACTTCAGCAGGCAGGGGAGCCCCTTGTTAGTTAGTATCTAACAATTAAGAAACCCAACGATCAGAGCCATGATGTACCACACAAAAAGAACAGAAGAGATTAAAATATTGTCGAAGTTTTACTTGCAGCAGCAGGATATTTGGCATTTAAAACTCCCAGATGATTCTAGCATGCAGAGCACACTCCGCACTGCAGGAAAGCGAGAAGTCCAGTAATCCCTACAGATCTGACCGGGAAAGTCGTCCCTTCCTGACCCCAAATTTCGTTATTTGGTAACTGATGGAGCTAGGAGGCAGGAAAGGGTATGTTAGTGCCAAATCAGTCTCCAGCATTTAACAGGACGGTTAGAAAAACCTGATTATACATGAAGGGAGGAGCGTGATGAGGGAAGAGGAAGAGAGGAGAAATAGTTCCTAACCCCAGAGAGGACCAGCAGAGCCCCAGAATCGGTACACTACAAAGACAGCATGAGGATGCAGGGACTCTCTTGACCAGCTTCAGAGGTTTTCCTATGCAGTTAGTCTCTTTTACAGCTTCGTTATATTGGCAACTCAAAGGCGTTCGCTGATGGCCAAGGATGCAGACAGATCCCATTTTTATTCTTTCCTCCCTCCCACTGCTGAGGTTCCAGTATGTGGCAAAAGTTCTTACTTTACATTTTGGGCGATTCCTCTTCCTACCCTTTTTCTCATTCCAGTCATCAAGTTGATCTCATTTCCCCCTCCCTGTGACTATTCAGTTCTTCTCAGTGCTAGGAATACTTCCAAATTTCTGCCACACACTCACTTCACGTATGCACACCTAGGTCATGCATTTTGTTAGCAAAACAGGACTGACTTCAATAAACAACGGTAAATGTATCAAGAAATCAGAGCTCTGGAACAACCCTTTGTGTTTATGCAAAAAACTACAACTCTAAGGAACAGAGGCAAGACATCTGCCTTAACCCATCCTGCTTCTCCAAAACGAGTAGGAAGCAGAAACGATAGCATCTGCACTTCGGCCTCTCTGCAGCAATTTTATTTTGGCATCCAGAGGTGAGAAACTGATCTGGCTTAAGGGTAACTCGGCAAAAAAGGTTAGTTTTAAACCAGACCAATCCCCCCCATTTGGTTTACAGCGCAACTACATGAACGTAAGTTCCAGCATGCAGGAGGGAGAACGTCGGGGGCAGGAACAAACGGACAAGAAAAGGGAGAGACGGGCTCTTCTGATGGCAGCGCTGGCTAAAGTCACAGTCATGTGTCCGCACAGATATTACAATGAAATTCTAGCTTACTTTACTTTTTCTAGCTGCACATTGATGTCCAGAAGAGTTATTCCCAAACCTAAAGCACTTAGGAATCCTGTATTCAGGAGTTTTTAAATCTAGAGCTGAATGCTGTAAAATTAACATTCCTGAGGTATAAGGTCCCCAGATCCTATAGCGAAAGGCTGATCGGCAAGTACTTTCAATTCATTAAAAAAAAAAAAAAAAGTAACAAGCAAAATCTTCCAAAAATTACTTACAGGAAAAAAAAAAAAAAGGTAACTTGTGAAATATTGTACCTGTGACTTAATGCTTGTAAGAGATACTAGCTTTTAGACTTTTTTTTTTTTTTTAAAATGAACAACAAACATTCAAAAACGTCCTCTCTCAGCTTTAGTTGGAAAACATGTTCTGTCTGGAAAATGCATTTGTATGAGTCAGTAATACTCACGTGTACTTTAGGTGTGGGAGGAAGGCCATTACTAATTGGTTTCTAGAAAACAGAAGTTAAAAAGTATGTTTATACACGCATGTGCACTTATCCTCCCCCACTGGCATAACTAAAATACAAATTGAAAAAAACAACAACAAAAAAAAAAACAATACACACTCACACCCCCTTTTTACACTCCTGTTAAAAGCAGTTGGTAAGTGAATAGGTATAATTATACTGGCAGAAAATGAAGCGCCAATCCTTTTTTTGCATAACAGAAATGTTTACAAAAATCCTCCTTGCAAATCTTTTAGACAACTAGTCGAATTGTGTTGCGTCTTTCCACGCGAGTGCACTGAGCGCCTCCTGGGACACCCGCTGCGTTCAGTGTCACACGCACCACGGCTGACCTGAGCTGGCGGTGGCTACAGCCCCACTGCGAGCACCAGGTTAGGCTGGAGACCTCCCTTCCAACCACAACGTCCGTAATTCTGTACAAGTTTGCTGGTCACCCCTCCCTAAGGTCCCCACGCTGCAAACTAACTGTACCATTTTCTTTGGTTAAGGCCTCTACTATGATCCCTTAACATCCCCTAGCTGAATTTCTGCATAATCTGTTATACAACGTTTTTACGTTAGGAAGACGCACGAAAGAAATTAGAACGCCACATCCAGTAACACACGGTTTAAGCGATGTTGCAATTGTTCAGCAGTTCAGCGCTCCAAGAAGTGACCTGAACTCTCTCATTCAGTACTAGACGCGCTTTTCTGTATCAGCGGGATTAAACAAACAAACAAAAAAACACCACCAAAAACCAAAACCCCAACGCCAAGAACGTAATTTTCTCCTAGTAAAAACACACGACTGATGAAATCCTTGTTACAGGTACACAGGAAACTTCAAACATACAATTTCAAAGGCCAAGTTCAAAGCAGTCCAGGAAACCATACTTTCTAAAGTATTGCCAGTATTACTGGCACTTCCTTAAAAAAAAACAAAACAAAACACACCATGTTTCTGACCTTTTTCCTCTTCACTTCCCTCAAGAGCACTGTTTCCAACGTGACCCTTCGCAGAAGCCACCGACGGGTGCAGCTTCAGGTTACGTTTAAGCTGATCTAAACACAGGCTTCCCACTCCCTTCTGTCCCGCATTCCCACTTCCACCTTTGTGTCACAGTACTGGGGTGACCACTGCGCTGCTCCGGTGGAAAAACTCCCTTGGGAGAGGGGAGAGCTGTCGCGCCGCACGATCTCTAGATCTGACGCAGGAAGGTGGCAGGAATGGGGGGCAAGACGGAAGCAGCAACATTCCCTTTCCTCAGTCCCACAGCTGGATCAGCAGATTACGTGCGAGGAGAAACCGCGCGCTCTCTGCTTGAGCGCAACTTCACCTGAGCGCGCGTAGCTCAAGTCCGACACCGCACCCAAGCTGCTAAACCCTGAAACCTGGAGCTCCAGAGGCCAGGAGGCAAACAGTTCTTGCATCTCACCCTCCCCAATGCAACTCCTCCATCTTTTTTCCCCCCCGTCAGACATTAAGGAGCATGTATGCCTGTGTCTGGGATACGACAGGGTCTCACTCGGGAACAGCCTTGATTTGGATCCTTTCCCAGGGTCAGCCAAGTCCTCCTGCAAGCCATCAGGTGGCAGCATATTCCTCAACTTCCTCGTTTGCTTATACAGGCTTTGCTCAGTAAAACACATCTCTCCCACATAATTTCTCTCCCCTTACATCTCACACAAATGTGTGTGCACAAGCGGTAAGTCTTCGATACCCAGGACTACGTTACAGTTTCTAGTAAGAATTAAATACCGCTTCAAACTTCGGCTTGACTAGATTGGAACCTGGTCAAAACGCGCTTTGACTCGAAGCAAACGAGATGCCATCCAGCACTGTTTCTGAAGAGTTTGCTCGCTCTTTTCCATTTGCACACTGAAAGCAGTTCAGACATTTTAAAAATAATATGTAAACGCTTGAATACCTACCAGTATTTCCTTCTTCTCTTTCCTTGAAAAATTAGTGTCTCTAACTTCATTCGGCTGATGCGGTGATCCCTCTCTTTCACCATTTAACTGTACAGAAGTGACCCCGTTACCTTAAAAAAAGGTTGACGTTTCAAAAGTGTATTCTCTATTTCTACCCACAAATTGAAGGGTAGCCTAGCCTATGAACAATTTTGAAGGGCCAGAATTGTGTCATTTCCACTGATGCCAAAAACGGTCCAATATCATGACTTGTTTCTAAAGCATATGCATTCTTACACATGCATGTACAACTACCTATAAAGCCACATTCAATCTCATTCCATGGCTTTTGGTAATTAGTATTACAAATCTAACGTGGGCAGGGAAAGGGATGCGGTCATGGTTATGAGGAATAACGTATTTAATACATCTAATTCAAGAGAAACTCAGAGATGGCGAACGACTTAGTTATTAATTCTTTACAAAAAGTTAAGGCATCTCTTAGAGCAAGATGTTTACGCATACTTCATACTTCAACATAATACATCCACTGCAGTAGTAAAGCTGGAGTAAGGAAAAATTAGCAAGATACCAAGTAAGAGTCAGATGCTAAACTTGCTTAAAACAAACCAGTTCAGTAGGAGTGCTCAAAGCATCAGACCTTAACATAAGCATCAAAGGAACAGCCTGAGCGAAGAGTAAACAAGCACCATCGCCTGCCGCATCACCCAGCCCAGTTCATTACCTATACAAGGGAACTCTGAAAGCCAAACTCTATTCTTAACATGTTTACAGAACTCAAAGGACATAGTGGGGCAAAACCTGAAACTCGCATGCAAGAAAACTTATTTTATTCCCTGTGACAATCTTGATAACGTTACATTATGAGCCTGTTGCTTAGGAAAGCAATTGTGTTGCCTCTGCCACGAGCAGGAATCCTGTTTATGAAGCTCCACAGGAAGGGGAATTCAACCCCCTTGGAGCTTAAGCATGCACTCTTCATGCAATGTAGCTGCCACACACTTCCTGCTACTTGCCCACTACAGAAAAATTACCGCAGCATGTTTTAACGTGTGCATAGGTGAGGGTGTAGAAACACACTGCACTACATTATTTAAGAAATACCCCGTATGCTTCTTGGTGTCACTCTTATTACCTAAGACGTTAGATTTCTGCGGAGGTAACCGAGGAGGTGGTGGTCTGGGTGGAACCTGAGATGCAGATTTCCCTGGACTCTCTGATGTCGGGCATCTCTTGATTGTCCCTTGATTATCATTTTCAGAAGAATGAATTTCTTGAGGGATAAAGATGGATTTAGGCTGAAAAAAGACACAGTAATACTAATTACAGAATGAAAAAGATTCAAAGCACCTGTGCTGTTCTCAATGAGAAGACACATGCAATACTTGGATCCTGAATTTTCACATGTAAACTGGCGTGTTCTGCCATGCAGAACAAAACAAAACCCCCCAAACAACCCCATCCTACTAGGAAGAAATTTATAGCAATAAAGAAAGACCATGCCAATGACAATTTATTGAATTATTATAGTCAAACCATACATTAAACAATTACTGGGCAAGCTGACATGTTACCCTTTATGACTATGAATAAACCTGGGATTTAAGCAGAAACTCAGGAACTTGCAATGATATGGTCAGAATTTTGAGGAGAGAATCTCAGATAGGAGTTTTAATCAAATTATTTAGACAGATGCTGCACTAATGCTGCTTGTAAAATCCTTCTCAGTTATGCGAAATTCATTAGTGCAGGAAGGAGAGTAATCAAACCTGCAGCTTTTGCCTGGGGAATTGATAGCCATCTGACAACAACAACAAACTTAGGATTCCCCCCCCCCCCCCCTTTTTGATTTTGCTCATATTAAGATAACTTCAGTGCAAGAAGAGTCAATTAATCAAGCGGTAGCATGCAGAAACTAACCTGATCCAGGCACCCATCTAAAGATCATAGTCTTCCTCCAGAAGTTAGCAATGCAGTTTAAAAAGAAAATCGCCAAACTAAGCTTCTGTGGCACTAAATTTTTGAACTACCCAATTCTGTTCATTTTGAAGCATCAGAAGTGCAATTAGTCAGAAAACAGCACTTTCACTCTGGTCAGTATGGTACAGGGCCAGACTTTGTAGCCTTAACTGCAAATCTGCACAAACATAAGGGTCAAACCCCACCTTGCTATACCATTGACTTAAAACTTGATTTAAGCCTTCAAGTCACAGCTGTGACAAAATCCAAGAGAACTGGCAGCACTTTCATTTAGAGACTTCTGCTTTTTTTTTTTTTTTTTTTTTTTTTTTAAAGTCATCCCTTTCTGTGTGTTCCCTTTTATATGGGACAACAAGGCCCCTCACTTACCTTTGGTGGTAAAGGAGGTGGCACTTTAGGTTTCATAGTGGCACTATAAAGAAAAGAAGCAAACAGGTTGTTATCCAGTGTCTCTCTCTGACCCTCATATTGCAGTGTTTGAGAGAACACAGGATTTTATAAATGCTATACAAGCGAACACTGCTAACTTGTCAACAGCACTATCATGCCTAAATAACTGCCTACTTAGTACTTCCAAACCCCGTTTTCTTACTGCCAGGCATACCCCAGACACTTAGCAGGGAGATCTCAAGCAACACAGATCCTCCCCTGCAGGGCATGACCGTCTTGAGCCAGTTTGCTAAAGATGCACATACTTGCGCAGAAAATTCCTCGAAAAATTCATTCCTTGAAAAATTCACCACTGACTTCTTCAAAATAACTTCACACATGAAAGCAAAATCCATCTGCAGCGTACAGCTAGCCTGCTAACAACCTTCTAACATGAGAACAATTCAACAACTTGGCTGTGGAGCACAAGGTATCTGCATGAGAGAAGAGCGCTGAAGCATCAGGGGCTTTCTAAGCATCAGGGGCTTTCTTCCTCTGTCAGTTTGATGTTTTAAAGAACAGGCCGTGTTTTGCTTAATCCTAATGTTTTTAAGAGTCTTGTGCTGTCCTGTTTCCCAATCTTTTGGAACAGAAAACTATTTCCATTAAATAAATCAGCAATACAGCTGTGAAAACGTGGCATTCTTGCACAGTATTTTGCTTATTTGTAAATTATGCTCTTCCAAATTTTTAGGAAAATATTCAAGAAGGGAGATGTATGTTTGTTTGTTTACAGATCAACCACTCGTCTGGTTTGCTTCATCCTTTTCGGGAGTTTCTGTCATGGCATCTCATCAGGATTTTTTGTTTGTTTTTATTTTTGTTTGTTTTAAAGATAAGCTGGAAGGGGAGTTCGGAGAACGGGTTACCCTGCGATGTGTGCTTCAACTACAACGATGGCAGAAATTATCTTCCCTTCATAACGCAGAGGGAGGCATAAGTCCTCAGAGTTGCAGGCGTCCAAGCTCCGTTCCTATTTTGTCCCACACCCATCCTTGCGTCTCAGACGGCCATCACAACGTTGCCGGGCAGTTCGCATGCTAAAAAATGCAAAGGACTTGGCATAAACGTTACAAATGTTTCTACAAAGGACTGCAGGCACTGGTGTCAGCAGCAAGGCTTATATGGAATTTGTCACTGTTGATGACGCAGGGTGGCGACCCCAATAATTTCTGATTTCACAGCTTCCATAACCAGGAAGTCCAGGCATCATCAGTTTTGCTACACGTGAGAGAAAGGAAAGAAGTATCAAACAGTCAAAATGATTAGATGATGGGAAATACTTTTATATTATTCCCTGAAGCGTGTGTCTTCTCTGCTGCTGTGAATCATCCAGCTTCAGAGTCACGCAGCGGCATCAGGCTGGACTGGCAAGGGTACAGCTGCTTCATCTGTTTGCGTTGGGGATCTGAGAGAAGAAATCAGTGGTGTCACACGTGCTCTTCAACCGCAGCTCCATCTCACAGAATATAAATCAAACAAAAGCTCCCAATCTTCAGTGGGCTCCAGAGAGAAAGCTGAGACTGAGCTCATGCCCCACATACTGCAGCAGAGCTTCGGGCCCAAGCTGGTACCAAGAGGACAGTCACGGATGCAGAATCCGTCTGATTCACAGTTGAGGCCTTCAAGGCTTACCCCCGTGCTTATAGGAAAATGTCAGGCCCTCTCCCTAAGACAAGAGTACTTAGGATGGAACATGGGAAGAAGCAAAAAACCCCAGGACTTCCTTGGAACACCAACTGTGCTTGTCCTTCGGGTCAGACAAATTGGAACCTCCTGGAAGCTATCATGTGCTCTCTTGTTCAGCCTGAAAAAGAAAATCCACAGAAACGCGACAGCGAAAGAAACACCTAAAGAAGCCAACGCTATATGAAAGTTCTAACGGAGCTTGTGCGAGAAACGAGGACCTCAAAGCACGGAGCAAAGCAGCCAGCGCTTCAAGATAGCGGGAACCAAGAGGTTCCAAGTCCTGGAACATGACTGAAATCGATGATACTGGCTGCAAACGGAGTAAGAGGGGAAAAAGCAACATCAAGCAAAAATGAAACAGAGACACAGAGCTGTACACAAAAAACAGCTAGAGATTAGTATAGATGGAAGAGGAACCAAGCTGAGCTGGCTTGCAGCAGCGCAGATATCCATAGCTTTTTTGGTGAAGGCCATCAGAACGGAGCTGGTGGTAAGGAGCTCCAGGGGACTGCTATGTTTACTGTACAAGATGCCTGAGTTACCGTTACTAGCATCAAAATCTATATAGCTATGAACAGAGGAGGTTCTCAGCTTGGTCCACCAAGGAGCAACGTTATCACACTTTTCTCTTCAAAGATAACACAGGGGAGTTTCATTTTATCGATGAACTGTGTAATTGAGCATGTCTTTACACAATCACTTCATAATGAAATATGAAGAATCTCTTAAAGAGTTAGCAAGAGAATAAAGCCTGCTAAAAACTGACTACAAGTCCTTTTTCTTCTGTAAGGATCACTTGTGTCGAACGGCAAGCATACTTGCCTTTTGAGAAGGTGATCATTAAACAAAGCAAGTTTCATGTGCTGGCACCTGACTGACATCAGACACTATAAAGATCAGTAGCCTTTCCCCTCCTCTTGAGGAGGGCTGTCCCTCCTGCTCAGTACACAGTAATTAAAAATACTGCCTCTGTTACAAGAGAACAGCTGTAAAATAACTCAAAGAAAAATTTTACAGAGATATTTGGTTCTCTGTACAAAAGCAAACAATCCAGCAATAGATAACGCTTGTTTTATAGGTTTCTGCTATGAAGCAACAGCTTCCAAAATTACCCATTAACAGGAAAGCAAACAAGAATCCTGCCTCAATAGCACCTTTCTTTTCTATCTTTACATCGGATTTATTCAGGAATGTAGAATTCCACATGGTGGCTGTGCGATTCACTAAAAATGTTTCAGCTCTCACCTGTCAATCAAAAAAAGCTCAAGAACGGTGTTTTTTCCAGGGGAATTTAGCAGGAACATAACTACTTTAAGACATGTTTATCTGCATGGTCTTTGCCATCACATAAGCTTGCTCCCTCTGTGATAATAGGATGCAAGCTAGCTCTGTCCCCAAATCAAGTAACTGCACAAGCACCCACCTGGCTGAAAGCGCAGCTAGAACAAACTCAGATGTCTTGAGAAGATGGCTATAAATATAGTTTACATTTTTTTAAATGAAATTTTTTTTTGACTAGACAGTCATGAGTTCTAAAGACAAGACTGGACTTGGAGGATTCACTGGCTCAGTATAACCATGCCAAGATTTTGCTCAGTAACAGAAGACGAAAGGACACTGGAACATAAACCGTACCAAGTGAGAAATAAGATTTGCTCCCCCTAACTTATCACAAATTTATCCACAGAATAAGCACAATTCTGGTAATGTAATCTATTAAACTACTTTAAATGTGTACCTTTAAAAATGCTACAGAAAAGAGAATCCTGAACTATTAAGGAGAGGCCGTAATCCAACCAAAATTTATTTTATTTTCATCTATTCAAGAATCAGATTTTTTTTTTTTTTTTTTTTTTTTACAAGAAGAAAGGACTTACTGTTTAGCATCATCGTCTGCATCATCATCATCTTCTAAATGTGCCACATGTCCCCTAAGGAAATGAACAAGGTACTATGGCTGAGTGAATTTTATTAAAAAAGACTTTGGCTACCGTGAAAAATTCTGAGCTCAAGGGCTACTACCTCTTTTATATATTTTTATCGTCTTTTAGATTTTTATCATTATTACTATTATTATTAAAAGCACAGCTGCAATCCAGACAACTAAGCCTCTCCCATATCTTCTTGGCATGTACAGGGACAAACGAGAACTTGTGACACACATAAGAAATCAATGCACAAGTGACTTTGAAACACACAAGAGGGAAAAAAAAAAAAAGAATAGAATTACCGCTGATGCAGTTCTTCTTCAACTGATTTTAAGAGACTCCTTCAGCATTAAATAAAAAATACGAACAGAGTTAATTGCTGCACACAAACTTAATTATCAAAAGCCAGGGCAAATGCTCCTGTGATTCTATCAGTAAATAACCCAAAGCATTTTAGCTGGCTTTCAGAACATACTTTGACTATCTACATATGAACGAACACAGGTGTATATTTTAACCTGCACTTATTAACGTATTGTTATTCAATGAAGCGGTCCTTGCTTCTTGCGCTGTAAAACGAAATGAAACCTATGACCGGGAAGCTGAAGGACTTCTCTGAGACAGGTACGATTTATCTTTGAAAGAACCTACAATGAACGTTCCTAGTGTCCTACAATGTGAACAAGGGGTTCATAAAGTGATTTCAAGGAGCAGCACTGGTGGTTCCTAGATGGAATAAGATTGCACTCCGTGGGACCCACCATAATAAACATTTTGTTAATAAGCAGACTGAGATAATGGCTCTTCTGGAGAGAAAGCTCATAGCAGCTTAGAGGCAATATGGTCAACACAGCCTCAAACACCAGGAAGTCCTGTAACTCTGCATCATTGGCATTACTATTACAGTAGAAAGAAATAGTGATTTTGGAATGGCAACTGATGTAAACAAGCTTAACACATCAGTTTCAGCTAACATGTTTCATCCATACTTGTGATTTTATATTACAACAGATGTGACTGAAGTAAAGACAGAAAATGCCATTGCTTACTCACTTATTTGCACCCAAGAAGTAGCCACCCTGAGGACCATGACCATATTCTAGCTGCAGATCCTACAAATACAAGAGAACACATCTTTAAGGTGAGCAAACACACAACCTGTGTCATGCTGTCCCTCCCGTCCTCTCTGCCACACCTGAGCCACAGAACGAGCTCGTTCCTCTGTCCCTCCTGGCCCCTAGCACTGCTCTCAGGCCCATCGCACCCAGAAATTTCCTCTCGTCCAGCTTGCTGCACCTCTAATTCCTCCTGAAATTCTGACAAGCGTCCCTTCCTTGGGCACACAGATCATTTGAAAAATGAAAAAAATGAAAAATGAAAAAAAAGGGGAAAAAAAGAGTGAGCCGCAGGGGAAAAAAAAGCAAACAAACAAAAACGCCCCAAAACAAAAAGAACTTTGGGATCTGCCAAACCTCATCAAATTTATCACACCACTTTTTACAGGACCCAGCCATCCCTCACTGACACATTAGAAACATTCATCTTAGATGGGGACTTCTTCTGGCAGGGAGCCCGAAACGCCTTTAGCGCGCAAGGATACTAAAGAAGTAAGCACAGAGGACGCTAAAAGCGCTTTTGTAACTCTGGCTATATTGATATCTATTTTAAGGATAACTATGTATAAGTCTCACATACACTTTAGCGTAGCCTTTTGTATTGAACAGACAAACGCCGTATTAACAGGCAGCAAAGTCACCTGCTCAAGCGATCGTGGCGTGCAGGTTACTTGCGAAGAGTGGCGGAAGGCCCAAGACACTACTAGGTATGGCATACAAATCTAATTCATTAGTAGGAACACAGAGAGGCTATCTTGAAGCACCATCGCATTAGCATCTGCCAGGAAGACGTTACTACAATTACAGGGTATTTGTTTCTTCAGCTGGATCACAACGGGAGAAATCAGTGCACAAACCTGCTCTCAAACTACTGGCTGTATCCGCCATGAGAAGTTAGCCTTAAGCTAGAGATAAGTGAAGCTCTAGGTAACGTTTTAAAGGTCTCTTAACAACTTCTGTAGAAGGCTTCTTTTAGCTGCAGCCTAAATCAAAAACATGCCGCCCTCAAAGAAAAGATACCCAGCTACCCGAGCTAAGAGAGCAATAAGCTTGGATTAGGTAACGGTGACAGCTCATAGGCTTGATCTCCCAAAGGGCATTTGTAAACACCAGGGGAAGGTCTCACGCTAGACTTGCCTGCGCTCCAAGCTGACAAAACACAAGCCACCTCAGCATGCAGTTGAAGGGCAATCGCTTTAAGAGAAAGCTATATTATATTGTTTTCTACTCAGAAAGTACTGCCAGGTTTTGTTTACTGCACCCTCAAGCTTGCTCTGTAAAGGCAGGTAATAGTTTCCATGTGGGTGCTTCTACCACATCTCAGTAGCATTTGATCGCTTCAAATGACCTTTCATATTTTTCCCAAGACAAGTGAAATATTGTGGGAGTCTCCTTCCCGCAAGAAAAGCCGTCCTAAGCCCTCCTCATTTTCAGTCTGTCATTACTCCCACCATCCCCCTTCTCCACCCAATTCCATTTTTGCTGGTCGTGAGGACCATCGGTTCACGTTCTCCTATCCAACACAAAGCTACACAGATTTAAACCTTCTCTACCGCGAATGCTCACATTACTTCTAACAATCTCAGAAACTTCCACTGAAGTCAGACGTGAGCACAGTATTTTTGTCATGCAGGCTTTAGACTGGAAAATAACACGACTGGAAACATAAGATGTCACTAGACCTCCAAACAAGGAGGTGAAACAGGCTGTGGGAGTCCACGTATAAGGACAAAGGACTGTGAGGCGGTTGGAAAACACAACCCCAGAGCGCTACAGTGAAATCGAGATTTTCACCTTAAGTGACAAACGCTTTGCCTGCAAGTTCCAAAATCAGATTAAACACAAGGGAGAAATAAAAGTCTTACGCTGGGCAGAGCCAAAACGTCCGTCCATTTTAATTTGCACAATGTGCAATGCGTGGCTATATATACTGTACAGCAATGACAGGAATATTAAAAAGAGAAAATAAGCAAACCTCCATAAAACAAAAAGCCGTCATCTGTCACCAGACCTTACAAGACTTACAGGCACTCTCTTTATGAGAAAAGACATCTGCCAGAGTCGCTTACATTTAAATGCTTTAAAGGGACAGAGCCTTTGTATTTATTCGGTTTACTGTTGTGCTGTCTACTAGCATTTATTAGACTGTGATTATAATAGGATATGCATATTTTTCTCCTCCTGCCCTTAACCAGCTTGTTAGCGTTCTTGCAAGCCTTTTAAGTATTCCTGCTTTCACCCTCAACGTGGATGTGATTTGTTGCTGGGGAAATTCATTCTTTGCACTCTTGACAGATAAACGCTGAGAGCAAGAGCGCCTTTCAAAAGTGCAACATATTTTTTCTTGTACCCTCAATTCTAAATGTATCCAGCAATTATTATTTCATAAACCTCCACGCTACCTACTCGATATACAAACAGAGGTAAGCACTGCATGCATTCTGCAAGCCTCCAGAGAGCTGTTATACTTTATCAGAACCACCAGTAAACTCATTTTGAAGTCAAATATAAATGTATTTCAACAAAACTGAAGTCTTATCAGGTATGCATTCCCGCTGGGAAGAACAGATTAGCATTAACTATTAAATGATGCAGCTGTCTGTTTAATAAAAGCTGTTACCTCTCTTGCATCCTTAAAGCATCCCAGCAACAGTACTAATCTCCATGAACGTTTTCATGTAACGTACGCACGATGTCGATTAGCAGTAGTTGGCTGAGATTCTTTTTAGCTCAGACAACACTAAATCCAAGTGACCGCACAGATTATCTTCCAGCAGAACCCCGAGGTCCGCGACCGGCAGCCGTGAGAAGAGCGCCAACGAGCTTGATACTAAACCAAAGATGCAGTCCCGAACTACTCTGCAGTCGAGCTCCAGCTACCTGTGACCTCTTCCTGAGCTGCTAGATCTGTGTAAGAGTCATCACTGTGAGCAAAGAGCATGGTAACTTAAAAATGATACTACAGGCAACAAGTACTGATTCTTCTCGCCGTTCTGGATACTGTTATGTGAAGAAGTCTTGCAGAAAGGCCATTCGCACCTTTCTGAGAAATCCAGATGGGCATCAAATTAACCAGTGACTGAAGAAATACTGAGACTTCCCAAAGAGAAGACAAATTTGGGGATACGGCCATGCTATCAAACAAATTCCCTGAGACTGAGCCAATCTACAATCCCTTCCGCATTTTGAATTCCAAAAAGTTATAATCATTTTCTACAATATTTCACAAAGAAGTGATTGTTACTTTAACTTTGATAGTCTTGCTTTCCTGATTAAGGGATTTACTGCCTAGGGCTGAGTTGCACTGGAAATCCGTTGTTACACGTTCACAATCCTTCAAAAAACAAATCTGACGGTATACAGTGAACCGGTAATTCAGTTACTGCCTGCATTTGCTATTCCTCAAACTTTAATCTAGCGATAAACAAGATTATTTGGAGTGACAAAACGAAGACTTTAACCCCACCAACTGCTGGGGAAGTAATTCCGGATTCTGAAGACTGCAAATCACCTTTGGACTATTAACATATATCAAATAGGAAGGTACAGACACATCTCTGTCTCAGTAAAACAAACGATTAAGCAATTCCTATCATTTTCCTCCATAGAGGAGGATGCTTTTCTGAACAAGAGCCTAAAATTACTTAATGCATACGCCATACTTCTAATGCCCTTATTTCATAAAACTTCGCATTCTTGAATTTCTTTGCATAGTGCCAATAGTTTAACCTCATCGGAAATAGGAAATCCTATTTTGTTAACATGACCAAGTAAATCTGCAGTCAATCACCAGGGAGGAACGATGTGCGTTACTGCTGCGCAGCCACGGTTCCCCTTCTTCCCTCGTTTGTACACCTGCACAATTCTGTCCGCGTTCGGGTTATGAAAGTCCACTTGGCACAAACAGTATTATTTCACAGCCGTGTAGCGGAGAGGAACATCACTTTCTAACTACCTACGGCAAGGCCTCGATGCAGCAAGCAACGGTACAGAGCCTTTTTAAAATTGCTTCCCAACAACAAAACTGGAAATCTCATTTTCTCACTTATTTTGGCCAAGGCAGAAATATACCCAAAACTTACAAGGAAGGGAAAAACACAGCAAAAAACCCCACACCCCAATGACCTGAATAAAGCAAACAAAAAGTCCTCCAGGGCAAGTTCTTCATTATCTGTCTCAGTCACTCCTCCTTATTTAACATTTTCCTACTGGTACTTCAATTTCTCTGCCACAAATAATCAATTAACATGTAACAGTTACTTTGAAACACTGCATTCTTAAAACAAACTGTTGCCAAAGACTTCATGACAAATGATGAAATCCAGAACATGTTTATGAGCCACAAAAAGAGACACGACCAAAGCATTTAAGCGGGACCAAACGTGTAAGTGCATTTGGCAAATATAACAGTGCAGACCGAGTGGTAACCGTAAACCTCTTATTGAATTATTTGCTGAAGTCCAAAACAAATGCTAAACTCATAGAACAATTGAAAACAATCTTAAGCAGAACTTGAATTCGATCCGTGAAGGTCCAGCCTAACTCCTCTGCCCCCCTTTCTAAAAAAGTGGGGATTCAATACTTTTCACTGGGTACTCAATAATCTTGTCTGAATGCGGGAACATTTAATTTTTCCCCCAGTTGCAAAAACAAAAACAACAAGCAACACCTCCCACGCAACTGGCTACAGCGTTACCAATCTGTCACCCTGATGCAGACCAGGACCACGTGGGATGCATCCAAGGTGCTGAAGAAGCTGGCTGATATCATTGCAGGACCACTCTCTACCATCTTTGAGACGCTGTGGTGAATGGGGGATCCTTTTCCCCCCAGGATGTTACATACTTGAGACTACGGTACTACTTGCTCCCTGACTGCCCCGCGAACAAGAAGTGCACTGAGTTTCCCCATTCTTTTGGCAGCTCCTGGTGGCTGTGTCAGGAGCATAGGGAAAGGAGGAAGAAAAAGAAGAAAGGGTGGGGGAGCTTGTCACGCCTTCCCCAATGCCTTTTAAAACGCAACCAAAATGCAAGCGTCGATTTTTTAAAAAGGTAACGTGTATGGTGACTGCAAAAAGCTGTCGTATGATCCATTCAGCTGTGCAGAGTGCTAGGCGACAGACATAACCCCTCTATTCGCTCCCAACCTGGACCACGTTCCCTTTTCTAACCCATGACGCCTCAGACGGGTCTCGATTTCTCATCATTTTATGTAGGATCTTGGAGACACACAGCTCTGCAAAAGAGTTGTCCCTCAGGAGGTATTTCGTGAAACTGGAATAGCATGGGGTAGGGCCCAGGTGGAGTGGGTGACATGTTATGCTCATGAAACATCTAATCTTCTCCACTTAACGAGACTTGAAGAAGCCACATAGTGAGCACTACCCACTGAACATATCAGAAGCCGACATCATCAGAGCAGGAGGGGAGAGCGGAGGGAGGGAGAGCAAGCAAAGCTCTGATTAGCATGTCCTGGTCCAAAATGTAAGAATGAACCAACTACTAAATATTTTTCCTAATTTCTGGAAGGATAAGGTCTTGCTGGGAGAATCTCCCAGATGAGCGAAGCGCTATCGCCAAAGCAGAATTCCCCTCCTTGATTCACAGTGAGCACGAGGAGTTGTGAAGAACGCAGGGAGACACGCAGAAAGAGCTGTTAACCTACTTTAACCTGCTTTAAAAACCCTCTCATAACCGTGACAATATCAATTCCCTTCTTTATCAGTCGTTACTGAGAGAACAGTAAACAGCACGGGGCAAAAGAGACGGGAAAGGGAAGGTCCAGTTAGGAGGCACGTTCTCGCTCCTCTCTAAGGCCCACAGATAGCAGGCTAACGGGACTGGCAAAAATGCTGAAAGCGACCTGAAAAAAACAAACATAAAACAAGAAAGCACCAGAAACTGGAGGGGGGAAAAAAACCAAAAAAACAAAATCCCAAAACAGAGCAATTGCACGGGATGGAGCTCTTCCCTCTATATACAGAAACTTAAGCTACTGACCTCAAAACAACTTGTGAAATGTCTGTATGCCAAGCAGACCTACGCGAACTTACTTCCAAGACTGAAAAGACATAGCCTAAGCTCTCAGCAATTATGGTACTGACAGATTCAAGTCACACCAAGCCAACTGATTGGGGGGGGGGGGAAACAAACAAACAAAAAGCCATTCAAAAAAAAATAAAACAAGAAATCCCCAGCACACAGCTTTTCATTCCCCCCTCCTCCCCTGTGGACTTAAATTATACAGCTCCCAAATCAAAGAACATTATTAAACAATGCACTTCATCTAGTACAGGATGTTTGTCAATTTTTTCATGTTTCCCACAGTATGAGAAGATGTCAAATATTCAAAAACATTACTTTTCTAGCTACATAGCGCCCGAAGAGCAAACAAAAAAAGAAAGCTCACTTTCTACAGTAATTTATAGGCTGCAATGCTAACAACTAAATTTTTTTTTTTTTTTTTTTTTTTTAGAAGTGCAGCAAGAGAAATTTTGGAAAAATGTATCAGAGTACAAATGATGCCAAAGGCCATTGAAAGCACTTACGACCCCACCTTTTTGACTATTCTTTCTATTATTTGTATTAAGTCTATATTCATTCTGTAACATAATTGTTGGGAGAACTCTGAGACTTAAATTTATATAATTTTATAGCTTTTCATGGGACTACTTAATGGAACTACCAAACAGAAATATTTCTATTTCTAATCAAGCTCCCCCAAAGTTAAGAAACTATGCATTGCAAGGCAGTTAAATAAATTTGAATGAGCACGTAAGACTGAGCCCCCCTCAATAAAAGTGATTCAACTAGACATGGATGTGGGCTAAATATTTTCAATACTAACATACTAGGAATTCTTTCCTACGTTACAGAAACGTACGGGTAGACTAATCCTTACACTGAACGGCTCTTACGCAGATGAACACACTGGTACAACAACAGGACAAAACACGGGCTTTGAAGAAGGAAAATAAAGACAAAACCAACATTGACAAAGAAAGGCATAAGATGAAAAATACCAGGTTAGATCTTGCAGTGTAGTATATTTCTTCCGAATTGTCCAAAAAATCGCTACTGTCAGGCTGTTCATTAGATAGAGATCAAGAAACTGAAGTTATTTACATTGTGACTGAAAGGCAAGTACACATAAAGGGAAATTTTCTTGCTAAGAAAAAGAGTTGTTAGTTGAGACTTAAAGCACGTTAAAAACCAGTTCTGGGGGTGAGAGGAGGTGTTGCAAAACACGGCTAAGGGTATGGTCACATCGCCACGCACGATCACATGACACCAAAATAATGAATTATTGCTCCTCAGCTGAACCGTGATAACGGGTGACATACCACCACCAATAACTCACTACGCTACAGCGGTCCAGTCCTTTGGCTTGTGCACTCATACCCTCAAGCAAATTAGCATAAAGTTTAAGCATGCCTTAGTAAGATAAGAGCAGAAGGGTCGGAAGAACTGCTTTTGTATAAAGGGATCCGCACTGTTTTTGGTGGAGCAAGAGATAGTCGTTCCTCGCTCCCGTCTCCATTTAAAATAATTTCTTTCTCCCAGAGCGTGTAGATTGTTACAAACTTCTTAGTCTGTTTTCTGCCGAGGCTCTTCACTAGAGCATCCCTTCTCTGAATAGGCCTCTCGCAAGCGTTTGACATGCCAATTTAAATTGTCCACAAGTTCCAGATCTAATGATAGAATATGTTTTTTTCTCTGGTCTCTAGATCCACCACTCTCACTTACAAAATTTTAGTTAAGCTTCCCTCTTGGCTGACAGCAGTTGCGAGAATCAGCGCAACTCTTCTAATTCACCATCTACAGCTAGCAGTATATTACAAAAACAGCTAATGTAGATACAAATATTTGATGTAAGCAGTTGCCTTTGCTTATTGGAACTATCTATCTTGCTTGCAGCAGCATTTTTATGTACGTCACAGTAATTCTGTGACGGTCAAACTGCTGATTGTTTCATAAAAAGGCATTCTTTTCCATTCGTGCCTACACTGAAAATAAACTCAAATAATTATACTAGCGCAACAAACTCCTGCCAAGTCATCGGAAATAAAATATTCATCTTCTAAAGATGAAAAGCATACAAAGTGTCCTAAAATAGGGGAATTTTTATCTTGAAAGGCCAAATTCGGTCTGCATGCTTCATTCTTACACGGGCAGCGGGGCAGTTGATTTCCCTCTTCAGAAAGACCCACACAAGTAGTTACAGATCTTTCTTAGGATAGGGTGATACAGCAAGTTCTTTGGACAGGTTGGAAGGATGCAAACTCCAATAGGAATTCACAATTTAAAAAAAAAAAAAGAAAAAAGAAAAAAATGACTTCCTTATCTGCAAAATTAATCTGAATAGGTCGAGTCCCCTCTTGCAGCAGCGAGAGCTTCGGAGATTCCAAAGCACAAAGGTCCTGACTGTCGATACACAATGTGGGAAAAAAGTTCAACCCCTCTCCAAACACGCTTGCCAACGAAGTGCTTTCCAAAGTTGTGTTTTGACCCTTGCAGAGAAACCTCTCCCCTCAGCTTAGCAACACAGGTCGAAAGGGTGCAACAAGAATGCCTCTCTGTCCCACGAGGCTGTCCCGCTTGGGAACTGTTTGTATAGTGAGGGATGGATACAATCAAAATGAATACCTGGAGCGCTAACTGGAAAAGCGTTTTTAAAATTCCAGCTTCTCCATTAAGATCTTGTTGGAATTACAATTTTCTTAGAGAACAAAAGCATGATATTGAACTACACGATGTTACCAATCCTTTTCTTTGGGCTCTAACGCAGCAGGGAAGCAAAGTCCTGATAACTTGGAATCACTCCAAAGAATTATTTTGAGCTAACAGGCAAGTTGGTGGTAGAAACACTCACCTTTTACTATCATGTTCAGCGAACATATTTACAATCAGGACCCCTAAACGATGCTATTAAGCTGTTGAGTCAAGGGCTATAGAGCATATCTGAAATCACTGAGCAAGTCTCCTGTCTTGAACAGACACCAGAAACTGCAGACTACCTGTCCAGCCAGTTGCTGAGGAAGAGTGAGATTACATACAACCTCATTCACCCAGAGCTGCTTGGCACGCTACCAGAGGACAGGGCACTGTGAAGGAGACCTTAAGTACGCTACAGAGCCATACAAGGAGATCTGCGTCAGAAACCCCACGCGCGTGGGGTTTTGTAGACTACAGGAGAGGAAGCCCATTCCTAGGCACACGCCTTTCCCGAAACCAGCTCCAGGAGCAGAGCTGGCGTCCCTCCCCCTGGTAAGAAGCCAGCCTTTTCACCTTAACACTTGCCTTAGATAAGCAGACTACAGAAGCCTGCAGTAAGGAAGCAAAGGAGTGTCTTTCATCAGGAATGAGAAGGAACTGCCCACGTGCACAAATGTGGAAAGCAACAGTCTCCACGGAAGAGAGGAAGTTACAGCAACAGCGTGTATGACACAGCACAGACACCTTTTCCCCCACTGCTTGCGTTCTCATTCCCCTTGTACTGTGACAGATCAGTGGGAAGAAAACAACGAAACACTGGCAATACACCTTTACAGAACATGCCAACTGCCAGACTCAGTACGGCTCAGGTGTGTTTTAAAGGCTCAAAGCGGGGGCCGCAGAAAATTTATTTGTGTGGAAAAGTAATAGCAGCATAAAGATCTCTGTCTTTAGGGCATCATAACTCTTCCCAGCCTCCCAATTTTATGATTGTTTCTGGTATCAATCACTGTCAATGAGAGCATGAGGGAGAGCAAGACTTGAGTAAGCACGGTAATTCTATAATTAAACAAATAATTCTGTAACTAAGGGGAATGATATACTTGGCAATGAGGTATAAAGGATAGAGGAAACCCACAAGACAAAGGGTTGTTGCTTACCACATACATCACACCTGACAGAACCCACAAATAAGGGGTCTTGCTGCATATAGCATAGTGGCACCAAATGATTTAGGGCCAATACGTTACCACTTACAAGGGAAATTGCTAATAAATTTAGTGGTGCTAAGAAAGTATGCCACGCATCTTAGATTTCCCCTCCTCTACGAATATTTGCAGGGATTAATATGCAAAGCATAGCCCATGCTACTTGTTACTCACAAATTCGTGATGCGGCTCTGTCTCCTTCCGCAAGGGTGGATCAAATTTTACTTGACCAACTAGAGAGGGGAAAAAAAGAAAAACAAGAATTCAAGTTGGACTGAGATGAGAAAGAATTTAGCTCCAAAAGTTAACAAAAAGAAATAATTCACATGAACCAGCGTATCTTATCCCCACCGATAAAGACTTCTGACGCGTGCACAACTTGTGCTCACTGGAAAGTAAGAGGCACAGAAATTGCTCCTTGTCTGTCACAAAGACAGCACTGTCATCACGTGCCCCATTTTCTCGTTAGATGGGCCAGGAAAAGGATTTAGAGAATAGGACAGGGGAGTGCCCTCTTTAATGGGGTAATATAGCTGTAATTTATAGGAGAACACATCCGCTGTGGGAATTCACTCTTGGATCTGTTCTTCCAGGAGACTCACTAGCACTAATGATCTTTGAACGGGAGCGCTAATCACACTTTGTAGGACAGGTCTTTGGTAGACACTCTTAATACTCCTCCTCTCAATTTCAGCTTAAGAAAAAGGCTTCAAGCATTACTCTGGTTTAATTCAAGCAAAGGAATAACTGCATTTTAGGGGACGGAGTCTGGTTTTAACAGCCAGTGATCAACCTCCTCCTTTCCCAATTTCAGTGGGACTTGTTTCAATTTGAGAGTAAAAATGACAAAAAGATACTAAATTAACAAAGGATGAAAAAGCTGCCCCTGCAACATCTATAAAATGGTGCAGATTTTCATTTCAGCTCTACAGGAATCTTTGTTTTTTGACTGATCAGTCCAAGATTTAATTTAATTGCAATACTTTTTCATGTTCAGATACCTAAATACAGTAGATCTATTAAGCAGCACTGTAACAGTGTGCTATTCAGCAGAATCTGGCATCGCTCTGAATATCCACTGTGGCGTGAAGCTGCATCGATCGGCTCTCTGGAGAGTTCAGGTTATACCCTCCTCAATTAAGATGAGGCAATACTGAGATTTGTTGGAGTGTGAACATAAAAAGACTGAAATTCAAGTATTTTACGCTAATATTTATTCTACAAAGTTATTTGGAGCCTATCTCTGTAGATGAAACTGCATGTGTTTTTATTTTGTTCCGTATCAATAAAAATGTTTCTATATATGCCAGATACCCAGCAACCCCAGGGGAAGTTACAGGTGAACATCAATAACTGAACTGAGAACACTTAATATACATATGCTTACAGTTTATTTCAGAACGTGTTTTTTCTTCTCTCACATTTCTACTTGTTGAATGAATTCTATGAGGCACTACAAGGGGCTAGAAGACAAAAAACAAGAAGCTTTAATACCAAGGTATATTCCCTTAAAACAAAGCATCCTTGCCCTGTATTGTGTACCAGGTCTTTAGCAAGTTCCTGCAACATAATATCAAAAAAGAAAGAATCAACTAGAATTATTTGGACACCTTCCATCTGTAGAACGTCTTCAATTTCAACATAAGGGTTTTTGAACTCTGGATCTGAGGAGATAAAGTCAATGCTGGCCAGCAGTTGCCTTTACTCATAATATCACAATATCACATTTTCTTTTTGCACCTTCCAGTTTAAGCGTATTGATAACTTCCCAAATAAGCAGCAACACTAACTCAAAAGTGACTGGCAGTATTTTGATTTGTTTAGATAGAAGTATCCTACTCATATCACATTCCCAGCTTCTCACCTAAACTGGCTCCCCAACACTCATCAAATTAGCTTCTCTAAAGAGATGACAAGGTAGTTTGAGCTTTTCAGAGCTGAACGCAGGACAGAGTATTCCCGGTATCCTTACGCTGTGCGGCAAGAAGGATGCCATCATTACCACAAATTCACCTTGACGTTTATGCTCCACTTCTACTTTTCCCTGGAGTTCTGTTTACTTCTGCACAGGATGAAGTGTCACGAACCTTAAGACTTGGCTTTATTTTCTTTCCCTCTTCTGGGTTTCCTCTCTTCCTTCCACATCAGCTACTACAGGTTTTCTTGGAAACTACTGTGTAAAGTTGCTTAACAGCAGTACCAGAGCAACTGACTCCTGTACAAACAGGCCCACAAACTAGCAACATAAATCTCAACAGTGCTTTCTCAGTATGTCCTCTGTGATAAAAATCTTACCCCCTATTAAAAAAAAAGTTAATTCTTTCTGATGCTAGCCCAAGTAATCTATGAGTAACCTAACATTAAACAAGCAAAGCAAACGTTCGCTACCTCTCGCTGTTGAACAAGTGGCAGTGAAGCAACTTTTTATGAAAGCAATCCAACCAGCTAGTATCAGAAAACTATACTACTAATCATAATCTTCCCTTGGCAACTTTTGACTAGGAAGTGACGACAGAATTAGAGAACTTCAACTGCTATACAATCACAAGGAGTCACAAACCACGTTTATCCCTGAAAGTGTTATTCCCCTCCTCCCCTTTTCACCTCACACAACTTCCTTGCTTTATGTTAAGATTCAATACACTCACACTGCTTCACCTCACGTTTATGTTCACTTTGGTCTTTTTTGAAAATGCAGTCTCCAAGATCGTGGATATGTACTTTCTCCTACCTATCTCACAGGCAGATTTTCACCTTTTGTAAAGTGTCTCAGTTCTCCCCTTCTGCAGTTGTCTAGTTCGTCTGTTCTTCTGAGCTTTAAAAAAAAAATGGTTTGCTACAGCTCAAGATGCATGCTGAGGTTTGATTTGACTTTCTACTCAAGCATTTCAAACACTAAGGGCTAAAAGGTTGTTTATCTACGATTCTTTGTGGAGAAGCGTCTAGCTGCACATGCAGCGCGTGCACGTTTATAACACAGCCATCAGAAGCCAGAGTCTGGGGGTGAGGCAACGTAGCATCATTGCTCGAGTTCCTCAGATCCCGTCACAGATGTTTCCGCTGCACTACAGGCGGAGCCTGCCCTTACCTTGCATTGTCCCAGCCCCCAGAATTCCTGGAAATCCCCCCCCCACCCTGCCCCGGGAGCCCACGGGACAGAAGAGAACAGGTTGTAAACAGACACAAACATCACACATTAAAGAAGAGTTACAGTTAAGGACCACCCACGCCCCTGAAGTGCTGGCCTACACATCAGTTCATATATTGAGCAGCTCTATCGATACTAGCAGCAATGGGAAGAAGAGTCCCAGAGCCTCTGGCCGAGTTACGAACCAAGGACAGTTCAAAAGCTGGCTGGAGGCTCTAGTGACAGTGTATCGCTCGGCAGGTCTGCGCAGAGTCCCAGCAACCGCTCCGTGGGTCCCACAAGCAGGAGCATCCCAGAGGGAATTACTGCTTGAACTCCAGTTAGACGTGTCACAGTTCTTGGGGGAAGGAAGGCTCTTTGCTATCGCCTAACAAATCCAAACGTAGCTGACGCTCTTCGATGAGACCAGTCAAATCCTCATCTCCCTGTCACAAAGGCAAAAGTTCCAGTCACCTGGAACGCCCTACCCAGGCAACGAACCGATAGAAATAACTGACACACAAGGTGTGCAAGCTGTGAATGAGTACAAAAGAATATAGGTTAACTTCCTGACACAAATGCCATTCAGACACAGCTTTAAGTGCAGCACGGAGCACAAGAGCAATCTCTGCTCCAAAACATACAGCGCATGAAGGAGCGAACATAAGCGCTTTCCTCTTTGCAGCCCTTTCCACTAACACTGTATCCATCACAGGAATCACTGTCATAAAAATGTGGTGGAGAAGCAGTTTCCAACAGCTCCAAAGGTTTATTCATCAGGGGGTGAACAAAGAGTCCCAGATGGAAATCCTGTCTTGGATTGAACGGGAAACCAAATGGTCCTTCATTACTTGGGTGGGAGAAGGAAAAAAGCCACAATCACAGATTTACTGTCAAATGAATAACGACTGCATCAAGGGGAGACCTGTCTGATTACATCTGAATAAGCACACTGCATGCTTATCATCTTTTGTTCTTCCACAATATTAACCACATTGAACATGTTACCTTTGCCTGAACAGAGTTAGGAATGATTTGAAGATGTAGTAAGGCACTCCTCAAAGAGGTGGCAAATCCACATCTTAAATCTGCATCTTGCTCTCTCCCTCACCCATATAACTCTCCAAAGTATCCACAAGGTAACAGACAGCATCCCCAAAAAAGCAGCGCGGGCCAGGTGAAGAGCTGGCACCACAGTGGGCAGTGACTTCCCTTCAAAGAACACAGATAATCAGAAAAGCTCTCTAGTCTTCAAAAAAAGATATTAGGGAGTACGTCTGAAGCTCAAGAGTCTCACCAAGGCTGTACCATCTTACGTTGCTTCTTTCCATTTTTGAGGGATGCCTTCAGACGATTGCCTCTAGTATAGAAGCAGATATTCCCCAAGTTTGGATGAGCACCTCCATCGACCTCTATGAACAGGCAGGTCTCGGAGCAAGCTCAACTGTGTATAAAAAGAGCATGCACATTTCTTATCCCCTTTGATTTATTCGGGGAATGACCACAACGCCAACAACTGCTTGATCTGTGGCAGGACTTTTTCTCATCTGAAATAGAGACCTTGCTCAAGATGCATCAGATAACAGATTATCTGCTTTGTTCACAGAAGAGGATTCTACGTTGCCTTCTGTGTAAGGAAGAGCTTTCGCAAGTACCACCACCAGTTTTATTTTACAGGCGGATTAAATGCCCCAATGATGGAATGCTATCTGGTAACACAGTTAGGAGAGGAATGAGAAGAGACATCTGAGTTGTCTGTCAGATGAAGAAGAATCAGCACTACAGGTAACAGTGATTGAAGCCCACTGAAGAGCTTGATGCCATGCGATGACTAATGATGGAGAAATAACAACAAACTTGACTAACTTTGTAAAGAACAAAAGCCAAAAGACACGTAAGACAGCTTGCTTATCCTCAGCACTGTCAGCTAGCCTAGCTCCACTATAAATAATGGAAATAAGCATCTTCCCTGATGAGTTTGCTGCGAGTTTGCTTTCTTTTCCTATTATTTTCTCCCCAGACAAGGCAGAGCTTTTTCCTGATACCATGCTTCATTACGGGATAACTGGTAAATAATATACTGAAGAATAGAAGACCCTTCCTAATAATAAGGCAGAAGTTACATGAGAGAGTGAAAATTATTTTGAAAGCTGCAAGTAATCATCAATAAAATGTGTACTGAAGCGATGCCATACAGGAAGAGAAGTGAGATTCTTCACCTGAGTGGCCCAAAATGAAGAAGATGGGGATTCCTACTGAAGATGCATGCAAGTAACACAGGGAGATGGCACATCAGCAATTCAGGACAACTTTGAGGAAAGCGCCACAGGGCAAGCTACTCTGATCTGAGCAGCCCACCGATAGGAAGCACATCCAAAACAGATTCCTTTCCTTCTTACGATGGCTCATGAAAGCACTGGCTTTCTGGTTTCAACAGAAATACTGCTTTAGGCAGGCCTCAGAGCTCTCGGTCATCACCGAACTAAGAAACATCTGATCCTTGGAAGTTACCGTGAGGAGCAGATCTGAGCCTCTCAGTGCTGTCTCTGTCAGCAGTAAGGAATCAGACACCTTTCTCTTAACACTGAGCTGAAAGTAAGGGTTTAATACAGTAAGGGTTTTCTTGTGCGTTTAACTTCACTGAAGAGTTTTTATAGAAAAATTTACTATGGGCTCTCCTCCACTTGCAATTATTTGAAAAGTACTGACTATTCAATCTTTATGCCTTCCTCTCCTTTTTCCCGCCTACATAAAGAAATATTTAGCAAAAACTAACACTGCCCTCTGCAATAGAAAACTAGATTTCACTTCTTTTTTCCATATTTAGTTCAGCTTCTAAGGAAGACAGAATCAGACCCAGTACCTGTCAACTTGTCTTTGCTGTTCTAGAAGGTGGAAACTCAATTAACTTGTAAAATCTGAAAGTGATTATCTTAAAAGGAGTCGCTCCTTGCGAGACTATTTTCATTTAAAGGCATTTTGAGACTAGTTTTTCCGTAAAGAAAAATAAAATATGTACGTATGCAACTAATGAATCAATGAAATTTATGGGAACTGTAAACATTCGGAAAGTCTTCACTAGTATAAAATTAAGCGTGACGATGGGATGTAGTAAGAAAGTATTTATTGTCTCTTATTTGTGAAACACTTCAGTCCTGCCCAGTTTATCATTCTTACATAACTATGCTGTTTTTTTCTCCAGCTGCTAAAGCAGAAAAGCAGAAACTTTGCCTTTGACAAAATCAAAAGTGAAATCAAACCTCCTAGGTTACTCTAAGATAAAAAAAAAAAAAAAAATATATATATATATATATATAATCTGCAAGAAACACACATACAGCAAAACATTTGACAAAGCACATCCATGGGATCCTTCTTTTTCTTCTTCTCATGTCAAAGTTGAGCAGACATAGACTAGGAGCAAAAGACTAAGTTCTGTGCGAGTGTGAAATGATTTTTATGAACACTTCCCTTGCAGACGAATGGGAACATCGCTCCATGACAAAACAGAAGGCATGAGGCATGCCAGAACTCCGGACCGGGAAAGTAGTCCACGTTTATTTTTGCGACACAAATTCTTTCAAGGACGACAATAAACGACATTTTAAAAATATTTAAATCTCTTGCTCTTCGAGCTTCTCTCCCCCAACTATAACAACACTGGTAAGCGTCTGTACATGTGACAGGGCAGCACAGCCAGAAGTAAAAGTAACCCCTGAGAGTATTCCAAGATCACAAAAGGTTCTGTGGCTCAATAGATACTATTTATGAATCTAATCATTTCGTTTTGTTGGCAAATGATTTTATGAATAAAATCTATTCCTACCTCAGGATCATCATCATCAAAATCATGGTAAGTGGAATGATCAGGATTGTTCATTTTATCCAGAAGTTCAATAGCAAGACTTCGATTTAATGGCTGGGTAACAAAAGGATGCTGAAAGACAGCAGAAAAACCACATTAAAATGTTCAGTCATGTTAAGCTGATTTGAATTTCATAACATTTATAAAAGGCATACACAAATGTATACCTGTAATAATTTTTCAGCTGTAGGTCTTTTTTTAGGATTCTTTGTAAGTGCCATTTTCACAAAATGATGGAAACTATTGGACCTGCAAAACGAAATGGCAAACATTAGAATTCCTTGTCCAGCAAAATACATGATCGTTATCAACTGAAACAGAGAACTGCTTACCATTTCATTTTGTCCTTTAGCTTAGGAGGCTGGAAGTTGCTTTTTGTCATCAGAAAGAGTGCCCTGCAAAAAAACCAGCCTTTCTGTGGTTTGCATTGTGATACAAATACTAGAGAGATTATTAAATTCACTATTTGTTCGCAGTAAAAAGTCCACAAGGTCACACGTTTATGCACCAAAAAGAGATACAGTTTCTGCCACGTACATTCAGAACACTTAAAACTCAATACCCTCGCAGCAGCCCCAAATACTGCAAGCACACGTAGCCAGCTACTCTACATGAAGACCTAATACTGAAACAAGCTTTAACCATTTACTAACCTCATTGGATGCAAGTCAAACATCGGAGGCTGAAGCTCGGCAAGTTCTATAGCAGTTATTCCAACGGCCCAAAGATCACACAGTTGGTTATAGCCACCTTTTCTTTCCACTGCAGCAACTTCTGGTGCCATCCTAAAGGACAAGACACTTTTCTTTTAGATACACTTCTCCAAAAAAAAAAAACAAAACGAAACAAAAACCCAAAAACTTTTGTAGGCAGTAGCTTGCTATTCATTTCTCTATAGCTCTCTATAAGCTTATAGTATACACATTTATGAGATTTTATATATATATGTATATATATGTAAAGGTATATAGCGCATATTTTTCTTAATTTTAAGCTTCTAAATTTTACCATGCTCCACAAAACTTCAGAAGAGGCAAGTATTTTTTCTTTACTCTGTCCTTTTCTTTCCAATGAATTAACATTGTGGTACTCCTCCATTTAATTGAGAGCAACGATGGGAAAATAATTCCCAAAACAGAATCCCTCCTTCACTGGGGTGAACATGAAGTTGTCATCAATCGTCTTCCAGTGACTAAATGGGCAGTTTCAAAAACAGCTCTTTGTCGGGAAGTAGATGAAATCATGAAATCAATCCGTCTTGGACTCCTTTTTTTTTTTTTTTTTTTTTTTTTTTAAAACCACAATAGCAAAAGGAACTGCCACAGCCCAAGATATAATTATTCAACTAGAGTAAAACCAAAACAAAATTACACATCATCACAGAAAGTGATCAACTGACTTTGAGGAGAAGCATTCAAAAGAGGAACGTAATAAGCAACAGCTTTCTTGTCTCCAGAAAGCATGACACCTGAGGACTTATTGTCAGCGCTAAAACCTTGTCTGTAACATCTCTCTCATTGCAACGTTGAAAGACCTCATTTAAGTTTACAAAGTAGTTTCAGATCCTCAGGTGGAAAAGTTTTACATACATAACTGACCTGCATAAATAGGAATAGCTAAAGAAAATGATTCGGCAGGCAGTGTCACACGTTTTGGATTGCTGAAATAAATTAGGGATTTGATTGTCCTGCATAGCCGTATTAGACAGCAAACATGTTAATGTTTTTCAGCTTTGGACTTCGTTAGCCCAGGAGACCACAAAACCCCCCCACCACAGCGGAAGGAACACAACGTAAGCCAGAAGAACGCGACTTACTGAGCACTGCGAAACAGCAGGAGACAACTTTACTTAGGAGATACCTCAAATGACACGTTATTTAAACACAGATATCCTTATCCACGGGTCTGAAGAACTCTGCTGGAATTCTGGAACAAGCTAAGTCATCAGATCTGGCAGCATGACTTATTTCCATTTGGATAAACTGTATTGACAAAAGTTTCCTCCAGAGTTTCACCTGGGTAATTTAACCTACATCACGAGTCCTCAAGTGACTGCCTGATGCTCCCAAAGATGGCTCAACAGATTTTTGTGTGCATTAGACTTTGGAAGTAGGGAGATTCCTTTACCAAAAGCATCACAAACTTGAAGAGCTCGTAAACGAGAGAGCAAGAGAGATGGACAGACAGGGAATTTAAATCAAAAAAAGGAAGCTACTAAAGGAGGAACACGGAGTTATTGAGGTAGAGGGGGAGCAAGGGATAATTTTAAAATTAAATGGAAAAGAAATGAAAAGGTTAACAGCTGAGTTACTGGAACTAAAGACACTGCATAGTTTTCCCCTTTGTTTTTCTGCTATCCAACCACCATATCCTTGCCTGCTCAGACACCTCTAAAGATCACCAAACCCTTCACCTCCCTTCTGTTTCTCAATTTTCCCCTCCGTTCTCAACAGTTTGCTTCCTTGCTTCTCCTCCCGAATCTCTGAGAGGCCTTGCAAGGGAAAATTGGTGCTTTTCATCAGTATTTAACCTGTGCAATGCTTTCAAAGTTACTGTTTAAGGTTATGGCACGTCATTCGAGAAGGCTGGCACAATTTGGAAGTTATGCAGTGACAGAGGTCGGGACTGCGGTCACCCAGACGTCTTAGTCGGGAAACAGCCACAGACTACTTACGCAATGGCGACTGCGGGGTGCTCGCGTTACTCTGAAAGGGAAGTGAATCCGTGCCTTGGCGTGACTCGCGCCATGCAAGAATGCTAAAAATGCTGGGCTTGAGTCTATTTCAAGTCTGAATATTTGGATGCAGTTTTTCCTCCTTTACGTATGCTTTTTCTTGTACATGCTATACTTTCATACAGAAAACCGAATACTTTTCGAGGAAGAACACACAACAGAAAAATTGCTATTTTACAGTGAGGAGCATGTTATTGACTCTAAGGCCAAAGGGAACAACCATCTCCAGCACAGAGAGAGCAGAGAAAAATAAAAAGCTGAAACATAACAAGTATAAATGATGCAAACTAGTTTACTCAGGGAAGGATTAAGATGCAGCATGGATTGAGTAGAAACGTAAGTTTTAGTTCAATCAGTATAACCAAGTAAGGCCAAAAAAAGAAAAAAACACACAGAAAAAGAAAATGGCTTAAAGGAGACATTTCAGACATGGCAAAAGCATCTGCAAAGACAAAAGTGAATCCTCACTATGAACCAAAGAGTTGCAAAAGAGACGTAGCCTGGGGTGGAGGGAAGGGGGAGCATAAGACACCAAAACAGATGATTAGGAAAGACAAATCTTAAGATCAGAGTTGAAGACGCATACAACTATAGATAAGTTGAAAAGGACTGAATTGAGATACATTAGCCAACAGTAACAGCAGCACATCATTTCATTTTTTCAGAGCATTACAGCATCTTGTCTGATGCTCAGGTAGTTCAGGATTTAGCACAAATAATTCAAATGTGATAGCGAGAAAGTCTGACAACCGTCAGCGGTTCATCTACCCAGAAAGTTATGCAACATGCTTTTAACATAAGTTTTCAATGGTGTTATATATTCTACTATTATATTAACAAATAAATAAAGCAATTACCAGTATGGGGTGCCAATGAAAGATTTCCTTTTGGCAATTGTAGCTGTTATCTGTGCAGATACTCCAAAATCAGCTAGAAAAAGAAAAAGATGACCATTAATAACAGAAGTAAAGATTCAGTGTAATTCATTGCTTATGAACACGACCGTTTGGTTTCTCCACTTTAAGATTTTTTTTTTAAATATATTGGAAATATTTCACAGAAAATAAACAGTAAAAGCAAATAATGGAAAATTGGTGACTCAAATTGTCACCAATTGTCAAATTGCAGCTCTTCTCAATCACCTGCCAAACACGCAGGCTGCACACAAACATGTCAACACAAGGAAGAAAACGGCTAGTACAGAAATCCTAACAAACTTGCACTCTCTTAACATGAAAAAATACGCCATTTCACAATCTCTATGAGATTCTTTCAGGGAGTATTTTAAACTACACTTCATACCTAGGAACTCTAGATGGTACTTTTTATTAAAATGAATAAAACTCTCTGATCTGATTTTTAGCTCGTCTTCTAAATGCCTTTTTTTTGTATTTCGTTTTAAAAAAAAAAAAAAAACACCCCTCAATGTTCCAGAACTATACCCCAAATACTCCTAAAGTACCTCCTTGTTGGTGGACAGTTAACTATTACCAGCAAGAGAAAAATAATCCTGATGTGTCCCCCACTGATATTCATTAATTCCTTACACAAACCGTTACATCAGATTAAAACCAGAAAAAGTATTCTGCGTTATGTTCAAGAGTACCTACAAATTTAACAGTTTTATTAACTCACCTAATTTTACATGGCCGTTATCCGTTAAAAGAATGTTTGCTCCCTTAAAAAAAAAAAAAAAAAATCAATTAAAACATGCAGATTTTTATGATACTTGATTTCAAAAAAAAATCTTTATGGGAGACCCATGATAACCTAGGAGCCAAAGACAAACCAAGGATTGTGCGCTCAAGAAATCTGTAGCCTTATAACGGAAATATTTGTGAAATTAGCAACTTGCCATTCTATTATGTAACGGAATTGGGCTATACAGGGTTTTTCAGGAAGTTTAAGTTTAGTCCTCTTTAGCCTACGGTACTACAGAGTTCCCATTGTACGCAAAACCCTCTCAAAGAGCAGAATTGCACGATTTGCCTATGCTGATGAATTCTTACTGTCTTTTTTCTATTTACACTGATTGAAAGGAACTAGGAACTGTAAAAGGTCAAAGTGGAAGTAGTTTAATTTTCTTTTCCCTCTGTAGGAACTGGTCTCGTCTTGTTTGCGAGCCAGCATAATTATAGCCTTAAGGACATGCCTTGATACTGAAGCATTTAGCAAAATTAGTTCCGTCCTTATGCAATAGAGATGCTGTTAGTGCTGGATTTTAAAAGTTCAGTTTTCTGTGACTAGACGTACCATTTACTTCAGTTTAATAACAAAAACTAACCCAAAACAATAGTTGGTACTGTAAAATTACCGCATAAAAGGACCGAGGACAAACCTCACCTGAAGAGGGAAACCAGCTACCGCTAGATCCGAGCTAAGGTGGAAGTTGGCTAAACACAAAGCTAAATGCAGAGCTATGAATGTCAGCACTGCCCACAAACTGGACAGAAAGGAGGCAAAGAAGGGTTTCCAAAGAACTCAGGCTTTTCCAGATTATGGGTTTTCACAGGGAAAGGGAAGTCAGGCCTGCGTAATACTTGAGCAATGCAGGCTACTTGGGAAAACATTGCACAAGTATAGTTAATGAGCCTTGTAAACGGAGCTTGGCAGATACTACGACAGCCCAGTTAACGTTCTCAACCTTGCCTGCCCTTCAAGGCCAACGGGATAAATATTCTAAATACATAAAACTTTGCTGCTGAAGAAAGCAGGTATAATTCAACAGTGAGGAGATCTGCAGATGAAGATGCTAGTTTTCCATGCTCACGGGAACGAAGTTTTTTTTAAACTTAACTGTAATCAATTCTAGGCATTTTAATTAGCACAGTTCTGTTCAGAAACAGATAGCTACGCACTGCGTCCTTTTAAGCATCATTTAGCATTCGGTAAGTTATGACAAAAACGTTCAAGTTTCCTGTCCAAATTAATCTCTCATTCAGAAGTGATTTTCATGAGTGTTCAGAACCGAAACACCCTTCTGCAGTCAATGAGAACTGCTTGGAAGACCTCAAACCTAGGCTGCATTAAGGCATCTGCAGTTGAAACTACCACGTGCATTGCATCCCAGTTCCACAAAAAGCACAACACAAAGAAACATCATGATTTACTGTTAGATTTCCAGGAGCAAGCCTGCCAGGTTTAAGCTGGAGTCTGAGCAGGGAAGAATTCGGAAAGGTGAAGAGCAGGTAATAAAACTCTCCAGGGACAAAAAGTGAACAGGAGGCACCAGAAGGAAGCTACAACATAGAGTATAACAGTCTGAGCAAGCCAGCTTTGGTACAGCCTTGTTGAGATTAAATTTTAAACAAGTCAGTGCTAAGAACCTGATTTGTGGTAGCCTCTCTAGCTTTAGCACGGGATGGAGGAGACAGAAGCAGCAGTCTCCAGTCTCTAAGAACCAGGCAGAATAGCAGCCGCTGCCCTGCAAACTGCTCACCAAAGAAAAGGCAAGAAGCCAAAGCAACAGCTCTGTTTACCTCTGTTTAGGTTCAGAGAGATGGGTATGTCAAGCTTCTTGAAAAGGCCAAAGCTTTTTCTTCTTCTGCAGAGAACACGTGCTGCTCTGAGCACCAGCTGATGTCTAAATTTCACAGCACTGGTCTAAATAAGCACTCTGTTTGGCTCCCATTAAAAGGGCAAACTATTTCCATGAATGCATTTTACAGTAAAATTTTCCTCCCTTGGGCAGAAATCTTAATTTTATTCTAATAAACAGAAGAAATCAAGCTATTTAAAAATATCTCCAGAATATATGCAACAATAAAGAACCATAACAGCTAGTATTTCTGATTTAAAAAAAAAAAAAACCCAACCCAAAATTCCCTTCAGCTTCGACTTACCTTAATGTCTCTGTGCATTTTTCCTTTACTGTGAAGATAATATAGTCCCTGCAGGAAATAGTTAGGTAATAATTTAGTCCCGTATTTTTCATTTTATAGACATTTCTTATTAAATTAACAAGCAGATTTGGGATCCAGTTCAGTCATCCGAAAGACTCTGTGATTGAAGTACACTCTTATTTTTCAGTTTTATCACATTTGCAAACCTGGTCTTCCTAGTAGCATAATATCTAAATATGGATAGAAGGAAACAATAGTAGTCACTAGTTGTAGGAAAACTCAACTTGAGAATGCTTTTCTTTTGCACATGCTCAGTGTCACCTTTTTAGACCACATTAGTTCCTTTTCAATTGCCTGTCACCATACTATTCAACAGTCTGATCACAAAATACCTAGTGCAGAGACGTTCTCCCACCTCATTACAGGTTTCAATTAACTCTAGAAGCATACTAGCAGATAGTGCCTTGGGGCTAGCACAGGAGTTCAGCTCTAATTCATGAATTTCTGCAGGAAGTATTAGATTGCCTTTCTGGGTCTTGATGATGGCACTAAAGGATTTGAGGACTCAGGGCCTCAACCCACGTTAGACACTTTGAAGTATCTGGATGAACACAAGGAGATTGAATCCTTGCATGACAAATCACAGAGCACGTCACTTCTGGCATTCCAGGCTTATCTCTGAAACCTTCTTCCACAGGGCAAACTGCAGGTAAATCTCTCTGCCGCTCTGAGGTCATGAACCTCCATAATGACTATGTTTTACTGGCGATGCTAACGTCACAACGGACTTTTCTCCCACCTCTGCAAGACATCACAGAGCCGACTCCAAAAAGAAATTAGGATTCTTATCAATGACTGGCATGTTCATGAATAGTCCAAAACAGACTGACAGAAAAAAAGGGGAAAATGCTTACTTACATGACTGGGTACTTCACATTTTCAAGTGAATAGCATTGCACAGATAGACAACAGTACTACTGATGATATAATTTAGAGGTATCTTTTCTTTGTCAGCTCATGAAAACCTGAATGTGATGTAGCTGAAGTCCTAATCAGTTAGGAAATCCAACTCCTTAAACAAACTACAAAAGTAAAACAAAACAAAACAAAACAAACCCTGCCCGCTGATGTTTTAACCTGGGTTCTTCAGGGGAATGACAAAAGATATCCAGCTGGATCAATGATTTTTTGAGATCCTCGGGGCAGGTGTGCAGGCAGTCCCAGAACAGAACCCATTTTGATTTGCTTTTCGTACAGCGGTGTAATTAATCAAAGCATCTAACTGATCATTGCCACAAATGGCATTAGCTGGCAAAGTCCTATTTATACTGCTCATGCTTAAATCTCTCGATGTCACTGGCACAAGCATCCCAACAACTCACCCAGTTTTACCCACTGTCTTGTAAGAATGCGAGGCCATCATTTTCAGAACTAAATGCCTGGAGGCAAGTATTTTAAAGTCCATATTTAAAAGACTACCCTTTCACAATCAGTCTCACTGATTCCAACCAGAACTGATAGCGAGCATTTTTTGAAATCAGACCACACAACAGGCTTGTAAATATGAACATCAAAAGCTAATTTTAGGCATTCAAGGGAAATTCTGGATTCATAAACAAAACAAACAAAACACCCCCCCACACACTGGACCAATGACTTACAGACTCACAGAAGGACTATATTCTCAGATTTTTGACCAAGAAAAGTGACTGCTGGATTATAAACTACACCAAGATGTCAGAAACTCAGGGTGCAGTAAGCACACAGTGCTTGGCTTGGTCAGCATGCGGTAAGCACACAGCTACAGATAACTTTAGAATAGACAAAAATGGGTACTAGCATAACACTTAGAAGATGCATACAAAGTGGCAAACTTCCTGCTCATAAGCAATTTACACAAATTGACCAAAAATTCACCCCAAACAATAAATAGCGATTTCACAAATTCTATTTTATATGAGAAACACTTCTCAGAGTTTGGAGAAAAGGGATTAAAGCTTCGAAAACCAAATGAAGAACACTCCCACATGCTACATAAGTCAAGCAAGAGACTTCATGGTAAGGACAGAAAAAAAAACCAAAAAACAAAAAGCAATAAAAAAAAAAAGCGGTGTCCTGTGAGTCAGAAGTCACCTCTGGCACGCTGTTGGCAAACCGCAAATGGGATGCAGCAGAGTCGGCTCAGAGACAGACAGAGATATCTTAAGAGAGCGTTTGTAAAAGGCAGCAGCTTTCTGCTGCCAAGAGTCAAGAGATTCACATTCAGCAGAAGCAGAGAACTGCGCTCTCACACGGAAGCAAGACGCCCTTCCAAAAAAGCTGTCTGATGAAGTTTTACTGATGAGCTTAATTTGGGAAAGAAAGATAAAACCTGGCATACCCATGATGAAAAGGGCGATTGCCTTAATTTGCACATCTCAAGTACCCAGGCAATTTTTTTTTCCCCTTATTGGCACAGACCAACAATCAGATATGCAAAACCAAATCTTTACTCTTTCCTTCAAACATGCAATAACTAACTTGTATCGCAAACACAGAGAAATAAACATGCTGCTTCCCCCCCCCCTTTTTCTTTTTTTTTTCTTTTTCTTTTTTTTTTTTAAGAGGCAGGAAGAAAAAAAAGGCAACAGAAAGAAGATGGCAGCTTTCGTCTAAATGATCCAGGATAATTTGGGGTTTTGCAGATTATACAAACCAGTTCTAGGCTATAATACAGCACTGCCTCCAAAGTCAGAGGAAAATGGCAAGTCATCTACACACTGCATTTCCATGGCATCGCGCAGAGATGTTTAGCTTTTATCTTTTTGGCTTCTAACACTTTTACATTAAAAAAAAAAAAAAAACAACTGTGCACAAATTGTAACACAAGAACCTTGGGACATACTACCTGTAGTGTTTCTCTGCTAACATAGGCAATCTGCTGTTCTGAAAGTGGTCCAGTCACTGAAATGGAAGAAAAGAAAAAAGTTTTTCTTTCTCAAAATTTGGAGAGACAGTGTCGTACCAAGCCTGTGCCTCGGTTACTTCCCATTCACACTGAGAGGTTTTGACATCAGAAGGGTTTCAAAGCGAATGTGCCTAGACTTTCCCCAGATGGAGGAAAGCACCATGCACCTTTCCAAACTCTCCTTCCGAGCCACCTAGGAGCTTCCCGAGGTAAGGAAGAGCCTTCCTCTCCCTCCAGGTTCCCATTTTACTCAAGCCTCTTAAAGAAAGAGGATTTAATTGTAAAGAAAAGCATAAACCAAACACCGAAACACAAACAAGGACTGGGCTATGACCTGCTCCCAGTCACGGGACTTTAATCCTGAAATTAAAAGATTTTAAGAATAGGAAATGCTGTCCTCACTGCAAGCTTCTCAGGTTTTGGAGAAAAAACAAAGGAAACAAATGTTGGCAGGGGTTTCTCAAAGGAAACTGAAGGAGTAGGGAGTTAAAAATTAAACAAGGATTAAGCACCTAACCGCTTAGCTTCTTCAAAAGTATAACCATACAAGAAGTGAGCTTCATGCAATATACATCTTTAAAACAGATCTAGAGTCATCTGTCCTTTTCTGAAAGAAAAGCTCCAAAACCACATAAAACTAAATATAATAGCACCCAGAGTACATATTGGTAGGTAAGTATGTTTACTTTGAGCAATTTAATTCTGACAAACTTAAATGTCAATTTACCTAAGATTTAATTGTTGAGGCCTATGGTCTAATTGGAATAAGGCACTTTAGAGTGAAAGGCCCCTTTCTGGTCTTAATTCCTTTCCAATTAGTCACAGAGAAGCCAAAAGCCAGTTCCAACAGGAAGCCATTCCTGCACGACATTTGTTCGGGCATTTGTGTGACATGAGCTCACTTCCTGCTCTACAGGTGCCCCACATAAAACCTATTAGACACGATGCTCTTATCAACATTGACTGAGATGTAAGGGATTGACAAGGCTCTGCTCAAATGACTAAGCCATTAAAATAGCCCAAATTCGTAAACTGGTGCCTCGCTTTAACGGCATCGGAGATAAACATAAAAATGTATACAAGCTGTTTATACACAAGATAAGGATGCGAAGATACGAATGCAGAACGTCTTTGCAATTTGCAGTTTGGACCTGCTTCCTACCTGAAAAATACCACCTCAGAACCACTACTTGCTTATGGTATTTTCTCTTTCCTACGCATGCCCTACTGCCAGGGCGTTATAACCCCCTTAAAACTGATTTTGCCTCTTGAAAACCGGCAATCAATTGACTGACCCTCTCTTTACGCAATAGATTTACACCCCTCCCCTTGTTTTTTGACCACTTGTTGCACATAAGCCTAAAGCAAATATATAGGTCACCTTTGCTTTTCACATGCGTTGCATCTGGCAAAAAAAAAAAAAAAAAAAAAAAAGAGGCCCTCTTGGCCCTACTGCAACACAAATATACACAAAGTCACTGTTTGCAAAGCACAGGAGCACCCATGCTAATCAATCCATTTATCTAAGTATCTGTCTGTATGCAGTGGTATAGATTATATTAAGAGAAAGGTCGAAAGCTCAGAAACAAAATGGCTATGAAGTAAAACTGCACAAGTTTTTTTTGTTTTGTTTTCAAATATAATGCAACTTTGTTTAATTGTACACAGTTTTTAAAAAGTAGTGGTCAGCATATGAAGTGCTGAAGGAAGGAAATAATTTATGTTCTTTAAAAAACAAACAAACCAACCACACCCCCAAACTATGGTTAATTTCCTTTTGAACAAAAAGTCATGTAAATATAGAAATAAGCTACAGTTGACCTTCAATGGATTATTATGTATTCTAAGTTTAAGAGTCATCCTCTTCCATTCCAAAAGACTGTAATCATCTCCATTTCTGAAAGCTTTTACTTAGCTTTTTACAGAAGTATAGTTTTGACATACCATGATAAATGTCCTGTAGAGAGCCACCTCCACAAAACTCCATGCAAATCCATAGCTTGTCTCGTCTATAAAGGGAATAGACCATTCGTTAGCTGTCACACTTGAAAACAGCACCTCTGAAAGGTAAGTCTGAGGACTCAACCATCATGCAGCACAATACAACAAGCTCTGTAATATGAAAAAAACCAATCATATCAATGAACATGATTTAATCTTTATGGGATAATGCACTGTCAAAATAACAACTAATGAAATATCCAAAAATTATTCTAGTGTTTATAGGAGTAATGTGAACTGTATTAGTGGAATGTGTGCACACTAAATTTTGTGAAGACCAAAATGAAACACACGTCTACTGATAGCAGAGAGAATACAGATATTGGGTTCTCATTTCTTCCTCATTTTCACTTCTCCTCCACTTTTTTTAGAGCAGAGGCGGTAACACACAAAAAACCCAAAACAAACAGCCCCCCAACACAAAAAGCCCTAGCGATATCTCTCAACTCAATTCCTTCCACAACAAACGGAGCAAAGCTCTAGTCCACTTGTCAAAGCTAGGCACAGCGCAGTCCGTGCTACGGACAAGTGCCTGCCGAGATTACGTCTTTTCCCTCAAGAAGATCCACAGATATTTTTAGTAGTGGGGGAAGAGGGAAGCTCTTTCGACGCCTCTCTCCAAGGGAACTGATTCAGCCTGACTCACTGCACTCTCAGTAAAAGGTGATCTCCAGTTTAAGAACAGATAATCAGGCTGAAGGCCTCAAAGGAACAGTACAGTACAAAAGGCATAGTTACGGTTTCCGTCTTCTGTTTGCCCTCAGTAATAGGGCAGAAGTACCGAGCATGGCTGCAGAGAGGCTTTTTGGAGAGGAGAAAATCTGAGACGTGCCTGGTCATTCCTGGCAGTGGAAAGGAGCAGGAGAAAGAGCAATCGCATACAACCGCCTCCGGGTGGGCTGGGGCACAGGACAACCAAGGGAAAGACTGATGACTACTCCACAGCTTGCCCATGACCCCCGGTTCCGGGTTGCCTGCACTCAGGTTTTGTTACAACAGCAGAGAAACTGCTTTGGGAAATACCAATGTTCCTGGCAGTGTTCTGCAAGGCAACGGTGTAAATGCTGAGCTTATCCTCTGGGCTGGCACTTGCTAACATTTCTCACCAGCGGGTAACACTTAAGAAAGCTGCTGTTCCAAGACAGAACCGTCTTTCTTGGAAGTCTCTCCATGTCCCTCCTCCCTACCCTCCTCAAAGCAAAGCCCTGGTTGCTTCCTCCAGTGGAGGGAAAGATACTGTCGAGGCATTTCAGAGATTTTAGGCAACAGAAGTCACTCGCTCTTACTCCATACCTTTTGTAGGAGCTAAGAAAAGCACTGCTACTTTGACATAACATGAAAACTTTTCACTGAAATAAGGGACCAAAATCTGAAACTGAAACAGTCTCAGGTACCCGTGGAAGACATCAGAATTAGCAATGGCAGCAGGGGAGCACGAGTGAGAAAGGAGCACTGAAGACAGAGACACTCGCAAATCTCCTGTTCATTCCCCACAGAAGTACAGGACTGGGACAGGGACGCTTTTGGGGGCACTGGGCTCACAAAAGCCGCTCTTTCCCATGTGGCTGCATCCTGTTTTGATGCCAACAGCAAAAGCAGCATGGAAATGGGAAAAAGCTAGCACGACCCCCGCAGCCTCAGGAGAGCGTCGAGGAAGCTACCTTGCAACAAGAGCGCCCGCTCAGGAGGGAGCACCAAGGAGATGGGCCCAGTACGTTCGCACTCTCGCTTACTGCACGCTAACTTCCCACCACGGCCAAGCCCTACAGAAAAGGAAAACGTAAGAGGACCAGAAAAGGAGACTGCATTTCTAATTCACTATCTTGCCTTCTATTAACCTGCCACCTGAATCCGAAGCGCTTTGAGGCAGGTGAAGATCCGTGCCACGACAGTAACAAGGTACCCAGCCGCCTGCCTTTGCGGAGCATATGGCAAGCACAGCAAACGCAACGGAGACAGGATCAACAGTACCACTTAGTGTCTGCAACCTAACGCCTCCGTTCACAGCAAGGCAGAAATTGGACTCTCGGGAAAATCTGTATGTAAACAGAAGAAAAACATGGGGAACAGCATGCAAAGCAGCACCAAGTGTAGGATGATGATATTTTTCTTATCGTTCCTAGTATTTATTGAAAGATGCTGGCAAAACAAAAGGTCAGGCAATGAGCAGTCCCTTAAACACAGTTATTCATTATCCAGGAAAAAGAGAGCGGTATAGCATCTGTCAAAGAAAGGGGAGGGCACCGAGCAAGAATAAAGAAGAGCAGGTGCCTTAGTGTACGCGCTAAAATTAAATTCAGGGTCTACAAGGGTATATCTTGATGCCCTGAGCCTGGAGGAAAACACATCACAGCCCAAGAACAGTGTCATGAGGAGAGGCATCATTTCAACCTGAAAACTTGCATTAGAGCAGAAGGCAACGATGACATCTCTTCACCGACTATTCTCACACAAACTCATAAAAATTATCAGAAACAACTTTTTATTAGATATTCTAAACAATTCTCTCCCACTCTGACCGATAAGAAAAAACAGCCAATAAGACACCTGGATACTTTTGTCAATACTTCTACAAAACAAATAATCTTTCCTGCAAAAACAAACAGAAAAGGAACAGTCGCATTCTGGTCAGAAGTTCACGTGTTAGAAAAACAACTTAAGATAACTCCAACAGCATAACGGAGCTCCAGCCCTCCTTTCTTGTATGCCTCAAGTACCTCTTCTTTGTAAAACTACCTTCTTAAGAGGTTTGTAACAGTGACTTTCAGGTTTGCTGAGCATGCAAGCTTAATGTCACGTATCAGAAAAAAATGTCAACACAGCTTCCTTGCCAGGACTGTAGAAAGGTAAGAACAGCGAACTTCACCACCTGACAAGCTGTGAGCGGCTGTCAAACAGACTAGTAAGTCCATAAATTCAGACCCCCCCCCCAAAAAAAAAAAAAAAAAAATCTTTCACCTGACTTGATCGCTCACGTGCGAGACAAAGCCTGCCAATACTGAAAAGAACACAAGTAATTCACAGTTTAGGTTAACCTTAAAACTACCCTAAATATTGAAAACTGAAGTGCGGACGCTCCCAGCAGTTTGCAAGTACCAAGAAGGTTTGCAGCACCAAGCCCCTACATGTACATACACTCTAGCTGTGCGCGCAGCCGCGCAAACCTGCACGTAACGCAGCTTGCACATCAGCTCTGCGCTGAAGAAAGCATTAAGGCTGCCAAGACAAGCACCCTTCAAGCTCGGGAACGCCAGAACAGCCTGCCTTATTCATTTGATAACCACACTGCCCTCTTTGTGCGTGCATACACATGACGACACACGCAGGACACAATCCCATACTCTTGGCCGCATGACTCCCTGCTTTGCTCGGCGCCGAGCGCAGATGGTGTTCATCTAAGGAGGTACGCCACAGTTCGCTCTCCTCTTCAATCTTGTTCTGAAAGTTAATGCCCTCTTGGAAACTTCCTTCATGCTCCCCACTGAACTAGGTCGGTGAAGTACTAGTATGACCAGGTTTTCCACTACACCCCTTTGAAACAACTATAAAAATGGAGATAATTTAAAACACAGATCCTACTGGCTTGAATCATACCTGTAAGCGTGCAACACTTGCTTTCAGCAGGCAACGGCTAACAAGGCACTCGGACTGAGAGACGCAACGAATCCCCACGGGTGAGAAAATATGCTTCTGGTGAGTGGCCAGGGCCACTCAGGCCTCTGAATACAAGAGGCAGGGGGAAACCATCAAACTCTTCGGGACACCACTACTCTGCCTTCAGCACGAGACCTCCCCTCCTCCTTCACGCTCCTTGCCAGGACTCCAAGCTCTGGTACGCTCGCAACGCGGCCAATTTCCATTTGCTCCAACTGCACAGATATTCAGCGTCAAGGTGACTGAGAGCACAGGAAAGCGCTCCACCTTCTCCATTTCAGCATCGTGTCCCGGTTCCCTCCCGAACGAAACAAGGAGCCGCTTAACGTCAGCTGAGCAAACTGGGGGAGCGCACGCTCAGCTGCTCTGCAGCACGGCAAACACGCACCAAACCAGGTACTGCTGGCTGTCAGGAAAACCTTAACTCTAATAGATCTTGAACAAAAGTTTAAAAAAAAAAAAATGCAGTATTTCAGGAAGTGACTTTGAAAGTATTTTCAAAAGGAAAAGACATATTCCAAATACAAAAGCCACCTCCTGTCAAATATTAAATTCCTGCTTCAAGGATGGTGCACAAAAGCCTTCCAATAAAAAAAGTGACCGAGCTTTTTCATGTGAAAGTATCACCCGTTTCTTCCTAGCCCGAGTCTCCGAAACACCTGAAATATATAGCTGAAAAGCTTTAAGCTACAGCAGATAGCCATCATGGAACATTTCAACTTGAGCTGCTGAAGCCTAGTAAAGGTACGTGTAACTGAACTTGGCATCTTTCCATTAGGGACGGGGTCTCGCAACCTTGACAACATGCAGAGCCATCGTGTCCCACCTATGCTGTCCCCAAGCAGACAGAATATACATAACTATCTGAAATGAATCAAAAGCCTCTGAAACTGCATTAGAATGTATCACAGGTTTACACAGGCTTTTAAAAACCTCTGTGAGATGACTAAAATTATGACAGTATTAGGTTCACAAAGTCCATCAATAAAAAAGGTGCAGTCCTTACTACCAAACAGTTGATATATCTCGCATAAAACACGTATCAGGCTGTATTAAAAAGAATTATAATATCAAATGTCATTAAGACTTTGTCATCAATTTTCTAACTACAGAGACTTGGTAGGGAGCTTACTGCAGTTGCGTGGAGTTTATTGCAATTACGACAAGCAAGCATAACATCTTACAAAAGGGGCTATGAAAAATTAAAAAAGACAAAACAATCGAGATGTACGTTATTAGATATACTAAAGAACTACGCAGCTCAAGAGAGAAAAGCAAAGATTAAAGAACCAAAGACTTTTCTTAGATTTCAAGGCAAATTCAAAACACAATCACCAATGGGATTTTTAAAGGCTGCATAGTTTCCACTTTTGTGTGTTTCAATACGGAATTGTCTTTAAGACTTAAGGTAGCACTACTAAGCAAGGAGAGAGAGAGAGAGAGAGAGAAGAGAGAAAAAGAAAAGGAAAAAAGTGGAAAAAAAAAAAGCAAGCCCCAAACTTTTCTTCTCATAGACACTTTTATATGCCAACACCAGGAAAGTCAGAATATTCCTGAGAACTCTATTATGCAATGTGATTAAAAAATAAATATACACTTTTTTTTTTTTAAAAGTTTTGCAACTTTTAAGAGACTTTTCACTTAAAGAGATTTAAGAGATACTACAGACACCTACTATTTCTTTACACTTTTCACACTTCTGCTTAATTCTTCCATTTACATATTAAATTCAAAGCATTTCAATGATAACTCATTTCCACGGGAATGTGACTACTTTGTCACAGAAGGATTTTATCAAAAGAAACACACTTATTTATAGAGGGACACTTCAGTGAACAGAACAGATTTTAAGGTAAATGAAAAATATACAAGTGGATAATACAGATTTGGTAAAGTATCTTTTGCCTAAGCCTCCTTATGGACCTGCCCTTCCCAAGGAGTTATAGCGGCATTTTTTTTTTTTTTTTTTTTTACGAGCAAAAGAAACAAACCGTACCTGAGATAGCTGCCAAAATAAGCAACGATGTTTGGATGTTTACAGTCTTTCATCATAATGATTTCCTGCTGCACAACAGCAAAATCTTCTCCTGAAAAGTAGAAGAATAAATATTTTCACCAGCCTGCTCCATACCCGCCTCTCAACTAGACTTTCAGCACATGTTTTTAAAATAAACACTTGAATAATCAAAACTAATTATCTGCCAGTTCCACATATGTATAAATATAAGGCAGCTATAAATTAAGATTCATCAGCAAAGTTTTAGCAGTAAGAAACTGAACTCTTCAGATAATGAGGTCTCATTCCAGGCCAGATGGACTTCACATCTGCTATCTGATATCTCTTATGACATCGGCCATAGCTCTTTTTAAACTTTGTATTTTCCTCGAGACCCCACTGCGTCCATCTGCACATACCCTGTCATTAACCTAGGTTCTTAAAAACATGACAAACCTTGCTATTTTTGCCCATGTATCCAACTCATATCACATTCCTGAACAAAAAACATTCAACAGTACACTACTGCAACTTCGCAGTATACTCAGTGAGCACATTTTACGGACTGTGCATAACTTCTGTCCAGATAAAACACTGGCATAGTTTTGGCATTTACTTAAGCCTTACTATTTCATGCTTAGGTTGCACCTGTCCTTCTATAGAAAGTTCTTACCAGATGCATACATTATGAAAAACAAGTGCAAAGAACAAAACCCGAGATGCTTGCAAGAGAAGTTTTTGCTTTTGGGATATGTGCAGGTAAGGTAGGGATGTTTCGTAGGTAAGCTGGAGAGAGAGAAGGTAAAAAGATATCAAGATGTAAGAGAAGGTTGATAACAGAGCTTCTGCCCCCCCCCGCCCCAAAATACATATCAAATGTTATTTTGCATCTCATGCTGGGGCTCCTCTGAAATGTCTTAAGTCATCAGGGGAAACCATAGCCATTTTGCACTTGTTACTAATATTTTAATAGTAGTTCACTGGAGGTTTGTTTAGCTCCTAGACAAACACAGTTAAAAAAAAAAAAAAAAAACTCATCCTTATTAAATTTAAGGACTTCATAGGTAAAATAAGCATGAAGGTCTAAAAGAACAAAGAAACTAACTTCCTGAATAACTTATAAGAGACTCTTTAAGCAAACTGAAAAAAAACCAGGAAAATTCAAAGTCATCCTCTCATGATGAGCTATGTCAAAATTCTCCTTTTAGTGTAGTCATAGCACACTTTAGCATAACTTGAGAGCTTTCAAACCAGAGGCCAAAGCTATCGTCCAAAATCTCTGCATAGACAGCAAGCTTATGTGTATCAGTTACACAGCGGTTAATAAATTCCAAATGTAACACAAAATAACACTCCAGGAGAACTGGCCAAATTATTATTTAAGCAAATATTAGTTGTAAGTCTTTACCAAGACATTACCAAATTCTTGGTCGTCAATATGTTACCTTTTAACCACAGATCTGATACTCATATGCGTTCTATCTGCTGAAAGCAAATTTCAGACTGCAAGGTAACGTCACAGTCAACTCTTTCCTATTTGTGGTCTGTTGCTGATGGCTTAAAGTGTGCTATTGCTGCTCTTTCCTGGCTAGACCTTTAAACATGTGAATCCCTCCTTCCGAAGGGAGGCACAGCATTGCTGTTCGTTTCAGCCGGTTTAACGACCCAGCATCACGTTATGCACAGCCAAACATTTCAGTGATGGGAACCTCCATAAAAAGTTAAAACAGAAGAACTAGCCAAGATAACCTGAGACTCCAACTTTCAGTTGGAAGAAAAGATGCATTGTGAACATATACTTTTGGAATTAAAGAGCAAAATATTGTTCTGTTTTGGGAAAAAAAGTTATATATATGCACACACACACGACACATACATTTTTATTCACTTCCGGAAACAAGAGAAAACGGACAAAAGTAGTAACTTCTTTCCTTCTCGGGCTGCCTAGACCTTAAGGATAAAAGCAGGTAGTACTGAAAGCACTTCCCCCCCAACAGTAACCCGGAAATGGAACACCATCAGTGATGAGTTAAACAAAACACATGGACACGTTGCTTCCCAAAGTACAGTACTTGTGTTGAACAAGTCCAATCTGATTAATCAAACAGCACTCACATGCTGATAACTGAACTGTAAGGGAGATGAACTTTGTAAAATTAGAACGTATACGCAGTTCAAGCATAAATCGAGCACGCCCCAAAGTTTTAGCCTGAGTCTCCCAAGGAATTTCAGGAGCATACGCAATTCCTGGATGCTGTGGTTCACCTATCACTTCACCCGTCCTTCCTGATACTTCTCCAGCCAAGATCTTCTCTGTCTTGCAATCTTCCTCGTTTCTTTTGTTCTAAACAGGGTTTTGTATTACATGGGTTGGAAAGGCAGTACTTAAGACCGAAAAACCCAGGTCAAACTGAAATTTTAAATCAGCTTTCCTTTAACCGTCTTCCAGTTATGTTTTTTTCCTTCTCACATCTTGCTTGTCACCTTTTTTTTTTTTTTTTTTAAAAGGAACAACATAAATATTTAGCCCTACACGAGAAAGAAGGCAACAACAATCATCCCTTTTTCAAATAAGTGAACTCGATCGATTTCGTAAAAAATGTATTTTAAGCATGAAAATGTTTAGTTTCAGTAACTTATTATTTCACATGAGAAACACTTACCTGGTTCTAGCTTTATTACTTTAATTGCTGCTAGCTCACCCGTGTTAACATTTCGAGCCTACAAAAAAAAACAAAAAACACACAAGAAACAACTATTTAGAGAGCAGAACACAGCGATCAACTCTGCAATTTCAACTCGAGATTTTCTGACAATGCAGAGTCAAAGGGCAGCTCAGACACACAAGGGTCCAAAACAACGATTTTTTTTTAAAGCAAAAACAGTCTCAGCATGAGCCAATATATTAACATATCTTGTACGTTTATTTCAGGTAAGGTTAGATTTTTCTTCCAGATACACTATGCATTTTTTTTATTGACCTTACAGCATATATTTTCACTAGATAAGCACTGTTACCGAGTTATATTATATCCAAAACACTTGTTTAAAATAATCCATGTCTTTGCTTAATGACAGTAAACCGAACAGTAAGAATTCAGTGGCTAACATGCTTTTCTCCAATGCTCAACGCAAGGTCCTTTTGCCTGCTTTATTATACCCTCTTTTTTTTTTAAAAAAGATTTTAACTACCAAGTAATCTTTAGCCCTAGTCACGCGAGTCGATTGAAAGAAGTCAAGCATAGACATTTCTGGAAGAAAAACACTTTTGTAGAAAGTATTCTTCCAACAAAACTTCTCGAACTGGATTTATTTTCTAATGACAAAGCAAACTATCTCACAAAAATAATGAACAGCTGATTTGTACTGAGATCTTGAACTCTAACCTTTAAGTATGCTCAAGCAACATTGTGCAGGCACACAACAGGCCGGAATTACGCATGTCCTTGATTATGCTACATCTCCATTTTTAAATCCATAAGTAACTGAGCACTGAGATATTGCTTGAAAAGGAATTATAATAAACATGGACCCCAAAGCAGAAAAGCAGGGCCCATGGAGCATCAGGTGCTCTCCCCCGCACAAGAGGTGACTGCTTCTACCAAGAGAGGTGCCTTCTAGTGCAACCAAGAGAACAACACAACGCTTTCTGCTCTTCTTTTACTACCTGCCCCATGATCCTTACTGCCAGCCAGCGAGGGCATCCTCTCCTTCTGTAAGGGTGCTAAGAACACAAGCCAGCAAACGGAGGAGCGAGAAGCAAGCATTAGAACGGCCTTCCCCTCGTATACACAGCAACCTGATCTCAGCAGCACTGTGGCCAGCTTCAGCAGCAATTACTCAACAGCTCAGCTGCATCCAACACGAGGCTCCATCATGCTGAAGCATATGTTTTGCCAAATAAACAAGGAAGCTATGTTTTTACAAAGTCATTAAGAAACAACACAAAATATGACAATAATAATTCATCTTTTAGAACTGTTAGAATACCAAATGGGGGGAGGGGGACATTTCCCCCATATTTGCAGGATACTTCCCCTGCATCCAGCTACAAGGAGAGGGCAGCAAAGCTGCTCCCCAGCTCCAAAGCAGCGGCTCCTGGAGGATGCTTAGCGACTGCCTCTCCTCTCCCCGACGGAGACCCAGTACCCACTGCTGCGCCGCGCTGGACCGCCCCCAAGAGAGGGCACAAAAAGTGAAACTGGCCCTGGTTTTGCTTCCCCTCCCCTCCCCATCCACTTTCAAATGAAAGATCAGATCTGTAGCATTATTGTAAAAGTGAACGATGCAGATGGTTACCCACCTGTCCCGCTGCTAATGACCCCATTTTTAAGAGTTGCTTGGGGGCTCAAGAGCTGATGGCCTGGACGATTGGAATGGCCAATGCACATTTTCAAATACTTTTAAAAAAATTATTATTAAAGAAAACTGATCTATAGTACTAACTTTGCAAGGGTGCAGGACTCACCAAATGCTATAAGGTATTGATTTTTAACAGAGCAGCTTGAGAGCTGGCTCAGGAACCAGAAAGGGAAAAAAAGAGCAAGACAGAAACCAAAATGCTATAAAAAATATCCAGTGATGAAGTCCAGGAAGAAGTGCAGTGTGTGTTCCTGTGTTTAGAGCTCTGGATAGGTCCTAGCATAGCCGACATCCAGCCTCTCACTGTTCCTTGGTATGGCAACGCTTTTCAGTAATACTAGGCGTACAGGCATTTGCACGATAATTTCCACAGAGGTGGTTAAGAATAGATCCTAAGACTAGTGGGAACCCTAAAAAGTCAGAGAATAAAGCAGACTTGATAGATTGCAGAAAAAAGACAGTAAAAAAAAAAAAAAAAGGGGGTTTCTGGCAAGCTTCCCTGTGAGTCATTATTTGGTTACCCCACTCACAGCAGCGGTGTCTCCAATCCTTACCTTAGGGTGGAACAAAGACGCTGAAGACACAAAGGATAGCAAGAATAAGAGTCCCTTTTATCTGCACCAGAGAACAAGGGCAGCACAAGAGAGAACAAGGCATCACCAAAACGTGAGCAACAGATGTTTATTCCTGATTTTATTTCTTTCCCCAACACATTCTTCTCACAGGGAGAAATAAACATAGAGGCAAGATGTCCATGAATCAAAGGACAGTACTTTTTCAACTGCCAAGATTAACATTAAAGATTACTTAAGCTTTGACAAAAAGACTGTCAGGGAGCCTTGTTACCGCTAGTAGACCTGCTTCGGGGCAATGTGCACCAGCAGGATAATCAAGGAGACATAACTGCAGCAGATACAAGTGATGAGATCCTAAAGCTACGCACCCTACATTCAGTTGGGATGTGCAAGACTAAAACTGGAAAGCCATCAAATTTCAGAGGCTTCAGGGATATTGCTCATCCAACAGGAAAAATAAGATATTTGGTAAAAAATTTTTTACAATACGGTGTTCGGCTCCCAGGAATGTCTCTCCCTAGCTATGGCTTCACAGGTCACTATACTTGTGACCGCTAAAGCCAGATAGAAGGTGGGCAGGCAGCTGATAAGAATTTCAGAACAAAGCTGCTCAAAATACATGACGATACTTGTCACAAAGTCTTACGTAGCGGCGATGTCAGAAAACCATCCGTAGTAGACAGACGTATCTATAGAGACATCTATAGGAGGACATGCAAAATCCCAGCCAAAAGACTAGATTTTGAGTGGCAGGCGGCTTTGCCGAAACTATCCTGTCCACGTTCCACCCCCTTTCACCATAAAGGGGCTTCTTTTGAGAACAAGACACTGAAGAACTGTTCGAAACTGTGGGCAGGAAAGAACAAATGCTGTGTCTTTTCATTTTCAACTTAGATATTTATTTCTTTCCTCAACACCAGCAGTAACGTGACTCTTTGGCCAGCCAGTTGTACTTCGGACCAAAGTTCTCCTGCGTTCCTGAAAATCAGAAAGAAGGATCACAAAACCTGATTTAACTCAGGTTACCAATGCCTTCAGGAAAAGCAGGCTGCCAGTTCTTATGGGCATGAATTATTACTTAAGAAAATACGACTTGAAGTCGACAGTCTGAATAAATTACCAGTTTGTATCATACTCCATCTGAATTATCAGCATTGAAGGTGTTGTCACAAGTAAGAATGTGAATTGCCTTTGTTAATCTGGGTATAAAAGAGACATTGTCCTGATTGTAGTGACACAAGGGCTCCTTGCAAAGGCTGAAGATGAAGTACCTCTGACAGTTATCATTAGGTCTCATCAAATACCCTTAAAAATCACTGGTTGTAAAACGATTCCTTACCTGAGCTCATACAAACGACAGATCAAGGAGCGCTGGGCAGTTCAAGCTTTCTCAACACATGCTGAAAGTGGTAGCTGGCTTTGACTCTTACTTTGAGGGTACTTGTATACCGACCCTATGAGTAGGGTGAGGACACTGCCATATGCTTTCAATCAGTCTAATTGGGGTAGGTTTGCCGATTGCTTGACATTTTTGAGACTAGAGGATAAATTTGGGGTAGATGGCTGAAGAACCATTTCAAAAATATATTTCAGGGCTGGAAATCACAACCAAAAATTTTGGAGAGGCTCACACTCTTCTCTGTAAGGAAATATACATTCATTTTTGGCTTCTACTTGCACCCTAAGTGCTCTAATTCCTAGCCCTTTTGATGATCAGGCAAGAGCAAAAGCCAAGGACTGTTACTCTCATCCCTGTTTCTAAGAGCAGGAGCCTGCAACTAACTCCTACAAACACAGATTTCACAAATACTACCCCTGCTTTGCCATCATTACTGCAGTGTGACCCAAACATCATCTATCTAGAAATCAAAACCGTCGTACAACTCACCTGCCCATTCAACGAGGGAATTATGTCAATGCATTACGCAGGTTTTCCAGAAGTGAGGATACTGCGGTTTGCCCACAATGTCTGCATCAAGATGCAGTTACGGCATTAAACGCGTATAGTATTTGTGTATAGCATTTATACGATGTCTGCTCTGGAAAACTAAAAAGATGTACATGCTACCACTGGCTAAAAGAGCGACACGCTTCTGAAGGTCTAGACTACCGTGTCTTTGGGGGGGGGGGGGGGGGAAGGAACCAACCACCTTTTAGTCAAGCTGGGTAAGCACTACCTAATTAAACAGGAAATAATGGAAACAGTTACTAGCGTCTCTGCGACAACAGTAGGATGTCAGATCAAAACACTAAATAAAAACAGGCACCTATCAGAAATAAAAACTAAAAGTCTATTTTTTACTGTTACTGCATTATATAAAAATTCTTTAACCAAAACGCCTCACAACTGGAAAGACCTTTCTACTCTGAAACCGAGAACGACAAAGCAATGCAATACGGCAGTGCCCGGCTAGGATCTATTCAGGAAACACCAAGAGAGCAAAAGATGTGCGACATGCCTGAAAAGAAAAGGAAGGGAAAGAGAAAAGGAAGAGAAAAGTTATTATTTAGTACTACACCTAGTATACGCCACAACATTAAATTTAAAAAAAAAAAAAGGAGAGAGAGGTTCATGCAGTTGGACTAGTATAGATATAAAATCCAAGGTCCATGAGCTAAATCTCTGGCCAAGATTACATTTGTCCTTCACATGGAAGTTGGCAATATAACATCCCTAACGCTGCAACAAAAACTAGGCCAAAAAGCAACATCTAAAACGGTAACAACAGGCTGCATCTGACTACTTTAAGCGAGAATTGTCAAACAGAATTTAGACAAGCAATTACAGAGCAAGTTACTGCTTCATGGGATAGCTCACTCCATAGCACAAAAAGAGAAAAACTTCCTGATTGAGATTAGTTCAGCTCTTCAGGAAAACAGTTAGGTCTTGGGGGGTTTTTTTGGTTAGTTCTCTGCCCTGGCTCCAGAGTTAACACAGGGTAAGCTGTGCGAGCGTACAGCCAGGAATCAGGTTGGGAATCTCCCCTCTAGGGCAACCGTGAGCTGTTACATCAGTTTGCCCCATCTCACAGGATCACTGTTGCGATTAACAGGAGTCGAACCGCTCAGAGTTACAATAAAAATTATGAGGTTCCACATTCTAGTAGGAGGTATGATTACCAAAATCTGGTAGAACCACAATTTTAGAAAGGAACGCTTTGATGAAAGGGATGTTGTTAAACATAAAGATCCTAAATTAAGACAAAAAAATTCCCCAAGCACGGCATAGAGTCTTCTTTAGGAAACCACAGTCACAGACAGCAAAGCGGATACCACCCAATGCAGTAAAAACAGGATGGCAAAACATCCACCTGTCCGGCTGATCGGCAAGCTTCAAAAGACTATTAAAGCTGAAACAGAGATCCTTCTGAACAGTCATTTATTCTTAGTGAAGTCAATAGGAACTTGAACAGTAATAAGATATATCAAGAAAACAAGACTGAAATTGATATCAAAAAGCATACAACTAAAAGGCATTTAAAAAAAAAAAAAACACACCTCGGGACATAGTTTAAGTATTTGAGAAGCAGAGAACCCATAAAATAATTGATGGCTTACTGGATCACCATGGGAAAGAAAAGCAAGGAAAGGAAATGAGTTAATGGCACTCACGAGGAGAAGTGTGTGTGTGTCACTCTGCAAAATGGAAGGTTCTCCAAGTTAATCTGGTCTGGGCATGCTCTCTTCTAGCTATACATAGGAGTAATACCAGAAACCACAGAAAAGGTTCTGAACAAAGCTGATAGTAAAAGGGAGCAGGAGTCATGAGCTGCTCCTTAGAGATACCCAGAGGATACTCTGAAAGGATTTCAGAGGGAAACAACCGAGTTGGTAAGATGACTTCCCTCACTAAAAGACAGCTCCTATTCCAAATGACTGGACAACTGAAAAAAATATATGTATTTCCCCCCCCCCCTTTTTTTTTTTTTTTTTAAATGAGACCCAAGCAAAGAGCATCCTACAAAGTTCTAGATCTTCATCTGTTAACTGGTTGAAACTATAACGGAAGAACCAAAATACAACAGACATGATATTGTCGATACCCTGGCAGAGGAACAGTGATCTCACTAACTATCACAACTACTTGAATTTCAGTAAAGTGGGAAGTAAAGGAAGGTTTTCTTCTTTTTGTAACAAGTTTAAGATCTTCGGAAGGATCCGACCACACTAGATGAATGACCTGTAAGATGTCAACTGGAGCTCAGAGTTCATTAACCCAAAACAACGCTTATTTTTTAAGATGTGCTGTGATGTAAGCTAACGGTATCAAAAAAGGAAATGGATCTACAACTGCCTCAGAACACGCTTCAAATCTACGTGCAACTACGAGCAAACCCAAAGGTATTACGATGTACAGAACTGGACGGTGAATATGCAAGTTATAGCGCTGTTACGCAAATGATTAGTGCAGTCTCCCTAAGAATATTGTGTGCAGTACTTGTAACCCAGCCCCAAAAAGGACTGCATGAATGACAAAGGCCTTGGGAACAGGAACGATCACAATGGCAAGTTCATGCGAGGAGACAGAAAAGTCTTTCTACATTAGAGATGAAATGCAGAGCAAAAAGAATAAAGCAACCACTTTGTTGAACTCTAGAAATATTTCTTGAAACTCAGCAGGACAAAATAGTGTATCTTTTCCACAACAGAACATAACTCCTCTTTCACACTTTGCTCACCGTCCTACACAATGCAATTCTTCCTACCAGCGAACTACAGAAACACAGAAGGCAGCAATAACTCGTATGACAGCAGAACTAGTTTTCACCCTTGCTAGCAGGTGTCATTTTGGATGAGAAGATTTGATAAAAACCAAGAGTTTTGATAAAATCCAAGAATTGCCCTGACATGTAACTGCAATCAAAAAAAATCTAAGCTAGACTTTATATTGAAGTTAAGTTACTTGAGCAGTAAAATTTATTCAGATACAGAAAACCAAAAACCATACAAACGAAAACATGAGATGCAAAACTGAAGAACAGCTCAACTCCAGAAAAATCACTATTAGCAAACTGCCTCTCTGTGTTTTGTTACAGAAACATCAACTGTCTTACAAAGCAGTAATTTGATTTCATCGTTAACTCCTTTTAGCAGCCTTGAGAGGGGACATCTCCGGACAAGGGAACAGATTATTTCCAAGTCCTGTGTTTCACTTAAATTTGTAATGAAAACTTTGTAATTTTAATATTTTTATCTATCTATCTATCATGGCAACATAGCTGCAGTGAGGAAAAAAAAAAAAAAAGTATCTTTCATATCTCTTTCAAACCATCACTGAAAATAATATTATGTCCAGTATTTATGTTCCCATGATACATAGAAACTAAGGAATCTAGACCAAGCTTCATATCCTACAGCAAGCTTGCACTGGTGCTAGTTAGAAGAGACACTTAATTGTTGACTATGCGTAGATGACAGAACAAATTGCACGTCCAAGAAAAACAAAAAGACCTGTTACCTTCCTTACAACAAATTCATTATCACCTTTTCCAAGTCCTCTTTGAAAGCTGGCTTGTGGGAGGGCAGATGATTATAAAATATTGGCTTAAGTCAAAGATTCCTACTTTGCGGTGCACTAGCGTGTTTCCAGGTACCAGCCAAACAGCAGAACTCATAACAGTAGGATCTTATCAGTCTGACCAACATCCTCATTCCCTTTAGAGTCTCCTTAGTTCAGCCCACACCACAGGCTTTTACTTTATATTCTAAGATCTTCCAAAAAAAAAAAGAAAAAGCAGAGAGTCTATCTACTTTTTTTAAAAATCACATATTTTACTTACAAAACAGTAGGTTCATGCACTGTTACAACTCAGGTTGAAAGTCAAACTGAAAAGGACCAAGGAAGTAGATGCCAGCCTGCTCTGCTTTCAGCTCTTCAAAACTTTGCCAGGAAAGCAGGTTATGGAAAGGTCAGCATTTAACAAGAATGTCAACATAATGAGATTGTCATCTTATTAAAGCAATATAATTCCTACCAACTAACAGAAAAAATACGTGCCTACGTGGCTGTCCTAGCTAAGTGGGAAAAAAACACAGTTCTAAGACAATTTATATGGAATAGTCTGAGGCTTCCCAAAGTACACTCAGGCACCCGTGAATCAAGTTTGCTGAGATTTCACCACTGATGAGCACCATCACCACTTGGCAAACCTCAGCTTTGCACATTTATTTCCTCAAGCACAGACCAAGCTCATTTATGGAAGCCAGAACGAAGCAAATGAAAGAGGTTTTGTAGGGGGGGAAAAAAAAAAGACAAATTTAAGATAAAGCTCTTGTAAGCTCACTTGTGCATGACCCATAACACATTATTTGCTCTTTAGGACATTAAAAGTACCCTTCGTTATTGGTTTTGGTCTAGTTTTGTGCTCCTCTTCAAATGCACCTTGGAAAAGACCTGGCCTCAAAATGAAACAGGCAATAATTCATCCCAGGAGAAAAGCACATCTCATTTTCCCTACAGCGTCCACAACCTACACTACCTAATCAAAAAGCTAGAAAGTGCCCATCTCCGACTAATCTAGAAAGACAAATAATCATAATACCAGCCTAGCGTATCCACGCTCTGACATATCAACTTCTAGCTCAACCGTCACATGTAGACGGTGAACATAAACAAATCCATTCTGAGGAAGGAGAGGACTTATGCCTCAAAAAAAAAAAAGTTAACAGCAGCACCAACTATTGGCCGCTAACAGAGCAGTGAAAAGATGATTACAGCAATGGTTAGCAAGCACGATAATCCTCAAGGAACCCTCAACAAAGCCAATGAAACGTAACAGGTTTCACATGCATAGCGGTATTACAAATATAAATATTCATTCTACGGTTGGAGTTAACATCCTCAAAATTAAGCAGTAAACACAAATGACTTAGTTAATTTGCATACAACAAAACCGCGTGAAGAACACTCAACAAAATCTAATAAAAATGACATCACCAGAGTCAATAGGCCAGTTGCAAACTGCGCTAGAAATAAAGCTGAACACATCAAAATAACAGCTTGCAGAAAAACAAAAACAAAACATAGAGCATGAAGTGAATAGATATGAATAGTTAAAGCAGTAGTGCAGGATACAAATACTCAAAGAAAGCTGGCAAGGTGTGTGTGCGTAGGGGGGGAACCACAGAAAACCCTCTCTATTAACTAATTAATAAAGTAGGGAGTTAAGCACACTAGGAGTATAACAAGAGGATTTATTAGGTCCTGAAACTTTCACAACATCTAAGTGAGCTCAGATTAAGCCAAAACCGCCCCAGACCAGGCTTTGTTTCTAGCCACGCTCACTTACAGGCGAAGGTGGAATCAGCGCTGCTTCTGCGCGACCGAACCTCACGTTGTGGAAGACCTCTAAACGCCTCCTCGCCGTCTCACCTACCCATCCAGCTGGCTTAAGTAAACAAGCGCTGCGATGCCAAAGCCAGAAGAGCAGGCACTTGGACAACACACGGTTAGAACAACGCTTCCGACACAGCGCAGGCAATAAACTTCAGCTCTCCCCTCCGCTGTGCCGCGAACAGAAAGGTGACCAGGGCCGCAGCCCTACCAGAGGGACGGGGTGCCACATCACGCCAGCCCAGAGCTCAGCTGCATACACAGAACAGCAACGTACGTTACGGAGGAAGACGAAACGTCCAAGTAGCCTACTGCAAGCCGGCGGCACGGAGCGGGGCAGCGGCCGGGCCGGGCAGAGCCGAGGGCGACGCTGTCGCCGCTCCCTGGCACCGGCGTGGGGGGGGGGGGGTGGACACCTCGCTGCCTGGCAACGGGAAGAGCCCCCTCGGGGTGGGGGCGCTCCGTCGCTTGGCAACGGGACACTCTCCCCTCCAGGTTTTGTGGGGGGGGGGGCGACCCCGTTGCTTGGCAACGGGAGGAACCCACCCACCCACGGGGGGTGAGGTGCCGCTCAGCAACGGCTCCCCCCGCGGGAGAGTCCGGTGCTGACAGGGCCGCGGCGGGGCCGGTACCTTGTAGACGTCGCCGTAGGTGCCGCTGCCGATGCGCTGGATGAGCTCGAAGTCCTCCTGGGGGTTGCGCCGGGACAGGTCGCACACCCGCCCGCCACCGCCGCCGCCGCCGCCGCTCATGGTGCCGGGGGAGGCCCCGCTCGGCCGCGGCCCCCAGGGAGAGCGGGCGGGCGGGCGAGGGCTGGGGAAAGGGGAGGGTGAAGAGAGGAGGGAGGGGGGGGGAGGGAACCCGACACCGGAGCGCTCACCGCCTCCCCCCGGCCCGTTCGGGCAACATGGCGCCGCGCCGCCGCACCGCGCAAGCGCGCTGTCCCCCCCCCCGCCCCGACGCCGCTCCGCTCCAGCGGGGCGCCGCGCCTGCGCACGACGGCGGGAGGGAGCAGGGGCGGGGGGCGCATGCGCGGCGCGCCGCTCCACGTGGGGCGGCGCAGCCGCGAGGCGGGCGGGGGTCGCTGGTGAGGGCGCTCTGCACCGACGGCTGGTACGAGACCGACCCGCGGCGGCACCGACCCGCCGGGCTCTGGCGGACCTGGGCGTCGACACCCGCCTCGACAGCCTCGTCCGCAGCGGTGAGCCAGCCGGCACCGGCGACTTCCCCCCCCCCCCCGCCCCTTAGAGCCGTTCCCCGTGCGTGCAAACGGGACCCCCCCGCCCCGGGCTCCGCGCTGCTGAACCCAGCACTGCCGCCGCCCCCCGCCGCGGTCGCCCCCGCTGTCGCCAGCGGTTATCGGAGCAGCGGACGGGGCGCAGCTAGGCGCGACTCTTGCTCTCTTTCGACATCACCACAAATAAAATGGTTTTAAACCTGCCAGAATCGGATTCGGGCTGCTGTGATTTTTTTTTTTTTTTTTTTTTGGCTGGCGAGTGACTGGGGTCTTGGGGCCCCGTTGGGCTGCTTTCTGCTGCCAGAGGAGCCGGGAAAGGCAGCAGGAGTAGGTTAGCTGAAGAGGGCCGCCACAGATGCTCGAAGAGCCGATCCAAAGGGACTGGGCTCTGTTACAAGTTTGGGAGTAGCGGCAGCTGCGAACGAGTTACGGAAGGAAACGCCAGGGAGTTTGAGCTCTGTCCGGAAAGGCTAGAGGACATCCTGCTGGAGAGCACTGATATCCTCATCACTGCTCTTACCTTTCAGTCTTCATTTTTATCTCATTAGAGGGGAAATGGTTTATATTTGCTCCCATGTCATGCTCTTGCCAGGTTCTGCTGGGGTAGAAAGGGATACGAATGAAGCAAGCAGGATTTCCCCCCCCCCCCCCCTTTAAATCCTGCTTTCTATCCATGGCAGCTCCCTGTGCTTCCTCTGCTCGTGTAAAAACACCCCCGGGTTTCTCTGGTAGTGTCTGTAACTTCTCTGCGGTAAGAGAGACAGATGGAGCGGAGAGCAACACACTCCCCTCTACCTTCAGGAAAGGATCAAATTGGCAACAGGCATCACTTCATTCCCCGAGTTGTGGGGTGGCTTCTGCTGCTTCCAACTTTTCCTCCTGTTGATGAAATGTGGTTATGGAGGGGGGGATGCTCTAGCCGCGTGCTGCAGGGAGTCAGGCCGAGCTGCTCTTCGATCCCTTTTGGAAGGGTCACGCTCACTCAATAAAAGTTGCACCTGGGAGCGAAACCTTTTTGTGACGCTTCAGCCAAGCATCTTCCCGCTTCCTCTCCTTCAACGCTACTGAACGTGTGGTGATGCGCTGGGATGTAGGTTTTGGCCACGGTTATCTGGGGTAAGTAGATAGCTTGGCTTTGGGGTGTACCAGCACGTACCCTGTTTCATGCTTTTAAAAAAGCCCCCTCGTAAGGGAGCAGCTCCCACGCTGTTCTCTCTGCCATCCCATTTTGGAGGTCATCACCATGCTGCAGAGGGAGTCTGAGGCACAAAAAGTAACACGGGCACCTTTCGTTGAACGTTTTCAAGGCCTGCCCGCAAAAACATTTACCAGATGGAGGGTAAGGTGAACAGTTCTTGTTAGCCTACTGGAGGTGCAAATGTTAGCGCTGCAATTCCTACCGGTTTCAGCCAAGCTCGCATATGCCGAGGAACAGAGATGCAGAAAAGAGCTCATGCTTGAAGAGGTCTCCTGGTTGATGTTGGGAATTGTTGTCACGTTGTACTGTTGCGCCTCTAGGGATCACAAACCTAATCCGCAATCACCTGCACCTTACAGCCACAAAAACACCTTGCTGAGGCTGGACGTGGTGTTATTTCCAGGGCCAGCTGTGCTCATGACCCCTCCATGCTGCCGAGATCCAAAATACCGCTTTGTTTTCTACAGCCCCAAATCCTGGCTGCTGCTCAGACCTGGAGCTCCTCGGCAGGCGCGCACTGGCACGCTTCTCTTGGCTTCAGCATGGCGATGCTGGTACGATTCGCCTCCGTTGGAGGAGTCTTCCCAGCCCTCCCTGCCAGCATCTTTCTGTGCTGGATGTAAGGGAGAGGTGCTGTATCTATCCTCGTTCACAGAGGTGGCCTGGGGCCAGGCTGTCCTCTTTGCTTAGGAGATTGGAGGAGATGGAGGATGTCCTTCTAAGGGGCCAGAGAGCATCCGCTTAAGGGTGGTGGGATCTCAGGAGGCAGATGCGTCTGAGATGCTGAAGGCTGCGCGGTCAGGGGAAAAGCTGTGGTTTGTGTTAGTCCCAGGGTTGGTTGGTGGTGGATGTAAACAGTACCCCAAGGAAAACACATGAGCTAAGGCTGGTTTCGAGCCCAGCTGGCTCCAGTTGTGAGAGGCCTGGGGCTCCAGCACACCAGTCCTCTACTGGTACACTCCTTTTGAAGTCAATCCTGAGGTCCAGGGAAAAGAGCTAAACCTCAAACTTTTAGGGATGACTAATGCAAGAGTGTGAAAAAGCAGTGCCGCAGCCTGGCCATTTTCCCCCCACTCTCCTCCAACAGGAGGCTTTTCCATTGCACTTCACAGTTGTGCTCACACACACACACGCACGCACACTTGTGCTTTGTACTGGAAGAAAAACACCTTTATCTTTCCAGGATGATAACGCAGACAGTCTGGAGACAGCGACAGTTTGTGCTGTCATTTGCTCTGCTAAGAACAAGGGCAGGCAAAAATACCCCAAATATGGAAGGGACACACCAGGGCAGCGATCCCCGCACGAATGAGGCATGGCACATCACTGCAGCATTTGCCCAGCAGTGGCCATTTGGGGGTATCTGTCACTGGCAAATCACTTGACAGCTGGAATCCAGCCAGATCCCTGCACTCACCCCCCCACCCTTTGAGGTCCAAGTGCATCAAGTGCAATCTCCCCATCTCTTCCTTCTCCCCTGCAAATTCACTGCTGTCAAGGTGCAGCTCATCCAGTGCTGCAACAGGCCAGCATGGGCTGCTTGGAAGAGATTAGCAACAGCCACTTCCTGCCTGTGCTTTTGCATTAGTCAGTGCATTGTTTCTCATGCTGCAGCACAGGCCTTTTCTGGGAAAGTTTTGTCTTTGCTGGGAGAGGCACGAACTCCAGCACGAGGAGGAGCAACGCATTGACTGCCTTTACTCAGCAGGCTAGGAGTATGCGTTTCCCCCTGTTCCTACAGGCCTGTCTGGAAACGCTCCTGGTCTGTTAGAGGGAAGCAGGATGCCTTTATTTGGGGGCTGGAATTAAGGCTCTCATGTCATGGGTAGTTTCCCAAGTGCAGCAGGCCAACAGCGGTCTCCAAAGGAGCCAGGTCACAGGCGTTGGCATTGGCAGCACAGACAATAGTTGAGTAGTCAGAGAAGAAAGGGAAGGGCAGGCGCCCAGCACATGGCATAGGGCCAGGGAAGATGAGGACAAGGTGACAAGGATGAGCTATGAAGAAGAGGACTAACTCCCAGTGCTTTTGAGGGGAGACAGGGGCTGCTTTCAATTACCTGGTGGTCTTCTCTGGCAGGCATCACCCAGAGATGCACCGCTATCAAGTACCACTTCTCCCCGCCGATACGCTTGCGCAACGTCCCCTTCAACCTGACGAAGGCGATCCAGCAAGATGAATGGCATCTGCTCCGTAAATGTTCAGCGCAGCCTGCCACTCCCCAGGGAGGTCACTGCCCCACGCTCCCCTTTTTATATGAAAAGGGCAGCAACGGGACACTAGTTCACAGAGGAAGGGGCTGTGGAAGCAGTGTCCCACTGGGGTCTGGCCATCAGCCATTTTCACCCTCATTTCTATTTGTAGGCCACAATCATTCCAGGAAAGTGCGAATGCCACATGCAATGAATTAAGCTTGTTGCCTGTAAGCTTGCTTCTCTTAGCCACCTTTCACAGACACATCACCTTTCCCCTCTCCCTAAGGGTCTGCAGATGCTGGGTCAAAAACCTGTGCTTTGTCGTCTCTGGAAAACATCCACTAGCAGATGTTTCAGAAGCTGACATCAGAAACCACATGCTAAACAATGATGGCAGAACCTGTCTGCAAGGAAACTCCCTAGCAATTAGAAAGTGGAGCAAGAACATTTCTGCCCATCCACGTTGCTTTAAATTTAACTCTAGAAGGAAACAGAGAACAAACAGAAAATACCACTGTGTGTCTGCATACATCCATGCTGCACCTGCATCCTGAATGCTATATGCCTGAAGCTTCATATAATAGAGGGAAGCTTATAGCACAACTAGAAAACAGTCTAGCTGTTTTGATCCTGGAAAAGATCACTTTCTACTTAAAGGTACTTGTAGGTCTAAGGTTACTCCTACTGTGGGTGTGCCCAGCCCCAGCCAGCTGGGCTTGTGGCTATTTCCGGGTATCAGTCCCCTTCCTGCAGTGGAAGGCATGACCATTGTTGTACTGCCCACTCTTTCTTTCTTGTTTTTGGTGGAAACAGACCTGAGAAGAATCACAGCTGGTTTCCTGGGCATGGCTGCAGCAGTTCTTCTCTGCAGGTGTATCGTAGCAGCAGTCAGCTTTTTTTTGGGGAAGAAAGCCTCACCCAGCACGTTGCAGGCCTTCTGATCCTTATGACACGTAACACGTCACTCTAGCATGCTAATTATGGACGAAAGCTTTACCAGGTTCCCCTTGGGCAGGCAGCGTGCGATGCCAGTAAACGGAGCACACCTTTCCTTCTGATCTCCACTTATTGTCTCTTGCACGAAATGAGTTGCTTACTCAGACAAGTGCAACGTCCAATAATTAGAAACAAAAAAACCTGAGGAAAGAAATTTTAAGCCTCATGCAACAGCAGGAAAGGACTGCAGGGCTAAAGCAAACCCCCTCCTTTACATATTAAGCCATCTTTGTTTTCCAGACCGGAAAGGGTCCCTTGCTGCAGTTTTCAGTCCTTGGTGTTTGACTATGTGATTCTTTTAATAATAGAAAACAGAGGAGGGGAATAAAAAAATTTAAAAAAAAATGTTGGTTACAAAATTCAAGGGTATTTAGGAGAGAAAGAAGAGGTAAAAATCCTCCCAAAAGAAACCAGCAGATGTTTGAAGCATCCAAATTCATGAGGATGAGCATAAGGCTCATGTGCTAGAGGAAATATTTTGATTTGAGCAGCTATCTTATAAAAAAAAAATTTGAAAGGCACTGGCCCAAGGAAAGGCTCGTGCATTGCTAATTTAGCTGTCTAATGAAAAACATAGCCTAGCGAAAAATGCTTAATGAAAAGCAACCCAATGAAAGCCTAGGCTGGGAAAAGGGTGTGTGCAAGACGGCTGGAGAGCTATTTAGCATGAGCAGTTCTCAGTAGAGGTATGTCGTGGGAGGCTGGTGAGGGCCGTACACAGAGGTAGGTTACCTGCACAAAACCCTTCAGATCAGGTTACACAAAGCACACGCAAAACAATTTTTCCTGGCTCCTCCGAGGCGTACAGCAGGGAGTGCTCCCACGGAGGGGATTCTGTGTCGCGACGCTAGCTTGCTTGGTGCGATTTTGTCACGTGGATCAGATCTGATCGCAGATGGAGGCTTTAGCTACCTTGCTCTGTTTGTAAGGGCAGAACAGAGAGACATGACGAAAGTCATGGAGGAGATTCTTTTATTCTTAAAAGTAGCAACCAGGAAGTTCAGGAGATACAATTCACAACCACAGAACTAGGGCTCAGTCTTGTATAATTGGGTAACATACTAAAGCTTTATGTGCTACCCAAGATAACATAGATCAACACAACTGGGTGCAAGTTATTTGATTAGTAAAGGCTTAACATTTGTTTTGTTATTCACCTTATGCTTCATCTCAATATACTAATGTGATTGTTTCATTTACAGGAATATTTTGCACTACATCTCTGTGCGCTTATGCGGCCAGCATATCATACGATCTAAACCGCCTCCCCAAATTCAACTACAGTCTTCCTGATGATGTAGAACATGGATATGGCTGGTCTATATTTTGTGCTTGGTGCAGTTTGGGATTTACAGTAGCAGCTGGGTGTCTTTGCACAGCTTACCCGTTTGTCAGCAGAAGCAAGATTATGCAGCTGAAGTCCGCCAGAGATTCCTCCGTATGACTGCCCGCCCTTCGCCAGCATGGCTCAGTGATGGCTGAACGGTATTTTTCAGGACTTACTAAAAGAAATAGAAGCAAAAACTAAATTCAGCATTCCAAGCACAAAAACTTGATTCTTCAAAATCTGACTGTCATGTTTTGCCAGCCCAGCAAACTGTTCTCCCATGCTGCCCAGCAGACAGATGGGAAAAGGAGACAGCTCTCAGGACAGAATCAGCTGTTTCAGTTCAATATGCTACGCGGGCATAAAGGAAGATACTTGCACTGGATGGCTAAAGGAGGGGGGAGGAAAGTCACTGCAAGAATTTAGGGTTATTTCTATTTTTCAAGTGTCTGTGCATAAAGAAACCAAGGAAAGTTATTGCTGCCAAATGAATGCTAGTTAGAATTATCCCCCCTTCCCTAGAGCATCATGCATAATGTTTTAATTCAGCACCTTTCGCACTTGACCTTAAAGGAAGGTTTTGCCCCTGCCACTGCTCGAACAGACCCTTCTTTTTAAAAATCAGCGTGCGTCTTCTTGCATATCCAGAGCAAGTGTTTGCTGTAACAATACTCCAGCTTGGTTCCCTTTTGTACCTGAAGTTCCCGTGTAATTTGTAAGTGACCAGGATTTCCATTCTGAGCACCTGAGCTGCACTGTGAGAAGGATTAAGTGACTCCTACAGGCCTCCAAGGCGGCCTCTTGGATATGAGAACATTAGCCTCTTTGTTAAGCGATGAGGTTTGTAGTAAAATACCTGCCTCTGTCAAAAGCATTTGTGTCGACTGCAATTTCATGGCTTGGAACTGGGCTCTTCTGCAAAGCAGAGGAAGTTCATAAACCAAGAGGGTCATAGCCTGGATAGCGCTTACATCAGCGGTAGTTGTGCGACAACGCGGCATGCTAAGGTTAGAGCCCAAGGGAACCTCTCCTCTCTGGGCTAAGGAGCTACCCATGAAAACAGGATGGGAGGGAAGGAACGGGGAACAACGCTTTGCATTTTCCATTGCTTAATTGAAGTGACATGCAAGTTAACAGATCACAGTGACAAGCCAATCCATCAGACAGCACTCAAACTGACAGTGCCAGCCCACAGTTAAGAAACTTCAGTGCCATGTCGATGCATCTGTCCTAACTCATCCAAACTCACCCTCTTCTGCCACCACTTAACTCGGTATCGTCCTCAAAGCATGGCATCCGTGCATTCATTGTCAGAGCAGAGCTTCACACCTGCTGAGCACAAGGACAGAGCTTGGCCGGAAGATCCAGGAAGCACAGCCTGCTTTGCAGAGGAGCAGACCAGACACTGCTGAAGCAGCAGAGCCACTGGAGAAGCTGTTTCAGCAATTAAGGTTGCATGGTACAAGATAAACGTGAACGCTGGCATGGTGAGGGAGAAGTTCAGGTACAGACCATTGTGAGCAAAGGACTGGGAAAAGAAGGGAGAAGTGGGAGAAAGGAAGGCTGATTGAAAAACAAAGGGATGGGAGAGGAAGGAAGATGGGAGGCAAGGATGGTGGAACAGAAGTATCATGGCTTAAGGCAATAACTGTCAATTAAATGAAAGCAGGGGGGGAAAAAAAAAAAAAATCAATAGCAGCTTAGGCAAAGACAATCATACAAAGTAGATTTAGACCCAACAGATCAATTAATTGATCTGGGAGCAGTCAAGACACCAGGAAACAGCAGCAGGATAAATCAAAGCTAAGCACAGCTTTGCGGCTGGTCTTCCCTACATTTCTGCACTTTGCTCTATCACTGAGCACAGAGCAGTGTTTCTCACCTAACAGTTAGGTCCTGTTACAGTCAGCTCCTACCTGTTTACTTAGCCTGTCTTCTGTAGTAACCACCTTGAGGCAGAAATACTCTCTCCAGATGCATTTACACTACTTGATGGGTCTTGATCCTGACTGGATAAGCTGAGCGCTAGATCATTAAACAGTAATCTAACAACACCAAGAAGGTTTGAGGAAAAAAAAAAAATCTTGATTCCACTTTGGGTGAAGGGGAGGGAAAAAAAATATGGCTAACATGATGAGTGGCAGAACTTCAATCCAGAGGGGCCTCAGGCAACTTGAGCACTGGGTCAACAAAAACCTTGTGACATTCAAGGAGGAGACATGGAGCTCTGCACCTGGGGGCAGGATAACCCTGTGCATCAGGCCAGGCTGGGAGCTCTGCGCTGAGCTGCTGCCCTGCTGAGAAGGGTTGCAGGTTACAGCAGACAGTGGGCTGACCACGAGCCAATGGTGTACCCCCACCATGGGTAAGGCAAACCCCATCTCGGGCTGCATTAGGAGCCACAGGGCCAGGGGAATTATTTCTGTTCATCAGTGGTGAGGCCCCACCTGGATTGTGTCCAGTGTTGGGTCCTCAAGTTCAGGAGGGACGTGGAGAAACTGGAGAGGGGCTGGCAGAGGGCTACCTAGGCAGTCAGGGCCCTGGAGCACAGCACCGGTGAGGGAAGGGAGCTGGGCTTGGCTAGTCTGGTGAAAAAGAGGCTGAGGGGGAAAAATCTGATGGGAACCAACAACATCTTGAAAGAGCTATAGACATGACAGAGCCAAACTCTTGCAGTATCAGACAATGTAACAAGGGACAACAGCCAAAAATTGCAGCTTAGGAGGTTCATACATTAGGAGAACTTCTCCCCTAGGAAGGTAGTCTGGCCCTGGGACACGTACAGGTGAGAAACTCCATCCTTGGATGTTTTCAAGACTTGGCTGGACAAAGCCTCAGCTGATGTGATCTACCCCTGGCAATAGTCTTGCTCCAACAGGGAGGCTGGAGGCCTCCAGGGGCCTCTTCCCACGAGCACGATGATCTCACTGAAAAGACACCTTAGCACTGTATCAAGGTGGAGGGGCTCCACAAGCAGTTCTTAACAACAGAAAGTTTAATCATCAGCTTAACTGCGCTTCTGGAGATTAAAAGTCTCTTTCCTTGCCCAGCCAAAGCACCTTTTCAGAATCAGAAGGAAAAAACCACACCCACCCACCCCACAAACAAAAAACCACACCATGCACAGATGCTGTTAAACGCTGTCTCTGCACTGATTGAGGCAGAGGAGCACAATGCATGATCCCATCCCAGCTTGCCAAGCTGCAAATGCTTGTCCAAAATATCATCTGAAAGCAATTTGCAATAATTCTTTGTAGAAATTCTTCACTGTTGGCCGAGCAGCTGTGAGAAAGCCTTGAGTTAAGGCTGTCCCCTCCAAAATACCTTTTGCATAGACTAAACTCTCTCTTCAGGAGAGTTTTTCCATATGCTTCTTTGCAGACAGAAGTCACCTTCAACTGCTCCCCCATCCTGAAAGTTTTCCCCATCTTCCACGTTATGTCCTTAGAGTAACATGATCTAGTAAGGAAAAGCACCACTTGCTATAGAGATATGTCTCTTCACACTGAAACTGAAGCATAAAGGGCCTGTTAGGCACATGCTACAGCTGCAAAGAATTTATATAGAAAATAGTTTATTTTCCACTCCAATAGTTCTGAATAGCAACATTTCAAACTAGCTTTAAAATAATCCAAGACCGCAATGCACACAGAGGCAGAGCGGACAACCAGCCCTCAAGAAGAGCGAGAGACGTCTTCAGACAAGCGCTTCCTAAAAATAATTGCTCAAGGTGAAAATCCATTTACATTTAATATTCCCAAATTTTTGTACTGCTGCAGACAAAATCCTTGTCTCCCAAAGAAACTCCCCCTGATAATGAGAGGTTTTGCTTGAACATGGATTTGAGGACTCTGCCTCATTACAGTATTTTACAACAAATCAAAACACTAGCAGGTACCTTCTACCTCTCCCAAATACCGAGGAGAGGGAAAACAAATACCTTATCACATCCAAATAAAATAAGGTGAGCTAACAAATAGTACAGGCTTTGTACTAGCAGGGTTCCACTGGCTCACCACCATGCTGCTTTCAGGTGTATCACGATTCAAGGTCACTCAGGCACAGCACAAGAAAGCTACCGATTCCCAGCAGTAGAGATCTTCTTGTATTTGTATATGAAAGCATCTGTCTTTCCCAGGCTAACCCCATAGACACCATCTGGCACCAGAGACCCAAAACACATCTGTCCGCTGCTCAGAAAGGGTTCAACACCTTTCGCCGCAGAGGAAGAACTCCCATCGATATTCACGGCTTTCACAGCAGCGGTTTCATTTGCACCATCAGAAACAGCATTAGGAGACCCATCATTTTCAACACGCTTCGTAATGCCATCCACGTGCTTACGGAGATCTTGACTGAGCAGCAATACAACAGTCCCTCCAACACGAAGTACTCTGGCAATTGCAGGAAAACAAAGGTTAGGTGGTTCATCCCCCTGGCATTCATTCATCTGTGCAGAACTCAACATTACTGATGCCTCAGAGGTCACTGACATCCAATAAAACACCTAAGCATGTTAGGGGTCACAGCTCAAAGTAAGCTAAGTTTCCAAGTGGTATTTAAAGTTCTTGTCTTTGTATCTCTTCCTGAAAGGGAGAGCTGGGCCCTTTACTGACTCCCAGACGTTTCTGACCTCAGGAGTTCTTTCCATTTGGCTAGCAGGGAATATCGATCCAATTTTTATCCTTAAGTCTTCCAAGAATTAAGGACAGTATCACCTTCGAATCCCTTTTTCGGTCTCATTAAGAGACGCAAGACCTGAGCCTGCATCAGTCTGCAAAGGACCAGTTTCCCCATTACAGCAAGAGAGAGAGTTTTTCAAGCGTGTAAGGCAATTCAGAAGCTGACCTTTCCCTCTGGAAATTTTAAAAGGCCCAACTTTTGAGTGTTCCACTGATTAATTAAAAAGTCTTTCAACCTCAGGAAATAGAGGTAAATTAACCATTGTTTGCAATCTATTTGTTTCTTAGTACATGAGGAAACCTTACACTTGACTTTGAAAGAGGAAAAGAGACCACATGGGCTCTGTTCACAGCAAGTGGATGGAAAAAGTATTGCCGGGGGGGGGCCCTCTCGAGATAACTGTCCCTTCCTCATCTCCACCTTCTCAAGGAAATATTTTGCTTAGGACAACCCAACAAAGAAAAGAGACCAGAAGGTAAGAACACCCAACAAGGCCAAAGAGAGGGATGGTAAGCGTAAGGTGACATAAGATTGCCCTGATGCTCTGTGGAGCTACCCTACCTTCTTCACCATCTTCCCACCACATTCCTGGTACCCAGCTGAAGACAAACCTTGCAGAAAGAGCTTGCTTTCAGCCAATAAATGCAGGGAGGGAGGGCAGGTAGTTGGAACTGCTTGCTAAAAGCAGCCTACTGTTGGCTTGGCTTAACTCTGCCACAAAATGACAGGGTGAGATATGAACAGAGGCATTTAAAAGAAAACCCAGCAGCTAGTTGGATATTCCAGTACACTCAGAGGGGAACATGCATATCACCATTTGTTGGTCTGAAATCTTTCCTGCTGAGGCAGGCTGGTAAAAAACTGTGTTGTGAACTCAGAATGAAAGCCTATGATTTAATACAAGCAGACCTCAACTGAAAAAGAATTATTGCTTAACTTACCTAGCCATACTTCAAGTTTGGCTAGGTTATCCTCTGCTCTTTCTCACAATCTGCTCTTCCCTCTTTTACCTTTCTCTGACACCACTGTGGTCTGCAAAGAATGCTTATGAGCATGGCTCAGGCAACACGCTCCCCCCCAGCGGTCTGCACTGCCACCAGCACTTCCACAGCTTGCAAGACAAGCCACAAGAGCTTTTAAGCAACAAGTAAAAGCAAAAAACCCTCAGATTTTCACAGCCCTCATAGGATCAGGTTACAGAGTTGGAGGGTGTTTAGAATAGAGGAAACTTGAAGCTAGCTGAATGCTTAGGATTGCAAACCACCATTACATTTACACCACGCCCCAAGCATGTCAAACACCACACATACCTCTCCATCTCCTGGAGGATATCTGGTAGAAGCAGTATGTCTTTTGTGATCTTGAACTTCTTCCCAAATGGAATATCCGAAATCACAGTATCAAAGCTTTCTGAAGGCAATGGCAATGCTGCAGAACAAAGGCAAGTCTTTACATCTGACTATCTGAAAAACGAACAGGAGCTACACTGTCATTCACCTTACAAAGCTGTCTGCCAGCTCCTCCAAAGGTCGCGCACCCACATTCCGAGACTCTATTTATCTACATGAACAGCACTATGAAGCCAGTCCCACACACTACCAACCCAGTGCAGACCGGGTAAAGACAATGGCATGAGACAGCACGGTTTAGCTCACAGATTCCCTGGTTACTGATGATACATTTGTCCCATCAGTAAGACTCTCCAAAATGGGATGTTTCCAAACTGCTGCTTCTCAACATGCAATCTCAACATGTAAATCTTTACAAGTAAAGTGTGGAAGAAGTTAAGCTTACAAGCACTTTACATAGTGCAGATGTTCAAATGCATGCATATTAATGGCAAGGAGCCACATGTTAAATCTGCCTTCTCCTAGGAATAATGAGTTTTCTCTTCCTGACTTATGTGAGAATGACAGATATGTTGGTGGGTCCAGGCTGGGAGCCAAGCGGGGTCCAGGCTGGGAGCCAAGTGGCTGGGGTAGCAGCTCTGCAGAAGAGGACCTGGGAATGCTGGAGAACAAGAAGTTAACCACGACCCAGCAGAGCACCCTTGCTGTGACAAATGCCAACCACATACTGGGTGGTGCTGGCCAGCATGCTGCCAGCAGGTTGAAGGAAGAGAACAAGACCCTGAGCAACCTGACCTGGCTTTGGGGTTAGCCCTGCTCCGAGCAGAAAAGCTGGACTAAAAACCTCTAGAGGTTCGCCCTACCTAAGCCCTGCTGTGATTCCCTGACAGCCTTTCCAGAATGGCTAAAGATGGTTCGTGAATCATCCTTGGATCTGCACTTACAGTAAAACATTTTATCTACAAGTGGAAGGACAAATTTACCTACAGTCCTTCCCAAAACATGCAGAAATAACAGATTCTGACTTGTGCCTAGGACACCAATTATATTCATTCAGTATAAGGAAAGCCTGACATCAGAGTACCTCATAGAGGTCAAGCTCCATTAGGGCTTTACAGCCAGTTTTTCTAATAAGAAATAAATATTGCAAGGAAAGAAAAATAATTATGCTCCATCCATCTATGCACAGGGAAGAACAGCCTAGCTTCTGTCTGTCATGAATTTCACATAAGACTAATACAGATTCAGGCGCTGAAGTTCAGAACAAGGTCATAAAATGATTACCTTCTCCCCAGACTAGTTCATGAGCTGAGAGCAAACTCCCTCCCTCTTTCAAGGAAAAGCCACCGTCATTTAAAGTACATGTATTGCAAAACAGTAATAATTCAGAATTATGCTTCATGAGCCCCTGCTGTTATTGATTTGGTAAATTTAAGTTACAAGTCACATTACGTATGGATTTGCCTTTGCTGTGTTCCCATAATATACGTTTACAGACATACCTTTCACAGAAGCTTTAAGTAACTCAATCTTATCCACCAAGCCTGCAGTCCTAATATTCACATATGCACCCTCTAACTGTGAATCACTTATATCTGTACCCCAGTAACAGGCTTCCTGTTCGGAGAAAAAGGGAAAAATCATTTAGCTGACAAACAGGTGTATTTATTTTATAAACCCTCCACAGAACTGTTTTGTTTCACAGCTCTTTCAGGACAAACCCCTTGCTGGGAGACCCACTGCTACCACACAGAGCAATACATAGACCAAGAGGATGGAGGAATGGGGGAAGTTTGTGACATCCTCACTCCCTTCATGTTCCAGGCTGCTCAAGAGACCTGTTCAGACCTGTTCAGAGAAACACAGGGGCTATGTTGTAACAGCAGGATCCCAGCTACTTACAGACAGCTGCACTGCCTCTAATGCTAAAAAAACTCACTGTAGTGTCCCATTGATACCTCTATTCCCACAATAAACCCAGGCATTTTAAAGGAAAGCCCATGGTTGGCTCAAACCCCGCACACGTACAGGGCTCCCAGCACCCTTCTGCACAAGCGTGTAGGACTGTTTTACACTCTTGTGGAGCAATGTCTTTACTAAAAGAGTTTTAACAACTGCCTAGAAAGACCTGTTTGGTTCCAATTTTCCAGTAAGAACACGGACTTCAGTATAACTGTGATACAGATTTCTCCTGATGCAACCACAGGCAGTCTTGGAAGGTTCCTCCTATTGGGATCATCACACTTACAGGCCACTCTTTTGCAGCTTCCAGTAGTATCGTTCCTAAGCCACACATTGGATCCAGCACAAAGGCACCAGCCTGCCAAAATAAAAGGGGTTATTGCAGCCCAAGCAAGATGACAGACTCCTCTCCCAATGCAAAGCTTACTCTGATATACTCATCACCTGTAAATTACCGCTGAACCCCGCATGGGTAACAACGATCACCGCTTTACCACACCCAACTTGCTTGTAAGCCAGTATAATAAAAAGCATGAATAACTTCAAGACAATACATCAATGCCTCCAGTCTTTAGGTGACACTTAAAATATGACTGCAGCGTAGACAAATGTTGGTATCTAATTAACATGTGGGAAAGATCACTCTGTCTCCTTGGGGGGGGGGGGGAGGGAGGGGGGGCGCAAACAGGTTTTGAAGTATGGAGAGTGAAAAAAGACATGCAATTTAGGCACGTGTCAGTACAGGGAGAAACAGCCTGACTAAGAAGAACCTGGGGTTACAACATACATTAGGCTGAACATGAGCAGTGTGCTCTCATTACAAATTAGGCAACGCTACCCTAGACAAACCCTACCCTAGGCTGTATTAGGAGCAACACGACCAGCAAAGCCAAGGGAGTTCCGGCTGGGTACAAAGTAAAACTGCTTGCCTGGGAGGGTAGAACAGCGCTGGGATAGGGCAGTTGCAGTTCTCCATCCTTGGAGGTTCTCCAGTCTCAGCTAGGCAGAGCCACAGCCACTTTGATCTACTGTTTTGGAAACAGTCCCACTCCAAGGGGAAGGTAGGGACCCCTTCAAACCAACAGTATGTCCCCTATAATCTCTTTAGCATATATTGTTTTGCTCTAGTATTCCTCTAGGCTTTCACACTTGTTTCTGAAACTTTGCACCAATACTATGCCTTGGATCAGAGCATAGGTATTAAAACCATAATACTTCTTCAGTCTTCCAGCTTCAGCCCTGACTGGCAGCAATCCCCCTTCACTAGGGTCTCTACACCTTTGCTGTGAACGTTCACTTACACTGATTTCAGCCAGAGATGCCTTGGCCCATGCAATTGTTGATCGCAGTCCTGCTGTTTTGATATACTCCCTGTTTGCCAATGGAAGCCTGCAGACAGTAAAAGCAACATGAGATGATGGTACTACCAAGCCAGAAAAGCCCATTTAACATGATAGTCCAATGGAAGCAGACTTCTCAGATCTGCAAACAGAAAGACAGAAACCACGGTCTGCTTTCATCCACGAACTCACTGCAAAGCCTGGTCTACACTCTCAGGAAAGCTCCAGACAGACCACACAACTGTCCAATGAATATTAATCCAGAAGATCAATATTCACAGTGGCCAACAGGACCTTTTAGAAGTTATGCTTGTTCTGGTACTGCCAAAACAACTGGGGATGAGAATGCCTACCTGAAAAGGGGAATCCCCACCACAGAGTGGATGTCATTTAGATGTACAAAGATCTGAAAGAGGGAAAAACAAACATATACAACAGCATTAGAATCTCTCAGTTGGACATGATGTAAATTTAGCTCATTTAAACCAGACTCAGAAGATGTTTCTATGAATATCTGATCCTAGCTTAAGGACAAAAATGCATGCTTTAGGAAATTACAGTTAATTATGATTAACAGAAGAAATCACACCAGGTGAATCCATTTTAAGTATTGAAATCTTTAAGGGAACCATTTTTTTGTAATGTCAAATGGATATCTAACTGTAAAACCATTTACTCTAAGCAGGAGAAGATAGCTCACTGTGCATACTCGCACCAGAAGAAAGTTCATCAAAAATTGAAATCATTCATTTCCCTCCCCCACAACTTTTTCCCCTTCCTCTTCAAACCAGTGCCTTTAACGCATATTTCAGATGCAAGGCAGAGGGGGGCAATACGTTCAGAAATACAGACAACATAAAGAGCTTGCTCTCCTGTGCCATAGAGAGCATCCCAAAAGGAGAAGGCTCTGAGCTCTCCTACAGCTGTTGCACGACTGCAATCCCTCCCCATAAAGCTCAAAGGAAAATATGCTACTTTTGAAGAGTCTCACTCTCCAGCACTTGAACAGTTTCAGAGTCCGACTAAGGAGCAAGCCCCCTCATTCCTGTTTCAAAGCCTTATTTGATGCACCGCCTGGGAAACACAGAACCAGCGGATGAACAGAGCTTTCACAGAAGGCCTCAGGCCTCCCAGCATCAATGCTGACAGCAGCTTCTGTATGGCAAGCACAGGGATGCAGAAAGCTTGTCAAGAGCAAAGAGTCCTTCCCAAGGTCCCAGACAGCTTGCACCACAGAGCGTGTCTTAAACAAGCTGCTTACAAGAGACAGGGTCTAGGAGGACGTGTAGGGTTGCAACCTCTTCCCTAAACTGAATTCTCAAGTATGGAGGTCCTCAAAAAAAGGACCTTGCTGCTCTCTCTCTTCCCCTACACAAGCTAAACTGGCTGCCCAACGGCTCAGGTGTACTCCGTCTTTAACAGAGTCAACCAGAGTCCAGAAGTTTTTAAGGTTGCAGGCTTCTGAGCTGTCCCCTAGACAGATCCTTCCCCTGACAATACAAGCCCATGCTGGCCCTTCTGGTATTTACGGCTAGCGCTCAGGTGTACTGGGAGGCCTGTACACAGTGGCCAGTGAAAAACTCTGCTCTGTGCTAGCAGATGCTCTCTGGCTAAACGTACTGGCAGAGAGACAAATAGGGAGAGTCCACAGTGCGGTGCACAAAGGAAGCGGAGAACAAAACACAAGAGATGCTGGGCAAATCCGGGAGTAGAAAAAGACCATCTTGGCAAACAACGCTACCTCTAGATCTGGATTCCGCAGATCAGCCCTCCATCCAAACTGCTTCATGATTGCTATGCCGATTGCTCTTCCGATCTCCTGTGAGAAGAACGAACAACAGGCAATAAAAATAACACAATTAAGAAAACTACAGATAAGGGGAGAAAGACTTTAGTCCTTATACAACATACAAAAACCCCAGTACCACAGCCTTGATTGTACAGTCCTTGTAAATACCTGGGAAGAAAAACAGTCTCTCTTTAATCATTACAGAACTTATTCATACAAAGACCTGAAGAGATGCAAAAAGGCAGAACAAGACACACAGAGTAAACACACTGCAGGGCAAAATGACTATTACTCACCTGGAATGCGGGAGACTGAAGTTCAAGTTCTGCCAAAGTTACAACAAGCACCTATAATCATCTTGTTCAGGTCACACGCACACACGTTCTATATCTCATGGCTGTACCTAAAGGGAAACTTACCATGCACAACTACAACTCACAAACTCACATTTAAAAATCTACCTCTATATATACTCTAGAAAGTTTTGGCTACCTTCAGACTAAGGGTTCAAACTCACAGCACCAATTTAAGCAAACATTGGTGTTGGCATGCTCATGGCATCCCATCTTCCCGAGGTACTAACTTCACTGGGGCAGGGGGGAAGGAAACACTAGTTAGACCACTACTGCCTTCAAGTCAGAGAAACGTAAATAAACTGCAGCTACATTGCTTTTTTATTTTATCACAATGGAAGTTCAGCATAGATCATAAAAGTGCTGGTGGGAAGGGGCCTCTGGAGGTCTCCATAGCACCGCCCTCTCAGAGGGTGGTTAGAGCTCTGTCTAGCTGAGTCCTGACACCCCAGTAACCATGATCCACCCCTGGGTGCATGTCCCAGGGCTGCACCACCTTTCTGAGGTTCCTCCCAACACCCAACCTTTACCCCCCAAGCTGCAGTTTGTGCCCTTTACCCCTTGTTATGCTGTCTGCCACAACTAAGAGGAGTTTGGCTCTGGGGTCTTTGGAATGGCCCTTCTGGTAGATGTAAGGTGCTGTCAGCTTGTTCCTCAGACTGCACCAAATTTCACAAACCCAGCGACCTCAGCCTCTTACTTCTGTCTACCTATCCTCAATAAAGGCATTGATGTGAAAAACATTCAGGGTAACATCATACCCCGAAATGAACATCGCTGCTTGTATTTCTATCTGCTGAAGATAAAGCAGGTTATGCGCTTTTTGAGAAAATACATGCACATAAACTGTTATTCTAGAACATATAACATAGTTTAAATTGCAAATAAACTACACATTTCCTTCCACCTTTACGAGTTTGTTAAAAAAAAAATTAGTATACCTGAGAAGTAAATATTTTGGCAATTGCTCCACTACAGCGACAAGACACTCTGAAACTGAAGCTATGCTTCTCATTTTCAATGGCTTTCTCTTCACTGCTTTTGGAAGGGTCTTCTAGAGAAGTCTTACTTTCAGCCTGAAAATCCTGATCGCTCTTTCTCCCTGTTACCGCACAGCTCTCTCCAGCTCCTGCTTGACATTCCTCAAAATGAGTCTCCGTCTTCTGTCTTTTAGTTGCAATATTCATCTCTTCTTCTGATTTTCTCTTGAGAGGCAAGGGATTTTCCTGAGAGACATGTTCTTTTTTCTCCTTGTGTCCATGAAGATTTTTCCAAACGGAGATAATATCAAGCCAGTATCTTGGTTCCTCAATGACAAGGCTTTTAATTTCATGCAACACTTTCCCTGCAAGAAAAAGGGTTTCCAGGTTAAGTAGTCAATCTCAGGTTAGGTTGTTCAATCTCAGCATTTGATTTTTCTACATGTTGACAACAGACGTTAACAGAGACTGTGTTTAGACTTCGTTAACGTCTGAATCCAGGAATTCCGGCAGCCCACACTGCAAATACAGCTGAGCTCCCAATGCTCACGTACCCCATCAACCAAGACCTACACAGCAGTCTGATTACAGGCTCTGCAGAACCAAGATTAAGTTCCGCAACTTTGATTCGCAAAAGTCTGGCAGTACTAGAAGACCAGACCACTTCTAGAGTCGTTCCCAGAGACTGAGGGACTAACCTACTGCGTCATCCTCCCCCAAAAGCACTCAATCCAGGATCGGAGATCTGGGATGCGTTCCAGGATCAAACAACAGACGTGAGCAAGCATCACTTGGATTCACCTCAGAATAAGAGCCATAAGTTTACTCTTTTATACAGGAAACACATCCACGCTACTGATCAACCTGCCCTCAAGCCTGCAGAGTCCCTCACCCATGCCCAACCTCACACCTACGGGCAGTCCTGTTGACTTAGCCACGATAAAAGAGATGGCAACACAAGGAATACCGAGGCCAATTCACATAAAAAAAAGCCTTGAAGCTGGGCAAGGAGAAAAGTTTAGATGTCCCTATTTCTCATTTTAAGTTTTAGAGCCACGGATAAACCGGATCGTCAAAAGTACAGGCCAACGGTCACCCCCTAAATAAAACCCACTGATATCCAGCCATCTTCGAGACTCTAATTCCGACACTGAGACAGGATGTGACCTGAATCGCTCAGATTTACAAGAAACGCGTGTCCTGAGCAGCTCGGTGACACAGGACACGCGCGTGGGCCTGCTCGGTGACGAGAACAGGTAACGTGCCCCAGGGGCCCGCAACCGCACTCTAGTCTCAGGGGTTTTTTCCAGCGGAGGGGTGGTGGGGATACACACATGTATACGAATAGCACCAGCAGGACAGGCGCTAATACAATTAGCTATTTAAAACAATTTCCTTCAAGCCGTACCTTTATTTCTGGAGACGGGGAGCGGGGCATGTTTCTTAAGCAGCAAAAATAATCGCTCTCCAGACTTCAGCTTCTTCAGGTCGCTCAGCTCCGCCTCAGCGGTGAAGAACACCTTTCCCGAAACGCAGTCCACCTTCGGGGGAGGAAAAAAAAAAAGTTAACAAATGAGTAAGTAAAGGGGGAAAGCGGTTTGCCACGAGCGGCTCAGCAGCGCCATCGCACGCTGCTGCCTGTCGGCGCACTCCGGCGGGGCTGAGGCGAGCCCGCCGCCCCTCACCTCAGTAGCGCCGAGCCGCGCCCGCACCTCCCGCGCCACGAAGGGCTCCAGCCCGCGCCCCGCCGTGCAGAAATACCGCCCGCCCGCTCCCCTCCATCTCCGCCCGCCGCCATCTTGGCCCGCCCCCGCCGCCATTTCGCACCGCCCCTTCCCGCGCTGCCGCCCGGCCCCCGCCGCCATTTCGCGCCGCCCCCTCGGTGCAGCGGGGGCGCGGCAGGCTGAAGGGTGTCCGGGCGTGAGGGGCGGCGCCGAGGTCGCAGCTCTGCGACGGAGCTGCGAGGCCACTATGACTTTCGCGTTGCTGGAGTCTTCTTCCTTGCTCCAAGCATCTGTTCGGGGTCGTTTTTGTACGCTCGCTCGCTCGCTACTACGCTTCGACACCTTTTCCTCCAGAGGTCTCTGCTGTCGTAGCCGGCCTGTATTTCTCCACGCTGCGTCATTGTGGCAGAGCTGTAACTGTCTTCATTCGGCACGGGTAAACTGCCTGTTAACGGCCGTCGGTATAAAACTGCGGATGTACTGCGTAAAGATAAACAAAAGGAAAACAAATTAGCCATAGAAGACACTCGGTCAGTTAGAGAAGCTGCTGTCACAGCTAAACCAGGTTTAAAACAAAGCTGCAGGTGGGTCAAGAAAAGTTCAAGCAGAGCAAGCCTGGCAAGTCTCAGTCCTGAGGCCTTGCAAACTCAGTACAAAGCTTATGGCCTGTTACCCGCAATAGCACTACCATCTTACGGGGTTGCGCAGTTACAAGTCCCCGCTTTTGATAGCCTGCAAGTCACGGGCGATCGCAAGTCCAGTCAGGCTCCTGCGACTCAAGGCTCCTCCTCGGGGCCGAGTGAGGGATCGTCTTGGAGGCATTCGCTCTTGCCCATCTGGTGCTGCCTCGTGAGGGCTGGTGGAGGGCTGAGGGCAGGCGGTATCCCCTTGTTGTGATACATGGCCATCGCCTGGTCCGTTAAGTGCTTCACGCAGTTCAGAAAAGAAACTGAAACAAAGTACAAGTAGTACAAAAGTACTGTAATTGCTAAATGACTGTTAAAACGTGCAGCACCAAGTTCAGCAGTCTCGCAGCTGAAGAAAACTATCCCACGAGCTCGGCGACGGGGGACGTATTTCGTTCCTTCGTGGCCCTCCGCGTCCAGTGAGCGCGCCACGCGCGCCTGTGGGTCACGGCTGGCCACCGCTGCCGAGCGAGGCTCTTCGGCAGGCCACGCGTCTCAGCTCCTTCGGCTGGCTGCGGGGTTTCTGCTGTTTATTGCTCAGAGCCCCACAGAAAAGTATAAAACAATAAGCTAAATACCTATTGCAGTTACATGCGCAGAAATATTACTACTTGAGAACCATAAGATAACAGCAGACAGGCAAATCTAATACGTACGCAGGCTGTTAGCAATAATCCCGTAATACACATCATGGCCCCTCTGCGTAGGACACCCACTTGAGGAACATACCTGCCTTTTGAGAGATCTTAATCTTTATGTACCCTGTTTAGTTAATCTTACATACTCCTGATTATTTTGTGACACACATCTTTGCAGAAGCTTAACCAACCGTTACGAAAGAACATAATCATTATCTCAACTAATAGTAATGGCATACTAAGGAAAACAACTATACGATGCAAAAACACTTGTAATGTGTTCTGTGTCCTCAGGCTGTGCTACAATCTATCCGGCCAGGAGTTACTTGATACAGTTCAAATTTCTTACGCTATGGAGGCCAATTCCCCTTGGATAGAATTGATGGTTAATTCTGTTTCACTGCATTATACTATGTTATATGCATTTATTCTATATAAATGTAAACCCATTATATAGAAATAGATACACAATATATATTAGTATTATTGGAGTCTTTCAATTCAGGTCTTATGTCGTTGCAGTTTCCCTTGATTCTGAAATACAAATGAAATAAGGACAATCTATGTCCCCCCATGTTAGATGTTTATCATAGATGTAAACATTTTTTATTGGAAGCAGGGTACCCATCGACAGAGTTCGTTCTCCTTTACCAGTTTAATAAACTGTTAACATCCTGCAGGGAGAGGGAGGGAGGGAGAGACGCTCCTTGAGCATTGATTCCAGCGCTCCCTTTGCTTTTGCTTTCTCTTCAAAAAAAAAAAAAACAACAAAAAACAGTTTGCAGAGCAGTCCCCTCCCCCTGCTTGGGGCAAAGAGGACTTTTATCTGTAGTGGCAGTGACAGAAATGCCACCGGGCTCGGCCTCTACCTTAAGGGCACTGGGTGCATGGGCAGTGCTGGGAGAGGCTAAGTGCGGGAATAAAAAGCCAGCGAGCCCTTTTTTGCCCTCAAACATTTGACTTAGCCTTTTTCCTTGAGAAAGGCAAGAAAAGCTTTTCAGCGGGGCAGCAGCCCTGGAGGGGGGCCCCGGGGCGCGGGCTCACCGCCGGGGGCTCGTCCAGGCGGCCCGGCTGCCTCCCTGCTGCACCTGCTGCGGCGCAGCGCGTGCTGCAAGGGAAATACACCGCACGGCTTTGTTTCTCCCGTCCCGCTTTGGTGCCCCTGCCGCCGCCCTCCGCTGCGACCCCTCTCGGGGGGCTCCGCTGCCCCCGGCCCCAATAATCCCGCCGTCTGCTCCCTCCGTCACCCCCACAGGATCCCGGCGCAGGTCCCGTGCGTCCGGCAGGGCCCGAGGGACGGACAAGGCCCTGCTCCGGTCCCCCAGGCTTTTCTTCCCCGCACCGCCAGGGAAGTGACCCCCCCCCCCCTCCACCCGGGGCTCCTTCCCACCTCCCCTCTGCTTTCAACACCAGCCCCCCGCCCGGGGCAGCCGGAGCTCCCTTGGCATCTGCCCCCTCCAGCGGAGGCTGCGATGGCCAGGGAGAAACCCCTGGCCATGGGGCTTGGCCACACCTGTGACGTTCGCAGGCACCTTCACCTGCCAGCGGGAGGGAAGGAGGGAGGGAAGAAGGGAGGGAAGGAGGGAGGGAGGCTGTGTTTAGCAGCCACCTGCGGCGGCCAGAGCCAGAGCGGCTGGCAGGCACCGTGGGAAAGGCTCGCCATGTCCTCGGCCACCTCCACCGCCTCTTTGCCCAGCGGCCTGGCCGTCCTGACCACCTTCCCCGATGTGCTCTTCATCCCCGAAATCGTGAGTGCCTTCTCGCAGCCGGGGACGCCGCTCGCGGGGCGCCCAGCACGTGCGGCGCGGCCGAGAGCCACACCAGCCTCAGATGCCCAGCTCGCCCCCGCGAGGGAGACCGCGAGCAAGGGAATTTAACGGGCAAGGGGATTTAGCAGCTGATTCGGGGCAGAGGACAAACTGCTTTCTCAAGGCAGGGGCAAAAGCCGGCGGCGGCAGCCGCTCGGCACAGCAAAGCGGAGACACCGGGGCTGCTGGAGCCGCCGGCCCGGGGCGCGCCGGCCGGGGGGTGTGCAGAGCAAAGGCTGACCGAGCTCCTTGCTGCTGCTTCCCACCGTGCAGTCTCATCGAGCCGGAGAAGATCATAACCTTCAAGGGTTCGGCAAGGCTGATGCAAAGCGCTTCGCCAGGAGCGCTGAGTGAAAGACGGGAAGTTTCCACCAGAGCCCTTTTCCCCTGCGCTCCCCTGCCCGCCCCACGTTTCGAGGGGCTTTTGTCAAACCCTAGCGCTTTTATCCAGCATCGAGCGGTCCGGCCGAGGGTCTGAGGAGGGGGGCTCGTGTTACTTCGTGCCGAAAGCTTGAGCTTTGCCATCAAACCCTTCCCTGCCCCCCGACCCAGCCCACCTCCCCAGGATCGACCCCATTTACTTCCATCTCCTAGCGATAGCCGGGAAGCGAAGAGGAACAGGGATAACGCAGGCCTCGTGGAGAAAGGCTTTGCCCCCAAATACGCTCCAGGGATTTGCTCTCTTCCTCCCGGCCTGAGAGCAGGGTACAGGCTCGCCGCGGCCGTGGGAAGGAGGGCGCGAATTCCCGGCAGCGATCCTGCTGGGATCGCGGCAGGCTGAGCACGGAGGCACCGAGGCTGGTGCCGGCCGGCCGGCCCCCTGCCACCGGCTGCCTTCAGCCCAGTCCCGAGGCTGCCGCTCGCTCCGGTGGCCTTTGGCACCGACTGTGCCTCCAGCTCTTTCCTTGCAATCCCTGTCTCCGGGGGATTTGGCCAGGCAGCTCAAAGAGGGGAGGGGGAAATAACCCACAAACTCTCCTCTGGTTTGGGGAAAGCTCGGAAACGCATGTCCTAAAGGCTCGGGGACCGTGGGGGAAGGAGGAATGCCGAAAAGCCGGGTTTCGGTGTTTTATCTCCATCTCAAGAAGTTTATGAGTGGGTTGTGCCGCCGTATTCTCTCCGCTGTGTACAAAGGAGGTGGCTCCCCTGAATAACAGCGTTCATCAAGCGTTTCTCAGCCCTGAGGGGAAACTGAGGTTGCCTGTACTGGGTTAATATGGGAGCCACATTAAAAAAAAAAAAAAAATTGACATTTGAAGCAGTTGGACAGTTGCTAAAATGCCAGAAGGGCCTGCCCGCAGCTCCGATGACTGCAGCGTCCGGCTGCGTTGATTAACCGGTGCCGTATTTATTCTGTGAGGCTGGGTTTAATTCTTATCATCTGCTGTATCTGAAGAGCTTTTGGCATAGCTGGATTAAATTTAGCAGCCAGGCTGATGTGGAAAAGCTGAAAAAGGCTAAAATCAGATTTCTTTGGATTGTAAGAGTGACACGCTGTTTAAAAGACAAGGATTTTGCAGACTGCGTTGCCCATCCTGCTGCAGACCGTGGCAGGAGCCTCTTGACCCTTTGCTGTTTTTTATGGTGCTGCTGTTCAGCAAACTCATAAACAAAGGTCACTAAAGAAACCACGTTTGTCTGACCAAGAAATCACATCGTGCAGCAGAGAGACGGGAAGTGGCAGGAAAGGAGAAGTGGTGCTTCTCCCTCTGACCTCACAGCTCACCCTGATTTTGCTGGATTTTAATGGAGCAACTGCATGCTTTCCCCAGGATCTGTAGCTGCAATGCAGTCATGTAGTCTCCACCCAGGAGTTATTACAGGGCCCAAGTTTGTGTTCAGGTGTCAGTGTTTGGTTGTGATGGGGCATGCCAACACAGCAGCACTTCGGAAGATCCTTTTTCTTCCAGGGATTTGCAAGGTCTCAGCCACGTCCTTGATCTAACTTGCACGTTTTCACTGTGAAAGCAATAAGCTGTGTCCGTTCCTGTCATCTCAGATTTGTAGGAGATGTGACATTTTCTGAGTGTCATAAAGCAGAGGGAAAACCTCTCTCCCACTTGCAAAATGCTTCCAGGGAAATGGAAACGCCATGATTTGTAGGAGTCAGCACCTGGATAGTGGTGAAGGCTGGCCACAGGATTTGCTGATGATCCGAGTGATCCTAGCCTCAGCGGGGCTGATTTACCTCTGGGGGATTTTACCTGCAAAATCAAGAGCGACCAGTGATGAGGGATGGGTCCCATGGCAGCACCACTCTCCATGCCGTGCGGGTTCTCCCGAGGAGCTCCTCGTTGTAGGGTGCTGCAGCAGCCAAAAGTTTGCACGTGTTCAAAAAACTAGGTTGATTTGTTGTATGGAGTGCCTTTCAGTGCAAAGGCACTGCTTGCTGCTCTGAAGCCCTGCAGGGCTGGTTGTCCTGCTCGCTCTCACCCTCTTGCGTAGGAGCCTGCTATTGGAGAAAGCACAGGGGTAGATACAGCTGGCCTCGTGTTCCCTACCCTGCTGGACAACCCATAGCAAACTCTCAAGGCTAGCTGAGAAAGAAGGGGGCCACCCACTACCTGACCAGCGGCTGGGAGCTCGCACAGCTCCTGGGCAGCCCACAGAGGAGGACCCCAACGGCCAGAGCAGCAACACAAACTCTCCTTCCCAGGCAGTGCTCCCAGAGGTGCTCAGAGTTGGGTGCTGCAACCCTATTTCCCCCAACTTAGGCAGTAAAATTAGCTGCCTTATCTCTCTTCAACCTATTCTTTTTCCTTTTGGGGGTGACATTTGCAAGAGGTCTTCGTTAACCCACGGGTCTGCACTGTTTGTGTGGGCAGGCCGGGTTTGGCACGGCTCCTTTTGGAAATGCTCTGTCCCGCTTTGGCTTGCAGATCTTCGGGGGCCTCGTCTGGATCCTGGTTGCCTCCACGAAGGTCATGTTCCCCATGCTGCAAGGCTGGGTGATGTTCGTCTCTGTGCTCTGCTTCGTCATGTCCACCACCCTCCTGTGCCTCTACCTCTGCGGGGCACATGGTGGCAGCTGCTCCTGGGTCACCTTGGTAAGTGGGGGCAAAAGACCTCGGTGCCTGTCCCCTCCCTGGTGTCGCCGGTAGAAAACTGTCCCTTTTGCTCCTGCGGCGCTTTGATTAGTGGCCCAGGGCTTGGGGAGCAGGTTGCTTTTCATTGCCCGCTGCAGCGTGCTCCCTCCTGGGCAATGACCGTGGCAATCCTTGTTTCTTAGGACGTCTTCTGCCAGGGAACATCCGCTCTCTTCTACCTCAGCGCCGCCGTGCTGCAAGCCTACGTCACCTACGCGGTCCGTGGTTTTTCTTCCACCTTTCTGTACGCCGTCTACCAGGAGAACATTGCTGCGGTGGTGAGTGCCTGCCGCGCAGGGGGGAAAGGCAGGCGGGTGACCGCGAGGTGGCCTCGAGGGCAAATCTTTAACTACACCAACCATCCGGGGAGGCGAGAAACCTGTTCCAGTCCTACTTTGCGTGAATGTCTCCCAACGGGCAAAAGTCAATACTAATCTAATGCGTTACGAGGTGTTTGCTCAGTCCAGGGAAGCCTGCCCTGTAATAAAATGTTAACTGGCTAATGTATTTTTCCACTGTAGGTATTTGCATTCTTAGCTACCCTGATGTACGTGATCCATAAGGTGTACTCGCTGCTGCGATGGAAATCATCCTGAGTCTCCCCTCGCAAGCCTGCCGTGTGGTCACCCACAAACAGGAGCTGTTCAACGACTGCAGTTTCTGGGCTGGGGTTGGGTTTTGTTTTTCAATGTATAGGCTATAAACAAGCAGCTTGGTAACCTTGGGACCATGGCAATGAAGAAAAAGAGCCTGCCAGAGAAATCTATATCCTGGCATGATCCGTTTCCCTTCAGTCTCTTCTGGGTTGGGTTGGGTATGTTGTGTTGCTGGTAAGCGAGACCCAAACAGAAAAAAAACCCTGACTTTAAACAGAATAATATAACTGGATTCAAAGTGCCAAAATCTTCCTGAGCCCTCCCCTTATGCCTTGTTGTTCTTGCTATCAGGGGAAGCCAGAACAACCAGCGCTCAGGAGCACAAGTATGAAATCTGGCCATATAAGCCTATTTCCCTCCCCAAATCGGACATGCCAAAAGAATATTTCACGCAGTTTCCAGAAATGCCATCTCTGACTTGGGATGAGAAATGGGGCAATATATAACTTGCCTGTGAGGAAACAGGAATTCCTGCAGCCCCTGATTGGTATTGCTGAATTACGAGACGCAACCGTAACCCCAGGAATTACCACTGCCATTAATCTCCCCGTGAAATACAATCAAGACGGCGCGCCGCAGAGACTGCAAGAGAATTACATGGATAACTGGAATAATGCCTCAAATAAGCAGAGACAACTCTTGTCTTTTGTGCATGGCTGCTCTCAAACCCTCTGTCACTAATAAAAAAAAAAAAAAAAAAAAAAAAGGGCTTTCTGTAATTTTGCACATAGGCGAGAGTCATCGCTGCTGATTTCCCTTTGCAGCACGCAGGTACAAGGCAGCACCGAAGGAGGAGGCGCAGACCTGGGCACGGAGCAAAGGGCTTTCACAGCGAGAGGCAGCCCGCGGGGCGCTGCAGCCAGGGCCAAAAGGCACCAGAGTTCATCTCAGTGATGATGTCCATCTGCATGCTTAAATTACTCCACAGTGCTAACGGGAGTGAGTTAATTTAAATAGGGGTTAGGCGCAAGAACGGGTGTTTTCGCATCTTATCTACTATGCAGTGGTTTCATATTAGCTCTCCCAGCTTGCAGGGCAAAAATCGCTTCCATTTTGAGTCTGAAGCTCCTGGATGATAACAAGGGCTGGAGAACGGGAGGGAAATAAAGGTGGATGAGAGACACCTCTGTTGTTTCAGGTCCTGGGGGGATTTCTGAGCTGCGGTCATGGGTTTGGGCTGATGCTTTTTAACTGCAATACAGGGAAAACATTTTTTTTCCTCGTTTTTCCATTTTGAAAACCAGCCCAACCTGTTTTGCTTGCACTGGTGTGACAAGAGCAAGCCGATTGCAACAGCGGCGGAAAAGAAACCCCTCTGCAGAGCGAACCCGCAGTCACTTTGACAATGACGCTTGGTTCTGAAGCTTTAACCTGCTCCTGTTGAAACTGGTTTTCAGCATCACGTCATCATGGGGTGGGGAGAATTTTAAAGCCCAGATTTGCCCTGCTGCTATTAACACCCCAGAATCTAGCATTAAAACACAAAGATGTCTTTCTTGGTTGGGGCTATTTACAAAAAAACAGGTATTTGCAGTCACACCCTGGGATGCGGTACCTGCGGCCGCCTTTTCCTGCGCCTGCAGCCAGCACTGCTGCGCCCAGCGCTGCCCTCCAGCCTGGAGCTCCTTGCTCTCCTCCCCATCTCCTTCCGCCTTGCTTCGCCCTCAGCTTCCCCCTTCCCTGCCACACACCAGTTTACACCAGTCCTCGCCAGTTCACCTGCCCGTCCCTTCCCCTCTGGCCCCAACTCAGGCACCTCCCTCTCTGCGTTAGCTCGTCCCCGCTGGAAGCCAGCACTGGAAAAAAAAACAGCGGGGCACTACCGGCATGGAAAAAAAGTAGATGCAAAAAGCACTCGGAGGTCTCTGCTACCCCTCCCACCCAGCCCTCTCGCCCCAAATGCCCCAGGAGTGGGGCAGCTTGAGACAGGCGCTGCCTGGGAAACGGCGCACGCACCTCGATGCCTCGGAAATGAAAGATTCTGCCCAGAGGCTCCCCTGGGACCTCCAAGCACCTTCCTACCCCATGTGTCCCAGGTCTGGTGCCCACAGAGAGCCCCAAGCATGGCATTGGCCCGAGAAGCTGCTGGGAGCACATTGGAAATGTTGGATGTGATGAATACAGCGTGCTCACAGGGGCTGGGATTTTACCCCGGGAGGCAAAAGCAAGCCTGGTCTTTCTCCCACAGAGATACTTGTCTGGGACAGGTGCAAACATCTCTGGAGGGGATGATCTACTCCCATAATGGCACAGGTGGATTTTCTAGCACTTTCGGTGGCAATCTGCACCTCCACCTCCCCACGGTGACCCAGCCCGGTCGATGGGCACCCTCAGGACTGGCAGCAGCTTTGAAGGAGCAAAGTGAGGAAGAGTCTCAATCTGGTCTTTTCCTCTTCTTGCTCTGCCTACTGTCTGTTTTTTTCTATCTATCCTTCGTCCAGGAGCCCGAGACCTGGCCAAAACCACAGGAAGGGCTGTGGTTGAAATTTCGTGCAGCAAACCTGTTGAGCAACACAGGGAATGCGTTTGGCTGCTGATCGCCTGCTGTGAGAGGTGATCATGGAGTACAGGGCCCTGTCCCCTCTGTATGCTGCCCCTGAGCCTCCTGCGCGGTGTGCAGCACAAGCACCCATCTCAGAGACCCCCCTCCACAGGCAGCGTAGTTAATCCCGCGCCACGTAGCACACACCGGCATTTCTTTGCGTCTTCCCTCAGGGCAGTTATCTCAACCATGCTGTCCAAAACCCTCCGCGGAGAACGCTACAGGATCAAACTCCTCATTCCTCATTTGTTCAAAGTGATTACCCTGACCTAAGACACCAGCAGGCACAGAGAAGCATCTTCATTTTTATGGCTATTCCCCCAAATCAGTCACTTTTTAGCCGAGGTCACTTGCACCTTTGACAAACTGCGTGCCTGGGACTGTTTGGTCGAGGAGTACAATCAGAAATACTAGCAGCAAAGCACGCAGTAGTTGTGCAGAGATGACTGATGGGTGGCTCTGAGCACCCAGTGGTGCAAGGCTGGATCAGCAGAGCTGCTGGACACCTCCAAGACGGACAGCACTCCACCACACAACAGGTTTTACCGCAAACGGGAACTTGCTAGGCACAGGGCAATGCCTTCACTGATTGAAACCACCGAGCTTGGCACTAACCCAAACTACTGCACATCACTGCGCTGCCTAGGACAGGGAAATTACTATTTAATTGAAATGGAGCGTGGTGAAGTACCTCCCTGGGGCGTGCTGGAGGTGTGCACTGGATAATGACATGCTGAGGTTTGCCCTTGCTGCGGTCCCTTTTTGTCCTCTTTGCCGCTGCTGAGCTGCGATTGCAAACCTGATAGGAAGGATAGAGAGACTTGAGGGGAGGAAGGTGTAACACCATGGCAGCAGAAATCTGGGAGGTGGGCAAGGACCTTGGGGCATTTGCTAGGTGCACTCACACACGTTGGCCTTCAACGTCCCGAAAGCAGCTTGTTGTCCACCCGGTGCCAGCAGTCCTTGACTGCAGAGCTGCTCCCAGCCTGACCCGACACATGGGGCTACTCCATCGCAAGCTCTGCATCTGCTTGGGTCTATCCCCGCAGGCACGATCAGCTCTCAGCTGGGAGCATAACCAGAGTTTCCACCTCTGCTCTTCTCCTCCAGCTTCCTCAGCAGCAAGATGAAGCCTGCTGACATCTGCCCAAGAGAGTGGGCAACTACATGTTAATTAAAAACAAACCAGCCACCTGAAGGCAGGTAAAACCTCAGCTCCTGGGACGCAAACAAGCAGGGTTACAGGCCTATCATTCATTAACTACATCCAAATTGTTTTCGTGGTTGCTCTTGCTCAATTAAAGAATACCTTCTTAACTGTAATTTTACCTGCTCCCCAAATGCAGGTGTATTGGGTACCCCAATTACCTTGTATTGAAAGGTGAATGACATGAAACGCCTCTGGGGATGCAATGAAATAGAGGCAAGCACTTCCATCTTCTTCTGAACTAAAGGTCTGAATGCAGAGAGACTGAAGAGAAAATTATGGCCTGCTCCATGGAAAATGCGGGAGTTTTTGATGGCGCTCATTTTACAGTCAGCTGTATCAGAGAGGAATGATGTATGCTGGGTGTAACAACTGTACAAGCATCTCCAAGCTTGAATAGACGTTATACTAACATGTACAAGCTTGGGAAAACAGGAAACCCACAAGATACGACTTTTTATGACGGCATAAAAGCTCCATGTGGGTCTGTGGTAGAGCGTGATTCCTGGTCTTCTTGATCTGTCTCCCTTAGTCCTTAGTCCCCACCCAACCGTGGTCCATTTGCCTCCTCGGATCTTCACACTGCGACCACAGCCCCCTCCTGCTCCATAGTTTCCCTTGGACCAACAGAATTATTGAGCATTAAAACGCCATTTGCTTTGAGGACAGGGATGGAAATCCCTTGCTGCTGATTCATGCCGGTGCTCCAACATGAATTATTGCCCTGTGGGTCTGAGAGAAGAGCCCCAAACCTCCTCCAGATCCCAGAGGGAGGGCAGAGGAGTCCCAGAGGCCCCCCCAGAAGCAGATGCAAGCGCAGCTAGTGTGCAAGCCTTGCAGAAGGATGGAAATTTGAAGAACGTAATGCTGCGCCCACAACCTCTGCAAAGGCAAATGACATTCCACCTACCACTGCTTTCTTACCTTGCAGCTCCTAATTTCTACCAGCCGAACAAGGTGAAGCTGCAAGGCTTGCGTGGGTTCTCTTGGAGGCATCAGCTAGAAATCACCGCCGGCCACTTCCCAGTGCTTTGGCTGATGGAGAAAAGATGCACTGTGAAGAAGGAAGTGTTGTTTTACTAGTGCAGTGAGAGCAGAAAGTATTGAGCACCCAGGAAGGCTTCCGGGAGATTGATGTTTGCAGACCTCTGCTCACTACAGGGAAGCCAGGACTCTCGCTGTGCTGAGTGATGGCCTACACATCTTGGGAGCTGGGAAAACGCAGTGCGAGCCCCCAGTTTGGATTACATGAGGAACAGCACTCAGGTCTGGATGAGCTGGCTTTCACAACTTGCTCTGCCCTGGGTGCTGCTAGCAAAGGACCTGCCCTCCCCTACAGCTTGTTTTTCTCCAGCCCTTCCTAAGATCACACAGGGGCCTGCCCGATCCTGTCACCCCACCCTGCTACCCAGAGGGGGCAGCTGGAGTGCTGCTGGAGACCCTGTCATCACCCACACCCCCAGTGTTTGGGCAGCCTCGGTCTGTTATGATCTCCTGCGGCACACTGTCCCCATGTACGTTGCCAGCCCTGTGTCAGAATATGGGCGCTTACCTCTGTGTTTGGAGTGAGGAAATACAAGCACGGAGTGCAAGGAGGCAGCAAGACATCTCAGAACGAGGAAGCAACCACTCATCTGCTACAGACATGTAACATACTGCTGATTCTGGACAGAGGGAAAACGCTAGCACGCTCCATCGGCTTGCTGCAACACAAGGAGGTGAATGACAAGCAGCTGATCCAGTCAGTTGCTTCAGACAATCTCCATGATCAGAGAAAGCAGAGGCTACTTCAGGTCAGAGGCAGAACCCGGTCACCTCGGCTTAGCGTGTTTCTGCAAGGACAGAGGCAAGTTGAAGCGCATCTAAACGACACAAGATTTGGCTGCTTTAGCTCAGGTTTATTCATCCTTTATCCTGAGTTGGCTCAGCAGTAAGAGGCAAGCTAAATGCGAGCCTGCACCCTTGAGCAGCAGTTTGCTACGCTGCTTAGAAGAAAGCCTGCAAACCAAACTCTGCATCCTGATGAAGATGGATTTAGATTCAGCTACCAAACAGGAACAAAGCATTCGACCAACTGCTCAGCAAGCACGGCCTCTGAATTAGAATTCTGATTAACAGAGTTGGATGAAATTCAACTGAATTCACCATGCCTGACTGTACATACACCACTCCTGCCTTCAGAAACCTGCAGCATTTAAATCAATGAAAACTATTGCTCCTAAATGCTTTTAACATCAAATGCAGATTCCCAGGCTGACCTTAAAGCATTCTTAAGATATTTTTTCCTGTACTGACAACACATGTGGCAAGCATTTTTGGCATACAGCGAAATAACCTGACAAGCACTCACATACCTTAAAAGAAACGGCTACTGTGTTTGAGCTTTGGCCACAGTTAAGACAAAAAAGAAGGCACTGAAGCAAACTCCTGAATTGTTTTATACCCTGGATTGCTTTAAGACTTTGTCATGAAGCACTACGCTCAATACGCTCATTCAGTTCCAGTATCTCTTCTGCATTGCCTTAGACGACAGGTTGCGGTTGCCAAGGAGAGCACCGTGTCCTTGCATGTGGATGCAGAGTCCTTTTGTCTTCTGGTGGGACTTGGGTGATGGCTCCCCCAGCCAGCGGGCTCATCTAGCTTCCAGCACCTACCTGCACGTGCTTCAGTTGGAGACTTGCTACATGAAGGGGTTTGACTCCATCTTCTTCGTCAGAACTACAGCCTTTCTCTTACTGCTTTAATACTCTTATAGCTGTAGCCCTTTTGAGTTCTGGGCTGGGCCGGAGACTCTAACTTGGTACCAAATTGGCAGAGAATGAAGCCAGATCCTATCTCCCCAGCACATATGCAGACGCAAAGTGCTACAGGAAAGGCTGGATAGCAGGTCTTGGACTACATTTCCAATGCCTATCAAAACACTGCAACATTTCACAAAAGAGTGGGGTGCTAGTCCTCAGATATTTGGGCTCTGCTTCAGTTGGGGAACTCCCCCACTTGCATGATTAGTGTTTGCATGCCCCCAGAGGTCGCTCACCACCACCTTTTCTCCTCTCCCCTGAGGCATACACTTTCTGTCCTCTCATTTCACAGTTTCCCCAGCATCATATGAGTGAGCCTAGGGAGGGAGATGGAGAGCGCACACATGAACTCCCACCACTGCTGCTTGCTCTGAGATCTCCCACACTTAGGCAGACATTGGTATTTGGAGGGAAAAAAAAAAACCCACCACACTCCCCCCCCCCCCCCCCCCCCCCCAAAACCCCAACAAACCCACACCAATCTCATTCGGAGGAATCTTTATTGCTTTGACAACCTTATCTTTTCAGTAGTTTCCCAAGAGCTTGTGAAGGAAACCAGAGATCTGCTGATTATATAACATCTTCAGAAATGGAGTAAATGCATGCCTGAAGTCAATGTCATGTCCACTGGCCGTTTCCCTGCTAATGTTTAGAGTTGAAAAGTGGCCAGAAGAGTTGTGAAAAAGCACATGGTGCTACTGAATGGTAGCAATGGGAGCAGCAAAATGAATGGCAGGAGAGTGCTACTCGTGCCCTCATCTGAAATGTAAGCCTAGACAAACCATCCATTTGGCTGGACCTTCCCAGCTGCATCTCTGAACAGAAGAGATGGGGGGAGGCTGAGGCTTTTACCATGCTGTCCGTCTGACATTTGCCCAGGGAGATTTCTTCATTCCTTGAGCTTCTTTCACCTCACTCCACTCCAGCTTGGTGTCTGGAACCTCATCTTCAGGCTCAGGATCTTCGCGGATGGCTCCCTCGGGCGATGCCACAACAATGGGCAGCGGGCCCTGCTCCTCCCGAAACTCTACAACGTAGAGGCTCTTCTGGTTTGCTAATTGCTGGTGAGTCTCCTGTGGGGGAGAGGAGGAGCAGGAAAGAGAAAACAGTTAAAAAAAAAAAAAGTCTCAGGCTAACAAACGTCACAGGAAAGGCTGTTTTGTTTCCCACTTCTGGCTGATCCCTGCTTAAATCACGCCTAGATAACATTAATCTCAGGAGAAATGACACGCCATGTCGGTTTACTTGAGGTCAAACTTTACATGGTATATAGGCTAGGGGGAAAAAAAAAATCAATTTACTAATAAACAGTTTCAACACTGTAAAAATTAAGGGACTCATCAGGCACATCCTTATGGATTTCAAAAGAGCTAATAGCACAAGCAGAGGGAATTGAGGTAGCCAGACTGCTGATATACCAGCACTATAACGTCACCCTAGAGGAACTCGCTTCTGGAAAGGTTCACAGAATCACAGAATCGTTTAGGTTGGATGGGACCTCTGGAGATCATCTAGTCCAACCTCCCTGCTCAAGCAGGGTCACCTAGAGCATATTGCCCAGGATCACATCCAGACGGCTTTTGAATATCTCCAGGGAAGGAGACTCCACCACTTCTCTGGGCAACCTGTTCCAATGCTCTGTCACCCTCACAGTCAAGAAGTTTTTTCTCAGGTTCAGATGGAACTTCCTGTGGTTCAGTTTCTGCCCATTGCCTCTTGTCCTGTTGCTGGGCACCACGGAGAAGAGACTGGCCTCATCCTCTTGACACTCCCCCTTCAGATACTTGTACACGTTGATGAGATCCCCTCTCAATCTTCTCTTCTCCAGGCTGAACAGGCCCAGCTCTTGCAGTCTTTCTTCCTAGGAGAGATGCTCCAGCCCTCTAATCATCTTGGTAGCCCTCCGCTGGACTCTCTCCAGGAGTGCCATGTCTCTCTTGTACTGGGGAGCCCAGAACTGGACACAGTCCTCCAGGGGAGGCCTCACCAGGGCTGAGGAGAGGGGCAGGATCACCTCCCTCCACCTGCTGGCAAAACTCTGCTAATGCACCCCAGGAGACCATTGGCCTTCTTGGCCACAAGGGCACACTGCTGGCTCATGCTTAACTTGTTGTCCACCAGCACTCCCAGGTCCTTCTCTGCACAGCTACTTTCCAGCAGGTCAACCCCCAGCCTGTACTGGTGCATGGGATTACTCCTGCCTAGGTGCAGGACCTTGCACTTGCCTTTGTTGAACTTCAGGAGGTTCCTCTCCGCCCACCTCTCCAGCCTGTCCAGGTCCCTCTGAATGGCAGCACAGTCTTCTGGTGTGTCAGCCTCTCCTCCCAGTTTAGTATCATCAGCAAACTTGCTGAGGGTGCACTCTGTCCCTTCCTCCAGGTCACTGATGAATATATTGAACAAGACTGGACCCAGGACTGACCCCTGGGGGACACCGCTAGCCACAGGCCTCCAACTTGACTCTGCGCCACTCACCACAACCCTCTGAGCTCGGCCATCCAGCCAGTCCTCAATCCACCTCACTGTCCACTCATCTAGCCCACACTTCCTGAGCTTACCTAGGAGGATGTGATGGGAGACAGTGTCAAAAGCCTTGCTGAAGTCCAGGCAGACAACATCCACTGCTCTCCCCTCATCTACCCAGCCAGTCATTCCATCATAGAAGGCTATCCGATTGGTCAAGCATCATTTCCCTTTGGTGAATCCATGCTGACTACTCCTGATCACCTTCTTGTCCTCTTCGTGCTTAGTGATGACCTTCAAGAGGAGCTGTTCCATCACCTTTGCAGGGATGGAGGTGAGGCTGACAGGCCTGTAGTTCCCTGGCTCCTCCTTCTTGCCCTTTTTGAAGACTGGCGTGACATTGGCTTTCTTCCAGTCCTCAGGCACCTCTCCTGATCTCCAGGACCTTTCAAAGATGATGGAGAGTGGCCTAGCGATAACATCCGCCAGCTCCCTCAGCACTCGTGGGTGCATCCCATCGGGGCCCATGGATTTATGGATGTCAAGTTTGGACATCCATGTCCAATGTTCTGTCTAGAAAAAGTGCATCCTGCTAATAAATGTGTGTTGGCCTGTTAGTAACCTGTAGCACCAAAGCACAATATTGCGTCATCATTCTGAGCAGGAGAAACAGATAGTCCTGCGCTGTCCAGAACAAACCAAAGGAAAATAAAACAAAAACCCTTTTCACATGTATCCACCTGCTACTAGACATGGATGGTAGATGTTATCTGCTGAATTCCCATACAGCAAGCTTCCCAACTCTAAATTATACTTGCCATTAAGCTGTTTTGGATCTTCAAATGCATACAAATTTTGTTTTGACACCAGTAAAACGCTCACTGCTGACTTGACAGATAATTTTAGCTACTCTAATCATCTTAACTCAGCATTATTTTCAACTATACCTCATCCTCATTTACAGGTTGTTTTGTTAACACTCAGATTCTACAGAATCTTTCCTGGAAACAAGAAACTTCCCTTAGTAGAAAACTACCAAGTGGCACATCTTTAAGAGCAACGACCTACACAGCAGGCCCTTCTTCCATTTCTTCTGTGGAAGACTTCTCAGAGACAATGCGTCAAAAATATACAATAGACTTCCTCAAGCCTGAGTATCCTCAGATACCAAAGAGTCTCTGAAAGCATCTCATTGGACAAAGAGAATCACAATCTCCTCCTCTCCCGAGACCAAACTGAAAAAGCTGGCTAGGATGGGATGACAGGTTTGACACTATAGCCTCGCAAGGGAATCCAGCCATATTTAAATATTGGGCATGTAAGCAGGTACACCTTGCCAGCTGTCAAAACTCTACAGCCAAATGAGATAACCAAGAATTTCCAAAGGACTGACTCATCCTAAGGCTGGTGTTCAAACTAAGGCAGATGAAATGCGGCATGCTGGATCTCTCCATTAACTGCAGACAGCTAGCTCAGGCAACGAATCTGCATTGTGAGCACTTTATGTTAGAGGAAATGACATCCCAATCTATTTCGGGAATCTTAGTTACAGTAGCGATAGAAGCCGGGGCTACGTTCAGTCCTTCAGCAATGAAAACCTAGTATGCAAACAAACAAGCAGCAGGAACCAAAGCAGCGCCACAGTTACCTCTGCCCATGCTTTTTAAAACATCACCAAAAATACCGCAAATGAAAGCCCAGAAGTTCAGATCTCCCTTGGAGGCACTTGGCTGTGGAACAAAGAGAGCTATGTACAGCTGTTCCTGACTGGACAACTTTATGCAGCTCCTGCAGAGGCGCAGCGGGAGGAAACAGTCACATATGGATTTTGTTTGTTCTTGGGAAACTAACTTTACGTTAAGCCTTGAATTTAAACTGTGGTTGACCACAAACTATTATGGCATCAATCACGTTCTGTCCCCTGACCTACCAAACAAGACTGTTGACTGTACAACTTACCTGTTCTGTTAAGCCTTTAAAGAGAGCTCTGGTGATGTTAATCAAGTTTTTGGAACCAGAAACCTTGGCGTACATGTCTTTAATGCCAATTAGTTTGCAGATGGTGATAATAGCTCGGTGGCAACGAAGGCCATAGCCTGGAGAGAGAAAAAAAAAAAAAAGTGTAAACATACAACTTAAGGAAAAAGAGATTTAAGACCTCTTCTTAACCATCTTCATTACCTATAATTTTAGAATACATTAACATATCTTAAAAATGATAAAATAGTGTAAATGTACCATTTTCCTCAGTCTTCACAGCCATGCTAACATAGAAATCGTGGTCTTTCTATACTAAATATTTCCTGCTTAATGTATTGCAAAATCAAATGGAAAATATCACCATCTATAAACTCAAAACAAGAAAATATAAAAAAAACGCAACCCCCAGATTTAGGTAGTATTCCTTAGTAGAGCCATGGGCACCTTTAGAAGAGTCTATTGTTATTCACAAATGCACAATTCCCTCCCCACCTCGCCAGGCAACATATACCAAATGCAAGGCAATTTTCTTCTCCCACTTACCAGACAAATAATCTAATATTCCTCCAAACTAAAAATCAGCAGAGAAGCGAGGCAACAAGCTTACTTAGGAATATTAAAATGGAACCTTTAAAAGGAGAGAGGATCTAAACATAACTGCTGTTCTGCGATGACCTGCTTATCAGGTAACCAAGACTGTCCCTTCTAAAAAGCAATACTTTCATAGCTTCAAACCTGCTTTCTTTGCAACTTCAGGAGAAGGACCCCATGGTAGAAGCAATATTGATGTGTCCCATCCCCAGCGAGGTCGCTGCTGGACCAGAGGGGCCAACAGCATCTTCCTAAAGCCCGAGATTGTGCTCGAGACCTCTGTCACACGCAGCACAGTCACAGAAACCAGGGAGGGTCCAGGGACGAAAACGAAGGTCCAACGTCATCTGTGAGCAATAACGTGCCAGCAGAGAAGTCTGGTCTGAAGACCAGAGCTGCTGGGAAAGCGGCTGAGCGCACACCGGCACTGGGGTCTCTTGCTGCCTATGGGCCTTTGGGCAGCCAAATTAAAAAAATCATGTGATAAGTTCTTTTTTTTTTTTACTCACTTCTTGGTAAGCAAAGCTCCGAGCAGCTGAGGTGGGACTGGAGCTGCCGCAACTTGAGGAAGGCATCACTGCACCCACTAATACCAAATTCATGCTTCGGAGTTGATCTCCGCAACATGAACTTGTTACTTGCTGCCTGACCTGCTACCACAGCCTGGGCAAGATACAACAGCCCCTGGTCAACAGCCACCAAAAAAGCCACGCTCGTCCTATCCACGCTACAAAGGCTAGCGGACCGCTTCATACTGGGTAAGCGAGCACTGGCAATTGCCACGGAATTGTGCAGAAACATTGCTCCCTTCCCTCTGGCCCCAAAAAGCAGCATGAATTACACTCCGTTATTACCTTAGCGGCACAACACGAAGGACTGGGAACGGAAATGAAGCGGACAACAGATTCCTGGGAGCTAAAGCTACAAAGGCATTTCCTCTCTGTTTCTGGAGAAAACAATTATTTTAATCAAGCTTAACGAACAAGCGAGTACTACATGAAAGCAAAAAGCATTCAAAACAAGTGGTGTGTGTGTGTGTGTGTGTGTGTGTGTGTGTGTCTGTAAACCACCGGTGACATTACCAAAGCCAGTAACAGCAACAACCTCGAATTCGTAAGGGGGGTGGGAGGGGGAGACGGTTATATTCCAAACCCCACAAACGCAGTAGAGGTTTGCATCTCACTTCCACGCGTCTCCGTCCTAAAGCGTTGCAATAGCTCAAATGCATAATCACAGCGCGCTAGCATTAATTGCAAGTGTTTTCTTAGGCTTGCTGGATCAGGGGGCTATTTTTTTGGAGGGTCTAGTTTTGCTCTCTCGTTCCCCACGGAGACTTGTTTCGCGTGGCCTAGCTCTGCTCTGTTAATCTTTGAAAAAGGGTTTGTGATAGTTCTCATGTAATTTACTTAAAAGCTACAAAGACAGCTTACAGATGAGTCCATTCTGCAGGACAGTCTTGCCGCCGGATAAATGAAGAAAAAATAATATATTCCAGGGCTGCGTGCTTTACTGTGCCAATATTTCCCTTATTCTTTTAACCTATAATTGGTAAACAAACTATAACCATCCAAAGCCATTTGTTCTGACATTTGAGAAAAATACCGTTTTCCATGCTACAGGACAGAATCGGGTTTTAGACACAATTACAGGTGAACGACCTCCGAGAGGCTGTTTGCCAAAGTTTCATTTTCAGGGACTTAAAAGCCTTTCATTTCTGCTCTTCTGCATCTTTGCTGTTCTCCCACCTCAATTCCATCCACTTTCTGTAGCTTTTCAATACATGAAACTTATCTGCCAGCCAAACTTATCAATCAGTCGGTCACTGAACACAATTTATTCCTATTACAAAACCAAAGGATTTCAGCTGCACACTAACTGCGGAGAGGGAGTTGTGCTCAGACATTTTTAACTTGCCTGTGGCACTCACGCTGCATTACTGCCGTTTAATTCAATGAGGCCTATAAAAGACAACAGGGACATCTAAATATTCCTGAAAGTTTCTCGCGCCGAAATACATACCCAGGTAAGCAAGAGAAGAAGCATTTAAAACGTATTCCTCCTATGAGCTAAATTTTCTGAGTTATCTCTATTCCAAACGCAACCTGTTCTGAGCAAACTGCGTTAGATTTTCTGGGTAGCCGACTAATGAGTTTGGAAATACAACATCCTCTTTAAATGCACACTACGGGACTACTCCACTCTGAGTTAAGTTCACATATAGATGTTCATGTTACATAGCTCTTTAAACCTGGATTTGCACTTGTCTAATGTATTGTCCTGACTATAAGGCTGGGCTATCCTCTGTTTTACAGAAATTATGAATAAATTCAAGAAAGGGACACTTAAATGTAACCGTCGCCTTAGCTTTTCTATTAAAATGTCAGGTTTTGCTGTGATTATTTGTTGAGATAGCTGCCTGCGTCCTCTGTACAGGAACCGGGAACAAGTCAAACAGAGGAATCCACCAGCTGTAATTCTGCAAAGGCTCCGGCACGCAGCACTTGACCGCTGCAACGCCACCAGCAAACGAGAGGAACCTCTGATACTTTAAAGGAAGACAGTCTACATATCACAGAATCGCACAGAATCACAGAATCGTTTAGGTTGGAAGGGACCTCTGGAGATCATCTAGTCCAACCTCCCTGTTCAAGCAGGGTCACCTAGAGCATATTGCCCAGGATCACATCCAGACGGGTGGATATACCGCATCTAGAGTGAAAAACATGAAGAACTGGAATTTCTCACGCAGTACAGCTACAAGGTATCGCTGCTGGGCTTCGCAGCCCCCTAAGTCCTTTTGACAAACTGTTTTGCGCTTCCCTTTATTAATTCACATCTGGAACTGATTTACACTGCTCCCAGATGCATCAGCAGGGTACTCCCGTGACTGCTTCAAATCGCAAAGAAAGGTCACAGATGAAGATTAAGAGCTGTCCACACCCCAAAACGCAGCACGTTTTGCAGCACAGACAAGCAATACCCCGGGCAGTTTCCGGGCCGCCAGCACACGCTAGAAATACGAGCGGTCTGGCATGGCGGCAGACAGCAAGACCAGAGCCTTCAGCGAGCCAGCCCGGCTCAAGTTAAATCTCGTTCTGCAACGTCTCCGCTCGTCTCACGGAACTGCTAAATTACAGCCAGCTCCTTCTGCTGCCAGGAATCCGGCCTTTACGGTGTAACACAGACCCCAAAACCTGGCAGAGATTAAGGAAAAATCAGAAAGGACTTTAGCTAGTCCATCCCCACAAACTCCATTTTTGCAGATGTATGACCTGAAAAAAAAAATGGTAACGTTATGGGGACGTAATGATGCATCTCCCTCTCTTTCACTACATACACTTATCTATAGTATTTTACATACTGATGCTTCTGAGTGACACTTCTAAGTGAGCCCAGTGGTGCCCGTCCAAGAGCACACATGGATTTTTTTCTTAGACAACATCAAACCTGCTTCAAGAAACGCTGAACCTATCTCATCAGTTAAACAGGAGGGAAAATATTCATTATGTGGAAAAGAGTGCCCTGGTTTTTGGAGGATCCTTGCATATATCTATATATATGTATATATGAATATGTTGTGTAACTGAAAACGCTGGCAAGATACTCAGTGCAAAGCACCGGCCAAAACTTGTGGCTAGGCAGGACAGAGGAAGACCCAAAGGACTGGTGTATCTTTCAAAAGAGAAAAAGGGGGACTTGGGATAGCACAGACCACTCAGCTTAAATGCAATGCTCAGACAGACATTAGAACATGCTATTATCAATCAGGTTTTAGGTGCTTGGAGAACTGTCCAAAAACACCCAACACAGACACGCTTAATGCCAAACTAACCAGATCCCCTTCTCTGGCATGGATGCTACCTTAGGACCGAGGGGCTAACGTGACCAAACTGCATTTTATATTCTGACACGCTTCTGCAGGATTTTCTCACAAAATAAACAAGAGAAATAACGACCATGCAAAATCATCATTAAAGCATGTGCCCCCGTTACCAGTGGCCTGCTGCCAGGCTGAGAGCATTTTCCGAATAGCATCCTGCTGAGGATCTGTTCTGGCTTTAGTTCCTGCTAATACCTTTGTTAACAACTTGGATACTGGAAAAGAGACTGAAAAAAATGGGTGGAGGACATTAACTTGGGAAAGGTTGCAAGCATACCAGCGCAGTGAGGAGGAGGGGTCAACACAGGCCTGAAAAACTGGAGAGACAGTTGAAATGAAAACACTGAAATGTAACAAAGACAAGTGCAAAGTGCTGTGCTGAGAAATCAAAAGCACAAATACAAAAAGCGGAAGACTGACTGAACAGCAACAGAAAAAGGATCTGGGGGTGACAATGGACCGCAGACAAAACAGAAACCAACAGAATGATGGTGCTGCAGCACGTATGAAGCCCAGAACAAAACGCACACTGGATATATTTTTCCAAGCAAGGTCAATCAGTGGTCTTCATACATGACGTTCAGTGTTTAAGAGGAATGGGACGGTCTTACTGGGCAGGGCAGCAGTAGTATGTTAGCTACAGATAGATCCTTTCTGGAAAAAAACGGAGAAGGCAGTGGAGAGGCAGTTTGTTGCTCAAAGCCAATAACGAAACGGCAATAAAAGAGGACAACAGTGTGGTGAAGTGACATGAGTTGTAAGGTGGCCCCGGCTGCCCTCGCGGCTGAGGTCCTGCAGCGGAGCGCATCGGGCGAGACGGGAAGGAATGCCTTATTCTGGGTCCCACTGCAAGGAAGCTACAGCACCTAGCGAGAACCTCCCGCTGCCGTTCAACGGTAACGGCATTATTGTTTGTAGGTGCGGGGCCAAACACGTAGTTCGGCTGTGTCATTCCTGCTCTTTGCACGTTTTTGCTTTATTATATTGACAGCCAAACTGAAGCTTGCTAAAACTGGTTCTCATAAAAATTATAGGACAAATTAATTAATTTATGACCTTGAGGGGTCATTAAACGCAGAACTGCAGAAACCTAAATGCGAAGACAATCTGACTCCACGCCTGCTGCCTTGAGAAGATTTTTCTAAGCCCACGCTATCGCTTTTCTGTCACGCTGATTTAAAAAAAATCCTTATCTCAGAACCAAAATAATGTCATCTAGTTAAAAATTGTGTTGAAGGTTCACAGCAATTTCAGATGCTTGCAAAATACATATTAAAAACTCAGAACGCTAATAATTATCTTCTCATATTATTAACACGACAGCGCAGAACAAGAATATTAGCGACACAGAATCAAACACTATGTCCAAAGCGTCAACACTTCAGCTTACTCAAAGGCTGCTGAAACTGATTAAATAATTAAGTAACTGAACACAATGGCAGTTACTTCTGAAAAATTATCGCAAGTCTCTGACTCATTATGAGCTAATCATTAAATGCTCTTGCAATTCAGGGCTTATCATAATGAAACTGAAACGACTTACAAAGAACCAGTCATGCAGCTGAATTTATTTCCGGTTTGCCTGTTACAATCAGAGCACCAACTAGGACACTCAGCGGCAAACGACACCTGCTCCCTGTGAGACAGCCACTACTTCTTCTGAAAGCAAAGCTACGCTAAACACGTCGAATCACACATTTGTACGTGAAGCTCTAATTCCAAGATTCATGCAAAGAAATGACCTCGCACCATCACTTAAGCTCTTTCAAACAGAAGGTGCCCAGAAGGTAAAAGGACCACACCCCAGACTGCAACGCACGAGAAAGGAGCTAACCTTTAGCTCTAAAAACTACTTCCTACGATAAGAGTTTTTATGTTGCAATCCTGAAAGGCATGACGCCAGATTAAAAGGTTGCTCTGAACGCATCCCCAGGGTCGCCAGCGACTGACATCGCGCAGGCTACAATAGCTCTGAAGGTGAGGAAAGGGATAGCGGGAAGTCAGCGCTGCATTCCCTGCGTCTTCAAAAGGTCAGCGTTTGAGCGGAAGCTGGTGGAGACGGCACACGTGACTGGGCGGGAAAGGCTGGCGGACTGTGCATCTCTGGCCAAAACTGAGGTGAAAGCTGCCATGGGTCCTCCCTCAGTTTCCTGCCCAATAACACATCAAAGCTTCCCCAAATAAATCCATACGGCTGCAGTCGGGTTCCTTTTCTCTTGAATAGGAGCCATGGCAATGATGGGAGACTGTGCTTGGGCAAGTACACGTTCCTCATCTCTACCTACTGTAAGTCATACGAGTTCCAGCATCTGGGACGGAACAAGACATTACTTTTCATCATTTACCAGGAGGCAGTCCTGTGAGAACACAGATAATCATCTGTTTACTATGTCTTACTGGGATGTCTAATCAGTAAATTGTCCAGGGAAGCCTGGTTGGAGGTGCCTATCTTCTCCGGTGCAGAACTGCTATCACTAGACATGCTGGGACGCCATACCTCACAACTATCGAGAGCGACTTAGTGCCACTGTGGACTGAAAGTACTTCTAACTGGAAGTGCTTTGAATGGTCTGGTAGCCATGTGAAGAACAGATCAATGAGCTGAGAACCACAAGGTATGAACTCAGTATTACTCATAGCTACCCTACGGGAGTCTAAAGAAGTATCTGCCCATACTATGCTTGGGATAAAAGTGAAGGCCAAACAGCTTGCAAAGACAGAGAAACGAAGCACTGCTGCTACGCAACAGCGAGGCAGTCTTTGGACAGGTCTGCTGCAGGGCAAGAGGCCAGGGTAGAGAATTTCTCTAGACAGCATACCAGTTTCCGCACTGGGAGCTCTTAATGGGCTTTTATTTCAGGGAAAATAAAGCAGTAACGGATCTGATGGAGCAGTAGGCTGGATGCTGTCCTGGTTCCAGCTCAAGGCCACGGGTAGTCTTGGGGCGATTGAGCGAGCGTTGCTGCCCATTCTGCCCCAGTGCGGGATTAAGAGGAACGGGCACATCAGTGGGGCTTTGACACATGCTGCTATTCAAAAGGCTTGGATCTGAGGCACTCGCACTGTGATTCACATTTGAAGCACTCCTAACGTTGCAGACTAAAATATCTCTGAACCTTGTCTTGAAAATAGTGATCAAAAAGGTGAAAAATAATGGAGTGAGTCCATCAGTTCTCCACAACATGCATGGGGCATATGGTGGGAACAAATGCCTACAAGGTACTTCTAAAGGCCTTTGCCTCCACCATTTACACTATTAGGAGATTAAACTTTTCCACATCTTAAGTAATTCAGAGCAGGAGGAGCTAGATTTCAGAAATCTGAGAGAGAAAAAAAAACAAAACACATGGGGAGAAAAAGACTGGGAGCCAAAAGGAAGGGGAAGCAGCAAGGGTAAAAGAAAAACAGGAATTAGAACATGCAGCAGTGGAAGAGGGAGAAACCTTGACTTATAAAAACAAAAAACGAAGTCAGCTACAGCAGGAATTCCTAATGAAAAACAATGGGCCGTCTTCAGCATTGAAGACATGGTAGACTAGAATCCAATGATGTGTCTCTGAAGTAAATGAACATTGTGCAAATTTACTTTCCTCAAATAAATACTAGTCCAGGAATTAATCAAACTTCAAAATTTCCAGGTAGCTTTAGTTACCTTTGTTTTGCTTCTTCATGCGGATTTTTGTCCTTTTAAATTTCACACTAATGTCATGGTAAACTGGAAGGGAGAAAAAAAAAAAAAAGCATTACAGCACAACTGTTCTGTCTGGAAAGGCTTTAAACTAGCACACCTAGGGAGTACATTTCTTTTTCAGAACTCTGAACAGGAAGTTAGTTTTGCTCTTCTTTGAGGACTGGATTAAAGAGAAGAGTTAATCCAGGTAAAGTTCTGGAGTAGACTAAGAATGTTTACACACCTATGAATATTACTTTCCTATTCCATAAATAAAAATTAAGATTCACTTGGAAAACGTGAAGTCTCTGTATACATCTAATCATCCTCATCTAGCTTTGAAGAGAGCTCACACGTGATGCATTTTAACCTTCTTCCTGGTATTTAGACTTTCTAGTCACTCAGCTTTTAACCTATGATTTCCCCTTAGGCTTCAGTGGTCTTGGATTTTCCATACACAAGACCCACCATTTCAGCCTTCTCTCTGCTCCATAAAGAACCCCAGACTCTTATTTTTGGTGGGATGTTTTTATATATGATTTTTTTTAAGAGCCTGAAATAACTAGGTACCCACTATGCATTAAGTGGACACGTTGGTGGAGGAGGGAGAGTGCAAGGGAGATAAATCTCTCCATTTAATATTTTTAAAACAGCTCATAGCATGAGATCGTAGCACCACTTTTCTTCAAGGACCTTCCTGTAATTGGTGATACAAGCCTGAACGAAAGTAAAGAGTAAACTGCATATTCATCTCAGATAGCGGTGACCTATTTTACACAGAGATCGACTGACTCCATAGACACTACCACTGTCTAGCTAGCTAAAGTAGTCCGGGGCCAAGATTTCAGACAGTGTGCTGGACAAACAAAATGATGCACAAGGATTGGTAATGCAATGCATCAGCCCAAAAAGCTTATATATAGTTAACATCTTTTCATGCTATACAACTAGTTGCAACTAGTTCTTGTTGGTATATTCAATACTTATGGAAACTTAGAGAAAGAGTCCAAAAAAAAAAAAAACCATAATACTTACTTGTGTGGTTTTGATACAGCTCGATAAAATGTAAACAGCGTATCGCTTTGTTCTTTGCCTGGGGAAGAAAGGCACAAAATGTTTTTTTCTAGAATTTTTCTGCAAAGTATCTGGATTTTACTTTTGTTCAGTTAACTAGACAGAAAAAACAAGGAAGGAAACTCAGGAAAACAGGTCAGCCACGTCTAATCCGCTTAGTTTATGGAAATCAAAATGCTTTATGCAAAGAACTATTTTCTCCTAACAGATTCAACCTTTCAAAAGACTTCTTAATCCAGCAGCAACTGTACCAAACTTTGTGTATTTTATCATTGCTATTGAGCATTACAATACAAACTAGATTAATGTAGATTACAAGTAATATTTTGACATCTAAAGGAGCCTTAACAATGTCACTATATGTATATAAGAGACAAATTCCTACATGACTGCTGTATAAACAGACTTTATATGCTATATAGCTATTAGAAATAAACAGCAAAGGGGACAAGCATAGGCCATAAAAAGGAGAAGGGAGAAATCTTTTTAAAAAAATTGTATTCAAAGGCACTTTTTCTTGTTCCTACTTTCAAAAGACCATAACCTGCATTCAGAATAACTGGGGAAAAACACAAAAATTATCTGACCCTTTGTGCATGCAGATGATGTCAGAAAACAAGGAAAAAAATAAAGCGTGTATTAACAGAATCTCACTGCATAGCAACCTCATTACTAGTACCAAGATGGACAGTTCATGCACGTGGACGTATTTCTACATACAGACCTCAAAAGATATTGATTATTTTCAAAAATGAATAGGCATGAAGTATTTGTGCTTATTTTTAATCTACATACTTTCCGTAAAGCATTCATCCTGTCACCTGCTTTTCCCACTGCAAAACCTGCAAGACAGAAAAGACGCATTTTATTACTGAGAAAGGCACCAGTCAGGACCTTGAGAAAGCTAATGGGAGGGGGGAGAGAAACATCACAACCAAGTTTAGTCCTTGCTATTTCGACTCCATTGCACAGATCGTACTCAGAAAATGGCTGAGAGAAAAACACGTTTAATAGAAAGCAACAACTTAGCCATTACAAATACCTATCAATTGGATGCTGACTGGTTGTATCAAAGGTGAATAAGGTTTAAGTTAAGACATTTCTTTTGTGTATTTGTTCCAAATAATTGAATAACGCTGATCACTTCATCCAAAAAAGCAGTTTTCTGCCTAGAAGGAAGGGGAAGGAAGGACAAGCAGGAAGGCGATGCTGATATACCAGCTGCATCTGTACAAAGAGTGGCCCCAAGACCCAAGATGCAAAGATGACTGGGAGTATGTTAGCAAAATAGAGAACATGAAAATCAGGTTTTACGAACAGAACAGTGCCTTTGCAAAAAATATATGCCTGAAGAACAGAAGAAAAACGGACTGCCAGCTTACAAACTGGTACTTGATCCTCTCTGACCTACTGATGTTTACCAGGTGAACTGTGGTAGCGATGAAGAGATAGCAAGGCAGTCTCAGAGTATTTGCAGTTAGCTCAGGGCAAGGCATCAACTGACCACGTAGAGTGAACAGGAGGAGGTGACAACTGCCAGGATCAACTCTGTAGTCCACCTATGTCAAGACAGATTGACTTCAAACCACTTAACTTCAAATCGGTGGATTTAGCTTTTTTGATGTTTCTGTTGCTGTGTCAGCTGGGGCTGACAGGTTAACTCCGCCATGGAGCATAATCCCAAAATCAACAGGCTTTGACCTGACAGCCAACACTGACTCATTCATTTCTTGCAGTCATCACAGCACAAATGGGCTGGAAGAGATCTAGGAGAGCAACAGCACTGCGAGAGGTGTGGTGCTACAAGCGGAGAGGACAAGGCAGCAAGCCTGGGAGCTGCTGTGGAAGAAGCAGACAGGCCAGGGTAGCGACCGCCATGGGCCTCCACCCAAGACAGCTTCTCCTGTGCACTCGCTGTGCTCCCAGAGGCAACGCAGCTCTATCACTTCCTAACTCCTACGCCAAAAAAATGCAAGGAAACTGTGCTATTTTGCACGCGCGCACGTGCGCACACACAGAGCACATTAACAGAGTATTAACACTGTGAAGTCAATCAGAATAGAAAATGCCAAAAATGAGGTCGCCCGGGCAACCTCAATTCTATCATTCAACAGATATGCATTAGAGTGAGTGAGCTTAATAACACGTTGACATATGTTTCATGAAAAAGCCTTTCAGGGAAGAGGTAGGCAGACTTTTTCTAGAGCACCATTTTTGTCCTGCGGGAGAACCACACCTTCCTCTACATATAGACTCCTTCTATCCCTCCAAACTGCAGTTAAAATTCAGCTTGAGGCAAACATCTGGACTTGAATCTTTCAAACGGATGAAGTTCTGCAAAGCTGTAAGCAACTGGAAATATGCTTGTCTTATTAAAGCTTCCACATACATCCCATAAGCAGTGGTATCTACTCAGCTCATAATAATAGGAGACTGTTTACATCCAAGAGGGGAATGCTTTAGGAATGCATATACATCCAAAATAGAATTTGCTTTGCTACAGTCACATAACAATGCAAATGCAATTTCCTGTCCTCTGTCAGCAATACAATGCGTCCTATATCCCTACCTCCTGAAAGGTGCATAGGACTTGGATTGTCTTCCTCAGAACTATTCACTTTGGGTTTTCTTCCCCCATCCCTTCAGCTGAAACACGTTTTAATTCTGCATAGCTTTCTTACTTCTAAGTCCGCTTGAGGTCTAAGAGGAATTTTAACGTAGACTGGTTTACGTCCTCAAGAGAACGTACAGAAAACTGTCTCCTTCAGGAGAAAAACTTAGTGCTTCACATTCAAAGGTGCTTCTTAAATAAAATTTATCCTGCAAAAAAATGGCTTTAACTCATGGTATTTGAAAATTGAGTGAAAGATAAACATCATTCCCTAAACAACAGAACTGGAAACAGGTAAGAAGCTCAGCACAGTACAGGCTGCATAACTACTTTACAAATCACTTTACAATTAAGAGCTATTAGCACTACCCTTGATAATTTTGTCCTCACACCTTAGCCCACTGGCTCAGAATCTGACCCCTCTCCAACCCTGGCTACCAAAAGCAAAACATGTCCTGTCAAATGAAGGATGCCTAATAATTTTTGTAATTGACATAGTGAAACACGGGACCTCAAAGGCACACAAACGTGTAGGCAAATTTCTTTTTTCTTTTCTTTTTCTTTTTTTAAAATATGGGACCTGTTCCTCCTCTATGTGAATTTCCATCAACAGAGATAACTGATCCAGCTAAGATGGTGGGGGATTTCTCCTGCAACTCTTTACTTTGTACGCAACCCCTTAAGAAGCTGCAGGACATGGTACCATATGCCTGGTCTCAGCCATCTACGCCTTTGCTGTGTGTGAACTTACTAATTTATGAAGCAATACCATGGTATCAGCTGGGACCCTCTTGGCAGGACTGGTTCATCCAAGTTAGATGCTGCACTGAGATGGTTTGATTGCTTCTAGAAACTGCTTGGACAGAGCTACTCTGCAGCGTAGTCATGCTTAAAGTTCCCTTCCAAGGAAAACAGAACTAAAGAAAAAAAGAACTCTCTCTTTACAGCTGGTGTATTAGATCCTTCATAATCTCACGTTTCTTTTGATTTGTCTCATTTACTTTATGCAGTTGATAGCATTTCTGTGGTTAGACTTCAAATCATTGGCTGAGCAGACCTTTATAAACAGAAAACCTGCAAACGGGTCAGGCCACGGATCACTCAAGTTACTATGAGACTGGACTCAAAAGGCCATGAGTATTCTATTTTTCACTAGAAGTCTCAATACAATATTTACAGGAAGCCCAGAAAGTGGATTTCTTATGATGGAACGAACTTCTCTAAAATAAGGAAGCTTCCTGAAAAGGGTCAATGTAAAAAGAAATTCTAGGGTCTTCTGATTTGACAGATTTATTAGAAATTTCTGAATCAAGATAATCATCTATGCTAACTGAAACTACCAGTGAACAAGCCTCTATTTTTAAACTATAAACAATTATACTTGCAAGGGATTATGCTGAGGTCTCCAGTGAAAAAAAGAAAAGTAAAAAAAAAAAACCTCTCAGCTAGTTAAAAAACTAATTCTAGCTAGAAAATAACCCAGGAAAGGGTACAACCAGTCATACTGTCCTTTGCTGCAAAGTGATCACTGCTGTTAGGGCAAATGAAAAAAACAAAATAAAGCACAAAAATACCCTAACAACTTGAAAGTGATTCTGAAAACCAGAAAACAAGATCCACACTTACTGAGTCCCTGTTTCCTCTTTACCCTACCTGCTCTGCTAACTATGGAGGCCCAGATTAATTTAGTCAAGGGGATGAGCATTTCCTGGAGCATGTCTGCCCGCCTGTGATCCCAAGCATCTTCTGCAGATCTCTCTTCTTTTTCTGAGAGGAGACAACTACGCTCTGCAGCTAGGTGCTTCGGGTTAGGTGGAATGAATGCAGATTGGCGTGGCTGAATCCTGCTTTCAACTGTTTTGAGTATAAACATTACCTACAGCAAAAAGAAACAGTGTACAGGAAAGCTTATACGATCCCTTCTGATAAGATCTGCCATTGGCTGGTTATATCACTCTAGAATTAAATGAAAATCGTTTTTACCACTGGATAGTATAAGCCCCCATCCTAATCACATATTATTACTTTTCCCATTATCTTTTATACGAAACAAAGCGTCCCAGTGAATACGCACATAACTTGATTATAAAGCATACATTTATAGGTGTAATTCTTACAGGTATTTCAATATTGCCTAGTGGAAAAAAGGGTACATTTTCTTTTGCAAAAAGATAACGTATACAATACGCCTTTAAATTGCCATACCTCCTGAAGTCTTATTCCAAGCAATGATTAATGCGGTACCTTTCACGTACATTAACTGCACATACCTGCAGCCCCTTTTCCATTTCCAATAGCAACTACGGCACGAATTGATTTTTTTCTGCCTTCCTTCGCTTTCATACAAAACACATTTTTCACCTGAAGAAAGAAATACAAAGCAGCTCGTTATGACACAGTCCATCTGTATTTTTTTTTTTTTTCCAAGAGTCAGTTTATTAAAAAGACATTAGAGTTTTATGAGGAGACCTCACAATACATACTGCCTTTGTGAATGAAAATCATCTGCAGCGGGACGCTGGCTTCGAGGCACTAAATATTTAAATGCTGCAAAGAATCTATACTCGGGCGCACAAAAAGTTTCTTCAGTGCGGTTTCACTAAAACGTCCCTTCTGTTGTGTTCCTCTGCACATCTCTAACGGCACGAGCTTCATGTGTAATTTTAATTGTGACGAAAAAGCAGACAGCAAGGAAATAAAATAAGAGAAATGAAAAGTGACATGAACATCGCCCGCCCCTTTGCATTTTAACGTATTTTAGAAGCACTCTCAGGAATTGCTCAAGGCAGGTCGTTGCTTTCCAGGGGTTAAGGCCTGGGATTCAAATCTGCTTGCAGACAGCAGAAGGCATTGATTTGTAGCTCTACTCATTACCGAGATGGCAGCTGCTAAAAGGATGACTTCATTTAAGAGAGGGGAAGAAGAAAAATGGTATCCGATTCCTGGAATCAGAAATGTTAACAGAAGCTCGGCAGTAATTTCAATTGAGGTTGAGGCGGGGGGACACCACAGCCCCTGGGGAGCCAGGTGGCCTTATGGCTGGTATTTGGGAAAGCTAGATTTGCTTCTGGCTCTCTGCTGCGGATTCCTCTGGCTGACTGAGCAAGTCTTTTAATCCCACTGCCTTACAGCCTTCCCACTTTAAATGGTCTAATAGAGCCTTCATCTACTTAGCTGCCGCTCTGGCTTCCTTGGTTTTGCTTACATACACACATATATACATATGTGCATATATTTTACAGAACATACTGGGTACTGCCTGACTGTGCTAAGGTTTGTGACTCAGAATTACCAGTCAGCATATACAATTTACTCCATGGTCCGTTTCTGCCTTTCCCCTCAAATATAGCACGATCCACTTTCTTGAAGCACCAATATGATTTCTACAGACTATACAATAACAGTTAAATTAAATATACATTGTTAATATACAAATGAGGCAGTGCTCCCCCCCTTTTCCCTGCATATAGCCTTTCAGTCTGGCTGCAGCATTGCACATTTGTAAGTAGATTACCACAGAATACTTGGAAAACGTGAAGTCTCTGTATACATCTAATCATCCTCATCTAGCTTTGAAGAGAGCTCACACATGATGCCAACATAACGGCTTAACCGTTCTTGTTGGCATTCACAATAAGAAAAGTCCACTGACTTCACTGGGTACAGATTAGGAATGAGTACTTCTGAAAAATCCTCCTCGTTTTCGTTAAAATAAAGATGCAGTAAATTCAAGGTGTGCCTGCGTCCCAGAGAGATTCACAGAAGTGAATCTTTGCTTTTCTAGAAGCTTTGCTATTTGCTTGTTGTAAGCGATTTTTCTCTCTGTGATCCTATAGCTTACAATAAGGAACTAAAAAGCAAGCCCCCACTAAGATGCAAGTACCTGGGAAAACAGGTTACTTGCAGAAAATGTGTAATAATGATGGAAAACAGAAAAGGGACCCAAACAGAGCGATGTTCTCTCCAGAAGCATCACAAGTACGCCGGTTCGGCTCTACGTCTACTCGGGTCTCCAAACGCCAACGTGAACAGGCACGTGCACGAGAACAAAAGCAGCTGGCATGCAGATCGTCAAAAAGAAAGGACATCATCTCTGCTGGAACCTCCTTAGAGCTTTCTCTTCCCCCTCTCCAGAAGGTGGCAATAAGGACACGCGCAACGAGCTTCTGCAGAAGCCGCCTTCCAGAAACTGCACTTGTCAGCTGTTTCTGAGCAGCTCGGAAGGAAAAAACGCGTCCGGACACCCATCGCCGTCAGCGCTACGGCATCGCTCTTCAAACGCTGCCAAGGCCTTTCAAGCTGGCTCGCGTGCCCTGGCTGCCACGACTGCTGGACACTGGTGTCCTCCGGTCGTTCCCCCGCCCGGCCCCGGGGCCAGCTCACATCCAAGAGCTCCTTTGGAGCGGGTTCAGCGGCGCTTCCCTTCCTGCCTGGAATTAAAGCGTGCAGCCGAAAGCGTATCATTAAGCTGCGACAGAATTAATTAATACACGATTAACAGCTTGCCGCTTTTCAAACAGCACGGCCTCCAAAAAGCGACTGAAACTAAGGCGCAATTACCCTTATTTACTAGATTTTAATTCGAGCCAGATTTAAAGCCTGTTTTTTAAATTCGCAAACAGATGCCCGTTCAACCTTAATCACAGCGTACCTCAAACTGACGGTCTCCCCGCACCCGCCATGCGGTGCTAGCGACCTAAACGCCGCTTTCTGTGGCGGGCTGGGGCAAGAGCAGCACCTCTGAAACGGGGAACGGGAGCACTGCACACCTTTACTTGGAGGGGAAGAGGAGGAACAGAAAGCAACAGTTTCAAAGGTGGACTCAGAAGAGTGCAAATACAGAGGCTGTGGTCAGGGAGGGGGTGGCCAGGGGCTACTGTGATTTCAAGCGCTCGTCGGCTCTGGGCCACCCTCCTGACACTGCTCCGCTTCTGCTGCCGGCGTCTAGGGGACGGTGTCCATGCAGCCTGACCCCCTCGCAGGGTGTGAGCTCCTCTGGTTCAACACTTCTCTACGTTGCAAGGTCAAAAAACAGGGCTGAAAGAAAAGCGTTTCCATGCAGGTAAGCCTACAGAGGCTCAGGGACACAGCTAAAAGGCTTGGGATGCCAGTTACCCAGAAGAACTGAGTATTAGAGCTGTATCTCTCGTGTTAGCTCAATCATGCCCTTAACAGCCTTCTCTTCTCCATGAAAAGCCAAGGGCAGAGCAGAGACGCAACCCAGAGACTTTTAAGGGCAACGACAGAACCTCTCCCAGTTATACCTTAAACCTACAGGACCATCAGAAATCGCCCAGGCTAGCTGGAGGGCACAACTAGGTTTGTAGACAAGCAACAAGTGCGTCATATGCTTTCCCTAAAAGCATGCACGTGGTGGGCAGCAGCGAGGGCAGCGCTTCAGGAGAAGGCAAATTAATCTCTCTTCTGCTAACTAAAATGTGACCTTCTCAAAGGCTAGTCAGTCAGTGAATTTATCAGTCCATACTGTTTAATGTATGTACTCTGTCTTGGCCATTACTTTGAATAAATAAAGCATTTATCTTTTATCTCTCAGAGAACGTGATCCAGTAGCTGTAACCTTGGAGCAGCTGGCACCACAGGACAGATTAGAGCCAACTGTCTTGCACATCAGGTATACCCAGCCCCCCAAGGACGTAGTAACTAGAGATGCAGCAATATCAAAATAACCTGGACTCCCCTACCCCTCACTCAGCAATACAGATGAAGGTATTTTGGGGGTGACCACCCCCAAATTCCACTTTACCGGCAGGCTGAAACGCCGAGAACTCCCAGAACATGGGGAAGAAACGCTGTGTACAGCCCTGACCCCTCCTCCTCTCCTGCCACAGGTTGCTTCAGGTGCCAATGCCAGAGCTAGAGATTGCTGAAATAATCTACATCTTCCGTCTACACAAGTTGTCAACGATATACAGGGAACAGAAAACTCCCCAGTAGTTCTGCGAGCCAAGTCTAGAGCTGCAATACCCCCAAAATGCATTTTAGCCAACATCTCATTTGAAGTAAATTATTACTCAGAGAACACCACATATACCGTGCAATTTTTCAGCCAAGTATGTCAAATAATGGATCTCAGAGACTGTAATTTCATGCAGCATTTCCTTTGCACAAGCCTTTTTTTGTGCCATTTGCAGAAACAATAGCTAGAAAACAATTTCCAAAGACTTATAAAAAGAAATGAAGGTTTTGGATGCTGTGCATTAAGGAATGCTATTTTTGCCACAAAACACATACTGTGGTTTTAAAATATGGTTATCTGTGGCGAGTCTACCAAGATTAATTCTGTGCTTTTAAAACAAACATGTACTACTCGGTTTCTTGCTACTTCATGGAAAACTGAAGCCTTGGCCTTGTATTCTATTATATTAACAATTCCCTGTTGCATCTGGACTTTATTTTTGTCTAGTGGATGCAGAACAAACGATTACAGTGATGCGGTTATCTTTCTTCTGTGTTCATACTCCCTCCAGATAGCTCTTGATACTTACACATGCATACTTTTGGAATGATCCACATATTAAGTTGCTGACAATCCATTTAGAGATAGTTAAGGTCCTTCACATCATTTTGGCCCAACATACCTCAGTTCTTCTGACTTTACCTCTGCTTCCCTCATGCCAACGTAAAAGTACTGTTCCTTAGGCAAGTGGTTTCTCCGTGGCTCAATAAGGAAAGTCATCTAGCACGTAGTGCCCCCATCCCTGAACAGTGCTGGAACAGAGAGTCCCCGCGTAACCAACCTTTATCCCTGTCAATTTTTGCCAAGGGCTGGATTCAGAATGACCAAACCAGTACAGGCGACATTCGACTGCAAGAACACAAACCTTCAGAAGAAGCTTGCTTTAATGCAAATGGGTGTCTGGAGAACAAGCAAACAACAGACTCACTTGGGCAGAAGCTGCCAGCTTTACGAAATTACAGGTTTCGCGTGAACTCTCAGCACATCCGGACCCAGAAATGAACTGCCAGTACTGTGATACACCTCTGTAAAGTATACCCAATCTCAATGCAATTCAACTAAGAATAAAGTCTGTAAAGCATACTACTGGAGATAACATCTGAATCTAGCATCCTTTTTTTCCCATGAGAGCCCAGGATCTGGCTTCATTTAGCGCACACTATCTTGATTATCAGACAAAATTATTCCTTCCTGAAGGCTCTCACTGCTAACCTGATTCTTCGGAAAATATCACCTTCCCACTTTTCAGAATACCCACTCAAATAGTCTAGCACCTGGAAATATGCTATTTACTTTGATTCTATCTTTGGAAGAACCAGTTAACTATTTTTAGTACAGAAGTGTTAAAAAGATCTTTTGTCTTCTTTTCTTCCCTCCCTTCCCACACCCCTAGAAAGTTAAAAAAAAAAAATAATAATAAAAGGAAAAATTCCAGGAAAAAAACCCCACCATATGCAATTCTACCTACAACATAACAAAGAAGGAGAGAGATAACCCTGAACTAAAATAGCAACATAAAATGATGTTGACATCAAAGGACCAGGACATAGATAATACCAACATCCTCAGTACTCAGCTCATGTCATACCAAGCTCTGTATATAGACTGAGGCACCAGTGTATTTTTATCTGCAGAGAGTGCCTCTTGCTCCGGGGCTAATACCACCGTTTTTACATTGCAGCCTTTTGCATTCTTTCTGTATACAAATTGAGTATACTGTCTGACTTGAACTACTTCTTCTTCTTCTTCTTTTTTAAATCAAGTATAATCTTATTAAACACTTGCACGCAAACCAATGTTTCTTCTGTTTAAAAAGGCCAGTACTGTATTCTAACCATCTGGCTGAAAAAGGGAACTATTCTGACACTGGGAAGATTGTACCATAGATCACTGACCCAATTACAATGGGGCTACGCTTGCACAAAATTCTTCAAGTAAATTGACATTTATTACAATCGGGAAACAAAAAGAAAAAAAATGTGAATAGAAGAGGAAGGAATCAAAAGGCTGAGTTTTTACAGTCGGCAGAGGACAACCCGTCGGACCGCTGGGACAGAGTTGTCACAACAGTATCAGACACAATAACAGATCTATCTAATCTATCTAATAACGCAAAGGGCATTATTTTTCACTACATCTGCTCCCCTCAAAAAGCCTCCTTCCATGCAAGATTCAAAAGGGCACTACTAACCTCATGTCAGGAGCTTTCAGGCCTTACGATTACTAAGTCTCACTTTCCAATTCTGATTGCATGACGTGGCATACGATGTCGATGCCGTAACACAAGACCTAACCTTTAGGCTGTTTTTATACTATGTTACTGTGTCGATTTTGGAGGGGGGGGGGGGAAAGAAGAACAATTCATTTGACAATGGATGGTAGATGATATAAAGCCTCCCAGTGAGAACAAGAACGGCATATGCAACCTGTCAACTACAGCTGTAAATTCATGCTAAACAGCACTAAGTGCTACCATCGGTTGTACTCTCACAGAACCTACTCTCATGCACAATATACAAGCAAACCGAGCCTTCAGGCTGGGGTGGGGGGGCAAGGAAGGAGCAGGTACCCCCCCCCCGTCACCCGTTTCAAGGCACATACGTATCTAGAGGAGTGCCAGAAAGAGCAACAATACGCAATTCTTGCTGCTCTTCCTTAACGCTCACCCAAGCTGGCTTTGGCTGTGACAGCCCTAGCTCTAGGTTACATGAAAATCTCAACTTGTGTGTACTCTATTCTACAAGCAGGGACAAATCAAGTTGGCTTTTCTACTGCTACTTCATAAGGAAATACTTTCACATAGAATTTCTCTCTCTCTCAATAAGTGAGCGTATCCTTCCTGCTTAACAAGTGAGCTAGCATAATCTTACCAGAAAGGGGCTTTTGTATTTTTGTTCATAAAACAGTCCTTTAAAAATGGCAGCTTTAATGTCCAGAGAGCTGCTGAAAATCAGGACAAAGACCGAAAAAGAACAAACAAGCTTTCAGTTTCTTTCTGCAAATTCTAATTTCCCAGCAATTGTTGCTTTAACCTCTTGCGCTGTTGTGAATACAAGGATAATGGAAAAGGCATACAAAAATAGCATTATGCATGCTATCTATTTAAAGTAAGAATACTAATAAGACTTGTTTATTTCAAAACCCGCACTTGTTATCAGAAAATTATGGGACTCATAATTATCTTGGGCTCATTTCTGCTTTGGATATAGAAATCTTTGCTACGGCTGACATTTTTCTGGAGGAAAAAAAAAACACATGCAAAAAACCCAACACACTCCTACTTTCTCCATTCATGTCTGCGGCAACCTTATAAAACAATACACCCCCATCTGGCTCCTAAAAAGCCTTTTTATTATTTAAATATAACGAAGCAGTGAAACAGATTTCCATAATACGTGGAAGCATTGCATAGCAACTTTTTTTTTTTTTTTTAACTTAATCTAATGAATTTGACTGTAAATAATTATGCAGGCACAGAATGGCCAACTTTAGTAAACCTCTACCGCAGTATCCAAACCAGCAGTCAGTTGGGACATATCACAACAACAAAACAACAGCCACTTTTCTCCAGTGCACCTTTTCAGCTAACTAAAAGCTCTGCTGCATGCAGGGCTGATGAAGGTGTTACCACTTAGATGTAACAACTGCAGCAGAAGCATGATCAAAGCAAAGTTGATCCTTATTCCACATTAACTTGAGTATTAAAAATAAATGTTGAAATCGGTAAGCTAAATGTCAGGTCCAAAGACAGCACAATGCATGTTGTGGTTTTACAGGAGAGGCCAAACCCAGTGTGTTGTTACTACACTCAGGCACAGGAAACCAGAAGAGAACTGATCCTCTCCCCCCTTCCTTTGCAGTGCGGGGATGATGCCCTGTGGCTAGTGCTTCCACACGGTGGAGAGATGCACCACGAAGAAGTTACCTGTGTGTGCCCAAAACGAGTGAAAAAAAGAGGGAGGATTCATCCGTATACTCCTTGCAGTCTTCATCCAACTGGCAGATCAGAGCAGGGACCTAGCGGGGCGAAAACCATAGTTCTGCCAGGAGAGAAGCTCCTTATTAATACACTGATTTGCAAACCACAATTCCACCTGACGGGGTTTACCTTAGCTGCCCTCGCCGAGTTATCCTCAGAATATAAAAAAGGTTGTAAGAAATCAGAGCTTAAGCTCTTGCAGTCCTGTCTTCGGCAGTGGCCGGTGACAAACGTCTAAGGAAGAGGTCAGATATGGAATCATACTTCCTCTGAACGTGGTCCCAGTTTTTAGCACTTTGTGGCTTAGGGACAGAGGAAGAACCAGGAGTTGCAGGGAAGCAGATCCACGTTCTTAAGGGAACGGAAGGTGTTTGAGGGCAAACTCAACAAGTCGTCTTTCTCCGATGACTGTCCCGACTCTCAGGATTGGGTTACTTCCTCTCCCTGAAACAGCTGTAGCACTGCACGCCCTTCATTTATGCTTTATCATCTCTTCAAAAATAAGCACCGAGGATTAGCGCACCCTCGGCAGATTATCCGCAGAACATCTGCCACGACCAGCACGCCACGCAGACTACCTCTCAGGAGAGAGCCTTTCATTACTTCAGGTAGCCACTTCTGAAGCAAAAATTGCTTTCCTAAAAAGGATGAACAACATGACAACGGTGTTTGGCCGAAGAGAACACCTGCTTCCTCCTCTATTTCCTTCCCTTAGGGAGGAAAGAGACAGGACTGGACTTCCTGGTGGTTGTTATAATCCAAAAGAATTTGCATTAAGGAGGTGTAAAACACAACAAGAACATGATTTATGGAGTTAGCCGCACCAAGCACCAGACTTTCCCTTTGCTTTTATCCACAGAAAGGGAATACTGGTTGCAGAAGACAGCATCATTTCACAAGGGCTGAACGAAGTAAGACTCAGAAAAGCAATGGTCTGAAAAGATGGAGCATCTACCCAGATAAAACACACACCTATTTTACAAAACTTCATAAAAACATCATAGCACTTCCTAATTAGTCAACTTGTTTCACATTTAACTACTGACCTATAACCGTTGTGTCTTACTAATTCACACAGACTCAATTGAAGAAGTTTTAAATAAATACACCAGATGATTTTTTTTTCCAGTGAAGAAACTGAAATTGCCGACTTACTGTGCTGATGTTTCATTACAAGATGAAACAAGGACTCAGAAAAAAGAAGAAAAAAAGAGAAAAAGCTGTGTCTACTTTTATGGGAGGTGCCCATGGTTCTCCTTAAACACAGACCAAGCTTAAAGCTAAACGTCCAGCCAGGCTTCGTTACGTCACTTTAAAAGCCCCTCAGTCCATTCCAAAGAATAATTTACTTAAAGGAATTTAATAAATCGTGAGTTTTTTTCTAAAACTCACTATGCCAATTCTACTATGTGTACAGTTATTCCCACTACTGATCCGTCTGAGAGGAATTAAAAAGAGAGGAGGCTCCTCTGACTCTTCAGCATCTCAAAGGCATCTCATTTATTAAGAAACTGAACAGAAGCACACATCTGTTCATTGGTTCAGAAAGAATAGTTGATTTCAAACCTGAGACCAACGGATTACTTTTGCATTTTAAAATAAGCCTGCATACAAAGTATATGGCACAGTTCAAGACATCTTATTATTGCTTACTTAAATGATCATTTTTGTTGCATTTACCACTCTTACTGTAATCCCTAAGATATTATTAAATAAGAATTTGGTATGGAAATGGATTTACATATAATCAGATGATCACCAGTGCTCTTTTAATAATATCATCCTTAAAAGTTGTTTTTGGAAGCCCAGACATATGCACACCAGAATATATAATCTGCTATATAAGCGTGCAATAGATAAAAATACCTCCTTTACTGCTGCAACAAACCATCTGTGACATTAAGCGTGAGTTTGCTTCTCATTCTATTTTCTATCATTTCTTATCTAGGTCCCAGTGACAAATCTCACAAGAATATACTAAATAACTTGAGAAAACAGCAAAATCTTGACACTGAACTCATTTTTACAGGTCCGTATTCATGTCAATTTAGATATACTTAACTGCAATAAGTGGAATCATTTTGAATTCGCATTAGTGTTGCAAACTCAGAGATGGGATAAATGCACGTAACAATAACAGGACATATAGAGCATTAAATATGAACTGCCTGTTAAGATCAGAGTCTTTGAAAATAGATGTTCTCTTAAGAGTTAGACTAAAGCTCATTAATGGAAAAAAATATCCCTCATTGCATTAACTTTCAAGTGACTTAATCAGTTCTTGTGCATACCACTACCACCTCACACATTCTGCTGAGTCTTTGAAAAGTCAAAGCTGATCTTAAATAGCAACTTAGTTTTAGAAAAGTGACCATATCCAAAGAATAAAATAGCTTTGTCAAGATAAAAGAAAGGAACTTGTAAAAACTCTTGACCCTACCCTAAGGGCTAAACTAAAAGTGGAAGACTAAAGAATTCCAAATGAAATAAATGATCAGGACTTAAACCGAGGAAAAAACCGAAAAAGACACTGGCAGCAAGGCAAAGAAAGGTCTATACACTTAAGTTCAAGACAACTGACACAAAACTTGAAAAGGAAAATACTTCTATTTGCATGGGTGCAGTCATCACTCCGAGGAGTGGATGCTGGAAAGTGATGTTGCTCAACATCTTCACTGTCACTGTAGAAGAGCCCTGCCAAGTAGGGGAGACCTCCTTGGCAACACCTGCATAACGCTGTTTCAGGGAACACAGAACCAGAAGAAGGGACTTAAGCTCAGCGATGGAGAGATTTGTTATGTTCACGGGGAAAAGGGACTTTGGAAATGATGAGAAGGAAGGAAATGTATTTTTAACTCAGGCCGCACATTACTCGAGCGAGTTCTTGCGCGCGTGTGTGTTCCTGCCGGGACAGCACCGCTCTCAAACGCATCCGATTCTCCAAGCGTTACACAAGGAGAACAGTCCAACTACTGCAGACATATATCCGTGGGCTGAATTACAAACTATTCCCAGCTGCTGCCAGGGAGGAAAGCACAGGTTCTCCTCCCTGTTCTCCATGCTGCTTCTCCTTCCCTACGCATACTGTTCATTCGGAGAGTAACACAGATCTACTTTCACCTCCCGATAGCGTCAGATGAATATCCTTTGGGAGCTGAGCGTGTGTACCTTTGAAGGTAGATCTGCCCTAACGCTAATAATTACACTACTTATGAAGTAAAACAAGAGGAAGTGAACCAAAACGTCTACACATCAGAAAGGTCATAAAGCAACCTTCCCCCAAGCAGCACTTTTAAAACCACAGAATCACAGGAAAATGGTTTAGACGGCTACTGATTTTGCCTGCCTATTCCACTCTTGACCGATTTACCTAACCTGCTTTTGAAAACCTCCAGTGACAAGAGATCCTGCATACTCCCAGGCCTAGTGCTCAGTTTGCCCTACTGCATCTTTTTCTTCATGTCTAAAGTCAAATTTCCCTTGCTCCCTATTTAAATCCACTGCTTCTTATCCTTATCTCAGCAGACGTAAAATAACTTGCTCCTTTCCTCTTCGTTTTTTTTTTTTAAAAACATAAAACACCTCATGACCTTTAATTTTCCAGTACGACTTTCCAATACAACATCACTACTACCCATGTCTCAGAAGAGAAACACAACCACTGCGACGAGCAACGGTTTTGATAATGGAGGACCGCAAGGACACGCTCACATAACCGGCTGGTTTCTCCACCGGCGGTCCTCTCGGCAAAACGCAGGAAGAAGGTAGTTAAGGACAAAAAGCATTTGCTTTGCTCATTTATCAGAAGAGGACAGAAGCCGTGGCCGCTTTTCTGGAGCGGCGCTGTCAGTCAGCTCGACTCCCGTCTTCTCTTGTTATTCTTCTAACTTTCAGATAAGGAATCAGGTTATTCTGTTGAAGGAAATGCTTTTCACAATCCCCCTCTCTCAGCTGAACCACGCTTTAGAGTCACTTGAAATAACTCACTTTCCAATGACTTATGCTTGTTCACAGTTTAAGACTGATTGCAGTTATACTAACTTTGCTATCGCTCTTGCGTCCTGCACGCGGTATTTATTAGTTACCCAAGGCAATTTTAAAGACGTTTGATTTTAACTCCAGCAAGATCTTCCCTACTCTGCCCACGTGACGTATTTCAATGGGGACCAAGGACAGGCTCCTATCACCACGTCAAACGCAACAGTGAAATTCTCTGAAAATAAGTTTTGACGTCAACATTTCTTTGCGGAAAGCACTGCACAAGGAATAGCGGTATGATTTCAAGCAAAAGGCAGCTGGCCACCATTTTTAAAGACGAGTGACACAAACAGCGATAAGGAGTTGAGAGCGCGCTAAAACCAAACACGATAGAAAACTGTCTCTTGCCTCCACATAAGAGAGGTGGTTCACAGCTAATATATCTGTTTCCACATTTCTCCCTAAGCCCCTAAATAAGACACACTGAAATGGCATTATTATGAAAGGACGTTATTTCCCTAACCTGAAGTATCTGCTTCTTTCTCAGAAGAGATAGCGATGGAAGCTAGATACTGATGTTGCTTTACAGCCTCTTTTGCCCATCCTGTATCCCGCTCCTAAATCCTATGCAGCCTCGTGTTGCCATAAGCCCCAAAAAGCTGACATATCAAGGGATTGCCCATTACTCAGATTTTCTGCTCATCACATTTGGTACTGTTCTGAGCTAAGATATGGTCATCTCCTCCTCTCTTTGACTGCCACCCGTTTAATGAACAACCTTTTCCTTTCTCTCCAAACCAAGCAAGCGCTGCTTGCTTTCACGGTTCCTTAGCCAGCAGCTCTGACTTATGGCCAAGGGACTGGTTCACTTTTTCCATGGCCTTTCTCCAAAATGGGAGGTGTTTGGCCATGCTCCAAGAACAATACACCCAGACACAAGGTCTGGCATGAGAACCAACGTTTGGCACTTGCTGCTTGCTTAGAGATACGCACAGCAGAAAAGGAGAGTTACAGTCCCCAAGATGAAAATCTCAATACGAGATTTGACTCTGACCATAATGCAAAATCTTGAGGCAGAATAACTGTTTTCAAGTGCATCCTAACAACTAAGAAAATGTTATTCCTTGCTAGTTTTGTCAGACATGATTTGTTTTTAAAAGGATTTGCATGGAGAAAAAACAGCTGTTCCAACATGACATATAATATGACATATATAATATATATAATACATATAATAGTACACAGAAGGAACACAATTCCAAAAAGGGCATCGCTACTGAATGCTGGCAGGGGAGCACAGGAAGGTGTGCTTCCAAGTGAAACTAAGTCGAGAATCAAACACAGAGCGGAATAAATACCTTTCCCAAACACAGCCTTTATCGTAAGGACACAGGTACAACATGAGACTTCTAAAAACGCAGCCAGTATTTCATAGAACTGTTTAATAAGCAAAGCTGTACTAACAACGAGTGACGTGATGAATGGTAAAAGCCTGCTGAAAGTAAACCAGAATACAAAACAGTATCTTCTGAAAGCTAACTTTGCATCTTCTACTGTTGATTGGCAAAGCAACATCTGAAAGGGTAGTGAACCCTCCTATTTGTTTAATTTCTCTGGACTGAAAGCATAGTTCACTCACACAACCATCAAAAGGCATCTGGCAGCTTCAGAGACGCATGCACTTAGTGATAAATTGATGTTTACTTCCAGGCTGTGTCATCTTTGCATGAAAATTTTAAAAACAAACAAGAAGTTATGATTGTGAAATGTTTATTGCCCTTTTAGTTACCCCAAAGGCCTTCGAGCAGACTATTACATATCATGAAGAGAGATCCAGGAAGCACGTAATGGTTCAATTTCATGAAATCCTCCTGAAAGTCACCACACGCGCATTTTACTGCTTTAGCTATCCTGTAATTAGGCATTACTTTCCAAACTAGTTTTGCAAACTGTGATAGCACTAAGTGGATATGAATGTTTCTCACGGTGCTGGGTCTGAATATCTTTTCACTTATCACAGTTCTCCAAATCCCACCCTGCTGAGGAAAATTTTGCCCTGACAGAGGCTGCATCAGTAACCCTGAGATGGAAATTTGGTTTCCTCCTTGATTACTATCGTTTCCCGACAAGTGGTAGAGGCTCCCTTGAAGGAAAAAAAAACAAAAAAACAAAAAAAACAAAGAGTATTCGGATCTGAGAACTGCTAAGCAGATAAAATAGCACAGGAAGACACCTAAAAACTCTACTGCATTTCAGCTGCTGTTTAAAAAAAAAGTTAAATGGGACTGCTAGTTCCAGAATTGAGAAGATAGACAGCCTTGCCTTCCTGACCAAAACAGTGGCTTGAAGAGTTCTGCCTCTTCCATCTCAAGAGTATTAATTACTTACCAGTGACTGCACCTCAATACTTGTCTTTAACTATTTCAACAATAGTCACACTATTAGGCAGACCAGGAAAAAATAAAAATGAGAGTAGATCTCTGACAGTAAGAGGCATAGAAACAAGAGAGAAAGAAAGAAAGAAAAACCAAGAGGTTAAATGCAGTGGTGCAGCTAAAAAGACACCCCATTTTACCACTGAGCAATGCCGAGTGGGAAGACAATACATCTGCGTAACAACTCAATGAATAGTCACTTTATTTTATAGCGATAAAAAGGTCAAATGTCAGCATTCACATGTGCAAAGAGACCTGCTATGTATTTATCAGAGAATGCTTATTGATCCAGGCTTATACCTTGGCTCGCAGATCATGATCAGAAATGAAAGGAGTCTCTTTTCAAACAAGCAGCTAAACATGTATGTTTTTTCGATAATGAAGCAGTTAAATATTAATAGAAAATGAATATTCTGGTGATAACCCTGAGAGGAGGGCAAATCTAATAAACGATTTCATCTGTTGGTAAGTAAACAGCAAGAAATGCTAGAGTGACAAGTTTAAACAGTTACTTTCAATGCAAAACCACTGGACTGATTTGTGCCACTGAGTATTTGTGCAACAGGGCTGGATTTAACTCATCAAAGCACAATTCAAATTTCAACCAAACGTCCTTAGGAATTCATTTAGTCTCTAACAGGTCGGTGGCAGCTACTGGAGGCTCAGGTTCTTCCACCCAGGGTGCCCAATTCGGCAAAGAGTCACCTTAAAGTGAGGTCTTATTTCAGTTATTTCCAGACCTGCAGCGCACTCGGACAATTTCCCCTGAAGAACGCTCTGCCAGGATGTCTTCCTCCACCTGGCAGACTCACAGATATGGTTTCCTGTTTTTTTTTTTTTTTTTGGGGGGGGGGGAGGGCACACTGTCTGCATGGCTCCATGGGCTGCTGAGCTGGGTGGGCTTCAGGGCATGAAGCCCTGAGCACAGCTTTCAGATATCAGCTTATCAAAAACTGATAACATTGAACTTCTCCCAGTGTCTTCTCCAGCACCTTTGAATAAGGAACACTCAGCCAAAGCTTCTCATTAATGCTTTCTGATGGCCCAAATTGGAAGCAGTCAATTTGCCAGACTTCAGAAGGTCGTTTTTTTCAGATCTCAACCGTTTTGGCAAAAAACAAGTCCTTTTAACACCTCAATTTAAAAAAAAAAAACAACAATAACATTGTGAGATTTCAGCTGTCAAAAAAAAAAAACCACACAAACTCATGGACTCAGACGGAGCTGGAAATGAGCAGGCCACTGCCGTCACCAGTCTCGCTAAAGTCAGGATGCAAGTAGAAAGAAGGGAACAAGCAGGGAGAGAGGGCAAAAATTGTTCTCGCTGCCAGAGCCGCCACCTTTCTGGATGCTGTGCATCGCCGGCTTCTGAACTGGTAGCAAAAGAGTCACAAGAAATCAATTCATATCTGAAGTCATGATTCCCCCTCACCACTGCTTACACTATTGCCTTTGTTTCCATAGCAACTAATGTATTTCAAATGAAAAACAACCTAATAAGAAAATAAAGAAAGAAAGAAAGATAAAGGGGAGGTAAAACGTATCTCGTGATACCATGGACTTCTGTAGTACTAAGTGCTAATGGCCTGCTTTGGAATGCGTTGTATTCTCCAGTAAAGACCTTTTCCTTGCGTAATAACAAGGGCCCACATATCTGCATTACCAACACATTACGTTTCACCACTAAAAATCTATTTCTTGGTTTCCAACCAAAACCCACTTTGACTCTTTTAAAAGAGCATTTTCTCTGCCCCCATTCCTATGGGTGTTTCTGCTGAAATTACTACTAAGAATTTGGGCAGCTAAAGGTTTTTTTTGGGGTAGCATTAAGAAACTTTCGCTGTCAGTTAGCAAACAGCCCGAACGGCTCGGATTTAGTTGTCAGCTTATACCTCTTGACACCAGTCAAGGGATTGCATACGACCAGTTGCTATATGTTTGAAGAAGGTGACCTGGTCATGAAAAGGAAGACTAAATATTTTAAAACCTCAGGAGCTTCTTAACTTACTGCAAAAGAATTACTTACTGCTTTTGTCGATAATACCTTGTAATTGTGAAAACAGTTTGGTAAAGTCCACAGAGTTTATAAGCTAATTTTGGCTGTGTAAGTTTATGGCATGAGTTCACAGTTAAGTAATAATTCCAACTCCACCACCACTTTAATGTATGCCATTATCATCAAGTGCCAACAAAAACTTACATTCTTCTAGCATTTGCTAAGGTGATTCACTGGTTTCATTAAATACTTAGAACATGCAGAACGCTTTTCAACGCATTTAATGTTCTTTAAAATATCCCGCACTTCCGTTACCAAGTGCCATCTGGCCCACCACAAAGTTCAAGGGCATCTAGAATAACTCCATGATGTCCAACCATGAATAAAGTTGTGACATCAGCATATGGGAGTCAACTGTACTATTTGCAAACAACAGGACAGTTGGATTTACAGACTATATTAGATCTTATTTACTAAAAATAAGAGATAAAGAAAATGCTGCAAAGAGAATGCACAGGCAGACACCAGCATCTTTTCCTCATTTATTAGCTTTGATTGTCAGCTATTTTTAAAGTGAGATGATGCGATGTGAGCTGTTTAGAAACGAGGGTGGAAACAAGACCCACGTTAATCCTGGTATTATTTGCTCAACAAATAAGATGCAGTTGCAATAGAATACTGGACTAATTCCTATTGCTATAAGACTGACTTATCAAGGGCTGGTTAATAAAGCGCAAGACCAATATAAAATAGGGATAATTAGTTAAAGTCCTTGAACACTTTTGTAACGCTTACCTCAATGACTCTTGTTTCAAAATCTTCATAAGTCTCTGTTGGGAGAAAAACAAGGTATTACATTTCTGCATATTAACTATCTATCAGCTCAGCTCCCTGCAGGTGGTGTAATTTAAAAAAAGACCTAATTTTTATATAATTTATAAATTAACCTCAGTATTAAGTCAAAAAGGTAAGAAGAATTTGAACATATGTATCTCAGGTGAGTTGCTTTCTTTTCAAAGACTTCAAATATATTTTGTAACTTGACTTCATACGTTCATTCTCCTTTACAGTGTCGGTGAGGAAACAACACATAGCCCTTATTTATAAAAACCTAAGTTTTTTTTCATTTCTTTTGTAAAAAAAAATCAACATCTGTGAAGAAACCTAGCTTAAAAAAATTCCAGTTCAAATAATGGACTTCCCAGAAAGTCTAATACAGCGCTTGTTAAAATTACAGTACTGCTCTTGTTCTAATTAAGAGGTGACAACTGTTAAACATGCTCATTGTGCTCTATTATGGACTCCAACCTTCAACCGCAATCAATATCTCATCTTTTTAAGTACTGTATATGCAGAGAAGTAAGAGGGAAACGGTATTCAAGGACTGCCCCTCTAATTTTCTAAATGGTAAAGATTTCACTCCTTTGTTTGAACATCACACAGAACACTACAGCAGAGCTGATAAGAGACCCCAGACGTCCTGAGGATCTGTCCAATATTTTGGCCAGGAGGTACAGCTCCTCTCTGAATTTAACCTGAAGCTTTCTTTGCGGAAAACCTCCCAACTCCACAGTTACGCTGAAGCATTTTTGTTAAATCATGCCCATTCTTCTCGACTCTCTACAGCTGCAGAAACGCTACGATAAATAATTTTCCACAGTACGCTGTGATAACAAAACCTGTGCAAACTGCCCTAACCACTGCTCTAAACTCCGAGCGCACTCAACACGGCATGCACACTGATCAAAAGCTGGAAATGATTTTAAATAAAATAAAATAAAAAGTAACTCAGTAGCGGTCACTTCCATCATGGCCACGTTATCCAATATTACTTAGAATATTCTGAAACCTGTATTAGACAATCAATGGGGATTCAAGCAAACTGCAAGTATTTTTTGGTAGTATGTCTGTGAAATTCCAGGAAGAGGAAAAAAAAAGCCCAAACCACGGCCGCTTCAAATAACCAAGGATCTCAGAGCGAGACTACTTCCCCTGTTTCAATTTCAAAAGCTGCCTGAAAAAATGTCTTTGTAATCAATCAAACACAACCATAGCATTATTTTTTCTGACCGGTGACAGCTAAAGTGTTTTGCATTGTAAAAATAAAGATTGCTTCCGCGTCACATCTGCGTTTTAGCCTTTTCAGCGCAGCGATAAAAAGAGCTGCGTTCAGGTGTACGTCACGTTATTCAGCTCTAGGAGGCAAACGCCTCCCTTTCATTGCGCAGAAAGATACTATATTTCTGCTCTGTCATTAGAAGCGACCCCAAAGAAATAAGACATTTCAGAAATGTCTTACGACATTGCGGGGAGGAAAGAGCCAAAGCACTGCAGCGCTCCGGGCACGGCGTGACATCCCATCAGTGTATACTGCCTTCCAAGGCACTAACTCAAGGGAGAGCGCTGCAAGCAGGCAGACAAGGAGAAGCCCAGGCAGATCTTATCGCTGGGTCTTCACCCTGACACGCTCTGTAAGGAAAGACAGCAAGCAAATCCCTTCGGCTTGGCTTTCAGCAATCCTACTGGCAGCGCGCGACGTCCATTTTATAGAAGCTGGTCGTGGATGCTGCCAGAAGAACTCATTTTCTCCAGGTTCCTGTTTCAAACTTGCTGACTACCCAAACACCTGCATATAAATTGCAAACATCTTTTGTTCGCTGCTGTGTAATTGAGAGCACGCTTTTATTCATCTGTATTTTAATACATACACTTTCTCCCCATGTACCTTTTTAATATGCCATACAAGGAGCCACCTATTACTGCTCTTGTGGGGAAAAAACACTGACTTTTAAATCAACGGGCAATGGAGTGAAATACAATATCTCAGTACACGGAGGACTGATGAGACTCTTCCATCCTCCGGCTTTTCCAATTGACCTCATGAACTACAGCATTTCAACTTTACATAGAAGACCAGGGGTTAATTAAACATTTGACACACATTTTGTTTGTGGAGTCACACTGAGGTTCTGGAGAAAGGCTTGGGAGCTGAGAACAGGGCAAAGGTGAAAAGAAGAACTGACAACTCATTGCTTCACCATGGGTTGCCTTACGATTTATGTACCATCTCCACATTTATGTACCATCTCCAAAACAAACACCAACATCTTACTGCAATGTAGAGACCTGTTAGTCTACAGGAAGGTCACGGGAGAGTGTACAAATGCTGACGTGCTCCCCGTCCCTTCTCTGAAGCCTCTTCAATTGCAAAGGAGCACTGTTGACTTGGGGAAAAATAACCATATTTCCAACTGAAGAGTACCCTTCTTCCTGTACCGACAGCTAGCACAATAAGTAAAAGGGTTGCAGGAGAAGGAATGAAGCATGCACAATCACAGTGTGTCACCAAATTTTTTTTTTTTTTTAAATCATGGTGGTCAAATTTGTCAGATGTCAAAGTCTCAAAGCAAGGAGATTCCAACAAACTTCCTGTACCTGTTTTCATTAGAAAATATTAATGGCACTGAAGCGAAGGCACAGCATGTGCTCAACCACTGCTTGGTACTAGAGAAACTCAACCGGAGAGGAAGGGCTGAACTGCAAAGCCTCCATCGGAGCTCAGGCTTGCTTCGACACCAGGGAACCCAGCAGTGCCATGATCTCAGGACAGACGGATTCACTGGGTCTAGTGGTTTCGGATCTATTCATTCTGTCACCTTGACAGTACTTTGCACATAGCCAATGGCCCAGTTCCCCTGTAAAATCATTTAATTAATTCCTCTGCATAAAAAGATGCTCACAGAACCACGGGGGACTTGAACATCCCTGTAATTTCTAATGAATTAAGAGGAAATTAGAGCATGCTAATCAGGAACTGCTTTTCTCAAACATATGTAAAATAAAAGCTGACAGTTACATTTTCATATTTGGCTTGCGGTACCCTTTCCCTTTTTTGTTTGAACTTGACCTGACTACTACAGCCCCAGCATCGCCAACTTTAATGCAAGTGTTCAACATCAACAACATCAGCCATACTGAAATCACGGAGAATACGGGAGAGTAAAATCCACGCAGGCATAAATATTGTTTGCAACAGCTGCCCCTTCTTTTAATGGAATAAACGGTTCGAAAATGCATTTCGAGTTAAAATCAGCATAGTCTTTTGTTCAAGGTAAAGAACTAGAACTATGAAATTTGGACATTCTCTATGTTCTACCATCAACTTTATGGGAAATTTGAAACAACTTATTAACTTCTCAGATCATCTGTTTTTCCACTTGTAAGACAGGGGCCACTCAGTGACAGGCTGCCAAGTCCATGCTTCTGCCACTGCCTTTCACAAATATATTTGCTTTCAAGATAATAAAATGAAATGCAAGGGAGCAGCTGTAGTTAACCTTTCATTTACATACTTCAATATTATGCTGGTATTAAAATGCAGCGGGTTGTTCTTAAAACTCAAGATAAAAACACCTCCCCAAAGAGATCAATAGGCAGGCTCGCCATAAATTCAGAAGGTAAGTCTGAGGGAAACAGCATAACTCAGATGTTACTGTGACATAAACCACAAAAGCTATCAGCCACAACGCTTTAAGAATGGAAAACCTGGGGAAGGGGGAAACAGAGGAAGAGTAGATAGTAGCAAGGGCATGAATTTACAAGAGAGAAAGCTGCAAAAACGTCAATGAAACTTCAATCTACGTGGACAATGGCATCAACTCACTCTAAAAAGACAACGCTCTCTCTCTTCCTTATGACCTGGCAGAAGGCACACGTGGAATTTTGAATCCAGGTCCAATAGCATATCACCAGAAAATATTCACAGACAGAAATTCATAAACAAAGCTCTAGACAGACTGGGGAGCAAACGTGTCTGAAAAAAGATCAGAAACCAATATAATTGTGATTCCACACATGCAATTTCCCATCTATGTTTGTCTTGCTGCAACGTATGTTCTGAGATCCAAGCCTTCCCTGGGAGAACACACTACGAGACAAAGAGAACTGAAAATAATGAACCGGCTTAACCACTAAAACGAATGGAGTCTGCAACAAGCCTGAAACAATAGTGGTAGAAAGCATGAACTGTCTCACTTATTTCCATTAACTACAAAAGCCTAAGGATGACAATAAAAATACAAGCATCATTAATTGCTTCAGCTGAGTTCCAGTAACAGCTCATTTTCATATTTAACTGGTTGAAAAGGTTTTTTTAAAATGTTAAATAAAGCTACCAAATAATTTCTTGTGGTCTCAAGAACACCCACTGTAACAAAAGTTAAGTTCAACTTTCCATTCTACATGTAGGACCTCCAGTTTCACTCTAAGATTTAAGTAGGCAGCATCTAAATAATGAACCCCTGTCAGTTACATTTCAACTACATCTTCTTTGATCATACTCCATTAAATGAACTGGAAAAGAAAGGCTCATTTATCTCACAGGCTCCTTTACAAGATCATACAACGACATGGCTATGCTTCATACTGCAGACCACTGATGCTGAACACCAAAAAATGTTTCCGTACTGTAAGACTCCTATAGCAGTCTATAACATAATATAGTCTATCTATTAGTATGTCTATAATACTATATATAATATGTCTATAATACAATACAACATAATGTAGTCTATAATATAATGTAGTAGGTCTAGCAGCTATATTGAACTAAACAGTAATTTAAAAGATTTCACTTGTGTTAACACAGCTTGTTTTTTAATTTAGCTGCCTTGGTTCATGTATGGGCCTATGTACAGATAGAGAGATGTATAACAGAGTAGTATAAAATGGAGTTTTAATCACAGGAAAAGTCTGGATTGTACTTTCTCCTGGCCCCTTAGTCAGTAAGATCAAATAAAACTAGAAAGATATTCAGCCTTCTTACCTCCATTTGGACCTGGGTCAGGGGGGTCCAGAATGACACCTCCCCAACACTTTCCACTCCAACCTCCCTCTCTCTTCACTTTTATTTTCCTTTTTTTCTCCCATGTATCTCTCTGCTGAACAATTTCAGACTGAATTCGCTCTCGTTCTTCTTTTTTTCGTTGGGTAACTGCCTGGACTCTCCCACTTTGTACTAAAGGAGTATTAAGACCAGGCCAGAGGAAACCGGAACGTCCTTGAAAACAGCAAAAAGAAAAAAAATTGCATTTTACTACAAATTAGGATTGAAACTCTGCACACTGGGAAAAATCCAATAAATTGGAAGGGGCAGTACGATCATGTACTTAAACTGCGTTCTGTGACACAGAATTTATATTTAAAAACCACAAACCACATCAAACAACCACATCAGGATTTTTTTTTTTTTTTTAATACGACAAAAACCTCTAAAGCTGCTCTGACACTATGGAAATTAACAGCAATTTGTCAGTTTGTAAAACCAAAAACTACTACAAATGTAAAAGTCAAGACATTTATTCTTATTTGTGAATCTACCTTCACCGATCTCCTGGCCTCTATTGAGATTCTTCCTTAGCTTCTTCTTCCTTCTCTTTCCTCTTCCTTTCTTTACTCCCACACCAGTCTCTGCCAAAGCTCCTTTCCATAGCTCATCAGCTGTCACTGAAATGAAAAAGCTTTCATAAGTAATGTACAAGTACAGCTTATACTGGAAACTGAAGCTGAACAAAAAAATTCACAATGTTAACCCTTGCTTGATCTTTCCTGTGATTTGGTACTAAGCCGTAGGACTACTGCTTGGCTAAGACAGTAGTTTCCTACTGCACATACATACACATACCCGCTGCAGACGTGCCCCTACTACCAACGATGACTGCAGTAAGATAGGTACCCAGCTGAGTGCATGGTTTTTAAAGGGATATTCAGAATCAACTTATTAAAGGCAAACAAGGCAAACAGTTAATTTCACCCTGCTGTCTGGCCAGCTGATAGAAAATAGGGGGCTTCCTCATGACGTGAACAAGAGCTAACCAAAAACGAACTGGTGACGTGAGGAAGACGCCGCACAGACAGTACTGCACCCTGGTAGCGCAGACGAGAAAGCTGCCACCCTGGAATCGGCAAGCGCGACCATCGTTCAGATTTGCAGACCGAAGTTATCCTGGGCTTCGTCCAGAGGCGCCGCTCCTACGACAATTTCAATCTTTGTCTCAGACAACGGACTGATTCTGTTCATCTAAATTAGCCATCTGTGAACACTTTTAATCAGAGGAAGGAAAATAACTACACTCCAATGCCTACAGTTTCTCAGCAACGATCCCACCAGGCTTGGCAGATGAATCCACGTGAGAGATCCTGTCCTGCAGGCTGGCAGCTGTGCTGGCGCTGGGGAAGCTCTGCTACGGTGACAGCAAGGTGAAGAACTGGAGCTAGGCAGGATTTCCAGAGCTAACGCTAACTACCCAAGTTTATTTTTGCATTAAGTTTGAATAAAGTATCTAGGCGGTGCTTTCAAAGGTGTGATCGCCCCTTTTTCATCAAAAATCCTTTCCAAACTGGGACACGTAAATGTTATTCTTTTTCTGAGAACTACACTCGTGGAACTAGTAGTCAAAGCTCAGTGCATTAGAAAGGATGCAGACAAGGAAAGACACACAGTACTTACAAGTCCAGGAAGCTGCAAAATAGCATTCCCACAAGATGGGCAAGAGCAGAACGGCCTAAGTCACCTAAATCATATATTGTAGGAAGAGTACAGCAAGCCAGAAAAAGTAATATAGATTTCATGTCAGGCTAAGCAAGTGGAAATGTCTGCGGATCGCAGATAACAGCTACATTTATCACGCTTCTTACATGTTGCGATGCAAGAATTGTATTTGCTCCTGGGCAGGCTTTATTCCCTGCACAGAGGAAACAACTATCTGAAAATACGCTCTCTCTGTCTGGACGCTCAACTGAACGCTAATATTGAGATGTTAATAGTAAAAACACAGTAACTTTACCGAATGGCTGGAAACCAGCATCTGAGTAGCCAGCCACAAAGACGTTTCCAGCTGACTTCAAAGAACTGATAGACATAACTGTGCGCTAAATGCCAAAACCACCAGAAGAAAGAGAAGGAAAAGCTTTATCACTCCCTGGAGAGCCGGTACAGGCGAGTGAATGTCATCAGGTATCAGGATGGGAAATATAAGGGGAAAGAGTTACGATCTTGCCAGGGCATGGCTCAGCGTGGCTACTGGGCAGGACCAAAATACCAAAGAAATAGGAACCTGCACAGAATTGACCAAGCAGAAAAACTTCAGCGCTGACTGAGCACGTTACTTCTAATGAAGGACATAAGCGGCAATGGGCAGCAGACAAAAGTAGATACAAGTTCTGAATATTACCCTAAGATAACACTACATTAAAAGTTTAATAAAAAAAATTACTGGTAGGCAGGTGATGTATCAAGTTACGCAGCTTTTCATGTCTTAAAAGTGGACTATGAGACTGCTGCACGAGTTGGAAGGCTGACGATTGATCACTCGGACTTAAGCTTCTCAGCGTCTTCAGAAAACCTTGCGTAACTAGCAGGTTCAGGGTATTTATGATGACGCTGCTGGCCTGGAAACATGACGTTACAATAACAGTGCGGTCCATTTATATGTTTCTCTGCAGGGTTATTTTCAAACTGGAACAGTTCCCCAATCTACTTCAGTTTGCGTGGCCTCACAAGTGGTCATGCTGGCTACCGAAGAGGCTGCAGAGCAGCAGGAACAAGCAGCTGAGAGACAAGAACAGGGAGCTCTTGAGCTGGTAACGCAGTCAAAAAAACCCAGTACTTGGAACTGTGTTCTAAATATCTAGATGATAAAAATCACTTAATCTCAAAACAAGGAAAGTAGCAAAAGTGACAGAGGAAGGAGATTGCTTTGTGCCAAAGGAGACAAGTCAATGCCAACAGATCCAGCAAAGACGAGGTCAGGCTGAGACTAATATTGGCCTCAAGCACCACACAAAATCTGACAAAATTAGAACCAGAGGACGACGTTCCACTTGGTACCAAAGTGCAGTACATCTAATCGGTCTATAATATTATCATCGTGTGTTTGGAAAGCAGTTGAATTTAATGAAACACATCAGAAGCCTGCAGGCTACCGAGCTGAGAGTTTTGTAAGGTGGGAGATATCAAACTGATTTTAAGACAAAGTGACAGGAAGGGAAATAAGCTGCAGTCAAAACGATTACAACGGTGGGGACATTTCTGAAGACGGACAGACAACACAGCAACGAAAAAAAAAAAAACAAACCCAACATCTGACCACAAGAAAGGGCAATCTGACTTGGCAGCCAAGCATCAAGATGATTGGAGAGCACAGAGAAGCAGAAGCAAGCCCTGGTTAATGGAGGAAATAAACCTATGTAGAAACGAGCATCACCATACTGCTTTTCACATTTGCAGAGATGCTCTGAAATGAAGAGAAAGCAATAGGTATGCAGCCTCTTCATGATTTGTGGCCTTACCTTTATTATGCTTTTGTGCCAACTCAGTAAAACGGGAAGCTGCGTTCACGCTCCTACAGCTAAAATAGCCCCAGTCATAAAGGGCCACCCCATGTTTCCAGACAATTACCAAACAGCACATAGCTACTAAATGAAAAAGAGAAACTGCGTGATGTGTAAGATTTTATTGCTGTGGCCTAGAAAAAAAATCCACTATTCAATTTTGTTGAAAGCATGCTTTATGCAAGCTGATCACCAATAATAGGTTTGTATGACGCCACTCCATTTTATCTTCTACATAAAAGATGGTTGTAATGCTCCGAAAATGATTTGTTTTTGTGCACTTTTATACTATCTCCCAATGTCAGGAGCCAGATAGCCCTAGTGCTCACTTCAGTGGAAGATGAATATTAGACCATACCTAAGTAACTCTCAAGTACTACCACAAAGTCTTGCTATAAACTATGTCAGAATACAAGATCCTGATAAACTGTGAGATTAAAAGCAGATTTCCTTGCCTCCTGCAAGATGAGAGTTCCCAGCTTGCTTAGACTATAAACTAAAAAGACAAATGACAGTAAGTTGGAAAACTGATGGGAGTGCTACTTGTAAGTATAATCCTTTCTTTCCCTTTTACTTAATTTTGTAAAACAGCTAAAGAGGCTGACATTTTCCACTTACAAGCAATTTTTGCTTCAGGTTTTTTGATGACAGAATAGTCTTGCAGCAGAGATTCAAAGGCATTAATATTATTGACACAATACAAAGATTTACAAACGTCAGAGTAAATGTGCTTGCTCCAAGGCACTATTGCCCACTAATGTCGTTACATCTATGTATCTCTATTACCTTAAGAAACTTTCTAAGGTCTTTCCAATTGCTAACATTTACTTCCAGGTTTTGGCTCTGAACACTTATTTTTATTAGCAGATGAATTCTAGGAAGGCATGATATTTTAACCACTTACCTTCTCCAGTCACAAAACAAAAGCAAGATTTGGAAAAAACACTCCACACGTGCCATGAAATATGAAAGAGCATCTTTAAAGAGTATATGTTGCTTATTTATCCTACTGAAATTCACATGAAGCTTTCAGCTTTAGATAAATGACACAGTCTAGGCTAGACTCAGCTGCTTAACGACCACATTTTCCCAGGGGCAGGTCAGAAGCTTCAGAATCAACTCCTCCAGGGACCAAGCATCACAAACCTCGACATTTTATACTCAAGTGCAGAGGGCATTTCCTTGACCTTGTCTTCTCTAACAAACACATGCTTCTCCATCTCTGGAAAAGAGAATGCACTCGTGGCAGAAAGCTTATATGGGTTCAAAAGCAGCTGAACAAATTCACAGAAGAAAAAGCCACCTAGAGCTATAAACGCACAAAATTCCATGTCACAAGTCACTGAAGGCTGTGAGGACTTAAGGAAGTATTCCTACAAGCTCATCCTATTCTTACGCTCTTCCCATAGCATCTGCTGCTGCTGGAGGCAGGATGTCGGGTTAGATGGACATTCGCTCTGACCAGCCAAGGTCATCCTCCAGCTCTATACGGTCACTTCATTTTTAACTTACTGCTAGAAACATCTTAAACACTACAGTGGTATAATCATACAGTTTTTGTACTGGATATCTGGTTGTTTTTAAGAGATCTTTTTGAAACAATTGGATGGACTCTTTAAGTTCCTGGAAAAAAACACGCATTCCTACCCCCTCATCAGCTCTGAGGAGCAATGAAGAAAAGCAAATGCTGGGCCCATACTCAGAGTGAGCCTTCAGGTATAGCTCAAGTAGGATGAGATTGAAGAAAACACAATGTCACTAACTGTACAGCTTGGCGCCTCCAAGATGCCAAGATGATTCAAACTGTAGAACAAGATGTCATCACTGTAGAGGAAATTAAAAACAAACTCACTCCCACTCTTTTGTTCTTTGACATGGTTCTACTTTCAAAAGTCTATAGCCATGGCAAACGTTTTCAGAACGCGCATCTCTGGTCAGATCATGCAACTACACATTAGACAATAAAAGGTCTGTCCACGTCCGAGATCGGTTTTAAACAAATTCTTCCCTACTGAGAATTGCATTTCAGTATTTGTTCTGAAGAGACAAAGCCTCCAGAGAGGTCATCCTGTCGGTATTCGTGAACAGTAAGTAGTAAGTAATCCTTCTAAAGCAGGATTTGGTGAGATTTTAGAAACTTAGATAATTAAGTCAATCCTTCTACCACTTTGATTATATGGCTAGTGCCTAAAAGCGGTATTAATGAGAACACAGCAATCCACTCATTTTTAAATTACACAAGTTCTCAGTGAGAGTTTAACTGTCAGTAAATTGGTACCCTGTTGAACAGGAATTGTTAATGCAGGGCACTGACATGATGCAACAAAATTATTCAACAGTTTCATCACTGAGGTGCAGGCAGAGCTGGACTGTTCCAATTAAAAAGGGTTTTATGATCTTTCAGCACCAGAAAGGACAATGGCAACCCTGCCTCATCAGAGCTAACCAGAATTGTCTACAGGAACGCTACACACAAAGTTTTCTTTGCGAAATGACAACTTTCTTCAGAAGCCTGAAAAACCCAATAGCAGTTAATTTTTTCTAAATTTGAACAGATCTAGCTTGCATTGGCTTTGAATCTATACCTCTTTCATTTTCAGTAACAGCACGCAGCAACATTTCAGCATTTTTTCACCCATTTCTCCAAAACCAACTATATTTCTTAACTGCCCCCGCTCCACACCTGAGCGAACTATGCTCAGTTGCCTTCTCCACTTGTAAAAAGGAAGACAGCAATGGCTGAAATGATCTTTGGAAATCTTATTAAATCTCTCAAACTTCTGGTAAAGTGATACAGCCAGTAACAGACACCCTCCTGTAGAACCGACTAATGCATAAACCTCCTAATTCTAGGGACCTGCGTCAGTAAATGAACTCCCAATCCCGAGTCAGGGTGCAGCATCCCTGTAAAGCTGAAGGCGCTGTACTTGCATTTAATGCATTTGTACAGTGCCGATGATCTCAGAAAATTCATCATTCTGACAGTGCCCTTCTCAGTTATGTGCATGCCTGCTATGGCAAATAATGCAACTACGCCACATAGCAAATAAATCCCTCGCCACTTTTTGGGAACCTGTGTTTAAACTGTGCCAATCTAGAAAACGTCCCTACAAAGATGCCTCTATGTATTAAGTTTAATACTTTGGATTCTCTGTCACAGCTTCCATGCTAAGTCACCTCTATAATAAAGCAGTTTTTCTAATAATTTAACAAAATCAAGAGATGCTCAGAATCAATTATTCAAAAGCAAGACCAACGTGCCAATTTACAAAGGAAGGATATCAAGAGAAATTAGGGAATACAGACAAACACCCCTGCATGTTGAACTTGTTTTCACAGCGGCCGTCAAAAACCTGCACCCTAAGAGCAACATGCTTCTGCTCTTCTGACAGGTTCTTTTTGCACGGGCAGCATTTCTGCTTCTTACTGCTAGTTGGGTTTCCGCAATACTGAAACGGGAAAGAACCTCATCCTCTAACAAGCTTTCTGCCTTCTATTTGTTTTGTTTTCCTTAATGGTGGTGCTAGTTCCTGTAGGTATTCTTACACAGACAAACTTTAAAAATCCCTTTGTACGCGGCTGAAGTGCCAAAGGTTGCCTGCTTATTTATAGAAGCTTAATAATGCCATTCAAAAAACAAAACAAAACACACCAGGTCTCATTATGTGGATTGCAGAACAAATCTAGTTTAGGTGTGTTTGCAAATTTGTTGGAAACAAAGGACGTCTCTATAATCTAACCATTGTTCCCGTTCCACCTATGGGAAAGTTGGGGGCAACTTCCCAATAACCAGAAACAAAACGACTGCATTATGAAATCACAAAGAAACCTTTGCAGTTGGAAAATACTATCCTGAGAGATGCAGTCATACTGCTACACGATGAATAACTCTGCTTAAGCTTCCAGCCCGCTGCCACAGTGCGTTTTGCAAGAGAATTCTGCATTTCTTCAAAATCAGCACTTCAGCAACATGCTGGTGGAAAGCTACAGATATGGGTTCCTCAGGATAGCCATAATTCAAATCCTAAATAAATACTGCTACAAAACTAATCAATAATAGATAAGAACTTGTTAACTGAAACAAAGAACCAAAATGGCTGTAAATAACAACTGTAAATCCTGGCAAACAACTGAGAACTTGTATTTCTTCACAGCAGCTTAGAAGACAAACAGGGCCTTAGCTTAGCTAATAGGTGCTGTGTTCAAGCTACTATCTTTTGAAGGTTGCTCGCATTATTAAATCTTTCGTTTCCAGCTCTCTGCATTTTAAACAGTATTAAGAAGGTGGCGTCAACGTCATCAGATGCATTTGGGGAACACCGATTTCAAAGAGGTTTGCAAACGAAACACCCTTGCTCTGGTTCATTTCCTCAAACCAAAACAAAAACCGGAGGCCGCGTGCCTGAAATGACTTCAGCAAAGATTTACTGCACGGGCACAAATCAAAACCAGGAGAAACAACTCCCTCAGTCAGCACTATTAACTTTTAGGCACTTTATATTCTTTCCCCTTCTCCTGACTACAAACAATAAACCAATTATTCTTCAACACACACACACACACACGCGCGCGCGCGTGTGCACACATACACACACATCCCCCTTTTAAAAGGAAAAAAAAAAGGCAGTTCTACATTTGTAGATCTTAATAGCATTGTTAATTCTGAAATAACAAAACTGTTCATATTTTATTGTTGGCAGTGACTAGTGGCAATTTAGCAACTGTTTATGCAGTGTAGTCATACTTAGTTAATAAAATAATCTTTTAAAATGGAAAAGTTTTCTGGTTGTTGCTGCTGTTGTCGTTTTTTTTTTTTTTTTTAAAAAAAAAAAAAAAACCCTCTGATCCTCAAATTAGGCCAGACAGAAAAATGCACAATTTTATCCACAGCAAACTCACATAGGAGAACTGGGAAAATTTAACATAAAATGTAATTAAAAAGTAGGGATTCAGGAACTGATGTTTCCAATAAATAACCTAAACACAAAGGTTTATTTTGAGCACAACTCCTTACAGCAAGTAAAGCCTCCAGAGACAACACGTGTTACTCCCGAGTATAATTTTACGTGGTTGGCCTAAATGTTTCCCTCTTGGTTGTTATAAACTAGGTCTAAAAGCTCCGGAAAGTGGTCATCTTCTGAATTCCATATTCTAACCTAATAGGAAACATCCTCTAGCAGCAAAGAACTTAAGCTCTTCCTTTTCATTTGTTCCCAAGCGCAATCAATGGAATTAATACAAGAAGTAGGAAAGCATAATTTTGATATAATCACCGTTTCACATAAAGTTCATTAGACTCGCATACACTTGGATACACAGTGGATGTTGAGGAAATTGTGCTTGCACGGTATTACTGAAGGGTTAGGATGATTTAGGTCAAAGATAATTCGTACAGGTATCGTTCTACATAGCAGCTCGATATTCTGTCTGGGAGCAAGTCAAATGGTTTCAGTATTCAGGACACGTCTGCGTGCCTCCGCTGCCTCTGACAATGACAGCCCCTATATTTCAACGCAATTCTGTGGCTATCAAATTAAAACAGGGTCCATATCTCACATTTTCCCCAACTGTCCCTCAGCCATAGACACATACTTCTTCCTTGACACATATACAACACTTTTTTAATCAAAGCTTGTCAAAGATTGCAAGCTTAAAAGTATTTGTCCAGAAAGTCTGGATCAGTGGGATTTCCCAGGCTGTATGCATGCACATGAAAGCGCGTAAACGTACAGAGCGGCAAGGAAAACAGATCTGCCCTATCCGCTCGGACAGAATTTGGGCTGAAACAAGCAAGACGTTATTTGCGCGTGCCAGGGTCTGTTTAGACACACTGGAAAAGGAGGCAAGATTTTTCAGAGGAAGGTATTCAATATGGTTTGGGAAGAAAAAAAAAAAAAAAAACCCACAGGTCCTTCCAGAGTATCTCTAAATAAGCATGTGAAATCTCTAAGTATTTCGGAGACTATAAACTTAATTGCTTCTTATCGTGGGTGAGTGGGAGGGGGAAGCGAGGGAGGGACAGAAGCTCAGCCTAGGATAACAAGATCAGTTTAAATTACTTCATTACAGACTCACTGAAATACGCCATCGGACAAGAGCAAACCCCTGTGTGCGGTTCTGCTGGAGTGCAGTAGCCAGCTCTCTGGGTAAGGACCACAGGCTGCCTAGGATAATTGCAATTCCTCCTCTTTAAATGAGTTAAACTATTTATTTCTAAAGGTCAAGCTGAAGGTACAGATGACCCTCCTAACAAGAGGATGTTAACATTTTCAAGATTATGATAGAAGAGAAGTAAACCTTCACCAACGAGACAGAAAAGTACTGTCACCATCCTCAGCTAGAAAGGACTGTCATTTGGTTGACATTTCACTTGAAAATTGCTTCATATAAAACGGTCATATCTGCATTTTTTAATGTTGCCATACTTCTGAAACAACTCCACTGCTAGAGAACATGAGTGTCATAATGTGATTTATATAGCTAATATCTTACTTCATTTGAATTTTCAATTTTTTTATTAAACTACTCAAAGAACACTAGCATGGAAAAACGGAAGGGAAAACAGCTCAGCAAGAAGAGCAGTTAGGAAACCAGCAGCCTTCCACCAAAAATATTACCAAACAGGAAAAACAAAAACAACCTCCTTGCTTTGAGAGCATCTCTAGAGAAGAAAGAAGGCTTTTAGTACCTTACTATGATGATTTTTTTTTTTTAAACTTACGAAGCCTGGTGGCACTTGCAAAAAGAAGGGGAGAAATGCAGCAGCGAGTGCGTAAGGTAACTGGGCAGCATGAGCAAGACGACAGTGCTGCTGACCGACACCAACGTCAGGAAGCTCACGGACAGTCATACATGGCTAATTCACGATGGTGCAATTTCATGCACCTAGTTGGAGTGCAGGAACAGCCGCCACTGGAGCACTTTGGTCAAAGGACTCTGTGCCCGACAAGGCAAAACCGTTTCCTTTTCCTCATCTCACCACTAGAATCATCGGGATGGAGCGCAAAACTATACCTATGAGAATCAGAAAAGCTGCAGGGGCAGAAGACGCTGCAAGTTGAAAAAGCAAGCATCTAATAGCTGAGATAAAACCAGCGTTGGCCCCAAACCTTCTGCAAACAAGTCAGCCCCACAGGCTTCTCATTCTAGTTAGTTGGCTGAAGCTCCAGAGTTTCTCTTCCCCTTGAAACCCACAGAACTGAGCCAGTGCTTTGCCACGGCCTCACCATCCATTTAACTGTCCCCCTCTTCTCCTAAAGATACTCCGCAGAAATCGGCTATTGGGAGTTTCCCACGTACCTGTTCTCCCCAGGCATTAAGCCAGCCTACTTTCCGCTCATGCAAATACAGCTCCTGTTTGCTACCCTCAGCACTTAGATTTTCTTTCCAGATACTTCCAAAGCCCAATTCTCCATGGCCTATTTCAGCACGCACCTGTTCTCCCACACCAACCTTTCCAACGTACGTGATCCCAAATATCCTTCAGAAAACATCGTACAAAATATGGCAGGTAGGTGACCATGTCCTAAGCCCCATCATAACTTGGGGTAAGACATACTGGGCTGTAAGACTTAAATTTATGTTCACAAATGGAAAGCTACACACGACCCACACAAAACTTTGCTGCTTTTTTTTTTTTTTTTTTTTTTTTAACTCAACAGCATATCTTTCCAGTGCATGCATCCAAGTGGAAAAAGAACAGTAAAAGTTTGAGAGTAATCATAATTGAAAGAGTAGCATTGTACGCTCCATATATCATTACCTCATTAGTATGGGGACTCTGTAGAGTTGGCTCATGCTTGAAATCAATAGAATAATTTTAAATTTCCAAATGAACTGCATGATGAATTGAACAAAGAAAAAACAATTACTCTACTCTCTACAGTCCTGTGGGATCTCTTATTTATCCAGCTTGCTTGATTGCTTTGAAAAAGCAGAAAACGGTTCTTAAGAACCAAGCACTTTTTTTTTTTTTATGTCCCATTTTGCAACCTGCCTTTTTAACAAAATGGCCTACCGATAGCTTATAAAGTGAGGTAGCACAGTACTTTAAAACGATTGCATCATACCCTTTTGTCCACGGTTTGTTTTTTGTTTTTTTTTAAAAAGAACAAAACCACAGACTGATTTCTAAAATAGAAACTGATGTCAGAAGAACAGTACTTCGAAACACAAAACCCTCAGCCTTCCAAATTTGATGGCTACAATCTCTGCTGGATCCATAAAGGAGGTACGCTTAAATCCTTGCAAGCTGTTATACCTTATTAAATAAGCTAGTAGTTTTATGCAGTTTGCCTAAACGTAACTTGTTTTAAATGTTATTAAGTCAAACAATAGGATGTCACTGCAGCAAATGTTTTGAATGCAGTCATCTAACAAGTGAAATGACGGCTGGCAAAACTCCTGGTAAGACAGACCTGATCTAGGCTTTATGAACAGAAGCAGGATTGAGAGAGCATCGAAACCACAAATTATAACCACGCTGCAATGACTTGCAGTGCTACTCTTTTAATTTAAGATAAACAAAATAATAACTGTGCTTTGCTTCTTGCAGATCCTTATTTTGTGACTGCTTGGGCGCCTAAGAGAAAGTTCCAATTGATTTTTTTCTGCAGTTGGGATGCTTAGAAAAATCTTTCCTGCACAGAGTCCCCAGTTCATGCTGTAGCCCTTTGCAGGTCTTTTAAGACCTCTTCACCCTTAGGTTGGTTTGAAACGGCCAAAGTTTACTGAGCGAGAGGAACAGACAGACCGCGTCATTGCTTAAGCCCCACTTCTCTGGAAAACGTAAGGAAAAGAAATACACTATCTTCCACCCAGACATCAAGAAGCATAAGAGAAAACTGCCAGTTCTGAAAGTCTGATCTAGCAGAGCTCTCGTATTCTGTGGATTACAAAAAGTCAAAGAGCTGCGACCCTCCAACTGTTGCAGTTACCTCTGCCAGAGATGTTCTACTGCTCCTTCCCTTCCCCATGGGTAACTGCTGCCACAGGTTAGGGACTGCGAAACAGGTGGAGTTTCTGCCCCTCAGCTATCGCAGTTCACAGTCCCAAGCGTGAATTTAAACAGTCATCATTTCTCAATTACGTTAAGCATCTGTGTCACTCCTTTCAGGACCGGAGGATAATACTGCAGCTGGGCAGACAATTAGCAGGACACTGTCAACATTTTCTGTTTAGCCCTTTATTGCTTTTTAATTGGTTAACTTTTGAGACAGCACAGCTTGAATAGTATGTCTTGCCTGTAGCTCAAAAAGCATTTGGAAAATAAACATATAATTTATATTTTTAATAATGGACTAAGAGACCAAGGGGAAGGTGTTTCCCCTTCCCACCTAACGACGTATATTAAATGAATTCACTGTGAGACGAAGCCTCACTTGCTATTACAAGGTAATAAACTGACCTTGCGCGTGCAATTCTGTCAATAGCTGTAGTTACAACCGTTAAGCTTATGAGATATATAGATGACTGTGTCTGTCCAAAGCAAAGTTTTCGATCCCTCCTCTCTTTTTTTTCAGACGTTAATTGTAATCCAACTTGAGACTTACACATATTGAAGAAACTGCTTTGTCTGCATTGCTCTACTGTCACGCTCCGGGGGACGGAGATGGAACACCTTGTCTGGAGAGCCCATGCCAGGCTAGAATAAGAACAGCAACTCCCTTTCACTGGCACGGAAGCAAACCCTGAGGATGAAGACACAGAGGTGTTAAGATACAGAATAGTTTCATTTTGGAAATAACATTCCCCTCAAATATACACAACAGAAAAAAATGGGAACATTTACTCATATAGTTTAATTTCTAAAGGGAATTAAATTTATGCTTTCTGTCTTGAAGCGCAAAGCAAGTTGCAGCAGGGGGGAATAATATTGCAGTAGAAAATGTCACAAACAGAAGCAAGCCAGAAGGCTTCTAACATATTGCTGATAGAGCGAGAAACCACCCTCTAAAAGGAGAAATATTTTCCTAGCAGCAAAACATGCAATAACGCTCCTGAACACAATCAACAGAGATAAATAAACACATCATAAAATACTATATGCTCTATGAAATGCATATCAAAGGAGCATATCACAACTGGGGCTTACCTACAGCAATGAAAGCAAGATACGTACTTCAGTTTATTGCCCAGCATAGAGTGGTATTTCTTTAGAACTAAGAACATACGTTATTTTAAATCAGTACTTTCCCCAGCTACACAATAATCAATCCAAACAGTATGCATACCCAAGAACCTAAAAAAAGCTATACGCTCGTCTAGTCTTGAAAGTAACTATTCAGCTTGTTGTTCAGAAATTATATTGTAAATACAAAAAATATTTCTACTTCTGCCTAAAAGGGAGGACATTTAAATTCAATCTTTTCAACTAGCCTTTACATGCAAAACCTATATACGCCTTTTGTCCTGTGCTGTTAACATCCATAATCAATAAAACAACAGGCCATTTTTTGAAGTTAGGATAGTACCTTCTCCTAGGCAAATAACAACTAATTCAGTTACTCGGGGTAATGAAGCAGGAAGTTCTAAAAATTTCTCTCCAAGTAATGTTTATAATAACGTTTATAATGCAAATCTATCTTCTTTCAAAAAGGTAAAGTAGAAAATAAAACTCTGTTACGAACATTTTGTGGAAAAACTATTGAATTTCACAAAACACTGAGCAGCCTAGAAACAAATATGCAAAAACGTGACCAGAACATTCTTAAATATCTGGTTAAATTCAAAGAGAATAGAGAACAGATCATTTAGCGTCGTAGCATGAAACACCCACAACCAATATACCAGTCACCATTCAAATGTTTCCTTTTACTTCAAAACTCCTACTGAATTAGCAGTCACCTCTAACATACAGCTTCATACAGGGTACACAGATAACGTTAACGACGAACCTACAAGCACACAATTCTTGAGCCCTTTTGTGTTCTCAATATGCTTTTAATGACAAATTGTTAATCTACAAGAGTAAACGAAGAGTTCAGCTGAGAACAATTTTTATAAAAAACGACATGAGAGATTTATCTATTTTTTGGAATCGCACGCAGTTAGAGAAGCTTTTTTTTTTTTTTTAAAGAAACATCAATTATCTACAAAGTAATTTCAATCTGCATTGTGTGGCAGTATTTATAATTTCCCTTGTTACATCCTTTAATTGCCTACAGCTGGAAATTACTTGAAAACAACTTGCAAAATCGCACCCTGTCTTCTTCTCGCATTTATGAATTTTGTCATACCTCGAATATGGTCTCAAGTGGCACAATTAATTTTTCCCCACCGTTACACTTCACATGCTTCCTGCAGGCCTGCAAATGATCTGTTCACATACATGAGCACATCTACTGATAATTTCCAGGAAAGAACTTTTCTTTAAACATCAAGACTTAATACATCTGGTTCTTAACACTCTTCCTAGAAAAATGACCTCATTTGGAGATTTTAAGACCAGATGTACTGGTTCAGGCTAACGGCCTATCTAGTTCAGCCTTCTGTCTCCAGCAACAACTCTCAACACCTGCTTGGGAAAAAGTTAAAACAGCAAATACATAGGACACTGTCCTCCCTAGTATTTGCTCAGTCCCCGACTACTTTCAGATCTGGTGATTTCTTCAGACTCGTGTAAACATCTTGCATCTGCAACATCCTGTGTTGAGGCATTTCACAGGTTCACTACTCATTGCATAAAGAACGAACTCCTTTTGATTATGTTCAGCTTGGCTCTCCATAGCTTCGTGGCCTAGTCCTCAGATTGGAAGAGACGGTCAGCTCCTATCTACTCTCTCTGTGCCGTGTAATTTAGCAGACTTCTCTCATGCTTCCCTAAGAAGCTGTCTTCCAAGCTGAAAAGTCCTGGCCTGCTCAGCTGTTTCTGTAGTACTTCTAGTCACCCTTCTCCCCTTTCTATCGTTCTCCAGTTTTAATTTAGCCTTTTGGATATTAAGTGATCCTTCATCTCTTTATGCTGTAATTCACCATTTTTTTTTGCTTACCCACTCCATCTTCTTAAGGTCCTTCAGCAACTGTCCACAACCAGCCTTTCCTTTCTGCGTCAGATAACTCACTATCTGCAGCAAAATTAGTTATCTTGCTGCTCTCCCCCTTTCCCAGAGGGTTTATGAACATAAAACCTTTACCTTCCCCAAAAGAGCTCTGATCATCTTTCCTGTCTTTCAGACAATTATTTATCCACACTAGGATCTCCTCTCTTATCCCATGTCTGCCAAACTTCTTAAAAGCTTGCGGTGAGGGACTCTGCACAAACCCATTTGGAAATCTTGCAGAGCACATCAACTGGATCACCCTTACCTTCATGAATCTCTTAGAAAAAACAACACACACACACAAGCTCTAACTGATTTGTAAGAAAGAACTTTCCTTTACTGAAGGCATGCATAATCTTCCTCATCCTCATACCTTCCAGAAGCTTTTAAAAAAATTGCTGCTGCATGACCACCTTCCAGTCTTCAGGTACCAAAGAAGTTTCACAGGAGAAGTTACAAACTACTATGAGTAATTCAGCTTTTTCATCCTGGCTCTTAGAATTAGTACGGGAACAATGTCTGATCCTGGAGGTCTGTTAATATTCATCCTGCATATTTGTGCCATAGCCTCATCTACAGTTCCTTAATTTCAGAAAAATCCTCCAACTCCACACCACCATCACTACAAAGGGTACCATGCTGAAACCTCCTAATTTCTTCTTACAGTGAACAATGATGCAAAGAATTAATTCAGCTTCTCTGCCCTGCCATCTCTGAGGGCTCCTTCTATGTCCTGCTTGTCTACAGACATTTCATTTTTAGTTATCTATTGGAGAAGCACTTTATTATTAGCTAAAATGACATAAATGACCGGTCAACACTAAGCTCATCGTCAGGAACAACACTTGCGGTCTGGGCCAGACTGACTGGTCTGTTGAACGTTACAGGGAGAAAGTCATTGCTTTGTTTGCACTGGTCGTTTGTACTTCTAGCAGCTAAGCTGCTGGATCCTTTCACAGTTCTGTAGTATGAAACCACACTCTAAAATCTCTGCCTAAGGAACAATACATTCATTTGGAAAATAAAACGTTAAAGAGTACTGGATAGGCTACTTCACTGTCAAAAGTGTTTGCAATGCAACTTGGGTTTTTTGTTTTTCTTTTTGCTCCTGCATTTACTACAAAAAAAAAATCCACACACTAGATACCAATCCAACTTCTTCTGAAACAACAGTGCAAATATGAAAAAAGTCTACGTAAAGGCAATAAAATCAGGACAAAGTGACAATAGTACAAAGAATCAAGAGGCAATGGAATTGGATGAGCAATTGCTACAGAAAGAATTTTGACAGAATAGCTAGGGCACAGAAGAGGAGAAAAAGCCAAATGTCAAAAAAAGGAGAAGCCAGATGAACATTGGTATTAGACAAAAAAGGCCAGAAGACCTCCACCAGATCTCAAGTCTTTTGATTGAAAGCTATGTTAAAAAGTACTACAAAATCAGAGTATAGCAATTCGTAACAGAAGTTGCTAAAAATCTTGGGTGAGATCCTGCTTTCACTGAAATATATGACAAATCTCTTATTAACATTTTCTATAAAGATTTAATCTTGTTTTTAAATAGAGCGTTACCAGGAAAGCAATTTATATTTTTAAGATTTGCCGTTAGAAAATACCAGCTCTGAGCTGGAAATCAAAATCAGATGTCTAGGGAAACCCAGGGGCTGTGATGACCATATTCTGGACACTGCGAGAAGGGACAGTTTTGGTCTCCGGACTGTAGCAGGACAAAAGGAGGAGGAGGAAGATGTAGCAGAAAAACATGATTCCTAAAGTCTGAAACACTGAGTGCTGGTATTTAATAGCGTGTACCCACGCGCTGCTGTGCACATACTGCTACCGAGGGAATAGACACTTGGAAAGCAGAGCAAAGAATAAAAATATTTATGGAAGGTAAACAGTTTGAAATGTCACATCTCAGTAAAACTGCATTGTGACATGTGAGAACGTCCAGTTAATGCATCATATCCTCCATTTCCTATAATTCTTCCAAACATCACCTCCCATGATGGGAATTTAAATTTAAAATCTAACATCTTTCCTACTGTAAGCTATTAAAAACTCAATTGGTACTACAGATGTCTGTAAAAGCAAGACAGGTCACAAGTGCAGGACTGATGTCTTGCCACCAGCAAAGGACAAGTCAACCCGAGCAGAAAAAAATGCATGCTTATTATATACAGGTCCTGCTCTGCACTGAAGAAAATTAACCCCTCAGTGCAAATTTATTTCCTGACTATAAACATTACAACAATTAAAACGTGCATTGATGAGTGTAATGCTTCATTGGTTAAAAAAAAAAAAAAAAGGCAGCACTAAAAAAAAAAAATCACCTCATAAAACCACTGTTAAATCCTTTCATTTTTTTTCACAAGATGCAACAGTAACCACGGGAGAACGAGCCTTGTGATACATGGATACCTAAAGCTAATGGTTGAATAATTCTCAGTAAGGGACTGCTCCTAGGAACCAATCATCTTATTTCTGCAAACTTTTGGTTCCTAAAAGTTTTATTTCTAACGCTCACTCTAGCTCACAGACAAATCTACTGTTTGGTTGTACCCACTTCATTATAACTCTCCTAACATTTACTTCAGTAATATATTGGTTTACGCACCACCTTTAGGAGATTTAGGCAGCGGGTGCAGCACCTGTCACCACACACCATGCCCCAAACTGGCACACGTTACCATTTGCTTTCTACATCACCTAACATCTTGCAAGATAGCAAGCACGCTGAACATCCACACATTTACTTCACTAGCGAACGCAGCGTTCAGCAAGTCTGAGCCCTAATTAATTTTTTTAAACAACTGGCAACAATTTATTAATGCCCTTAATCCTTTAATTATTTTCAACAGGAATTAAATATAGAAAAGCGTTCTTAGCCAGTTCTGTCCTCGAGAGAAAGAAATGCTGCATTAAGTTAGTTTAGCAGTGAGAACTGCATTGTAAAAAAACTAAAAAAGAGCCTTCAAGAAGTTTATTGTGTGGTTATAATTAGAGCTTAGTAAAAATTGCCTGCATGTAGTTCCAGGCATACAAATGGGAGGCTCTAGCCTGAAATAATCACAACATTCTTAAAAAGTTAATTTACAAGAAAACAGAGATGTTCTGATTAAATTCCAAGACTGCCGTTCTGAAGATATCAATTGCTATTAGCATTTACTTGGCAATAACTTTTTTTTTTGCCTGAGGTTTTTCTGTTTAATATTTTGCTTACTTTTTTATTCAAATAAAACTTATTGCACAGAAGTAATATAATCATATGAATAATCACAGCAGGGGAGTGATGAAGTCAGTGTACCGACATTGCTTTTTATTAAAAACCTCCAGGTACCTTGGAAAAACAACTGGATCTGAAGAACTTAATTCCTCAAGCTAAAAAAATGTATTTAAAAATTAAAGCACATGGAAGAGGCCATTATCTACCAGGACTAAGTGTGGAACACAAAGCTAAGCGTTTCACAAAATCTTAGAGGGTCACATCTGGAAAGACATAGATTACTTAAATAACTTAGAAGCAGTTGCAGCCGCCTAGTTTTTCTAGTCTACCAGAAATAAATGACTTCAAATGACTTCTTAGGAGAAACACTTTGACTGAACATGGAAAATTTTTCCCTCCACCAAGGAAACACCTCTGGCCTGTTTTCAAGCCTTCCTGAGAGCTGAGACTTTGATTGCAGATTGGCTAGAGAATGGACGATACTTTGTTATATATTGCCCTAAGGAAGAAAGAGCCTAGAAATTCATGAACTGCATTGTTTTATTTTGTGGTGGAGGAAGAGAAGATGCGGAAGTTTTCAGAGGACTGCAGAGGCAGAAAAAGCTAAAGATTTTTGGTTTGGCTTTGAGGGTGTGAGAGAAAGAAGGGAGGCCCTCATATGAATGCGAAAATGATGTCCAGCTTCCAGATCTTCTAATACAAAGCTTGAATAAACTTTTACCAATGTAATCTGACCTTCCTTCCCACCTCAAGTGTCCAGTACTATTTACTATTTAGAACACTTTCCCTAGAGGATACACAAGCATCAGTGTTGTTAATTTGGATTTTTTGCCTAGGATTTAAGTACATGAAAACTAACTGTGTTGCATAAGGGATACCGAGACAGGTTCACATGCACAAACATTTATTAGTGCAGTCCAGAGCTGACAGTATACGTTGATGATTGAATTTACTTTGGGGGAAAAGTGAAAACAAAAAAATGAACACACACACACACATATATATAAAAATAACGCACGTCCCAGGGTGAGTGGTCTCTCCAGTGCAGCAGATGGTTTCCCCCCACAACAATTTCCCATAGCATGCATATACTTTTCATCAAAAACCCTCTCAAACTCCTCCCGGTTGCATGCTCATTGGTTGTTAAAACTCTGTAAAGGCATATCATTGCATCCCCTAATGAATCTAAAAGCTACAACCAAAGGGTAGGCAAAGGGGAACGAAGGGGTCGTTTTCCTGCTGGTGGCAGTTGCTTCCCAGGAGAACCCACCAAACACTACTGGGGTTCACAGATGCAAGGTCTTGAGAATAACAGCCCAGAAACAATAGCATGAAAACAACAAGAGGAAAACACCGCCCTGGAGGCTCTGCAACACACTGCCAAGGCAGCTTGGGTCAAAGGGGACAGAGCTGCAGGGAAAGGCAGGCAGCAGTGTTGCAAATGGAAGGCCCTTAGCAATACAAAAAGTTAAGGTATCTAAGGTCCTGTGCAATAACTACATATAAGTCGCCTTACGTTTGTGTCCCCAAATCTCAGTAATACCCACTGCTTAAAAGCATTGCGTAATGAAAAAGACTTCAGCACTCTCCTATGAGAAGCACGCCAACTGCAGGCCAAACCGTAGCATAAAACCCATCGCAAGATTAACGATATATTCAGAAAATGCCACTCAGCAGCAATTTTCAGTTATACAGGATTATTTCTCATATATCAAAAAAAAGAATCTTCCCAAGGTTCTAGTTTTTGAAGGAGAGATTCAAGTCAATGCTGATCCTTAGTTAAAAAGAAAAAAGTTTTTCCTTCTTCCCAAGTATACTCTTAACCTTTATTGGGACAAACAATACATTTGAGTTTTGGAAAGTGATTGAAGATTAAAAATCAGGAAGAAAGGAGCGCTGATGAGTTACAGAAGTCTAAAAAACAAATTTAGATTCCTAACAGTTAAAAACATCCAGAAAGAGAAAAGAGAAGAAAGCTAGAAAAAATGGGAAGAAGAGAGTATTCAAGTTAGAAAGCAAATCACCTCATTCCGTTTATTCAAGGCATACACTGCTATCCTCATTGCTCCCGTGGGATAATAAGCAGCTAAAATAAAAGACTTTCAAAGGCACAGCTAGACTGCCCCAAAGCCCATGAAGATGAGTGAGATTTGCGTGCTCAAATCCCATCTATACTTTGAAATACATTTTTACTGCCTAAGACGTGGAAGCTGTGAACTAGTGACAACAACAACCTTGTCCACTGTTGACAACAGAAGTGTGAAGCCAGGTGTTATTAAGACATTTATCACGCTTGCTGGATAACATTGCAACACAAGAGCAACTGACTTCCTGTTTCTTGGCAGAACACAGGCCAATGTGTTATGAGAACAATGACAATTTATAAAGTTTGATTAGCTTTGTTTAGATAATAACCCAGAATCGATATCTGGTCGCTGCAGGCACCAGAGCAATGGGGCAGACAAGGGATCGCAACGCAGCTGCAGTGCGACCAGACCCACACCTACAGGGAGCGACGCCGGGCTCCCTGTGGCTTCTCTGCGGCGATCACAAGCCATGCGATACTGGGCTGCACTAACCGCTGCGAGTCCCACACACGGAGGGGCTGAGGCCAACAAACGGAAAACCACCCCCCCCCGGTTAAAACGAACGTAATGAGAAAACAACCCACGTGTGCGCACAGCGGGAGGCACCGGAGCCTGCTCCCCTCCCAGCCACGTCCCGGTAACCCCCCCGACCCTCCTTCCCCGGCTGCGGCGAACCCCTCGCCGACCCGCCTCCCCTGGCAACGCCGCCGGCCCGGGCCGCTGCCACGGGGGGCGGCTCTGCCAACGGCCCTTACCGCCTCCCCTCAGGGAGGAGGCGCCCCCGATACCGTTCCCCCCACCCCCATCACCTCGCCACGCCACTCGGAAGACACCGTTGGCGCAGGCCCGGCCGGCCGCCGCCACCGCCGCCGCCATGCTGGCCGCCCCCTTCCCCCTCTCGCGGCCACCGTACTTGGCCGCCCCGCGCGCTGCCTGATAACAAAGCCAGGGCTGGGAAGAGAGTTAACCGGGCAGGGGTGGCGAAAACCGGCGGCTGCCGCTTGGCCGAAGCCTCTCGCCGCCACGCTCCACGGCCCCGGCCGCCTTCCCCCGGGCGAGCCGCGGGGCCGCGCGGTCGTTCAGGCAGGCGGCGGGACAGCCGCGCGGCAGGACCCCCAACGGCCCCCGGGGCGCGGCCCGCCGACGCCGTGGGCGAGTCTCCGGCGCGCGCCGGTGGCGGCTGGGGGGGGGGGTGGGGGGCCGTGACGGGCCGGGGGGCGGGGCCGGCCGCCATTTCGGGGCGCTGCGCGGGGCCTGGGGCGGGCGGTGGGAGGCGGCCGCGGTGACCGGCGGTTTTAATTCGCGTTTAACGCGCGAACTGCCCGCGCCTTGCCGCTCTGTGCCTGGCGGCCCCCAAAGGGCGCCGCCGAGGTGTAAAGCGCAGCCTGCGGCGGGGCGCTGGCCGAAACGCGACGCGAGGCCTAATCCGTTAGGCCGGGTTTGTGCCTTCTCCTCAGGCCCTGCGGGCGTGCCCGCGCTCACAGCGCGGAGACACTGCGCGCTGCGGGATGTAACCCCAGCCGTGTCGCTACGGGTAAAGCCAGTCAGCTGCTCGTGAATTCCCGCAGATAGGTCCACCGCGGTACTTACTTTCAGTCCTGCCTTCTGGAAGTGATCGTGCCACGTAGCGAGTTAAACTCTTGTTTATGCACTGAGTGAGCTAATGGGAAAGGCGCTTTCTCTGCGTCGTCGAGAAGAGAGGAAGGCGTTTGCCAGCGTATTGGGGGGAACGTGTTTTGTCTGGTGTCGAGGAGAATTGGTTTAAGCACCAGCCAGTCTCTCAGTATGCTGCAGAGACGATGAAAGATGGAGGAAGAGCAGTGTGCAGCCCCGAAAGCCAGTTCTTGGAGTTCACTTCTGGTCATTCAGCTCCAGGGTCCAACTCAGAAGGAACCCATTTCCTCCTACGGGAGGACTGCTTGTTGAAATAATTTTCCTCCCCCCGCTTTAAGGGAAGACTTTCCAAAGGGCTGAATGACTTGAGAGCAAAACCTTCAGAGTCAGACAAGATAAAGCAGCCCTGGATTGACTCGGAATGGCTTTGGGGCCATTGTTTCACTAAGACCCTTGTGAAAAATCTGTTTCCATTTGCTCTGAACCAATATTTTCTTCCCTAGCTGAACCCAAAGTCCTCTCCTTAGAAGTGGAAATAGCAGGCTAAGCCATCCGCACACGATCTCCACAGAGACCCGAGTGGCCTGCAAGAGTCTCCATGGTGGGGCTGGGGCCCCAGAGAGGCATCCAGTGCTTAGTCACTGTGCAAGAAGCTGGTGCGAGTGATGCTGTGAGAAGCTAGAGGGAAAGATGATGACCTGAGCCGCTATTAGTGCCCAACCGGCCCCAGGACGGTGCCATCAGGGCAGGCAGGACACTCCCAGCACCTCAGCCTCGCACCGCATTCCCATAGGATACGCATCTGGGCTGTCCAGCCATCCCAGCCGGTGACCCACCAGGATAGAAAACAGGTACAGTGAGCCTACTGTCTGAGCACGTTCACATTTGCATCTGTATTTGCTCTGACTTCCCCCCCCGCACTCCCCAGCGATGACCGAATGCCCTGGCAGTAAAACAGATTTAAAACAGTATTAGTCATTGGCATGTGAACAGTGTTGCCTCTGGGAGGGACAGCAATGCAGGCTTATAACAGACCATTCAAAGGCAGGCTGCATTGCTCCAGTGAAGGATGAGCAGTGCGGTCTGCGATGCCAGCAGACAAAGCTTTCAGAGGGGACATGATTTTGAGGGTTTTCCTACCTTTGAATAACAGCAAAGTCTCAATCTAGTGGCTTTGTTTCAGCAAGAGTCTCAATTTTTAAACAATTGATACTATAAACCCTGTTCTTTTGCCTGGCACATTGCCTGTAAATCGCTGTTTAATGTTGTTCCCCAGTGGATGCTTTCCCATTATAACACCGGTGCAGACTCGATACATCATGCTGTTTTGGCTCCTCCTAGGTAGGCACTTGATATGCACAAGAAGAAGCATCTCTAGACGAGGTAGGCTCGGTGGAGTCAGCAAGACTTCACACGCTTTGGGTCAACTGCAGCAGGAAAGAAGCAGCTGTCTTGAACAGCTTACAATCAACAAGTTCCCAAAACAGCAGCTCCCTGTTCCCAGGGAAAGTTATCCAGACCCTGCTGCCAGGACTTGAAGAGACAGGGAGACAGCAGAAGGCAGGTTGCAAGAGGTCTTGAATAGCGGAGGAGGCTTTCAGCTTCAGGAATATGTAGCTGTCTAGCAATGAATGCAAAGTGATGTCTTTTTTAAGAAGGTGCTAAGGAGGTCTTCCAGGTCTGGTGGAAACAGCGGTGGGGGGCAGTGAAAAGCCCCAAGCAGAGAAAAGTTTTTGCACGCTCTCTGCCTGCATGGGCCGCTGGGTAGGGGGCAAGCAGGGAACCATCAGCCCAGATACCCTGCCCTCGAACCTTGCTGTGGGTGGCACACGGAAGGGGCCAAATCCAGCCCCTTTTTGCAAATATAATAGCCAGATCCTGGTGTTGCCTAGGGAGGGGTTGCCAGGGGAAAGCATGATACGTTCTCCATGGAAACCTGCGCTTTGACATTTGCTTTTGTGTACATTGACGACTGATGGGTGCAATTGGTCCAGTTTTGGCAAGGTATCGTTAAAGAGGCCACATGAATGCCCTCAGCAGCATCCACAAGGGCATCCCTGCTGGATTTCTGCTGCCTTTTAGTACAAGAACATACCTAAGGTTTCTACCAAAACCTCACGTTTCTCCTCAGCCGATCGTGAGTAGCAGTGGCACATTGTCTCCTAGGCGGTCCCTCCTTTCACTCTGCAAGGGAAATCAGCCATTCCCTTCCTAAACGCTCCCCTCCTGCTGGCAGGTCGCATGGTGCTGCCTTTCCTCCCCAGCTGTGCCAATCTGCGCCCACATTGCAAAACCGCAGTGTTGCTATGTAAGTCACTGTACCCCTGGATCAAAGGTCAGCCACAGAGGAGAGCGGCAAAGATGTTACAGCGGTTTGTTAAGTTTACACAAATTGCACAGATGCAGCAAGCAGTCAGCTTTCAGTGGTTTGAAACCAAGGGTGTTTAGTATGCTAGCTCGCTGAACTGCACAAGTCTCCCATCGCTGGCCCGCTGCCGTCTTCAGGGACAGAGATCTGACTCGAGGGTCAGTTTACACCTCTTGTTTTTAAAGCACGGATTTTTATAGGCCAGGGGTCTGACACTTGACTTGTTTCCTTCAACAGTTCTGGGTGCTTCACTTCTCATATTAGTTGAGCGTACTTGCCATCAATGAAGGAGGTGACACGTGAATCCCAGATATCGGCATTATTTTGGGTACGCATAACAAAGTTACAGTGACTAGCGATGCTGCATCCAACAACACTGTATGATGTGGTGCCAAGTGAAACCCTTGCTTCCTCCTGATGAATTATACCAACGTACACATCTAGAGCAATTGCTGTTTGCTCTTCCACTCGATATGTGCGTGGTCAGCATGGGCCTTGCAGCCACTGGCAGGGTGGCTCCCATTCAAGCAGAGAAGCAAGCAAGTGCGCTGGCCATCCAAAACAGTTAACGTGCAATTGCACAGCAGTGTTGCTAAGGAAGCCAAAAAGCGCTCAGACTTGCAGTTCTGAAGGTGCCTGCACGTATCTGCCTTCCCCATCCGTTGCCATTAGGAGTCTTTCAGCAGTGATGTTCCTCAGTATTTAATTGTTTCAAGATAGCGTCTGTGAGTCCCAAAAGCCACTGTCAGGCTCTTAGCAGAGGGATGTGCAGCTAGCACATGGCAGATGACGCATTTGTGGAAAGGTTAACGCGACTGCTACCGTCGTTACTCTACGACGTGGTTGTGCTGCAGCATTATGACCAACATATCAATAACCTGCCAAAGGAAAAGCTGGAAATAGGTGAATTGAGGCTTTCCTGTGGCCTGCTCCATGAAGGTACACTGAATGGTAGGCAGGACAGCAGATTATTTGGATGCCTCTTGAAATAGCTATGCCAGGTGCCTGGTTTGAAGAATGTGCAATCAGAAAAAGAGTCAATCAGTTATACAGAATGATCAACATGTACGTAAAGCAGGGTCTGGCAGGCCCGGAAGGCTGCTAAAAGGTAGCTGTCAGCCCAGGTGAGGTTTACATGACATCACTGCTCCAGCTTTGAAAGAAACGCATTTCCCCAGAGATCTAAATATTATTGCCATCCGGCATCAAATATATCACAGTTGATTTTTGTACAGCAGCAGCTGGCGATAGGGGAGTAGAAGACAGCGAGTATTAAACCATTTACCTTGCCTGTGTGTTCTCCCCCCATTGCTTGCAGTAATGAACTGTGCTCCGCTTGTCTGGCATGGCTCATTTACTAAGCAGAAGGCTGCTATCTCCTCAACCACCTGCAGACAGTCAGGGGTGCAGCCAACCTTGGCACTGTAGTGCTGCACTCCCTCCCAGCAACACGGCTGCAGACACGGCCACTTGCCCTGTCAGGATTAGCGCGGTGACAGCACACTGGGCCTGTCCAGGGTCTTGGCACAGTTGTGTTGTTGCTGCTGTGCTGGCACAGAGGGACTCTGTGAGCGTGGACTCCCAGGGGCGTGCCACACCGGGCTTCGCGACTGATGTTCAGCACTTTGCTCCCCAGGGGCTGGTGTGGAATGAAGGGGGTTCAGGAGCGGCAGCTAGGAAGTACCTGGGGTGAAGATGGACCCTCACATCTGCCGACCTTCTCTTGCAAAGACTGGCAGCAGGAAACGCAATAAAGCTGCAGGCTCTTGTTTGCACGCCGAGATCTCTGCCTGCATCTGGCACACGAGTATAAACAGCAAAGAACAAAACAGGCAACTTGGATATTGGTCATCCTGAAAGATATCATTTGCCTCCTTCAGAGGGGGGCAGAAATTCTGCATGAAACATTCACAACCAGTACTAAATCCACAGGGGCAAAATTGGAATTGCTCCTTTGATTACTAGGGCACTTTGTGTTCTTCAGAAACACTATACTTAAAGAAATAAAAGCAAGTAATGCAGTGTTTGTCACAAGTCACCCCGTACTCATCTTTTATTGATATGTTTTAATGGTGCATGTCAGACCAATAGTTTATTTATTTCCCTGCAGCATCTCAATTTTTGCGATGAGTCAGGACAGCTTTTTGTTGCATGTGCTTAGGCTGTTAAATAAGCTCTAGCCTTCAGTGCCGAGAGTAAGGGAAACAGTGCCAGCAGGTGAAGACAGTTTGAAGAGTTCTCACCCTGCCTGCACTTAGTCATTTGGTTTGGCAAGGACCCAACACGAGCTGAGGAACTTACTGGCACAAAGAGCATTGCCTTTTTGGGTGCGAACCTTCCCAGTGTCCTGCTGTCTGACAGCCAAGCCTCCTACATTTAGTTCCTTAATACCTGTGTGACTTGCCTTAGTAACACCCAGCTCATGCACTGAAGGCATCTCCTGAGATAACGGTGTAGCAGAGGACTAAGCAAAGAGTCTTCTCTCTTAATGGGGTCAGCAGACATGAGCACGAAAGAAAGAGGTTGGTGTGCTAAGAGCTGGTAGTAGGGACTATGTCTCCCACAGCAGGCTTCCTCAAGGGCCCCAGTGTCCTCCCAGGAGCTACTCAAGGTCTGTAGAAGCCAGTCCTAATAGGTCCATGCTAAGGACTGGGACATCTCCAGAGATGTCAAGAAGTCCAAGGACAGCTTATGAATAACAGGGTCTAAAAGTTCTGGCCAGAAGATAGATGCTTTCAGGCACAAAATAAATATTCATTTTGCTTGAGAGAACTTAAAAAATTAAAGCATACTGTCATCTCCTCTTTAAACTACATTTCTAGAGAAGAGAGCTGATGAGATTTTTTCTCCCCCCCTTTCCTCCCTGACATGTCAAGAGTACAAAGAAATTTAAAATTAATGCAACACTTAAGAATTCCAAAACTCTCTATCTGCAGCTCCTGTGAACTGCTGGCAATGATCTGGGCCAGGGCAGCTGAGCTGCCTCATGCCAGGGCCTGAAATACAGAAGGAAATTTGGCAGAAGGAAATTTGGCAAAATAGATTTAAGACTGGTCTATATCTCTCTGCCTCAGACTCTGCAGTGCCTGGAGAGGCATCTAAAACCCCTTGATGAGAGCTGTGAAAAAGCATGGCTGCTGGCTTTGGGAGGGAGAGCTTGGTAAGAGCGGGATCCCACGAGCCACTGGGCTCAGCAAGGAAATGGACTAGGGAAAATAAAAAAATCCATAGCCAGATGAGAAAGCCCCAACATTTTCTAACACAATCCGCCATGTGCTCCTCTTCTACGTTGCTCCCCAGTTCCCTGGGTTTCTGCTCTTTGGCATCTCTGTGGCTGGTTTACCAGATCCACAAGGCAGCACTGCTGGAGGAACCCCAGCTGACGCTGTGAATTGTGTTCCCAGTCTGGGACTGTTCTTTGTCCACTGCTGCCCCCAGAGGGTAAGCACCTGTGATCACTGGGAACTGAGGCAAAATTCAAACCAATTTAGCTGCTGTCTCAGCTAACAAAAAAAGCCAGGGCAAGGAAAATCCCAGGAAATCTGGAGACCATATACTGCCAGGTCAACACAAAGTTCATGGCTTTCCATTGATAGTGGCAAAAATCTTACTAATTGGGCTATGGTTCCCCTTTTGACCATCTGCTAAATGCAGGCAGTTATCCCTCAAGTCAAGCAAGGATGCTGCAAACCCTTGTATGACTCAAGGCACTGGATCAGATCTTGGAGGCTTTGGCTCTTTCCTGTCCGGTCTTGTCCCTCTTAACCCTCAGATCTCTGCGGGTTGGCCATGGTTTTTTGCTGTTATAAAAACTGAATGCCCAGCAGCCTGAGTGAGAATAATATTTGTACAGTCTCCGAAACTATGAACCTAGCTCTGTTCTCTACAAATGTAATTCCAGAAATCATCAGACTTCCTGTAGCTAGAGGAGACCATTGTTACTTATGATGCTAGAGGAGTTAAATTCAGCATAGGTTGCCTTGCATATGTAGCTATTATCCAGGAAGTTATACACAATGAAACAATTCACAGTCTTAGAGTCATTTAATAATTCAGGCTGAAAGCAAGTTCTAGAGGTCTTTCAGGCCAAACCCTTGCTCAGAGCAGGGACAAAAGACTTCTGGACATACAGCACTCATAACCAACTGCATCCTACATAGACAATTCCAGGCTGACTGGAGGTCAGTAGAATTTGCAGGCAGATCTAGTCAAATTTTGATCTAAGCAATTGTTTAAAAATTGAAAACTAGCAACCTCTCATATAAAGTGTAATTTGGTTCCTGCTTGCTTGGCAGGCTTCTAAAGAGACTGCTGATATATTCCACAAAAAACAAAGACTTAAGCAGAAGCTTGTCTGGAAGAAAGGACACATAAGGAGAAGAAAGCAAAGCACATGAGACTAGATTTTCCTCAGCTCAGGCCTTTTTCCACTCCTGAACATTTGTGCAACAGATCTCGACCTACAAAGAGTCAGACACGCTGATGAGGACTCAAGGGCCACGGTGAAAGCTGACCTACTTTGGGATGATGCCATTTTAGACAGAAGAACATTTAACCTCCAGTGCTTCCAAAGCTTCAGAAAGTTAGGAAAGGTTTTGCTGTGTTATAGATGAAGGCAGCAGGAGTGACTCAGGGCCACAAAGCAGCCCTGCCTGGGGCTGCAGCCAGCCCTTCTTTCCCCTCCAGTCTCCTGTGGCAAGGGGAAGGCTTGCTGCAGGTGTCAGATGGGGAACACCCGGAGGTTTGGGAACCTGCAGTGATGCCCATCTCCCGTGAACCCTCACCTGGCCAAGCCCTGCCTGTCATTTGGTGCATTCATCTCCTGTTTGCATTAATAGGAGGGTTTGTACTCAGGCTCTGGTGAGTGGCTCAGGTGTTGCAGCAGTGATGGTTGTGGCATCTGTTCATGTTCACATTGTTAAAGCCCTCAGGGAGCTCTGTCCACAGACGAAAACGGGGAGCAGCATCCCTGGGAAGCGCCCTGCCACCTCAGCCCTGTTATGGAGTACTGTGTGCAGCACTTGCAGGATGTGGAGCCGCTCCTGAAACCTCCCAGGGAGTAATCAGCAGCAAAGCAAGAACCGGCCGTACAGCAACCACAGACAGAGATGCATTTGTGAAACAAAAGTAGAAACCAGAGCTAGGCTACAGGTGATGCTGAGAGAGAGTAATCAGCAGTATCACAGTTGAACCTCCTGCTGGAGGTAAGAGGCACAGCACTAGTACTTCCAGGCAACTGGCCTTCACACCAGCTGTGAGACATGCATCCCACATGCGCTACGTGCATGGAAGAGCTACCCTCAAAAAAATCTTTCAGGGTTGATTGTTGCATGCACAAGGCTCAACCGGTCCCCTGGGTAACATCCAAGGAAACCAGCACTGCAGTGAGTCCAGCAGCAAGAGCTCACTATCAATGTTGAATTTATCTTTGGGTACCTGCCTCCCTGACTCACTAAGACTTCTCCCGTCACCCTTCACTTGCACTCTGAAATTCTGGAGAGGACACTGAAGAGCATGGTAAGGCAGCACAACAGCAGTTGAAAAAAGTCTGTACTCCTCATTGCTCTGTGGCCCCAAAGATAAATTTCCCAGGTTTCGGGATGAGAGTGAGATCCACTTCAGCAATCATATTTGTCTGCCTTTGCGAACCATGTTGAAAAACTTGATTGAAACTGCAGCTTCAGGTAAAATAGTACTTTTGCAGTACATCTAGCACCAGTAGTAAAACAAACTTTTTTTGCCTCCCCCTCCACTAAAGCAATGCAATTTAAATGAATCACTTGAATAATATTACACAGTTATTTAGAAAGGCTCAAGCAACTTTATTAAAGGGATGGTCTTGAGCAGTGTGTTCGGGGTGCCCCACTCCAGAACGTAACCTGTGGGGACCTCTGCACAGAGGGACAACTGGTTCACTGGTGGGAACTGGCATAGCCCCTTCAGCTCTGCAGATCACATTGACCCCACTGCATCTCCTTCCTCCTGCCTTTGCAAAACTGCCTTGTTGGCCCAGCACAGGCAACTTCAGCCTCTGAGGCGAAAACTCAAGATTAGGAGCAACCATATCAAGGAGGCTCTGTTCTCCTTGGTCTGAGGTCCACACGGGTCCTTGCAAGCACTCATGGTGCCCGACTGCCTCCATTTTACAATGGAGGAAACGGGTCAGAGAGCAACAATATTCTTGAAGGAATCCTGCAGCAGGGTAAGTCTGTGCAGTTCAAAGCCTTCAACCAAAGCTAACGCTTCAGGGCTTATGGCGCAGGGTAAACCTTGACAAAGTAATATGGTCTTGAGTCCCCTTGAGGGCCTCTGGCATGACTGTTCCTCCTATAGCAAAGGATAGAGGTCTCCCTGATGAAGGCACATCATGTACCCAAGCATCTTATTTCCAAGCAATAAGAATTCTATGCAGAGATCTTTGCGAGACTCCATCTTCAGGCCATTTGGAAGGATTCCCAGAAAAACACTACCACCACAGAAAAAAAGGCCTAGTCACTGTGTGGTCATGCTCTAGAAGTGAGCAGCAGGTTGTTCACATTTCCAGAAGTGACTCCACTGAGCCACTCAGAGCACAGTAAATTCTGTTCACTTGTTGAAGGGCTACCGAGAAAAGAAAAGACTGATATCTTATGTATCCTTGCAAGGCTATGGGGCCCAACACTTGACTTCAGAAACTAGCAACCCCTTGCCAACAGAGATAAACGGAGGGCCTTTTGCTGCTGGGAAGCCAGAGTTGTGTTTTTATTTTTTTATTTGCCCAATGTGTTGCTTTCAGTGCATGCACAAAGGGCACATGGAAGAATACCCATTCCCAGTCAGGGCAGGAGAAGATAAGTCTGGACTGAGCCTTTCCCTGACAAATATTATCAAGGGATGGAGCTTAAGATAGGCCTTTGAGAATCTCCATAATCTTTTAAAGAATGAGTGCCCCAACCCCACTGGGCACCAGAAAAAACCATGCATTGGAAATTGTTTCAAGAATCTTCCTCTGCCTCCTGAGGAAGGAGGCAACAGCCTCAGTTTTCCACCACAGCACAGAGAATTACAGACACCAAAACATTCATGCCAAAGCCTCCAAACAAAACCTTAAACACTCAAAAGGGTTACATAAATATATTGCTAGCTTCAAACCCAATTAAGAACCAGCAAGCCTGCTGCTCTATCACCAGAAGTTAACAGCATCGAATAAAGAAGAGAACATTGCTGAGAAGTTAAACCATTTCTCTGTTTAAATTTGTCAAAGAGGATGCATTTTAAGACTGTTTTATAAAGCACCAGACCAGCCAGAAACAAGCAAAGAGCTGAAAAACAAATTAGCCAACCTGCTAACAAAAACCCCAGTCTCAACCACCCTGAGCATGACAAGCACTACTCCCCTAAAAGGCTGGCCTTGGGAGTTTATTTAAGCAGTGAGGCTCACAGCAGCTGTATGAGATTAACAGCCTCCCGTGGACTGCCTGGCTGGGTCAATCAGTGACTCACATCAGCTGCACAGGCATGCAAAAGCCTCAAGAAAAAACAGCTCTAGTTAGGCCAGCTCTGAGAGTGTGTGTGTTTTGGGGGGGGGGGAAGGGGGGGATGGAGTAGACAACCTCCAGAGGTCCCTCCTGGACTAGATGACTTTCCTTCCAATTGAAATTATTCCAGGATCAGTGAAGAGTGAACCTCAGCAAGCCAGATGATCTTCTCAGCCATTGTCTTTGGACCTGTGGCTACAGATGATTTGGGCCTGCTGATCAAATCGTGTTCATCTGTCATAAAAAGCTATTTGACAGGGTGTGAAGCCGTCTGGGAACTGTTTCCTCCTGCTCTGGTACGTGAACAGTCCCTCGATCCGTTCCAAAGGCAAGGCAGAAATGCAGCCTAAGCGCATGTGCCTTTTCTCCAGCACGGCTAATAAATTCGCTGCCTGGCATTCAGCCTACTCTATCACTACAATCTCTCTTTTTCTCACTCTTCTCAAAACCTCCTGCCTTATCGTCTCGAATCGTGCCAATCCTAGCCATGCGCGCATGGTCATGTCTCATTTTGATTGACTGCTTTCTCTGTGCTGCTTTTTCCCCATTTTTAATGCAGTTCTCTTTGTTTTTGATTTTTCTTTGATGCCTGGATATTTCCCCTGAATGGGAGGGTCTCACAGGGAAGGGCATGAGCAAACGCTGCTTTCGCTCCCCGTTTTCTGCCTGCGTGGATGGTGAGTTGTGCAGCACCCAGGCACTGAAACCCCACGCTCAACCACATGCTTGGAAAGAGCCAGGACATAAAGACGAAGAGAGAGGATTTGACTGCATGCAGATTATTACTAAATTGCACAGAACAAGAGAAATGCATTCCCTTAGAGAACCTGTGTCTCGTTTTTGTGGATCTGGGAGCTATGAGAAATCTGCTGAAGAAAAAAGCATCTCATCTCCATCTTCTTTGCTCCCCCCTCCCACCACCCCGAACTTCTCCTAAGTGAGTTTGAACGTTTCCATAGTTACACAGCACCTTCCTTGCAGTCAACAAGAGGGAAAAACAATACCTTGGGGACAGTGCAAAATAAGTGATGTTTATTAATATTCATATGATCCAGTTTGCCCAGTCATGGTTGGCTATATTGAAATTCAGTCAGCTGTTTAACAGAGAAAGGCTGCTAATCGTAATCCCTTGAATGCCCCGTTCGCTTGTGCGTGGCGGACTTTGGCTCCACAAGTATTTCAAAGATGTCTCTATCGACGGCGCTTCACTGCCAGGCTGGTGCTGCGAGCGCCTGGAGAGGTGATGGTGAGCGCTGTCACGGATTCCCGCGCAGCAGCACCACGTTAGACAGTGACACGAGAGCTTCTTAGGGGATCCCGTTACAGCCCATCACTGACACACAAAACAGCATTTCGCAAATCAAGTGGGAGAAGTCTAGTCGCGAGGGTACCATAAACGCTTGGAAGACGAGGCAAGCTCCTAATCTTGCTCTGTTTTCTGCTGAACGCGGAGCTTTGCAGGCTGCGTTGTACTTACAAGGCAAATAGATGCCAGTCTACACCACAAAGTCTGGAATGAAAAGCGTAATGAGAGTGGATCCACGGGTTTTCCATCTCCCTTACCAACATCACATACGCGTACTCTGTGCTGGTGGATGTGAACAAATGAAAACTTTTTCAGTGATTCTGGGGTGAGGCCAGGATACTCCAAGGTTTACACCAATTAATTTTAGTTCTCCGGTTGCAAAACAACATTCAGGGAAGCTGCTAAAAACTGCAGCTGCATTATTATACTCAGTGCTGTCTTGGGGAGGGGGGTCTACTGTAAATTTAGGGAGTATCCCAAATATCCTGAGGAACATTGGACATTGCAGTGTAGTGAAGTACTCTGTTTTTTCAATGGATGCCCTAGGTCACATGGCTTGTGAGGAGAAACAGAATCACGCTGGTGATAATTTATGAACAACAGAAATGAAATTATGACTTGGATGTGTGGCGGTAGCTCTGCAGCTAATGCTAAATCCCTTTTTTTTTTTTTAGAATGCAAGCACTGCGTGGAGAAGACCTCCCTGAATCTGGTGCCCTTTACCACGGGCTGTATGGAAGGGCTGCTCGTGACGCGGCTGCTCCCCAGGAGCCTGGCTGCAGGAACAGCCTAGCTCCGTTTGCCTCCTTCTGCTCACTAGAGCATAGCCCAATGCTGCTGAGAGCCCTGGGGCCTCCCCAGGGTACCTCCGCCTCGGATGCCAACAAACGCTGCAGATGCCCCACAAAGAGCCGCTGCAGCATGGCCTGGCCAGGTGCCGGTGAGTGCTGCGAGCCGGGGACCGAAGTGCATGTCCTGCCACGTCGTGCCATCCATCGCATGCCCTTGCAGAGCTGGGGGTGTGGGGAGCCCGTTGCAGGAATGGGGCAGGCCAAGGGGTGGCAAATGCATCCCGTGAAGCTCGGGGGACCGACAGGTCCCAGCACGTGGGGGCCTCAGCTTGGCAAAGCATGCAGCGCCCAAAGACACTGCACGGGGGAGAGCAGCCCTGGCTCTACCGTCCAACAGTCCCGGGGGCAAAGACACGCTCAAAACAACTGGCAAGTCCAGTGTGGAGGTGGACAGTTGCTTTGGAGGAGGACCTGGCACACTCAGATGAAAAGCCGGCGTGTGGACTGGCCGTCAGGGATGTGCAGTGGCCTCATGGACTGCCCCCGCAGCGGACGGCGGGGTCGAGCCTCCCCCGCCGTGCCATCCACTAGCACGACGCTAGGTTGAGATGAATGAAAATCACTCGCACAAGAAAAGCAATATTAGTCAAAAAGTCTTATCGTACATTTAGTTAATTACTAAGCGAATTGCTTTAATGCTACACAAAATATGCAGCTGTGTTTAATGAGCTGCTAAAATGCTCTCTGGGCAAACTTTAATAATATCACTGTTCTCACAGAGGAAAATTGCTGCAGGGGAAAATGCATCTGTTCGCGCCTAAAATGTTCTGAGTGACAGCTCGACCGCTATTATCTTTAGGGCTCACAGCAGTCAATTTCATTAATATGAAATGTTAAAATATTTATGCTTACCGCTAGTGTGCAGCCTCCAGGGCAGCCTGCAAGCCCAGCTCTGCCAATGACAGAACAAGCGATCGCAGGGTGGGTTAAATAAAATTGGAAAGGAAAGCCGACCCCTGATTTTTCTGGCTTTCTGTCGCACGGCATGTTCCCCGGGCCTCAGCCAGGCAAAGTGCCTCAGCTGAGCTGCGTCTTCTCCAGTTTGTCCGGAATCAGCTCCTGGAGCTGTTGTCTTGTACTTCTGCTCTTAGTGGTGGAGAAAAGGAATTCGGCACAAACGGAGGAAGAAGAGTCCACACCACTGAGAATAAAAAGCAGATTGGTAGGCAGGAATGCGTTCACTCCGGTTAGACACACTCCCACTTCCCGAGCGCTTCTTCTTCCCCACTTGCCCCCATTTGCTTCCCCATGCATGCATCCATGGCCCAGCACTTGAGACAGACCCTTGGTGCTGCTTTCACCCATCAAACACCTCCCTCATCGTGCCCTCCACTATCCCCACGCCATTTTTCAGATTTGGCGTGCCCCAAATGTTGTACCAACACACCTACGATGTATCTCCAGAGATTGTGAGAAAATCCTGCAGGCACCAGGGCGTGGGCTGGATGGCTTTAATGGGCTGGGTGTTGAAGGCAATCTCATTCCTGTACCTCCTTGCATTTGAGATAGTCTTGATTCATGGGGCTCAGAAGTCTGGACGGAGAGGGGCAGTACCTGAGAACACCTTGAGAAGCATTTGTTTATCTCTGCTTAGAAGAAACCCGGTCACTTGGGAAGACAAATTTCAGAGATGTTTTAAACATCTATAAACAAAGCCAAATATTTTGACTGTAGATGTAGTGCCTGCCACGCGTTACAAAGGCAGTCAGGAGTCAGTGTTTCTGAGCTCACGATCAGGCTGATGGATACTCAGTCCACCTGCTATTTTCTGCCTCGTTCGAAATAAAGTACCAACACTGTGAATATAAAATGTGAATATATTGTTCTATTTTCTGCTGAGAAGATGTTTTAGTCTTTTATGATTTTCAGAAAACTTGAAAGGGACCAAGTGAAAACATACTTGCCTGTATCATTTCTTCAGGAAAGAAGCCATTAAGTGCAGCAAGAGCTGTCTTAACTGTGCAATTACACTTATGGTCTGTCATCTACCATTAATGCCGGCGGGGGGGAAGAGCTTTTATTGCAGAATTATGCTGAGAACGAAATAAAACACCTGCATACTGGGGAAAGCCTGACTTGGCTTGCTCAGCAATAGTGGCCAGGCTTATTAGCTGCGTCTCTGGATAAACAGTCTTGTTATGAGCTGGTTCTGGTTTATGGCTCTCTGCTTGGGAGCCTAGAGCACACCTGTGACTCACCGCTCCGAAGGTCCACGCTTGCAGCACAGCGCGCTGCTTCACTGGCTCTCTCTTCCTCTGCCCCCAAGAGACCTGGCCCCAGGATCAGAGCCTGCTGCACGCCGGCTCTCTGCCGCAGAGCAGAGCACCGAGGGAGGCTAGTAATTTGCATCCAGGCCATGAGTGATGTCCCTACCTTGCCTTTTATATCATCCACTTGCTGCATTAAGCTTTCGCGCTGAACCTCTGCAAAGAGTATAAGCGTATTTTGGCAATGTGCACAGGGCAATAAAATCCCTCTTGTGTTCTACTCTGCTCTTTTCAGTCCACTGATCTAAAGGAGGCTCACAAGATACTGCCCTGGCTAAGTTGCTGGATGGGAAATAGCTTGCGGATGGAGCTGAGAGCTTTCTGGAGATTTTTTCCAAAGCGTGCAAGGCTCCTCTGAGCCTCTTTGATCTTCAGTAACAAGACCTCCCAGGAGACTTACAGCTCTTCCTGGCTACTGCCAGGCTAAAGAGAACAGTATTTTTATCTCCCTTTTCTCTGCTGTTGAAGCATTTCCCCTTCGGGGCACAGCTCCCCTTCATCACAACCTGATTTTACTTTTCTTTGAGAGACAGAAAAAAAAAAAGCCAAAACTGAGGCCAGCCAAATCTTTGTCAGAGCACTACTAACCTGAAAGGAGGTTAAGGAGGAGAGCATGTCCCGAATGAGCCAGGGCACAGCACGGCAGGCAGCCACAAGCACAGCGCGGGGTTCCTGGCTTGCTCCACGAGAGACACCCCAATCAGGGGCAGCACGCTGTGAAGACATTCAGTGCCCAGCAAGCTATCAGACGCACCGCGACATACTCAACTTGGGTAGATTACGCTGGGTTGTGTTCTCTGCACAAGCAGGGGCAGCATTACGTGGATGCATGCGGTGCCGGCGTGGCTCAAAAACTCTGTGTATCCCCAGGCCTTGCTGCTTCTCCCTGTCCACCAACATAGACTGGAGGAGCTGTGAAGAAGAGGACTTCTACCGGCCTAAATGAGCCCAGCAACACCGACATCCTCTTTTCCAAGCTTACTCAGGCTTATATTTGACTTGTGTTAAACCAGAGACTGGCCGTATCTCTGCTTTAAAAGAACGCTTGTTTTGTATGTGCTGCAGTGGGTATTTAAGGCACTGCAAAAAGCCCTTGGTTACCGGTCCGGTACGTGAAAGCTGCTTCTTGGTTTGGATTGACCTCCTAGGCCTATGAAGTGCAACCGTGACAGCTGGGAAAAACTGCTTGAAGCATAACTAGAGAAAAAGGAGCAGCAGCATCAAGGCCAGAAAACGCTCAAGTGCTGTGCACCCTATAAAAGGGTAAAATCTTGATGCTGGGTGAGAGAATTGTTGTTATGGGATCATCAAAGCTTTGGTGAAGTAGCCTTCTATCGACAAACCATTTCATAAACGGTGTGCTACAGCTCAGCTCAGCCACGAGCCCTCCTGTGCAGGAGAGAGCAGAAAGGCTGCGGTGTCCTGTTTTGAGAAAAAACTTCTTCACTGTGAGGGTGACAGAGCATTGGAACAGGTTGCCCAGCGAGGTAGTGGCGTCTCCTTTGCTGGAGGTATTCAAAACCCGTCTGGATGCGATCCTGGGCAATATGCTCTAGAGGACCCTGCTTGAGCAGGGAGGTTGGACTAGATGATCTCCAGAGGTCCCTTCCAACCTCAGCCATTCTGTGATTCTGTGATTCTGTCCCTGCCCTGGTGCTAGGCAGAGGCACAGGCAGCTCTTGCATCTCTTGGCGTGGATGCTGGGGCAGATGTGAGCTCTTCAGACCCATTTTTCTTCTACCGTCCAGTGCTGTTACTACAGCAGGCAAAGGTCCCTGCCAGGAGCATGGGGAAAAGACAAGAGAAGCACAGAGCCCCACTCCAACCTTGATCCCGCTGGTGCTTACAAGCCCAGGGCTTGGGTTTTCACGATGCCCATGAACCAGTAAAGAGCACATAGTTCTAGAAAGCCACAAATTGCCGAAAACCCTCCTTCCCAATGCAGAAGGCTTGTTTCCTCTGCTCTGCCATAGATCCTAGAGGTTTTCCTCTGGGCGTGGAGCACAAAGCAACAAGCTTTAGTCAGAGCAGAGAGGAGCTGGCTAGTGCCCCTTTTTCAGATCATGTTATGTAGGTTGCTCCAGATCAGACGTGAAATCCAGGAATGACAGATAGGTAACGCCAAGGAATGGGCGGGCGCTGGGAAGAGTGCTGGGTGCATGGAGGCGGAGTACCAGCGGCATGACTTTCCTCTCTCTTGCTGAAGAAGGCACAGGGCTGGGTTGAGCTGTAACAGCAACGATGCTGCAGCATCAAGGGGAACCTAGGAGATGACATGAGGCCTCAGGAGCTGTTGTTCCTAATCCATGTCACCATGAGGAACCCTGCACAGACCACTTGGTCAGATGTCTTGGTGCTTGCGAGTGTTCAGGAACGAGTGAACAACTGAAATCTCTCTTATCTGAAATGAGCCTCACCTTCCCCTTCTACACCATCCCTCGTCAAGCTTTGCCACAGTTCTGCTGTCTCTCTGTCACTTTTGCCTGCTGACCCGCTGCGGGAGGAGTGTCTCTTCTGACCCCAGGAGTTTTCTGAAGCGCTCGTGTTTGCGTTGCTTAGCTTGGCATCTTCTCCCAGAGACTGGTGCTGCCCGGCCACAAGTCCCCACAGAGGTGGGCACTGCTAGGACTCAGCAGGCCAGACAAAGCCATGGCCGTCTTGACTGAGCATTGGCATTGGTCCTGCTGCGAGCTGATGATTGGACAGGAGACTCCCTGGGGCCCTTCTAACCAGCACTTCTAGGAGGCTAGGGCGACTCCATGACTGCTCAAAACCAGCCAGCAGTTTTTTGAAAGTGTAAATTATATTAATAATATAACACAGCTAATGCACTGTCTTTATTTCTGAAGACAGGGTGGGCACTTGCTTCTTTGTGCTCTTCTCATCTGTATTGCCACCTAGCTGTTTGCAGGAGGTGGCCTACAGCTTCCTTGGTTACCAGCTGCATTAACAGCTGAGTTTGGCAGCTGTGAGCTCTTTCTCTCCAGGGACTTGCATCTAACAAATGCAGAGAGCAGTTCAAGACCAGCTCCATCTGAGCTGACCGTTAATTTTTCACCTGGAGACATGTACTAGAAAAAGTGGTAACAACTAAAACGGCCAACAATGCACGTAAAAACAGTAACTAAGTGATGCATTCCTTCTTTTTACAAGTTCACGTGAGTAAAAGATGTATATTGTATTTGTGCTACACTTGTACACAGGGCTCTCCCAGTCTTCACAACACCAAGTGGTCCTGTGCAGGAACATACCACTTGGATTTGCCAGGAAAGCTATGTATTCACAGAGCAACTCCCCCCACTTCCAGCCCCCTCAAAAATCCCTTTTCAAAAAAAAAAAAAATCTTTCCAGCCCAACAATTTTACCCCCAAGTTCAAATTTCGGGTTGGGACCCCCTGAGCTGCAACTCAGGAAGCCCTTGTCTTGCAAGGCCCTGCCTCCTCACTGTCGTCTGATGTTCCTGCCAAGACATGTCTCGTGTGGCCCCGTGCACACAGGGGGCCAAAAATGGTCCCGGTAGAGATTTCCACCTCTGAAGGAGAATGGGAGTGTGAAGCCCCTGGTCTCCACAGCCTGTGAAACAATGAACGCCATAACAGAACGGAAACGTTTTGCTCTGTGGCCAGAATATTCCTGGTTTGCATTTTCTACTAAGAAAAAAACATTTTCTATGGAAAAACAAAAACAGCCACTGATCACTGGCTAGACCTTGCATGACTGCGGAAGGGAGGCAAGACCCCAGCTGCCTGGTGTGCCCCAGCCCGTGCCTACACGATGTGCTGTGGGTCAGTATTTCACAGGAGCTGACTGAACTGGGACAGTGATGAAAGTGTAAACAGAGTGTCCTGCACCCAAAATCTCTCCCATTACTGTAGAGAAGGACTTATTGAAGTCCTGCACAAACCTGTTTGCTTTCAACCAGCCACAGAAACATCTGTGGTTTGATTTGGCATTATCTAAGTGACTGTCCCCCTTAAGCAATCCAAAGCAGAGAAGAACAACTATTACTGCTTTTTAAAATGAACTCTTTGTTTGTGTTTTTTTTTTTTCACTAGTCACTCACATTTCATATCAGAGAGTTTATAAGAAGATGGTTTCCAGGTGCTGCAGATCGCCTGCAATGTGGAGGGAACAGCTGGAAGTGGATGGCGCAGTTCTCAGCATCAGCATCTTCCTAAGACACGAGGTTGAATTTTTCCTGCTTTTGGTTCTTGAGGGAGGGGGTATGACTGAAGAGCATTAAGCATGTTTGTCGCCATCAATACCACCTGACGTTTCCATTCTGGGGAAGATTTCAGAGCAGCAGTCTTAATTCCTAGGTGTCTGAAGTGAGGTTGGATGGATCTCGGGTCCTAGGCATGGCTCTTCCCCCTTGGATGCCGTATCCTGGGCTGACACCTGAGCTAGTGCTATGTGGGCAGGCTGGTCCCAGTGGCAGGCAGATGTACCCACAGATAAAGGGGGAATCTGTTTGGGAAGAGGTATGCAAGACACCCTGCCTGTTGTGCTCTCACACTTGCACCCTTGCGCACTCACAAAAACCTGTGCAGCTGCATTTTGTAGCCTCTGCAATTGTTGCTCCTAACAATAAGAGGCTGGATTTGCATCCTGGTCAGCACAGAGACAAAGGCCGGGGAGTCCGGAGGGCTCTATTTTGGGTAGGTCAGAGCTGGGTGCCTGCTGTTGTCAGTACACTGATGGAGAAGTGCAAGGAGGTGGCATGGGGCGGGGGGGGTGACCTAAACATCAACGGAGTGAAGCAGGAAATGTGGAAAAACTTGGCCCGTTTGTTCCGGTAGCTCCTTCTGCGCAAGCGCTCTAGGTCTGATACCCATCGGTATGACTATTTCTTGGGTAGAAGAATCTCAGTATCATTTTGTTCTAGGATTTCTGTGACTCAGAGTGACTCAGTCCACAGGGGAGCAGAGCTGAGCAGCAGATCAATGCCCTGGAGGCAAGCTTGCAAAAGGTGGGTTTATTGCCAGCTCTAGGACAAAACTCCTGGTTGAGCCAGCTCCTCCATTTGTAGAGTAGGCACCGGCACTGGGAAAGCCAGGGGAGTGCTGGAGGAGTACAGCAAATGCTCTGTGAAAACAGACCATATAGAAGTGCATAGTGACTCTTCAAGATAAGTACAACATATATATGTGTGTGTATGTGTATTTATGTATTTTTATACGTGTGTATGTATGCATGTGGGTACATCTACTGATTTGCTCTTCTTGTGCTCGAGAGCATTTGCAGGTGGAGGGAGTTTGCAAAGTGCCTAAAGGGAAGCTTTTACATCTTCCTTCCCCTCAACCTCTGAAAAGTTCTCTGGGCACTTGGACCCAGACCTGCCACGATCCTTTCGCCACATTATCTCCAATGGTGCTGATGGGTGCTGAGCGCTTAAAATCCAGGCTAAGGTCTTTAAGAAGCCTTGGAGTAATTTACCCATCTTTTAGTCAAGATCAAAACCCTTTGAGAGGGCTAGAAACAATGAAAGCAAAATGCAGGACTTGATCCAGTTCCTAAAATCAATTGAAGGAAGAGGGTGATGCTGGATGAGGATATCCAACTGTACACACTACAGCAGCACGTAAAAGCACATCTGGCAAAAAAACCCCACGCGGCAGATGAGGCAGACTCCCAGGCCTGGCATTTCTGCAGGTCCATGCAATTTGTTTAGGGACATTTCAACCTCAGCAAGGAAGTTGAAGGCTTTCCATTTTGCAGGGAAATGGCTTTTTCACAATGCCCGCTGGAACAGCAGAGGTTGCGGGATCTCCCTCCTTGCAGATAGTCAAAACTCAGCTGGACACAGCTTGGGGCAGCTGACTGTAACTGGAGCTGCTCGGAGCAGGGAGCTGAACTCGAGCTTTCCAGAGCTCCCAGCCAGCCCACGTTACCCTGTGACTCTGCGGCGTCAGGGGTGGGAACAGGCTTGCTGTGGCATGTGGGACTGCAAACCTAAGTTATCGCCTCCATTTTACTCTCTTATCCACAGGGAAACGTAAAAAAGTACAAAATGTTAACTTTCGAAAAAACAAAAATATTTCACAGCACTGTCTCATTTGGCAAAAGGGCAGATGCGGGTCATTTGGTCTTCTTTTTAATCCAACCTTCTCTCCCCCCTCCCCCCAATTTAACATCAAACAGCTCCAGTCTCAAGCAAGGCCTGAAGGATTCAGCCTCCCTGGGCCTGGCCTACTCTGGCGTCGGTGCGACGGCGCAATCTCAGCTGGAGCTTCACAGCGCTCGGCACAACGCACGCAGCTGGGACCGACAGCAGCGGCGGCTTTGCTGCCTCTGCTTTTCCCAGCTGCTTTCCTCTGCGGATCCGAACGGGAGTCTTCGCCTTCACAGCTAGATCACCACATGTTCCCATTCTTTCATGTTAGAGGCAACCTCCTTTTAAGTGGATATTTATAGTGCACAGCGTGCGGCACCAGCTGGGAGGCATTACTCCAGATCCAAGCGCTTCCACTCGGTCCAAAGAGCTATTTGTGGCTTCAGCCCCCCTAATGCCATTCATTAAGTTCAAGTTTAATAGTCCTCACATCGCTTCTACTTCTTCTTAAGTTTGTACTGGAAAAACAGTCTCAGCTTCCACTAACTCTCATCCATGTAACTAACGTGCTGGACATATATATTACACATACATGCAACATGAATGTGATATATCATTGTGCAATTCAGTACATACAATTCCTGCCTCGGCGAAGCAAAACACGCTGCGGCCACCCCTCAGCACTGCCGGCTCTGCGGGGGGGAAACCCCCCGAGGGCACCGACCCTGGTAGTGGCGCGGGACATGGAGCCAGCTGAGACCCTATCTGCCACACCGCGAGCACGGGAGCGAAGCGCAGCGCAAAAAGGTGTTCCGCTTTCCGAGCTGCAGTTGTCTGCTTTTTAAACGTTGCTAGGGCATTCACGTGGTTTCAGGCAGAGTGTGGATTTTTTGGACGCATCCTTGGATCTGAGGCGTGTTCCCCTCTTTTCCAAGGCAAGGACAAAGCTGGTGCTTAGCTCTGCGCTTGTGTCCAGAGGCAGCATTATCCCTTCTGCTCCAATATTTCACTGCTAGCAAAGTCGGTGAGTTCTGTATCATTTATGCACTCAGCATTTTTCTTATTTCAGTATGATTCAGAGACTGATGAACTATCACAGTGCAGTGCCATGCTTTGGTCCTTTGCAGACTCCCTTCAAGACGCTAATCTCAGCAGGCCCTAATCTATAATTAGCCCTCTCTCCTAGTAATGTCAGGTGCTGGATATTGTATACAGCAAACCCTGCTTACTGTTTTCTGCTACTTCCAAAGATAATTAAGCAGAGCACAAACCAGTGCAGCTCAAGTGTTGCAGACAACACTACACAGCCGCTTTTGAGTTGTCAGCGTTTGTCATCCTGGCTGCTTAGCAGGAATTTGCATTAACAATATATTATAGTTTAACATTATGTAATTAAAAAAAATCAGATTTCCTCCATGAGAGAAGCATTAGCTTGTGGTGGGGGAAAAAAAAAACCAAAACAGTACATGGCATTGCAATCAACAACTTTAATGATGCGTGCGGGGAGAATGAAGTTTGCACAGGCAACCTTACATCTGTCACTTGCTAAATTCCGCGTACTTGACTTTTGCAATGGCAATTACTTTTCCTTTAATGTCATTTCTTGTTATGTATTTTATGGAGCCCGCGTTTACTCCAGGCTGGAATCTACGGATCCAACCTCCTGTGGTTATTTCCCCTGCAATAGATTGGAAATCAAGCTGCAATTTAAAACTTTTGATGTAAAAACCTGATAGGCAGGTTTATACCGTAGGTGTGGATACGGCCACCTGATTCTGCCCAGCAAATTACAAGTGATGAAGAGCCAAATGCTGGACCTCAGATCCTGTGGCCCATGGGCTGCAAGGGCCTGGTGAGGCTTTTTGGAAGCCCACCAGCCACTGGCTCATCCGTAGCGGCGTCCTCACTGCGGCTCGCACTTGTTAAGGCCAAGCAACAGCTTTTTCCTGCAGATCTCTGCGCTAATCTGCTTACTTAATTAAACAAATCCCCAGATGCAATTAGCACTGATAGTTAAGACTTCTGCAGATGATAGAGCGAAGGTCCTGGTGATTTTAATGAGCGCCTGACAAGGGTATCGTGTAGGAATGGTTGTGTCTGTTCCCTTGGTTTTTTCTCATTTGCCTGACCCTGGTAGTCTTGTACCCAATTAAAAAGTAGCGAAGCCATCATGAGAGGAGGCAGCCCAGGAAATAGCTGCCATCGCAGAGCATCTCATGGAAAGTTACCCAATTTCCATGTGGCCTTCCCTTCCTACCCCTGTTTAAAAGCATCACAGTGACTTTCTGCTGGGGTTTCTGCAGCACAGGCAAGGGAAGGGGGCATCTCGGGGAGATCAGTGAAACAAGCCTAATTCACGTTTGCTACCCTTGGCTTCCCCAGGGATCGTGCAAGAATCTTTTTTTCCCCCCCCCCCCCTCGTTTCCATTCATTTGGCCCTGCTCCAAAACCATTTCAGCCTCTCGCTGCGGATTTCACTGCTTCCCTTTCTGCTCCCTGTCCAGCACGGGCCACAAACACAACGCACACGCTCTGCCAGCCTGCACGCACAACCGCAGCGGCTGCTGCTCGGGAGTGTAGCCCTTTGGTCCCCAAGAAACGCGACAACTGACCCCCTGTGCCACCCTCAACCTGTCTGACGCAGGATGACTGTCGCATTGCTCGCTTGTGCCCGGTACAAGGCATTTGGGTTCGACAGTTGCGTAGTCCTTCCGCTGCCACGGTCGCAGCAGCCTTGTCCACAGAGCCTAGTTTGCATTTGCAAAAGCTGCATGAACCAGATCCTTCTTGGCAGCGGCCTTTATTCCTAAATGCCATCAGGGCTTGGGGATGCGCTGGTTGGTCGCAGGCACCCTGCACTCCTCCTTATTAGAGCTTGCTCTTCCACCTCTTATTTACCCAAGTTGCGTAGGCTGGGTACTTCTAACACTCGAGAAAACAAAGCAGTACCTTTTGGTACCTTCCTCTTTTTAAGGCTGTTGAGTGCAATTACCTCTCAGCCGTGGTCTCAGCTATTTCTTAAACAAGCCCCTCCCTGAAAGCACAAAATGACTGATGTCTATCAGCGGCCGTTACAAGTGATGTTTTACAGCAGATTTGTCCCACCTTGCAGCGTGCAGAGGAGATGGAAAGATGCTCCGTGCTGTTTACAGGCTGCGCAACTGAATCATCCCTGTGGGTTATTCTGAGGGTCACCGCCACAGTTGCTGTTTTAGAAAAAAGAAAAGAAGTCTGGAGGAATTATTCTCAAGGCCCCTATCTCAGCGGGCTCTTTCTTGTTTTCTCATTTATTGCTGCTTTCTTTTCTAGCTGAGAAAGCAGCAGATGTTATTAAGCTTTGTTAGTGTGAGATTTCAGGGGATAATCGCAGTGATTTGCGTCTCTGTTTTCCTAGATGTTAATACCAACATTGTTCTGGGTTTGGTTAATTAAACTGATTTATTCTAAGATCAGCGTTTACCTTAAAAGCACTAAAAACTTTCTGAATAGATGCTAGCTATAAATACTGGAAATGCTCGACGTGTGTATTCTTAAGGAAAATATAATATTTGCTCCTGAGCACTCTTGATGAACTTAGACTTCCAAAAGGCTTCATGGAAAGCTTTGAACTCAGTTGCAAAAACTCAGCACTCCTCCTTTCCTCCCATTGCCTCTAGCCAGAGCTGTGATTTTTCATTTCCCTGACAATTCAGGAAAAGAAACAGTCTCTGTGACCGTTTTTATTTATAACTGAGGTCCCGAAAAGTTGAAGATACATATTTCACATTGGCCAATGAAGCGTAGCTGGAACAAGACTAAAAAATAAGAGCGGGCAAGAACGTAATTTGGAATAAAATTGCGCTGAGCGGCACGTGTGCTCTCGCACGGTGTCTGGTCCCGGCGTGCTTTACTAGATGAATTGAGCAAAGACCTTGTAATGAAGGATCAGAGTAGGAAACAAAACTGGTGTTGGCCTAGTTCTGCCCTCGGCGACGTCCTGCCAACTGCAACACGTTTTAAAAATCCTTTCCCGTGCTAATGCTCGTGAGCTTTATAGTTCAGCACCGTGGGCCACGCTGAGTCCTGCTGAAAACTCACCCTTGCGCTCGCTCTGCTTGCGTCGGTCTGGGGCGTTGCTTTGTTCCCCAGGCGTACGCTGGTATTGCCTAGGTCCGGGTTTCGCCCCGTGCAGACGTACCCAGGCGGAAGTCGCTGTTAAAGCCGTCAGCACAGCTGGCAGGATCTGGGCCTTCCTTACTTCCCAACAGGGTTTTTATAACATGAAGTTAATTGCATCCGATGTTTCAGCTCCTCCGTTCCGTAGGGCTCGTAATGAGAGTCTGGCAAATAATTTCTTGTGTATAATTTGTTGCCTGAATTCAACCTCTTCCCCCGTTGACAAAAGCCACGAACAGACGGCAGTTTCCCTCCAGTGTATTCAGCGCTGCCTGAACGGACGCAGATACGTTTTTCCCCAGCTTGCCCTTCTTGGCGAGGAGGTCGGTTACAAAAACAACACTGCCCTTTTCAGCTACTCTGATCTTGGTTCGCTGAGGAGGTTGGGCCAGCCCGAGCCAGCCGTGCTCCCCGCACGTTGCACCTTCGGCACCTGAGAGGACGTCTTAAATCCCCGCTCCCCGGCCCCTATACGACAAACCCACCTGCAAGAAGTAACAACCGTGCGATCACGCCGTATAACCAAGCTTGGGATGCGGATACTCCCACCCCGAGGTGGCGAGGTGGGTGGCTTCTGCGCGTCCGTCGCTGCTTCGTGTTGTCCCGGCAGCCCGGGAAGAGCGGCAGGCGCCAAGCGGCGAGCCAAGGGCCGGCCACCTCTTCCCGAGCAGCGGAGCTCAGGGCGGTCCCCGCACCGGGAACAACTAGGAGCGCTCCTAGTCCTGCTTCAAACGCGCTGCCACGCTGCCCTCATGCCCAGAAAGAGAAGCGTTGGTTCAACAGGTTCCCTCACATAACTCGGGAGCTTTTCTGCCTCATTGGCCCAGCTCTGGGCACCACAATAACAACAATAATCACAAGAAAAAAACCCATTCTGCACAGCCCACTGGTCCCTCAGTCCCCGTGCAAAACCAGCAGAGGCACTGGCTGGAGTATTTTACTGCCAGAGCAAAACCCCCACCAAACAGCCACGGGATTTTTGCAGCAGTAGCAATGCATGTGGGAGCCCATGGCAAGGGCCGCAGGTCCCCAAAGGGACACTGCCCTGTTGCTGCGGGCAGAGGAGCCCAGGACGTCTGCAAGGAGGGCTGGCTCCTACCCGCTCTCGGGTGCAATACCCAGCACAAGCACGAGGGTGCAGTCTCATTTTCTGGGGAGAAAGGGCTCCCGAGAGAGCCGGCATGCGCGAGGGGGCTGTGCTAGGCAGACGTGGGGTCCCCTGCTCCAGCGGCACCAGCACCCTCTAACATCCAGCCTGACCACAACCTCCACGCTCAGATCATCCAGTTCAGCAGCAAGCATTACTTTGCTCTCAGGGTAGCTGCTTCCCCTCTCTGGTCGCTGGGATATGTGCATATATATATATGTAAGAAGTGGTGATTTTTCTTTCCTGCTTTACCTCTGTCTTATTTTGGTGGACATTATTTAGCAATAACAATGCAGTGAGACGCATCATCAATTTTCTTCTTACTTGCCATGTGGTTTTTTTGATTCAGAGGGACTGTGACCTTTGGATGTTACTGCAATAAAACCTCACAGCAGTGCCGCTACCAGACAGCTGCGTTGTCCGTGTGCATCACCAAACTTTCTCGGCTCTTTCAAAAGAAGAAGAGGACGAGGTACCTGACCCCAGACATGTCTGCAGCCAGATGGCAAGCCACGGGTGAGTTGCAGAAGCGCTGTGATAGCCTCTATTTCGTCTCTATTCCTTTCCTTACAATTCCCAGCTCTTGATTTGCTTTTCTGACTACTGTGCGTGGAGCAGATACTTTTCATACCTTGTTTCTGTATGCCCCCCAGGGCTCTCCCTCCTGAGTGCTGACAGCCAGCTCACAGCCTAGTAGTTTAGACATGAATTTAGGATTGCTCCTCCCCTGTTGTACCAATTGGCGTCTGCTTTCATCTGCTCCTGAAATTCCTGCAGTTTTCCCTGCTCCAGTAAGAAATTGTTTATTCTTAAAAACAATTTCAGAACAGCGTTCTCTTGTTTGATTTTTTGATCCATATTTTGGAAATCTTTTTTTTTTTCCCCCTCTCTAACTGAACCCCACCCCCAAAATGGAAAACTGATGTAACATTGAGAAACCTTTGGTGAGAAAGGCTTGACAGAAGTATTTTTTGCCAGCTTTTTCTGACTCCCACCAAACCTCTGCATGTCTTTTATGATTATGGCTTCAAAAGTTTAGCTTCAGAGCAAATCTGGGCAAGAGAAAAAGCCCTTCTCAAGCAGGCACAAAGATAAGGCACAAACCATTCCAGCTGCAAAGATCCCTTAGCTCCTCAAAGGGCTCACGTGGAGAGCAGCAAAATTCATCCTGACGGGAGAGCAGCAAAATTCATCCTGACTTGACAAAGGGGACCGACGGAAATTAGCTGTTTAACAGAGGTGATCTTTTGGTGGAGCAGAAACTGCTGCTAATGGAAGCAATTGCTTGATAAAGGCACCTCCTTGTACAACAACCTGCTGCTGTGTCTTGGTTGAGCGATTACATGGTGTTGCTTTAGGTAAGCACTGTTGTCGAAACAGCTCAGTGCCGCAGCCTTCTCATGCCTCCCAGACCGTTGTGTAGCGGCATTACAATTAATCTTGGTGAACAGCAATCTCAGTCTCCCCCCCCCCCTTAGAGGCTTCCTACTTCTCTGCTTTACCTCATGGCCATGTGGTCACGGGTGAAGGCTAGGACATTAGGCTTAGCTCCTTTTGGCAGGTGAATCCTCCCAGGGTGAATGGTGAGATCAGGCTCCCTACGTGCTGGTAGAAACTGCAGTTTCCACCCCCCCCCAGGTGATTTCAAAAGCAAAGGCAGAAAATGAGTTAAGGTTTTCCCCTGCTGCCCCTGGGAGTGCTAATTCACTGCTACTCGGGGAGGAGAACACAAAACATTAACTTCTTTCCATCTGACTGAGCTTCACCAACTGCAGCCACGGAAGGCGTGAGCGTGTCTGGAAGCAGGGGGTGCCGTTTGCGGTGCAGGATGCGTGGCTGGCTATCTTATTTCTTCTCTCTGCAGTGAGTTCATTCCACCTTGGGCATGAATTTCTTAGCAACATTCGTCTTACAGCTCACCCAGCTCCCTACTACACCCAGCTGATAACGTGGTTTCTAAAAAAGGTAAAATAAAATAAAAATCCCCCAATGATGCTTTAAAACCGTTAAGAGGGGTGAGTCATCCCTTTCATTTAGGCCATGGTACTATCTGAAGCAATAACTTCTTCAGGGTGGAGGGAAACCAGAGCTGCCCGTGCTCTCCCCCTTCCCTTCTGCATTTCAGAGCCCTTGCGGAGGCTCGCCCCGCATGGCTCCCACACTGGTCCGCTCTGCCCACATTGGACCTGCCCACCTTGCAGCCGTTTCTCCTGTCAGTTATTTAATGCTCCCTTTTTGCTAGTACGAGAGCACATTAAGCCAGTTTCTTCATGAAAGAAAAATGATCTTCCTCACGGATCTGTGAGGTGCTAATTAGCAGCCCTGGCTGGGTGTTCCCGGCAGACACGCTTCTTCTCTCTGCAAAGCGTTATCTCTGTGGACGAGAACACAACGCTTTGCATTAGAAAACTTGAAGTTTGCCACGTCAGACTGCCTGTCTGCTCTCTGGCTAGAAAAGCTGACAATAAGCATCTCCAGGCAAAGCAGGAGTCCCCGCAAGCCCTCCCCGTTTCACTGCTCTCTCACACAAGGTTTGGTTGGTGGAGTTTCATGAATGCAATGCATGCAAGAGAGATGCTGAGATTACGCTGCTATTAGGCTGAGGAGACGGGAGCCTGCGCTTAACATCATAACCTGTATTAGCTTTGCTGATGCAAAGCCCTGCACCAGAGGTGGAATAACCCCAGGCAACAGTACGAGCCAGCAGTGGGTCTTTGTGATGATAAGGTACAAGTGCTTATGGGGCCGAATTCAACGCAAGGTCAAGCAAACTGATCAGTCCCCTGTATTTGACACTTAGGGAGGCTGCGTCTGGAGTATCGAGCCCAGTCTGGGGTTCTCCAGGACAAGTTATTAACAAACTGGAATGAGTCCAGCAAAGGACAACTCATATGGTCCAAGGGCTGGAGCACATGGGGCATGAGGAGAGGTTAAGGGACCTCAGTTTCTTTTGTCTCTCAAAGAGAAGTCTTATTGCTGTCTTCAGCTGTGTAAAGGGGCTACGTCAGGGATGCACAGTGAAAGGGCAGGAGGCAAAGGAAACAAATTGCAACAAGGGAAGTTACACTTGGAAATGAGAAAAAGTCCTTCCCTATGAGAGCAGTGTAGCCCTGGGATCCCCCTTTAATAAGGGGAGGTCTATAGGGAAGTCCACGTGCCATTTCCAAGACATTTGGCTGGCTGCTCAGAAGAGAGGTTCTTTCTCACCTCAGCCCTCCCGCACACCTGCTAGCCATGCTAAAGGCGGCTGCAAACACTGCTTCATCGAGGTGAAGGCCCGGCTTCTTTCTTCCCAGTGGAAGAGAGCTGCCTGCCGCAGGAATTGCAGGGCCCCCTCCCTGGAAGCGGCTGGGGCTGCCCTGCTCTGGGTGTAGGACACACCAGCAGGAGCAGTGGAGGAGGAAGAGGAAAGTCCAGCATTTCTACTTACGGATTCCTTCCCTGGAAAGCCAGTCCTAAAACGTAATAGCTGCGTTCCAAAAATCCCTGACTATTTTGTCGTCTCACGAGAGCTACAACTCTTCTGAACGTTTTTAACTCGGGAAACGTCCCACTACAAAGCTACCGGAAAAGACCCCGATGCCTTTGGGGCAAGGCCCATCTCTCTGCCATGTCTATATAGCGCCAAGCACAAAGCGGATCCTCCCCCACAGCAACGTATCTTCAGCACAGCCGTAATAACAGTCAAGAAAGGTACATTCAGGAGAAGAAGTAACATCTGTGTCTGGACCCAGGGACTTTTTTCCTCGAGGCTCGCCAAGTCAGCAGGAATTGCTGAAAGCCCATTAGCAGCACCTATGGACCTGCCTGATCCAAGGAAAGAATGTAAAATAGCCCTGTTTATTGGGGCTTGCAGTCTAAAGTTCATCTCTGCCTCCCAGCTCTCGGCTGGGCAGAACGGGAACAGCTTTCCTGTGCAAGACTTCATTAAGATTGAAGAATTGTTGCCTTGCGCAGAGATATTTTCTGTAGCAGAGCTCAGCTATGACTGATGCTTCGTACTAAACCTGATTAGTATTCACAGCAGAACAGAGGCGGAGGTTCAGAGTGAAACTCTGACGTGAACAATAAAATGGAAAAAACTCATAACTTGGAAATGCAGCGGGTAGGCCCCCCCCCCCAGCCAGGGTTAGCTCTGCACTTTCATTACGATCCCAAATGACGCCTGGGAGGAGCACAAACAAACAACAGTCTTTGCGGTAAATGACTTCTGCCAGGCAGCACCGCCAAAAGTGGTGGGCACGGTTCTGCCCTCTGCTGCGGCACCCACCCGGATTTTATGGGTCTGGGGGAGCTGAGCCTCACTGTATTAAATGCAGCGATTTCTCTTGGAGCTCGACAAATTAATTTCGGCAAAAAAATGAAGCGGGCGGAAAAAAACGCCCGTCTCTGGGTGACATCAAGCATAATGTTGTTTCGGGAATAGCAGGAGCCCTCCCTGCGGGGAGCTCGGAGGGACGCTCGCGCCAGAGCCCTCGTGGCAGCGAACCCCTTTCCATTCGGAAAGCTGAGGAGCCTGAACAGGAGTGGGAAGCAGAGCAAGCTCCATTTCCACCTCTGAACCGAGGAGATCGCTCAGGGGAAGCTCGTGAACGCATGAGAAGCCTCTGCTGTCGTCAAGAGTTTTTATCTGTGCCACTGTATTATTTTATTAGAGCCTGGCTAAAAGGATTAAAGCCTGGCTGCGTGACAAGTATAACACAGAGCTATTTAGTGTTGTTATCAATACTGATACCATTTCCAGAGGAGCCAAAGTCTACCAGGAGCTATATATAATAACATGTATGTGTGCATAATAAAGTATATAATAAATGCGACGGGCCATTTAGTTAGTCTATATGGTAAGTGTATCCCATTCAAACAAGTGGATTTTAATTAGAGCTGGTCAGACAACAAATTTCCACCATGCAGGAAATGCTAATGCTCCAATAGTGGCTTTAATTATGAAGTGGAATGAAAAGGCAACGTTTCAGCGTGGCTTCTGGAAGACAAATTCCCATCCAAATTCCTTCAGCCACACTGCAAGATTGAATATGCAAAAGTCACATTGTGGTTATACTGCCTAACCAATATAATGGAGCGCAGATTATGGACTGCAATGCATTAGTCCTGATGTAGAATATAATGTATTGCTGTCATCATATCAAACTGAGATTGATCAAGTGATCGGTTACAGCTTTATTTATGCGAAAGCAGAAAGCTGGAGGGATTGGGTGGGATGGGGGAAGCTGTTTCTTGCTGAAAATCTCTGCCACATAAAAATGTTCTGTCTGGTTTTCTCTGCTCCTGGCACTCTTCTGCTCAGCCTTGATCCACAGGCATTTTCTGATGAAAAAGAAAGTTTGCCTGGCCCTGGGCAGCTTGCGTGCCCAGCTCGGGTCTGTGCTCCTCGCAAGGGCGCTGAAACATTGGAAAGGGTTCAGGAAAGGACAACAAGACTCGGCCAGGGGCTGGAGACTATATTTCGCTTTCAAGGAGAGCGAGAGCTTGTTCTGCTCCGTTTATGGGAGAGAGGAGCAGGAGGCGCCTGGGTTTAGCATGTGCAGCCTTCAGGGGGTGCAAATCTCGGGAGGCTTTTTCAGCAGAACGAGGGAAGAAAAGGCTAACATTTCTGGCACTGCCGTGGGATTGGGGTGGGGTTTTGCTTTGAACTGACAGCAAGTCCTTGAGGTTGGTGCAGGGGAAATGAGTGAAGTGGCCGTGTTTGGCTGGGCAAGCACCACGGGGAAAGCAGGGCCTGCGGTGTAGGAGCAAAGCTGAGAAGGGGGAGACCATGGTTGTTTCTGCCCCCTACTTCTTTCTTTCAACCTACAAGAAATGGGTCGAGGTCAGTCGGCAACATCTGGCTACGAATGAGTTAGAAGCAGCTCCTTGGTTTTAGAATGCCCCTTCTAAATCTCTGCACATCTCTCCCATCCCATCTCAGCCTTCAAAACATAAGTAGGTTTAAACGACAGCCCCAGGCCGCTGCTCTGGTTTTAAACCCATTATGCAACGCTTAGATACCATGACGACAAGCGCATTATGAATTTGGATAGATATGCTAAGACTGCGTTCCTCTGCCATGCAAGGTGTCCTTGAAAAGCTGATATTCTTCAGCCTTTCCCTCTGAGCAAGATTACTGCCTTCTCCCCTTTTGCCCCAGAGCAGCGGTTTGCTGCCTGTAAGTGGCAGACAGCCCTGAAAGGTCTCCAAAGAAGGGTAAGTCCGTTGCCAGAGAACGTAAGCATACTTGCACTGGAAAATGTCTAGGAGTCAACAAATTGAGAAGACTAGATGTCAGCTGAGTTTGTAGCTGTGAATACACACGGAAGGAGAGTCTATTGTAGCCTTTGTAATGGCGTTCAATGCCCCGAGTTAAACGTCCATCAATTAACCTGAGGTAGAAAGGTCTAGGAACACTTCCCTGAAGTGACTATAAATATAATTTGCTGTAGTTATGAAGTCCCTTTCCATTACCACAGCTGCTTAAAATGGCTTTACTCTACCTGAGAATCGGGTTAATTGATTTTGACTTTAGCTCACATATCTGTTCTCAAAGAAATGGTATATTATCATCGTTACTTCCTAGGGTTACCCAGAGATGGATGAGGACCCCTGTATTGCGCCTGCAGCTGTACGAGCACAGCAGCATCCCAGGACAAAAGCCCACTCCAGATGCAAAGAGCCCAGGGTCTCAGCATAAAGAGAAAGGAGAGGCGGAGGCAGCAAAATAGCGCACGTAGGGAACTGGGGAGACAGCTTTCGTCAGGCATATTTATAGCAAGAAACAGCAAGAACAAGTACGAGGCCAGCCTGTCTCTGCCCTGCCCCACCGGCAGTCGTTCCCACACTGCCCGAACACGGACACTGTGAAATCCCGGCTTTTACAGCAGGGGCTTGGGCTCTGGAGCCTAACTCAGCATGATTTGTATATCCAGCACTAACTGGACTGAACGGCACATTATCTTCGATACTAGAAAGCCCGAACCGCTGGGACCCCCAAAGCACATTGCTGTCTTTAAGGCTTGCCATCAAAAGCAAACATTCACTACCACCTCCAGTCCTCAGCTCCGCAGGACGATAGCAACGCGTGAAACCCTAAAGAGTGAGGATAAGAAACTCAGGGGAAACAGCCTCTTTGGACTGAAGCGGCAGCGGACCGCAGAGTTGCAGTCTGAGGTTTCAGATGCTCACTGCTGGAGAGAGGCCTCAGAAGCACCTTTTCCCACCATTCAGCAAACACCTGATCTCACGTGCGCCAGGGTCCCTGCACTAGCGTTGTGTACAGTTGTTTGAGCGCTCGTTGCTTCAGTTGCTATGCAATGCGTGTCCTTCCCCTGGCTAGGCTTGCTAGTTTACATCATTCCCCCCAATTTGACTGATCTCTGACGAGACCTATTGCAAGAACGAAGAATTCAGCGAAGAGGCATGACTTAGAGAAGTCACGTGAACAGGGGGTTCTTTTTTTTTAAAGAATCCTCTAGTGCTAGATCCTTAAGTGCAGCAAAACACCAGATATATTTTGGGTCTTTTAAAATCAAAACAGGGTCTGTTCTAATTTGTGGAAATTAGTTTGTTCTCCTATGGAATTAACCTCTCTTCCCTTGAAACATGCCTGGGGTAGAGAAGGAAGGCGGCGAGATGTTAAACATTTTTGTTAAGAGTGCAGGGGAAGTATCCCATAGCCAATGGACACGCTGTTGTGCGATGATGATCCAGATGACATCTTGTGAGCTAAGCTATTGCCGATGCACTGTTTTGATTTAATAGGGCACAATCTGTTTAGCTGGAGCACTTGGCTTCTAGGTACGTGAGCCTGGGAAACAGCCGAATGTTAGCTTCCACGTTCCTGCCTGCTTTCTAAGCTTGTCCGAATGCTCAAATACATGCTTGAAGTTGCCTGTTCTTATTCCAGATGGCATCTCATTGGAAACAGTCATGCCCAATGTGTGTGAATAGGCTGTGATGTGCAGGAATGTTTACTAGGCAGCTATAGGTCATTTGGCTCCTCAGGCTGCCGCTGAGGGTCCAGCACTGCCTCTCCCAACCAAAGGGACCATCTTCAGTGCCAGCAAGGCTCTGGACAGCCACAGACACATTCAGTGGTGCTTATGGCTGGCAATGGCCAGTGGCACCAACGCACAGCCCTGGCTAGACCATTGCACAAGGCTTTTTTCCCCATAAAACTCTCAGGTTTCCATGGCTGCCCCCTGCCCAGCAGCAGCTTTGGCAGGCGCCGCTCTGCCTGCCTCCATCCCCAGCTCCTGTAAGGAGGCCCCATAGTCGCAGCACCAGTGCCAGCAATGCCTCAACCAGGCAAAATGACTTACATGATAGAAACACCTCCAGCTCCAGCTCTGTTGCCCCAAGGGCAGCACCCTGCCAGCATCCCACTCCTCACCCCGTAGACCGGAGGTGCGTGAGCTCATTCAAGCCCAGTTAAAGCATTAAATGCAGACACCTGTAGGCAGATAGCTTTTGTGAAGGGATCTCCAAGCTGGGGGAGCAGAAGCAGGGAAAACAGATCTTCTCCAGATGAAACTGGAGAAGTCTGGGGTTAATTTGCAACGAGTGTGCCTGCAATGGCCAACAGCTGGTGCATTCAACCACACAGTGCTTTGCCCTGTGAGGGTCAAGGAGGAGGTGGAGAGAAACACCACTCCTGCGATGCTTTCACCTAGCATCACCACCACCACCAAGGGCTTTCCAGGGCATAGGCATTCCCCGCGGCTCTAGGAGCATTTGAGCAATTTCCACTCTGACAGCCTTTGAACTCTGGCCATGGCCTGCCCCATGCATGGATGAGCGTACAGCTTGTATATACCATTACTCCCTTGCCAGGAGTAATATTTATCAGGCCATTTAAGCTGGCAGCTAGAGGTTCCCCTGGATTTCAGCGTGCTTTGAAACAAGTGTCAGGTAACGCAGGTTCATGCAGTTTTTCCATTCTTAGGGGGAATTACAGGAGAGGTGTGGCCAGAGTAATTTGCCCTCGGTATTTGAACTCTATGATTTTTCCAATACCTGATATTTCCATGTCTTACTCAGGGTCAGATTTGGTCAGGTCATCGTGGCCTGACCTTGGCACATTCCAAGATTTGTTTTCCCCATTATTATTATTTCCTTCTCTGCTCTTCAAGGAAATTCTCCCATCTATTTTAGCTAACCACTCCAGCAAGTAGAAAAGCTGGGCATTTTTTTAAGAGCTATGTGGCCAGGAGGGTTTTTCCAAAGTGCTCAGGTATCTGCCAGAAACGATCCAACACTATAGCTATCAACATGGAAAAATGCTAACAGCAAAAGGCTCAGATGAAAATTTAAGATACACAGAGGTGAAGATATTCATTTGCTGATTCCCTGCCTGAGCGCCTCGCTCAGCCGCCTCTCTCTTGGAAACGCTATCGAGCGAGAAACATTACCTGCAGAGACAAAGCTGTGTGGGATCTGCTTCTTTTCTTAAGCTGGTAAAGACGGTGAAAAATAACGGGGAAAACGGCGGCGTGGGCCCAGACTGCCGCGGCGCCTGCAGCAGGATGCGTCCGCCTCCCACGCAGGACTCTGCCGCCGGGGGGCTCAGCCCAGGTGCCCGGGCAGCGGGGCGCTACTGGCCTTGCATGGGCATGAAGGGGTTGATTTAAAACCTCCCTGTAATAAGAAGGGCACTGGCCCGCAACCGTAGTTTACCCGAATCGCATCCCTGAGTTGGAAATTTGGGCAGCTTTGGTTGCTACCTCCGTTTCTCCGTTCTGTTTTAAGCCTGGAGCCGCAATAAATACAGGTCGCAGTTCCTTTCCTTTTGGCCTAGGAAATACTCTGTCAGCAGCAAGCTGATTTTCTCATTTAGCTCTTGATATCATTGTTATTGTTGCTGTTAATATGTGTAATCATAATAATTATTATTAATCGGGGCTGTTGTAGCGTCGAGGGCCGTGCGAAAGGGAACAGCGTAAAATCCTTCCGGGCCAGGCAAGCAACCAGCTGCTCTCCTGGCACCCGAGCGGTGCGGGTGCGCTCTCGTTTATTGTCAGCTTCCCACCTGCCACGTGGCTGCCGGGCTGCGCCGGCCTGCACGGCGCGGCCGGAGCGCGGCCTTCGGCGGGCCGCCGCGCCGTCGTTAACGGCGAACCAGCGACGGTTCGGATAGCAGACCCGCTTCGAACTCGGTCCTCGTCCGTTTAAGTTGCGCGCAGCAGATCCCAGAAAGGGGGGAAGCGTCGGTGGCGGGATGAAATCGGTGTCTGTCAAACAGATAGAGCTGCAGTAAATTACCAGTTACCATCAGTGGGCTAAAACTGGCAGTGATTAACCGGAGACAGAGCAAACGGGAGCTGTGAAGCTGGAGTCGCGCTAGCCGGGCAGCGCGTCAGTAACGAGCTGCGGCAGGAATCAGAAGGGCCTCGCCGCACTAAGATACTCCCGCTCGCGTGGGTCGCGTTAGTTGCCTGCTCGACGGCGCATAAAGAGACAAAACGAAAGCGAGCTTCAGTTCGGCGAATTGGACGAGACGAGGTACGAACGCGACGGCCTCGGCTCCGCTGCGGCTGCGCCGCCCGAGCCTGCCCGCGCCAGGCCGCCGCGGGAACCGGCAGCCCTGCTTAGCTGCAGCCGTCGCACCTTTGGGGCGGCTGGTGGGAGCTCCAGGCTCCAGCGGCCCGGTGGGTTTATTGCCCTTGGGGAACGGCGTTTAACCTCTTTTCTGGCTTGTCCTGGTAGGACAAGACCGCGTTTGTTTTAACGGATGCTACCGGGTGCGCTGCTTCCCCGCAAAGCTGAGTTGAAGAAGGTGGCAACCGTGGCCCCGCTCGGCTGGGCCGGCGAGCTCTCCCTTTTCCGTGACAAACAGAAAGTAATGCGTTTTCTTACGTTAGATAATCAAGATGAGAAACGGCTTTAGAGTGACCAGCCGAGCAAGAGGCAAGCCAAGTCCAGGTCTGGCTGCTGCGCAACTCTGCAGACAACAAAAGCCACTGATACAGCCTCTGGGTTTCGGCTTTTTAATAGCAGAGAACGGCCTGAACGCCTTAAACTCGCACAGAATAGCGAAGAGCTGCTGCGGGAAAGCGGCACCGAGGAGGCCCTCACCGAAGAGCGGCTCCAGGCGGAGGAGCGGCATCGGGAGAGCGTTGGGTGGAGGAGCAGCTGCCGGCGCTTTGCACCTTCCCTCGCGAGCCGCGCTCGGCCCCGCGGGCCGCTCGAGCGATGACGGTTGGACTGGTTTCCCCGTGACTCGCTGGGACTGGCCGGTTTGGGTGCAGTAGCCGCCTTAGGAAGGGGCAGGGAAGGAACGGCCCAGACCGCGACGCGGACGTCAGTGTCCTGCAGACCTGCCACCGCTTTGCAGAGCTGCTCTCGGATGATGGCGGCCCTTCACAAAGCAGCAGTCCGGTTCACAGTTAACATCGGGGGCCAAGGGGGGGAAAAAAAAACAAAAAAACCCCCTTTATCGCTGGATTTTTGCCTTTGTAACACAGTGAAGTTTAACTCCTTTAAATTTAAACTCGGCGCAGAAGCAGGTTTTGGCTGCCGGCAGGCTTTTTCCGTCTCGCATGGAAACGGGCTGGCGGTCTCTTTAGCTCACGGCGCGGGCAACGCGGCGGCAACCAGGCAGCTCCCCTGCTCCTTAGCCGGCCCGCGTTTTAATATCCTCCCCCTAGCCGGGGCACGATGTCCAGCTCTGCTGTGCCTCGCTCAAAAAATCAGCCAGAGCAGCCGTTCTAATAATACCCAGCCTTGAATTTTCGATGGCAGATTTCAGGAGGATTTAATATTACAGCTTGGTTGCCAGATAAAGCTAAATCCTCAAACAAAATCCTCCCGCTGTCTTAAACCTTTCTGAAACGCTCTCAGAAATGCACGCTACGTATTTTCCTTAGCGAGCCCATTACACAAAGAAATTACTCTGTCTCCCCGGAACGGCAGGTAATAGGGATTTATTGTATTTGGTGGCTATTAATAGTCATAACGTGTTCTCACACTGAGCACCGCGAACGGTTACAGTACATTACAAATGGAAAAACCAGCGTAAATGGTGACACGTTAAATGGAAAAAGAGGGGTGCATCACTCCTGCCTGCAGCCTGGTTTTGGTAGCGGAGAGCAGGCTGGCTCTAAGGGGGGGCTCTTATCATTTCTTGCCTTCCTTTGATGTGCGGCGTGTTCAAAACCTGTAACAGTGATAGAGACCCTTTGCTAATCCAGCCGCTGTCAAGAGCCGCTCTGGCTGTGTTGCTGGGCCCTTTCACAAGCTGGTCTTCAAATGCACGTGGCCAACTTTTCCTTCAAGTCGCCTCTCTAGTTTCTTTGTGCAATGTGCTTCAAATGGCTCGGGGCCGGAGGTTGTCCGTTTGGCCGTCTGCTTCCCTGCGCAGATGAAAGGAGAGAGAAATTGTGGTGAATTTTCTGATTTTCTGCTCCGGCAGGATGGAAAAATGCAAATGGAGCAATTTCCTCGAAAAAGCTGCAGCGCACAGACAGACTTTGCTGGCTCGCTATTACTAAATTCGTCATGTTGTAAAGCCATCAATAGATGCCCAAATCCTTACGACAGATTGCTGCAAATCTTCTGGCTAGGACACACGTCCCCGAGACAAGCTCACCAAATTCCAAACCTTTTACTATTTAGTGAAATTATTCAGCGCTCTTGGGACAGAAGCGCGCCGTGCGATCAAGGTGACCTCTTCTGCGCTCAGACGTCGCTGGGATGTAGAGTACTTTGCCAAGCTTTGCTTGCAGTCTGAGCAGAGGCGCTTTGACATGCGAAAGCCGTTTCAGATGTGCAAGAAACGGAAGCTGCGTTCAGCAGGTTTTTCTGTCTAAAAAGTTTTATCAGCCCACGTGAGGCCGTGGCAGCAGCACTCGGGAACACGGGGCAAAGGACGGGAACCTTCCAAGAAAAGGCAAAACGAATTCACTACCCCGTCGCGTTTCAACACTGCCTTTTGAACGAACGCCCTGGGAATCGCACCGCGTGCGGTTCCAGTCGCGGGCGCAGAGCGAGCCACCGTCGAGAATGACCGTTTCCTACAAAACAGGAAGCGAGCTTGGCTCACAGTTTAGTCCTAAGGAAAGGAGTGTAACGCCCCTTCGAAAGATCTGAGCGCTGCCTTGCGCCGTCTTTTATCGGGCCGACGTCTCGGCCTCGCTGCTGCCGCCCGGGGTCCCGCCGCTCGCGGGGCTCTGCGTGAGCGGCTCCTGCTTTGCTCTCCTCCTTTCTGCGATCAAGGCTCGCGTTTGCTCTGCCTCTTTCCCGAGCAGCTTTTTTCCCCAGCTCTTGGCTGATTCTCTCCACGTCTAAAAAAGAGAATAATCCCCTTGCGCGCGTGGCTTTGGCTTGGCCACGGGGGAGCATTGCTGTCTGCAGGCAGATGTCAAGATTGACTTTGCAGCCTGCCCGATCCTGGTGACGGGAGCGCTCAGCCGAGCTGCAGAGCTTCCCCGCCAGCCGGCCCGCGCTCTCGGGGACGAGCCCCGCACCCGGCCGCTCTCCGCTACCTCTGCTGACTCGCGGTCCAGCGCGGGTTTTTTTTAAAACCTTTTTTTTGGGGCTGGTTTCAGCAACTCTGGGCGGGCGGTTTGAACGAGGCTGGTAGGACGCCTTGTGTCCGAGGACCGTCCGTGCCAAACGCCCTTGCTGCTGCCCTTTTCCCCGGGCGAAATCCCGAGCGATCGGAGGCGCCGCAGCCAGTGGGGCATCATGCGCTTGTCAGAAGAGATACCCGCCATGCCTGGATGGCTTTCGCCGGCGCTTCGCCGCAGAGCGGGGCGCGCCGCTTGACATATTGCAAGCTGAAGGAAAAGCTCTCGGGGCAAAGCAGAGCCAGGGAGGCGAGAGGAGGAGGAGGAGGAGGAGATGCGAAGCGCGCTGCTTGGCCGGCAGCTCCTTTCAGTCTAAGCGGCGGGAGGATTTTTGCGTCCTGCAACCGCCTGGACGGCGGCGTGCTGCTCCGCTCTGGCTCTCCGCTGCCAGGGCTATCAAACCTCTCTTCTCCACCCCTGCCCTTCCCCTTTCCAGGCTTTCTCCGACTTGAGGGCACATCTGGCTCCAACTCCATCGCGGAGGCTCATTCCTTCCCCCTTTCCCATGGGACAGCCCCCATCCGCAGGCCGTGAGCGGAGCTGGCTCAGCAGCAGCTCCCAGAAGACAGCCGGGCAACCAAGAGGGATTACGCTCCCAGAGAGAGACCCGCGCGCAAGGCACCCATCCCAACAGCGCAGCCCTTCCCGCACCTGGCCGGGCCCCGCGCGCTCCCTCCCCAGGCTGGAGGCACGGGGCGGCCAAAGGAGCGCCGCCGCCGGCCGCACCGAGCGGGATCAATGAGCTGCCCCAGAGCTCAGCCACTGAGGGCTTAAAGCGCTCAAGAGCGGTATTTACAGAGGAGGTACCGGTTCTGCGCCACGTTTTTAACTAAAACCAGCGATGCCAAGCCCTCGGCTCCGTCCCTGGCAGAACCTAACCAAACCAAGGCGGGAGGGTTTTGCGTGAAGCCAAGCTCCAGCCCACCGGGGCACCCGCTCGCGGTGGCCCTCCGGCTTGCAAACGGTGTAGTTCGGCTGTAGCAAGGGCTGCAAGCGACTGCAGCCCCTCTGACGGCGAGCCGGGGATGTGCAAAAACTTCAGCCGGCGGCAGAGTTTGGGAAAGGGGGAGGACGCGGATGGATGGAGAACATCCGGTCTGTTAGAAGAAGGTAACTCCCCCCTCAACCTGACCCCTGGCCTGGGGAGAGAAAGCAAAAAGCGTCCCAAAAAAGGGATAACAGCAATTAAAACCCATCCATTGCAGATCCCCGATCAGGGACTGATCTCGTCAATCCCTGCTCGGTTTTTAGCCTACCAACGTGAACTTAACTGAAAGGAGAGCTGCGAGCTGACGGAAGAGCAGCGGTAGGAGGTTATTTGGAGAATGCCAGCCAAAAAAGAAGAAAATTTGTAGGAGGGGTTCGAAGGCTGGAAACGGGCTTGTTTGTTCCAGGCATAATCTGAAAATAGTCCAGGGGTTCGAGGTTGGGAGAGGGGGCTGCACGCCAGATATACCGCGCTCCGCTCCGGCTGGACCGCTTTGAAACAAGGGTGCGTGCCCTCTAAACTAAGTGAAAGCTAACAGAAGAACGTACTGTGTTACACCGAAGCTTTTTTTTTTTTATTTCCCCTCCTCCGTTTTTGGGTTACAAACACCCAAAATGCCCAGTTTCGGAAGATGTTCGGAGCTTTTCGCAACTCACCTGGCCGGAGCCGAGCTGATGCCGAAGCTGAGCAGCGTGACGCCGGATGGGCTCCCTGGCGGATGGCTCTGCAAGCTGGGGACGGCTGGGATGACCACCAGGAGAAATTCACGCGCTCCTTCCGCCCAGCCATGCCCGAGGAAATCGCCTGCCCGGCGCCCGTGCTGCTTCGCGCGGGCTGACGCCAGCTGCTGCCTCGATATCCCACGAGTGCCCAGTGCCAGAGAAGAGGATAAAGCACGATGGAGCCCTCCGCAGTAACCTGTAGTTTGCTAGATCCAAGATGATGTTTAGCACCGTAGCTGGCAGTGGGGGGGGATAAAAAAAAAAAAGAAAACAAAAAACCAACTGGCTTTAATAATAGACTTTGGAGGCCTTCGAATTGTCACCAAAGACGTTTTCTAGTGACAGTTTGTCTGAATCATATTTGGCACTGGTAATATACCACATCTCCTGTCACTCTTTTAATTGCTTTAGAGCCTTTTAAAAAATAATTAAGAACACCTCTGCTTTCAGAGCAAGCATGAGAGAAATAAGATATCCCCAGCTGTTGCATTTTAAGTGGCAGATTGTCCTGGCGCTGCAGATAAGCTTTCTGAGCAAACAGCGTGCCGACACGAGAACAACCCCAAAGACAACTTAATTTTGCATCCATTTAAGTGGTTGGGAAGGGAAGTGTAACATTTCAGAGTTAAGGAGACAAAGGAGCTCAGTTAGCTAATTATGTTACCAGAAATGTGTGCTGAATGGATTGGTTCCACTCTTGGCTGGTGAAAGCTTGAAAAGGGAATACAGCTCGACTGCAGCCGACTCTAGCCTAAGGTGGAAATCATCTGCAGGTTTCTCGTGCGCAAAACCAGAGGATGTGAGCTCTTCGGGAAGCGGTAGAAATACCAACGTTTCGGGATTCCTGTTAGAGCCAAACAAATCGTTTTCTTTTGTGAGAGATTTATCTGATGAATTTCCCTTGCCGCCCATACGTTGTGGCACCTCGCAGTCGCGTTCAGGCAATTTGCTCGGGTGCAGGTTTTTGGGGCGGCGGAGCAGCGCTGACTCTTCTGCGCTCGAGCTGTTTTGCTTAGTTGTAAGCAGTCAGCGGCGTCCTGGCAGGGTGGGTGGAAGAGGGGACCTAGGTGTTCCTAAAACCCCACAGCTTGCAACCTCAGGACCACTTTTCCCCTAGAGAAGGAAGCCACGCAGGTGGGTTAAATTTGGGACTGCCCTCAACCCCTCTGACCCCCAAGCAGGGGCTGTGCGTGTTATATCCCTGCTGATGACTCAGAGGAGGTAACTGCAGATGAAACCAGTGGCGTCCTGTTTTCAAGAGCCTATTTGCAAAGGTGACCCATTAGCTCAGGATCATGATCTGGCCACTCCAAGGTTCACAGTGCTTTTTGTCTCTGAGCTGCTTTGGAACCCAGTCCTGCTTTGAATTTAGGCTGGACTAGAAATGCCCCCAGATCCCTTCCTGCCCAAAACCGTGGGATTCATGATTTAAAAAAAAAAAAAAAAAAAAAAAAAGGCCTTGATATTTTCACCACATTTTCAGTGTTTCAGGGCCTTGCCTTCAAAATTTCTCTGTATTGCAGGTAGATCCAAAGAACGTTTAAAGTATCTTGCTCAACCCACAACCTTTCCCTCTGCCCTGACTTCCTTTCCATCCCGATACTGTTGTTTTGCCTTACTAGAAGTTGGTGACACTCAGTTACAGTGAGCTTGATGTAGGGGTTCAGAGTCATCAGTAAAGCAAAGTCCATGTTTTTGCACAGCTGAGGAATAACTCAGGGCAATTCCCAGCCCGGCTGAGGTCATGAGTTTGCCAGGGCTCAGCCCTGACACACCTGGTCCTCTTTGCCCTGACAACCCTCCCAGCACACGTTGTCTCCCCTTTGCAGTCTGCCATCGAAAGCTCACTGCCAGGGTCACACCCAGTCACCATTTCGTTAGGATGGCAATTATTTATCAATCCCTAATTGGCAGCAAACAGCAAGGAAAATGAACAGAGCAATTTCAGTTACTTTGCTCGTGCACGAACAAGCATTTTTGAGGACAGCCGTAGATAACTGCAGCCCTGCCGCAGAGTCAAAACCCCGCTGCGATGTTACAGAGCTCTACCTGTTTCGCTGCTGGCTACCTGGTCTTCGTGAAATAAATACGTACTCAGTATCACTGCGCTGACACTCTCCATCAGCTGGGAGGCTGATGGAGGAAAGGGGACCATAATTTACAGGAACAGCTGAGTATTTCTGTTCAAAAGCATCCGTGCTGTGCTTACGGCTGCTGCACTCTTACCTGAAGGCTTGGATGTCTGATGCAGTTTGGAGTCATGTCAGTTAACTACAAGGTTTAACTAATTGCTATATATAGAGAGAGTGCTTGAAGGTCTATTGCTGGAAATGTTAATAACTGCCTGAGATGGAGTTACCCTGCGTGTCTTTTCTGCCTTTTTTCTCTGGTGCTGTTGTTCTGCACGAGCTTTTTCCCTGCGTGACCTCGGCTCTCAGAACGAACAAGGTTAAAGCACGTAAATGAGAGGCTCTTTGAATGTTATTGGGAGAATTGATCTCGGAAACCGTTAGAGGTTTCTTAGCTGCCGTGAGGCATCCAGAAACATCTCTGGAGAGGCTCTTACCCTCTCCGTGTTTTCCACACAGTGACTCACATGAACCAGTGTAGGCTCAGATGAAACGCACTCGGCTTGAATTCTGCAGCAATCCGTCTGCATGCTGAGGAGCAGAGGGATGTGTCGGTGGGGTCTCTGTGACCTCAGCAGATGCAGAGCTCTGGAGGCCCTGGAGGGTGTTAAAGACAGGCTGAAATTTTTCGTGGCCACCTAAGAGACCTGGGACCTCAGCTCTCCCCGCAGAGCAAGGATTTGAGCATCCACAGTGCACAAATCGCCTTGAAGTCACAACCCACCCTAGTCTTAGGGGCTTAGGGGCTAGAGAAGCAGCAAACCACAGGGGCAGACTTCCCATTTCCACTGTCCTGCTCCCAACCTCCTCCCCTGGGGAGGAAGAGGAGCAGGTGAAATGAGATGGAGAGGAGGGAATATGGTCATGGATGCCTCCACATGCAAGGGGAAGAGACCAGGCTCCTTACCAGCCTGCGGGAGGGAAGAGCTGGTTGGGTGCATGATCACGTCCCGCCCTCTCTCCATGCACAACCTCCCCTGGTGGATTTGGACCCCATAGTCACGCTCATCTTCCCCATCAGCCAAGGACCGTGCCGCCATGGACTCTCACAGGAAGAGGATGAGGTTGCGATAACTGGGGATGACACGAGGATGGATTAATTATAGTGGCGTGTTGTCCTAACTCAATTGCTCCAGGGTCAAGGGTAAAACCCCAGGCTGGGTGTTGGGTCTTTTTACATCACGCCCTCCTCTGTCCTGGTAGATGCTGTATAAAGGATTTACAGGTCACCTGGAGAGGCTGTGTCTTTAAGGGCACATCGCTACATTATTACAGGCTCTAGGAGAAATACTTCATGCAAATCCTCTTTGGGTTGACATACGAAGACAAATGATTCACGTTACATGGATACAGCCTAGAGCTGCTGATGGTTTTGGCCAGAGCTTTTGTTCTTCCTTGCAATCAGAGGCAAACCTGCCAAATGGTGTTTGCTCGGAAAGGGAGGAGACCAGAGCATAGGAGATGGGGACAGGTCTCTGTCCTGATGATCTAGAATGGCCCTCCCTGATGGGTTCCCTGGTTGGCTTCTTTCAAGTTGCCCCCAGCTGCCTTCTGCTGCCCCACCGCTCAGCTGGCCCCAACCACCTGCCCAAGGCTCCTAAAAGATCTCCTCGCAGTTTTGGACCGGGATTCATTAGAAAACCTACTTGCCACAAACCATTTGCTGCAATGGGAGAGGTATTAGAAATGATAACGTGCTTTGAAAAGAACTTAATACATGACAAGTAAAAAAAAAAAACAAATTCAAAACACATAAAGTGTTAACAGAGTTATGAAAAAGTTGGCGTCTCCCTCCCCAGCACTTCTTGTCCCACAAAACATGAATCAGTGGTCACCTAGCCGGAGTGGCACTACAGTCCGGAGAAATTCATCACAAAGTTGCCCCTCATTCACTTAATGGTTTAGAAATGGTTGTGTTTATTCCCGTCTCAATTTGATCTGCACCATTTGTATGTTGGACCCCACCACCACCCACTTGCATCTGCACCCAAAGAGTAAACAACAGGTTTCCTGGGGTTGCTAGCTGACACCTCTGCAGGTTGAGGCACAGCGAGCCTTCCACACCTGCCCTGTGGGACATGCCCTGTCCTCCCCGAAAACAGGCCATGTGTTGTGTGTGCTGGAGTGTCCCTGGTGGGCTCATTCCAAGAGGCTGAGCTGGTGGTTTAACACAACTGGGGCATGTTGCTGAGCTTCCTTGAGTCAGGCTGTGCCACTGCTTTGCGCTCTGCAAACAGCGCTGGGGTTAATCCCCTCCATACTCGCACAGGAGAAGGCAGAGGCCCCTACCAGCTCCCCTTTACGTTAGCAAGGGGAAGATCTAATCCCAAATGACCGTTCTGCCTTGCAAGTGCTTTCTTTGCTTGGGACGCATTTGTAGTCTCATTTTTCAGAAGAGAAAAACAAGTTAGAAGAGGTAAAAAAGCCTTGTCACAGCTGGTAGGCAATATTAGGACCGGCAAGACTCCTGTTCCTGGGATCTGAACCATGTTATGGGCTTAAGTTTTGAGGTAAGGGTCTGGTCCCTCTTCTCCCTGCACCCAAGCCTGCAGGGTGATTTCTCTGGCCAACCACTCATTATTGCACAGGGTTCCCAAGAGCTCGTTGGCCGGACTGGTGGTAAGTACCAACTGTGAGCAAACCCAGCAGAGTCTGGCTGTGTATACACATACACCTGAAAGCAGGTGGCATCTGCCTAGGTTATCGCTGCGAATGTCAAGGGCAAAATTTGTCTTGGGAGACTGCATTCCAGTGCAGTCCTCCCAGACACGCAGTGTCATGGTGCCCTGCAGGACATGAAGTTGGAGGTCCCTCCTGTTCCACCTGGCCAAGTCTTTTCCCCTTCCTCTCTGAGGCTGATTTCTTGTTTTACCTTGTCTCCCCATCTCCCGAGTCCCCATATGAAATCCCCATCAGTTCTTTGAAAAGCTTATGCATAATTACAAAAACGCTGCTTGGAGAGATTTCTCCCTCCACAGTTGTTTCCTCTGTCTTCACAAGAGTCATTCTCTGGGTGCTCTGTTAGTTCTCTTAGGCAGGCAGGATTTCCATCTTATTTGCTGGGAAAATGCCGCTTCAGCAAAGATTTCCAAAGTGATAATTAACATACACACAAAACAAAAAAACCTCAAATTTTATAGCAACACATTAGGAAATCCATTCTCTGCAAGGTGGAAGAAGATATTATGCAAGGGGGTGAAAATCCCTTTGAAAACTCCGTGGCGGACACGTAATCTACTCAGTAAGCTATTTAAAAATCAGCACTGGTAAGGTATGTGTCAGCCTCCAAAAATGCTAAGTAATCTGAGGCACTGATTTGCAGCAGCAGCCGTGTTTTTCTATTCCCTGCTCAGGAAGCTCCAGATAGGAGAGTTGAGCAGTGAAGGGGACAACGTAGCTACAAGCCTGGAGCTCCTAGTGGTCCCCACAGCCCTGCTCCAGAGCGGGAGGGAAGGGGCTGCTCATCTCTGCCTCCCGTGGTGGGAATGCAGGGCCAGAGAGGGTGCAGATAACCCTCCTCCCCCAGGAACGCCACCCGTGGCTGAGCAAAACCCCAGAGCCGAGGCATCTGGGGAGCCCGGTGCTGCTGCCCGGAGAGCTGAGCTGGACAGCCTCAATGGGAGTCGCTTGGTAAATCTGCAAGAGGATGAAGGACAGTGTTCATGATTCCTAGCCTGAGCCACGTACAAGTTATGCAGGTGACATATACTAGCTGTCTGGCCTCCAGTTAGAGTCAACAGAGGGACTTAAATGCCTCCCTGGGCACCTCATCCTGCATGAAGATGTGGCACTGAAGGTAGGAGGAAAAAGGGGGGACCAGATACAAAACCCTATGGTACTCTCTATGGAGGACAAGGAAAGATCACGAAGAATATCAGATGCCAAGATATGTTCATAAAAACTGCCCAGGAAGACATTTTCATGGCCCTCTCTGGCCAACCTGAAGGGAAATAGTTTAGCCATTTTTGTGCAATCAGCAGAAATCATGGTGTTTTTAGCATTCAATCAGCAGGCTCAAAAGAGAATGGAAGTTTGTTCTGAGATCTAGCGAGGAAGACACGGTGAGCAGGTCTGGTGGAGCTGACTGGGAACGTGCAGGGACAAAAGAGCAGAGGCCTTTTACAGCAACTCTGGAAGAAGACCATCCCATTTCTGAGAGAAACCAGGTATAGCAGGACCTGCTCAACCTTATCCTGACAATGGGCTGGCCTAATTAAGGCTGCATCCCATTCTGGATAGAAAAGACAACCACAGTTGGGCTGCTGTTGAAAGTGGAGACATTTTAAGAAGACCCATTAAGTGGCCTAGTTCTGCACAAATAACTTCACAAAGAGTAAGAGAGAAGTATGTTGTGTTCCACCATTCTTAGTCCCTGCAGGTACCAAAGGGACAAGGCTAGAAACAAGAGCTCAGCCATCTTCAGAAAACTCTTCCTGTAGGAAACCTTCACATTTCATAACTAGGAAACCATCCAAATGACACCAAAAATAAAAAAAAATGCTCCCACCCCCCAAACTGGAATTTTAGGCTCACTTGCACTGGAAATGTTGAAGCTTCTTATTGCGAAATATTCAGTTCAAAGGAAAAACCTGTGTTTTTTCTTGCTTGGTTGCTCCAAGAAGTTTGTTCTACTTCCACCAGTTCTCAAACTTCCTTGCTCGCTTTATCTGCTGCTGATACAGATTTTCAGAAGGGGATACCTGCTTGCCGTGACAAGTCATGACTGAGTGGCTCCAGAAAGCCTATCCTAACTATGGCACAATGACGTTAATACATCAAGCAGCGGCCACGTGAAACCTTTTTTTGGAAAAGATCTATCATTTTCTTCCCTACCTTGAAGAAGAAAGCAGATTGTTTTGAGCTGAAGGTTAGCATCAGCTATAAAAACACATCCATCCACAAGGGAGATGGAGATAATTTTTCTTCTTCATTTCAGGTAAGTGAACAGACCATCAGGACATGTTATGTTTTCTTTTGGTAGTTTTTTTTTTCCTCTTTGGTAATTTAAACTTGATGTTTCAATAGGCTACACCGCTCATGGTTGGAGGGGAAGCAGTGGCGGTGAGAAGGCAGTGCTCGCTGGGAGCCCTGGGCTCCTGTGTTTCGAACTGCTAAGCTGAAAATGAACATCTGCTGCTGAAATGCTTTTCTATTATTTTTGAAATACATTTTCATTTCAAGAGGTTCCCAGCAGCCATCCTTTTTTAGCTGGAACACAAAACACACTCCTGAAAACATCTGGGAATTGGCAAGATGATACAAAAGTAAAGGACATGCTTAAGAATGACTAATCATTTGCAATCAACTGCAGCTGTCACTATGTTCAAAGACCCAATAGGAGTTAAAAAAGAACCCCCCCCCCCCCCCCCCAAAGTCTTGTAACTAAGTCAGTTCTGTAAATGCGCAAAGCCGGGAGGTAAGTTTGATGTACTTCACTTATATTTTGTTCATCTTTTAAGAATACATAGGTGTCCGTGGGAAACAGTTCAGTCAACCTACTCTGGAGAAGCGCAGGACTTTGCAAAGGGTACAGTGATGGGAGACAAAACTTGGGACCAGAAGCTGAACCTTGGTCACACCACCAGCACGGTCTCTAAGCTGCTGGAATGAAGGTGGGATGTGACCCAGCTCTGGCAAGAAAGAGCTTGTTGCATTTTTTGGATTTTTTTTTCCTGTGGAATATATTATATATCTAAAATTCTGACAAATTTATTTCTCAAATGAAAAGTTCAAGATATCTTTTTTTTGGCTTTCAACCAGTCGCAGAGCCAGATGGAACACTTTCACATTTTCAGTGAAATGTCACCATGGGGAAAAAAACAAAACACAATGATAATAATTTGGGAGAAAGGGTAACATCAATTCAACCAATTCCTTCCAGAGAAGCCCACTGGAGTCTTTTAATCCCTCCTGTGAGTAGTGGACCAGTACTATCAAGAATAAAACAGGGACTAGAAGCGTAGAAAAGCAATCAATAAACATGCTGCTACACCTTTCTTGTATCAGCAGGGAAAAGAAGTGCCATGAACCTTGTATTTTGTGGAGATGCATGGGAAACCACCCAAAACATAGTGTGTGTTGAACTCCACACGCTGCATTCTGTGGAAAATTTAGTTTCTGCTTAACTTAAAAGGCCTTTTGGCACTTCTCACCTCCTCCCTGTATTTTATGAGCCCAAATATGTAATAGTCTTTGTGTGCTCTGTGGTTATTCCCAGCACCCTTTCTGCAGGGGGTTTTCACATAGACCTTCCCCACAAAACCCCTGTTGCTTGGGACACCTGTTCCGGGTGGGTTTGTCCTATCCCAGATGATAGGAGAGCCCAAGACATCTCCACATGCATGTCCTAGCACCCTTAGACAAACCAAATTCCTCAACCTCCTTCCTGCGTGCTCCAGAGTAGTCCCTGCTCATCCTTCCGTTTAATTTAATCTGCAACAGCACAAGCTCATTTGATCCAAGTTTTATGTTTCTCCCGCTCACCGCGCAGAAAATAGCACTGCTGTTGATGGACCATTAACTACTTGGGAGAAAACTCCCAGCTCTTGCATCCCCCTTTGGCATCATTTTGGTTTTTCCTTCCCACATCTAGGATGTTTACATCTCCCACTACACCTGGCAGGACTCATCTCCTGAATAACAGCCCAAGACTTCTGCATTTTCTGGAGCAGAACCAAGAGATTACACCACGATGGTGGACACGTGGTCTAGTAAAATTAACGTTCCAAAAAAAAAAAAAAAGCAAACGTTGGTACCTCTAGCCAGAAACTCTGGAACTCTGGATGGAAATGGTAGGACCAGCGTCTGGTGCAGGTGGTCAGCAGCCCTTTCCACCTGCAGATAGAAATGCAGCAGAGCAGAAGCTGACCTGAGCTGCATTCTGGACGCAAATCATTGCTCATGGCTAGCTTGCGGCTCCCTTTCACCCCTGGGAGGACAGGGAGGGTAATTTGCCCTTTACTATGAGCTTGCACGGGGCTGAGCAGAGGGTCCTGCTCCTCCTGGCCCGGGGATGGTGCAGGGGGCCTGGTGCCTGTCCTGCTGGCGATGCTGGGGGCTAAGCTTGCAAAGATTGGGTATGGAGAACGCTAGTTGGTAGCAATTCCGGTTATGCTGGTGGGAAAGGGCTGCTGCGGGTCTCTAGTCCAATCTCCTGCTCTGAGAGCAGGACTGTCACCAGCGCTAGGTCAGGCTGGTCCTGACTTTACCTTAGAAACCTCCAAGGATGGAAATCCCTCAGATGACTTAAGCCCAAGCTTTGCTCGTTGGCTCTACAGAAGAGAGAAGACTCGACAAAACCTTTCTGCACAGATACATGCGGCAATCCCCCAGGGAGTGCAAGTCTTCTGCTATTATGTGGCATAATGGAGCCCTGTGGGGAAAAATCACAGCTGCTTTTATCTTTGTGGCAACCAGCGGTCTCATCTGCTCAAGAACTTATTTTTTCTCACCACAGCGTGTGCCTACTTATCACAGGCAGAGCGGGCTCACAGCAGATTGGTCTCTACGCCAGTTTGCAAGGGAGAGACAGCGGTGGGTTTGTCGGCAGTCTCCCCGAGGGCTCCAGCAAGGCTCATTTAAATACACAGAGCGGCATCAAAAGAAGGGGAAGATTGGAAATCTGGCGACACGAGCAGCACTTAAAGGGAGCAGCCGCTGTGACTGGCCTGGCAGCAAAACCCAAGTGCAGCTTGCCTTGCTCGAAGCTCGGGACTTGTCAGTAGGTCAACAGTTTTGCTGTGCAGGGGCAGTGACCGTGGCGTAGCGACCCTTGTTGCGTACCACCCTCTCCGCCAGGCACCTCCATGCCGCCTTCCCACCTGCGGGAATAATGCCTAGCTGCCAGGAGAGAGGCCAGCCATGTGGCCTTCCTGCCCTTGCAAGGAGCACAGGCACCCAAAGCTTGCAGCCCACAGAAGCTGGGGTCGGCCACTCTCTTTTCAAAGGCAAATTAATTGCCAATGAAGGAGGTTTGTGCCAATTTGTGATTAAGTCATCGTTTGGACCAGGAGAGGAATGTGTCAACCCACAACAGTTCTTGGTAGCAGCCCAAGCAACGGGCTCTGCTTTCTCTGACCCTTTGTTTATTCACTTGCCATTTGAGAAGATCCAATTAGCTGCAAATTGCACCAAACCCCAAACTCTTTTTTTTTTTTTACTTAAATAAATCCTAGTCTAAAGAAGTCAGAACACCAGCAGGATTTCGTGGTCTCAGAAGATGCTGGCCTCTTGATTTCCCAAGGAGGTTCCCCTCCAACCTCTGTCACTCCAGTCCAACACAGCGCACGGGCACGTGCTTCAGCTGGGTCTGTGCTTAATCCCTTTGCAACCTGACTTAGCTTGCATAAGGCCTATTTCAATCTGAACCCACGATATTTCCATTTGGCAGTGCTACCGCAGTGCCTCGTGGGTTTGTGGTGGTCTTCCTCAGTACCTCTCCTCAACAAACGGAGCCTCCTAACTGATGGTGTGCATCAGTTTTCACACCGGCAGTAGGAAGATGGCACGTTATGATAAATACAATCTGAGCAAAATATCTGGAACAGAGGGAAAAATGGGAAGGTGAGCAAACCGATCCACAACTCTCTTGTGGGCATACAGTCTGAGCTTAAAAAAAAAAAAAAGAAAAATTGAACTTAGTGTTGTAAATCCAGTATTCCGCTACAAAAGTGTCGACAGATTCTAATTTTTTTAAGGTTTAGTCCACAATTCCCCCTGGATTTCTGTGAAGTTGCTTAAAAGACTGGAGAAAACAGCTGCTGTTATATGAAGATTAAGTAAAATGCCATTTCCACGATTTCCCCTTGTGCTGCACAAGTCCTAGAAAGCCCTCTGAAGCGCATCCATTTCCAGCTCAGCTATAAGATCTCCCCTGTCATTGTAATCTTTCATCTGGAAAGCGAGCAGGATGAAAACACTCAGAGGTGCACAGAGAAAAGAGCAGCGGCAAAACAGGGTATCTGTTAGCGAAGTCCCCAGCCCAGCTGCTGGAGACCGCAAGCATGTCCTATTTGCCTTGGCTGGCTAAGGCACCTTCTTTAGGTGGAAGGCAAAACAAGCAGAAGTCGGAGTACTAGCGTGGGTTGTGAGACAGGGGGTAAAGCTGCCCCAAGATGCCCCGGAGCGGCAGGAGAACGGGCAGGAGTGGAGAGGACGGATTTGCTTGCTGCCCTGCCATGGAGAAGTCCCGATCACTGGCTGATTTCTCCAAGAAGCTGCTGGACCTTTTGGCAAACATGGGAGCATCCTGAAGCAGCAGCCCAGTCCCCGTCTGCTCACAAACCAACCCGCTGTACAGAGCGCGGTCAGCATGCATCTCTGCCGTCACAGTCCTGCAGCCTCACCCAGGGCTCTGAAAGCCCTTTAATTACAGCACTCAGAGCTCAGATATGGCATTAACATCACTGCTTTGACTCTGCTAGCCTGCCTTTCAACAGAAATTATATAGTAAGCAGAAAGAAGTCAGAATGACCTTTCTGCTGCGTTTTACCAGTTTAACCCATTTTAGTACTTCTCCGGGAATCATCACACCCATGGGCAGAGAGATATTGGACAGATACTTCCTAAATTCACTCTTCCATGATGCGTGGACATATCTTCCTAGCTTACTTGGACAGTGAATGAGGCTAATACCACAGCGCAGCAAATGCAGAGGTGGCATCGCTGCTCTCTTGGGTCCCATTGGCATGCTCAAACTGCTCTGAAGGCCATGGGGCAAGTGGAGGGTCTGGTTGCCCTGGGAAGGGCTGCACGCATCTCTGGGGCTGTAGCAGGAACCGCTGTTGAGCTTGCCTCAGTTTATCATTCTCAGTCACACACCCACGTGGGATCTAAGCTTTCTTTTTCATCCGACTTACTCAACTGCAACAGAGATGGGGCCATTTCCCAGGGACTGATGAACAGTGCAGAAAACTGACAGCTCAAGGAGCAGCAGAGACTATTAACCTTGTGGACTACTAATCTTTTGTTGTCTGTCAAAGACGTTATTTCTGTTAGCAGCTGGAACCGACTCCCAAACAGCCCCTAGATTCCCACGTTTTGCCCCCCTTGCTTTGAATGGGCAATGCCGATCTGTTTGGGCTTGCTTGGATCATTTGTAGAAAATCTGCTCTTAACTGCAGTTGCTCCTGTCTTCTGTGTCCCAGACATCCCAAATTTGCAGCCAGCCCCAGCTCGCTGCAGTCTCTCTGCCACCCTGCAAAGCCCCACAGCCAACGACGAGGCTCAGATCTACCCCAAACCCTTGCCAAGACGGAGGAGGAAAGCGTTTGAGCTGGTGCCGCAAGACAACTTATTAGTCATTACTGATCTTGGCACAAAAGCTGCTGTGATCAGTTTTGCTGATAATACAAACTTGGAGGCTTCTGCAACATGAAGGATGGGAAGCAAAAAAAATCATGAAGACTTTGAGGCTTGGACCAATAAGAAAAATGGAGAGGAGGAGAGGGATTTCAGCGGTGCAAAGTGCAAGGCTGTGATCCAGGGTCCTACCATGCACAGCTCCTGCAGGAAGGGATCTCAGCGCATGGAGGCAGCAGAGGAAGGAGAGCTGGTCATGGGAGTCAGATGCACCCCTTCTACGCAGGAACAAAAAGGGCGAGTGGGTGAGGCCAGCTTTTTTCTGTACACGTCTATGAGCGTCCCTGCACGCAGACTGGTGATATTGTTTGCAATTCTTATCGTGCATCTGGGAAACAGCAAGTTGCCAGGATGCACGGAGATACAAATCCCTCTGCGTGGCTCTGGCCTGCTTTGCATTGTCCTGTCCATCCGACTGCTGCATCACCTGCGCTGGTGGGAAGAGCCCTTGTAGGTCTTCAGTCCAACCTAGAGATCCTACGCCTCCCAGGGTGGCTGAAAGAATTTTTACCTTTTACCATATTTTTACTGTCCAACTGCTCCATCGTCTCTGTAACATCCCTTCAGCTACCTGTAGCTGCTCCTTGGTCTGGGCGGCTGCAGGAGTACAAAGGAATAAGGGTAGAGATAACCAGCCACTTCACCACACACTGGGTAACCTAACCCCAAGAGAGCCGTGTAGCGTGACCACATTCCCGCTGAAACTCTAAGAGCGGCTGAAGAAATGCATCATGCCAACAGTAACATAGAAGCAAGCATGCTGAAAACAGGCAACAGTGCTGATGAAGCTTAGGAAACTTCATTTCTTTATCCTTTTGCAGAATTCAAAATCAGAAAAGGTCACTTTTCCTCAACCTCCTATAAAAGGACACCTTTAAGAATATGAATCATCATTTTCCCCACTTTTGATTTCTCAGGACTAAAAAAGCATGCTTCAGGGGTTCCAAAAAAGTTCTCCCCCCTTTTTCTCTCATGTTCAGGCTTGCTTGCTATCTTTCCCCTTTGACCTTTCAAGAGGCAGAAAGCAGCTAGGTTGCCTTTTCTTCAGAGCTCTGATTTTTCCAAAGTTGGGGGTATTTTGACAGCTGGAAAAGGAAGGGGAAAATCCTATCCCAGAACCACACCTCCTCTCAGGTTCGGGGCTAAGATAGCAGATGCTGACATCTGACAAAAACCAAACTGAAAGAAAAGCATTCACTCCAGTTTCAAACAGACATTTATTTTGACTCAAAGGAGCCTTCCTTTCAAAAAGGCTCTTTTTAAACTCAACTCCGTTGTCCAAAGGGGTTGTCGTTTGAGTCTATTAACAAGCCTCCAGGCCAAACCCGGTGAACTCTGAAGCGGCTACAAAAGAACAGGATCATTATAAGTGGGCAGAACAAATTGCTGTGCCTATTATTAGCGCACGTGTATCATCATCAAGAAAGCCATGAGGAAGGGTCAGGGCCCCTAATAGTCATCTCCGGAGCAGGCGCATCAGGACTAGGGTGAAGCTGGAAGCCAAGAAATAGGTCAGCAGAAACCTGCTCTGCCCGCAGGGATGGACAGAGCCACCTGCGATTCAACCAGCGAGTCGCAGAGGAGCAGGGACCAGGCACAGTGGACAATTTTGCAAAGAGGTTATGTGCAGCGCTGTGCTGAGATCACTATGATGCATCAGGAGAAATGCTCCTGCAGCAGCAGCCCCCCGCATACAAGAATGCATCGTTGCTGCTACTGAATATGCAGTGCTAAAAATAATCATCATGCATATTTGCTTATTCAAAAGGGATCCAATTACTCAATATGTATCTAACCCTCACTGTATCAGTAGTATTTCCTCCTGCTTTGAGTGGCATAACAGGAATCCTGCTTTTACATTTCCTGCAGGTGCTGTGCAGCCTCGGGAGTGAGAAGGGTCAAAAGCTTGTCCTAGAGGTTGACATCTGCTGGCCCTGCTGTGATACTTTGGATGGGTTTCCACCAACCTCGTGCTGGCAGGGCTGGCTCCACCGTCAGCTCTTAGCAGCACCATGATAACCACCCACCAGTGGGCTTGCAGAAAAACCGTCCGGGTGCATCCCTGCAAGCCTACAGCAAACGCTTTCTAACTCACAAGAGCTCAACTTGTTGCCCACTGGGACCCTTAGGTCTTTTTCTGCAAAGCTCCTACCAGCCTCAGCTTGCCCTGTTGCCCAGGGTGCGTGGGTCCCAGCTGCAGGACTTCACACGTGCTTGGGCTGAGCTCCCTGAAGCTCCTGCCACTCCCAGCCCAACTGGCTCCCTCTGAGCCGAGCCCTGCCTTCCAGCATGTGGTCCCTACCCCCCCCACCCCCCCCAGCTGGGTACCACCCACCAGCATGCCTGATGGCACCCTCTGTCCCATCATCTAAGGCCACAATAAAGACATTAAATAGTATCAACCCCAACACTGACCCCTAAAAAATACACCCCTTGCAAGTAGTGGCCAGTTGAATTTCAAGCTGTTGAGCCCGACAAGCTCTCTGAGCCCAATGGGGCTGCTCACGACCACTGTACATGCCCTCACGCAGTACCAGTGTAAAGTGCTCTGATCCTCATTAGGCACTTCCAAACAAAGAAAATAATTTCAGTATGGTTGGTATGAAGAGTTATCTCCCTTTGCTGTGTCCTACAAGATAAGCTTTCTTAACTAATGTCCCATTCTCTACCAGTAACTGAGGACATCAAACTGTGACCACAAAACCGTTGTGCGCGTACTTAGGCGTGTTCCTATACAAGCCGACGAGTGACAAAAGAGAAAATAAAAGCAAGCAATGACCACACAAAGTTTTGCCCCATTTTCATCTGCGGTAGATGCAAATCGTTAGGACGACAGTGCAGGAGCCTTTTTTTCAAGGTGAGCAACCCTTCCATTTAAATAGTCTGGCAAGCTCTGCTATTGAACACCAAGGAGGAGAAAGTCTTGCTTCCTTATCTCCCCTTTTTATGCGCTAACAGGAAAACACAGAAAAGTTGACATTTTTCTGACAAATCCTTGGAGTTAAGCTGTTTTATTTTGGTTGCTGTTATTGGAGAAATTGAATCCCCACTTACTTGGTTCTCACTCATACTGTATTAATGTTTTAAGACACTTCAAAATCTGCCTATTTTCCAACCACAAGTTGGAAAAAAAAAAAAAAAAACCGTCAGAGAGGAGGCTACAGTGCCGGACAAATGCCAGTTTTCTCCCCCTGGGTGGTAAGTTAACAAAAGGGAGTCCAGGGAGCATAAACATGTATATTTTAAAACCACACAGGAGGTTTCCATCCATGCAGACAAACCAACAAACAAACTAAATGAGAAGGGGAAAAAAGTAAGGAGAGGTGGTCCTCATAGTGAGAAAGGCTGAGAAACTCTACAGTAAAAATATCAGTGCACATTCTGGTTCCTTTCCCAGGATTCAGGTTTTGTGCTCATTTCCTAATTGCACTGTGATGTGCAATGCTTCATTGAGTCTACTTGACCAGAACTGTAATCTGTTTAATCCAGCCCTTGTCTCTCCTTGCTGCTGCAAAGCATATATCTGCTATCTGTAGCTCCGCCCATGCAACCTGGACAGCCTGAAGAGGAGCAATAAGGAGAAGAGCTAACCCCGGACTAACTTGAAAGGAAAACCTCCCACCAGGACCCCAGAGATGCTGGCAGAAGCCAGACTCTCACCAGCTTAGTGCACTGTTGAACAGTGGATATAAAAAACAGTCTGCAGAGCCTGTCTGTGGTGACCTACTACTGAGCAGCTGGTCCTTTGAGCAACCTTTATAGGCTGTAGATGCTGAGGACACTAAGGAATAACCCTTTCCAGTCTGTTTCTAACCACACATATCTAATGAGGGCAAGAGAACAACCACTCAGCTTGATGTTAGTGTCTACCTTTAAACCTCCACCGCTGACATCACATAACTTTTGGTCATGGCTCTGGTTTTCTAAGGCTCCAAGCAAAGCCAATCAGCTTACCCCTTACACTCCCCTGCAGTATTTCCTGGGAATTTGCTCCTTCGGCTAAGCGCAGGGACGAAGGTGTGAAGTGAAAACTTCAGGTACTGGGATGAGCATATGCTAGAAATGACCCATTTGATGCAGCCACTGAGGCCTTGCCTTTGGCAGTTCTCTGTCAGCAGAAATACGAAGCTCTGGGAGAGAGTGCGCTGTGGTCAGTAGCACATCAAACACGAGAACCAAAATTTAAAAATCAAATAAATACTAGATTTCACTGAATAAGAGACACTCTAAAGAATCACAGGCATGTTGCTTGGAAGGGATCTCTGGAGGTCTCCAGACCTACCTTGCCTTTGGAGCGGGACTATTGCCAACACTGCATCAGGCCAGCTGTGGCTTTGTCCAGACCTTGAAACTCCAAGACTGGACAACCCAGCACCTTGCTGGGTGCCACAGCCTCTCTAACTACCCAGCATCATAATTATCATTTTCAAACAAGACCCAAGGAAACTGCAAGCAATGATACCAACAAAAAAAGGGAGCCCTAAACAAATACATCTCGCAGAGAACAGGATGCATGTTAACGTATCCAAATGAATTCCCCCTCAATTTTTCAGAGTGCCCCAATGGACAAGTAGCCGATGAGATGGGAAAGCAAAACATTGCTTTTAACAGCAGAATTTTTTGGCATGTGCATGCCTTGTCTAAGGGGAGAATTTGAGACATGATTGTAACTGAACACAACGCCTCTGGAATTTGTCCTAAGGCTTCTTTTAAAAAATAGTCAAAGAAACGAAGAAATTCTTTAGCGGCAGCTCAGCTACTGAGAAAAATGTATCAGGGTGGAGAGAAGAAGAGAAAAAGCTTTGAAGAAAGGCTCCAAAAATACAGAAGGCGATTGTCACAGAGAAAGGACACACGGAGACCTAGATGTCTGTCTGCAACATCTGTCTCTTGCTGACTCAGACCAAGAGGTTTGGCTGTCAAAATACGAGCACACCTGTCCAATTATTCTACTAATTTTAAGGCCTGTCTGACAAATAAAAATGCACCGAATTTAACAAGCATCACCAGAAAATAATACAGCCTACATTCTGTAAAGAGGTTCATGCTGTAAAACAGTAATGTCATGACCAAGAGGGAAGATTGCTTAATTAGCTCATTTTTCTCAAAAGCAATAGAAAACACATAGCCAACTACAGTAGGGCTGTGTTTCCAATAGTTACAAGACAAAATTTTTTAAACTGCTTAAACTTTCTAGATTAACAATTCCTTTTTTGTTGTTGTTGTTTTTGACGGCCATTTGTTTTGCGTGGACAGCGTGAACTTTAAGACCTCCAAAACCCTGCCCAAAAAGCAACCCGCGGAATAAAGCCACGAGCCTTCCTCGCTCCAGGGCACCAGCCGCGGGACGAAGGCAGGAGGAGACGAGCCTTGGGGAGCGGGCAGCGTCCGGGGGAACCTTCCCACACGCCGAGCAAGACGAGCTCCTCGGTCCAGGGCCAGTGAAGCACGAGGAGCACGTCTGCCCAACCGTCCCTTCGGCCGTGCCTGCCCCTTCGGCAAGCCAAGCCAGCAGGAGGCAAAGGGTTTCTCTGCTGCGGCCAACGGCTCCATCCCGAAAGCTGGAGCAGGGCGCACAGCTCAGCGACGGCTGCGCTACTCCGGCAGGTTTTATTTGGCTCCGACAGGTGTTGTCAGAGGGAGCGCAATCTGTTCTTGGAGCGAGGAGACGCTTTCCATTAGAAGAATTGCCATTTCCTCCCACTCGCGAGGCTGCCTGCGTAGAAGGAGCCGTTAGCAACGGGGCGCGAGGGCTGCTTTCCAGACGCCGCGCACCGCCTCCTCCCGCGCTGCGGTTGAAATGACGGCTCCCCTCTATTCACAGGCAGAGACGTGGATTTCCCCTAGCTTCCTTTACCGCCGTATCAGGGTGGAGTGACTTAAAAAACCAGCAGGGTTTGGGACTCCATTTATTTATTTTTAAAGCAGCACAACTCTTGGGATTAACTCCTTAGGGGGAAGAGCGATAGAAATGGGGGAATGAACTGAACGCCCTAAAGGTGACAAAAACCAAATATAGCTGTGGTGGGGTTCATACCTGCCATTTAAGCCCTGACCTCAGCGGTGGTGCTTAGGTGGGTTGTGTCAGGGTACAGCTCTGCCTAAAGCGTCTCCCCAAAAACAGCCCCGAGGCTGGACTCGGATGCATGCAGAAGAGGAGAATTGGCTGTGCCTGCTAGCAGCTCACGCCAGGGGCTGGTCCCCCACCCTGTGAGAAGTCATGGCTCGTTTCTCAGATGGATTTTCCTGGCTCTCATTTCCAGGTATTGTTTTCTCTTAGGCTTTACTTCACTAGTTTAATAAGGCCTTTATTACCTGCTATTTTCTCCCTACAGAGTCCTTATACCCTGTAATAAAGCTGCTACTCAGTCTTCTCAAAAGACCAACTGGACTGAGCTCTTTAGGAGTTATTGCAATGCACTTTTTCCAGAACAGCATCATTTCTTCCGGCAGTTGCTGGTCCAGAGCACCACGCGTGTTGTACAATTACCCTGCGTGCCACAGAGGATGTCTTCAGCCATCCTGCTAGGTAACAGCAGGACAGGGTTGCACAGTACTGCAAATAAAGTAACCTGATTGCCAGAGAAGGCACCAGCTCTATGTTCCAGGTATCCTCCAAGCCAGGAAGGCAGCAAACCATCACTACATGAAAAATTAAGCTTTCAGAGCTTTGGTTCAGCAAAGCAATTACGCGCGCACACACACACACTTTCCTTGTCAACACAAGGCTACTCAACATAGCAATTGAGCATTTGGTGAAAGCTGAGCAGAAAAATCATTGCCGAAACCCAGTAAAATTCTCACACAAATTTCCCCAAAACCTCGCACGTTGATCAGTGTGTTTGATTTTTGGTCTCCTTTTCTTCAAGCACTGGGAGGAACATTTCAGAAAGCTTTTTTGCAGGGGCCAACCAGTCTTTCCATTTACCAGCAGAGCTAAGCACAGGATAGGACATCAGGGCAGAGCGCTCTACACAAAATGCATGGGAGATATTTGTGTGACAAATGCAAGAAGGAGCTAGGATGGTCTTTGAATTGGCATTTAGGTGGGATTGAACACCTGAGAGAAGAGCAATGCTTATTGCTCCTCTTGCCATTTAAGACCACAGAAGGGATAAGAAGTTATAGCCAAGACCATGCCGGCCCAGAGTGGCAGGGACATGGAAGAGTACCTCTTCTCCTGGCACAAGAAACTAAGAGAGAGACAGCTCTGCCTAGATATGCAACCAAAGGTAGATGTTTATGTAAAAGGGTTAATGCTACAGGATCAAAGTTGGCCCAGGAAGTTTCCTCTGGCACATGTGCATTAGAAAATGCCATAGCCCTGAGGACGTGGTTTGTCAGAATGAGGTGAAAGAGAAGATGAGCCAAGGCAGGGTCAGCTGCATGCCCTTGGCTGCTGAGGCAAGGTCAACACACCACAAGAGACAGCACTATGGGAGCCAATAAGCACTCCTCTAGGCTGCTGGTGAACTGCCATCCGGGCAGCTAAAACAGATACCATGGGTCCTACGTTCTGTGGGCAGGACACTCTGAAGACAGCCAACCAGTCAAGGATGAACATGGCAGAGATGGATTTCACCCAAAGCAGAGAAGATGGGTAAGTTACAGTATGGAGCTTATAAACAGTTACCGAGACAGAGTACCCAGAGGGGAAGGTCTGATTTAAAAGTCCAGTTTTTAGTCTGATCCATACTTGGACCTTACTCTTCAAATATGAAAGGTAGCTATGCTGCCAGATAAACCCCACAGTTTGTCTTCTGCCATAACCCAGTTTCTGCCTCATCATCCAGAGAAGTGACTCAGCATTGCTTGTGGGATTAAAGGGTACATTTTCCCCCCTCCCCCCCAGCAATTTCTTCCAGAGCCTCTGTCTCATTAAAAAAGAATTTCCATCCTTGAGGCTACTCCAATGTTTTAAAACTTGATTTTGTCCCAAATGCTCTGTGGTTCAACATGCATCACATCCTTCTAACCAGAGGTGAGACATCATGGCAGATATTGTCTTCCCTGGGTTGGGCTCACTCACTGAACAGTATTATTACCACCTTTAATTTTCTACTTTAGAAAAATTGTTTTTTTTGTTGTTTTTTTTAAAAGGTTGCAGCTTCCACCCCTCAGGAAGGCAGAGTTGTTCCCATCCAGCTCCCCTCAGAACAAAATTTGTAACTATTTTTTCCACTTGGGTTTACCCAAAGCTTTGCCTTTTTCAGTTAAATGAAGTCAATTAAATCATCTCTTATTTTATTATGTAAATAAGTGGGCAGTAAAAGGGATCCAAGAAGAGTCACAAATGAAAAAAAGACTCCTTCAAGGATCTTAAAATGACTATGAATGAGAGATTTTAGATTCCACCCTGTAATAATGGTGAGATTTTAAATAATAATGAGAGATTTTAAATAGAGAATTTAATAATGAGAGATTTTAAATTCCACCCCTTCTCTAAACCCGAGGAAAAACTTCTTCACTGTGAGGGTGACAGAGCATTGGAACAGGTTGCCCAGAGAGGTGGTGGAGTCTCCTTTGCTGGAGATATTCAAAACCCGTCTGGATGTGATCCTGGGCAATATGCTCTAGAGGTCCCTGCTCGAGCAGGGAGGTTGGACTAGACGATCTCCAGAGGTCCCTTCCAACCTAAACGGTTCTGTAATTTTCAGGTCTCCCAAGCAACATACACCTCTCCACGCAAAGAGGTTCACTACGTTATGCATGCAAGCCTACTCCTGGCATCTTAACTCTTGATCAAGAAACTTTTTCATCCCTTCTGTGAAGGGGCCTGCTCCAAAGTATTTTGGAGTCTTAAATATCGTTGAAAAAGGTGATTCATTGCAATGTTATGAGGTGCATGAGTTGCAGCCATTGACACCTTGCCCGAGAGGCTGCTCTTAGCCTGGCTTCATTAGCACAGACATTTTGGCTCTCTGATTACTTTTGAGTCCATTAGCCCATTTCAACCCAGTTTCATAGAGAAGCCCAAAAGAAAATTAAATTCCTGTGTGAGAACTGGAGTCCCTTGGCTGGGGTCCTAGTTAGGAGATTACTCCTCCTTGATGCCAGCACAAGGGAGAGAAGGGTTAGGGCTTGCTGAAGGATGCAAGCACAAGCAAGCAGCACCTTCAGCCGAATAGCTGCACTGTCCAGATACGATTTTTCCCAGAAGATTTCAATTCCTTCACCATTTGCAGCTATGGAAGGGTTATCAGTTTTCACAGGGAGATGAAAAGATACATATTCTTCACTAACAGCTCTGCAGATGTTCTCCCTCCTTTCTGATACTAGCAGACCAATGTTCAAAAGCCTGAGCAAGATGTAGCCACCCCACCAGTCATGTGCTACCAGCCCCTAACGTAAAAAGCACGTATGTTCAGATACGCACTGAAATCCTCCAAACTGAGCCCACTTTTATGCCTTCACAGACGTTCCATCCTTCCTCCAACTTGTCCGCATGTCCCTCTCTCCTCTTCCCTCCCCACAACAGCAATCACAAAAAAAACCACCACCAAAAAATACATAAAACAGAGCAACCCAACCGGACCAGATGGCATCCACGAGAAGCTGAAATACGAGCACACATCAATTACTGCAATATTCAGCCCTCAAACTCTCAACAAATATGTTCACATAAACAAGATCCTACATTCTGCATCCTAATTAATTTTCACATTTGTACAAAACCTCTTCCAAGAACAAGAAAAAAATATTAAAGGAACACTAGCTCCAAAGTTTTGTTCCTTCCTCTCCTCCCTTGACTTATTGAAAGATGATTTGAGTTTTTCCATTTCAGAAAAATACTTGAAATCCCTTCCCAATTTCCATAATGAATTTGAAGGAGATATGGTCTGTTCCCCGTTCCTCCCTCCCCTCAGGTAAAAAACAGTGTGGCTTTTTCCTTGACAAGGGGCTCCTAGACATTTAGATGAGCGGAAAATTCAGTATCATCTGGGACTAATACATCAAATTAGCCAGGAAAAGGGAACCTGAACGCAACAGCAAAATCCCAAGCCAACCTGCAGAGGAACAACAAAGTTGTACAAATACCTGATTCTTTGACTCGGTAGCTAAAACAAGGGAGGAGGGATGAAAGAATTTCAAGATGAAACCTGGAATATTTAGCAAATCCAAATGATTTTGGCTGGGCTGACAGCACTGGCATTGCTTGCTGCCCCAGCTCCAGCAGCCGGCACGCCGCCACTGCGCGCAAGCGATACGGGGTCAAATCATCTGTGGCACACACTGAGGGTCTCAAAGAAGGGAAAATTTGTAAAAATCATGTGCATAGGGTTTTTTCCTCATCCCCTTAGAATAAGAAAAAAATACATATGCATATCACAGCACAGCTTTGCTGTCTGGTTCGAAGCGCACGGCTCTGACATCTCCCAGGGCACAGCTGGCTCTGCCCCCAGCCCGATGGCCCCTACTGCCAAGCCTGCGTTTTACCAAACCACCTTAGTTTGTGGCTTTGCTGTGTAAATCGGCTACAAGGCACGTCTGTGCGCTCTATGGCTGTGTAGGAGTTTGCAAAATTACATGTTTCAGCTCCAATAAAGACTTTTGTCACAAAAAAAGCCCAACATAGAGCTAAGGGCTGTGGAAGAGACAATGGTTTCTATCTAACACAGCAGAAACACACCATAACCTCTCATTTGTACAGGGATGGAAAATACGGATACACTATTTCCAAGGAGGAATTATCAGACATGACCTAGCTGTCAGGGAAGAGAAGAGCTGAGAGGCATGCAACATTTCACATGGAGGAGGCCGACAAGAGCGCCATCAGCTCCGTCTCGAAACGCCACGCGAGCGATTAGACAGCTACGTTTCTCTGCGATAACCGACCCCGAGGTGTTATGGGGCTCCACTTTAAACTCTGTAGAGTGACACTGGATTAAAAGCTTTTTTTTTTTTTTCCTTCCCCACTCTGGATTCACTCTAGAGCTAACAGCTCTGCAACCAAGTTACAACACCAGGCCATGCTTATTACAATTCCCCAAGCCTGTGGGAACTTTTCCCAAAACACCTGATTGCCGAGTTCCTCTCCCCATCTCAGCTACTGGCAGTGATCTCGTTCAAATTTGGCACTCTCACTTCCCAACAATTTCTCTGACAGTTCTTTTTAATTTTTTTCCCCGTCTTGTGAATGCTTTCCCCTTTTCTGGCGTTTCTCCCTTCTTCATTCCTGAAACGCCTCCTTTGCCAGACTCAGGGCACCAGTTCAAACTGCGACTATGTACACTGGTGCACAGTATCCTACCAAGACTTTGATGCCTTCTCCAGAGAAGGACTCTTCTCTGCACAGTGACACCTCCCTGGGATGGTTAAGAAATGAAAAAAAACAGCAACAGCTAGAGAAGCACCAGGCCAAGGTTGCAAAAAAATCTGTGTGACACAACTTGTCTAGCTCTAGATCCAGCTCCCACAAAGATGGAAACTCCCACCAGTTCTGGTAGGACCAGGGCTTAAAACTAGCATGTAAAATGTGAAATGGAAGTATATAAAGCAGAGTGCAACCAGGGGATAATCCAAACAGGAGTGAGAGAAAGTCTTTGGGGTGCCCAAACATACAACAAAGGGGACCACAAATTCCTGAGAGCTCTGTAATGGCCCGTGGAGAGATCCCTTCCTCCCACAGATATTTGGGCCAGAAATCTGTAGTTTGTCTTATCTGACAATCAGAAAACCACGGCAGGCAGAGAGCTACAAGAATGCAGAGGGAAACCTTCCCAGGGACCAGGTCCCCAAGGGCCAACGTGTTCATTTGGAAACAGATTAGAAACAAATGGCTGTTTATTGGCCCCAAATGTCTCCTGGGCTTGGGCAGGAGGTAAGAAGCATCTGCCCAGAGGGGAAAACACCACAAAAGGCAGTGTGTTTTTTGCAAAGGGGGACAGAGAACAGCCTGTGGAAGGGCTCAGCAGGAAGCCCTGGAGCAACCCAGTGCCCACTCAACATCAAGCTACACATCTGCAGCCTATGAGGAGCCATATGCAGAATGGGGCCGTTACTGAAGAATGTCGAGGTGTTGCTATGCGTTTCTCTGCAAGAAAAGGAGAAGGACAGACACCTTGTGGGGCAGAAACGCAGCAAAGCGAGAAGAGACCAGCCTCTCTAAGGAGTGGTGGCCTCCATGAGAAACACTGCTTTCCTCAGCCATCCCGCAGTCCACATAACAGGAGCTAATGCACAGGTAGTGCTAACTTTTACACATGCATGGCTACCATGAGATGGGTCTTACCAGGATAGGTATTTTTCCAAGAATACAAACGCTTCCTTATTCCAGGTCAGCACAGCTCCTCCTAACTTATCCAGACTTTACCAACAGCAGTTGAACTCCAGTAAGAGAACAACATATCTGGAAATCCAACATTGCAGGTGCACAGCTGCAACTAGCAGCTGCACAAGAGCGTGCAAGTTTATCCTGCATGCCTGTGAGTGATGACAAAGTCTGTGCAGGCAACCATGGATCTACTGGTGGCCAGGCAGCCACAGGCCATAGGAGATGCCACACTTTCCAGCTGGTCATGCAGAAAGGACCAGCATGGCTATATCCACTTCTCACTACCTTTGACTTCATGGCCCAGCTCAAGGTTAGGTCAGCTGGAAAAAAGGTCAGCTGGAAAGAGTCTTAAGCACAAAGGGGAGAGGATGTCTCAGACTCCCGCACATCTGCTACCCTTCAGGAGAAAGGTGAGGGGCTATGAAGAACAGCTGGCTGCAGATATGGTTTCCCTTCAGTGCAGGGTCAAAAGCCTTTGGTTGATGACAATGAAAAATAAATACTGCTTTTTATAGACTGAGGACCTCTTTAGGAAAAGTTAAGCAACAGACCTGCCCACATTGCTTGGAAAGGTGCCAGAAAGTGACATTACCTACATTTCTGAAGGGCTTTTGGGGGTAGCCAGGAAAGAAGAGACAACCATAACCCGTTGGGCCTTTGGTTTGGCTCACCCAGCCAGAGCAGCATCAGCCAGAAAATGCTTTTCCTATATTACTTATCTGTCCTTTATCTACCAAAACCTCTTGGCAGCTTCCACCATGTTCTGGTGGGATGTCATCCTGGTCCCAAGAAGGGACCACACCATATGGAAGTTGGACCTCCATACAGGCATGGTCCCAAGGGCTAGCAAGCCTTACTCCTCTCCTTTGAGGCAGCAGCCTGAGCTCACATCCCTGTTCCTCCTCTCTCAAGGAGGATCAAGATGACCCATGGGAGGAAAGACTTCGACAACTATGCCTGCTCCCTTCCTCCATTTCTGTAACAGCTCAGCAAAACTGCTGTCTTCCCCATCCAAAGTCCTAGATATCCTCCTTCCCTTTTCCAGCAGGACCACAGGGGTGGGCACACCACACAGAGCTGGTGCTCAAAGGTTGGGCAGCAGAGAGCTCCCAGCCTCATTGCTTTCCAAGCAGAATTTAATCAAGACTTAAAGGTCTACAAATGTGGAACAAGGGTCCCAGTACACTTTTGGACCATGGGGAAGAGACCTACACCATTAGGCTGCCACAGGGAATGGCATTTAGTTGAGAAAAGGTTTTACTTCAGTGCTACTTTTGCCAGGGCCTGGTTATAATTTGGAAAAGTGCACTCATCTAGAGCCAACCACTGCAATTACAAATACAGGAAAAGCCTGATTGTTTTTCCATGCATGAAACATTAAGAAAATTAAGGCATTTCCCTCCAGTGCAAGTATTGACTGTAATTATAGATAGCAGGCAGCCTTAGCTGCTATAAAACATTGAAGTGCTTTTACATTGCTACTGCTATAGTTTACTATTTAGGGCCAGCAGAAAGGTTGCCATTTAATGAAGTGCAGTTTCACTGAACAATGGAAAGGAGACCCATTACCACTTAATACTGCTGCCCTTTTCCCTTATTAGCATGAAAGCACTTGCTACGTGAATAAGAACTGGTTTAAATTTACTTTATTGCTTTGGTGATGTTAGCTTGCCCTGAGCTGCTTGCCTTCCAGGTAATCCCTGCTTGGGAGTGAGGGGCAGATTGGTCTCTGACAGAAGCATCTTAAGCTTATTTTAGTTCCGCAAAGTCTGGAGTGGCTCTCCTGGTGTGGCTGGGGTGGTAACAGTCAGGGAAGACAGGTCCTCCTGCAAGGATTTTTTCACCATCAAGCTTTGTCCTCCAGCTGTTGGCATCAGGAAGCACCTAAGAGTTCAACTCTGATGCTGTTACCCCAAATCCCTCTGCCTGCTCCTTGTTTTGCAGGGGAAAGCCAGCTTCAGAGATGCTGTTCACAGCTGCAGCGGGGAAGGTTGGTTGGCAGGAGGGCAGTTAAACCATGGTGTGGCCTCAGACAAGTCAGATGGACTGGGAACACACGCCTAAAGACATCTGAGGACTTAGGGCTCCCAGAGTCTTTTTGGGCCTTAACTTTGCCAGCTGTGGCCTCTCACTTGTCAAGGTCTCCTGTGCATGATAGCAGCCATGGACTCAGCAAGTCCCGCAGCTCTGTTTGCTCACAACAACAGCACATTATTACTACTGAAATAGATCAAGGAACCTCAGATAGGGTCCAAGGAACCACAGGGCTGAGCAGGTTATGTGCAAAAAACTCCACAAAAAGCAGTGACTCAAAAGCTCCTACCCTAGAGCAGCAGATGAAGTTTCTCTTCTCAAAGGTGTCAGCCACTACACTCACAGCAAGAGCTTTCAGCCCTGCCCCAAGGAGGCTCCACCGCAGCACACAGTATTTTCCTGAAACCGTGACCCCAAGCCCCAGCTTCCTTGGAGACGAGCTGGCAATTACCCTTCCCTTGCTCTGGGGCATGAGGAGGCTGCGGGCACCTCCTCTCCTCCAGGGAGGGGAGAGACACTGGAGACCACCTTGGTTCAGGGAGGCAGCAAAGTTGGGGTAACCTAAGATACTCCCCATGTTCCCATTGCTACCATGTAAAGGAATGTGTGCGTTTTCCAGCCCAAAGACATGAGCACAGGATCAAAGAGTGCTGATGCCGTAGGAGCACCAGAACCAGGTGGACTGAGCCAAGTGGGCTGCACTGGGGCAGCTAAAGTGTTTGACTTGCTTATTCAAATTGCTCCATTTCACTGTATTGTGTTCCTCTGTATAGGCTTGCATCAGTCCATGTTTTCCCCCCCTCCCATAACTCACATCATAACTTCAAGTATAAAAGAAAGAAACCAGTTAAAGCTCTTAAGGAGCACTACCTGCAGTCATACCTTGCTGGGACTTCATATCCAAGCTGCAAAACAGAACACTGTAGAAAGTCAGCCTCTGGAGGTTAGTGGTTAAGGCCTACAAGAAAGTTGTCCAAGCTAAGGTTAAATCTGAATTCAATTACCTCTAAGCATTGAAAGAACAAACCAAGAAGCTAGGCTAAAGTAGTATTTAATTATAAGAAAACTTTGCTGAAAGCCAGATTAGCTTGAGGAGATAGGACCTGCTACCTTTGATTTTTGCTCTGCTAAAATTACTGCAAGGAAACATATGCAAAAAGCAGAAGGTAACACTAATATCCTTTGATTAGCAGCATTAAAGAACCATTCTTACAACAGGAGGAACAGTTATCTCTTGTACTCACAGCTACCTTCATTACGTAAAACACAGCTGGCTAAAATGAAACAAAATTGATCTCATTTACACTTAGAACAACACAGACACATATCCCATGGGCTACTTAGGGCCCTATCTTCTACTGCTTCAACATTTCTATTAAGTGTATGCATAAAGTCCTTATGCCATTAAGCCAACAGTGACCTTCACCTACTAGGTCCAAAACTTCTGCCTCAAAACAGTCCAGCCCAACTAATGTCTTACCCCAGTGTCCTCTTCTTGCCATGGCATCCTAATTGCTCAGTCAATACACATCAACACAACCAATTAACACATCTCTAGTCTTTATTGCCTTGCTATCCATTTAACAGAACCTAAAGGCTGTTTCTTTGTCAAGAGACAAATCACTGTTTCCTTTCCTGTTGCGCTAACTTAAAAATCTGCAGGTAGGCACGGCTTTCAGGGGGCCTGCTCCTTTCTGCTTTTAAAAGGGCCAGATGATCTTTACCAACCTGGAGTTTGAGGCTGTTTGCAAGGCAGTTGATTTAAAAAGGGTAGATCTGACATAAGCTAAGATTGTGTTGGGAAAGTCTTTATAAAGAGAGACTTGGACAACTTTGCTAGTCTCTGAAGTCCAGAGGTTAGTGGTTTCGGTGCAGTCCACTATTTTAGTGAGCGAGATTTGCAGACAGGGGCCCTTTTCCTAGAAGTTCATTAAAGCTGTTGCTATGCCCTTCCTGTGAAGCTCCAGTGACCTGGTGGGCCAAGACATTTGCCCAAATTTCTCCTTTGAACAAGCACCTTGAGCATCTAGAGGAGCAAGCTGAGCTGACCTACAAGAATATTGGTCCAAAAGGAGAAAAATTATTCCCTGAAGACCACCTTCTGGAGGGAAAGCGGTTGCCAGAGCAACTGCGTCTGCTACAGAAAGCATTAACTTTTAGAGCAAGCATCATTTTTGTAAAGAAACCAATCTTTTGTAGCTGTCAAGAAAGCCTCTGAAATATCAAAATCATTAATAAAATAATTTCCACACTCCATTAGGGATGTAGCCATGGTAAATAATGAGTTTATTTTGTTTTTTCCTGCTGGCAAATTGCCTTTTAAATTTTAATCACTTCTCTAAAGCAGCTGCCAGAACTCCTTTTTAATACATTTATATACTGCATATTAATTTCATTGCCAGTTTTGATACATATAAAATGGCATTACATTAGAAATATAAACAAAGTGCAGCAGCACACCTGCTGGAATGCAAAAAGCAGCAACGATTTCACCAGTACTTCAAAGGAGCTCTTGGAGCGCTCTCCTTCCTAGCGAACATTTCTCCTGAGAAACCAAAGGCAGATTTAGCGATAGATGAGCATGAAGCAAAAGTTTCTGTCCTGGACTTCAAATGCTCTGTGAAATGTATTAAAACAGAATTTGCTGCTCTAAAGAGATCTCATGTTGTGCTTTGGAGAAAAGACAGACACACTGACGTGTAAAACATATTGAAGACCTTCCTGAAAACTTACATTGCCCCTCTGCTCCACAACAGAGGCTCTCCTGAATGATTTAGCTGCTGGGAAAGCACAGGGTGAAAACCTGGCTTGACACCTTTCTGAGTAGCTCACCTGGTAGATCAGATCCACCATGGGCATGTCCTCAGGGTGGTCAAGCAGCAACAGATACTGGCAGCACTGGAGTTGGGTCCCTGCTGGCTTATTCACCATCACAGGCTCAGTGCGCAGCAGATATTAGCTAAGGAAGTTCAGACAGCGATGAAGATACGCAACAGCTCCAAAATTGCACCTGCCTGGGAGCCACCCCTGACACCCAAGGGCAGCAGCTCAGTACACATCTGCCGCACTAGGACATGGTGGGTACCACAGCACATACACAGAGAGACACAGGAGACAACCAGAGGGAGGGGGGGCAAGCATCTGCAGATAGAGGAAGGCAGGTCTGCAGAGATGTGTGGCTTAATTACAAATTGCACCTTTTTCTTTCGATTGATTTTGGCAATTTACACATGCTAAACAAGAGATAGTTACCAGCAGAGGGGAGGATTAAAAAAAAAACCACACAATCCACTGTGGACTTCCCAACATGCATTATTTGTCTGCTGCAGGGAAACCCCATCTCACTCCGGAACTGGCAACCTCACAGGCAGGGCTGCTGTGTACAAACATGCCATGGCTCCTTTCCTCCTCCACCAAAAAACAAAAAAAAAGAGAAGGGGAAGAAAATTGCAGTGCTTTTTGTCCTGCAGGTGACATCAAGGACCAGAAAGAAAAAAAAAAAATCAGAAACAGATTTTAGAAGGCAAGAGGAACAGCAACACCCCCTTCCACTTCCCAAAGCAACACCCAAAGACTGAATACAGCTCCGTTAAACAAGACGCTCAAAACTCTTGCAGTGCTGTCAACCTATTATCTCAGGAAACATCTGTCCATTCAAGAACAGCTTCTAATAACAGCAGTACCCACTTGCAGCCAGCACCCACATGGCCCCAAGAGGCCTCTGCTTACTGCAGAGGGCACCAGGCGGGTATATTTGGGGAACAACCGGATGCCAGGGCCACCAGAGCTCCTGGATAAGCAACCGCCCTGCGAGGTGGGAAACTGCAGCCCATGGAAGAGCTCCTCAGCGGAGAGGGTGTAAGTGAAGCTTGTCTAAACAAGAGAGGACAAGTTAAAGATAACGCAGGAATTTACAGAAGCTCCTGATTGGGGGGAAGCGTGACAGGGAAAGAGGAGTCTGTGCATAGTTTTCCACAGAAAAATCTTCAGCTCCCCAGCATCTGGGAGCCTAGCCAGAGTCCTTTGCTGACAGCCAGAGGATGTCAGTGCATCAGATCCAAAGAAAGGGGTAATAGCAACAAGAGCAGTACTATGACCCAAGGTGGTGTCACTCAGGCTCCCGGCAGTCTGGGGTTACAAGGACACACCAAGGTGAAAGCAGGAACAAAACCTCATTGAGACTGTCCTGTGATCAGCCCAATCAATTGGGGAGAAGCACTGCTTGGGAAGGAGCCCCGAGGTCTCCAGTCCAACCTCTCACTGGAGTCAGGACCTTCGCCAGCACCAGGTCAGGGCAGCTGACGTTTGGTGCCACAATGGAGGGAGCTGTTTCAGACAGGAGCACAGCTCTCCTTCCAAAACAGCTTTTATGTAATTAGGCTGTCTGGGTTGGATTTGTCTCCTGGACTGATTTCCTACTTCCATACCCTCCCGGAGGATCTCTGCTGCCTGGTGCTCCTCACTCTTCTTTCAGGCACTTCAGGGCTCACCTGTCCCTGGTTTCCCCCAGGGCAGCATCCCAGTCTCTGCTGGTCCCAGAGGCTTCAGGTCAGGCACTATCCCTGTTCTGTCTCACATCATCTCTTTCCTAGCGACTTGCACTTTCACATGGGAAGAGACAGCCATTCTTGAGCTTTCTCTCAGAAGATCCTTGTTTTTCCCGTAAATTCGTAGGGGTCCAACCTCAGGTACCATCAGCTTTCACCCCAGCCTGCTGGAGCTCACATGTCTGTTTGCACAGGGCTTGAAGACTTTGATTAGGGAGCTCGAAGTGACAGCTGTAAGGTAGAAGTGGGACATGTCTGCTCCTCACTGCCTGCCAGGCATCCTGTGCTGCTTCACTGCCCTGAGTCCATCTCTTGTTGCAATCAGGATATTTTAACTGCTCAATGGATAACTGCGTGCTAAGAAAGTGGGGATTGGAGGGGGTTGATGGGTAAACCACCCATCCCTACCAGGCAGCATTCACTTGTTATTTCTCTCCCCTGCTCCTTGCCACAGGCATTTCCTTCTTGCTTGTCTCAAAAAGGACTTATACCATAAGGCCTACTGTATTGTTAAGTATGGGTGATGCAACATCAGAGACTGGTTTAGGTGGGCAGGGAACTCTGGTGATCTCTGATCCAACTCCCTGCTCACAGCAGGGCCACTGCCAAAGCTAGATCAAGTTGCTCATCCAGTCAAGCTTTGACCATTTCCAAGGATGGAGACTCCACAGCCTCCCAGGGCTTGTCCCAGTGCTGCACCACTCCCATGAGGAAGCTTGACCCCACCGTGTCCAACTGAAAGCTCCCATCCCACTATTCAATGGTACTTCACCTTGCACCCTTGTCAAAACTCTGGCTCTGTCAATAGCCAGAAAACTGAAGTTTTTGGAGGGGTGAGACTTCTGCATGCCATTTACAAGAGCTCCTTGCCTGGCCAAAGCCAAGGCAGCTTTCTCCACTCCTCTCAGCAGCTGCTTCTCCAAGATATACATTGCTATTGAAGCACAGCATGGTCCTGGAGCAGAGCTCCACAAGGCCACCAGAGCAGAGGGGCACAATTCTGACAGGTGGCAGAAGTCAGCTAGGAGCAAAAGCAAACAGAAAACCCAAACAGATTTCCCCACACTGAAGTGCTTTCCAAATACTGTCCTTCAGCCCACCCTGAAGAGTAACCTTTTGGAAAAGGCCACTGAATGAGAACATTTGGCCTTTGAACGTCAGAGGATGGAAACAATTGACTCATTTCCACTTTGTGACGGTGTGTTTTAGCTGTCCTGATGGGAAGGGAATTAAGAAAAAAGTCTTAAAAGAATTCTGAAGAGCAAGAAATAGCAAAAAATTTATCAGCAGCTTTAAACAGCTAATTGCAATAATCCTGAACACAAAAATCAGAGAAGACCACGCTCCCAATTGCAAAAGCTTGCTTAACAAGGGGCTTAACTGTAACCAAACAAGTAGATTTCTTAAAGGCGGATTTTAAACACAGCTGTAAGTGCAGGCGTATGCTCTCAGCTGCCATCTCTGAAGCTTCCTGGAGAAAAAAACTGAGAACATGTCACTATGTTTTAAGACTATGTGCCTCACTTTCCCCATCTGCTCTGCAGGCTCTTTAACACCAAGGGACAGGTCAAAGTCCTATCTTTGCCTGAGACACAAGGAATCCAAATACATTTTCCCCCAACTATTCACTCCACAGACACTGTCCTTTGGAAACAGAATAAGGCTGTTGTCCATGGTGACAGCTTTCTAGTAGCAGCGCACCCAACACCAAAGGCTCACCAGCAGCTAACAACTAGCCCCAGCAGGGAGAGCACCAAAGCCCCACAGCACTGCTCAGAAGGAGCATGGGGAGGAGATGCAAGGAGAGATGCCAGAGGCAGGAGTAGACTCCAGGAGCCAGAAAGGACCCTGCACACCTACCTGGGCATAGCTAGAGGGTCAAGTCCTCATTTCGGGGCGTTTTCCAGCGCTAGATTTGAGCTGAACAAGAGCATGACAACCTTCAGACCTGGGCCGAGTTGAAGGAGCCCGAGGACCTCGCACTGACAGCGAGTCAGTGCTAAGCCAAGGCAGAGGGAGGCCACTTGGGGAACCCAGGCAAGCCCAAGCTCTGCAGCAAACATTCACTATAGACAGTATGCTTTACTTACTAGAGAGGTGGGCTTGGGCATGAGCTTAGCCTGCAAACACATGTTTTGCTGGCTCAGTGCCTCTGCCACACAGATATTCAGAGTAGGATGTGTTACACCTGTTTTATCAGCTTAATCCCCCCCAACTAAAGCACTGTCAGCACTGACTGGTAACACACAGTTAACATGTGCTGCCCATCACCTGATACTAATCCTTCAAGACATGCAGGGATCTGTTCCTCTGTGAAGAAAGTGGTACTGAACACACACAAGTTTAACCAAGGCACCAGGAAAAAGGCTGTCTGATGAGACCAGTTAGGATTGCCTTTACACGACTATAGACCATCAAAGACAATATTCACTATGCCCAGGATCCTTTTAATGCAGGAAAAAAAGTCTTAGACCTGTTTTTCTTTTGTTACCATAGAAAAGCCCGATATGAAACTGAAAGGAAATTGTTTCTTCTTTCCCCTAAGCAAACAGAAGTTTTCTCTGCAAAATTCACACTTGTGTTCTTTGGCATTTCTGACGTATTCATTCTCGGGTTAAAAGAAGCTAAAAAAATGAATTGCAAAAATAGAACTCCAGTAATATAGCTTCCCATAGATGTATGTTTCAACTTCTGCCTCAAATGAAGTTTCTCTGGAGAAAGCTGTAGGTTCAGACACCAGAATAAGGATCTTCGTTATCAAGGAAGCCAGCGAGCTGCAGTATTTTATAAAGGAGAACACTGAGCTTTCATGGTAAAGATGAATTATTGCAGCAGGAGGTGGCAAAATACTGCATCAGGCTGTCCTAGTTAATACCAGAATTGGCACATGAACGGCATGATAAATGGCATGTTTTCACATCATTCTGCAGCTGCCTGTGTTTCTAGGTTACTTAATACCATTACAGAGACAGTGCCAAGGGGCACGTTCATTCGGGCTCTGCATCCACGAACTGTGTGATAACCCCAATTAACGATTGCCACCACCACCACAATGTTTGATAGGGTTTCTCTAAAAGCTTTTGCACTCTGCACAGCCCATGATAACATGGGTTATTTATACTGCTGGAACATCCATGAGAAGGAGAGAGAGAAGTTGTATTTAGTTGAGGAAGAGAGAGATGGACATCTTCCCATCTCTACCAGGAAGGAAGTAGGTGGCAAAGACCTAGGAGCTGAACCTAAGCTGGCAAGAGGGAATCCAGAGCTCCATGTTGTTTGACACTGATCAGTTCAGAAAGGCAGTCCCAAAGCCAAAGAATTTAAAGCCTGGACCTGTCAGGCTACAGGGTTATCCTGCAGATTTCCTTTTATTTGGCGAATTTAGCCAGGAACAATATCTTCCTGACCAAACATCGCAAGAGCTGGTATAGCCATCCAAAGGATGGTGACCAAGACCATCAGCTACCTAAAATATGAACCCCAAATATCTGCTATACATCTACTGCCTGCCTAACATGGTATGTTCAGGCTGTACCTACACCCCACTCCTCTTCCTTTTGGGCTTATGCATGTATCCTTGTCATGTTTTGGGCTAAAACCGCTTGCAGACAGTGTTTTGATTCACACTGTGCATATGGTTCAGAAGCATCTCAAAGGCTACTAGGACCATGAGCCTCAACCCAAGTCTCTTAACACTTACTGGATTCTCCACTGATACCTGGCATATGGCTTAATGCATGGACTCCTGCATGCTCTGGGGGAAAGCACCAGAAACAAGGGCAGAGCATCAGCCCTCCCAACACATCATTCACTTTTTGCACTGCAAGAGGTGCCATCCAGGTTAACAATAGAGCAAGGCACATTTGAGGAGACGTCAGCTCCTTCCCCAAGCACCCTGCCTTCACTGGAGGCTGTAGGGAGGAAAATAACCCAGCAGAACGGGTAAGCAATGGAGAACTATAAAGCTAACCCACTGTGCATAATAAGGAAAAAAAACCTATCACTACATTGCCACTGTGAGAAACAAGAAAGCCTCCTGCACCACAGAAAGTGCAGTCTTTTGAAACACACTCTTGCTCAAAGATTTGATTTCATATTTAATTCTATATCCCTGCTTGGAGAAAAATACCTCACAAGACAGCTCAAATGCAATTCTCTTGATCAAAGGCTTGGGCTAGCTGATGGAGTCAGCTGGAGTTCATTGCCTCCATGTGCCAAGGTAAAATTAGTTACCCCGAGAAACTTCGCAGCAGAACAATTGGGAGACACAACTCAGAGCTGAAGGAGAGTCACTAAGAAACCATCCAGACAGAGACGTGCAAAAAAGCGTCCTGCCTAACCCAGCACGCTCTCCTTCCCCCTGCCCACGCCAAGGAAGAAGGAGCGGGGAAGTGGCAATTACGGCTTCGGCTCGAGTGCTCTGGAACAAATGCCACAATCACTCAGAGCTGGGGGTGCACATTCAGTACGCGAGCAACAACCCTGCCGTAATTGCGGCCATCATTTTGAGGAGCTTGGCCCCCATGTTGTCACCTCCTGCTGCTTTGTTTAAAAAAAAAGAAATCAGCCAAAGATTGCAGGTCTTGCACAACAATGGTCTTGAGAGCAAACGTAGAGCAACGATTAGCTGGGCACAAAGGCATCTCGCGAGGCCCCGTTGGTACTAATATCCCACACCCACGCGCACTGGTAACAACAGCCCTCAGATGATTGATGTCTTGGAGAGAGGTTTAACAACCACCTCCTCTGCCGCTCAATTTCTAGAAATGACATTTCACTTAACCCTCCAAAGCAAAAGTGCCCAGGCTGCACATGTGAGTAATCAGATTTTTTGGGGAGTTGGAGATTTGTACTGAACAACTGGGTAACGGAGCCCAGGTCAGCAATTACAGCCTTGCTTACAACCCCCCACAGGGACTCAGCCTAACAGCCTGGACCCCTTCAAGTCACAGCTTCCACCTGGAAAGCACCCTTTCTGCAGGAAAAGGAGTGCATGCCCAAAACCCCAAGGAAGGGCAATTTCCCCTCCAAGGCAGGTTTATTCTGGACAGGGGTGGGATAACCTGAGTGGTAGCACCCCATAAGCCTTATGGGATGCTAGATGAGGGCACCTGGGACAAGGGACAATCACCAACCCAACCACACAACATCCCCCTGCTCTTACACATGTTCCCATGTTTGTAGTAGGGATGTCAGTACCTGTGACTGGGTGAGAACCACATTTTCAGAAACATTAGGAATTATTGTTCGCCCCCGAAAAAACACACACAGATTGAGAGCTGCTGCTAGAGGGAAAGGGTCAAGCCACTCCTGCGGAGGAGGTCTGAGCCGACAGGGTACGCCAGCCTGTTTCCCAGAGCTGGCTACAGCTTCCAGTAGGAGCCTGCTGCCTAGTGCTGAAGCTCTTTTGAGATCTTCACCCGTTTTAATGAAATGGGGATTACTAGAGTGACATTTGACAATACCCAGCATGTGGCCTGGGTTTTCAAAGGGGCTGCAACATGCGCCTGCTCACGCTTAGCAACACTTCAACACAAGTGAGGCTTTTTGGTAGTTTTCCATTAGTTTCCAGTATCTACCACATCATATATACCCCTCAGCCACACCTGTCATAACCGAAATTCCCCTGGGCCTCACATTTCCATCTTTCACTGCCAAGAGGTACATTTGAATGGTTTACTTTTCTGGTTACCTGTTGCAAAGCCTCTAGCTTGTGCAGTGGCTCTACAATATGTACGCTCTCACAATCAAAAGACCCATTTTATTCTGCTTTCTTTCAAAAGCTGGATAGAAAAATTTGCAGTTGAGTACAACTGGCAGTCCATATGGCTGGAGCTCTTTTCCCCCTCCTCTATTTTGTCCTTTTCCTTCTCAAGGGAAGGAATCAAGGGACAATTTTAGTACTTCTCAGGTTTAATTTTAAGATGGTGGCTACTCAAGCAAATAACGCAATAGGAAGAAGGCACCCACTCACAATAAAAGACAAGAGCTGAAGGAGTTTCTGCAACTCTGATGCTGGTCAATCATCCGCCAAAGGAAAGTATTGCAGCTTCCCTGTGGTTTCTCCCCATAGGTATACAGTAACTATTTTTCAGCCACGTTTGGCCAGAAGGATCATTCAAACTGGATATTTCTTCACCAAACACCCAAGGTGTCAAACCTGAACCCCAAAACTCTCCATATGCTTTGGGATGAGAAGACTCACAAAGCAGTATCTCCAGACCTAACACGGTGGTGCAGCATGGAGCTGGGCTAGCAGCAGCATGACAACCACTTAAAGCATTGGTCTATCCAAATACACGTGAAGGCTGCTGCCAGCCTCCACAGTAGGCCAACTCAGTCACATTGGAAGTGCTAGGTGAGAACCTACCAGAATTGGAAAAGTGCAGATTCAGACAATTACAATTCAATCAATATTAATAGTCACAGTGACGCTTGACAGATCTCTCAGTAAGTGACCACACTTTACTCAAAAAAGTACTCTTCACTCTCCCTAAAGAGGCACCAAAACATCTTCCTCCAGTGGAAGGAGGTTTAGATAAAAAAGGGACTTAAACGTAAAACCCAATGATGCTTAATGCGTGATTCAGCCTTTTACTCCACTGTGTCCCAAGGCTTGCAGACTCCTGTGGCAATTCCCTGTGACAAAGCCACAGAAGTGACCAGGCTCTGCGTGTGCAGCAGCGAGGCAGAGTCACTGCTGCACCCGTTGCCTCCCACCACATTTCCAGCTGCTGTGTCAGAGTGCTTCCTTCCATATGGCCACCTGGGCACATCTCCATGTTATCATGTGCTCCTCCCATCTATTCCCCTACAGGATGTCTCCTGCTGGAAAAGGACCATTGGCTCCCTCCACACCCAGAGCCAGCAGAGAGGTCACCCTCCTGGGGAGCGATGCCTTCACAGTCCCTCCCACCTCTGCCCAGGTAGAGGTCCTGAATATCCAAGCATTTACAGCAGGGAAATCCCACCGCCCTCTGGCCTATGCTCCACATTACATCTGCTAACCAGGCCAAATCCAGCTCCAGGCAGCCTCCCAACATCCTTCTTGGCCGCATACATGCCCACAGTTGGGGGATGGCTAGTACAACTGAGCAGAGTCTCCTTGCACCAGGCAGCTGCTGCATTCACCCCAGAGGGGGCCACGGCACATCTGTTTTCTCCAGAGCTTGCAGGGACTCTGATAAATAGCCCCCAGCAGGCCTTCACCACTGTCCCTTTTCAGGGGCAAATCGAAGTGCACAGGGCCCACCACTGACACACACCAAATCCATGCACAGAGATGAGACTGCAGTACAGCACCCTTCACACATCTGGAAGGTCTGTACCTTTCCCCTTCCTCCCAACAGGGCACTGCCGATTTTGACAGACACTGTCAGAGCCTCCTCTTCAGTCCCTGCTCCTGAGGCACGCTCCTTCAGCATGAGTTCACATTAACAGGACTCAGATGTGCTGTGAAATAGCAAGAGATGGCTACGACAGAACCGAGACACAGGTTCACTCTCCTATTGGGCCAGCTTCCCACTGTACTTGCATCACCTTCAGCTCCACTGGGAACACATCCTGGTGCAACTTTGCAGTTGCAAAGGATGAGCTCTGCTCCAGCTGGAAGCACAGCTCAGAGCCCCCAGACAAGCCAGGCTTCAACTCCACGTTGCTCCAGTGATGACTGGAGTTACCTGGCTGCATTCCCAGACTGCGCTCACTGCTGCCAGGGGTTCATCTTCCTCCCACCAGACCACCTGGTGTGGGCACCAGCTCTCTTCTCCCCATGCCTCAGGAGATGGGCAGTGGGCTGGCCTGGGACAACAGGCAGAGCCGACACAGGGGTGAACAAGTCGCATCTGATGGAAGTGAACTGTACAATGTTGCAGAGGACTGGAAAGCACTCTGACACCATAGCAGCAGGAAGACAAGCTCATTACAAGGGAATCCTCCTTCCTCAGTATTGCTCGTTAGCAAGCTCTTTGCCCATTAGTGGAACTAGTTCTAGCCCATTTGCATCCTTTAAGCTCTTCTTTTGCCCCCCTTTTCCCCACTGCAGCAATTCCAGCTGCTCTCCACAGCACCCATGACACTTGTTGCCTGTCTCCCTGCTCAGCAAGGGAGGACACAGTCCACAGCTCACCTGGATGCTGCTCTGGGCTGACTGACAGCAGCCAGCTCACCTAACACAGCCCAAAAAAGAGAGAGTCCTGATGGACTCAGTGATTTCAGCCACTAATTTTCAGAGCATTGGCTAGTATTTCAGAGTATTTGAGAGAACTCAATTATCTCTGGGAACTCTGCTCATTTGTCAGCTCTGTCAGGTTTGTCAACCAGGGTCAGGAGTTATTGGGAGCAGAAGAAAGACCAGACAGACACAGTGATCATGCAAGCCTTATTTCTTTAGGAAGCCAATCTCAAACAGTACTGATAAAGCTGAGGAGTAGCGCTGATTTATACTAGCCCAATCCACATAGCCCCTCCAGACCGCTGTTTTGGAAAATACAAGGCTTGCTTCTAGTACAGCACTGCTGTAGGGACATCTCCCAGGGCACTTGACTCAGCAACCCTTCGCTCTGTGTGTAAATTACAGCACAATCAGTCAATTTATTCCAAGTTGGGGAGTGGTGAAGTACCCACTCAGACCTCTCCTTGCTATTGATCCTGTCACCCCGGCAAGCAGGCTTGAATGACAGATATGCCATCAGGACACAAAAACAAGAACTGCTGCGTCAGACCTTGCTTCCAGAGGTGGTTTAAAAAACAAAAAAAATGCAGCAGTTCAGAAGTTTCCAAACCAAGCACACTTAAACCAGGCAGCCAAGTCTAGCTTGGGTTGTCTATTAAGCAAAAACACTCCACAGTGACGGATACACCTCTGCTGCTAACGTGTGACTTTGCACCCTGGCTTTACACCCTTCCACAAAGTGGCAAGCAGGAGGAGTCTGGAGATGAAACAGCCTGTTTGTTGGTCCCAAGTCATCATTGTCCCCTTGTCCCTGTTCATCCCAGCAGAATCACTTCTAGCCAGCAAAGCTGATGAATTGGAGGTCTCAAAACTGATATTTTCTTTGCCATTCTCCCAAAGTACAAAGGAATTCAGAGTTTCAGGATTTCCATTAAAGTGGAAGTTCTGAAAAATGTCTCTGAAATGTCAGAGTGCCTCCCCCTTCCCCAGAGAGGCAACTGAAAGACCAGAAGCCCTTGTGCCATCGTTGTAATTCAGGCTACGCTCTCCTCAGCACGCTAAGCTAATTAGGCTTTCACTACTATTAGGGAGCCACAACCTATTTCCTCCACCCACCACCCTAGGAAAGGAAATGACAAAGGCCTGGATGAGAGTTAGTATTGCTCTCAATTAGTCTCCAGAGGGAGCCTCCATAGAGCAAAGGTCCTAGGAAGCTCAAGACAGATGTGCATGCAGTGCTTGCTATTCTGACCTCCTGCTGTCTCCCTTTGGGCTCCCATAATACAACATGCTCCCTTTCCCACCAGCCAAGCTCATGGAAACCACTGATCATGATAACATCCCCAGGGCACCAGGAGCCACAGCAACAGCCGTTGCAACTCCACAAGGAGAGGAGCTCCAGACCTGCCCTGGACTTTGGGCAGTAACACAGCAACCACTGGGAGCCCCAAAAGTCTTCTCAGAAAGCTCTGTCCCTCTTGACAGGCTTGGCAACCCAACCCCCAGCACGCTCATGTGGCCCTTGCTTCTCAGCACTGCAAGAGAAAGGAAAAGCAGGACACAGATAGGGCCAAAAAGTGTCACTTGCTCTTTCCTGAGCTTCAGTCTAGCCATAAGGGCACTCCTGTCCCCCGTTAACGTGAGGTTCCATTTTTAGTAAAACTATTTACCCATTTTAACTCTCCAAGTACACTTGGGCCCTGGCCAATAACCTCCTTTTCCATCTTCAACTCTTCTGTTCATTGCACCAAATCAGAGAAAGGGATGAAGCCTGACCAAATCCTACACACAGATTCTACAGCCTTCATTTCTACTGCTCCATTATTTCTCCCTATTTCAGGATTATATCTGATAGCACAGTATTCCCACTTCCCTAACACTCCATGTTTGCAAAGCATTTTCTATCACATCAGGGAGGAAAAAAAAGGAATACAGTAGCAGCATTAGGTTAATTCAGTAGTTCAGAGGGCAAGAGCCGATCTCCTTCCAGCATTTACACTCTTGATCTTGCAAAGTGTTTTTTTAATCAAGCTTTTTTTTATTCTTAATATTCCATATCAGCATTATGCCCTGCAGTTGCAAAGAGTATTATGTATTCTGATACATGCTAAGCTCACATGGCTCATTGGGAAGTGACAGAATTCTTGTTAAGAAGTGATCTAAATTCTGGAAGAATGCCTGGAAGGATAGTTTTATGATTGCCCAACATTAGCACTTAAAAAAACCACACGCGACCCGCTCATACCAAATGAACCAGGAGCCAGAACCTGGAAATGCTCTTACTTAACACAGGCTACATTTGAGAACAAAGGACAGCAGCCAGAACAGGGAAAACAAATTACAATGCAGATCACGTGCCCAGTAATGATCAAACAAACAAAAAAAATCCCATCGCTGCAACCCTGTGGCTTTCCCAGGCTTGCGGTGAACACCGCCGTAGAAGCGAGTGCCAGAAGGAGCAGAGCGCTGCGAACAAGCCTTACTCGGAGCAGAGAGGCTGGCTGCTCCCAGCTTCTGCAAAGCCATCTTAAAGCTTCCCCTACTAAACACATTGAGATAACCCATATGATCTTTCCCACTCCCTCCTCTGCTGCTGCCAAAAGGGTTCAGAGCTGTTCCCAACCGCCTGCCTAAACCTCTCTTCTCTGGAAGTCTCCCAAAGGGTCTCCCAGGGGGTGGGAGAGTCGGAGCACACACAGGCTTTAAGAGCACCCTTTCTGCAGGGCTGCCTGCAGGAACCCATGGTGCTGCACAGCTCCAGCTTTCCAGTGCCTTTGACATTTGCTTGATATTTGAGTTTGGACTGCTGCCGCCGCCTCTTCCTGACAGTGCATATTTAAGATAAGAATCATACAAGGACTCCCCAGTCCCAAAACTGACCCAGCTCCGCAACAGCTCTATTGAGCTGGCAGTAAAGCTTATAGACAGGAGGTAGCTCTAGTCCCAGATCTCGGGCAGGGTACAGCCCTCTAAGTTTGCTCTCCCAGCCCTGAAGTAACAGGGTCCCCACACCTGCACTCAGTGAGCTGCTGATGCTTAAAAACACTCCTGCTCTCTGAGGCAAGGGCTAGAGAGGGCCTACTACCACTCTCACTTCCTTATCAATAATTAGGAGCAAGCATATAAAGGCATCCACCCACATCACAGAGGCACTTAACTCAGCAGCAAGGCAACAAACAAGTAAAAATCAGACCAAAACACTCTGCAACTCATCTGGAGATCATCAAAACATTTGCGGTTTTGGAGGTGCAAACACAGCCTGTGTTTAAGAGTCTCTTAGGGCACCTAAAATTGCCATCCTGCTTTTCCCTAGGCAGTTCCAGGGACATCTGCCAGCAAACCTCTGGGTACCAGATGAATTTCAGTGGCACAAGAAAATAAAAAAAACCCACCCAGCTGTGGGACATGTGGAGTCCAGGCTTTGCTGCCTGGAGAAGCACCTCATGGCTCCACCTCCTAGGTGTTGCAAGGACAGGATGGCCCAATTCCAGCCAGCAAAGTCCTACAGCTCCCTGCCAGCCCCAAGCATGGCCAGGGCCGGCACAACAGGACCAGCTGGTGTTCCCCCCCCCCCCCCCCTCCACTCTTGGGCAAAGCTGTGAGAGTTAAGAATTCAGCTGATGGAGCCTAGGAGATAACCTCTGCAATGTGCATTTCTGCAAGGACAAGTCCTGAAGCAAGGAACCTGTCTGAATTCACTTTATTTATGCCCTTCTGGGGACAGGCAGAGAAGAATCATTTTAATCAGGCCTGGCTCAATGATACACAACAAGCTTAGTCACTTGCTAAGTGGAAGTGCTAGGGGTCTGAGTTTTCTCACCAACACAGATAACAAAATTCGCACACACATGGGAGTACAATGGTGATAACCCTGCCTCTGCAGTATGATTACGCTCGAAAAAGCCAGCTCTCAGCCTATTTCTAGTCAACTAGACACAAATTCAGGCAGCTGCTTAAGTTCAAATTTACTGAAAATTACACCCCGCATCAGAGGGTGCAAAATACAGCAAAGCAGCAGTATTTTGGTGGCAGGCTTTGTACCACAATTTAAGGCTGTAGCAGAATTTCTTTCCCTATCCCCGCTGTTCTGTGCCCGAACCAGATATTCAGTGTGGCCAACCAGCTCACAAAAGCCTAGGAGCTCACACCTTCCTCCCTAGGCTTTGTGTTTAAAGATGTGCTTGGAGACTTGTCAAAAACACCAGAATCTATCTGAGCAGAGGGGGCTGTTCTTGCTCCTGCCCCTTCCTTGCAGGTTGCCTCTGGATTAGGCTACTACAAGCTTATAGAGGTCTCCCTTTGCATTAATGGAAAACTGACTCCTCATTAGAGGAATTATCTGCAGATGTGCCACAGCCAACATGCCAGCCATATACTCAGGTGCCTTAGAGCTGGGCACCTTCCTCCAAGGACAGAAGGGCAAAGGGTGGCTGGAACAAGCCTGCAATCCCATTAGTGCAATTCCTCTCCTGCTTGCCCCATAAGGTGGGCTGAGCCACCTCCACCCCACACTGGGGCTGGGCATTGGGGAAACATCACCTACACAGCAGCTGACCCTGCTCCAAGCTCAATGAGTGCTTTGTCTACCTGCCAAAATAGCCAACAGGTTGGTTGTTTCCCCTTGAGGGCCATGTGAAGAAGGTTCCTTTCCCAGGGACTTGTCACATACTTCCATACCTCAACCCAGGGCAGACAAGTCAAACCTCCTCTCCTGAGCCAGTGACTTCCCCAGCCACTGCCCTCCTGGACCCAATGCTGCCTCCTCCATGCAGATCTGCTAACACAACTTGGAACAGGAGCACCCCTTCACGAGGCTCCTTCATGCTCTGATCATTAACCCCCTCAGCTTGGGCACCACTGTGGCTATAGTTAGCTCAGTGGTGCTCATTAAGAAAACCCAGATGGAGAACAATAGCACTGTAGGAAGGAATGAAGCTTCCTATCTCAAGAGCTAATAATATCTCAGCCATTCCTGCAGAGCCATGCAGCACGGAGAAGATCAAAGCAGGGTCCTCATAAGGGCATTTTCAGGAGAAGTTGTTTTTTTTTTTAAAAAAGCCATTAGTTCTAGCCTGTGCAGGCATTCTTCAACACTATCCCAAGGAAGGCACATTTTCCATTCAAACATTTCTTACTCTTCACTCTTCAAAATACTCACAGAAGAAAAACAAAACAAACCACACAACACACCCGCAGAACACTTTCAACTACTTTCATTAATTGGTCTGCAATACTTTGGAAGCAATCAACAACTCTTCTTTAAGGTCCTTATTGAACCCTTACAGAACTCCTGAAGATCTTAGTAGCATTTTTACTTACAGCAATCCGCCTGTTAGCGCTCAATGCACATTACTATATTTAGTTTCCAGAAACTATGACATTCATTCCACAGGAAGATTTGGAAGGAAATAGAAGAGCTGCCTACTTCTTTATTATAAACCTGTTGCTAGAGTATTTCCATTGATTTTTCTCTCTAGAATATATTTCTACAGCATTGTAGGAGTAAATTTAGGCTCCACAGCAAGAGGAAGAAAGTTTCTCTACCAAAGCTGAGTTTGGTCAATCAATCATACAAAGGAAAATTAAAGAAAAAAAAAAAAAGAAAATCCTTCTTACCAGCCTGATGAAGTGATGCACTGAAGTTCCTCAGAGCTGCAGAGGCCTCCTGCAGATTAAACAAGATCCAGCAGAAGGGCTCGAGACCAATCTCCTGAGAAATGAAAGCAATAAGACACCAAGCACATCCTATGTCTGCCACTATTTGCTATTAATCTCAGGCTTTTGCACTTTATGCCATGTACAAGAAAGCCACATAGTTTGGGGCACATGTGCAGGGAGCCCAGGTGTCCCAGCTCACCTGCATCTCATTTTTAATTAAATGGCCTACTCTGTTCCAGTACATTCAGAAGGTTAAAAATGAAATGAAAGCCATCTTAATTTAACTTGGTGGAGATTAATCATGTGCATCTACAAGCTAACAGACAGCCTCATTAGTTCGGTTTGCAGAGCCCACCCATGACATGACAGAAGAGAGACCAGACATAATTTAAGCTCACATATATGAGCAAGAAGCATGCACATCCAGGAGCTCAGCACTATGCTCTGTCCTACAAAGCAAGCTCATTTAGGGACCACCATAATAAAAAGATCTCTTTTGACTAAGTGTACAAGGTTCAGTTTACTTAATAGACAGTATCAACCCAGCAGCAGAGAGTCCAGTGCCTGATGTAGCTCCGGGGCTTCCTGGTTGGGTTACGCAAGCAAATCGCTTCTCCAGCTCTGCCTGGGGCAGCTGTTTCCAACCCCAAGCCAGAGGTTCACGGGCTTCAAAGGGTTGCAAGTGGGGACTAAAAATCAAATACACATGATCCCAGCATGGGAGACTTCCTAAACTGTCTGACCCTCTTTTGGGAAAAAATTCAGTGGTCCAGAAACTGAGGATGGCTGGAAAACCACCAGTCCAAATGGTAAATTATTTCAGGTGATTGACTGCATCTTACAGTGTACAGCACCCTGTTTTATTGGCACTACAGGATTTGAGGAGTCAGATCTCCTGTGAACAGAGGGAAAACAAATGATGCTGTTAGAATAACTAGGTCTGAAAAAAAAAAATCAGTTTTCCTCCTATACCTTGATACTAACTTGATTTTCAAAGCATCACAGAAAATGGGGGGGGAGGGGAGAAGGGGAGGGCTGATAAGCCTTCTTTGGTCCCAAAATATTGGCTTTTCTCTAGTGAAATACTCAGTCTGGGCCCAAACCCTCCTACTCAGATCCTGCCAAAGCCCACAGAGTTGGGCCAGCCCTGCAGGAGATGGTGCCCAGCTCAGCCGCCGACTTCAGCACTTATTTCAACTCTTCACCTGCTCTTAATTACCAAGAGGCTGTACCCTCGCACTCAACTTGTGCGACCTTCATAAATAACTCGTTGCTTTAAAGCACCTCATTAAGACCCGAATCTCCTTTTAGCTACACTCCCATAAATCAGCAGGCTCTCTATGAGAGTCCATAAACCACATGAACAGGGGTTAGTTCTTGGCACCTGGCTCAAATCCACCTCCGCTTTGGCTAATTGATATCTCCAAGTGAATAACTGTGTAGAGGTGGCCTTTGGTGACAAGAGAAACTTAAATCTCAGGAAAGTGCTCCTGATTTCACTAACCTCCACAGCTGGCTTCCCAGAAAAGTCACCCCCTTGTTCCCAGCATAACTACAAGCAGAGATTCTCCCCCCCCCCTCCACCACCATTGTTTTCCTCATTCTCCCTTTTCTGCTAGGGACTGAAAGCCAGAAAGAGCTGGATTAAGTTAGCTAGAGCCTTTCTCTGAACAAATCTTAGTTAGCACTAATGCTGGCAACCAGGCAGCATCCTGCAGATGACCTTGAAAGGAAACATGCCTGCTTTGCCCAGCTCTGAACAGGAGAGATTAATGCTCCCACCCCACCTGCAAGAGCTTTGTTGGCAGGGAGAGAGGAACAGAGACCAGAAAATGCTGCAAAGCCAAGCTGCTGACTTGGTACAGGCATCTAACAACAGCATAACTCCATGGGAGCTCCAGCCCCAGCCCTCCTCTATCAGAGAGGAGTGAGAAGAAGGAAAACACATCCTTCCTGTAGCCACCTCCTGTATCCCACACACAGTCTGCAGCACCATACAGGGCTGCTTCTCACCCCCCAAAAACACAGCAACAGCACAACCATCTCCTCCAGGACTAAAGCCTGGTGTTCTTACCCTTGCAAAGACCTCTCTTCTCTAGGTTGCCTCCCCTGTTTACTCCAGCCTGTCCCATCATTGGGGAGACTTCTAGCCCTAGGTAACCACTGTAACCTTCTCTTTTACTCCCTAGCAAAACCTCATCATGAGTTATTTGACTCCAAAATCAATTTAATCCCTATCATAGCTTCAACAGAAAGATGCCAAACCATCAATCATATAATCAACACACAAGCAAAGTCTTAAATCTCACCTCAAGCTTAACAGCCTCCCTCAACTACAAGCTGCTCTTCTCTCTGTTCACTAAATAATGTCACTGCTCTGTTGGAGGGGGAGTAAGCAATAGGACTCACCTGCCCCCAGTTAGGGTGATTACACCAGTCAATGCAACTTTCTACCCCAGGTTTGAGACCAGGACTTCCCAATCAAGCTGTACACCAATGCGAGCAGGGGAGGTGGTGAGCAGGGAAGGGGAGCTGTGAGCCTGACCCCGTGGGGGACGAGCCATTTCCTAAAATTGCCAATTAGTTTCTTTATGCAAAACATGGCACAAAGTTACTGGAATGCTGTTTTTCAGCTGAAGAAATAGCGGGTCGCAAAGGCATCTAGAGTCTAGTGGTGAGACAGGCAGCCAGAACCAGCGGTTGCAAGCTGCAGTTTCTAGGGGAGGTGGGATCCCTGGTGCCCTTGGATCCACGTCTGGGAGTTTTCCTCCTAGCCAAAAAAGGCTTATGGTGCCAAGGGAGCACTTGAGGGCCCGAAGCAGATGGACAGTCAGAGCGGGTGATCTGAAAGTCCATTTGGGCCTCAAACCCCGTGACACCAGGAGAGTTTCCTCCAAGCAGCGGGCGGTCGTGAATCGCCGGCAGCTTTCTGACGCAGCGGCAGCAGCAGCGGCGCCTTAAGTGACACTGACAAACGAGTCTGTTAAATCCGCCTTGCTATGCTGCCTTTTGTTTAGCTTCCCCGCAGATTTAAATGCATAAAATGCCACTAATACGAAGGGGAAGCCAGGTGTGAAATGAAATAATTCCAATGCAACGCTTGATCATAAAGGTGTTGGCCTAAACCGGAGGAAAGCTCATTCCAAACAAGAGCTCCAGCAATCCTATGAGAAGCAATACCCATGTGCGATTTTTTTCTAGGTAGGTCAGTTTGTCTCGAGCCACACCATGCCCCCTTGCAAAGAGCGGTTTAGCTGTATTAATTGCCTGCTTTCGTGAAAGAATCGGGAAACTTCCTGTGCCAGAACTCCAGCCCAGACCCGAATCTCAGCAGAGCTGCCCCAGAAAGCGATGGCTAGTGGGGCTCATCTCGCCTTTAGCGTCGCTCACCCGTAAGCTACCGGGACCGGGCCTGATCTCAGTACCCAGAGGAGGGTTAGTGGGTTTTCAGGCTGGCTCCTAACAGCTCCAAGGGGTCAATCGGCAGGATCACAGCACGGCAGCGTGGCTCTGTTCAACTCCGGGGCGCGCTGCAGGCAAAGGTAGTGATGGCAACCATGACTCTCGTGGGAAACGCAAGGAGAGCACTTGTTAGCAACATTGCTAACCAATAACGTAATTCTTTGGCTGTACACTCAAGAAAGGCTGGTGAATAATCTTAACTGTTTGGAAACTGTGGCTCATTTGACTATTTCTTATTGAAAGTGCCCCAAAAAGCGATCTGAGCCTGAAAGACCTTCTGAAAAATTAAAGCATTCTTAAGGGCACAGAGTAAGTAGCAATAAGTTACCTTGGCTTTCAGGATAGTGAGATGCAAATTTAGGAAGACACAGGATGTTTCTCACATCAAATAGAGAGACAAAAGTCCTTTTTGTAAAGAGGGAATTGAACTCAGAATGCTTATGATCATTTTTCCTATAATAAAAGTAACAGTTATGCAAAGACTATAAGAAGAAAAAGAAAGATTTAAAACTGCACATGCAACTACACAGGATTCCCTGTAATCTCCCCAACATCGTCTCGTAGCAACAAGTAGGATATTCTGCCCAAATTCCATCTTTTCTCCTTTTTTTCTTCTGTCCTCCCAAGCCTTCCCTGGCGGCAGGAATGCCTGGCCGTGACATCTCATCTTTTGGACCTCAGCAAAATCCAACACTACTTGCTGTGTTAGATCTACATATTTGTTCCTTACCTGGTAAATCAACAATGTGACTGCAGAGAAAAGTTACAGCCTTGGTGCTGGATTACGGCAACTTGCAGGTTCTTCATTATCTCAGTGGTGTCTATCTGGAGAGAGCAAGGAACTATTTTAATACTGTTGGCATTCTCAGAAATCATTTCTGGAGAGAATTTCTATTTGCATTAGTGTTACTACTCTGCACGGTTACTTCCCACGAGAAATATGGACTGTTTTAACAATAAGCCAGTTGCTGGTTTTCTGCCCATGAGGTGGTGTGCAGCCACTCAAGGCTGATTCCTTTGGCCTTATTCATTATCTATGGTCCATGCTTTGTACCAGCGTTTCATTTTTCTTCCAGCTAAGCTCTGTCTTCTCACCCCAGCCTCCTGCACCCCAGGGTCAAACTTTGCAAACTCTGTTTGAGGACGCTTAAGCCAGATTCGTTCCCGAGCACAGTGCGTCCCTGCAGGGCTGCTCGGGGCACAGCTCAGCGTGGGAGATCACGCCCGCTGCCAGTGAGCAACCTGAGACCTGGAGGAGAGGGTGGGTGATGGGGTCCTGGTGGCCTGTGCACCCCCATAGCCCAAAGTAGTCCAAGTTCTTTGTTCTTGTCACCTGTCACAACTTCCCCGTTCTTTGTTTGATGGTGGAGGCAACATCTGGGAAGAGCTTTCTGGGAAGAGTGACGTGAAGCCGTGGCAAAGGTGGACAAGGGACCCGCTCCCCGTCCCGGCTCTCTGCCCTGTGCTCCTGGGACAGCAGTGGGGGAAGCAGGGCAGTGTTGTGCCATGGAAGAGACCCCTTCCCTGGCTCCTGTCCTCCCACAGGATCCAACTGTGAGGTGAGCCGAGCGATCAGCCTCGCACTGATGCTCCAGAGGGCTATTGACAGCGTGCAGTCATCCTGCGTTGCACGTGCAGGACAAGCAGGTTACTGCGTCCTCTGGGGCAGGACCGTAAGGCAGGGTTTTTCGTGCAAACACGCTCCAGACTAAGAGAATCAAATTAACTCCCCCGCTAAAACAATCAGAAAGGTGGAAAAACAAAAAAGCGAGCCCCCAGAACAGAGCAATTATTGGACTGCCAGCAAGCTGATGATTATTATAAAAGCACCTCCTTGACAATGCAGGCGAGACGTGTCTTGCTTTCACTCTGTGTGCTAGCTGTAATACGCTGTTAAACCACACAATAGTCCAACTCTGGTGGAGAAAATTGCTGTGCACACTGAGAACTCCCACGAACAATAAAACACAGTTCAGTCCCGCTTATTCATCACATCCCCCTGACCTTGAGATATTTAAAAAGATAATTAAAGCACCTGAGACCTCCAAGTCTGAAAAGCTCCATGCACATGCAAAACTCTTCCTTTGCATGAAGGCTTTGTTCAAAAGTAACAAGGTGACTATTATGCATGCTAAAAAGGGAGAGCAACAGATGACTGAAAAACAGCATTTCCTAACATTAGAAAACTAGGTCATATCTGGAGTCATTTTCTTCCCACACTTGAGGTGCTTCTGTTCTGTTCTCCTCACTGCCTTCTCCAGCCCTCTGCATAAGTAAACGTCCTGAGAAGACAAAGAGCTGAGGAAACATCTTCCCAGCTTGCTCGGCACCTCTACGGTTTGTTTTGGGGGATGAACTCTTCACTGGACACTTTTCTTCCAACAACAGCACCACGAAAAAGCCCCAATTACAGGCTCAGGGAACTAACTGGTAGTGGCCATTCAGGTCAGCTCAAAATAGTTATTTGACTGCAAGCAAAGGCCCTCTATGAGCTTTTTCTAGCTTGCGTGATAGTAACCTAATTAACCACAGGCCTCTTGTAAAACAGCCTTGTGTAACCCTGGCGTGGTGCAACACCAGAGCCGCTCCACTAAACCTGGGCCCTGGAGCAGAGCCAGCGCTTGCTGCAGATCATGCCGCGAGGAGGAGATCGGCCGGCTGCACCGTCGCATGCGCCGACAGCATCCCACGTGCCGTGTAGCGGCGTCCCCATTAACCCAGCAGCCTTTGAAACTGCTGATGTTTCCCTCGCCCTGCCCTCGCCGGGGTGAAGATGAGCACAGCGAAGGCTCTCCTAGTCCCTGTTCCCCGACTCCTGCCTCCTGGCTCTCTCCTGACCAACCTGGACGGCGACTCTGCAGCTGAATACCTTCCTTTTGCCCTCCTCCTGGGTTTCCGCGAAGCTTTCGCAGAGCCCTTCTTGGGAGCAGAAGCAGATTTGCCGGGCTCTGGGGTTTGTACCGCGCTCCCCCACTGGTCAGTGAGCACACGCTTCCCCCGAGAGCAGTGAGTTTCCGCGGTGTCCCCTTTACTTGGGTAGGAATAAAATGGATAAAATATCCGATTATGGAATTTGGCAGTGTGACAACAGGAAGCCTCTTTAACTGACCTGGAAAGAGAAAATGAAAGGATATGCTGAGCTATTTAAGTTGTGTCTGATCATTTTGTTTGCCGGCTGTGCGAGCAAGGCACAGTCTTCACATACTGGTACTTTTCTCTCGCTGACATTTTCAAGAAGTCGCTCAGCAGTCTGGTTTGCTAAAAATGGAAATATTTGGGAAACCCCCCGCTCCAGCTTGTAGGAGACTATACAGAAAAGTGGCATGGTGAGATGGGGCTCTGAAACATCGATGTGTCCGTTCTTGGCAAAAGCAGGGCTGCAGGCTCAGCTTTTCGGGCCAGGACACCTTGTTTTGCTACTTGCTTTTCCCATGCCCAGCACAGTGGGGCCCAGGGCCTCCAGGCACTGTTACACCACACATCGCTCCCATGCTTTACTTTATAGGTTCAAAGAGTCCCTGAGTTGGCAGTGACCAGCTGGTGGCACGCTAAGGCAGAGGACCACCAGCGACGGCACCGCCATGGCGTGGATCGGGCTGGCAGCTGGCTCCGAGTCACAGGGTGCCAAAATCCCCTTGCCGTTCCTGGAGAGAAGGCGTGCCGCTCTCACGATGAAGCCCATGACGTTATTCCATGCTTGCGTTTCAGGAGGCTGAGAAAGCACGGAGATGCCAGAGGACAGGTCCTCTCTGAGGAAGGGTGGAGCGAGAAAGACGAAGTGCTCCTCCACGGTGGCAGTGGTGGTGGGTTTGGTGGTGGCGATATACATCATAGTGTGCAAAAGCCTGGAAAACTATATTTCGAGTATTTAATTGCAGTCAGCTCTGTCTCTCTGCACCTTCAGCTTTACAGACAGAGGTCTCCACTGCTGGAAAAGGAGGCTCTCGGCAGGGATGTCATGAGCTCTGAGAGACCGGGTTAGATTCACATCCATTTTACCCTTTCTGGTAAACATAAAGCGGCCAAGATTGCTTTTGACTTTGAACAAGGGCTTCAGAGCTAGCTGGGTAGCTCTGTTTTGTGCTACAGGCCACGCAGGAGCACCCGCGACGCCGGGGCTCCCCTTGTGCCGGCTGCCGCAGTAAAGCGGCGACGGATAGCTTCTCGCTAGTGAGTGAGATGGATGGGAAAGCCTGTCGTTTACGAGGTTATGTTAATTTAGCTCCACTGAACCTCCCCGGGGACCAATAATATTGATTTAGGATTTTGTTCTGATGACAGCGGAAAGGTGTGAGCTAGAAGGATCGTCTGTGTCTTGCCAACCGCTTCCCCCAATTACTGCCTGCAAGAGCAGCCTTGAGCTCCCGCTCCTCTGTCACCTTGAGTCTGAGGACGAGATGCTGCGGGGAACGGAGAGGCCCCTCCGCCAGGCCTGCCGGTGCCACGTTTTGGGTGGGAGGCCCCACGGGAGGATGGCCGGCTGGGGGTCCCACCCCACAGCACCGGACACGCACTAACAGCTCAGTTTGAACCCCATCTTCCAGGGAAAGTCAGTCCCTACAGAACTAAAAATAAACTTACCATCCAGGTCCTGCAAAGCCTACAGCTTTGTGCAACCTAGGTATTAAGAGAGTGGGGAGAGAAAAAAAAAACAACCCAACAATCCCAAGCAAGCCCCAATGCTTATATTTCTCCTTAGGGGGTGCAGAGGACTCATCCCAGGGGGATGAACATCCAGGGACAGTATCTTGGCGGTGGAGGATGAACACCCAGTGTCTTGGACAGTGTCCGTACCCACGCAGCAGCAGGAATTCCCTCTCTCCTTCCGGTTAAAGGGCTTGACAGCAGTTCCCTGGCTGTCTCTCGACCCAGTGGGCATTTTCAGCTCCCACCTGGGCTGCCACAGTGCTGCCTCAGCTTCCCTGCATGGGCAGTCTGTATTTTTGTGGGTCTATGTTAGGTGTCCCTCGGGGATAGTGCCTCCGGTTGAGCCAGAAATGCCAAAACAGCCTCATCTTTCACAAACAAGGGAGCCTTTCTGCCACATCACCCCTTTGTATAGCAGAGCATGGAGTTATCCTCTTGTGTTGTTGCTTAATGGTTTAATATATCCTGTGAAAATGTTGCAGCAGGAGAACTGGACGTGACACACCAATTTCCTCTGATAATAGGAATCGTCAAAGCTCCTAAATTTAATCCTTGGCACTGCAGGAAGCGGGCGGAGAGCAAAAGCTCAGCAGATCTACAATAAAACAAAAGTGCAAGGACCAGCTACAACCCACGTGCCCCAACCTCTTTGCACCGTTCAGCCTTGCGAAGCACCCCTAGATGCCCCGCAGCTCGGCTTACTACTTGATGCATCATCCGCACAGCAGAAGCAGCTACCTCGCATTTGTGCATGGGGCTTGAAGCTACAAATCCTCTCCCTGAGAATTTTTCTAATTTGCAATATGTTTCTCCTTCCAAAACAGGAAAAGCATGAAAATAAGACACACATCGGACCCTCTGTTAGGGTATTTGATGTCGGGTCTGCCACTTTTCCCGAAACGACATCTTCCCTTTGAAAATAAGAAGCGTCCAACCCTTCTGCTTAAGAAGAAAATATTGCAGACACTGAAATAAGTGTAACTGGTGCAGAGCTGCTCCGCTGATTCTGCAGAAAGCTAGATGCTGTGTCTTGCAAAGAGTAAACGCTCCCCTTTCATCTCTGCTCCGAGGTCTGACGCTCATCTTTTTAATGCCACCGCTGCTGACTGTTTCATTGCTAATGAAACCAGCTCAGAGAAGAGAAAGAGACTCCCTTGCAGAGCCTGCTGCCCACACAGGCACAGACGGCCACCTCTGATCGTATTTTGAAAGTCTCCCTCGCCGGCTGTAGGCAGGCCTTCTGTTTTTAACACACAGCTGTTCTCCTCACTCCGTCTTGCCTTTAACTGGTTCAGATAGGGAAGGACAAAAATTGGCTTCATCTTATCTTCTACCGCTGAGGGTGGCAGGATCACGTCTGGGCTCGGTGGGGTGTCCTCGCTTCGGACCGCTGCTCTCCTTGGGGGACTGTGCTATGAAAGCGCTCCTCTTTCACCAGCACAGCTCCACGCGCTCACCCAGGCAGGCTCAGCGCAAGTCCTTTTTCCTTGGAAGAGTAAAAGGCTGCGTCTTTATCGAGTACATCCAAAACATCCTTGGCAATCTCTTAACTGCCTGAATGAGCTGGTGGAAGCTGGCATGCTGCAGAGACCTCCCCGGGCTGTCCGGAGGTGCTGAGAAGGTGGCTGCACTGCAATCAGCCTCCTCACAGAGGACGTTGTGAAGAACTTTCATGGCCAAAAACATAACACGTTATTCGTTATCTCGCAGGGCTGATTGGACATGACACACGTTATCGCCTGAGGAGTTCAGGAAGCCCAAATCAGCAGAGAAAGAGGCATTCGTGTCTCTGCTGGACAGAGAAGAGCTCCAGGGTCTGAAACAAATGCTGGCCACGTGTGAGACTCCAAGCTCTTGAAAGCCCAGAAATGCCCCTTTTTTCGTGGAGGAAGCCTTACTTTCTTCCAGCAATGCTTGCACGCTTCAGCCCAGAGGTATTACAGCAAGGCACGCTGGTCAAATCATGCTGGACTCCATATCACATTGCAGGTTTCAGGTTGCGAATGGAGATGCTTTGCAAGCAGCATTTGTTATTAAAGGTTACACCATCTCAGCCCATGGAGACGCATCTGATCCGATATTCACTCAGCTGATTTTCATCCCTTCTTTGTGCTGGGATACTCAGAGCTGGTACTGAAGCAAAAGCGGTGGTGCCAGCTCTCTAAGACTAACTGCTGCCTCTCAACATGCTGCAAGGGGGAAGAAACGAGCAGGAATTGAAAAATAAAAAAGGGGAAACGGCACTGCCAGACTAGCTGGTGGGCTGGACCTGCAGCAAGGAGGCTGGGCTGCCTCCAGGTGTTAGGGGGGAATCCAGGGCAGCTGGACCGAAACACAGCCCCACACATGCGGAGGAAGCGCATACGCCCTGGAAATGGTGTTTCCAAAGTCTGTTTCTGCTCCACGGGGGGTGCAGGGCTGTCCTCCCATGTAGGCTTTTCTTTTTCCTTGTGGAAAAGCAGAGCATGACCAAAGCTGGGAAATCAAGGTGGCTTGGGTGAACCTCACCATTGCTGGACCAAAGAGCCTGGAAGACAGCCCTGGCTTCTTCTGCCAGCCTTCTGCCCCATTTCTACAGAAATTCTCCTATTTGTTCAGCAAACCTGATCTCCTTGGGAGCCAAACATGTCCTAAACCCAGCATCCTCATCCGAGGTATCCAAGAACTTCATTCTTTCCTCTCTTTGCCCCGGCATTCCTTCAGCATCCCAGCCTCTCCAGCGTCCCAGCACTCTTGAAGCTCTTCACATTGCTCTGACCATTTCACTGGCTCTCTTACCCAGTCTTTAATGTGGTCCTTTGGGCTGAAAGTATTCTTAGGTGTTAAAAGGTCCTTTTGAAGCTGTGGACTTCAGGGTTTTACTGCACAGCAGCAGAGGCAGGCTGGCTCATGTCAACCTAGCCTTTAAACGAGTGAGTGTTAAATCAGCGCGAGGAGGGGTGTTGCCTGGCTCTTTGCAGGCATGAACAGCCCTGCAGCCCCGCGCTCCCTTACCCTGCCCTGTACACTCGTAGCCAGCCTGGGCTCCCATCTGCGTCCAGCCAGGCAGAGCAGCTCAGAGGCACGGCAAAATTAAAAGCATTCATCTACAAAGCTAGGAAATTATTGTGTGGAATATCCCTCTAGGCTACGAGGTGCCTTTGCTTATCACTACAGTAAATGCTGGAAAAGGGGAGGGGGGAAATCTCTCTTCATTTAGCTGAAAAAGTTCTGAGCAATTTATTTAGTTTAACGTTGCATTTTGATTAATAATGTGCCTGACGCACGAGGTACAACCACACAGCGTGAGAGGAGGGCATGGAGCAGGAGTCAATCAGTGCCGGTGATGCCAGCAGGGAAAGGAAGGGTGCATTTTTCCTTGGCAGTCCTAATCAATGCCTGTCTGCACCTTCCAATCTGCAAACACTGCTAGATATCTAACTTAAGAGCACCGTGCGCCTGTAAACGAGGGCTAACAGCAGCCTAGAGGTGAACGTGGCAAAGCTCAGGAGAGGCCCTACGGTAGGCCCTGCCAGCTGTGGTATCCCACCGGTCCTGCTCCCCTGCCGAGGGTGCAGCTGGCAGCAGCAAGGATTGGGCCATACTGATGGAAATACTCTTTGCAGCAAAAGCTGTTGGCAACCGTGGTCTTTCAGAGGAGCTCTGGTTTCTGCTGCCCAGCAAAAAAGGGACACAAAAATATTCCCACGCTCGCATGCAGCGAAGGGCATTTTTCAAGCACAGCCTGCAGCGTCCTGAACTCTCCTCTGGTTGACAGCCGGTGGCAGCTTCATCCGAGAAATGGCTGGAGCCTGCTGGAGCCCTGCAGAAGGAGCAGGTGAGACACATTGGTGCCTCTATTCCTGGGAGCCACAGCTTGGCTCACAGCCAGACCTGAAAAGACACTCGGGTCGATCGTTACCTGACAAGTGTCAGTAGTTCTCGCCTGTGACCATTATCCCTTTAATATAAAGCAGCGGGGAGATTAAATAACCTTCTGAAAATGCAGCCAGACTTGGCTGGGTCTTGGAAGAGCCCTGGTGACGTGCTGGACGGCTCTGCCGTTATTGCATTTCCCCTGCTGGCTCGCTGTGCATGCGAGCTCATTCAAAAGCATGACATAAATGAAATGCACTCAGCTTTATGGGGATATGCGAGAGCCCAGATGTGCCAAGACCTTCCGTCCTTTTACGAGGTCCTGAGCAAAGGGAGAAGGTGCCAGTCACGAGCATCGGTTTCCTCCCTCGGTCACGTGCCAGCCAAGCAATAAGGGGGGAGGCTAAACTGCAGCAATGATCCAAGCGGGAAATGTTTAAGCTAATGTATACTTCCCTAAAGACATCATACTTCTAATGATTTATTCCTTTTTAGCAGGCGTCTGATCGCTCCGGGGCCGCACTGCAGTACGGTCTGCGTGTTTGGTAAGAGGCATGCCCGGCTCTGAAAATGGCATGTCCTAAATAAAGCAAGCAGATAAAAAAAAAAGGGATAGAAAAGCTGGCAGAGAGCACTGCCCAACCTCTGACTCACGTTAGCAACTGGAAGTGAAGTCTCATAGCCCCCAGGCCCTTGGCCCGTGATGGCTCTGGACACCATACGTCAGCAATGTCTTAACTTACACTTACACAGGACCGCTTTTAAAGTAACTTCCCATGTTTGCCATGGTCCAGACGAACTCACATGCAGCAAGCGGGCTGCTTATATTGCTAGCTTTACCAAGGGAATGCAATAATACTGGAATTTAAAGTGTGGAGATGACAGAGGGCTTCAGTTCTTGTTAACTCTGCTGCATAGAGTCACCCAGTACCCAGCTCCTGGATACGAATTTCAGCTCGGAAAGCTGCCGCAGATCCCAGAGAAAAGGGTGAAGCAAGTTCCAGCACACACACGCGCACACATAAATACGTATGCAGATGCATATCTGTGCAGGTAGCTCGCTTTATCCATCTCTTTTGAAACCTCCCTAAAGGAAGTATTGGCCTTGAGAGAAAAGAAGGCAGATTGCACGCAGGTTTGTAACGTACAAACACAGCAAATTCTTCCAAGAACTTGCTTATGATGTGTTATTAATTGCCTAAATAGACATAATCTCCCCCATCAGTAGTCTCTTGGCACTTTTAGCAATTTTCAGTGATCCATCAAAACCGACAATGGGCATAACATTTTTTTCCATCGCTTTTAAAAAGCTCAGGGTGCAATTCACAGAGTCCCCTGGGAATTTTGCCCTTGGCTACAGCGACACCCAAACTTCCCCCTTGGCTGTTATACCTTTGAGTCAACAAAGAAATGAAGCAAATGCTCCACGCTGCATGAATTCAAGCTAAGCAGGTGGTTAAGTGTTATGCAGACCCTGACCCTTGGCAACTTCCCTAGACATGGTCTTTGGCAGACTTTCGCATGACCGTGCGGACTGGCTTCCCCGTATGGCAGGGAAACATTGCGGAGTCGAAGTTCTCCTCGCTTTTGTCTATTTTTCCTTAAAGTCCCCCCCCACCAGCTTGTTTGTCCCCAGTATTTTTCCACTGCCCGTGTGAAAATTCAGCACTCCAAAATCCAGCATCTGTATGTTCCCATCTCCTAAGTAGCCTGGGTTTGCAAAATTCATCCCACAGGGGGTTCCTCCCAGAAGATATCTTTTAAAACACATTTTCCCTTCTACTAGGCTTAGCAGAGCCCAGCTGAGGAGTGGTTCGGCCCATGCGTATCTTAGGAGATGCCCTCTGTGCCCGTGAAAGGGGCACAAGCAGAAGACCAAACTGAGAGAGGAAAGTGTTTTATGACTCATCTCTAAAGATATTATCTAGTGTTTTACGGAAGATATTAAACTGTAAGAAATAAGACGCACCTTAAATCATTATTTTAAGAGTTAAGTGGCTCCAGCCAAAACAAGAGGAGATTAATACCATGGAGTTTTAAAGTTAGTCACATAATTAACCAGAATAGTGAGAAAAGCAGTTAGTTCCTCTCTTTTGTAATGGAAACAGTAAAGAAGAAACTGGGGAAAAGAAACTGGGAACCAGAGTTATTTTTTAAAAAGAGTCTCTACAAGCAACATTGAGCTTTAAAAGAGAGATAAATTATAGGTACAGGCTTAATGTGTTTTTATGGTTTAGCCCCTAGGAGAGAGAAGAAAGAAAAATGGACTCTGCTTTTTTCCGTGTTTCTTTAAAGTAAACCCGTCTAAGCTGCATGAGAATGAACAGTAAGGGCTGGCTGTCCATAATTCACGGGAAAGTGGCTGCACAGAAAAACTTTCCACCATCTGCAGACCTGCCACGAGGCTGTCTGGTGAAGGCAGACACCTCAAACTGCATGTTCCCTGGGGCAGAGTCACTGCTGCGGTGACGTTGGCTCGAGTGAGGGGCGATGGAGAGAAGACCCACGGCTGATTAGTAAGGCCTGACATATTTTTGCACTAAGACCCTTGGATTTCTCCAAATCTGATAAAACTCCAGGGGAATGTCACCTCTATATTTTGGTTGCATAGCAATGTGCCTAGCATACAGACACACGTGCACTAAACACGAGCGCAGCTGGTATGGTTGGCCTGTGGACCCCTATATATCAGACATTTTGCTTTTGAGTGGTTTCAGGGTTGGTAACTAAATTTTTATGCAAAGGGGCATGGTGTTTTGCTTATGCTGTCAGCAGGTACGGAGGTAGCACACGGGGTTGGCTGCTGGCTGTATTAGAGATAGACAACTCAGGACAGCTCATTAATAAAAAATCTCCCTGACCGAGAAAACAAAGTGACTCTCCTAATATAGCCCAGAAACAAGAATTAGGCTGCATCCACAATCTGGTCTTGGGCCACACATGGACCAGGAGAGCTATAACAGAGTCGAATGCATGTGCGCAGGGAGGATGCCTGGGTGATGTGAATCCAGAAGGATGGGACAGTGCATGGGGCTGTCCATCCCCGCTCTGCGGCTGCCTCTGAGATGCCCGGTACGCCTGGGATAGGTAAGAAGAGCTTCCTGTGACTATATTGAGCAGAATTCATGGGGCATCCCTAAGTGACCAGTCCTCCAGATGGACAACGGGGTCCTCTACTCCCGGCTACCCTAGGCTGTTTTTGGATCCGGGTTATCCCACTATCAGCCAACCCAGGGAAGGTAGGGCCTAGTTTCATGTCACAAATGGCATGGCCTCCAACGGTGGGCCCACGGCCCCCGCTTCCCAAAACGCTCGCCCTGCCCAGCAGTGTCGCTGAGACCCTCTGCCAGGGCAATACGCTAGAAAAGGACGTGGGCTGACGCTCACGACAACCTGTCTCTGCACTCAGCAAAGATAAGGGATGAGTGAAGCTCGTGAAACCCGGTTTCCTGTGGGCTGCCACCGGCAGCGCGAGCGCGTGTCTCCTCTGCGGTCCGGTAGGGGGTTGAGGCTACGGTGCAGCCTCCCCCACCGGTGCCACGAACAGCACTGCTGTCTCCCTGCCTACTTCAGTTCACAGCGTTTCAAGGCACTTGGCGTCTGTGAGACCACTGTGGGATTCGGCTGAGGTCAGCCAAGAGGCTCCAGTGCTCTGAGGGCCACCTGACAGACAGACCGCGTGATGCCACACGCCTTGTTTCCAAGGAAACCGCGCTAAACCCCAGCACATCGAGGCGCCGCCTCCCGAACGCAAGGTGTGTGGGCTGCCTCTGGGCCGGTCGAGCCGTTCCTGCCTCTGCCACGGCTCTCGGAGTCTCCCGAGCCTGACTTCCAGCAGCCAAAAATTAGGCGGCTTCGGTTGTCCGTGCAGTCAGCGGAGTTTTGCTGATGAGGCTCACGACGCTGTCCCAAACGCCGTCGTACCAAAGGCGCAGCCTTAAAATCTGTTGTGCCGCTGAGAGGCATAACAAAAGCCAACTTCGCTGAGCCGAGGCTTTTATTGGCCGCAGAATGAGGTTTGTAGACGTTAGTGTTAATAAGCCTGGCGTTCCCACCTGCTGGAGCCACAGCTCTCGCGGCGCCGAGCTGCCAGCGTGGGGCAACGCGGCAGGGAAATTGTCTCGTGCCCCACGCTACGAGGCAGAGAGGAGGCACGGGGCTAGGCTATATCCGACCAAGACGACTTCCCGTGGGGCTTTTTGGAGCCCAAAGCCCTACGAAGTGGCTCAGCCCGCACCGCAAGCAGGGGTCCCAGCCCTAACACCATCACCATGCAGCCAGGACCACAGGACAGCACTTTGCAGAGCCCTGCAGGAGGAGAGGCACCATGTCACTGTGCTGCACGCAGACGGGACACAGCCAGAAACGCAGGCAGGCAAATGTTCGAGGCCCCCTGCAAGACTTTCCAAGGCTGCGAAGCCCGTGGGAACCCCCCCCCAGCTCTTGCAGCCTTTGCAGAGGGACATGGCTGTGAGGTCAAGGGGAGCAATGAATTTTTGGCTTGGGTCGCTGCATTATCTCTCGTGGAGGAACCCCGTTTTTGGACTGTGCAGAGGAGAAAATGAAGGTCATCACGACTGTGATGCTGCAAACACGATTTACTCTGACCAATGAATTATACTGCCGGGATGCAAATGTGGCTGCAGGCACTTGAAGAAAAAAAAAAAAGTGCATAAATATTGATTTAGGAGCCTTCTGTTAGGCTCCTGGTTTTTTTGAACTGTTGAAGCTGAGGGGCAGGTATGCAAACAAACAGCAGTATATTTAACTTATTGCTTGTTATACAGCCACCTAAACATGCCACTCCGATGGCTACGTGTTTAAATTGGGCCACTCTCTAGAGCTAAGATTCATGGCTCCATACAGATCTTGCTCACTGGCGTCTTTACGGAGGCAAAGGGTTGTGTAAGGAAAGACGGAAGGTATGTAGGAAAAACCAGGGTGACATCACTGCGGGGCAGCAGGAAGGTAATCTTGGTGCTACAGACAGAAAATCTGACACACAAATAAATCTTAATATGCATGTCAGGCTTACTGTCAGAAAGATGCACTTAATTCCAACTTCTGACTTCCAGCTATGTTAAAGTTTGAAGGTTTTTAAAGGAGAAAGGGTAAGTTGTTTGGACTAGATTTTAACAACCTTAACGCCCAGGTGCACGTCAACTTTTAATACACAAATGATGCATTTTAACCCAAAACACGAAGGAGACATGGGACTCTGCGAGGATACTGCGAACATACCAGGTTATTTCTCATTTGTGGAGAAATCTGATCCCGTAGCTCTTTCCTGACCCTACAGAAAAAGCGCGAAATGAGAGTTGTGTACCTAACTCCTTTAGGCTACTCTTAACCCATTGATATGAATGGGAACTTCACTTTAGTGAAGACAACAAGGAAGAGTCCAATCTAGTTAAACTGTTGTGACAATGACATAATTCCTCTGGGGGGAGGGGATTAGAGCCTTTTAAAGCCCCGGTTTTATCGGTTCGTGCGAAATACAGCATCAGTTTAGCTGGAGACATCTGGACTTGCTCTGATAAATGAATAAAAGCTTTTGTATGCAGAAGATTCTCAAAGGAAATAAGTTCACTAGTGGGTGAATAAAACACGGAATAAATTCGAAATACCCAGGAGGGAAAGAAAAACCCTACATAAAATCGAAAAAATAGATGTAAAATCCTTTCTAAAGAAAAATAACAGAATGCAACGCACGTTGAAGGCTACGCAGCTACGAGAAACAACAAAAGGTGATGTTAAGCACTGCAGAATCCTGATTAGTTTTGTAGTAGTGTGTAAATCTGTGAACGCACAACTTCAAAAAGAAGATTTAAATGTCCTTCTCTAAGCAGCTTACTAGGGCTCCATTTTTGAAATCTTCGTTATTGTTTCTTGCTAATTTGTTTTTACCAGATTCCCTTTCTATCTCCTGTACACTCCAGCTAGCAGGTGTTAAAAGGATTAGGAGCCCATGCATTTCAAGAGCAGTTGACCTTTTCTACAGATTCTTGTTCCAGGAAACAAAAGCTTCACGGCTAAACTTAAAATAAACTCAAAGCAGAAGAATATAGGTAATCGCTTGCAAAACACTTGGGGAGAAGATGTATGCAAATAACTCCATCTCCCACTGCTGATTTGTAGCTATTTTGTGGTGGATAAAAAAGAAATCAAAGGTCCAGCATATTCCCCACTTGAGCAAAAATGCTGCCCATGTTTCAGAATTATTTTGAGATCATGATGCCCACCAGCCCTAATTAGTTGCTCAACCAAAAATGTCAAAAAGCAAAATCATTTCATCCTTGAAGAGGAAAATTTAAATCCCAGATGCCCTTACTGTAAACCGCGATGCCACTAATTGCTGCGATCCTGCGAACTCGAAGAACCATTTCTGCTAGGCCCAGGTTTTCATATCCAACCCCACATAAGGACCACCTTTTCCCCATCATGTGTTGAGATGACGCCCTTGGAGCACACAGGGACCGAAGAGCTGTTCCATGTCGGTCTGTGGTCAGCTCTTACAGCCCATGTGCTGGCTTCCTCCCACCTTGCATGTGCCCATGGACCCAGCATCGGCAGTGGGATGCATGCCCCCTGGACAGGACAGCAGCAAGGTGTGGAGGAGCACCTTTTAATTTTTCTGCTGCTTACTGAATTTGTAGAGTCAGGCTTGAAAAAGAAGTAGTGGATATATGGCACACATTGCCTTAGCAAACCCCACCACTAGTCCACAGACTGCTGGTCCATTTGCTCCCTACCAAAATGATCCTGGCGTGGAGTGCATGAACTGTGAGGTGGGGTTGGAAGGAGATGGACTGGGTTAATCTGGCAACACAGAGGCGAGGGAGACGTCTAATTGCAGCCTGTAGCTAGCTGGAGGGCAGGTACCAAGAGGACGGAGCCGAACTTCCCTCAGCAGGTCCAGATGGTGTAACAAAGGCAGCAGCCACAATTGCAGGTGGGAAAAATCATTTTCCCAGGATGGTGGTGTAGCCCCTGCCATCCGATTTCAAGACTCGGATAGACGAAACCACAGTTGCCCCAATCTAGCATTTGGCGATGGTCCTGCTCCAAGCATCCAGCATTTCTGTGAGCCTGTAACTCTGTTAATAACCATCCCTTTTTCCATCCCACAAGACAACATCTGTGTCACCTCCTCCACAAGTGCCTAGGACCATTTCTCTCAAATCACCCAGCTGGTGAACAGAATTCAGTTTAATTCCCAATTGATTTCTTTGACGGCCAAGCAGGTGTGGACCTGTTCCTTAGCCTCGCTCCGCACACTCACTCCTTCCCCACACCATGACTTACCATTCCCTCAGTTGTGTCTGTGCAGCCGCTTTGGGGAAGGTCCTCACCTGTGAAGAAGCCGGAGACAGCTGAAAGCACATTCACCAACAGAGCAAACATCACACGCTGCACCCTTGCAACGTTTACTGGGTCTGTTTTCTCCAAGCGCGTTAGCCAATCTGATAGAAGATGTTTCCTTTCCCTATAAAAATTGGTTTACTCTCTTCAACAAACTCTCACTGTGGCTCTGAAGGCTTGCCTGCTCTAAAACATGTCTTTGACATGTTAACCAACAGCTCATAGACACAAAAATCACATGGGAAACCACTCCATCTGACCAGACAATAGGAAGTTCCCCCCCCACCCTTTCAGTTTAAAGGGCTGTATGGTTGAAAGGGCTATATGATTGAACCTGACAACTTCCTGTTGAATTGGAACACGTCTCTTCAACAGATCTCCAATCCAAGATCTCAAGTGATGGAGACTGCTCCCATCGTTACAATATCCCAAGTCGTTAAAATATCTAGTTAACCACACCAATACCAAAGATAAAAAAAAAAAAAGGCCAATTTCTCACACCCTCCTCCAGGAGTTGAGCAGATTCATTTTGCTATACGCTTCCCACAGCTGCAAGCTTCTACAGCTCTCAGATTTTAAGTGTGGAAGGCAAAATTAATTTTTCATTAGGCAGACTATGGTCTCTTGGCTATTGTTGTTTTGAACTGCAGGTAGCCATCTGGCTGGGATTTTTCTTAGCGAGGCGACATACTACATTTCCTGGCTTCACCCTTCATGTCTGCTGTGATTCCTGATACTGATAAGCAAAGAGGTGAGGAGGGAATCTGAAGAGGCTTTTTTCTGCATGTGACTTCTGGGGATAATCCCGGAGATCCTTTAGCACAGCCTGGAGTAGGAGGAAGCAGACCTATTTTCATCACGGCAGCGCTGGGTGGCGTCAGCAGAGAGGTTGCCATTTAATAAGAACTAACTCCATTATTAATTAGCACATAAATCTCTTTTAATTTACAAGTTTTATTATTCATCAATAATTCACACAGCCTCAGTAGACTCAGATTCTCAGTCTCACTGTGGGAGTCCAGACTCTCTCCCTCTCTTTTCCTCTGTCCTTCGTTCATTTGCTCCTTCCCTCCTTTCCTTCTCCTGTCCCTCTCCCTGAAATTTACTTCTCATGGTTGGTTTGATTGCCCCCAGTGGAGATAGAGAGCCTGTAAGTAGTGATGAGGGATCACCAAATATCATGTCATACTGAGGGCAAAATGGACAGCACTGCAAAATCCTGAAGGGAAGAGAAGAAAGTGCCTCGTCAAAGCTGAGACACTGCAGAAAAGTGGAAGACAACAGAAAAAATACCAGCAGCACTTCACCCTCTACCTGACAGCACCAGCTGTTAGCCAAAAAGATGACAACTGAGCTTTACTCCTGAAACTAGTTTGGAAACACTTCCTCATCTTCATGAACTCGAGCAAAGAAGGATAAGAGCACACAAACTTGAGTAGTCTACAAAAAAAATGGAACAAGGGATTGGAAAATGAGATTGGGATGGAACAAAGGATGCTAAGAGAGAAAGAAGGATAACTAGAAGACCCATAAATAATCTTTGACACAACAGTTTTCATTTGCCAAGCAGAGGAAGACTTGCACAGCCAAACGAAGCTTTTAAGTGGCTGGATGTGATTGAAAGGGCAAATACTGGAAACAAGGAGATCTGAGCCAAAGACGACTTGCAGCGCTCTATGCAGGAGTACCCATGGGTTCACAGCTTCCCTCAGAAGTTTTGCTGCCTGCAGGAACGTTAAGATGATACCCATCACTTGGAAAAGGCTGAAGCAGATGAGAGGATGAAGCAAGACTTTGCAAGGAGCAGCTGTGAATGTGCAGCCTGGAGAAAGAAGATGGCAACGGTACTGCTTGCTTAGGGAAACTCTTCAGCAGTGCCACAGAAAGCGGACAGGCCTTCAGACTGAAGGGAAATGGAACATATATTACCGGTGAGCTGGTAGGAAACAACTCATTGGAAAGATATATTTTGGGACTTTAGTGGAAGAGGGAGGAAACTAACTTGGTTAGCGGGTTAGGGTCATGCTGGACACTTACTTGATCTCACCAAGTCTGACCTGTGCGAGACCAAAACAATCAGGAAGGAGTTTTGAGAGAGATGAGCTTTCAGCAGGGTCCAAGTCAGAGCTGAGGGAGCCGCATTCACCCACACATCAGGGCGCTGGGGCAAAAATATGCTGATCAGGTAGATGTGCTTGATCCTCTGGGAGTCAAAGGGGAAGACACGATCCAAAGAACGGGCTGTCCTCACTGCTCAGGCTGTGACAAGGGTCTCCTAACCCTCCCAGACTTGCACAGATACATCCAAGGGGAAAAAACAGAGATTTCTGCTACTGCCAGGAGGAGAAATTCTAGAAGGATGTATTTGACATCCTGTTCTTGGACAGGCCTGCTGGGCTGAGAGTAAAGTCGTAATGGCATTTAAGCTATCTGGGACATATGCAGGAAGGTCACTGCTTAGGAAGCCATCACCAGCTCCTGTGCCCAGCAGAGATGGAAGGGTGGTGAGAAAGTCAGTGATGTCCCTTGGGAAATCTGGGCTCGGCTAGCATCCTGCACTGGCCCCTGAGAGCACTCCTGCGTGGTCAAGGGCTGGGGAATAGCAGGTCACAAAAGATATTGGGATGTCAAAGAAAAAGCCCTCGTGGGGTGGCAGGTACGTTTAAGTTTGACCGTCCACCCGGGCTTCACAGACACTGCACAAGTCTGTGGGACAATATGCACCTTCAGGTGGTCAATTATCTCTTCCTGGCCAGGCCGCATCACCCATGCCGACAGAAAGAGAGTCATGTTTCTCTGCGCTAACCAGAGCTGTGGCTGGCCCTCAGGGAGACGCCTGCTCTGATGCCATCAGCTGATCCCCAGCTGATGGCCCGAAGGACTGATCCAAACGGATCTGCCTTTCTTGCCTCCCGCTTTGGTAACCAAAGTGGCAGCATCTGCCCACGACGCGTGCTTAGCACATCTGGCTCCGGGAGCATACCGCACTGTGAAGGAAGGTGACCCACGATGAAAAATCGTGGTTCCGTATAGCTGAGAGAATCCATCGTTATCATTCCCTGACTCATTCGGCCTGCTGCGGACAGGAGATTTCTTGTTTAAGTTTTGATCTGACAAAGTCACTTGGGGATTTGTTTATCAGAAGGGAGTTTTCCGGGGGGAAATCATTTTGGAGTGACAGGGAGATGCCATTGCATGCCCAGCCAAGTCAGTTTTTGGAAGAGCATTTGCTATATTCTCTCACTGTAGGTGGAAGAGGCTGTTTCAGGGACAAATTGCAGCTTTTTCTTCCTTTTGCGCTACAGCTACTGTCCTGACAGCCATGCTTAAGCCCATTAGCCAGCCACTCTGAATTTGAGGGCAGAGAGAGGAGTCAGGCTCTAGTCTTGGTTGCAGCACAGTAAAATCCACGTGTTTCTAGGGATCACCAGCAAATTCAAGAACAAAATTCAGCTCACGGATTCAAGAGAAAGGGATATGTGGGAATTCACCTTTCTGTCATACAAAACAATTTGTCATCCTTTCGGGAAGGAAAAGGTCCACTAGAAAATAGACCTTTTTGCAAATGTTTTTAGTATATAAGCCTCTCCCTTTGCTGATAACTAACAGCAGCTAAAATCTGGCATTTTTTCTGCAGCAGTGTCAGGCAAACCTGCCAAAGGTGGTTCAGTACGCAGGAGCAGGAACTGTCCCGTTTTAAAGACCTTGTAAATGATTTAGGAAGATGAATAAGGCAGTATCCTCCCCAGGTTCCCTGGTTTGTGCTCTATACGTGAATATGCATATATGTGAATATACACCTATACGCGTGCACGCCCATAACCAACTCCTCTCCTTCAAGACGGGCAAGCAAAGACCAGTAGCAACAAAAAAGGTCACTTGAGGGGCTGTGCTGGCAAACTCCCCTTGTACTCAGCGCAGCAGGTCAGAATCAGGTTTCCCTGCGGGATGTTTCACCATGAAAGCGTACTTCCCAGGGGACGTTTAACAGGTTGCCCAGAGCGATTTTGGAGTTGCAATCCTTGGAGATGTTGAAAAGCCATCTGGACAGCATCCTGGGCAATGTGCTTTAGGTGACCCTGCTTGAGCAGGGGGGTTGGGCTAGATGATCCCCAGAGGCCCCTGCCAATCTCAACCAGTCTGTGAGTCTGTGACTTTCACAGCCATCCACAACTTCCCTGCACGACACAGGGCACAGGGTTTTTTAGGGCACTAAAAAACCTTACCAGAAACTTGGCTGCTGGCACCATCACGCTGAAATCTGCCCAAGGGAAGGTGTGCGCTGGACGAGCTGGAGTCAGCATTTCTGGCTGCGAGCAAAGAAGACATATAGTCAACATCAATGCACAGAGCTGCCTGGAGAGGTCTCCAGGGACTGCCAGGTCTGCCATCTGCTTGGTGAACACGGGGAAGTGGCTGCTGCCTGAGATTTTTGGGAGTTAACTGCTTGCTTGATACAGAACACAGTTACAATTAATGGAAGTTGGAGGGATTTTTATGGGCAAAGAAACAGTCCAGGAGTTTTACGCATCCCAGAAGGGACAGCTGAAGATGTGGTGGGGCTGCCGATGTGCATGGCTCTTCTTTGGACAGCGCTGAGCCAAGGGTACCAAGAGTCACTTTGTACTGTTGAATTATTCAAGCCACCTTCGCAGCTGACTGCGAACGAGGGAGGTCCCAGAGGAAGTTCATGAAGAAATGCAGTATTCAAGGAGAAAGTTAAGCACAAACCAGATTTTCACAGAACTTCAGGCCAGGAAAGGAGGGCAGGCCCTCCTGATGGATATGTAGGCTGTGGCAGAGGAGAGGCAGTTCCATCCTACCGTTGAAAATCTTCGCAGGTGAAACTTTAGGGCAATGAACACCTTTCTCACAAAATAATCAAGCCAAGGTAACAAGGTGGAAGCCATCAAGCTAAACATTGATAAGGACAGCTGAAAGTCATTTGCTTTATTGCAGCACTTATGCAGCACCTGTGATGGCTTTACATGACCCATAAGCCACCCTCTGAGGAGATGACGTTAAAATTGCCTGTGTTTTTCCTTCCAGATGTGTGAAAAAAATAATGGCAATGTACTAAAGCAACTTCTGACCTCCTCTCAGATAAAGGCTTAGCTGTGCTGTCCCCAAGCACTTTTTAGACATTGCCTTCTAGTTTCCCGAGAACCCACACTTCTTTGGGGACACAGCGACCACCAGGCCTGCTGGGGCAATACTTGGGTAGAGGTGATGAGAAGGAAATGCAAAGGACTGACTTGAGAGGTATCCAATTTGGGCAGCTGCATTTACGGCACAGCAGCTTGTAGTTTAGACAGCCCTGCATCAAAGGGTCCTGAGAGATGTGGTCCAGCAAGTCTGCTGGCTGCACTAAATAGCCTGGAAGATTGCCTCAGCGGGGCTTTTTTTGTATTTTTTGAAATAAGAGAGTTCCCTTCAAGGACATGCGGCAGGTATTTAACGATAAATCATGTGTCAGAGGCAACCTGCAAGGGAAGCTCACAATAAATAAAACTGACTCTATCTATTTATCGGGATGTCTGCTCTCTGCCAAAGACGACCGGGGAATCTGGTTTTTTAAAATCATTTTTGTTTCTTCTGATATTCTGCTTTTTTGTTGCTGTTGTTTCCCCCCTCTTTTAGCTCTGTTGCACTCAGGCTTAAGAAGGGCTGGCTTTGGGGATGTTTCTGGTCATCAGAGCAGTGAGCTGACATTGGAGAAGGTAAAATATTTGTTAGATTTTTTCACTGTAGCCTTCAGGAAAGCAGCAGCTCTGTGTTGCCAGTGGCAGAACCGCGGCCTGGCCGTCCAGGTGAGGCTGGCAGGGAGCTGAACATTTCAGCAAGGTCTGAGCTGGTCCCGGGTGTGTGGGGCACATTCGTCCTCATGAAAGAGCCACCGAAACATGTTCACACCACATTTCAGTTCTGATGAATCATAGCCATTTGCAGGCAATAGATGTGTACCATCTAGAAGTTCTCCATCAGCACGAACTTTATGTTTTATTCTCCTTCAGCATCTCGGCTTTTTTAGATAGAGCATCAAAAAAACTCACCCCTTGACAGCACTGCTGTGATGAGTATAAGTGTTCTTCTCATCGCTGAGGAAACAAGAAGTGTCAGAAATGACATTGTGCTATCACTCAGGAAGCCACAGAGCTGCCTTCTACGCTTCATTTCATTTTTTTTCCCCTGTCTAATTGAAGTTCAGAGTTCCTACTAATTCTTATCTGGCTCATCAGTGGCTGTGAGCCAAAGCTCACTTTGCTCAGCTTTCCGTAAAATGCAAATCGCGAGCAATCCAACAGCATCCTGGAGCACCTTGCATAAGGAGGATGGATCTGCAGACCAGGAGGGAGCCGCTCCACGGTCCCCTATGGGAGGGTGTCAGCCAGCTCTCAAAACTGTCTGCTCTATTAATCTGCCTCCTTTCCAGCCCAAGAAATGAGGCTTACTCCGAGGAACAGCTCAAGCAGGCTCAGCAGGGGCCACGTAGTTTGAAGAGATGCCCCGGCCAAGGCCAAAGCTTGGTACCACAGTCAGGCCAGCATTGCCCCATCTCTCCTGATTTACAAAATTGCTGCAATGGAGGATTAAACCCAGCTCCTCTGTGGAGGTTGCTTCTCTGGCACAGAATTTTTAGGTTTTTTTTTTTTTTAAAGAGCTGAACAAGGATTTTGTTGGATTAACTGGCTTTCTCATAATAAAAGCCTTGAGTAACTCTAATTGTATACTTGCCTTTGTTTACAACAATTATATCTGCTTCTCTTTTCTTTGTAATTTATTTCCTAATGTTGTTATCCAGAACACGTGTACGCCATTCTTTTTTTTCCAACTGGGCTAACTGTTCCTCAAACGCCTGAAGTCATTGCTGTGCTAATTGCTTCATTCAAGTTGTGGTGTCCTCTATGACTGCCCTTCTCGCATCCCCCAGCACGGAACTGGAGAGGTGGAAACGTACCTTTCCCCAAAGATCTGAGGGGCAGGCTGGGACCCGATTCCCAGCAGAAGGATCTCAGAGGATGGATTTGCCAGATTTTGTGCCACTTTTTCTGCAGAAGCTATGGTCCTTTTTGCAGCTCAGTCTCCAACACCAGGAGTTTCCCTGAGTCCGAAATACCGGATGCAGCTTTCTGTTTCTGTTAAAAGAGCCACATCGGCATGGCTTTTAGCCTGTTACAGGCCAGAAATATGAAACCAGCACTGGTCTCTCTACGCAGCCATTCCTCTTTTCTGGCACTTCTGTGCTGATGGGTTGAGCTTGAGCATCTGGGTGTTGCTTGAATGTGTAGTTAAATATATGTTATAGTGTGTATATAGAAACATCTGTAGATACAGGTGCTTAGGAATATAGCCTACTTGTTGGAAGGGAGGGGAAAGGAGAGCAAATAGACATTTTACTTTCCTTTTTCAATCGCATAAGAAAACCATAAGGCCGTATTTCAAGCCTAGTGCTCTGGAGAATGTCGGTTTGACTAGAGGAATTAAACTTGATGTGTGTCTATTTGCTGAGAGTTCAAGCCCCTAGGCACACTGCAGGTCTGAGCTCTGCACCAGCTCTTCCTACAATGGATGCCTGAACTGCACAAATAACTACTAAAGCAGAAGACAGGAGGAACACAAAAAATTCCCCCCAAACCAAGCAAGCAGTGGGCAACCTTCAGTAGTTCAGGTCAAAACTAGCACCTCAGTATTCAGTTTTCTCGAATTTTGAGGTTTTCTCATGTCTTCAGTTACCCCTTTCTTCCCTCCTCTGGCTCATGCTTTTCCCCCGGTCATTCATTTTCCTTTTCTTGCACTTCATCTTGTGAACTCCAGAGTCAGAGTGAGCCTTGCCCTGGCTGAGACATCCTTGGCTGCTGCATGTGGGCCACGTGCGCCCACCTGCCTCCTCCTGGAGACCCTGCTCCCGGCTCCCTGTACAGTGGATACCATCAGCGATGATCTGGTTTCAGTGATTCTGATTGCCCAAAGAGCGTGTCCAACCCTTAGAAAAGAAATTATCCTCCTTCAAACTCCAGGTGTCTTTGCAGTCCCCAAAAGCGTGGTGACTGGTGAGCAGGGCTACACGAACATCTTCCCAGCTCCACGGTCAATTGTTCACTTTTTTTCAGCTGTCAAATCTCTTTTCAACAATGTTTTGCAAATTTGGTTTGAAAGTTTCTCAGGTTTGCCAGTTCGTGAACACAAAAACCATAGGATGCCAAAGCTCATTCAGTCCTGCCAAACCGAAATTGTCCTGCAGTCTTCAGCTCGTCTAGTGGTGGCAAAGCGGAGCCACCTCTTCAGCCCACTAAGGCAACCTTAGCTCTCCTCATCAAGAAGTCCAGTATCTTGTGCTTGTTACCATTAAAAATTAACTACTGTTAACAGTTCTGAACATCGAGTCTCAGTGTTGCTTGCCACACCTGTAAGATGTTCCTGATATTTTGCTCCATCGCAAGAGGACATGAAGAACAACTATTTCCCTTCTACAGAGAAAGGACAGCTCTTCATGAATGTGGAGCTCCTCTTCAGTCTTCTCTTTCCTCAAGTGTGAACCACCCCTGCTGTTGCACAAGTCAGCGTACTTTAAGCCTCCGAATCAGCAGAGCACCTTGATACCTTCCTCCAGTTTCACAATATGTTCCTCACTGATTTTCAGTTGGACAATCAATATAACAGATGGTCTGTGTAAGTGAGTATTTCTCTTCATCTATTTTCGAAGCCCTGCTCTCCCCAGATCTGAAGGCTTACCCACCCCAAAAGCACCCAAATGAGCCAGTATCAAGCCTCCTCTCCTCTCCCGCACAAACTGGAGCCTTGTTCTCCCAGATACAACTATCCAGACCTCAGGCTAAGATCTGCTGCAAGCCGACCCCGGCCTTTTGGGGTTGGGAGCACGAGGAAAGGGATGTAAATCATGCCAGATGGCCGAGGACCAATTAGACTGACTCTGACAATCACAGAATCACAGAACGGTTGAGGATGGAAGGGACCTCTGGAGATCATCTAGTCCAACCTCCCTGCTCAAGCAGGGTCCTCTAGAGCATATTGCCCAGGATCACGTCCAGACGGGTTTTGAATATCTCCAGCTCCTTAAGGAGCAGATGGGCCCATCGTGAAACTGGGAAATCGGCTAATGCTTCTCTGAGGTGTTGAATCATCTTCCAGACCCTGTTCTGCTCATGCCATGTACCTCGTCTTTCCCCTCCAGAGGAGCAGCTTTTCATCTGATGGAGTCCAGCATCCCTGCCACAAAGCCTCGGAGACCGCGGGCTGCCATCAAACTTTGAACTGAAAATAGGGCAGAGCAGCTCCCTGGGCACGTGATGTGCCATGCATGTCACTGTGTGTGATGCATGGCCACGTGTCTCAGTATATTGGAGGGTGAGACCCAGACTCAGAACTGGATTTGTAGGCCTGGATGAAAACCCCAGCCTAGAAAATGCATGAGAGACTTCACTGCTTCTCTCTCCTCAGCAGAGTGACATTTCTGCCTGTGAACCAAAGGATTCAGTACATGAAAAAGTCTGAAAATTGTAACTGAACAAGCTAATTTCGCTGTGAAAGGTGCTTACATGTAGAGATCATCCCAGCAAGTGAACGTACCAGCCTGAACTCTCAAGGCGGAAAAAAAAAAAGTACAAATAATTGCTCATTTTCTGGAGAAAATGATAGGCAACAGAAATACTCCCAGGGTTCACGCTGTAAAATCCGACAGATAAAAAGTACGCGTGCTATTAATCCATCACGCAGCTAGTATTACAGCAGGGAGAAAACATCAAGCGCAGGAGTTAGTACCTCCAGGAATCTGGGCGAAATGGCAAACATGCAAGCCAGAAACTTCAATTATCCTGCGGCTCGCGCGGAATCCGGGGGACTTCTGTCGAGCGCAGCGCAAACACAGCGAAGGCCTGAGCGAGCACAGCGAGGCAGAGGGGTTACAGCTCCCTCGAGCTCCAAGAGGGGCCTGAGCCTTACGCTCTTTACGTCGTTTTACCTCTTTGCCTGGAAAACTCCTGTGAACAAGTTATCCAGTAGGATTTCCTGCTTTTAGCTTTCCTGGCAAGGCTGCAATTGTAATAGAAATTTCCATGTCAGAAGGAAACCCAAGGGCATGGAAGTGTGCAAACAATAACAGGGGAAGAGAACTGCATCAGATCTTTTTTTTTTTTTTTTTTTTTTCTAGTTCAAGAGTTCATTTTGACTGTTCCCAACTTATCTGATCCCGAAGGGGAAGATTTCCCAGCAGAAATACTATAACCTAAGAGACAAAAATGTGGATGATTTTAAGGAAAAAACCCTATTCAAACACCACAAAGCTGCCAGGAGCTTGGTTGCCACCCTGTGCCTCGAAGCTCCTGGCGACGCTCCTGTACTCAGAGGGTTTTATCCAAGTGAGGGGCTGGGAAGGACTTGCTGGGCAGCCCACCTTGTCCAGATCTGGGGCTCTGTGAAGCTGCCCTGACAGCTGCCCGGCTTTGCATTCCTTCTCTTTTCATTTTGGAGCATGTTCACATTAATAACAGCGGCTCTGCATGCGCATGTTCTCGTTATGAATGAAAATCTGCTCTCCAAAAAACTAATCAAGCAGCACATCCTTGCCCGAAGCAGCATTTTAATGGAAGAAAAGCTTCATGCGCATGTTAGTAAACGTCATCTCCTTCCCATCTCATACTCTTTCCATTAATAGGCTTTCCTAACGCTCAGCCATGCTGACAAGCGTCATTTTTCACCATAACAAGAAAGCGGGGACGTTTTGGATGGGTCACATGCTTATAAAATACTTTAAAATAAAATAAAATAAAATTCCTTGCGTTCCTTGTAACATCACAGGGCAGTGGCTTTCCCGTGCTTGCATCCTTGCATTTGCAGGTCTGTGTCCTGAATACCAACTGATGAAGCAAAGCATACGGTGATGCTGTCCCCAGAGATGTCTGTGATCCAGGGGACCTGAAGATTGTCCTTTTCTCTCGTGAGCAGAAATGAGCTGATTTCTACTCACCTAACACCTGCCTAAGTGGTGAGCTTAGGAGGGTGGCCGTCTTTATAACCAATTTGTTGTTTGCAATGTGCTAAAGGACCTTCTCCTCCCCCTCTTTGCTCGGCAGAGCCGTTTCACTTCTGCAGACACAAGAGGTTTGCTAGCTCCTAAAAAGTGAATGCGCTCTTCCTCCTCTTAGCCAACGACTCAAAATAAAGCACTGTGGCTGTTGGTACCATGCGCAATGGCAAATAACAATGTCGCTGTCTAGGATATTGAGGTTGTAGACCTGGCTAGGCAGCATCCAGCTACGCTATAACCTTGCCAAACCATAGATCAGAAAGTACAGTTTTACTGACGACACCCTCCCACCTCACGATAAATGTATCTTTGGATTAGAAAGCTTAAGGTATAAATGTAGAGCTCAGGAATAAATTCTTAATACGGAGCTGAAAATTCCTGTGAGACATTTAAATATGCCCTGTACGTTAAAGGAAAATGGAGCATAAGTCTGAGTGAGTCAAACCACTCCGGAGACCGAATGAACGAACAAAGCGAAGGAACTGAACGCAGGAGCAGGAGCCATCTGCTCACGGCACTTACGGGTCTGACAGACAAAATGGCCAAAATGAAAGAAGTCCTGAGCCCCTGACTCTGGGTTTTGAAAACGACGAAACTGGAATTGCTGAGTGGGGAAAAGAATGTCCGTTTGTCTTCTCAGGTCTTTCATTCTCAACGCCTGGTGATTTGAAGCAGGATGTTTCACGAGGAGGACTTTCTCGGGGTGGGTTGACCCACAGAGGCACACCTGGCATTCAAATAGTCCTAACCTGTCAAGTGCTTAGAGCCACTTTTTTAAGCTCCACTTGAGTCGGGGGGGGGGGGGGGAAGGAAAAAAAGAAAGCTGCGTTTGATCTCATTGTAGTGAAATCCATCATGCCTCCCACAGCCTGTCTGCAGTTAATCACTACACGTTCTGGTTTTGCATGACACCAGAAACCTTCTTGAAGGACTGTCTGAAAGGAAGCATTTCAGCACTAGTGGAAACTATTTTCTCAGATAAGACCACTTGCTAAATTCAACCCATGAATATTTTCCATCTCCCTGAAACTCCTTTTCTCTGGTTTACTACCCAAGTTTCCCTGCTGGGATGCCCCAAGCTGTTCCACAAGGAGAAGGAAGGAGAAACACGCTGAGATTCAAATCTGTCTCTGCAAATATGCTCCTTTCCCTTGGGGGGGGTGGGGGCGAAATCTCTCCCCCCCACCACAACATTATAATCTAAGCAATTAGCATGACCTCCCGCCTTAAAAGAAAAGTCAGTTTGCAAAATAGCAGCAAAACAGGAAGGAAAATTTGCTGCTGGCTGGTCCACAATAACAGTTTGCCTGTTACCACCAGAGGCACCTCCCAAGTAGAACTAAATCTGCAAAGTCAACAGCAATATAGGCTGATGCAGGGGAGCCCGACAGCAGAACTTTTTTCACTACCCCTCAGCCAGCCCAGGAGCAGGCTGGGAAGTGAAACTTCCCAGGGCATCGATGGGGTAAATAATGTCATTTCTCACTCTTTTAACCCTTCTGGGCCGCAGCGGTCTGGGCTGACATTGGTATCTCCTTCCATCGTTAAGATCTTCACCCCAGCGCCCAGGTGATATAACGCTGCTCCTCGGGTTTTACAGCCCATTTCTCCTCCAGGATCAGCGAGGGGATGGGAGCGACCCGGTGCTCCCGTTTACCATTTGGGTAGGCAACATCTGTCATAGCCTGTTCGCTCCTTAGCGCGTCCCGCTTTGCAATACCTGCCCGATCCCTGCCGCGATGCCTGCACCACAGGCAGGTGCTGCCGCGGCTGTAGGACCCCTACAGCACTCGCAGCGGGTGCTGGACGCAAAGCAACACCAACCAAGACAAAACTTTCCCAAAAGTCCTTTCTCAAGCATCCTTTCTCCTTTCGTGGAAAATTAAGAGCACCTGACAAAAAGCAGGACTCCCAGGGAGCAACGCTCTCGGGGCATCGCTGCCCAGGGCCAGACGCAGCCCCCGGGGCATCTGGTTCCCTCATTTCCAAGAAACACCCCCTGCTCCTGCATCCTCAGCTGACGCTGCTCTGGAGGCAAGACGCTCCAGATTTGGGACTTCTCACCAGGGAAATAAAAGCAGCCAGAAAGACCGTGAGCAACTGCTGCTCGGTGTAAAATCTCTTTCCCCAGTATTGGCCATCTTTCAGCTACTGGCTACATATAAATAAATAAATAAATAAAATAAAATCAGAGAGGATCCTGTGTATACAGTCAACCATCACCCAGCAGACTTCGAGAACTCCCTAACAGGCTTTTATCGCTACGGCCACGTCACCGCAAGCATAAACAGGCAATACCAAGGAGGGGAAGTCTCAGCGACACCCTCAGGAAATCATTCGAAGGGCGAATCCAGAGCGGCTTCTGCTGAATTTGGTAGCCAAGAAAACAAACAAACAAACAAACAAAAACCCCAGAAAACTCTTTCCAAAAGAGCTGAGGCATCTGCTGCGAACAAGTTGCAAGAGATAAGGCCGGGGAGCAGAAATAGAAACTCAATAATCAACACCTCCTAAAAGCGAAGAAGAAAGAAAATCTCAGAGAGAGATTTCCAAAAGGACTATTTAAAAACTTAAAGGCCTGGAAACCAAACTGTAACCAAAAGAAACCAGGACGTACCATACTGAAAACGTTCATTTCAGTGCAGCTAACTTCCTGTCTTTTAAAGGAAATAGGTCGTTTGAGAAAATGAGTGGTTCTGGGAGCAAAGGAACGAGGAGAGAGCTTGCGCAGGTTCTCTGATGTCTAATAAGGGCTGGATCCACTCTCCAGTCTTTCTGTCAGCAGGAACATTAGTAGGATTTCACCTTCCTACTTAACCATCTACCTCATTATGCTTGTAGGGCCTTGCTGTCTTTTCACCCGCTGCTCCAGTCCCAAATTTGGCCGAGATGGGTCCAGTTCCAAAGCTTTAGCCCTTTCCTACCTGAAGAAAATTTGCAGGCTTTTCCCATAAACACTTTCTTCCCCGCTGCAAACGTCAGCGACCCTTCAGAAGGATGTAAAAAGAACCCATACGACGCCATTGCATTGACCGCCCCATTCCTTCCCTTGACTTTACCGCCCTTCTTTCAACTTGGACGCTCACAGGAGCATGTGTTTGACTGTGCAAATAATTAATTAATTAATACATGCTCTTTTTCTGAAACGGATTGCAGGTATGTGCTGCTGAGCTCCGCGTATTAATAGTGCAGGGTTAGACATTGTGCAGTAGAAGGGGTGCTGCTGCCAAAAACGGCTAACAGAAAAGCCAAGGCATCAATTAAGCTGTCGGTTGCTATTAGGAGGAGCGCTCTGATTTAAAACAACACTGTCAGAGTGCGTCCGCTATCGTAACTCGCACAAAACTAAGGAAACGCGGCTAAACAGCAGGATCCCTGTTCAGCCGGGTGCTCTGTTGGAGCACTTGGAAATATCATTCACCCGAGTCCAAGGAGAAAACTCCATCCAAACAAGCAAACATAGAGCTCATCTCTGGGAGGAAAAATGACCTATTTTGCTGATTTCCTCCAAGTATGAAACCAGATTTGATGTTGCTTTATTACTGGCAAATGACCTTTAAAAATAAAACAGAAGTGACTTTTCCAAGTCATTTGTAGTCTCTATAAAGTGGATGGGTTTGAGATGAATGGCTGGTAATGGGAAAGTGATTCGGGCACTAAGTAAATGTAAGTGGACGGAAAAAAAACCCGGCAAAATGAAAAGAAAAATGGATTATCAGGGAGCCTGACAGGAACAAGACAATGCCAAGAAAACAAATGAAATGTAATAATGGAATCAAGTTTTGCCTGCAATGCTTCAGTCTACACCAAAACAAGGTTTATTGTGCTTGGCAGTGGACTGTGAGAGAGGGGAAGTGCATTAGTCTGACGGGAGCTGTTTCTTTTTTCTCTGGTCTCACAAGAATCTGCCTTCAGCAGAGCATGACGAGGAAGATGGTGTATTTCCTAGAAATACTGGATCTTCTAACAAAAGATAAACACTGGAGGCCTTCACGTTTGCTCCTGAACAAAGACCGTGGGACCTGCTCTGCTTACCCTACAGGCAGGGCAACCAGCCTTGCAGGAGGGACCTCGATGGCTTGGCCAAGCGGGTCCGGCACACATACAAACCTCAACGCTACATCCTTAGGGCGCCCCGCTGGCACCAAAAGGGCCTGAGGGCCACTCCTTCCACCAAAATGAAGGTTATGTCGGCACCACCACGAGAAGAGCTTGCCATGTCAAAGCGGATCCGTGCATCGCGGTGGCAGAAGCAAAGGCATCAGACAGCAGCTGGCCAATTGACTTCGCCACGTCGCTGGGCCAAGGCTAGCCCTGTTGGGAGACACCATCATCTGCAAAAACAGGCTCGTGCAAAAGCACCCAGGGAAAGGCTGACCTCACTTACAAGGAGCTATGCAGCAGGGTTTCCAAGTCGAGAGACGAAGGGTTGCAACAGAGACAACTGAGAGCAGCCACAGCTCACCCGCTGGAGATAAGAGAAGTATTTTAAGTGCTGCACTGAAAATACATGACCTTGCTGATGCGAGGAAGCAAGAGGTTGATCCAAAACCCCTCAAAGTCAGTGGAACAATCTCAGGCATCGCTGGATCGTCACAATAAAGGAAATGGCAAGGTTTAGCTCTATCCTTTCCCTTTTCTCTCCGAAATGTGCAGAGAGGCTACAAAGAGGGAGGACACAGGCTCCCAGAGGCTATTAATCCTAGTGTTTACTGTGTGCTTGGTGATATATAGAATTATGTTATATATGGTCACCTAATCCTTAGGAGAGGACAGGTCAGCTCCATCTAAGACAAGGTGAACAGGCACACCATCTTTCAGGGGTCGCTTCCCCCCGCCCCCAGGAGTGCTCTACTGCCTTGGTGAATCAAGTGCAGAAAGATGCGTATCTCTAATTTTGTCGCAAAGACAAATATTTTCATATATTTCTTCTTTTCAAAATTCAGGCTTGGAGCATTTTCAGTGAGCACCGAGACATTTGTCTCGCGTAGGTTCAGCTGCCACCTTTTCAAATTACTTGTCATGTATATCTGCTTCGAAAGACAAATCATTAGAGGACTTTTAGTTAATGCTATATTTATCAGCGCACAAGGGAATCTCCCGGCTCTGTGAAAACTTAATTTGTCATAAAGCAAATCCAAGCAACGCTTTGCTTTTCTCTCTTGAGGCGATGTGGTCGCCCCCAACTGAGAGTTTACGCGCTCTGCTACGGTTTGTGGGAGGCTTCTCATCCTGCTCAACACCTCGGATCACGTGATACAAAGCTCACCTACTTCTTGCTAACAAAAACCTGAGGCGGAGACGCTGGCACTGATTAACAGTTCCAGCCACTTAGAATAAAAAGATCCATCTTTGCCATTTGAAATAATTCATTAGAAACATCAGCTGTTTTCTAGCAACGACAGAGACGCGTCGGGTGAATTCCTTACTAAAAAGCATGCAAACCTGCTTATACCTCTATGCATCCCTGTCCCGTGCACACAGAAGGCTTTCATCCCAGGCTTTTACTATTACCAAAATAACATGGATTTCACCTAACACGTTCCTATTAGGCACTAGCAATATTTCAGAGACTGACACACTTAGTTCTTCCCCCTTTAAGATCTATTATGGCTGCATTCTTCTCCTTCATCTCAAATGCACTCCACAGGACAATCCCCGGTATTTGTACACTTGGTTTACAAAATAAAACTGAAGAGGTGCATATTTCAAACAGACCTCTACTAGGAGGGAGGAGGCTGTGCTGTTTGGCTTTTTAATGCAACGGAAGAAATAGTTTTGTGTATGCTGGACTCCACAAGAAAGTGTGGAGACGCCACAGACGCTTGACGAACTTTGAGAAAGCTTGGAATTAAACTAGACAAAGAACAGCAGGCACCTGTAAAGGCTTCGGAAGAGGGGAAGGGTTCCCAAGTTATCCAGAAAAATAAAAATCTATCCAGCCTTTTTTTCTCCATCATGGCACAACCCCACCATGCCCCCCTACTTTTGAACTGGATTACTAAACATATAAGGAGAGAACTTGTTAACTCGGAAAATCACTTTGTACCAGTGAGATGTTCAGTATATCTCTATCTGTTGGACTAGGCTGTCTCTGCAGTGGAAATTCAAGTGCAATAGGTCTTCCGAAACCTGCAGAGTGGGGGGAGCAGAAACGAAACTGCTCGTGGTTTTACTTCGCTGCTAGTTTCTTCCTTGCTTACACCATCTGCCATGCCTTAACTCAGGAGTGAAGGGTTTCTGCAACTCCACGTACGGTTTTGCACAACACACCCCACTGGCATGAAGCTCTCTCTGCAGATCTTGGACCTGACCACAAACAAGCTCCATGCACAATTTGCAAAATTAAATTAAAATCAAACTCAAGCAAGACCCGATTTTGGATGCAAACAATGTGAGGCATCTGAACATCCACTGGCTTGCGCTCTTATCAGAGTGGGGTTGACTGCAGAGTGTCATTCTGTCCCATTCAGTTTGTCTTCTCATTTATTACTGTATTCTGAGCAGGACTGGCACAGAGAATTATTCAGAGAATGGCTGCAAACATTGACATTTTGCTACAGAAAACAAATGTCACTGCCATTTCAGGAGGCTGCATCTGCCCAAAGTCAATGACAGCTTTGCCACCGAGACTGGCAGGAGCAAGAGGAACATCCCCTGATGCCTCGAAGCACAGATGGGCCAAACACTGGCCAAAGCCAGGTAGCTTAGAGTAACCGATAGCTCGGGGGTGAAGCCCAGGCAGAACTGAAGTAACGAGGTGAGACGAGTGTCACGGTGCTCACAGGATGCTGTAATTTAAATATCACTGCAAGTATGACATACTACATGACAGCAGTTTAGACTCAGCATATTGCAAGCCTTCATCTAGACTTTGACTAGCAGAAATAATGTTATTTAATCCTCCAAAGAATATAATGCTCTTTCCTGTGCTGCAACAAGAAGATCAACAAGAAGATACCTTTTGGAACAGGCACTACATAGATGCATGCAGGTCAGGCGCAAATGAAACCAGCTTGAGCTCTGCTATTGTATTTAAGAGAAATGCAGAGCAATAGGCTTTAACGAGGTAAAGTTAAAGTACTTAGGCAGTTCTTGAGGAGCCTGCATTCAACACATTTTCTGCAGCAGGAGCAATAAGCAAAAATATGAAGTTAGATTCTGATTCTTGAACAAAGGATTGTGGAATTTACACTGTGTTACACCAGATTTTCTGTAGAGAGTGAAAAGAGAAGAAGATAAGTAATCATTCCTGTTTACACACAGTACGCACTGCTCTCCCTGAACTTGTAGGAAACCAGGTGTAATTAGCTCTGTTGCTCATTGAATGCTTCATTTTACAGGCTATTGCAATCCTCGTGGCAGGTCCTGCCGTGGTCCTTCTAACATGAGGAAGCGAGGCTTACAGAAGGAGGAAAGTGCACAAGGGGAGGACACAGAGTGCAAATGCGAGCTGGTGACCACCAGCTCTACTGACCAATCCCTGCAGGGTGGGAACGCGGCAGGGAATTTTGGGGTTGTGGGGAAGCGTTTACCTGCACTTAGCACCACATCACAACAGCCAGAAGCGCCCAGTTCTGTAGGACACTGAAGGACGGCAGCTCTTCTGCTGAAGACCTCTTGCTAACCGGGAGTCCAGGGGCTGCCAGAGCAAGTAGGCACCAGTCGCACCACCGGCAAGGACTTAGCCTAGACAGCAGCAAGCAACTGTCACGTTTGGATTTTCTCTGGAAAGTCTTCCCCTAAAACGCAGTGTGGGAGCAGTGGGGGATTTGTCCTTGCACGTTATCTGTATCTTCTCATAGATGGAGCAGAAGATATTACAGCTTCGGTTATTCAAAAACCCTACTTCACTTCCTTAACTCTTTCTGCTACACGTAGCCAGTGCTTAAATCAGTAAAGCACTGAGGCCAAGATTTGCTTTTGTTCTGTGCCAGAATACTGGTTTACTTTGCGCAGCTTGGGAAAGACTGGTTTGATTGCTCTCAAGGAGGAAAACGTATCTACCATCACTACAAAGCAGCTTTTGAGCTTTATTCGTGCAGGTCCGGCAAGTAAATAAGGGTTTAATAATCCACAGTGACTCTCAGCCTGCGTCAAGGAACAAACTACATGGAAAATGAAGCCATTGCGGGCCAGGAAGTCACCAGTTTGGAAGAGATGGAGAATAAGTGGCCAGAGGAATCAGCAGGGGGGTAGAAAAATGTTTGTGCTGGAGCACCCACTGCGGAGAGCAGTCCTGTCACCTTTGAGGGCGTCAGGTCCGAGTTTGCTCTCAGCCTCCGCAAATGCTTTTCAAAGGCTGAAAACTATCTGGCCATGGCAAAAAACAGAGGGAAAAGAAAATGCAGTGTTTGCAAACTACACCTTAGAAGAGGAAACGGTGGGGTGCGATTGCCGCTATCAAATAGGGCAACAGGAAGACCGCTTCAGTATATGTATTAAAGATAACTTCTGTCTGCGCTGAAGACCAGGCCTGGAGCTGCCCTGACTTCAGTTTGCACCAGCTCTGGGTTTAACCCAACCAAGACAGTTAGATCATAGATAGCATTTCAAAGATGACTCAAACTAAGATGCCTTATACTGAAGAAACTCACCCAGCCCCTCAGAAGAGTCCTTCAAAACCCATAATTTAATTTGGAAGAGCCGAGCCCGGGGCACCCGACGCGATTGTCAGGGTTAGCCCGCGCTTGACTCTTGCCTCTCTGCCAGGTACTGGCAGGAAACAGGCTCTGTAAAGTGTCATTTCACTTGGTTTCCCACATGCCCGCACCTAACACACGATGACCTAAAGGCCTGCTTGAGATCTCCAGGCACAACTGCTCCAAGTATAAACAGCAACCACTTAAAAGCCCCCAGTTTATGTCTTCTGAACTGTCTGATTCGCAGTCAACTGGCGGATTATCAGAACGTATTTACTCTGAAGAGTAACAGGTGTTTTCATCTTAAGTCAAATTTAAACCTGGCATCAGGCTCCCGGAGAGATGGGAACTACTGCAGGATCTCTTTCAGCCTTACCAACATGCTGAAGTCTCCCCGAATAAAACAATTTGGAGGTGGTCAGCAGCTAGACCTGGCCTGACTTGCGTCCGCGCAGGGGTTTGCTCCAGCTTTACTAACTCCATTTCACAGCTGGATCAGAAGCAGCTTGTAGGCCAGCATGGGGATATCTCTTTCTTTTAAATGAGAAATTACCTTTGAAAGCTCATGGTCACGGTTCTTGTCCAGCAGGTTTTTTTCCGTACTTTGCAAAGGTGCCCTGTAGCATTATCCAAGACCTGTAGCTGGGGAAAATGAGGCCCTCGGAGGTCCCAAGACCAGCAACTATCACTTGACAGCACAAAACCCAGCATTACAATGGGCTCAAACCTTACACTTTTTTTTTTTTTCCCTCCCAGGGAAGAAAAAAAAAAATCCCACCAACAACCCACCCCCACCCAGGAGGATACACGTGGAGCATTGGGCCGTTGATGATGACAAAGGCGACCCCGAATCCCCAGGGCTTTCCTTGAGCACAACAGGATTTGCAAAGACAAGGTCAATTTTGAGAGCAAAAAATGAAACAGTTGGAAAATGAACGGTCAGCATTTGGGGAGGAGACTTTTGAGCTGGCTAAGCGAGTTGTCTTCACTACAACAAACTACTAGTTAATCTGGCTATGTACCTCTCCAACACATTCAATGGGCTTTTTTTTTCTGGCTTTGGACTTTTCTGTGTTTGAAAATATATATATATTCCCACATCCCTAGAAGGAAGAACGATAATGAGTTCCTAATTGCACTTAATCATGCAGGGGTAAAATGAAAGCTTCCATCCAAATCTCTCTTCTTGCAAGGGATGCTGGAAATACCATTTTTAGACAAGCTTTGATGATCTGAGAGGGGAACGGACGCACAGCTAGTAGAGCTTTATTGCAGTCACTGTATAGTTACAGAAAGCATCGCAGCTCCCTCTGCAAAACCAGAGGGCAAAAATAGCTGCGAATGGCGCGTTCGGGACTGTTTTTGGCATGAAAGCTAATATTTATGGTTTGCAAAATCCCCCGGGAGTGCAAAGGAGAGGGGAGGCCCCGCAGTTGCAGCTAGCCTTTCCGCACGCCCCCTGCAAGGCGCTCTCACAAGCCGTCACAGGGACACGAGCTCGTCGTGACACGGCTTTGGCGCTTTCTTTGCGGCCGCGTAAAGCTGTTGCGTTCCTGACTAATTGCCAACTCCGCTCTGGCAGCCGAGAGCTCGCTGACAAATCGCTTCTCTCCACAGAAGATTTTCCTCTACCTCCACTCTTTCCACACTAAAGCAAACTCTGAATTGACAGATAAAAATAAAATATTAAAAAATAAGTAAGTATGACTAATGTTTTGAAGGATTTTAAAAAGCAAACCTTTGGAAATCATGAGAAAGTTGCCCTGGCAACATTATTTTCCATTCCCCTTTTGCTCTGTTTTCTTATGTGCCTATTTCTCTGGCTTACGTTTCTGCCAGTGCGCGATACAAAGAACGCCGCTCGGGAAAGGGAAAGAAAAAGCAACATTCAGTCACACAGATTTCCACCCTCCCCACTCACCATCAGCATGGAACAGCCCCATCTACAATACCAATCAATTATACCCCCCCCAAAAAAAGTTTAGAAATTAAGAAAAAAATGAGGACAGTTGTAACTCAGAAAAAACATGTTTTGAACGGCCTCAATAAGATTAACGACCCAGCTCATACAGAAGGGGCACGAGCTGGTCTTAGCCCACTTTCAGCTGAATATGGGCCCAAAAGGAGCTCTTACCTCCATGTAAGTGCCAGGTTTCATTAAGTGGTGTAGCAGCTCGGGCAGCTGGGGTATAATTTAATTTGACAGCTCTGAGATCTCTTCCCTTTGGTCAGATCCGATTGAACGTGGCAAATGGGTTCGAAGAGCTCTGAGTGCGCAGGTAGACAGGTGAACGAGGGGAAAAAAAGACATTGAAAAAAAATTTCAAAGGCCAACAATAACGCCGGATCTCTTGGACTTTCTGCATGCGTTATGAAAAGTTATCAATCATATACAAATACAAAAATATATTTTCAATGCGACTAAAGCAACTTCTCAAATTAGAAACCAGCCTCAGCCTAGCGCTGCCTTCTCCATTACACCTCAAGGAGTATGCTCCTAATTAAAGACGCATATTTATGACCATGGCATATAACATTACGTTTACGCAAGTATTTTTGTTCCATTGTCTTTTAAACAGCCCTCAGCTGGGATTCGGTATCCCGGTTGCCCTGCAAAGTTGTCTGTGGCTGCAGGAGGATGGATCTCAGCACCGTAAATGCTGGGTCCCTTCCCTGACTTGAGCCAAAATGCCTGAACTTCCCAACACAGAGGCTATTTGCAGAAAGCTTGTAGCTTTGTGGGATGTACTGTGCTAATATGTGAGCTGGCAGGTTAAGCGTCTGCCAGATTTGCATCTTTCCAAGCCAGCAGATAGATTGCCTTTAACAACGTGACCTCTTCATTCTTCTCCCCTTGATGTAGCCCACAGCTAGGAGTTCAAAAACATTTATTGCTCTCTGTAATTACCTACCAGGCGGTAACTGACAGTGTGTTGACATTGTTTTGCCAAAATTAAAGCCTTTAGGTTTTCTGAGAAAGCATTTAAAACCTTAGTTATTGCTTAGAGATTAGCTAGACTGCCAAATATTCCAGCACTTTATATATATATATAAAATTCTATTTTATACAAAGTCTGAAGTGTTGAGTTCTCTTGTCTTGAAATTTTCCAATACCTTCATGAGATCTTGCCTCAGGGAAATAAAAAGAAATAGAAAGCTAATTCAAAACAGTCTCAGTGAGCGCAGATATGTTCATTTCCCTGCTTCCTTTAATGCTGCCAGATCCGGCAAAGTTCTCAATAAGAGAGAATAGTCATCACAGCTTCTCATTTGCAGTGTGCAGCTCCACATGTGTTGTAGAAGGCATCAGGAGGAGATCATCTGATTTCTGCTGTTGTCCCCGTCAAAAACCAGAGCGCTCTCTTTTCTTGTGACAGGTTTGACCACCACCACAAAAAAAAAAACCACAGCTGTGAGTTTGGGGAGGGACCACTGGAGGTCTCTAGTGCAGCTCCTTGAAGCAAGATCATTGCTGGTGCCTGGTGGACTCCATCCTTTCCCCACTGCCCTCCTGAGTCTTCACACCAGCCACCATGGTTGAGGAAGCTGAATCCCTGTGGATCACACCACCTGCCCAGCCTAGCATTGGTCTGCTGCATGCTTCTGCCCCTCATCTTGTCTTGATAATAAAACACTGAGGCTCAGTTTAGTAAAGTTGTGCGATAGCTTTGTATTCAACCATGACCTTCTGAACCCCAAGAGAATGGTGATTTGGATTGCTGATGCCGCTCCAGAATATATCAATTTGTCAAATTAACAATTTTGCATCTCCTCAGCAGGCTTTGCTGCTTGAGCAGGGCAGCCAGTATGCGCTTGATGCACTTTCCCCAGCCTCCAGTGAGACAGCAACATCCTACACGATGAGGTTCTGAAGCATCCATGTGGTCTACCATGCACTCCTTCCCACCTTCTTCCTCCAAAGCCCGCTGTTGGCCTCCGGGAGGGGGCAGAGACTCTCTCCCAACCCATGCAACATGTCCATTGTGGCACAAGACTCCTCCTTCTTGATCAGCAAATCATCTGTCTCAGCTATCTCGCGGGGAACTTTTCCCTTTGCGCCTTTACCCCAAGATCTTTGGTGGCTGCAATATCTACAGTCTCTGAGAGGATTAGGAAGGAGCTGGCTGACATCCGGGCAACTGCAGGGCTGCCAAATCTGTGTTGACAAGCAGGGTCAAAACCTGAGAAAAGCTGAGCACCCACACCATCATGGATGTTCCCAGAATTAACAGTTAGGCCTGGAGACTCCCATAGATGTTTCTGATCCTGTTCACATTCAGGACTCATTAAGTCTACTTCTGTAGGAATCTGAGGAAAAAAGTGTCCAAAGGCACTCTGAAAATCCCTGTGCATGAAGCCCTCTTTCCATTTCTGTGCTGTCCCAAGGACCAAAGTGTTGAACAGAGGCTGTGGAAGTGGGAAAGACCGTGGGTTGCCTGTTCAAGGAACCAAAAGCCATAGTCATCTGAAGGCTGCCCTTGAGGAACTGGAAGTTGTCATTGTGTCTCTCAATAATCAGCTGAGGTTTGCTTTCTCTGAAGTGTGAACAACCATGCCAATTAATTCCCCAGCTTGCACAGCAGATGAAAACCCTAAATCAAGGCAAATGACTCTTAGCCTTTCATATTGGATGTCTTTGCAACTTGATGGACCATAGCAAGAACTGGAGCGACTGCAGAATATATATAGAACAAAAAATTAGATTTTACGTGACGGGATTTATTATTCAATTTAGGTTGAAAATTATTTATTAGACATGCAGTCGTTTAGTCACTTGCCCTCAGGAACCGGGACAACTTAGAGCCACTTACAAGTCACATTTACCTTTAGCTTAATTCCACATGCTCTAATATCAGTGTCACTCAGGCTGCGGGAGAAGCGCCTTTCATTGTCCTTAACAGACAAGTGCTGCTTCTCCTGCCAGGGCAGAGCAGCCCCAGCATAGGCAAGTAGTATGTTGGCCTAAGAGAGCTTGTCACTGGCCCTTTGAACAGCCTGTGGCTGTAAGAGAGCTGTTCCTTTGCCTGCTGCCCATGCCTCTGCAGCAGCATGAGTTATTCACAGTCCTGCCTACCACCTTTTGAAGAGCAAACAACCCAAAACATTAGGGCAAAAGGTCCCAATGGAGAGCACAACAGCTGCTGCAGATGAACATCCAGAACCACATTTTCAGCCATGCTAGCAGGAGCAGCTCAGCTTTCTGCACTTGAAGTTTTCAGCTCTTTCTATGAGAGCATGGCAAAAAGAGGGAAAAAAAGCCAGAATCAATGAAAAGAGGTTATATTTTGCAATGTTCGAAGCAGGACCCAGATTAAAAGAAAAATTTAGAAATTTTAAGTTTAAAAGACTTGGAGCTAAACCTTGTTGTTAGTTTTGGAACCGTCTCTGGCAAGAAGGGGATCGAAGGACGAAAAATGCTTTTGAAGGGAAGTACAAACATAAGCTCTGCTGTGCTAGAGGAGGCAACGCTCAGCCTCCACTCCATAGCAGTGGCCAAGGAGGACACGGTTTGAAAGACCGCTGCAAGCTGGGCTTGCACAGTCTGGTGAAGGAGGCCACGGGAACATCTAGTAACAGCCTGCGACTGCCTGAAGGGCAGCCACAGCTGCGATGGAGCCAAAGTCTTGGAAGACAGCATAGCTGGAAGCAACAGAATTTGCAGTCTGGCTGGTCCAGATGGGACAGCAGGAAAAACTTCTTCCCCAGGGTCTAGGTCACCATAGAGGTTGGGTGGGGAGAAGTCCCACCATGAGCTGAGTCATGACAAAACCTCAGTAGCCCTTACCTAGCGTTGGTGGTAGGAGGCTGGATCACATCTCCAGCAGTCGCTTCCCACCAGCACTGCTGTAAGGCTATAAAGCATGACAAAAAAGTGACTCTTTTCTTGGCACCCTTCCCACCTTCCAGCAGCCAGCGATTTCAGCACATCCTGAGTCACAGGTTGCATTTCTGGGTATAAGCTGTGTTTGGAATAAATCACATCAGATAATCACAGAGAACTGAAGGAAAACTGCCTTATTCAAAGTAACACTATAGAAAAGACGAGTTCAGAGAATAGACAAGGCTTTTGGGAACTGGGAACAAGTTTTGCAAATTATTTTAAAACAATGAGATTTAGCACTTCTCAAGGGGCTTTTCTAAAAAAAAAAAAAGACAATGCTTTGTTTAATTTGAAATAGGAATCCTACAAAGTTCACCTTTAAATATATTTTAAAAGCTTTGTAAATGGATTATCTGAGCACAGCAGGCATCATGCTTTTGGTAAGTGCAAGATGATATAAGCCTCAGGGAACTTTTGAAGATAGTTCATTCAGTAATTCATTCACTTCCCTCTAATAGTGTGTCGAAGAAAAGTTAAACACTGGCTCGGCTTTAATAAGTGAATGAACGCTCCAAATGCAGTTTCCTTTGCAGGATGAATTCAATTTGCCATCTCTTCCTCAAAGCAACCCTCCGCAACCAGGCACTATCAAGGAAGAGGCTTCGGAGCCAAGTACAGTGCATGCACTGACAGATATCTTATCACTGGCCTAGCGCGACTCCTTTCCACAGTATGCACACTAAGTCTGAAGTGCAGATACTACAGGTGTGGACATATTTTTGTGGTTTAAAACAGCCTCTGAAGCTCTCTTCTGGACCAGATAATTAGGTAGAGGCAGCTTTCTACACAGAAGAAAAGTCTTCCACAAATTTTTCATCAAGGTTTTATTCTAAGAACTGCTTAACTGCTTCTAGGCAACATTCAAGAGAATGATGCCGGGCTGCTGGAAGAGGGGAATTTAAGCAAAGGAACAGCAACTCCATCAGCCCATTGCATTCAAGTCTGTAAGCCCTGGTCAAGCCCTTCAAGGCATCTTGGGGCCCTGCTCTGACAGATGGTACGCACATTAAGCTAACAAAAGGTTAAACAGAACCGGTTTTTGAGTAGACAAAGTATTTCCAGAATCGGTCATTGTTTTCAGAATAGCTCACTGAGAAAAAAATAGAAATCCACAACACATGTCTGTTTTGAGCCCTCTGAAGTGGCAGGAGGACATAAACCAAGCCAGAATACTCAATAACTTCAAAATCTGTTCTCCTTCACGGGGGACCTCCTCTGATTTCTGAGCTAAACATGGCTCCACTTATATTTTCCCAAACAGGGCATTTCCAGCTGCCCACAGCTGGCCAGGCTTCAGCCCGTGCCTTTTTCTGCACTGAGGTCCTTTCAGTCACATGGCCATCACGTTTTGAATCAAGCTGTTTCTAAAGCATGGGCTGTTCCCGCGGCATCTGAGCACTCGAACACGTGCAGAAAGAGCTGACTTTTCAGCGTACTCCCTGGCTTAAAGTGAACTTCATCATGATTGTTAATCTGGTACAAACATATCCTTAGGCCTGGAAATCTACCCAGCCAGGCTGCACTCATGCCTTGTTCTCCAGCTGCATACGCTCTCCTGGGGGAGCAAAGAGGCTCTTAATACTTCCAGCATAACCCCGCAGACTGTAGATGGCCCAGCACTAACTCACTGCTTTTAGTCATTGGAGTGCTTCCTCTGTCTTTTGGCCAAGGACGAGGCTTTCAGCAGCTGTAAGTGTTCGGGATCTTGCATTCCCCTTAAGACTAAGGTTGGAAATGCTGAAAAGTAAATTAGGCATAGAAAGTTGCTTCAGTGTTGGTGAATGATACCTGCGGAGGTAAGTTCAATAAAGCTCCCAAAGTCATCAGTATCAACGACAACGGGGAAAAAAAGTGGGCTCAGTCTTTCTTTCCTGTGGAGTCTTCAAAAAACCAGGAGGCTTTGAGGAGGGTTGAGAAGGGAAAAGGCTGGAAGAGTAAAGAAAGCAGCGTGACACATGTCTGCTGAGTGTTGCTCTTAGGGATTTTACAGGCCTTCTACACCACCTCCAGCAGATATTAAGAACTATTAAGCAACATGTGAGATGTTATGAAGGAAGACTTTTGATGTCCAAGTCAAATTTTATAAGCGAGTGTTTATGGGTTCATTGCTTTTCCAATGTAGGAAAGCCCAGAAGTAATTCTCTTGGGCTCAGTTTAGATTTAGCTTTGACAAATCCATTATCAAATATAATTCTACTGACATACAGTTGCACCACGTTTTTCCTATTAAGGTCAGAATCATACTGCTCTTGCAAGATCTGTGAAACCCTTGGAAGTGGGAATACTGCTGTATGCTCCATATTCCCTTTCACTGAACAAATGGATTAACATGCATCAGACCTAGGCTTATGATTTCCTGAGGTGGGTCTGGCCATCTCAGTCAGGTCCTGGCCACCTGCTCTACTCCTTCCACCATCCAAGGCAACCAGAGGACACAAAAATTTTTTTTAGAAAAAAACCACTCTAGCTTGAGAAGGAAAATTCACAGAATAATTGAGTAACTTAGCCTGAGATAGCTTCAGGAGTCCCTAGTTCAAGTCACTGCTCAAAGCAGGGCAATTTCAAGGCTAGGTGAGGTTATTCAGGGCGTTGCCCAGTCAAGTTTTGACAGTATCCAAGGATGGAGACAGTTTCCCTCTCCTTCCTCCTTTCCTTCTTGTTCTGTTTGAAGGCAACAGTTTATCTGATGATTCTTCACTAACACAGTGCAAGTGAGCAGAAGACAGAGCGTTCTTGCAATTCACAGCCATCTCATTGGCCTTGTTAGAAGTGCTGATTCATTCATAAATAGCCTCAGATTTCAAAAGGCGTTTTCATTTCTTGGTTTCTAAGACCGCTTAATGAGATCATCAAACGTTAAGAAAGTGTCCAAACTGGTTTTCACTAAAGTAATGGCAATATTCCAACATATATCAATATGTCAGGTGAATTTCCAATCCCCCAAAGCCAATATAGGTTAAAGAAATTGCTCAATAACACCACAGATTTTTTCCAGGGCACCAAACAGTTCCAGGAAGTTCCCGTGTCAGGCTGCCACACGCCGCTCTGGTGGGAAGTCACTATTTTTCAATTTGTAGTGCCCGTCCTTTCTAATATCTGAACACAGAGGTGATCCAAGGACAACAGGTTCCAGCACAACTCTTTTTTTTTAATAGTATGCCAAACTCAAAGCACCATCATCAAAATAAATTGAAGGGCTAGGGCTCAATCCACTAAACCAAAGGCTCTGAGAACGAAGGCCACATTCTTGATTCAATCTCCAATGCCAAATCCCAAATGCACTGGCCTACTGCAACTTTTCCTTTTATTCCACAGACCACATACAGTCCTTTCTGGTCTGAATCAAAAGAGGGGATGGTTTTGGCATGAGTGGACACAGGTTTCTCTCTCCTGCTTCAGAGGTAGTCCCTGTGCAGCAATTGCAACCATGCTCAGGCAGAGGAATTCAATGAACAGCTGTGGCCATAGAAAAGGAGGGTGCAATGGGAAACTATGGACACAGTAAAGGATCATCCAGCATTTATGATGGATACTCCCATTCTTTCCTCAAAGTCTGGAGGTCAGGAAAGCACCTGTACTAAGCAGTCCCCATCCTTAAGATGGGATTGCTAGGTAGAAGCACCATCACCAGGAGAAAACAGCGGGTACTAATGGGGCTCTTTATCCAGCAGGCCAAAGGTTCTTCCACCAAAAGCAAATCAGAAACTAGTGTGTCCTTTGTGTGATTTTTTTTTGCTGGCTCCTACAGCAAACACAGTCAGAACAAATCAAGAGCAACAGACAAGCCTACGGTGTTTGGCACCTTCAGATCTGCATGAGGTGTCTTGCTGGAGCCAGATAGGCCTTATTGGGACCCCAGGAGCTGGCAACAGGGCACGTTTTGGTGGCCTATGTCAAGTCACTTTCCTGACATAAACATGAGTTTCTGCAGAATTTAAAATGAAAGAAATATGAGTATTTCCGCATATGCCTTTGTCTTCTGAATCACCACTGATTCAAATCCTGGAGCACTGCATCTCCAAATGGATCCAGATGCATTGAGGAGATGGAAGTCAGAGGATACCTTCCTTCCACTCTTTGGATGAAGGTATGGTAATAAGTACTAGCAAGAAAAATCTAGTAAGGTTATTAAAGGATACCGATCTGGGAAATATTGCAGATAGCTCACAAAGATGTCTGTTTGGTGTTTGGAGACAGCAGCATGACAAAGCATCAGGTTAAATATAGTATTTGAGTGAGATAGAAATCTTACAGTGACAAGAGTAAGAAACCCATGCCAGCAAAATACAGTCATTAAACTGCACATGTGCATTGCCAGGGACAGGATGCAGCATCCTCCGCCTCCCACAGAGACTTTCATCAGTCTCCTAAAGGAAAACCTCCTTTTGCTGCAGCGAGAGCATGGTTTCTTCGTTCCCGGGGCATGACCCAAAACATCTCGCCCACCGCGTGCAGAGTTTCCATCCAGCAGAGGGGAGTGCAGCCTGCATGGCAGGAGCGGCCAGAGAGCCCAGGAGAAAGGGAGAGCTTGACATTTTCTCCAAGCCTGTAGCAGCGATTTCGCCTTGTGCAAATATCAGTGCAAGACACTGCATTCCTTCTCCTGCAGCTGAGGCTCTGGGGCAAAAGCAGACTGAGGTTAGCGCACTTTCAGGGGTAATGAGGTTTGGAAAGAAGCTATTGATAAATGAGAAAATTGATATAGATCTGCTCCTTGCTTACAAAGAACCAGTCACATATTTTTCTTCTGAATTGGTTGTTTACAGAGCCAATACTTGGAAAATGTCTGCAAACTCCTTGGTAGGTCTGACTCGTGGTTCAGTTTAACACTGCGCGCTTTGCTCTTCTGTAAGCGTTTGCTCTCTGCATTCCTGCTGGTACAAATGTTTAGCGAGAAGTTCTCATCTACATCCCCATAATAGATTCATATTTTCATCATACATCTTTCAGAAAATTTTCGTATCACTCTGCAAAGATATTAGGGAGCAACATATACTTTAGCTTCCAGCCTTTTGGTATAAACAGGTAAGCACATCTGACTGTCACACAGTACACATCTTCTCCAAAGACTGATAATCCTCCTCAGTGTCGCTGAGGTCACAGCTAAAAGTTTTGCAGGACAGAAGTCAGACAAGCGTGAGTGCCAGGCACACACACTTGCACAATTTTCCTTGCAACTCGCAGTTCAAAAATTGATTTTCAAAATGCATTTGTTTTAACGTTGAGCTATGTTGTCTCATTATTGCTCTTTTAAGATCACATTTATCCATATCAATGACAATAACCGACACACTATAAAGAAACTCTATTAGACTTATGTCTGCATAGCTTTCACAATTCAGTGCTGAAAGAACCCAGAGCGTTGAAGAAGCTAAGAGTAGTCTGACACCCAAAAGCGTCCAGGAGAAATCACCTTTGCCCTCGGGTATATTTCATGCATTTTTTTCCAAAGGGGAACTGAAGAATATTTTTTCCTCCATGCCGGAGAGACTCGTCTCTCACTTCAGGTCTCTTATTTCCTACAGAGCACCATGCTTCGGTCCTGCCTTGCCTGTTTCATGACTTGGGCTCAGTCGTCCGCTCGGCAAGGCTCTGTGGCTCTTGTGATTGAACAAACCAGTTTGTTCCCAAAGGAATGACGTGGCAGCAGGTTTAGACACCAGTCATGGTAACTCTAGTTTCACTTCGGTCTGGAAGACTCTCATCTGATCCAGTACATAAGCATATGTCTGCCAGACTCGTTTGCTGACGAGGTTAAGAGGAATCGACAGCTCTCATAAGGAATATATGTCATGAAAGCAGGGATGCTATTCATATGGAAAAGGTAGTAAAAATAATAGGCCATATGGAGCAGCTACCAGACAGAAAGAGCTCCTCAGCAGAAAAGTAGAAGCAGTACAGTATGTTCCTCTGTCTGCAGATGCAGGCCTTGATACTGAACTAGTGTACCGTGAAGATAAGAGATATTTAGATATTCCACAAGCGGTAAATCTTTCTTGTATCTGGAGCATATTTTGCTTAAGTTTCTAACACTGCTTCTGGAAAGAGGTGCTACGGCTCTTGGAATCTCTCCCAGTTCAAAGTACAACCAAAAAAGTCTCCAGAAATGAATCTGCAAGTCTGTCCGTCAGTCACTACTCAGTCCCCACGTGTGCATGTTAAATCTTTTTGACTAAAAGATTTTTGTCCACTGGATGCCTGCCTCATTCGGACCAGAGAGATGGAGGTCATTTTGACCAATCCATGCTTGTGAACACCTAATTTACCGCACAACCCAACACCTGCCTTGCAAGTGGGCTTGCTCATTCCCCCAGCTTGACAGCTTATTACAGAGTCCTTTACAAGTCACTTGCCTTCACCACCCCACTAACCAAGATGATATTACTTCCCCTTCACCAAACAGCAGCTACAACAGGGATGGGGAAGCAGGGATTACAGCAAGGAATTCAGGCTCAAGGGGGAAAACACCAGGGGAAGGTGCACCAGCTCAGCCACCCTCACCTCCTCATGCTTTGCCTCCTCCGATTTTATCTCCATGTGTGGTTCCTTGATCTCGTCTCTTCTCAAGCCCACCCTAGCCTCCTTCCCAACCAGTCTGGTGTCTCCTCCTACCCATATGTAATATTGTCCTCCTTCTCCAGCCCTCACCTCCAGTCCAGGCCCTTCCCTTGCTTCCCATCCAAAATCCCATCCCAGCCTCCGTGCCTGTCCCTGCTCTGTTTTTCAGCACCTGACATGCAGGAGGAAAAGGGACAGTAGCTAGACAGCACTAGGGTGCACGGTTGACTTTCCTTTTGAAGCAGCGGGTGCTGGCCACCAGCAAGAAACACGTAATGATACAGCAATTCCGGCGCGGTTCATTTGTGAGCTTGCCAGCCAGCTCCATCCTTCTTCCAATTTCCTCTTTAAGCAGTCAAACAGCCCATTTTGTCTGCCTGCACACTGCTGGCTCGTCTGCTACCCGTCACAAGGCTGGTATGTGCCAGTAAGTGAAAGCAGGGACAGTTTGGGGGGCACCTGCGACATCCACCTGACTCTGAACCAGGGGAGGTTAGCTTGCACTGAAAAATTCAAAGACTTAAAATTTCACTGGGAGAAGACTAGCAAATATTCAGATGAGACAAAATTGTCCGTGTCAGGGAAAGGGATAGCATAAAACAGCTAAGGTGTTTCCCCCCTGCCCCATTTCACCAAATTGGCAGATAGCAAATGCTCACCAGGTTTACTCTGCGAGTGAAACACTTCAAAGCAGATCAAAGCCCTGCCTGTATCTCAACAATACTACGGCACATTTCAGAGTAACACATCCTATGGAGAGAGCTTTTTACAGGGACCGCATCAGCCAAAACAGGATTAGCAAGTGGCAGAAAACCAGAAATTTTCACACTTCTCAAAGCAATCACCACTAGAGTAACTCAATGTGCAAAATGCCTTCACTCCAGAAGAGAAGGAAGCTCAGGAAAAAATACATGCCATGGCATCCTACGCCACCAAAACACCACCACTTTGGAGGGCAAGCATGGAAACTGTTAAATCACATTTCACATTCTTGTTCCACATCATTCAGGGACACATAGAAGACACTGACTGCAAGACACCTTGTACTTGGGCTCTTGAGATTATGTAGAACAAAAGAGACTTTATTGTCTCAAATACACTGCAAAGATTTCACTGCCGTTTGTCCTTGCAGGCTACGTTGTCATCCTCCCTTGTAGGAATCACAGCCAAGAGTCCAACCAAGGTGAGAGTCCCAACATATTTACTGCTAAAAATTCATATAGTGACTTATATCTTCTGAACAGCCTGAAAACTCAGTGGGTAGGAAGGAAAATGCACAGGGATAAGTGTTATATTCTTCTCAGATAATAGAGACCAGGCAGAGTTGTTATACACCCACCTGCACTTCATGTGTTTGATCACACATTAGTGTATTTTTGACTACTATCTAAAGAAGACACCACACAAGCAACTCCTCCTAGCCATACTTGCCTAGTGTCTTAGCCCACAGTCAAGGCCACAGCAGCTGCTGTCATGTTAAATAGCCTTTGACAGATCAACTGTGGATGAGTTTTCCCATCCCTTTCTGAAACGCTGTCTCTCTTTTAAACTTTAGTCTGTTGAACATCTTTTGTCAGGGAGCTCCACAGCTTCGTTACGCAACGTGTGGAACACATCCCTCCTTCAATCTGTTTTAATGTTACTTTAAGAGCTGGTTTAACGCTTCTCAGTTACAAGCCTTTCTGTTCTTGCTCTTGTTCATGAGCACAGAGGGCTTTGTCAGCCCCTCCAGCTGCCTCCTTCCCATTGGTATTTAAACTTCCCATAAAAGAGCATTCTCCCAAATGTTGGCTCCCCAGTCACCTTTCCCCATCCCTTCCTTGCTCCCATGATACTCCCTTTGGGACAGGGCACAAAGTTTCATGCCATATACAAGTTTGAGGTGCACCTGGGATCTACACAGCAGGGTAACAGCATTGTCGGTTTTCCTCCGGATGTCTCTGCTAATAAATACTCACCTCCCATCTGCTATGAACCCCTGGTTTCAGAGAGCTACACGACATTTCACAGATCATTTTTGTCAGTGGTTAAGTGATAGTTTAGAGACAAACAGCCTGCAAGCGTATCGAGGGCTCCCACACACAGACGTTTTGCAATTAAATACAGTGAATGTTATTTGAGAGATCCTTCTGCAGCTCCTCAGGCGGTTTGGACTGCCCAGACTAGGTCTGTATCAGCAGCAAGCTTGGCAACCTTCTCCTAGAAGATTTTCAGAGACGCACAGGAGATTCCACAGGCAACCTCTCTCCACAGAGAGGATAAGCACTTATTCCTCCTCCTCTATTTAACATAACATGCAAAGGACTTTCCTCCTAGCTTCATCAAAACTACTTTTCCTATCCCCATGTCCACTAACTCTGTTCTTTATGACTTCCACTAGCCTGGTATACCTAGTGCTTTACAACACCCAGAGCCACAAGCAAGTTTGTAGAATATTTCTGAGCTAAACTGAGGACTCCGGTGTCTTTAAGGGTTTGCTCACCAGCTTCATCTAATGTAGCTTCATCTCATTTTCTTCCTTCTTCGCCAGATAGCAGGGATCCAGTTTTAACATCCTGCCAGTCATGAAGATCTTTCAGAACATGACTCAAGTTACTGGTGTCTTTATCCCAATTTCCTTCTTATATAGGATATGAAAAAATCTCATTAGTTTCATCAATGAAAGCTTCTGTCTCCCAGCACCTGCCCTTCCCCATAGATAAGGGGAAATTAAAAACTGTTCAAAAGGTCAAAGTTCTTAATTAAGGTGTATGTGGGTGGGTGGGTGGGAATCATGCAGTTAAAGTTAACAAGGAAATGGTAAATGAAGTGGCTGCACTGGAGAACATATGCTCATCCTAAAGAGACACTCCAGCTGATGCCAGCAGCACACCGGCTGCTCCCATGCTTGTCACAGCACCAGTTGACTCAGTTCCAGGCAGAGAGGAAGCTTTAGAAGGATCACACTGCGGCTTATATCTGCAGAGCTGAAATTAAGAATGTTACTGCTTCCAGATACACAGGAAGCACAGACACAAAACTACTTGGATGTTTTTAAACCAGAATCCTTACACTTCTGGCAATATCAAGAACTTGGACCACTAAGAATAACTGCATGGATTTGAAAAGACCAGTTTAATCCAAAAGACCTCACTGCACTTGAAGCTAACCTAGGGTTCAGATAAATGCATAATTCCACTGCAAAAGAGATTTTTTTTTAAATGCAACTATTTTTTACTACCTTGCTAAATCCGGACCTGAAGATATCACATCTCATCTGGAACTGGCAAGAATAATGCTCAGAAAACATGCTATGTAGTCACCTCAGACAGGTTTTGAGGACTGACACAGGGTAATAAACATGCTGGGCACCACTGGGGTTTAGTTGGTAGCTACCCTCCTGCCTGATCTGCCTCCATGGCACTGAATCAGCAGGTCTCCTTGAGAGATGGCTGGTCATAAAATACTGCATTACAACCAGCTCCAGCTGGGCCTGCTGCAGTCCACTGCGCTGTACATGTAGGCTAGAGCCCTAAGAGCCAGGAATGGCTAGACTCAGGAAGCAGCTGTGCTTCAGATACATGGCCAATAAACTGTTGAGGCACACATTGGACTAGAGACACCAGAGGCAGCTTCATCTATGAGCCCCAGTCAGGGCCACCCCTAGCAGAACAACTCCATTTAAGGAATTGTATTATTAATAATTATTAAGTACTAACCAATATAAATATTATGTATTAGTATCAAATGAGCCAACGAACTGTTTTAGGGGAGCCTAGAAATACTCACTATTAGCATTATAAACATGGCATTAGCAGCATCACCTGATGCTACAGGCTCAGCATAGCATCACTATGGAAAATTAATCCCTACTACTTTCCTCCTTTGCATGCAAAGGAAGGGTCCTTTTAATCAAGCCTTGGGAAAGCTTTTCTGAATCCAGCATAGGCAAGCCATCTACAGTATAAATTATTGCTCCTCAAGAAGATTTCTTGCATGACTCAGTACTCACCTTGTGAAACCATTTCTCCAGCAGCCACCCTGGTGCAGTCTCTGCACAAGCCGACACACTCACCCCAGGGCCTTGGATGAAGTCCAAACACCTCTAACACAGGCTCTCAGACAGCCCTTACTGTTGCCCACAGCACCAGAGGCCTTCTCCTGCTGAAGGCTAGCCAATGCAGAGCTGAAGGCTACAAGGATCATCAGGCAGCTCTGAAACCTGAGGGAGTTTCGGAAAAGCAAGTATTACCCTGGTGACTACAAGAAGATGTTGTCCTTGACAATAGCATTTAAGGTATGCTGTTGCATGCCTAAAGAGCTGACTGCTCTACTTAATAGCCAGAACAGACACAGGAGGTTTTTTTTAATTCCCAACTCTCCAGGCTGCTATTTCAATAAGACACCTAGCTAAGAAGGCAGAGCAGCCTCTCACATTGCTGTGCAGACCTCAGGAGCTCCCTAAACTCCAGCCCAAAACTACCTAAACCTAGTAGAAAGACCACTCAAAACACTAGCAAACCTCAAAGAAAAATAGCCTAGGCCTTCCTCTGAGCCTTTTATGCTGTCTTGGAGATTTCCTCCCCCCCACCCTTCTCATCTCCTGGTGATGATGCCCAGCTGGGGAGTGGACGACCTGTAGAGGAGAATAGGCACCACCTGTGCAGGACCATGCTGCTTCCCCATGCAACTCTTTTTGAATATCATGCTTGCTACAGTATATTTTGGATGCTCGTAAGCCTGTCACAGGCAGTTCCTTCCAACGCTGGTTGTACTCGTCTCCTTGGAGAGAAGGTCTGCCGAGCTGCTTTGCAAATGTTTCCCCACTGCCCTTGCTACAGGAGCAGAGGAAGTAATGCCCCTCGCTGCCCTCTGCTCTCCCTCCCAAAGTAGAGCTGTCTAAAGCTCTTCAGGCTTTATGCAATTGCTCACCTCCAAGCAGAGGTTCGGCATGGAAAATTTTAGCCCTGGAGGTGAGCGCCTCGGAAAGCTATAGGGAAATGAAAACAAAAGGGATTGAATAGAAACAATTTCATGACCTTAACTCCAGAGCCCAGAGCAGGGATCACTTGTCACAGGCTAAAAACAATGTTCTTTACACCACTCACAAGGATTAATCAAAGGTCTTGGAAAAGTTTGATTTATAGATCATATATTCCTAATGAGCATGTATTTTTTATTATACATTAGAAAACATCCATACAGATGACACATTGCTAAGTTAGAGCTGTCAGATATTTATTTTTGCAGTCACTAGAGATAATGTTATTAAACTATCCAAAGGCAGCCTTCAACAGCAAGAAAAATAAATTCCAAATTCGTTAAAATGAGTGAATTCATAATAATCACTGCTAAAGTATCAGATGATCAATCTCTGTCTCTTTCAATCCTGAGTACTGAACCAGCAGAAGGCAAAACGCAGCGTGCGAGGTCAGGGTGGTTCTTCCTGGAGTAAATCTAGAGCAAACCCGCTCGGGTGAAAGAATGGCTTGCTTCCAGGCCTCTGCCCTGGGCCCCCTGGTGGATAAGGGAAAATTATTAATTCTAGAAAATGTTCTCTATTCAATGCTTGGATCTCGGAAATGCAGAGAATTGCGGAATAGTTGCGGTGGGAAGGGACCCCAGACCAACTTAGATGAAGTTGCTCTGGGCCGTGTCCAACTGGGATTTGAATAGCTCCAAGGATGGAGATCGTACAGCCTCTCTGACTCTCTGTTCCCATGTTTGACTACCTCCCCTGGGTAAAAATAGCGTATCTTCTTGTTTTCCATTGGTTGCTGCCATCATCCCCTTTTTTATGCCTTTTTATGCCTAGCTGGGCCTGTTTAGCCTGGAGAAGAGAAGACTGAGAGGTGATCTCATCAATGTGTACAAGCATCTGAAGTGGGGGGGGGTGTCGAGAGGATGGGGCCAGACTCTTCTCCGTGGTGCGCAGCGACAGGACAAGCGGCAACACAGGAAATTCCGACTGAACAAGAGGAAAATGAGCCGCCCTCTTTACTGTGAGGGTGGCTGAGCGCTGGCACAGGTTGCCCAGAGAGGTAGTGGAGTCTCCTTTGCTGGAAAATGCGAAACCCGCCTGGATGCGATCTTGGGAAATGTGCTGTAGATGACCCTGCTTGACCAGGGGGATTGGACTAGATGGTCTCCAGGGGTTCCTTCCAACCTCAACCGTTCTGTGATTCTGTGAGAAAAAAGTGGCGATGCCAGGGGGAGTGCTGGCATGGAGCTATGCCTCCCACCTTGAGGGTCTTCTGGGTATCACAGCTAAAGAGCAGGAGTGGGAAGATGACAGCTGTCTCTGGGGGCTGAGATGCTCCTGAAATGTCCCCCCTTGAGCAAAATCTTCTCACCCCTAAATCCAAGGCTGAGGGAAGCCACTTCCTAACCCAGGGCTGGGAAGATCTTTCACATCTGGCGGCCCAGAGGCCACTGTTGCATCAGAACACCAAAAAAACAGCAGCTGGGACACGCGTCTGACAGCACAAAATGAAGCAGCAGGCAAAATCAGCTCCCTTCCTCCTCTTCCCACCCTCCAACTAGAAATGATGCATACATTGTGGGCAGATATTCTTGGGGAAGTGAAAAAATTTGGGAGACCCAGTCACTGACTGGACACGTAGTGTTGGACTGCTGCTCTGCCGGCCTGGGGCTTGGCTTTCGACCCCTAAGCATGCACAGGATATTGTTAATGATTGCCTATTACTTTTATTCACTGTATATTAAATCTGTCCTGTGTTGTAGGGACTATGCTAATGTTATTAAGTAGCAGTGTGTGAAGAATAAGCAGTATTACAAAGTGCTAAGAAATTCTGTTTTCTTCTCTGCTTTCCTCGCTCTTTCTGAAGAGGTGGTTAAGCAGGAAACCACTCCTGGAAGCTGAAACAATTCTCACTTCTCCAGAGCAAGGGTAGGAAACGAGAGGCCCTCGACACCCCAGGGCTGTGCACTTGCAGCTTTACGGCCTCAGTATTTGTCGTGTGAGGCGGTTAGTGCCTTTCATCGGGTAACGATACACTCAGGCTTCGTATTTCAGTTTTATAGGCCGCGAGGTGCTTCTGAAATGCTTCACCCTTGACAGGTTTATGGGCAAATAGATCTCTTCTTCTAATATTCAGTTGCGCTCACACACAAATTAACCAGATCCCAGTTAGTCACGCTGACACTGATGCTGCACCCTTGCATCACTCTGTGGGTTTATTTGCACATTTGTCTGCTCCGGTTCTGACAATTGCGGCAGAGGTGTGCAAAGAGGCCTCTCTTCCAGCTTCCACACCCCACGGCTGGAGCTGCTGCCTCTGGCAGGGCTGGCACACATTTAGGAGGGATCACACCCCAAGGCACAGAGCCACCAGAGGGAAAACGGGCACAACCCCTTCCTCCAGAAGACCTGTGCAGCCTCAGAAAGCAAAGCAAGAAGATGGGACTTCAGCTTTGCCCTTTGTCTCCAAGCACGTACGGGGTCTTACTGTGTTCACACACGTGCTGGGAGTCACCAGGGCTTTGCCGAACTGGGACATCGTTGTGGCTCAGGGAAGAGGTGGCTGATCAAACTTAGGAAGGTGCCTCCTGCCTCCCATCCTTGACTGGAGAGGAGCTTGAGGCTGGCAAGGTGTGTGGGGAGGAGGCAGGGGAGCTGGAGGAGAAGGGGAGCAGGATGCCGTGGCACATACAGCATTGCTGCTTGTCTACAGTGAGATGGATGTGCCTGCAAAGAGCTGAGAAACGCCAGGCGCCAGGAACGGAGAGTGGTAGGTGGTATCTGAAGAGCTGCCAGGGATGGGAGAAGGGCCAGCCGAAAGAGTTGTGGCACTCCTCCTCTGGCTGCCTTGGGAGAAGCCTTTGCTCTTCGAAGGACTTGACAGTGTGAGTCTCCAGCAATGGCGAGAGACCAGGTAGCAAGAAAAAAGGACATGCACACGGCACATCTTGTCTCAAGGGTGTTTGGTAGTCATCCCAAGACCTCTCCCCTACCCTGCTGGAGGGGCACTGTCAAGGAGAGCTCTGGTACATCTATGGACCATACGAGGTTGACAGCACCAGGCAGAAGCCCTAAACCTCTTTAACACCTAGTAGGATCTGGGACGAGGAGTACTCCAGAGGGCAATGGACAGCTGCCTATTCTTCCAGCACGAGCACGGGGCTGGGTTTTCTGTTTCTGGGCTGTATCTCCTCCAGGAGTGAAAGCTGCTCACTGCAAGTATCTGGCCAGATGACAGGCGAAGGCGGGGAGTGCAGACACAGCGAGGAAAGCATGAGTGGGAAAATGTGAGGTGTGAGGAACATCTGT